>NW_026991721.1:82296516-83496516 GCF_029215605.1 Mirounga angustirostris | reverse complement strand
GATGTGTGGGTTTGCTTTCCACAGTTTCAGTTCCCTGAGGTCAATCTCCACCCAGAAGCAAAAGATCCTCTTCTGACATGCTGTCGGAAGGTCAATAAGCCTAAGGCTACGTCACAGGGCCCACGTCATTCACCTCACTTCATCTCATCACATGGATATTTTATCATCAAACATCATCACAGGAAGAAGGGTGAGTACAATATAATAAGATATTTTGAGAGAGGCCACATTTCACATAACTTTTATTACAGTACAGTGTTATAATTGCTTTATTTTATGATTATTGTTGCTAATCTCTTACTGTGCCTAATTTATGAATTGAACTTTATCCTAAGTGTGTGTGTATAGGAAGAAACATAGTATATATAGTTTGGGACTATCCGTGGTTTCAGGCATCCACTGGGGGGCTTGGAGTGTATCCCCACAAGTAAGGGGAGGCTACTGTAATGTTGAAGTGGGGGTGACACAAAATGGACCAGACAGTGTTTTAGAGGGCCAGTTATGATAGCATTTGCTGTAGAATTGTGTGTGTGACAGGGGCTAAGAAAAAGCAGAATCAATGCCAATTACCAGGGTTTTAGCCTGAGGAGCTGGTTAGATGGTGACATCATTTATTAAAATGGAGAAGACCAGAGGAGGAACAGGTGTTTGTGTGTGTGTATGTGTGTGTGCATGAGTGCACCTTGGGTTAGCCTGAAATCAAGAGTTCTGTTGTGAACATGTTAAGTTTAAGATGACCAGTTGACTTCCGGTGGAGATGTCATGGCGTATTGGGTCTATGGGTCTGGGCTTCAGGGAAGGGTGGAGGATGGAGACATCAGCATTCAGGTGGCACTGAAGCTCTGGACTGGACAAGAGCCCACAGAGAAAGCATAGACAGAGCAGGGAGGGGAGGAGGGACCCAGGCCCTGCAGGACTGGGGGTGTCAGGAAAAAGAGGAGAAGCCAGCAAACAAGGGAGGAGACCCAGGAGCTTGTGCTGTCCCAGAACAGCGGGCGACAGAGGCAGGGCAAGAGGGGTGAGCCCTCTGCCAGGCAGATGCCACTTCAAATCCTGACTAACCCCTGGTACTCCTTTGCTCCCCCTTTCCCTGCCCTATTTCTCTCCAGGTCACTCCCCTTCCCACCCCAGTCTTCCCGCTGGGATACAGCTTTGTAGGGGCAGGGACTTTTGCTTCTTTTGTATAATTAATAAGACATATCCCTGGCACCCAGGACAAGGCCTGGTCCTTCCTAGGTGTTTAACAAAATCCTTGTTGAATGAATGTGTTGTGTGAGGGAGAGATCGGGGAAGATCTACAGGTGGAGAACACTGGGAACTTTCCAGGACAGTTTGGTGCAACCTCTGTTCCATTGATATTGCTTGTTCATATTTTCTGGGGGAGACAATAAAGGATGTCAGCTTGCAGAGTCGGTGTGTTGGTGGGAGTTCTCCAGGAAAGGGGAAGCTACGAACGGAGAAGAAACAAAGAGGTGAATAAAGGCAGGAACAAAGTCCTGAGTGGAGGGGGGGCACAAAATGAGATGAAAAGGGAATCTTGAGCACAGGTGAGGGGTTGTCTTGAAGTAGAAGCAGGATACGCAGGTGGGAGATTTGGGAAGAAAAGATTATGGATTGCAGCTTTGTTCTGATTGTTTCCAGCTCCTCTGAGGTGTAAAAAGTGAGATCTTTACCTGAGGGGGAAGAGAAAGAGGTTTGGAGGTGTAAGGAGAAAGCAGGAGCTGTAGGATAGTCCTCTCTGGTGGAAGGAAAAGCAAATTTACTGGGAAAGTATCCCAGGATCGCTGGCAATTTCAGGTGTATTGATATTTGAAGTCATAAACTTAAACTTGGGCTAGGTGGCATGCTTATGCATTTTTTTCCAACCACGTAGAGGTGCAGTTAATAGGAGGAGGGATTAATTCAGATTCCATCAACAAGCTTGTCAACCACAAAGGGCTGTTAGTGATTCTAGAATAGGCAGGTCTGAGCGAGGGCGACTGAGCCACAGCCTTTCTGATAGATTGGATTCCAGCAAAGGTGCTATGTGGCTCGCTTTGACTCAGGCTCCTGAGGACCACTCACACCAGGACCATCTGGGCCGGCTGCCAACCCCCCATCCAGGTCCCCTGCTGCTGACGCACCCACTTTAAATACTGTGCTTATCTTCCACATCTGGGCCTGCCTGGTGCAGAGCCCCGCCACCCCCCCCCGCCAGCTGCCTCTGTGCTCCTCTTCCTCTCTGTGCAGCACGCCCCCTCCCCGCCAACACACACACTTGGGCCTGTTCTGGTGGCCTGTGGCCATTTCTGATTTCAGAATGCAGATCCACTGGGCTCAAGTTCCCTGGGGACACACACAGACCCCTGTCCTCTCCTGACTGGAGGATGCCCTCAAATCAGAGCTGCAGTCACCCAGCTCAGCCCTGGTTAACCCCTTGGGGCTTGGTAGGAATGACTTTCCCAGATCAGGTTACTTGGCAGAGAACTAGAAGGGCTTTCAATTCACCGAGGGCCACCATACCGCCCATCCCCTGCTCCAAATGGAATCTGGAGTCCGTTCCACACTTCGCCGAGGTTCTCTCACTCGCAGATGGCACTGCCAAATCACATGTGCCGCCTCCCTCTCTGTCCCTGGGCCTGTCTACCTCTACCTAGATTCCCAGCTCATACAAACTCTGCCTGCTCTGTGTACCCCACGGCCATCTGGGTCTTGGTGCACCCCCACACATCTGTGAACCATCAGTCTTCCTGGATATCTGTCTATTTATCGATCTGTAGATTCCCTGCCATGGGGCCTGCTGTCAGTCTGTCCACCCGTCCCGCTCCCTGTGCCCGCACCTGTGTCTCCCCCAACGCCAGCCTGACTGCAGCCATCTTTCTTCTTTTGGCAGTTGGCACTCATGTCTCCAAATCAACATAATCCCTGTTGAAATCCACCCACACTGTCCTCAGCACTGTCTGACCCCTGGGCCAGAAAGCAGGCAGAGGCTGTTAACACAAAGGCCAGATGCTGCTCTGTACCTGCAGTGGGGGGTGGAAAGACATGTTGGCCCCAGAGTCATCAAACCTCCATCCTACTTGACCATGGGGGAGTCACTCACCTCTCTGGGCCCCGCTGAACCACATCCAAGAAACAGGGATCATGGAACCTGTCATATGGTAGTTTCACGGTTAGAGGACATGGCCATGTGTGTAGCTCAGTTCACAGCACATAGTAGCTCTGTAAAAATGCTCTTGAATCTATGGTGTAAGTTCTAAATCTCAAACATGTAATATGAACAACTACCATTTATTGAATTATTATTCTATCTTAAGGACTTTATATGTTTCATTGTATTTAACTTTTACAAAACCCAATGACCTCGATCTTCAGTGTGGTCCCTGAAATGGTAGCATCGGGGTCGCCTGGGAATGTTTAAAACTGTGGAACTTCAGACTCCCATCCCCAGACCTTTTGAGTCAGTTGGCATGCAGATCCCCAGGATGCTGAAAAGCGACACAGTGCCCTTATTTATCCTCATTTTACAGATGAACAGACTAAAATCAAAACCGGGTAAATAACCTGGCCGGGGCCACAGAGAGAACACATGGCAAATTCTAGGCTTTAAGATTGACTTCTCTGACATCAGTCCTTGCCACTGTGGCTTCATGTACTGTGAGGAAGTAAACACGAAGACACATACTTACACACACATGGAAAAGCGATGGGCAGCCACTCAGTGTATTCAGAGCCCGTGATCTGAAATGCCTGGAGGTGAGAGACCAGACAAGCTGAGAACTATCTTTCCCCTCCCTGGCAGAAAGGGTACTGGCAGAAATGTAGACTGGGGATGAGGAGACTTCAATGTAACCGGCTGTGTGATCTTGGGCATGTTACTTCACCTCTCTGAGCCTCTGTTTCTTTCTTGATAAAGTGGATGATTAAACCAGATATCATAACAATGTACCTCTGTTATTATCCTTTTATTTTGCAGGTGATTCTGTTCTGACACCCCACATGCATGAGAATTTTGTCAATGTTTCTGTTTGATGTCAATTACCACTCTAGTAATGGAGTTAGCACAGGGGGAAATGGGAAAAAAAAAAAAAAGATGTAAGAGGTTGTAAGAGAATCTTTAAAATCTGAAATCCAAACCTGGCTTCTTCTAAAATGACTCATTCTCCAGCGCAGACAGATAGGAGGGCCCTGTGTCAATTACTCCTTCTGATTATTCTGGAGCTTGTTTTTGGGACTGGAGGCCCTTTCATACATCATTCCTAGGACTTTTCTCAAGGGGTTTATGGACCAAGGACATCTGGTGCCTGAGGCTTTATGTCTGTTGGTGTGATCATCCAAACATGGTAAGGGCCTATAACACTCCAAATGCTGGTGCCCAAATATCTTTAATTCCTTCTGAAGGGTCGAGGTTATTTCTCCATCGGGAGTGCTAATGGGATTCTAATACCCTGGCAAATGGGATTTTTTACAACTGCCATTCTGCAGTTACTGAGATGGCGTGTCGCTGGGACAGCCCTATAAATCCTTCCAAGTCACTCTGAGGAGGAGAGGAAGCCACAGGGAGAGAGGACTCACTCGGTGGTGCAGGCCGCGTGCTGGGCCCTCTGAGGGGCTGCTCTGGATCTAGTTCAGGATGAGTTACTCACTCTGCTGGAGAGCCAAGAGAAGCCAGGAAAATATGGAAAGGTCCACAGTCCCAGGGCCTAAGAAACCAGACAGAATATGGTGGAAATGAGGCAATGGGCCTATAGGAAATGTACTTTACTCTTTGCCTTCTTTCCTTTGCATTTGGTTTTCTAAGACCTCTGTTTCTGAGAGCTGGAGGGCAAAGGACTTAAGGATATTGACCAAAAGCTGGTACCTCTGTCATCTTGGGTCCAAAGGAACAGGACCCAGGTAAAGGCTCATGGTGGATATTATGGAGAAACATGCAATTGACTCATCCTGTTAAAGGGGTTAAAATTGATACCTCAGAGCAAAATCACTGTTAAAAAGAATATGATAGTTTATGTTGAGATTAATTACCCTTTAAGCATGAGCTCCCTGTGAAGCTAGGTCCTTATGTTAGTACACAGTTTCGGAGTTTCATTAGATCACCACAAGAGATGAGAAAGAGCAGATTGTAGTTTTTCCATGTTAGAGAAGGATGGTAAGTCTTGAAACCTGAAAAGAAGTTGTCCCAGGATACACCAGTTTTAGGTTGTTGACTTAGGCCTCAAACCCAGATTTTAGAATTTAAATCCAACCTGCCCCTCCCCCACTGCACCAAGTTGTGTTCTCCAGGAAGGTGGGCACAATCCTCTTCCCTCTTCGGGGCCAGGCCGCCTCAGAAGGAAAGCTTCACTGAAGAGTGATCTTAAATTGGGGGTCTGCCCAAGGACGGCCTAACATGGGTGCCCGGTCCATGGGCATATCCCAAGCACTCCTTTTCAAGCTCCCCTTCACTCTGTCCTTACAGCATGTCTGTCAATTCTCTCTGGTTTCTCCTGTCTTTTTTTCCTCCTTTGCTTGCTTGCCACCTTCCTCCCCCAGATGCAGACAAATGATTCAGTGGATTTATTCACGGCACCATGAGCATGCTGTTGTCCATCCCAAAATGTAAGCTTCTCCAGGGCAAGCTTTCAGCAAGCAATCACAGAGTCAATAACGTTTTTATAACCAGACCCCAGGGAGGATATGAAGAAATATAAAACCCAGTTCTAGTTTTCAAGGAATTTACAAATTTCCTGGGAAGGCGGGATATATCCATAAGTTAAACATCAAAGTAATTGTTGTCATTCTATGGCTCTTGATAGTATGGAATATTTTCAGAGCACTATCTCATTCCATTCTCCATTGGTAAGAGAGGGTTGGGATGTTAATTCCTTCTTTAGAGATAAGCTAATGGAGGCTCAAAGAGGTACAGAGTCTTGGCCAGATTTACAAAGCTAGAAGTTGTTTCAATAAAGCTCCATCTTGGGCCCGTTACTTCACGCAGAACGGGGACAGTAAATAAGATGATGCCCGTTTGCACGATACCAATACAAATGCCACAAGCCATCAAAGAACCAGATCATTAAGCAGGAGGATTAGAGAAGACTTCACGAAGGAGGTGAAATGTAAGTGGAGATGTGGTTTTCCATTTCTCAAGAATTTGGTCCCTGTGGCTCAGGGATTGAGCATCCAGCAGTGTGTGGGGAGATGAAGACTGTGGGCCTGGAAGCACATGGCCATCATAGGGATGGCAATTCACAAGTTGCATGAAAAGATCCAGACTTTTCCACTTAGGGTAGAAACTGTGCCATTCCAGTGCTGGGAATGAGCCCTGGGATGTGGAGCTCTCCTTCCTCATCCCAGCTTCACACTCCCCTCCTCCCTGTGCCCACCAGCCCCAGCAGGCTTGCCACTCACTCTCCACTCTGGCTCAAGGGCTCCACGGCTCCAGCCGAGAGAGGCAGAACCTATTCAGGGGCATTATCCAGGGTAAAGGCACCTGGCCTGTGTCATTCTCTGGTAGAGATGGGAAATGGATGGCTCCGATTACCTTTTTTCCTTTCCAAAGCCATCCAAAGAACGGGGCTTGGAGCCAGACAGCCCTCGGGTCAAATCCAGCTCCAAGTTTCAGTTTGTAAGACTATAGTCCATTTACTCATTTCTCCTAAGTGCCTAGTAACTTGAGCCTCACTTTTTTTTTCAGTTTAACAATTACTACCTGCCATATCACTGTTAGTATCATTTGGTTATCATGGCTTTCATTTTATTATCACTAGACCTTTCTCAAAGTCCCAGGGGCCAGGGTAACTGAAGCAGCTAATGTTGTATGGGGGTGGCTGGCACAGGGCTCTGCCTTCTGCTCATCCCTGTCTGGACAGGGTTCTCAGGAACCGCTAGGCTGTGAGAAGAGTGCTCTGCGGTGAAGTCCTCCCCCTGATTCTCTGGAAGGAGTCAGGGGCCATCTGTGTGGAAGGAACCTGGCACATCATACCCTAACCTAGGTTCTGCCTCCAACTTTCTGTGTGGTTGGGGGAAATCACTTAATTTCTGGGAAACTTGGGATCTTTAGGTTGAAAACAGTTTTGAAGAGAATGGGCCCCCTCCAGAGCTGTTGAGAGGGTCAAGGGAGCTGGTGCCCTTGAAAACACTTTATCAGCCCTGTGCTCTGGACCATGTGGTCTTCTGAGCAATGCTTTTAGGAGCTCATCTGATGTTCCTCGGAGACCCAAAACAAATGTAGATGCATCTGAGCCGAGAGGCCAGGTAGTTGGTGGACACGGGCTTCCCGACCAGCACCAGAAGCTCAGGAGGAGCCAAGCCACCTTCTCAGGGCTGAGCCAGGCAGATGATCCCAGGAAGTAGGGCTGGGCCAGATGCCAGCAGCCAGTGGGAAGAGCACAGCGGTCCCTAGACCTAATTGAATCAAAGCGAGAGGAAGGCAGCCTGGCTGCCAGAGACCCTCAGTCTTGACCTGTGTCTGGCCAGGGCTCCCATGACATTCATGCTATTACCCGGCAAGTTCCAAAACACCCCTCATTTCTCTCCCTGCTTAAGGACAGTGTGAATACAACACCACCAATACCTTCCACCTTCAATGTGAAGCCTAAGGCTTCATGTAAGTTTGACTACAGGCTTGCACTTTAAAAAATAAAAAAATAAAAATAAAAAGCAAAACCCAAACAAAACAAAAACCCCAAGGTTATACATATTACATGACTGCATCCATGACTGCTTAGGATTGATTTTTCTCCATCCCCAATTGCAGGAAGCCAGAAAGATAGGATTATTGTCTTGGGCAATCATGAGCTGAGGCACCTGGCAGCTGAGCTCTCCACCTCCTCCTTCCACACACTTGTAAATAGGCAACATCTAGTTCCATTCTGTCCCCACAATCCTCAGCTCTTATGGCACAAACAGAGGCATTTAGTGAAGCCCGTTATAACTGGGAGCATTTTGCAAATCCAATCTCTGTGTCAGAGGGTGACCTTATGGAGCAGGAATGCAGAAGGACCTGACCCACACCTGGAATGACAGGCACGCGGCCCAGCTCAATGGCCCAGGATTTCCAATCATATGGCAATGCCAGGCCCACCTGCCATCCAAGCAGATTCTGCTGGTACAGGAAGGGAAAAGAAGAGTAAAGGGGCTGGATAGTGAACCACCCAGCCAAGCACAGAGAACCTACCAGCTCCATACTGCGTAGCCCACCTGTGAACCTCGGACCTGGTGGTCAAATCTCTCTTTAGGGAGGAACGGAGTGGAATGAGAGCCCGGGGACATGAGTGGACCTCACTGTGGGGCTGTTGTTTTGTTCTAGAGCCACCCGCTACCCACACGTTGAAGCATGCACTCAACTGATAACAGAAATCATTTGTTAGGTGTTTGCTCATGTGTCTCTTGTTGGTTCTCTTTTCTGAATACATTTAAAATCTCTGTCCTTGCTGCCCATCTCCAATCGCAAGGTCTCCATGGCCATGGCCACTGCCTGGTGCCCTTGCTCTTCATCACCCTTACTCGGCCCAGCCCAGGCAGGGGCTCTCTAAAGACCGAGCCCTGGGAGAGGGCCCCGAACTTCAGGACCTTGGAGATCTCCCCTGGATGAAGAGCCCAGAGACCACACCTGCCGCTACACTCACTCCTCAGACTCTGGCTCTGAAGAGCCCCGTGTGAAATGGCCAGAGTCTTCTTCCTTGGGCTCTGTTGGTCTCTGCCTGGCAGCAAGCTTAGCCCCAGCTCTGAGTTCCTAAGTTCATGACTCAGAGAAGAAAGGCATTCACAGGGTGGGATATGAAATCGCTCCGCAGGCCCAGCAGGTACCGTCGAGCCATAGGCCGCTCTGCTATGTTGTCTGTCCTTTCCCTGTCTCCATAGCCCCTGCCAGACCTGGATCCACAACTGGGGGAGAAGGACATCTGTCACTTGCTTCGTCCCTGAAGGGCCATCCCCACACTCTGCTCTCACCTTGGGTTGGCCCAGATTTGCCTTCTGGAAAGTTTCCTGTCCCTTCATCTAGATAAATTGCCCAAGTTAGCATTTGCTTGCTCCACTCTACACAGGGCATCACTGAGACTTAGAGCCAGGTTCTGAGCCTGGATGAGGGGCAGGTCCTGATATCCTGTCTTGGCCCCCACAGTCCTTTTCTCCAACTGCATTCAGCTCCTTGTTCTATTCCGTGAATGCATCCTTTCTGCCTATGAGGCTGTACCCTCCTCACTTCCTTAGGGAAGGCTCCATCTCTGCCTCCCCCACACCCTACCGCCAGACCTCACAAGCTGCACCATGTTAATGCATAAGCAGGGTCCCATCGACTGCTGAGGGAATGAACCCAAAGTGCAAAGTGAGGTCAACACTTCACATTGGCAGCACCTCCTTTCTAGAAAGAAACAGCCTGGCCTGTCAGTAGGAAGCTTCCCTTCACCAGCCTACTGGAGGGCATTGTGCTGAGGCTACAGAGGAGTTAGGGCCTCTGCATCCAACCTCTGGGATTTCCAGAGCAGAATACAGAGATGGCAATACACCATGGAGGTGGCCCAGCCAGCCGGACCACAAACACCGAACAAAGACAGAGAAAGACCTTCGAACACAAGCCAAGGGTTAGCTCTGCCTCCAGTATGAGGCGAAGGTGTTCCAATTTCAAGTTTGTGAGAGATGGGATTAAGGAACGATAGCAGCTTCCTTCCTTAATTCCTCCTTCCACTGTGAGATGTGGGGAAGATAGAATGAAAGAACCAATATGAAAGTGCCTGGAACTTTTTGAGGCTCAAAGGAGCTTAAGGATCTAAAGTAATATGATTACCTTTTAACCCTATGATAATATTGATTATATGGGGGATGGTAGGGTGTCTCTGGCTGCCTGGGCAGAGTCCTTGGAAGCCCAAGTGTATTTATAAGCATTGCTGTGCAAAGACCTTGACAGACTGAGATTCAGAGGGAGATTTATAAGGGTGGGTGGAGGGCCAGAGGTTAAGTTTTATCTTTATTATATGTCGGGAAGTGGCTTTCTGCCAAGTCCCAGCCCAGGGGGAAGACAATCAAATGTACCCTTCCCTGCAGCACCACTGCCCTCCTGATAGACACCAGTATTTTCACTGTGCCTCCTGCCTCTGGAAATTATGCTCGTGAGCCCTGGCATCAGGCTTCCCCTTGAAAATTTATTAATAATGTATTAATAATGATAATAATAATAGTAAGTCAGCTGATACTGTCACTAATGTCCCAGGGGAGAGAGCAGAAGAAAATTGCCCCTAACAGAAATGCTTGACTTCATTCTCTCATTTAGGATTCTGCTTCAGCTGATGAAGGAAAAGGGTCACAGACTTCAGGGTCAGACAATGTGGGGCAGGAATGCCTGCCCTGATATGTACTCGTGCCTTCTTTGGCAAACCCTTGGTTTTTTTTCTAAGTTTCAGCCTCCTTATCTGTAAGTGTGGATGATGTTAATATCTACCTCATCGTGTTGTTGTAAAATTCAAATGGGAAGCACCATGCAAAGCATTCAGCTGACTGTCCAGCTTGGAATAACTCTCAAGCACTGTGAGCTATTATTTATACTGGTATTGGTGCCAGTCTTGGAAAAGCAGATTTTAAAATGCAGATACAGGAGCCCATTAATTCATGTATGCCAAGTGTCCAGCCCAGTGGCCAGTGCACAGTAGGGTCCCATTATCTGTTCATACCCATACCTGGCCTGGGGGAGAGTCCATGGCATTAGAGAATATTACCAGGAACAGGGCTCTCTGCCCATATTATGTGGTGTTTCCTCCCTGCCTTTGAACATGCACTCACCTGCTGAACAGTTTGGTGCTGTGTATTTTCCTCTCCCACTTACACACTTCCTCAACCCTTAAATGTGGTGGATAATTAAAGGCAAAACTGCAGACTTAGATAGAGTCACCTATCCAGAGAGCAGGTTGCAGATGAGGTAGGAGTTCCCCCTGAGTTCAAGGTGAGAATTGTGGAGATCATTTTCTGCTGGTGTCAGGCACATTAGTTTAGGAATGTGTGATTCTGTCCTTGGAAGCCAAGCCTGGTTCAAAACAATAATTCACAGTTAATGAACTTACAGAGTTATGGCCCTAGGATCAGAGCTTTCCTCTTGCTCATTTGGCCAGTTTGGCTGGATCAGGTGTTTAAGCATAGAAGTGAGGAATGTTTCAGAGAGATTACACATATAAAGTTTCCTGTGAATGCCCAGGCTAATTTACAGTCATTTTTGTTTAATTATGCTGAGTCCCGCCATGGTAGCGCTGAACAAATGTCTATTCTCTACCCAATTTCTAGGTAGGAAAATAGTCACAAAGAGAAGACCCATATGGCACTGGGTTTAGAAAATAGGGACAATTTGGGGCGCCTAGTGGTGCAGTTGGTTAAGCGTCCGACTCTTGGTTTTGGCTCAGGTCGTGATCTCAGGGTCGTGAGATCGAGCCCCATGTCAGTCTCCACGCTCAGTGCAGAGTCTGCTTAGGTTTCTCTCTGTCCCTCCCCCCCATCAAATAAACAAATAAATCTTTTAAAAAAAGAGACAGAGAGAGAGAAAATACGGACAACTTGCTGAACTTTGTAACCTTTCCGATGTGCTGAATAGAACTTAGTGTCCCCTTAACAGCTGTGTGCATTTGTTTGTTTGTTGTTTGTTTGTTTGAAAAATAAGAGAAGATACTGCTGGATGGAAGATTTCCTGCTAGATTTCCTTTAATCAATGGTTTATTTCTAGAGTGTGCTTTTAATTTCTCAAAGTGCTTTTACATATATTATCTCCTTTGATTTACACGATGTCCTGTGGAGCAGGAGGTAGGTACTATTTTATTTCACAGAACAGATGGAAACCCGAGGCTTGGGTTCTGAGGCAGTTAGTTCAGAGACGGGGTAGCATTGCTAGATCCAGCCTCATGCTTCTGAGTCACCAGCCTGTGCCCTTTCCACAGGACGACCCCGTCCCTCGTGAAAAGTTGCACCCTGCATTATGAGAAAATATATATTGTATTAACTTGACACTGGAGGAGGGAGAACTTGAAAAATGGCATAGAAGAATGTCTTGTGTGAGTACTCAGGGAGAAGGTCATCTCTCTGTCTTTTTCTCTATCCCTCTCTCTTCTGTAATGTAAAAAAGACTCTTTTTGCCTCCTCCTGGCCCCTTTTAAGTGGTTTCCACAGAAGTAGATATAGACCCGTTTTAGATTGCATTTTGGGGTTGGTTGGTGTTGCAGGAAAGGTGACTATGGCCTATCAGGTGGCTATCTATCTTTTTTTTTTTTTAAGATTTTATTTATTTATTTGACAGAGAGAGAGATAGAGAACAAGTAGGCAGAGAGGCAGGCAGAGAGGCAGGCAGAGGGAGAGGGAGAAGCAGGCTTCCTGCGGAACAGGGAGCCCGATGCGGGGCTCGATCCCAGGACCCCAGGATCATGACCTGAGCCGAAGGCAGCCGCTTAACCAACTGAGCCACCCAGGTGCCCCGGGTGGCTATCTATCTTAATATGGAAGTCACCATTGGAAGTAGCGATATGCTTGCTCAAGGGGAGATAAGCCAGCTGATCGGGAAGTCTTTCCCAGCTGTGGCACAGAATCTTTTGGATAGTGATCAGAGAGCCTGACTTCTCATTGTCTATGCTGTGGCTAAGGTCTAAGCTGCTGATTGGCTCTCAATTTATAGGTATCCCAATCACGCCCTGCAAATGGATGCTTGATTGCACCCGAGATGCTTGTAAAAGATTCTGAATAATGTATAGGAAAACCAGACTCTAAATGCCCATGTCACATGCCAAACAAAGACTCCAGGGTCACCGTCCTAGAGACCCTTCCCTTATCATGCTCGCTCTTTCCTTCCCCTGCTGCACAGCCTGAATATTAGCGTTGAGTGCACCCCAACAACATAATCACAAGAGTCATTATTAGCAGGCAAAAATGATCTTCAGGCTGGCAAACAGTGGTGTGGAGAGACCCAGTCGAGTTCTGCTTCAGTCACTTACATATTAAATCCTCTTTTCTACGTATGCCCTACCTGTGTCCTTCCTAACACGTTGGCCAAGCACTGCTCTTTCATTTTTTCACTTTTATTTTATTTTTTTAAAGCCGACCAGAGTGGAAGCTAGTCTCTTTGGTCTAGCTTTTCTTTGTTTCTGCTCAGGTTCAGGCAGAATAGCCTTCTAGTCCATGGAACGGTCCTTGAAAAGACAAGGATACCTATATTTGCCTGCTGTCAGCCCTTGGGCCTAATTAGCCCATTTTCCAGCCAAAGTTCTCCCTTGTTTAACTTCTCTTACTTACTTTCCCACTCTCCCACCCCTCCCTGTAGCACCAGCCCCTGCTGCTCTCCGAGGTTGAATGGCCCATCTGTAGCACTCAGTATTCTGGATATCAGCTCAGCCATTCGAATTAGCACGAACACAAACATCCTCATTTACATGGAACTCACAGAAGGTGACATTCTGTCTGTAACAATAGGTTATAATTATCATGTCTCTCATTTGTATTCCATTTTACAGCTTCTTGAATTGTTTTCACATGCATTATCCCATTTGATTCTGCTTACAATGCTGAGATGTAGGCAATTATTCATTCCTTCCTTCACTCACCGAATATTTATTGAGGGGCTGGGGAAGCCGAGGTGATTAAGACAGGCGTGGTTCTGCCCTGGTGGAGCTTATATTCTAGATGAAAAAGATACCACCTTTTCCATTTTGTGGCTGACGTAGCTAAGCCTAGAGAAGATGCAAGTCTCAAATCAGTCACGTTGTAAGTGCAAGGGGAGGACTAGAACCCAGATCCGTGGACATTAACCCTAGGGCTTCTCCTATTTCACCCTGCTGTTTCCCTGAGGACACAGGAAGTCCTCATCACACACAGAGGCTGTGTTTCAGGAGTTGAGTACTTGGAATTCAGTACACATTCTCCCATAGAAATTATGTTATAAATGGTTACTATGTTACAAGGCCATTCAACAAAAACCCAGTTAACCCATTTAACCCATAATGTAGCTGAAGCACGCTATTAATAGGACAATTTCTTCCCCTGCTACACCATTGGGGAAGTATTTCTTTGGGCTCATTCAAAACTGATGCTGTGAATAAAATCAACTTTGGGCCCTTCAATTTCCTTAGATACTACTCACTGTAGGCAGAACACCATTCCAGTGTAACAGACCCACTTCCCGCCATTTGTTTATTTTCATTGTATTTTCTGCTCTATATTTGTATGTGTTGCAATAAGCTAATATATATATATATATATATATATAATATACATAAGCGGTAAGCTTGGTTTGTATGGATTGTATGCTAGTAAATGAGTAAGTGATTGTCTGGCTTAAGGACAAATATATAGCTGTTTCCATAGATACCTGATCATAATAACTAATTAGGCCAACATGTTTTCCAAAGCTTCTTTCAGGGGCATTTCAGATGTGACATACTCCAAGCGTCCCATAATGCAGCTATATTTTTCTTTTTATTTCTCTTTAGTAGCATCAATAAATAACCTCTGATACCTTTAATAGAGACTAAATGAATGGAAATCAGGAGTTTTGCCATTTGGTATGTTGAAGTAGCATTAGGTAAATATTATGCCTTCCCTACTTTTCTGAACAGTAATCAGATTAGCTACTTCCAGGGTTGGCTTCATGGAGAAAAGCCCTGAATTCAAAATTGAGATCTTGGGACATATCTCTCCTCATCCTTCTCCTGGCCCCTTCTCCCATCTGAGACTTCACTAAGACCAGAAACCTGCTTGTTGGGGAGGCATGCAGTTAGTTCTGACCAACCCAACTCTTCTTTACCTGTAGGTCTCCATAAGAGGCAGTATCTTGCATTCTGTACCTAGGAGGTGGTGAGAAGGTCTCCAACCTCTTTCTCCATCCACATTTGCATCATAGAATCACCGGATAGTATAACATCAAATTTCTGAGTGACCCTATAATTCCTCTAGTGTTGGTAATGTAGGAGCTGCAAATAATAATAATAATGATAATAATAATAATAATAATAATAATAATAAATATTTACAGAGCATCCACTGTCTGGGTACTTCATAAAGATTCTCGTGACACTCAGATGTTATCGCAGTCTTAAGATAACAAACTAAGCTTGAAAAATTTAGATGGTTGTCCTAAGACCATAAAACTTATAAATGGTAGAGATGAAATTTGAAACCAGGAGTCTGTTGACTCCACTGCATCAGAGGACCCTGAGAAACAACAAATGTCGATTCTCCTTAATATCTTCCCACCATCTGTAGGTGCTGTCTAAGATGGCAGTTTGATTTATGAATGTCCTTAGATCTCGACTCTTTCTTAGGAACTCAGGGAGCAGGAAAAGCTTTTTAAAAATCCGCCCAAATACTATTGATCTATGATGCTTAACTTTGATTCTATCCTTTGTGTCTTACGACAACTGTCAGTCATTATTGTCATGCCATGGACCCTTACTTTATCTTGACAACTGAATGAGTTAAAAGCTTTATATTTATACTATCTTTAAAGGGAATTTTTTTTTTTCTGAAAACTACCACTTGGCACCCTTCAATCCAAGCATGTACTAAAAGGGAGCTGCACATATTTGAGTCAAATATGTTCATCTCTACTCCAAATGTTACTAAGACTCCTATATCAATATGTCGCTACCTTCTGCTTCCCCTTTGTGATCTTTGAAGACCTTTATGTCTGGATTTTTCATCAATCCATGTTTCTCTCCTTTCTAATATAATATTAGGTTAAACTTCTTTTGGAGTCATAAGCAAAGTAAAATTTAAATTGATGTGTTTTATATGAAAGAAAGACCATGCAGATATATATGAAAATACAACAGCAGAGAGTGGCTCTGGGTTCCTGGATTAAAGAGATGGGTCATTTTGTGGCTGCTAATCAAATTCATGGGTGTATATTGATTAACTGCTGGGGCCGTCCAGGATCCCCCTGTCCCTCCAAGTCCAGCATTTACAGGCTGGCTTCTGAGCAAGTCTTATTTTTCTTAGGATTATTGATAACTGCAGTTACTGGAAGAAGGATAGATTTGAGAGAACCAAAGTCAAGCTCCGTACAAATCAGCCGACTCATAAATTCGGTGACCAAATGCATTGCTAATAATATTTGTGGGACAACAGGGAAAAAGCCCCTCTGTTGATATGTGTGGTGTTTCCTTTTTAGCTAATACAAGTGCAGATATAAAACAAAATGATCTGCTGAAATCTTTACTGATATGCATTTCATTGCAACTACTGTGCAATGCACAGTTGAACTGATGAGCTATCAGGGTTATGTGTTTCTGTAAAACAGAGACATCTAACTTGGAAACGCTTTCTCCAGGGAAACAGACCTATTTGAGCTAAATCAAAACAAGATTACAGAGTGATTAAAGTGCTACAAATAAGACCTATGTGGAAGGGTTGGAGGAACTGGGATCATTTAATGTGGGACAGAAAAGCTGCAAGGAGATTTCAGGAGAACTTCAAGCGTCTAAAACATTCTCCAACCAGTGCTTTTCTCTGTCTTCACAGAGCAACGGGCAAGAGAAACAATCTTAAGCTGCATTATGAAGGATTTAGGTCAGCCAATGTCTCTCAAGCCCCAGCTGCATGTTAAAATCACTCAGCAACCCTTTAAAACGCACTGTTTGCTGGGTCTTACCCTAGACTAATGAATCTCCAGAAGTGACACCCAAGCATCAGTATTTGGTGATATGTAGCCAGAGTTGGGAATCGCCTGGTTGACTAGAAGGACAAATCTTGGGACAGCCTCAGTCCTGGGAACTGGTGAGGAAAGCATCTATAGATATTTTTAAAATCTAGGTGAGATTGGTTATGACTGTGACTCCCCATTTCTGACCCGGACATTTTTTCGGCTACTAAGTGGTCTGGGACCCTCCAGTCACAGAGAGCATCTGAGCACAGATCCTCAATCAGTATTTGTTGCATGAATGAATGAATGAATGAATGAATGAATGAATGAATGAATGAATGCTAAAAGCCCTCAAGGAGGAGAGCCAGCAGTTGTAATGCTAGTCTGCAGAGGTGAATTTCAGGAATGGCTTCCCAAAAGCAAGTGTCGCTTAAACTAAGAAAATGCCACTAAACGCTGTAATTCAAAAACATCTACTAAACTCCAAGACTTTGAAATCAAAGAATGGAAGAGATAGAAGTCAGAATTCAAAGGCCAACAAGGAAGCGGGTGGTAGAGAAGCTGAGGTTGTATATGTTGATGACTCATTTGCAAGGTTTGGAAGTCAAGAAGAGAAAGTGAATTACACCTGGAGGTGAATTATTTTCCTTGCCAGTGTGAAGATAAAGAGGAAGGATGGGGTTGGGGAGGGTTAAGATGTTGGGCAAGGTAGTGTAGCTGAGGGAAAATGTCTCCAGCAGACATGAGATTGAAGGCAAGGGTAGAGGACTTCTCAGAGTAATTCAGGAGATGTGTCTCATCTAGTAGGTTATTGTTAAACTATACTAAAACCATCCTGATGTGTGGATCAGGAATTTGGTCAGAACTCAACTGGATAATTCCTCTGCTTCATGTGGTATGAACTAGTGTCAGTTGGTGGTATTTGGCTGGTGACTGCATAGGTCTAGAGGGTCCAAAACAACTTTCCTCACATGCCTTGCTGCTTTGTAAGGCCATATTCACTTGGGCTTCTTTTCCTGTCCATGTAGACTCAGGCCATTTCTATGTGGTCTCTCTAGGATGGGTGCTGGACTTTGATATGGTAATCTAGAGCTCCAAGGGACCAAGATGGAAGCTTCCAGTCTTCTCAGGCTGGGCCTGCACTGTCACTTCTGCTATACTCAATTGGTCTATCAAGGCACGGAGGCTGGGCCAGATTCAGAAAGGGCATAACTGGAAGCCACCTCTCAACGGTGGGACTATCAAATAATTTGTGGCCATCTTTAATCTGCCACAGTCACTCCCCAGAAAGAGCAGATGAACAAAGAAATGATAGTTTTGAGGTAGAAAATAGTGAAAATTCAGTAGAACATACAGTGAATAGCAGGTACATGTCAGTAAAACCTGTTAAGGCAAAAGAGTGTATGTGGGTTTTGGTCTAAGACTAATCTGGTTTCCAACACAACCATTTATTAACCAATTACTGTTTCCTCAACTGTAAAGTGTGGTTAATAGTAGGACCTACCTGACTCTGAAATTGGGTTCTTCAGGCAGCAGAGCCTGAGATAAAAGTTAGCAAGAGGTTGTCAGTTGAGCAGTGTCCTTGAAATGAACACCTGTGGAAAGGTGAGTAAGGAAGCAGGACTGGACAAGAGACAATCCAAACAACGATGCAGGCCAACACCCCCTTGGTGTGCTCCACAGGGAGGAGCCTTGGTTGACAATGGCCCTCCAGAGTAACCCTGAGCAGGCAGAGGTGGCCAGGTCTACTGTAGCATGGGCCACCTGGGAAAGAGGAAAAACCCTTGAGTAAGATGGCTCTCTCCAGGTAAGAGGGTCCCTGAGGGGGCTGATGGCTACTAGCACCTGTCTTTGCCACTCCTGGCAGCTGGAGCACTGAGTCCTCGTTGGAGGGGGATCTGGGCAACACACACAGTGTCCACAGATCGGCGTTAGCCATGATTACAGACCCCGGCACACCTCGTGGGCGCCAGAAGAACCGTTCCAATGTCAGCCGTTGTCTGCCGGTAGTGGTTGTGAGGAAGGGTGGAAGGCCAGCTGAGAGAGGCAGTGTGCTGAGCGATGATGTGGAGAAGGACCCAGTGGTGGCTAGTGAGACTGTGGGAGGCTCGTCCTCAGCATTTCCCGGAGGCTGGGTGGGCAAGGAGTCAAAGGTAGCTAGAAAAAGCCTAGCTAATGGACTGGGCAAATTTGGAAAATTGCTAATACATTCCCAGACCAGTGTCAATAAGGTAGTGCTCTCTTCACTGTGAAGGTCACAAGACCACACTTCTTCTCTTTCCCACGGTTGCTCAGCACCACTGGGGCAGGAGGTAATGGGGAGATAATGGGCTCTGGGTTCAGATCCCAGCTCTCCACTCACCAGATGGGTGAACCTTAGCAAGTTAATTAATCTCTCTGATCTTTGGCTTTCTCATTTTAAAGTGGAGATCACAATAGCAAACGTGCTGGGTTGCTTTAGTGGTAAAGTATACCTAAATTGCCTGGAATAAAGGCCTGTGATCAACAAGTAGAAATGTTTATGATAGATGGGGTCACTGGTGAGCTGCCTCCTTTCTCCATTCAGGAATTATCTAGTGTGAACCCCAGTGCGTTCGGATTCAACTGAAACATTGATTAAGCACCCCTCGTGTCAGGCTCCGTATCAGGCACTTGCACACAGATGCTCTCTCCTGAGCCTCGTAAAAGTACTTGTGGGCAACGTTACTGCCCCCTTTCACAGTTAAGGTAACTGAGGCTCAGAGAAGCCAAGGGCCAAAGAGGCTAATTTGTGTGTTGAGCAGCATTGTGCCAATGTCTTGACTCTTGGTCACCCTTTCTACTGCATCATAATTATCGGCCCCAAAGTGAGGCACAGGTCAAATGTTTCTCTGCACCCCAGCATCCGGCAGAGTCCCCGGTCTGCAGCATTATTCACACCGACAGGTCGGGCATTTCAGGATGGCTGGTCGCCACAGGCTAGAGCATGCATCTCCACCATCAGTTTGGACTGTCAGCTTTCTTCGTAATGATTAAAAGAAAGTAAAGGAGGAGGAAAAGACTAAAGAAATCATCTTTGTACATTTTAATCTGAGCCGTTTTTTGAGCGGTGTGATAAGGCAGGTTGTGGAAATGTCAGCTTCTCCTTATCTCTAATTGACTTAAGTGGAGGCAGCTCTAATCCTTGTGTGCACAGGAGCCTGGAGTGGAGAGATGAGGCCAATTGATTCCTGTTTTTTAATTAACACATGAGCTGCTTAAAAACAATAGTATATTGGGGGCAGGTGGGGAGCAGGAAGGAGTGTGAGGAAGGGTCGCCTCTGCTGCTGTGACATTTCGAGCAGTATTGGTAAGTGTCAGCATTTGATTTGAATCAGGGCTGGAGGGGGGCTAAGTGGGGTGTCTCCTGTTCGGGTGTCGTCACCGAAGACTGGTGTTAGGGTGACAGGGAAGTTGAAGGGAATGGGAAGACCCGTTCTCTCACTAAGCATTGTGTCGGGGAGCAGGGAGCCTTCTATCCTTTGTTGGTTCTAACTGTTCAGTGTGTGTGTTTCGTATTCCCCAATTGACCCCTCTCTTGGTCTTCGCGTGGGTGCTTGTCCAGGATGAGTTAATGAAGGTGGGGGTCTCAGTCTCATGTAGTCCCAAGCCATGAGAATTCAGTCAGGCTACACGTTAGAAGTCTCATCCATACTAAAAACTAGAATATGCGGTAATTTTGCCCACACCATGGCTGATGTGCTTATATGGAAACCCCTGGGCATCCAGAGCTTACCACCCATGCTCATTTTATGTGCTTTAAATGGATTGTCTTTTGTCCCCATTCCTGGAAAGTCACCTGATTCTGAACTCCGGCTTGGTTGACTGCTGCCCTGATTTCTACAAAACAGCTTCTGTTCTCCCACCCTTCGGAGCTGGAGTTCCTATTTGACACTCTCTTACACTTAGTGATGGATTACTACTCTCCTATCAGCTTGATCAAATCTATGATCAAAATGTATCTTCTGCATTCAGCCAGCATCACCACTATCTGGACAGTCCTATTCTATCTCCCAAATTAGTTCCCTGGCATATCCCTGTATGTGTAAGAACTAAAATTTTATTTTTTTCTCCTGGACATTGACATTTGAACTCTGCTCTGTGCCAGGTGGGGATAGGAAAGGAAGAAGCCTCACTGTTGAACTATCTTCCCAAGTCCCATCCCTGCAAGAGCCATTTCTACTATTTCCTTCTCCCCTGGCTATTTTCAATATGCCAGAACTTCAGAGTACTTCGAGGCCAAATGACCACGGGTCACGATACCTATGTTATTGGAGTATGAGTGAGAGGATAATGGGTTTTTAATTAGTGCCCTTTAATAATTAATTAATTAATAGATGGGAGACAGGGACATGGACAAGTTGACCTCTGAATGTTTTACTTTCCAGGATTAGAGATCTGCCTGTTTTGTAGATCTGGAAAAGCAATAAATAAAATTGGCTGTTCATAACATTCTGCCCCTTCCGTCCTATAAAACGTTCACCTCTCTTCACTCTTGTTCTCATTTTGTTTACTTTCATTCTACTTGTTTATGTCTTCCCCAAAGCTCTTGCATCAGGAAGACACATGGATCTGGGAATATGCCTATCTTCTGCATTAGAATTAAGTTTCTTAAGGGTGGGGACCATGTCCTATCTACTGAAGTAGCTCCGTAACAATAATAGCAACTGGCGTTTGTTAAGCACTCACTTTGCATCAGCAATTGTGCTATGGCCTTTATATTTTTTCTTCATTTAATGCTCACATCCGCTCTGAGGGAGCACTCTTATCCACATTTTATAATGGGGAAAAGGAAGTGGAGGGATGTTGAGAAACCGGCGCAGGTTTATGCAACTGGTCAAGTATCAGACATGCCTTGTCAGCATGCAATGCGTTCTTTCTGCATCTAGCCCAGTGCCTGACACATACCAGATGATCATTTAGTATTAGCTGAATGAATTATGAGTAAGACATGGACTCTGTTTCCAGTTTCTCTTATAACTTGAACATTGCCTCTAAAGAACTGAGCTTTATTCTCCCCTCTACCACCTTCCACGTCCCCAGCACATGGCAGCGTTCAGTAAATATTTAGTCAGTGAACGTTGAATGGACAGTTGACCCCTGAAGTCTTTTCTAGGTCTAGCAGCTTAGGGCCTCTCTCTTCTCTGACCTCTCCTAACCGTTCTGTGTTTAGACTTTTGATTATATTCTATCCTTTGTTGGTTCTAACTCTTCAGTGTGTGTGTTTCGTATTCCCCAATAAATTGTGTTATATTTCCCTTGTATTCCCCCTGGTGCCTAGCCCAGTGCCCAGAACATAATGAGTGTTCAGTAAATACAGATTGAAATGGAATTGAGTATTGCTTCAGCACACTTCAAGCCAGAAGGAACACTGAAATAGCAATTACCTCCTGGGCTGTTGTTTTAGTCTTCAGAGAAACTGCCATGTGGTTTGTGCTAAACAGATGTTTTTGACAGGTCAGGGAGCAGCATCCCGGCTGCTGGCTTCAGGCACTATTTGACATACTGCCACACTGTACTTCCATCCACTTTACGAGTGTTGGTCTCCAGAGAGAAAGGGTGTTATACAGCTTTTAGGAAATTCAGAGGGCAATGGTCTGAGAGAAAGAGAGACCCCAAGGTAATTGATAAAATTCCACTCACTGAATGAATGGTGCCCGACACGGTTGAACACACACACACACACACAAATTTGACTCTCAATTTTGCTCCTTCCTGAAAGTGAGGAGCAAAAACAATTCTCAGAGGACAAATAGGGTGGGAAAATGCAGATAGGCTCTCAGTGCCCAAGGAAATCAAGAAGAGCCATGGTGATAACCATTAAGAGTAGCCAGGGAAATCATGGCTTCCTTCAGCATCTGAGACTCCAGGACTTAATGAGCACCACCTTGAAATCAAGACTGGCTGATGCATGTGTTGGCTCCATCACATGGATACTTACTTATCCAAAGAGCATAGATTCTCTAGGAAGTAATTAGGAGAAAAGTGAAGAGGAAGATGGACAATCTGGGCCTAGAGTGACTGCTCCCCTACCCTTGGTTATCCCCCCTGCACTTCAGCCGCTTGGTATTGTTGGCAAAAAGGCATAACCATCCCTGTTTTGTGATTCTACAAATAATTTGCCTTTTGAAAGAATGAACTCTTTTATCCTGTCATGCCTCCCTCTTCAGTCATCCCCCACCCCTCCACCACACACACCCTGTAGAGCTCATTTGAGGAGCAGGCGAGAGCCTTTTAGAAGGGAGCAGACTAGGAATTTGTCCATCCTTGTGCATCCATCCCATACCCACACCGCCACGCCCATCGGAGAGAGTGGGCTCACGGGATGCTGCCTCTTCACCTTGAACTCCCTCCGTACGTCAGACATCAATCAAGTCACTTTGCAGTGACACATTCCCCAGATGCTCCTTTAGGGAAGGGACCATGTCCCATGGAGAGGGGCCCTTCTGGTGCCTAGTCCAGTGTCTGGGGCATGGTAGGCACCTCACTAAATACTCGCTGAACACAGGAATAAAAGAAAATCTCAGCGGGTTTGAGATATACCTTCACCCCTGCGATGGGCACTTTACATCCTGTTTAAGTCTATTCTTCCCCCAGGAGAAGGTTGGATACATAAGAACTCAAGGGCAGAAAGAAAAGAGAAAGAAATACATTGATCGTGGAAGTCATCCAGCAAAGTTTGGTGCTCTGCACAAAGAAAACTTACCAGTTATTTAATTGGGGGACTTGAAAGCTCACAGAAGAGAAAGGAGGGTGGGAAAATAAGAGGGAAAGGGAAGTGCTTTCTCCACTATAGGGAGGGCTGGGGCACAAACAAAAGCCCTGTGATTCACCCAAGAATAGAAGCTTAAAGGCCTTCGAGGACATGCCAAGGCGCCAGAGGGCCTGCCAACCTCAGCACATGCAGGGCATTTGCCCTTTGCTGCAGCCACGGAAAGGGATTTGAGCAGGCTAATGGTGACCTTAGAACAGCTGTGCTTGAAGGCCCTTCCCCTAATTCTTTCCCTTCCCATTGCTAAAGGAAGCCAAAGAAAGAGTTAATGATTCCCCTGGAAAGGGTGAGATGGCATTGCTGAGAGAATTCCTCATGAGGAAAAAAATGTCCACCACTAAGGAAGAAACCTGAGCTGGGGTGGTGGGGGGGGAGGGAGAAAAGTCCTGGTGGGTGGAATGAGCACTGAGCAAAATTAGTTACCAGGAGGAGCCCCCGCAACAGACACAAGGCAGGCCTTGAGCAGCCGCTAGGGGCCAGGAGCTTCCAGCTTCCCGGTGCTATCTCACTGGGTCCTCAACATCCACATTTCATGCAGCCCTGCTGTTCCCACAGCCTAGCTGAGGACAGTCGGTTTCAGCCAGGTTAAATAGCGAGACTCCACGGCCACACTAGAGTGAGTCTAGAACCCCACACGGGTCAGATGCCACAGCAATGCTATTGAAGCCTAAGGTATGGAGGGGAGGAAACACTGTCTTTTATCTTCCTTGATGTGTCTCTTTCACTGCCGTCAATTGCAACAGCTTTCTCAGAGCATTTCCAACTGCCTGTCTCCCCTGCGTCCCCACCCTCCCCACCCTGTGCAGAACTAAAACAAAACAAAACACTTCTAAGACCAACTGGTGTAATTAAATATTTATTGAGCTCCTACTATGGGTTAGGAGTGCTACTATGTGCAGGGGATATAAAGATGAGTAAAACATTATCCCCAAGGTAGGAAACTCGCCGTCTACCTCATGAAATCATTGTAAAGCAAGGTAGAGTGATTTAATAAGGCATGTGTAAATGCTTTCAGAAAACAAATAGGGGAACATTAAGACTTCTGATGTGAGGGGAATTAGCTAAAGCTTCTGTGATAAGCTAATATTTTTGAGGGCAATGTGTGAAAGGCATTCCAGACAGAAGGAACAGCATGCACGAAGGCTCAGACCATGACAGAGACCATTGCATTTGGGGTGAAGAGAGTCACCCAGGCCCTTTGGTACAGAGAAAGTAGGCATCAAAGTCAGTCTTCAAAATCTGCTGTCTTAACATACAGGGTTTTTGTTGTTGTTGTTGTTCTTTGTTTATTCGTTTTGGGGGGGTCTTTTTTAAATTGTGGTAAAATATACATAACAAACTTTACCATCTTAACCAATTTTTATTTTTCATCTTCTAAAATCTTCTTATTATTATTTATTTATTTGAGAGAGAGAGACAAGCTTGAGGGAGAGGCAGAGGGAGAGGGAGAAGCAGACTTCCCACTGAGCAGGGACCCCGACGCTGGGCTAGATCCCAGGACCCTGAGATCATGACCTGAGCCGAAGGCATCCCCCTAACAGACTGAGCCACCCAGGAGCCCCCCATCTTAACCATTTTTAAATGTTTGTGATTCATTGGCATTAAGTACATTCACAATGTTGTACATCACCATCATCCACCTCCAGAACTTTTTCATCATCTCGATTAGAAACTCTACACCCATTAATCAATAACTTCCCATCCCCACTTCCCTGTGGCCCCTTGTAACCTATATTCTACTTTCTATCTCTAAGAACTGGTCAATTCTGAATGTTCCATATAAGTGAATAATACAAAATGTGTCTTTTGCATCTGGCTTATTTCCCTTAGCATAATGTTTTCAAAGTTCGTCCATGTTTAACTAGTATGTACCAGAGCCTCATTCCTTTCTGCGGCTGCATAATATTCCATTGTATGTATAGACCACATGGTGTTTGTATACTCATCTGTTGATGGATAACTGATGGTTTCCATCTTTTGGCTTCGTGAATAATGCTGCTATGAACATTGGTGTACAAGATTCTGTTTAAGTCTCTGCTTTCAATTCCTTTAGGTATATACCTGGAAGTGGAATTGCTAGATTATAGGATAATGCTGTGTTTAAATTTTCCAGGAACTGTTAACCCATTTTCCACACTGGCTATACCACTTTATATTCTCACCAGCTCCGTACACTCCAAGTTTCCAAGCTCTCCATATGCTCATAGAAACTGGTGGTTTTCCGGGGTGGGGGGTGGGGGTGGGGTGGGGGTGGTTGTAAAATACAGCCAACCTCCTGAGTATTGTGGTTTGATGTGCATTTCCCTAATAATTAGTGATGTTGCACATCATTTCATGTGCTTATTGGCCATTTATATATCTTCTTTGGAGAAATCTCCATTCAAGTCCTCATTTTTTAATTGAATTGTTTGGGTTTTTTGGCTTTTGGTTTTGTCGTTGTTGCTTGCTTTGAATATATAAGCTTTGAGGATTGGGGATTATAGAATTAATTGGAGCTAAATGTAACCAATAAAGTTTTAAACTTATTTGTTTTTACATTTAGTAAAACACAACTCTGTCTTGCTAAAGTGTGAGGCTGGAGAAGTATTTTCAAAGTCTGATTGTTGTTGTTATGTATTTTCTGGTACTTCGTGAATAAGCTGCTTCTCCTCAGTCCCCCATGGCCAAAGGTAATAAAACTCAAAGCAGATGTGGGAATGCCAAGCTAAACAAAAACCCAGAAAACCACCAGGAAACAATCCGAGGATGTAAATCATACATCGTGAAAGCCATTGGATTAGAAACACATTGCCCTTGTCTGATTTGCTAACGCCCACATGTTCCAAGGAAGCTTCAAGTGTGATTTACATCCCGACATTTAAGGAAATGGGAAAAGGGTGATCCAGCTTGGCCTTGATGAATGCCTTTCTCTTTTTCTCTAACTCCAGCCCCGGAGAACAATGAGATAGGTGTCTCCAAACATGGCAATGGGGGACCCGGGCCATGGAGGATCTGTGTCCCTCAGCGTAAGGGTTTCTCGCGGCCCTGACTTGATCCTAGATAGTCAGGTAAAGCAAAGAACTAGCTGCTTTTTTTCTAACAGATCTAGTCCAGGACTGGAGGTCAGAATTCCTGTCCTCAGATCCTAGCTCCTCCTCTGTTTCTGGGGTGACCTTGGGTTTCCCTTCTGCAAAGTGGGGAAAGGAATTGTAGTTCGGGGGTTGTAATATGGTTCATAGGAAGCAAAGCATGTTGTACACGCAGTCTGACAGGAAATGCAGTTTGAGAGATGCTGGAGAAGAAGGAAAAAAAAAGTGCAGAACAAGGCAAAAAATGCTACAGCAGGAAAGCAGGCATACGTAGAAAACAAATGCCAGTTCTGTCCAGCGCCCAAGGCAGATGTTATCTAACAGTTTTATTTGCTGTGTTTTCCTGTAGTTTTGAAAGCCTGTCTCCCAAGGTGCAGACCTCCTTCTGTGCTCCCCCACCTCACCCTAGCATGCAGAAGGCACTCTCCACACCGCCCGCTTCCCCCGCCCCCCACTGCAAACATTCTGCTTGTCCCCTGGTCCTCTGAATTACCAGGCAGTCCTGCTCCACGAGCACTAATCCCTCTGGTTCCTCTCCGAAGGAGATTTAGCAGCATTTACGAATTCAGAGTTAAATCCCTCACATCCCCCAATCCAAGTGAACAGCTGGTAGTGGATACTGATAGCGAGGAAAGAAGTCATCACTTTGTTGGGTACTTCCCTGAATAATAAGTGAACCGCTTAATGACATTCCTGGGGGCATCTGAAACTCCAGTCACCAAGCCCCTTCCACCCTCTTGCTATTAGGACAGGCTCTCTATAGTTTGAAACGTGGGTAAAGTAGAGCCTCTCCTAATGCTTATGTGGAAGTGGTATGAACAGTGACATCAGACCAGGGCCAGGGGGCTGGGGACAGCAAGGGAATCAAACTTTTGTTTTTAGCATGGGGCCTTAGGCAAGTTGCAAAGCAGCTCTGAATCTTGGTTCCCTCCTCTGGGTAGTGGGGCTAAAATTTTACCAAAAATCTCCTGTTGGGATTAAATAAGACAGCACATAAAAATAATAAATAAATAACCAGAGAAATAGGACAGCACACGACAGGGTCTGTGACATATCACAGGTGCTCAATCAATGTCTGTTCTTTCGTTCCTAACCCAACATAAAAAAAAGAAAGAAAGAAAGAAAATCACCGGCTTATTTCTTGGCCCAATAAAAAGTCTTATTATGATGCTTTGGGGAGAGGTCAAGAGTAGGAGGGAGAAAAGAAACTTTCACCCACGATGATACCGGTATCCTTCCTAGGCACGGGGCCATTGTTGAAAAGTTACTTACAGAAATGGTTGCACTGTGGCCTCAGCAGGAAGGGGGGTGTGCTTGGCCTGAGCCAGGCTGCCTGAGTGTCTGAGCACAAAGCCCTCCAGACCATGCTGAGCCCTTGACGGCTGGTATGAACTCGGCCCGCCCTGGCTGCGTAGCTTTGCGGCATGGATCCCTGCCGTATTTTCAAATGGAAAGAGCCGCTCCAGTGGCACTGAAGAGAGCGGGGGTGGGGGGAAGGCCTTTCCTTGCAAGTAGGTTTGCTCCGCAACCACCACCGAACATGTTTTTAAAATTCACTTTAGGTTTGCCTCTCGGGGTCCTTGATGCTGCTCACGGAGGGAAGGCAGACAAAGCTCATTTGTCTGTGTGCCCCCGCGGCCAAGGGTGGTCCAGGTGACAGCTGTTAGCTCTGAAGCATGATGGGCCCTAGGCAGAAGGAGGACTTAATTAATCAATGCATTGATTGAGCACCTACTGTGAGCCAGGCACTGTGCTAGACACAGTGGGGTGTAGAAGACAAGGCACAGTCTTGCCTTCTGGTGTCTTAAATTCTAGCCAAGGGTGATAATGCATAAGCATGTGCAAAGTGAAATAGCAATAAAAGAAATAAATAACAAGTCAGCACAATGCTATAGGAGATGTCACACAATGATTCATTACCAAATGAAAGGCACAGACATTAAATGCTATGGGGAAAAAAATCAATCAGCATGTATTTACTGACTGCCTCGTGCAGGCCTCCGATCACGAAGCGAGCAACGTATTTCTCAGGACCTCTGCCCCCGCCCCCTCATCTAATGCTGTTTTGAAGTTCTTGGCGGCCCGTTAAGTGTCAGGCAAATGGCATCAATGTCCTTATCAGAATCTCTGTCCCTCCCGTTCCAGATGCTCAGGCGTGGTGCCGAGGTCCCCAAAGAGAAGAAGGCAGGGAACGCCATCACCCCCAACAGAGGCTGTCACCCACATCTTCTGGTTTGAAGCTGTTGTGACTTGGCCCTGAAACTTCACGCATCTGTCTCCGTCACAGGAGCACAACCCATCCAAAAACAGGGGCTTGCTTTACTTGCTTTTGTAGCTTCCTTTTTATTTTATTTTTTTTTAATTTAAATTCAATTAGCCAACATAGAGTAGCTTCCTTTTGTCACTGCTTACTATGACTGACAGGCAGAAACCACTCTCCAACATGGCTGACTGAATGTTTATAGCATGCTATTGACTTAACGCGTGACATCTGCCAAACACGTCTGATATCTACAGCAGAACTCCTAGGAGTGGACAATGCTTTCCTGGAAAGAAGGACTCCATGTCAAAAAAGTCAATACTTGTAATAAACGTAGAGGTTGGGTGGTTGGGTGGCAGCACTCACCATATTTCCTCTTTTCCTTGGTAGAAAGCCTGGGGGGAAGGGGACTTACGCTCAATGAGATCTTCCCTGAGACAGTCCCGGGGCAAACAGGTTACTTGGACCCCAGCAGTCCTGGAAGTGCTCTCGACCTCCTTCCCGTGGGTGTGGAGGTATGGACAGTAGCCAAGAGAGTAAGATGCCTTGGCCTTGTAGCCCTCAAACCTCCCAAGCCTACGATGTGAAGGTTGGTCAACCCTGATGGCAAATCAGAAAAGCAGAAGCAGGTGGAAAGTGAACCTGAGTGGACGTGAGTGGTCGGGAGTGACACTTAACAATTATTTGTGGACCATCCAGTAAATGTTCTCAGCCTCACCGAGGTTATTAGAGAGGACCTGTGCAGAGAGTTCCGATCCCAGGGTGTAGTAAGCACTTCATAAGTGCTAAAGAAACAGATCCGTGGATGAAGCAGAAGATAAGAAACTTTGAATGCTTTTCTACACGTGTATAGGGAAGTCATCAAACATACAGAGAAGAGGCAAGAATTCTGCAGTGAGTCCCCACTAACAAATCGCTAGATTCTTATAATTAGCATTTTACTCCATTTTCTTTATCAGAAGTTTATCTCTCTATCTGCAACCCATCCATCAATATGACACTTCTGATTATATAAAGGATATATTCCACTTACAGAAACAAAACATATACATGTGAAACAATTACTCAGTGTTTTACAAAGCAGTGCTAAATAGTGAGATAGAGATATGCGTCTGGTTGGAGCTGAAAAGATGATCTTCCATGAGGAATAAAATACTCAGAGGCCATTTCATGTAGGGAAGCAGGACTTGAGCTGGGCCTGGAAGAATGCGTAATATCTGGACAGGAGACGAAAAGAGCATGGTCTGTAGTGAGGTGAGATCCCAGGGACAAGGTGGGAAGCATTGTTCGGGCCAGTAAGTACTAACCTCCCCCTCCCTCCTGCCTGAGCTATTCTGGGCCAGCATCATCCTTATCAGCATCAGTGCTTAGGACCAAAGCTCAATATGAATACCTCCAAGGCTTCAGCCCCTGAGGGAGCTGGGTATCTTTCTTGGTGAGTGACACGTAGTGGGATTCAAGAGATTGGTCCAGAGGGATGGGCCCTTTTTACCCAGAGTGAAGTTTAAAAAAAAAAAAAAAAAAAGAATTGATACATGTGGGAGATTAACGTTGAGGAACTAGTTGGGAAGCAGATGGGGGATTTTGAGAGTCCATTCTGAAGGTCCTGGTAGAGATCTAAGAGCCTGCAGGCCTGCCCCCAGGGCAGCTTACATACCACAGACCTACTGGGGTAGGGGTCATTAGGCCTTGGGGAGAGTGCCGCCTTCCAATGGTCCAAATGGAGCAGGCCCAGCGTTGGGTGGAGGCAGCTCAGGGAGGGACTCGGAGCCAACAGACCCACTAAATACCAGCCTTCCACTCAGTGCCATCTTGGGAAGAGGCTGCTGAAACTCAGCTGGAAAAGACTTGTATTACTTAAGTCCTTCCTAGGACACGTGCTGGTAATGGGATTCAGGCGCAATCCTGGCTGGAGCTTAAAAGGCAGATAAAGAAGGTGCAGATCAGTGACTGAGTATGTCTGCACAATTTTGAAAACACGTTACCTGTCCCCTGGCAGAAGAGGGTTTGGCTGCCTGCCACGGGGACACTGCCTTGCCTTTGTTGTCTCTCTTCTCCTCCACTCTCTCCCAGAACCACCCTCGCCTTTCACCTGCATAGTTTCTATGGGCTGTGAATTGTTTCAGTAAGCATGGATTCGGTCCATTCGGGCTCCCTGGTGAAGGAATGCTGCACCTCCGCTCTGCATTGGCCTCCCTGGGCCGTGCTGGCTGGAATAGGGCCAGGGCCCGGTGTTCGCAGAACAAAAGAGACCTGTTCTGTGAACGGTCCAGCCATGCTGGGCCAGGAGGAATTTGTGCAAGTGCAGTGGAGGGATAAGCCCATTCATTTGGTGACGCAGCCTCTGTGTACTTTGTCAGCAAGATGGAGAACACTCACTATTTTCTCTGGCTTTTAGGATTTCCATATTTATTGCTTGTTTGCTACCACTAGGGAGAAGAGAAGAAAACAACAACTTCCTCCATTTGAAATTTTAAACATGAACACGTGAGTCTCCCCTCCCTCATCCCCTGCAGTTTCAGCAAAGCATAGAACTGGAGAGTATGAGAGCTGCAAGCACTTGGGAAACCCAAACAGTGTTGCTTCATTTGACATACAAGGAAACCACAGGCAGGGGATAAAGGGATCCGGCCAAAGCCAAACACCTAGTTAGTGGGAGCCCCGAGACTAACATTTGTATCTGCAGAACCGTAAGTTAATTTGCTGTCACGACACCACGCAGGCCCTATTTCTATTCAAGTCAAAAATCTGACTTTGGGTAGGAGATCCCACTCTGTGCAAGGCATGCTCAAGGGGCTTGCACATTATCTTGTGCATTTGTCCCCATCGAAGTGCCAGGAGCACGGAGCAGGTGATGCAGAGTCAGGGCCAGAGGGAAAAGTAGTCACTGCCCTGCAGGACGGTACCATCGAGTAGAGGTGATGACACCAAATAGATCGCATGCAATAAGGAATGATATATGTCGGAAGCTAAAGCACTTAATGCCTGGCACACAGTACACTGGGCACTAGATGTTTCTTAAAGGACACAAAGGGGCCATCCTGGATCAAGGGGCCAGAGAAGGCTATGGAGGGAACAGCACGGAAGTTACCTTCTAGAAGAATTTCGTCTGACAGCCATGTGGGAAGGGCATTTCCAGCAAAAGGCGGCATATGGAATAGGATGTGCTCAGGGAATGGCGTATAGACAAAGTGCCGGGGGATGACAACAGGTGCAGAGGCAGCAGAAAGTGGGCCTGGAAAGTGGCTTCAGCCATTCATGGGATTGAGATTTACTGAGGCCTTGCCTTCTGCTGGCACCCCTGTAGGCCTGTGATTTTGCAGCGAATAAGGCAGAGAGGGTGAGCCCGGGAGGCACACACCCACACACAGATTATGATGTAACAGCAAATGCCTGGGAGCCTAATTTGACAGAGGCCATCTGAGGTAAGACCTAAATGACAAAGAGAAGCCAGCCGTGGGAAAATCTGAGTTCCGGAGCCCTCCAGGCAAAGGATAGGCGAGTGGAAAGCTTTGAGGCAAGAACAAACTTGGCACACTTGAGAAAGAAAATATAAAAGGCCCATGTGAAATGAATTTTGGGCGAGCCCACCAGTGGGAGAGGAGTTGGGCAGCCGAGCAGAGGTTAGATTTTGTAGAACCTTCTAGTCCATGGCTGGAAGATTGAATTTCATTCTAAGTGCCACGGGAACAGAGTCCAACCTCCCTTCCTGCATTATCTGGCCTTGGCCTGTGTCTCCGTGGGAACAAGTCATCTTGGTTTGCCCAAGACTTTCCCAGTTTTCATAATGAAAGGCCAGCATCCTGAGAATGCCCTCTGTCCCCAGCAAGTGGGGCTCAGTCACCTTACCTCCCACTTTCATTGTTGCAGTCTTGTCACAATTGTTTGGGGCCATGTTGTGGAGTCCCTCCAAAGTCTCTGGCTGATTCATTAGGAAACTGATGGCCAATCAAAATTTCTGGGAGGGGGATAACATAATTAAAGTTATTTAGGCATTTATAAGATACTAACAACCTCTAGGGTCCTTCAATTTACATAAAGATCAAATCTGTATGAAATCTGGGGATTCATTTGGATGTGGAAAGGGTAATGGGCCAATAGACATGCCTCCCTTGGGAATAACAAAGGCCACTTCCAACCAGATGTTGCTGTCAACACCCTTTCTTGCAGAATTGATTGGATGCTTTAGTCCTCATTCTTCAAGACTTGAACGTATAAACTTGGAATCCCTCTCTAGTAAGCAAAATGTACAGGAACAGACCTTCACGTGACAGTCTGAGCTGAGTCTGTGCAGGTATCTAGGATTATCCGAAGCTAGTTGTGGGAGAAATACAGTTGCCGCCTGTGCTCCTCACCTCTGGAATTGTATTTTCTATCTTCTCACTAGTTGGAGTGAAATCAGACTAGGACCTTGTTCCTTTAAGAATCTTTACCAAGATAATGGTATTCGTGATCTCACAATCGCATAAATCACTGCCAGCCCCCTTAAGTCAATTCATATTTCTGTAGTTCGTTAGTGGCTCGGGAGGAAATTGCATTTATTATAATTGCCTCTAATTGCACCAGATTAGTGATTACAATTATTGATGGCAGCTGATTATTCATTAGGCATCAAATCAATTCCCGTGCTTCCTCGTTACTCGACACAGTAACTCTGATGAGGAGAGGTCTAAAGGAGGCCAAGTCCATGTTCTTCCCTGCATGGCAGACAACATCCCAATGCTATCTCTAAACAAACACCTAAAGACAATTTAGGACTTAAAGTGACAGAGAGGCATTGCTCTCCTTCCCCATCCAACGCCTACTACCAAGCCCAGCACTGACAGATGAAACTGTGGGTCTGTTAAACATCAACAAAGCTTATTTGGAGGCCCCAGAATGCTTGCTCTTCAAGGATGTCCTTCTTGATTGCATAATGGAAACATCAGGGTTCCCTGGCCCAACTCTTCTGGAATATATACAGCCTAGATTGGGGAGAGAGAATAGACCTTAGAGCCATACAGACTTGACTTTAAATTCTGGCTGAACCCTTTTGAGATACATAAAGCCGGGCAAGACACCGACCCTCTCCGAGTTATACAATCAACTATAGATTATGTGTAAGCAAGCAATGAGATCCAGCTTCTCTTGTTCAGAGTTGGACTCAGTCACCTAAGACAGTGCTAGCAGAGAGTAAGAGCCCTGTATATATCTAAGGAGTGGACAGATGGCTGTCATAACAGCCACCTCAAAGGACTGTGGTGAAGGCTGAAATTGATGACATATTTACAGACCTCGTCTTGCACCAGGTGAAGAGTAGCTGCTCAATAAATCCCTGTTTCAACTCTACTTCCTCTACACTTTAACGTTTATCCTGAAAAGTTTTATTTTTTCTCTCTTTATGCCTTGGCTCGATATTAACTATAAATTTATCGACTATGTATTTTCTTGTCTGTGAACACCAGTGTATTTTTAATAGAGGAGCAGCTTCCAGAAGACCTTTGCATGGTGGTTTTTGTTCTTTAGCTCATTCATTAGTACCTACAGCATGCCAGGCCCTGGATCTAGAGGAGTGGAGGGATAAATAAAACATAGATATTGACCTTGGACAGCGCACAACAAAATGGGAAAGACTGTTCATTCTGTTTCGATGCTTTGTTTGCATTCAAGGAATGTACAAGGTCTAATAAGCACACAGAGGATGGAGCAACCCAGCTTAGCTTGGAGGGTCAAGAAAGCTTCATCAAGGTGGCATTTGAAATGGGCCTTGCAACTGCATGAATTTCTTCAAATGCCTAATGGAGTGACTAGATTTCCAACAGAGCAGGTAGCACCTGAAAAAGACAGGGAGGCAGAAAGAAGCACCTTGTCAGAGTAGCACCGTGTACTTCTAGGGGTTTGGTACTTGATCACCATGGCAATGATAAGTGTTGTTCGCCAGATACTCTTATGGGCCCAAACCTCCATGACAAAGGGGCCCTTCCTTCCTTAGCAGCTGAGATCTCAGAAACATGGAGTTGCCTGAGGGTTTTTTTTTTTTTCTTGGACTTCTTTGAGACCATAGGCATCTTTGATGACACAAAATCTTAAGCCATCCTTTCCCCCAAATTTCCAGGTCACCCAGATCCCGTTCAGTGCCCTCATTCCTCAGCTCTCCTACTTTTCGCAATCCCCACAGTCCCACTCATGATTCAGCGGGAAGGGCATAGGTGTGCCAGGAAGCAAAGGCATTCAGATGTGCCACAGCCTAGTCAGTCACATGCCAGAGAAGGAAGGAGGACTTGGTGAGGAGGCACGCAGCCCCATGCCTGCTCACGTCGTTGTCCTCACAGGAGCTGCTACTCATTTCCCTGGCTGCTCAGACGGGAGCCCTGCGGTAGGTCTGACCCGTTGCCAGGTCCTCTGGGAGAAGAAAGAGTGATGCCGCAAAACAGTGCAAAATAAGGGGCCAAGAGCCTAGAGGACACAGCCCCGGGGCCCTTTCTCTGGCAGGCCTTACCCTCATGCTTGTGGATCGCTCTGCCTCTTTCAGGGAAGCTGAGGGGGAACACGTGACTTCTCCAGGTCAGACGAATTTCTCTCCTACCTTGCGTCTCTCGAGCACCCTACTTCTGAACCAGTTGAAACTTTACCATTTTGCCTTGAGAGCTCCCTCTCCATCCCAGGCTGCTTATCTATGCGGGAGCAAATTAACCCCCTTCTCCAGCTGACATGGCCTCTACCTCCTGTCTTCTAAATCCCCCAGACGGTGGCAGTCTCCTCTTTGAAAGCGGATCTTTTAGGGGGAGGAAATACATCACTATAGTGTCTCTTCCAGAGAAACCGGAGAATATTAGTACTGTATGATAGATCAGAACCCCGAACAAGGTTTTTCTCTTTCTTGGCAACTATACCCACCCCCCTACCCCCCGACTGCCAACCTCTTTTCCCAAAATTCACCGGAGGGCACAGTCTCTCCTGAAGGGCAACAGAACACCGGTCCACTGACTCCTAAAGGAAGTTACGTTCCGTGACTTCCTGATTGTGGAAAAAGCTGCCGTGTCCTGCACAAGAGGGAAATTCTGTCTGGTGATAGATCCCAACGAGCTTGCCTGGGCTGCTTTGGGAAACTACTTCTAGCCTGCTAGCAGCAACCACATGAGCTAAGGAGAGGCTCTGCTCCCCTCTGCTCTGGCCGAGCTCCCCTAACTCTACGCTTCTAGAGAGATACAGGTCAGAGCACCCCCACCCTGCTCCTGCCTGGAACTCCATCAGCCAGTGTCCATGCCCCTGCATCATCCCGGTAACAGTTGGTAAATGAGTCCCAGTCTAGCTGCTTAGGCAGGATGGTTGTGCAGTAAGAGCCTTCATCCTTATGGCAGGCACATTAATGCCAAGTTTGCTCATTCTAATTAATAACAGTCAGTAAACACCAAAGAGAGCTAATGATGATTGCAGGCCATAGCTCCTGCATGTTAGCAAACACGCCAGGCAGGTGGCCTCTCCTCTCTTCTCAGGAAAGAGGCTGGGTCTGTTTCTTGCAGAGATGTCATCCTTCCTCAAAGCCCCTCCCCCAATGTTTAGTACATCTTGGGTGACTTCTCACCCAAGTCCTGGCAAATGAGAAGAGGACACGACCCACACGGCCCAGTCACATGGGGAGGCTCTGTCATCTAGAACAGAGGTCTCAGGGGCAGGCGCTTGGGTGCCTTGGGGCTCTGAGACAGCTTTCTCCAGCACTCAGGATGAAGCAAATTTTTCTATTTATTTCCTTTATTTTGAAAATATTTTCCTCAATTTCCAAAGTAATGCAGTTTGCTTTGAAAAATGACAGTACTACAGAAGAATGTGATGAAGAAAGGGAGAGCCTCCCTTAGTCCTACTCCAGAGGCAGGACTGAATCACTGGCTGACATGTCCACTTTTCTGGGTTTCTCCCATTTCCTCTTCCTTACAAGTTCCTGCCTTGATTTTATTCTCTTCTGTTCCTGGTGCACATGCGGCTTCATTCCACTACTGAATTATCCCTGTTCTATACCCTTCCCTCTTGGTTCTACGTGCTGTTACCCATCCTCTATCCCTAGACCTTTTCTCCTGACTCAAGGATTCTTCCTATCACTTCTAGGTCCAAGAAGACAAAAGGAGGAGGAGTGGTACCCTTAGGATTCCTTATCTTGGAATGTTTTCTTTTTCAAGTTCCAGGAGTCATGGCAATTAGATACAACTGTTCAGGTCTAAATCGAAATTTGGAGAGTATTTTCCTGCTCAAAACAGGTCCTGAAACCGTGGCCCTGGGAATGTAAGGAATTGCAAAGAACACACATGATAGGTTTGAAACACCCTCCTCAGAGAGGCGTTATGGCCTCTCCAAATGGTCCCAGAGCCAGATTGTAAAAATATCCATTTTTACAGATGATCTGGCCACCTAACACGGTAACTATATGGTGGGGGCAGATGTGATCTGAGGAGCAGAGCAGGGCACCATGGAATCAAAATCTCATCTGAGATCTTTGGCTGCAAGATTTCAGACCCTTCTCAATCTGCCAGTTTTTTCTTTGTTAACCCCGTCTTTTAGAGAAAGTTCATCTGGCTATAAGGATACCATTACTTCTCTCACCAACAGGGATTCAGATGACACTTTCTTCTTTGATGGGCTGCTCCATTTAACCCACCCAGACCTGGTTCTCTGAGGGTTTAAGAATGAAAAAAATATAAAGAACTATGAAAAGTCATTAGGTGGCATTTCTAGAATGCCTAGGAACAGATCCAAATAAATAAGAGAGTGCGGGTAGAATGGCTTATCCTTCTGTCTTTTTGAATGTATGAGATCTTATGCCTTTCTTTCTTTCTTTCTTTCTTTCTTTCTTTCTTTCTTTCTTTCTTTCTTTCTCTTTCTTTCTTCTTTCTTTCTTTTTTTTTTCTTCTCTATGTCTCTCTGTGGCTGGAAGTCTTTACTCCATTTTTTCTCTCCTCGACCCCTTTTTTTCCTCTCATCATTCTCATTCTCTCACCTCTCCTTTTGATTACAATAAGGAATCAAGGAGCATTTCTCAGTTTGGTTTGGTACATTTCATGCATCCACTCATCTATCCATCCATTCATTCCACCAACATTCACAGAGTTCTTAGTCTGCATCAATCTCCTGGCTCAGTGCTCAGAACACAGAGAAGAACACACACACCCAAGCAATACTGAATCAGCATGGGGAGGAAGACATGAAATCAAAAACCTATTAAATAATGCAGGAGAGGATGGGTTTCAAGAAGGTGATGAGCAGAACTACAGGGTCATATCAGGGAAAACTTTATAAAGGAAGTGACATTTGGGCTGAATATTAAGCTGTGTTGAAGGTGTTGCCTAGTGGAGCGCAAGATGCAGGGGGCTGGTGGGAGGATGGATTTGCCGGCAGAGGGTGCTGCCTGAGCAAAAGCCTGGAGGCGTGAAGCGCCCGAACATTTGAATATCTGAAAGTAATCTAACCTGGCTGGGGAGGGCGGCAATGAGAAATGATCCAGGGAAGGGCTGCTGAATTTGATGTTCAGGAACCTGGCAAGAGACTGGAAAATACAAATGGCATTTCCACATAGATCGTCAGCTGGGGGAGGAAGAAGGGGGACATTTACATTTTACCTAATACCCTGCTATACTACTTGAATTGTTATACCATGAGCGTGCATTACTTTTATCAAAAGGTAACACTAATAATTTATGGCATCATGTGCTGTGTTAAGGCGTTAAGTCTCTTCCTTTCTGAGAGCAGGGAGGCAGGCAGGGTTTCAGGCAAGACAATGTTCTTTGAAGCAGGTCTAATGCTATCTATTTCCTATCCTTTCGCTTTAAGATAGGTTAAGTATAAGCTTATCATGTATTTCTTTAACAAAGGAAACCACGTTGTATTTTACCTCCAAGTAACCTCAGTTGATTTTATTTTTCTGTGGGTCAGTGACCCTCCATAGGAGGAAGGTTTCCCACCGCTGCATTAGCAATTCCACTCTATCCCTGACAACTGTCCCATTTCTCTGTCATCCCATTTATAGACACCTGCCCTTCTTTTTACAGTTCTGCCCAGCAGGGATTTCTGCTAAGGCTGAAAAATTGCCTATCAACCTTGGCCGACGCCAACCGTGTCATGTCTTCCAGACGCCGGAGCCAGCCCATGCTTCCTGTGCTGGCCGATGCACCGAGCTGCCCAGTATCTCATTTGCAGTTTTTCGTCCGGTGACACCACATTCCCCGGTAGCAAGAGAGACCCAGCAGCCTCTGCAGCTGCCTCAGCCACTGGGGGAACGTAAATGGAGCAGCCAAATAAACCAGGAGTGACCGGCACCATGCTGATCTTTCGGCAAAGCTGCCCGGTGACCCTAGGAGGCAATGAGAATCTAGTTGACCTTGGGGTGTGTGAGGAAAGTGGGAGGCCCCGATGAAGAACCTTTCTCTTTCGTTTCCCTGTTTCTCAAGCTGTACCTTTCTTCTCCTCTGAACCCATCTCCCAGGTCTCAGGACCCTTTGTATATCCCCGCGCCCCTCCCCTTGGCTGGCCTCAGTCCCCATGCAGGGCTGCTTCTTCCCTGTCCCTAAACCCTTAGTTCTGTCTCTGGATTTTGTGCCACACTACCGTCTTTCCATAATGCTTGCTGCTCGGTGTTTCTGGTCTGTGAGGCTCTGCTCCAACCCTCCTCCAAGAAGGCTTCTCTAGGACTTTTGTTCCTATTAATGTTCTCATCCTCTCCACTCCCACAGACCTCACCATGTGCCTTCACACATAATTCACATGGACTGGTCGTTCTTGGATTCTGTGCCCTAATTCCATTTCTCTTTTGGAAAATCTTGGAAGGTGAGAAGTAGGATTTCTGAATCATTGATTGCTCTCAAACCTATGAGGCCTAGCACAGTTTGAGACAGTAGGTAGCCAGAAGGCATGAGAATAAGGTCACAAACTTGTTTCCAAGGTCACACCAAAAAGAGCAGGAAATTTGGAAAGAGACAGTGGGGGTTCAAACTCAGCCTCTGCTACGCAGGCAGTGATCTGGGGTAAGTTCCCGACTTTAAAGGAGCTTCTCTTTCCACAACTATAAAATAGGGAGAGTGGTACTTCTCTGGGAATTTTAGTGACTGCTCAGTTAGCTATGGAAAACAAGAAACTCAGGTTTTGGATTTTACTAGGTTGTTAATAAATCTTAGTTCCCTTCCTTCTGAAGTCATTGCAAAAACTTTTTCCTTTGGTCAGAAGCATGTTTTGCCTCCACCACCACCCTCCCCTTCTGCATTTTTCTAAGTCAGTCCCACCCAGGAAAGAAAATAGCCCCCAGGCAATATATCCTGGGGATGCCTAGAGGAGTGAGTCAGGAGAAGGAAGAAAAATAATAGAGAAAAAGAATGTATTTTGTCTCCCTAGTAGGGAGTGGTGAAGCTTGATCATCTTTTATATTCACAGTCTTTTTTCCTCCCCGGAGACTCAGTGCTATATAAATATAAAGTTATGATAATTTTGATAACATTCAGATTAAATGTGATACTGAAAAGGCTTCCAGAGATACAAAAGTTTGCTGATTCCCATTGGAATGGGTAGAGTAACGTCTGTTTTCCCATCCAGACTTCATTTTGATCCAGTCTGGGGGCTGGCGGTGTGGGGGAAATGCGAGGCTGACCTCTCGGTGTTTTATTTATTTATGTGATATACATCCAACACACCCATTGCCTCCAGGCCTCTTCCTATAATCTAAATCCAGCAGTTACCTTGTACATCAAATGAAAAGAAACAAGCCCAATAGCAGACTTCCACTACGGACTAATAACTTAAAGTCAGTTACCAGATAACTGGGAATTGGGAGCACTGATGTGGAAAGGGGAGCAGTAAGAAAGCTATGGTAATACAGGACTTCACAGCCAATGATCTGATTGCCCTCAAAATTGGGAGTCCTTGAAAGCAGAATTCATGTCTTGTGCATCTTTGTTTTCTATGTGATACTTGTACATATATGATGGTTAAAATCATAGGTGAGTAAATGCCCAGAAGCAGAAAAGCTCCTCATCCCCACCATTCACTACTCTTCTCAGTGCCCAAAAAGTGATGCCAGGAAAAGTATGGTTAAAGTTCAGAGGCAGATTTAGAAAGGAAGCTTTCTCCCTCTCTGGAGTATTCTCTGATCCCATTCTAGAGTTTGGCAGCAGAAGCTCAGAAGCACAGAATTCGGGACATTTAATTAGGATTGGACCCTGTATCTGGGATGGTGCCTCTGAGAGCCCTCCTCAGCACATTGTAAGCAGGTGAATAAAGAAACATAGGTCTAGGGTCACACTCTATGTGGAGGAAACTACAGGCAGAAAGGAACAGGAGAGAGAGTCAAAGGGTTCTTGACTGCTTTCAAGATGTCGGGCCTTAAGCTAAACCTTTCATATATATTATCCCACAATGAGCCATGGACTAGTGATTGCATCCTTAAATTTTCAGGAAAAAGAACCCCCAAACAAAAAACAAGACAAACAAAACTGATTGAAGGACAGGAAATAGTCTCCCCCAAGTCACAAGAGGCTGTATTTTTTTGAAACCCCGAGCTTTTTGGCCCCATGTGCTCATATGCCTTGCACCCTGAGAAAGGGTTTTCAGTCAAGGACATTCTATTGGAGGTTATTCATGGTCATTCAAAGCAGTTCCATACAGCCTTTCAAAAATCTTCATTAGTAAAAAGTCGGGAAGCGGGGGGGGGGGGGATAAAATATTCACAGGAGGAAATTAAATTCTGCCCCAAAGATGATGAACCTCTCCTAACACTAGCAATGAGGTTCCATCTTTCAAATGACAACACACTATGGAAGGTAGTGTCCTCACATACATGTGTGTGCATGATGAATTATGTTCATACAATTAAATATGTAATGACTTGCATTTCATGGCAGACCCATGAGCACCCATGAAGGGCTTGCATGGCTTCAGGGGAAGCATGTGTCTCTGGATCTGGAGAATTAAGGATCCACGCTGGCGAAAGACTCAGGAGTAAGGACAAGGACAATAAATAACTTTATTAAATATTTACTATGTGCCAAACACTGTTCTGAACACATTACATGGAATGTATTAATAAAGGCTCAAAAAGAATAAAAAAAGAAAGAAAGCCCTTTGAAACAGACACTCTTCTGTCTCCTTTTTAGGTGAGGGAACCAGGCTTAGACATGTAAAGTAGCTTGTGAATGCTACTCAGTTGGCCCAGTTGGCAGTGGCAAAGCCCGGATTCAGACCCAAACATTTTACTCTTGAGCCCTTGCTTTTCCCTGGCACCATACTCCATAGCAGTTCATGAAGACGAGGGATTCGGGCAACCTTTACAGAGTAGAGTGACAGCAAGAGAAAAAGACAGTGGCGCATAAAGGAAAGACTACTCTGTTAGCCAAGAGTAAGCGAGTCTGTTGGAACTACACACACACACACACACACACAAACCAATGAATTTTGAAGGTAAAGGAAACACATGTAGCAGGAAAATACTGTGAGATGTTCCTCAAAAAGTAAATAAAAAGAAAATCTCATGATTGCAATGGTCAAAGAAGTTTGAGAACATGGTATCTACTGTGATCACCCTCTTGGAAATTCAATCCTCAGTATGCATAAAGGCTTCAGAAAACCTTGTAACTGAGAAACCAATTTAGCTTTGTTAAAATCGTTGTGTTTCAAACACATGGAACCATGAACCAACACTCATCAACTATTTTTTTTTTTCTTTTTATCTTCTGTTAACATCCTTGCGGATGCTCAAAAATCCTCTATCCATGAGACTGCTCTGTTGATAAAATGCTTATTCCCACAGTCACTTTGCTCCCTATCCTGCCCTTGAGAGGACCCACAAATGTCCTTGTGGGGATTTCTCTTTGTGATTAGAGAAAGGGATACATGACAGAGGCTATGCCTGTATTAGCAAAACCTGAGTTTTCAGGTGAGGAAAAGGAGCAGGATAAAACATAGCAAAAAAATTAATTAATTTTTGAGATTAAACTCTCACCTCCCATATCAAGATTGCCACACACTGGAAAGAACAGAAAAGAGGGGCGGGACCTCTTTGGCCATCCATAGCCATTACACAACAGGCAGGGGAACTGAAGAGTTCTGTTGGCTAGGATCGCTACAGATACCTTTAAAGTAAGTGTCCTGCAATTCACATGTCTTCATCAAAGTCTAAATCTTTAGACAACCCAGTAGACTCTAGCAAGCAAAAGACTTAAACAGGCATTTTACAAAAGAGGACCCCAAAGGCCAATTCAACATCATCAGTGAGAGGCAAATTAAGACCACAATGATAGACTAAGGCACAACTCCCCAGAATGTGGAAAGAAGTAAAGGAGGAAGGGAGGGAAGGAAGAAGGGAAAAGGAAAGGGACAGGGTGGAGGAGGGAGGGAGAAGGCAAAGGAGAGAAGGAGAGAGAGAAAGAGCAGAAAAGAAACCTGCCAATACCAAGTGTTGGTGAGACATGGAGTAATGTGTGCCTCGCACACAGCTTGCCGGAGTGTAAATTGGGGAAGTCAGTTTGGAAAATAGTTTGCCTTTCTACCAAAGTGTAAGAAGCATGGGACTTTATAAATTACATTCCTAGTTTAAGAAATGTGTTTGCATGTACATCAGGGGATGTGTGCAAGAATGTTCCTGACAATGTTGTTTAAAATAGCCTCAAGATGGAAACAATGAAAATGTCTATCATTGTAGAATGAAGACATACATTGTAGTATATTCATTCCAGGGGATGTCAAACAGCATTGAAAATTAGTCAATTCTAAAGACACAGAACGAGGATGACTCACACAAAGCACACTGAGCTACAGTAGCCAGATTCAGAAGAACACAAGCTGTATGACATTTCAAAACAGACAAAATTAAACTCTTATGTTTGGGGATGCATATAACAAAACACAAACCCAGCAAAACAAACAAAACCACAAAGGAGGTGGTTATGATAAAATTTAGGACGGGATTCTGCTTAGTGCACAAGGGGAGTGATGTGATGGTGAGGGAGCCCGTGAGTTTGGGGGTACTGACGGTGTCCTTTGACTTGTCTGGGTGGTGGTGACAAAGGTGTTCCGTTTTCAAGAATTCATCAAGCTGCATGTCCATGTTTGATGTACTTTTTAGGTATTTGATATTCTACGATTTTTTGAAAAGATTTTGAATACCTAAATGTGAATACAGACCATTTCCACTCCTCTGTCACCTGATGTCCAATAGATACCCCACCTCTAAAGATTTTAACCGAACTCATCACTCCGGCCTCCAAACCCAGTCCTTCTTTGAAAGTTTTCTAATTTTATGAATGGCCACATGTCCCATGCTAGCAAGCTGAGAATCATCCTGTCTCTTCCTCCCTATTGTTTATATCCAGTTAGTTCCTAAACCCAATTTATTGCCACCTCCTACACATTAAAAAAAAAAAATTATCCAAGCCCTCATGTCCACTACCACAATCTTTGTTAGAACTGCATAATCTCTAACCTGTGTGATGGTTTTTTGTTTTAAAATCTTCCCCATCATCTGTAAAATCAAGTTTTGACCTCTTGCGGCATGCACAGTGATTTAAAACCTGGCACCTACATACATTTTCACTCCCATTTCCAGTGAACTTGACCACTTGCTATTTCAAATTCTCTTAACCCATGTACCTGTTATTCTCCCTTCTGCCAATAGCTTCATTCCATTCTTTCCCTGGCCAATCCCTCTCACTTATCAGTTGTTCAAGGCCTCAATCAAATGATACCTCCTTTATGAATGCTTCTTTTCCTGCTTTAGATGGTGTAAGAGTTCTTCTTCCGCACTTTTTACCGCTAAGTTTATTGTGTAATTTAACTTGTTCTTTGGTCATTATGTGTTGACATATCTGTCTCTCTTTCAGATCATGCAAACCTCTAAATGGCTTTGCCATATTTATATCTGCAGCCCCCAGAGTAATGCTTACCACAAAGTATGATCTCATTAAAAGTTACTGAATGAATGTGTGAACAATAAATGATTTACATGATGATCCCGTGATAGTTTGAGGCTTAGGGCATAACGTAAAGAAGGTAAGTCCCTCCAGTATTTGGTGACATATCAGTTGTTGATCAAACACATTTAGTTACTTACGACTTTGGCAGGGGAACTCAAGATGCTCAGGGATCTAACAACTTATAAACAAATGTTGCTACAAATACTCTTTATATACAAAGTTTACTTAGGTCACCTTCAAACACACACACACACACACACACACATATTTACAAAGACGTAACTCATGAGTACAAAGGAATATAGGATGCTACTTCTCATCCCTCCATTCTACTACTTTCACCTGGCTTTTTCAGTTCTCTGGGCTGCTATCTTAAATAATTCTCAAGTGAGGAGCAAAAGAATCTCCAGGATTAAGTTATATATTAACACTACTTTGCTATATACCAAGAACAATTAGGTTTCAACAAAGTTTTTAGAAATCACTTGGACTCCCCCCAACACTCCCTGATTTCTTAGAGAAATGAATATCTACTTGGATGTGCTTTGCTCTGCCTTCTGAAGAGCATTGCTTCCCAGGTCTGCTCTTGACGGGGGAATGGAGGCAACTGATTATTGGGCATTTGTCCCAACTGCCCATTGTAATTAAACCACTCAGGGTGTCTCTGGGGGACTAGCTTCATAAGACACAAGAAACCTGTCTCTTTTAAAGAAGTCATACATTTTTCTAAGTCACCAATATGTATTAAATACAGTTAATGCCACATGTCATAAATATAAGAAACACAATCATTTTTCTTAACCTGTAGTCAAAGTTGATTTATACCTCATGCCATCTCTTTTCGTTCTTTTTTTTTTATTGGGTCTTTAGGGAGAGATGGGATAAACGGTGCAGAATTCCATTAGACAGGGTGGTTGTTTTGTCCTTAGGATTATATCTACTGGAGGAAGTTTCCTAAAGATCACAGTTCTTGAAACCCATGAGTCGTTCCCCAAGTCTTTTCTTGGTGTTGGAATGGATTATAGAACAGAGCCCCCCAGTACAGGAGAATGAACTAATGATCCTGAATTGCCTATGGATCCCCCATGTGTCTAGCCTCTGGCATACCTGATTGCAGGTATATTAAGAATGAGTGTAGCCTAAAGTGGTCCAAGGAACACTGGGGGGAGTCTCTTGCCTCACTTTCCTCAGTTGATCCCAGCCCAGTTGTCAGCTCTGGTTTTCAGATGCTGTCTGGGGAGAGAAGTGTTTTTGGCTCTTGCCCAGGCAGGAAAGGTACTTCTCTCTCTTTTATCAGTGCTGTCCACCAGGAAGATGATAACCCCATCGGGCACAAAACACACTTTCTCTGATAGCATCTGTTTCCCCCAGAGCAGTCACTTACCTCAGGGAATGGACTTAATAGAACATTTTTAAATGCCAAGGAGTGACAATGCGCTGGAGCCCCCAGTCCCCAGGTCCCATGGGTAGCGAGTAAGGAAGGATTACAAATGGCAAAGGGGCAAAGATGCCCGCCACCTTTGTGGATGACTGGTAGCCTCTAGCTCTATGCACAGGCCTTGAGAGGAAGTAAATTAGCTTCCAAGGGAACAGTCAGAGGAAAGCCTCTTGCTTTTGCGAGGAAGTGATGGCTTAGCACCTTGTGGACGAAAGTTAGTGTTCTGAGAACTGTCATGGAGAGAATATGTCCTTGGAGCTGAAGGCAGCGGGAAAACAGATGGAAGATTGGAAACAAATGTGAAAGCCAACACAAGTGGCAAGATTAGAACCTCAGCTGCCTCTGATATCAGCCTCTTATTGATGTCCAATCTCTGCTCACCTTCCCACATCAAGGATCGAGCCATTAAAACCAAAAAGTCAGTACCCCGTCCTTCCCTTACCCCCAAACAGGGTGAAGCAGGCTGACAAAATATTATCAATCACTGTAAATTTGAAAAACCAACAATCTGTATATAATTTACTTAAAGGCAGCATATTGTCATTTAATACTTCAGATTGCACTCTTACTGGAAATGGTGTCTAATAATGGCTAAGTCGGGGTACCTGGTTTAAAGCCTGGTTCTGCCTCTTACCAGTTGTGAATCCTTGGGCAGAATCCTATACCTCTCTGTGCCTCAGCCTCCTCTTCTGTAAAAAAGGCTATAAAAATTGCCTATCTCATAGGGAATTTTGAGAATTAAGTGAAATCATATGCAGATCTTAGAGAACCATGCTGTAGATGTTAGTTATTACCGTTACTTAAACCATTCTGGGGCAGAATACTAATGGTGGAATAACTCTGTGGCTGTGTGCGTGTGTGTGCCTGGGAAGGGGTATTTCAGGTAATTTGTCTGCCATGACAGGCAGGGGCAGCTTATTCTAGTGTTTTGAAGCAGATTCTGTTTTTCTGGGCTTTCCCAGGATGGGAGGCAGGGCACAGTGGGGGCCAACAGGGTGTGTGTGTGGCAAGAAGTGCAGGTCCAGATGGAGGGGCAGGGCGGGGACGGGTTAGGATGCGCCGAGCATCGGGGGAGGCTTCAGGTGACTGCAGCATCAGGCTGGATGTGGCCGTGCAGGATCTGCAGGATCAGGCTGGAGACAACGCTGCCACTGTGACCACTGTTCCTGAAGCAAATATTGAGATGAATCGTATCTGTCCATCTGAGCCACTTTGGGAGGAAGAGGCCATGGTCAAGGTGGATAACTGCTCCGTCGCATGTCTTTGTGGCTGAGGCAGCCCTGCAGCTAGTGAGTCGTTCTGTGAATTGGGTAGCTTAGCTCAGAGGAATGAAAAGGAGAGCCAGATTCATGACCTTCGTCTTATCATTGACTCCTGACCCTATAAAATCCACTTCACCTTTCTATGCTTCAAGCTTCTCCTTTGAAAGTAGCATAAAGGAAAGAGTCCTTTTTTTTTGCAAATGTGAAGGAGATTTGGATCCTTCTGTCATCATGACTGAATCATAGTGTTAAAATTGCTCAAACTTCTGATGCCCATAAAACCATAAACCCTTTCATCAGGAAGCTTAGGCTCCCTGACTTAAAGCCAATAATAGATTTATCTTACTCCTACCTGGAAGACACACTTTGAAATTATTTTGATCATGTTTTATCAGCTCTATTATGTGGCACATAGAAGTGTGTGGGTCTTTGCTTTGGGCTGTCACCTTCCAGAATGTAGGGGATTCTGTTGTTGATCCAATTGTGCCTGATTATTTATTTATTTATTTATTTGAGAGAGAGAGAGAGAGAATGGGGGGAGGGTCAGAGGGAGAGGGAGAGGGAGAGGAAAAGAATCTCAAGCAGACTACCCACTGAGTGCAGAGCCCGGCGCCAGGTCTGATCACATGACCCTGAGACCATGACCTGAGCTGAAATAAAGAGTGGGACACCCAACCAACTGAGCCACCCAAGTGTCCTTGTGCCTGATCATTTAGATGTTTCTTGGAGATTTTGATGATAAGGTTAGGTGGGCTGGGGGGCAGGGCAGTGGGGATGAGGGCAGCCAGTGGTTCTCTATCAAGTCTGTATCATTGAGCAAATGTTAAATGTCATCTTAAGACGGAAATATCAAAAGAGCTAAGCCCTAGAGCCCAACACATAACTCACTTTGCAGCATACAGCTTGGCTTTTAGGGCTGCTACCATTGCTGCTCCCTAGAGATTCTGCCTTAAGGCCACTGAAAAGGAAAAAAAAAAAGAGAGAGCGAGAGAGACCATCTATGTAGAAGGATGGGACTAAACTGGAACCATAGTTTCCTTCTTTCTTTCGGTGAGTCTCTCTACCTGCTGCCGTGGGAGCAGGCACAGAGTCCCTGGTGGCCCTTCCTGGTGCTAAGCCCTGACTCCACATAGCCACCTGCACATTCAACAGACCCATCCTACTGGGCTTCAAACGCAGGGATTGAAAATACTCGTAAGTGCCCAGTAACCCATGATTATTCTTACTGTCAGGGAATCAAAGGACAGAGAGGTCTGTTCCCTAATCCTCCAAGTTTTATATAAAAATGCTACTGATTTTATTATTCCAAAATCCTCAGCTGCCTCTTTTCTTTTGCCTAGAGCTACAAGTCTACTTTATTCTCAACTTGTCAAGATTTCTCCCTTTTTGTGTATATGCCCATCCTATTATTAAAATCATTCCAAGAAGATCCCTAGAGATTTTGAGGATATCAGTTGCTAATGACGTTGGCAGTATCCTAATAAACCAAGCAGTTCCTTCCTTGGTCTGAAGTGTAGGATATTGTAAAGTCAGCCAAGTGTCATTGGGACCACTGGACATCATTTTCACATCTTTAAGAGGATAGTGGTCAACGTAAGGGGCAGAATGCTGCTCCCTCCCCTCCTGGATTTCCAGGAGTGGCTGTGTAAACGCTGACTAGAACTTAAGCCTATAGGAGAGAGAATTGGGGCTTCCGATGAACCGTTCTCCTTGTATGTGACTCCTGCTAAAAGAGAGCATAATGACTGATAAGTAAACATGACAAAATCTTGATAATTGTTCAGTCCAAATGGTGGATGTATGGGGTTTATGCTATCATTTTATCTGTGAATGTTTGAATATTTTCTTAATAAGAAATAAATTCAAATGATAATTGAAGGGGTAGTTATGAAATGCAAATCAGAGTGAGTAAGAAAGAGAGCAAGAATGAAGACTGGTGTTGTTTATGTCACATGACCAGCATTTCTTCTGGCTGACTGGGATTTCTCTTGACAGACCAACTTCCATTTTTGTACATTTTCAACCACGTTCCCAAAAGCCTGATAGAAAACTTTTCTACTTATTCTCTTTAGTGAAACATGTGGCTATACCAAATAGTATTCTTCATGTTACACCAAAAAGGCCTATCAACTAATCCTAGTATTTCAATCTGGTGTTTCTTGATAGTTCTCTGGTAAAGCGATAAACTGGCTTTCTGTTTTACATTTAAGGAGACTGCTTTGCTTCCCCTGTACTTTTCTCTTCTCCTTCTCCTTAATATACATGGGAAGAGTATGGTATGTTCACTTCGCAGTCTCAAATTTATTACACATACACCTGACCCTTAAGAAGTGTGTATTTAAAAATAGAAGCAAAATGTGTAAAATGACATCTTAGTTTCAAAGGCCTTTATAACTGAGTTCTATATTAGGCAAGATATATGCTGAGTTGCTTTAACAAGGCAACTCCAAATACAGTGGCTTAATCAAAGTGGAACTGTATTTCTCTTTCAAGAAGGTAGATGGCCTAGGACTGGTGAAGTTATCCTGACAGCCACAGGTTTACCTCTGGTTTCAAAGTGGCTGCTTCAGCACTTACCATCACATCTGCAACCCAAACAGCAGGGAGGAATAAGGGAGCAGGGAATCACACACCTATCCCTTCTAAACACAGGATCAGAAAGTGGAATACAGGGGCACCTGGGTGGCTCAGTCATTAAGCGTCTGCCTTCAGCTTGGGTCATGATCCCAGCGTCCTGGGATCGAGCCCCACATCGGGCTCCCTGCTCTGCGGGAAGCCTGCTTCTCCCTCTCCCACTCCCCCCTGCTTGTGTTCCCTCTCTCGCTGTGTCTCTCTCTGTCAAATAAATAAAATCTTAAAAAAAAAAAAAAAAGTGGAATACATCACTTCTGCTCTCATCCCATTGGTCAAGACAGTTTCACATGCAGACCTAACTGCAAAAGTGGATGGGAAATGCAGACTGGCTGTTAAAACAGGAAGAGAAGGGGCTCCTGGGTGGCTCAGTTGGTTAAGCAACTGCCTTCAGCTCAGGTCATGATCCTGGAGTCCCTGGATCAAGTCCCGAGCCCGGCAGGGAGTCTGCTTCGCCCTCTGACCCTCCCCCCTCTCATGTGCTCTCTCGCTCTCATTCTCTCTCTCTCAAATAAATAAATAAAATCTTAAAAAAAAAAAAAAAGGAAGAGAAGAAGATCTGGTAAAAACTAGAATTTTCTACCATCCCTAGCTTGTGGCCCCCAGGATTCAAATTCAGGTGTTCTGACTCCGCATATGGTGCCATTTAAGACATGAAACAGCAAGTTTAAAAAGTGATTTACCTTTTAACATGAAAGAGGAAAATTGCTACACCACACGTCTTTTAAGAGATCCTACAGGTAAGAGTCTCAGACAAATCCTGTGATTCAGCTGGTCTTTGCAAATCCCAAACAGAAATAACTTTGCTATTCTGTCACACTTTCTGCTTGGTCTTATCTGTCATAGGATGCTAGAGAGTTTTCTAGTTTTCTACATGGAAAGCCCTAGTTTTTCCTCACTTAGAAATTACATAGATAGCAGCAACTAACATATATCTCCATAGTTGCAAACACAGCTGCAGAGATTTTGATTCAAAAATCCATTACACAGGGTCAGGGTCAGAATATTTGTCCCACCGTGCCATAAATTCTTCAGTAATTATATACTTAAAAAAAAAAAAAAAGATCAATGTCGTAGAGTCAGCCTCTGGTATGATGTCCCAGGAAGGGAACCTTCTGTGGAATTTGCTTTCCATTAAGTTCTAGCCCGGCATGTGCCCTATGTTCCAGAAGTTATCAGCTCCCTACATTCTTGCTTCATTCCCGTCTCCTCCCCTCCCCCTCTCCTCAAGTCTCATCTTTTGAATTTGAAAAGCTATATTCGGTGCTTAATGTATTCTTCTGAGAAACCTTTAAGGCCATCTTCAGAAACACAACCATTTCTTATTTAATAAATAATCTCTGTCTCATTAAATGTAAATTAGTTCTTTATCCTTAGCCGTATTTGTTGAATCTATTACTTACTGTGTTTACCAATTTTGTTTCCTTTGGCTGCAAAGCTTTCTGTAAACTACTCATAAATATAAAGTTGAAATGAAGGCACTTTCTCTCTGTTGAAGCACCTGCATTAGCAGCTTTGAACAGCCCTCTCCTGCAAGGCTGCTCTGTCTTCCCAGTACCCCTGACGCTGATGGTTCCCATCACCTGGAAATAGCTCCGGAGGCAAGATTCCCGGCTGCAGGCAGTGCGACCCGGGACCTCTGTCCCGCAGGAATGGGACCACTCCCTTCCTGGCCCAGTGTCGGAGAAGTCAGAGCACTCGGCGCAGGTGGGAAACGTGTGTTCTTTGAAAAGAACGAGCACAACCAGTCTTTTGCTGAGGAGAAAATGAGCTCTTTGTAGTAGCGGTAACATTTAGCACTTTGATTCACTCGGTTCTAACATGTCCAAGTTTCCTGGCTTATAGGGCACAGTGTAAGGCCCATCTGTTCCAGCAGGCTTTCCCTGATTAGATAGGATGCTTGGCAAACAGAGTCTCAGATAATGGATATTTGAATATTTTTGTAATTTCCATGCTTGGGCCTAACAGCTTAGCAGTTGGCCCTATGTTTAAAGAAAATGGATAATAATCATGACTAATGCGGTAATTTCCATTCAAAAATTTCAAATGGTGCTTAATTAAATCTTCCAGTAACATTTGGAAGCAAAGGTTCACCCTGCCCAGGCTATCCGTGAAGCAGAGAGTGATAAGGTAGTGGAAGGAATCTTCAGGAGCTCGCTGTGGGAGACCAAAGCAAGCACAAAAGCTGTGACCACTCACTTAATTGCAGCCCCTAGAGCATTCTCCCTAACCCGGCCCTTTGCATGGCAGCCGGCTGAGACACTCCCTCACAGCTGGCAGAGGCTCCATAGCCTTCCTTGCTCATTTCCATGATGTCTACGAGAATGGAGGATGGACCACCCCGGACTGAGCTGCCTGAGGGTTTGCTGACACCTTTCCAGAAGGCTGTCCTCCTGACCCTGTCCTGGTAAAGAGAAGACTCGCTACTGTCTGGGTTATGGGGACGGCTGCTGGCCCACCAGCTGGGCTCATTCGGCGCTTGTCCTACATTACAGAGATGCCCTAGTCAAAATCTGCCCATAGTGGAGGCTTATTTTGATTTTTAAAACCTTCACTCTAACAGCTTTCCTAAACTCTACTTGGTAACTTTGTCTAGGACCCTGTTAAGAATCAAACCTGAAAATCATAGTATTTGGAAAAGACTTCGAGGTTTTCCAGATGGACCCCCTCATTTTAGAGATGAGAACCTGAGCCCCCAGCCCCCTATCCACACAAAGGCTAAAGACTAGGTACGTTCATTTCAGTCATTTTCATCCGAGCTTGGCCTGGAACCTGGGTCTCCTGGCTTCCAGTCCCGCGACCTTTCGCTTCAGCATTACAAATGGATTTTTCCTCTGTTAAAATCTAAATCTATTTTTATTCCTTTCAGTTTCCATTGGGAGACAGGCAGGAGATGGAGTGATGGAATTATTTGTCGGTACCCTACTTATATTCGTTCCTCCCACCACACAGGGGCCATGGCTATGTTGCCTCTCTCTCCCCGAATTCCTCTGGCCTTGCGTTCTAACCTTGCCTCTTCGCTTCCTTTTGTCTCATCTCCCCAGCCTGCAAACTCAGGCAAACAGGATTTGCCCTTTACCCTCTAGGGATGTTTGAAGATTGGTAACGCGTCAGGAAAAAGACGGATTTATTAGAATTTCACCATATCCTACTTAAACAGAATAGCCCACAGAGAAAAGAAATTTGGAAACCACTTTCTATTATTTTTTAAATTCATTTTCCCTCTTATTATTATCATTATTATTATTTTTTATTCGGGGGTCTCGTTCTACTACCATTTAAAGTATTTTGTAAAGGTCTTGACTATTCCCAAGCAAGCCGGCCACGCACTGAAGCAGGACAGAGAGAAGGATGATACAGTGAGCTGGGCCTGGGGAACGACAGCCCTGTCATGCTGACTTATGATGGATGAGGGAAAAGTCTATTTCTCATCCGTAGTGGGGGAGGTGAAGTGTAAAGAAAGATGCACCAGGAGTCTCTGGGCGATTCATCTTGCAGCAGATAAACTCTCAGAAGCTGCAGAGTTTTGAGGGAAAGAGAGAAAGAATTGAAGAATCAAATTCATTATGTGAAGTATAATCTCACGAGGAAATATCAAAATATGTCAGCAGCACCCAAGATGGGAGGCTGGGGGAGAGGATGGGGGAATTCAGTGATGGTATTTGTCAGCTGCTAAACCAGGCGTGGAGGCAGAGAGGCGCTAGGTTCCACTGTTCTCCCCTGCAAACAGCCTTCCCACCCAATACTGGAGGAGGCCAGGCAGATCCGGGGGCATTTCATGGTGAGTGGAAGCAGGAGATTCAGCAGGCACCCTGGAGACCTCCTTGAAGGCCTCTCCCTCCTCCCCCCGTCTCAAATTCACCCCCACCCTCTTTTCCTTGGTGTGCCTCACTTTTCAGCTCCGCAGAAGCCAAAGGTAGAGGTCAGGTATAAATAATCCCATGAAGAGTGTTCCATGGAGCTCTCCCTGGAGCATTTTATCCTCAGGTTTTCCCTGAGCTACCCCCTTCCCCCTGTTCATTTCCAAATTTTAGCAGAGCCCTACCTAGTCACAAGTAGCCTGAGTGTTGCAAATGAAAATTGATAGTTGGGGGAGCCTTTCTCTGCCACCTTAAAGGTGCTTAGTGGACTGAGATTCTCTCAGTCCTGCATATGCATTAAGGTGCCAGCCAGCTCCCCTGCTCCCACCTCCACAGACCCAGCCCCCGCCAGCACCCCTGAGGGAGAAGCGGCAAAAAGCTCCCCCAAATCTGGGCATGGAGCAGCCTTTGCAATTTCCATCTCCGTCTCGCTTCTCATTCCCACAGTGACCTTGGGCAAATCACTTTCACCTCCCTGAGACTCAGTTTCCACATTTGGAAAGCTGAGATAATAGTAGGTAGCCTCCTGGGGGGAATTTGCAAGGCTTAATTAATTAATGTTTGGCAAAGCTTCCGAGACCTTTGCTTGAAAGAATCCGTGAGTGCAAATTATTATTATTATATCACTGGAGCCTTAACTCCAATTTTGTGGCTGAGGCTAATAATTATTTCTTTTCTGAAGAAAAAAAATATTAATTTTAATTCCAAGTCATTTACCAGGTAGTGGGGGAAAAATGTACCGTCTGTCAAGGACGACGTTGTCTAGATGGAAGACTGCAAGAAAATCTTCCTGGATTGCCATCTTTCCTGGGTATCCTCTGCTCTCCCCCTGCCCCTTCTCCCGTCCCTGTTCTTTGCACTCTCTCCCCGGGGGTCAAGGCTTTAGCTGGGGTGGGCCGGGGCAACACCTCTGCTGATTGTGCTTTCGGTCTCCCTGTGCCGTGGGGTCCTTGCCCCTGCACTGGGTTCCACCGACTGCCCTTTACCGCCCAGCTCTGGGCACTTTCTGTGGCTCAGCATAGAAGCCAAATGCCAAGTATTTTTAAGAAACAAGACTTCATACACTATCCTTGAATTGATTTCAAATAACTGGGCGCCCTCTCTATTAAAAGCATCAAACAAATTTACTGTGTCAGATGAGCCACCTCCCTCAAGACAATGGCTCCCGTGTTCCTCAGGGATAAAAATAGCGTCAGGCAGGCACTGACAGCCATTGCCCCCCGCTTCTGTTCCTGTCCTTGAGGCTTCGTGGGCCGCCTGGCCCCCCCAGCTAAGGTTCTCATCAGCTCCTCCACCAAACCCCCAGGATTTCTCCAAACAGCCTGCAATACATAGGTTGTTGCATTACTGAGGGGCGGAAATATTCCTGCGTGGAGGCAGAGAGGCGCTAGCTTCCACTGCTCTCCCCTGCAAACAGCCTTCCCTGACCCTATAACCTCGGGCTGCGCGGAAAGTCACATTAGTCTGCGCTCCTCTGGGGACCCTGTAATTGCGCATTAGCTTCAGAGCTGCGAGCAAACATTCGTGCAAGGCTTTCCCTCGGTATTTTAGGCCCCTTGTGTCTGGGCGCGTTTTTTTGGATTTGGAAGGTTGGTGTTGATTCTGTTTCTGAGGAAGAAACTGACTAACAAAAAAAGAGCTTTTCACTTCCTCTTTCTTTCATCCTGTGCAGCTAGTCCGGATGTCACTGCCAACTCCCAACTTTTATACTCAGTTTCCTCTCTGAGTCTTTCGTCCCACATTCCTCTTTCAAGAATATTCTTACCACATGAGCATGAGCGCGCGCACACACACACACACACATTCCTTCTGTCATTTAAATCCTTCACTTTCTTTAGGCGACCGCATGTATATACTACGCAGGCCCCGAGACCTGTCCTTTGCTGGGTTGTTACTACCTGTAACTTGTACCCTCGCAGGGTATGACACTCTGAGCCTTCTGGCGTCTCAAGTGACATGGACAGGGCGCCTGTGGTGAGAAGGACAATGACTCTGAATGATTAGGAGCCGTCTGACCATAGCACTGAGGCCGTTGTGACGACTTCCTGCAGATGGACTTCTCCACAGATTTCTCACCTCCTCTCAAAGTCTGCCTCCAGCCTCAACAAAATGCTTCTCATTTCCCAACCGTGTCATGTTCCATTCTTCTGTGCCTTTCTTCGTGCTTGTCTTTCTGCCCGGAGTGGCATTAACCCCACTTTCTGTCTGGAAGAAGTCACCCCATATTCTTGGCTCAGGTCAAGCTTCTCCTCAGTGACGTTCCTGGGTCTGCTCCCTGCCCTCCACCCCCTCCTCAGGTGATTGGAGCCTGTCACCTCCTCCCCTGTGTCACCACAGTGCCTTGGGGGTGACACCATCGTCAGCATTCTCCACGCTGGGTGGAGCAGTTTTGTTTTCATGGCTCCTTCCCCTTCTAGTCTAAAAGTATACTGAGGTCAGTGCCTGGCCCTTAGTTGGCATTCCATAAATATTTAATGAATGAACGTGTGAGCCAATAAGTACTTCTATGTTCCACGTTTTTTAGAGCAAAAATTAATCATACATTTGATTTATTTTGCATACGTGCTAAAAAAAAAAAAAATCTGAGAAATCTGTATAGGACCCTGAATCCCATGGGAACTCTGCATATCAATTCTGATAAAAGTGATCTAATGCATCTTGCTGAAGTCATCTCGAGTTACTCCGTTCCAGCAAAACCGTAGGCGTATTTCAGTGGCTGCTCTATCAGTCGATATTCTCATGGGAACATCTTGGTCCTTATGCCAAGCAAGCTACATACTCAGGAAGTCTCATCTCTGTTCTACCTTCAGTCCTATCAGCCCCCAGCTAGAAAATGCTGGGTTGTAGAAGGGGATGAGTAAGCTGTGTGTACACACAAAACTGAAGTGGTTAGGAATGAAAATGCGGTGTCGATAGAAGATGGTATTATTAGCAACCTGTTAAATGGGTTCCTGGTGTGTGCTTCTAATGTTTCTCCCTTCAAGAAAAGCGCTCCACACCGTGTCTCATTTTGTGCAGTCAATACAATCCTGATAAGACCTATCACAGCACTTGCGGTGCTGGAAGAAATTAAACATTTAGGGGACTCCTCCAGCGCCACACCGATTGAGCTCAAACGATGCCGCTAAATTGACAGATGCATTTGTCTGTTCCTGCAAGCTAGCGAGTCTTCCCTGCAGAATGTATTACAAATGCCTTAACAACAAGGAGATAAAAACAAATCAGAAGCTCCTTTATTCTACCTCTGTGCTCCTTTCTCCAGGAGGCAGTCTTGGTGTGCCTGCTTGCAGTGTGTGCTCGTGTGCATGTGTGTGTGTGTCTTGGGTGCAAGGGGGATGCACCCGGAGGACCAAACTGCTGTTCAGCTCGTCATACACACAGTGTGAGTCTTGAGCTTTGCAAGGTTGACCCTCTTTTCCCGGCCATTCTGTTAATTGAGGCAACCGTGCCAACTCCTGAAATGCATGGACAGTCCTGGCGGCGGGGGAAGGCACATCGCACCTCTCAGCCAGATGCGGTACAACTTTAAACCGATTAATAAAACTCTTAAAAGGATAATATTGTTGGGCAACGTGCTAAGGTTTCCTGCTCTTGCCTGGGTTGTATTTTTATTAAGCTGTAAGCTGTGTTTTTTAAAAAAGATAGAGGGAGAAGAGGAAGTGAGAAAGAGACTTTGATAGCCTGCAGCCTCTTGTTTGCAGATTATTTTCCAAAGATGCTCAGTAGAATATCAATTGCCTGTGATTAGAAGTCCTGCCAGGTACTACCTTGAATGGAGGAGCCTTTAGAAGTGAGAGCAGTTCCTCAGAGAAGCCACACATTTTAGATTTGGAAAAATGGCTCAGCTGAAGTTCTGCCTTCACAGTGGGCAGAGCAAGGCAGGGGGTTGGGGAGGATAGGGCCAAGCTGGTGAGAAGGGTAGGGTTCGAAAGAAAGGCTTCATGCTCTGCTCCCGTCTGTCTCAGGAAGGAGCAGGCCCTGTCCTCATTACCAGCGAGGTAGTCTGGGGTGGGGGCAGGAAAGGGACCAGCTGGGGTAAGGGTCTTAGGAAAAACCTGGAATCTGGTCACAGGCATTTCAAAGAACTCCGGCTCCGAAATCCTTAAAAAAACTCTCACTGGAAGTGCTGCTAGGACCTGACCTGTAATCCTTTCATTTCACGAGTAATAAAATTTACCTTAAATAGTTTTTTTTAAAGTTCTGTTTGGTTTTATTTTTTTATTATTTCTTTTTAAAGATTTTATTTATTTATTTGACAGAGAGAGACAGCGAGAGAGGCAACACAAGCAGGGGGAGTGGGAGAGGGAGAAGCAGGCTTCCCGCAGAGCAGGGAGCCCAATGCGGGGCTCGATCCCAGGACCCTGAGATCATGACCTTGAGCCGAAGGCAGACGCTTAACGACTGAGCCACCCAGGCGCCCTCTATTCGGTTTTAGAAATGATAATCATTCTAAAAGCAAATGTGATCCTACATTAGCTCGATTGGGTGAACGCTGAAGTGATGTGTGTTTCTGTCCCCAAACAACTTTGCAAAAATGTTTCCTGGATCCGTCCCATTCATCCACCAAAATGAGAATGCTGGCATGGGCCGTGGCTGGTGGGGCGCAGAGAGATGGAACGTCACCAAGGTCCCAGGGACCCAAATTCTTACAAATATGTGTAGCATAGCACTTGGTCTGTGCTCAGTAACTACTGGTTGAATGAATCTACTACAAGGCAATAATAATGCCTATTCTAGACATTTCAGATTTATGGAATCAGACAACATGTGATCCTCTGTGTCTGGCTCCTCGGACTGAGCGCCATATTTTCAGGATTTGTCCATGTTGCAGCATGAGTCAGCACATCATGTGTCTTTCTCAGGTGCCCCCTGTTTTCCTACTGTCATTTACTAAAATTTCTCCTCACCTGTACCTAGGGATCAGATTTTTCTCTCTTTCACTTTTCCAGCTCCAAGAAACCTAGGTCTTCGTGGCTCAGGCCCCATGTTCACACTCCCAGCCTCAGAGCCATTCTCCTGAGAACAAGCTGAACTTCTCATGGGCCCGTGGTCCCTGTGCAAGGCAGCCGCAAGCAAGCTCACCTTGCCGCTTGGGCTTTTCCCTCCGTTAATTCTTGCATTCTTCGCAGAAGTCATTTGGTCTGTCTATCTCACTTTTCCTTTCTCTCTGATCTTTTCTCTCAAGTCTTCTAACCCAGAGCTCCTCCCACTGCAAAGTGCAAAGAATCTCCTGAAATTTCTTGGATCTAAACCTCCGAGGCTGTATTCATCTGAATCAGCATTTTCCCCAAGTTCTCCAGGAAATTATGAAGTGGGTGGAATTCTTTGACTCTCTCTTCATCCCCTCCTTACCTGGGTTCCAGAAACCCTCTTTGTTATTTGGTTCTATCCCTGGTCACCAACAGGTTTCTGGGGACAGGTCTGACCATTTTCCACCCAGCTCATCATTGTCCTGCCTTCCACCTTTGCTGTCCAAATCTCAAAGTTTCAGTTATTCGTTCACTCCTCTCTCGAAGCATTTCTTGCCCTGGAGGCATGCGAGGTACGAGGCCAGCAAAGATGAGTCGCCAATGGTCCCAGATCTCCAGGGGCTCACCCTGCTGGGATAGATCCAGGTGTGTGACTAGCCGTGCCTTGAATTCCTGCATCATGTATTGCGTGACTGTTCAACGCCACACATCCTTTGAGCAAAAAGCCACAGCAATGAGCAGGACAGATATAAATAAACACACAAACAAATAAGTAATATAGCCTCAGAGCGCTAAGGGCAGCAGACAAAATCAAGAAGGGTAAGACGTGGAGAGGGACTGGGAAGGAGATCGAAAGGGATGTGGTAGGAGCAGAACCTGAAGGAAATAAGACCCAGTTCTGTGAAGACCGGCAGGCAGGACATCTACGGGAGAGGGACAGGTTAGTGCAAGGCCCACAGCGAGGTGCCAAGGACCCTGTGGGTGCCAGGGCCCAGGTGGGAAGACCCTCAATCTGCCTGACCTCGTTTCTGAACTGGTGCCCCTGATTTGTTTGAAGAAGAGTCTGTTTGCCTTCGATCCCAGTAGAATTCTTCTTTCCCATCAAGCTGAGCCCCCAGCCTCACCGAACTTGACTGAGCACACCCCACTGAAAACAATGTTGGCCTGAAGCAGGCCAGGGAAAAGCAACTGAAACAATTGATTGAGCAGACCAGGGTGCTGACTAAAGATAATTCAGACCCTTTGGGGTACAAAGTGGGCACAGAGCAGGCAGATGACAGACACCAATAATGCCTGAAGAGGAGCGTGAACTGGACTTCTTCAAATTCTGGAAAAATTCTAAAGCCCAGAAGCTCTACATGAACCTTGAAAGAAATGCATTTAAAACACATTTAAAGGAATGCCTTAGTAGGTCATGAATTTGTGGCGCCCTTTACCCCCAGGATAAATGCTGGCTAAAATAATAATTTAAAAATGATAACTGTTCAGTCAATACATGGGGTTGCTTATTATGTCGCATAGCAGACTCAAAAACGAACAGGAGCGATGCAGTTTTTGCCTCCCCCAGAACGCACAGGGCAACAGAGGAGATGGGTCCAGAATAAGCCAGTAAGGTCCCGTAGCAGGACATGCGGTGGGCAGTAGCCATGGCCTTCCCACTGGCGAACTCCCGGTCCTGCTGTGCAGCCTTGGGCAAGTGACCTAGCTGCTCTGTGTCTCCAATTGTTGATGTTTAAAATAGAGATCCCAGTAGTGCCTCATCAGGCTGTTGTACGAAGTGCCTCAGATGATGCCCAGCACACATCAGGCGCTCAGTCAGTATTGACTATCGGGGAACAAATTAGCCATAGTTTTGGGAAGGGTTAGGAATCAATGGTGTAACTGGAGTCCTTCCTTGGTCTTGGAGAGCGTCCTGATGAAATGACATTCCAGTAGCTCCAAACATGTACCTGGTGATTTACATATATTGATATGAACCCAGAAAAGTCCTGCAGAGTCGAGATTATGCCTGTTTTCATTTACCCAGGGAAAAACTGACACTTTTCAGGAAGTTTGAGCATCGTGCCCAAGGTTATCTAGCTGGAAACGGAACCAAATCCCTCACAAAGCCAGACACGTTCTTCGCATTCACTTTGGCAAAGAAGCAACTGTGGGAGGGAAGCTCCATAATTAGTTTCTGAGGAGAACCGAGATATTCGAGCTAACCATGCCCTCCCACACCATGTCTCTCGGTACCATGGTCAGCGGGAGAGGGCTGGGCAGGAGAAACCATGCCGTGCCCCAGGGGGCCAGTTCTGTTCTGTTCATGTTCTTGCTTAAGAAAAGGCAGGGTGGAGAGACAATACACACATCTGAATGCACACAGGCCAACACAAAGAGCCATCCCCAGTGCCTTGCAGGTGAGCGTATGAATGTGTGCCCACTGACGGGCAGACAGCGCAGGGCCATATGCAGAGCAGCCTCCCTCTTAGGGAGGACAGCCTGACCCAATCAGAGGTGCCCTAACATATGGGACAGCCTCCTCCCGGGCTCACAGTGGGTACATCCCAGAACCAACAATCCCTCCGACCCCCAGAGCAATAGGACACGTTTGCCCCAAAAGAAAGCTTGTGCTCGTGGTTCTTCTCCAGAGCGATAAATACCAGACCTGAACTGTGTCCACTTCCCTTCCAACCCACCCATCCAGTCTGGGTGTTCCCATTTCCCCCATCCCTGCTACCGTCCCTTTGTCTTCCTTTACCTGGCTGTGCTTTTTGATCTTCCATGTGACAAATTTCAGCTGCCACGAATGTTCATGTACAGCATGTTTCTCTTTCCCTTTGGAGGACTGTGTGCTCAATGAAAGACTTCCCTGAGACAGCTCCCTGAATAGAAATACATAGGAGACAAACAAAGCAAGCAGCTCAGACATCCTCACCGAGGCTCAGGGAGTTTAAAAAGCCCCTGTCGCCCCAGAAATGAGGCTATTAAGGTGTGACATGATTCTCCCTTTCAGGCAAAGGCTTTTTAAATGGCTGTAGAGCCCAGTCAAGAGAAGATGAAAACTTCAGTGTCTCAAGACATCCAACTCTTTTCTGCTGATGAAGGAAAACATGCCCGGACGCATGTGGAATGAGAAGCAGGCTCCTGGCACCCAGTCAGCAACCTGGCTGGGAGCTCAGAGCCCTGGGCAGCCCGGACTTCTCCCTCATGTCTGCCCACTTTTCATGCCCCCACAACCTCCCGGGCCAGCATGAGGGGTTGCATAGCCCAGAACCTGCTAAAGATCTCAGTTAGAGCTGGTCAGGGGAACACCACCCCACCTCTGCACCCTCTTCATCCCAGGGCGCTCGGGGATCCTAAAAAGAGGAGGGAGCAGCAACCAGCTTGGTGATTTGCTGGAAAAGGGCTTCAGCACCACTGGTAAATCCCAACCTTCTGGCTAGTGCCCAGATGCTTTCTTAACATTACTAGAAATAAAATTGGACCCATGAGTGTCACCTCGGAAGCAGGAAACGCAGGGTTTCAGTCCTGTCTCTGCTAATTTCTCATTGCATCCCTGAGCTCCAGTTTGCTCATTTGCAAAATTCCTGCCTTTCAAGACTGTGGAAAGGAACAGACGAAATGTTTTACACAAAGTGCCTCACGCTGGAAAGCCAATATAAATTAGCTTGTGTGGTGTGTTCAGATGGCAAGAAAACGAAGGCAGGGACTCCCAGCCAGCAGGTTAGGGCTCAATTCAATTGAAAGCAGTCACTTCAGTTTCCTCCAATCTTTTGGTTTGAAAAAGAATTTCTGCCTTTCTCAAAGTCTTGCTTGGTAGATTCATACTCTCCCAGGCTGGCCCAGCTCCGCCAGGGCCCCTTCTTTCAAATCAGCTCCCTCTCCCAAGATTGCCAGGCAGAAACTGGAAGGAAAATAGAGATTATTTTAGCCAACAAAAGCACCCTCTGTCTCATCAGCATTATTCTGTCCCTAAATCTCTCCTGATTAAAGTAATACCCAATAGCATTTTTTTTTTCAAGAAAATATTGGGGACTTTTTCTTCAAGAATCAGAATCTGAAGACAGGCTACTCAATCATCTCTGGATTTTGGTGATGAGAATGAGCTTATCCCTTTCTCTAGACTTTTTCTAAAGTGTCAGAAGTATTTTCTGCCTGGGAACATTCAAATTACCAGAGGTTTCTTTAAGCCACCAGACATGGTAGGGTCATAGGAGACCACAGCAGATTCCTACCAGCTTCGTGATGAAGAGGTGTGGGTTCTCTTCTTTCTTCTTCTTCTTTCATGAAATTTTGTGTCTTGCCCCTCATGGCTCCAGCATATGGGTGCTAGGGCTGAATTCAGATTTGGGGGTGCGGGAAGCTAGATGGCCAATATCTGGATTATGCAAATGTTATAAAAAGTGCTTGGGAGACAGGTCTAGTTCCACCTCTTGAAAACCAGGTGATGGTGAAATGCTGACTTTATTCTGGTTGGTTTATAGGTACGCCACTGCAGCAGGGACTGCGATTTAGGAAATGATTTTACTGCGTTGTCTCTTTCACGAAACATGAGCAAAAGCAATCCCCAAGTGTCCACGCCCTGTATTTTTTTAAAGCCTCCTCGTGTCCACCACTGCGTTTCTTTCAACAACCTAGAGAGAAAGGATCATTCATAGTCTTTCTATGTTGCATAAACTGAGACCTGAATAGTTGGTGATATGTTTTGTTCAAGGTTATACATTGTGAGTGAGGGAACTTCAGAATCCATGCCTGTGGTATACCCACTGGGCCACGTGGATAGACCCAAGCAATGCAACCGAGTGTGTGTGTGTGTGTGTGTGTGTGTGTGTGTGTGTGTGTGTGTGTGACAGTAGGTGTGTATGTGTCTGTGTGTATGCAGACACGTGCGTATTTACATTCACGTACCAACTGCTAGGATCCCTTCCTGTGATAGATAGTGAGTGTCTTGGATGAGAGAGAAAAAAAGGCAAAAGGAGAACATCAGGGTAGAAGGAAGAGGACTAGACTTTGTAAAGGAAACAATCATATCCCTCCTAGAAAGTCCTTTTTCCTCCCCCAAATTTGCCTTGGGAGCAGCCTCCTGGTCACTCAGCATTGGTCTCACAGCAGAGAAGAAGGGAGGAAGGGAAGTCTCTCTCCACTCCCTAGGGCCATTGGGCTATTTTAATAGCAGCAAGCCTGTACCGGTCACCTGCCCCTCTCCAAAGAGATCCCTGCCTGCCCAGTAGCCTGAGTTCTCTCCGACTCGGAAGAGACCTCAGGCAGCACCGACATCAATCTGTGCTTGGTGCAAGAACATGTTCTTCAGCAGGGTTTCCCAGAATGGTTCCCCAGACCATCAGTTCCTTGGGATGGTCCTTTAAACAAAAGGGGGAAGAGGGCTCTATACGTCACTAGTTCATGAAACCTACCTTCCTCTGATAGATTCACAATGAACTTTGCAAAAAAAAAAAAAAAAAAAGCTCTGAGAAGGGGGCGCCTGGGTGGCTCAGATGGTTAAGCATCTGCCTTCAGCTCAGGTCATGATCCCAGGGTTCTGGGATCTAGCCCCACATCAGGCTCCCTGCTCTGCGGGGAGCCTGCTTCTCCCTCTCACTCTGCCTGCCGCTCCCCCTGCTTGTATAAAAAAAAAGATAAATAATAAATAAAGACTCTGGGAAGGACTGCAGCAAGGAAAACATGGTTAAATTAGGGTAACACTAGAAGGCTTTTATACAGACGTGGTTTAAACAGCTTCAGGGAAAGGAATCCCACTGTTACATTAAAACTTTTTTTCCTAAAGTGTTTTTACAGTATATGTCTTTGGGTATATGGGCATATTTTCTTTTCTTTTCCAGTTGAGATGTTTCTGGAACTCAAGAACAATATATGGCATGATTTATATCACAGTACACAACATATAAAGATGCTTAGTACTGCTCTTTTCAATCAGGTGCATAAAAAATTGAAAGAATATAAAGTACTACATTCTAACTTAGTAACATATTTAATGAAATAACCTTGTTTCATTATCAAATCGCTATAACTTTAGGAGTTCCAACAATTTAATCGGGACCTACCTTTCTGTAACCCCCAGCCTGTTCCTCCTACTGTCACCCTATTTCCCTAATTCATTATAATATAATGAATTTATATAATAACAATAATGATGATGATGCTGATAATGATGATACAATGATCATGATGATGATGGCTTAATTTTTCCCTATTCTGAAAGAGTCAAAAGTATAGGAAATTAGGGTTAGGCCATCCCTTAGATCACATCTCTCTCTTAATAACTCATATCCTCTCTCTGGTACGTTTACATTCTTGCTGTCTGTCTCTTGGCTCACTGGGTACTCTGTGGATTCCAGCCGAATTATCTTAAGTGGCAAATATACTCTAAAAGGAGGAGAAGTGCAATGCATCTTACATTACCAGGGTTAAAACTTCATTTCATTCCTTGTCTGATGCTATTCAGGACTGTTACCTTCCCTTATGTTCAATAGGCAATAGAAATATATATGTCGGCAGAAAGCCAGCCTTCGACATGATATCAAGAAGATGGGCTGGAAAGGGGAGCCATTATGATCTGTGCTCCCTTCCCTCCACTCTGCTCCTGCCAATTAGGGGAGGGGGGAGCCAGCCCTTGGACCATAAATAACAGCTACCCCACCGAAATCCCCCTGCTTCAGAGCACGGTTCTATTCACATTGGCTACATATTCTACAGGCTTGCATCCCTTTCAACTATTCTCCAGCACAGTTGGAAAAAGACGAGAGAAAACAGCAGGATGTGGATATTTAAGGGGTCATTTTTCAAAAGAACCAGGATTAGTCTGTGACTAGACGTGCTGATGGTAAAGCCTGCCTAGTACCTTCTCCCCTCCTATTACAGTGCCCGGTTCCATAGTTCTTGGGGCTTGTGGCCCAGACCTGCCTCCACCCATCGTCTGAGCTTTTGCCCTATTCTTCACCCCTAAGATTATCAAAGCTTACCTGTCTTTCTGCCCCGATCTTCAATGTTCTCCTCTCAACTAGACACTTTGGAGAGGCTCTGCTTCAGAGCAAATCTGTACTGACTGACAAAGACTGCTTCCATTTAAATGTAAGACAATGCCTCACTCAAAAGAAAAAAAAGATCATCTGTAACAGTATATTCACGTAGGAGAGCTCAGGGGAGCAGCTAGAGCTTCCAAGGCCCCTCAAAGAATGGCCAATGGGCAGCTGCTAGTGTCAGGTTTGATAATAAGATGAGCCCTGATATAAATAATAGCATGATTCTTCACAGCAGAGTCTCTGGAGTTAGGTTATGTGGATTTGAATCTTAGCTCTGCCAATTTCTGTCTGTGTTACCCTGGGGAAGTTCTTCATCTTCGTCTACAAAATTGGGCATAGTAATATCACCAACAGTATGGCTATTGTGAGATTAAAGGTGATAATCTTTATAAACGCTCAGCACAGTGGCTAGCTTATTGTCAACACTCAAAAATATTAGATCTCAATGCACTGATAATAATACCCCATGAGACCTAAAGGCAAATTTTGAGGACTTTTGGATCAATCGAACCTGAGCTTGAATCTTGGCTCTTTTGATTACTGGCTGGGTGATTGTAAGCAACTCACTTAACTTCTTTTTAGTATCAGCTTCCTCATTGATAAACAGGAAAAATCCTATCTCCCTCATTAGGATTGTTGTAAAGGTTGAAGAAATTTATGTGTTCGAAAATACCTTGTAGCTAGGAGGCATTCAATAAATGTTTGGGGATGGGAGAAACATCTGCTAAGCAGATTGCTTGGGAAAAAATGACAAGGATTCTTTTGGGCATTTAGATGTGTGCATTTCAATAATGGACTTGCTTAGTTGTTCTGTCCTAAGGCTATCTATCGACTCTGATAGCACTTCTGTGAGGCACAGGGCGAATGTGGATAATGGGGTCCTGATTTTATTAGCAAAGCGAGTGTCCCGAGCACCAGTCAATATAGCATAATCAAGTACAACTCTAGACAGACAGATTGCTCTCCTCCTTCAAAGCAATAGTTTTCAAATTATAGTTTACATCTCACTTTTTCCAAGAAGGATCTAAAATAGGACACTGTTATAATATCAAAATGGTGGAGCTGCTCGGAAGGAAGGGTCTGGGTGCCTGCTTCGTTTCTCCTTCAGCCCCTGCAGTCGCCTCTCGAGCACCTCGAGGAAAATCTAGGACTCTGTAAAAGACAGCTTAGAAACCAATGCACTGAAGGGGGGGGGGTGTTCTTTAGACTCCTACAATGCACAGTGTGGATTAATAGTGATTTTCTACGGTCTTAGATTTGTTAATATTAGGGCATGTCAAACAAACCTCATTTCCGACTTTGACAGTGTCTTCCAGGGAAATGTAGTAGACAGAGTGAATTGGTATTTCAGGAATACATTTTATAGGCCTTTTGGAACAGCTTTGTTGGAATGATGAAGAAATTTATGCTGAATACTAGCAAAATTGGGTATATTAGTAAGTGGATGAACACTATAGCCAACAGGTGCTGACCAACTAATTGATCAATGTCAGGCAGTGGGTTGCCAGGATACACAGGACATTGGCTCTGTCCTGTATCATTTAACATTTCCATCAGCAACTTGGATGGAGACATAAAGATGACACTAATCAAATTTGCGGATGACATGATTGGGAGGAAAAGCAAATTTATCAGGTGATCGAATCCAGAAAGATCTTGTCAGGCTGCAGGAATGCGCCAAATCTAAGATGATGGAATTTAGTGGGGAAAATGCAATATCTTATAATTAGGTTCAAAAAGTAAATTATTCAAATATAGGTTTATGTTATATCTCACGTTAGATTCAGGCATGGCCTAGCCAACTGCAGGAGGTAAGGGTTTTTTAAGAGGGTCCTTCGGGTAGATCTGAGTACTGGAAAATGGAATTAGGGGAAAGGCTAATATGTCAGGACAACATATTTTCGTATTCCATGGCGTATGGCTGTAGGAAAGGGTGGTGGGTCAGAACTGGCAACAATTCCAGCCTGAGAACAGTAACAGAGAATCAGGTACATGAAATAACTCTTTTACTCGTTCTCTGAAAATATTCGTCATGAGGTCACAGTGTATGGTCTTTAAGGGGCCAGGCTCTAGGCTCAGACTAGATGGGATTAAATACTGGCTCTGCTATTTACCAGCTGTGTGCTAAAGGCTTCTTAACTTCTCTGTGCCCCAATTCCTGCATCTATAAAATAGAGGTATATTTCCAGCTTCCCACCTCATAGGGTTCCAGTGCAGATGCAGTCTAGTAATGCACACGGGGTATTTATTGTTTTGACTATCCTTTGCTAGGTGCACAGCTTGATCGAAGGAGGAGGGATGAGGAACATTATTTCTCTGGAGGGAAGTTTGGTAGCATCAAGCAGAACACCCCGGGCTGCAGATCTTAAGGCCCCAAAGCTTAGTAAGATAGTCACAGGAAGAAAGACAGGATGCTAGTAGCCAGATCTGCATAACAAGGAGCAAACTGGATTTGGGGACTAAAATGAAATTTAAGCAATCAAAAGAAATGCAAAGTCCAAATCAAGGTCACATTTGATGGAGAGGTCCAGGTGTTGGGCTAACGTACTTTAAATCTCACCTGCTTGAGATCAGGATTGATTCGAGACAGAGGCAGGGTGGAAACTTTCGTGGACAGTGTCTGGTCTGAATCCTGCTCTGAGGAACAATGCAGCATGGAGGCTGGAAATTAGGAAGAGGCTAATGGATTGAAGAATTTCATTTTAGTAGAGTGAAAAAAGAAGAGGAAAAGCATGTCCTGGTTTTACTAATTGTCAGTCTCTTACAAGTTACAAGAGTGGTATTCCTTCCCCCTTTCATATTACATAGAACAAAAACATTTACCAGCGATGCGTTGCTATGAATCAACCAGACAATATTCGGAGTGTCATGTTAATGACTGCACCACACTTAGAGGTTTGAAGTGGCTAGGATTGTAGAACAGAATGCATGTACGTTGTGTGAACAAAGTACGTTAGAGTCTGCAGTGGTCCTTTGAGGGAACCAAAGCCATGTCCACACACAGACATAAGACCTCTTCAAATATTTGCAGGGCTGTCTTGTGAAGGGCTGTCTTGGCTACTCCTTGCTCAATATGCTACTAAGGACCAGAGGATGCAAGCTCTAGGGTAAGACCTTTAACTCTTGAATCCAGAGTCAATAAAATGACAAAGGGGAAAACTTCCACCTTGGAAAAGGGCATACTTCCCATGGGCTGGGCAAAGACAGAGAGGGCATGTCTGCACCACTTGGAGAGTTGGCCTAGATGCGGTCTTTACAGTCTTTTTCCTGACATAGTGTTCAGTGTTTTTATGAAAAACACTATGAGTCAGTTGAATAAATCCCAGGGTTTTGGCTGTAGTTCCAGCGCGTCAATGCCATCTTTGGAATGGCCGTGCTGGACCACATCTTGGCCCTCTGTCCTTTGCAGAAGAAGCCATTAAGAAGCTAGCTGTAGTTCTACACTGAGCCAGGAGGTGGAACCGGTCTCTAACATAGCTGGAGGGCCCCACTAGGAGGGGTGTGCGATGAAGTTGAGCACTGGAGCTCTCTCTGTGGATTGGCAGCCATAAAGGAACGTAAGAGCTAATTGGCCGCCATCTGTCTTCATTTTGCTAACCCCCTCTATTGGATGCCACAAGCAGCTCACTTCCTATATTGATAAACATCCCCAATCAGTCATTTCTCTGCCCGCTGTCACATATTTGTGGCATTAATGCTGGCTGCTTGATCACAGATTGGACTTCATTTCAGGCATAACTCTCATATACTGTGGCTCTGAGGTCTTTATGGCCACATTACGGTGTATGGCTGAGTTCTGATTACACATCAGCACTGCAAGGCCGCAGACAGTGATCTGGCCCTCACCCACCCACCTGCCACCCCTGCCCTCTGCGGGCAGCTATAGATCACGCTATAGGCACAGGAAAATCGGGATCTATGACAGAGAGAGAGACAGAGAGAAAGAGAACAAAGGGCCAGGAGCATTTCCACCAGGGCTCAGGGTAGACCAGGGCTCTTGCATAAGGCTGAGAGCTCACAGGACGGGTGGCCTTTTGACAGAGTCACTTGACAGATGGAAAGAGTTAATGGAAGGAAAAGAGAGGGGAGGGTGAGAAGTCTGTAATTGAACTGACCTTTCTCTGGAGCCCCTAGATCTCGCGCTGACAATGGGGCCATAGATTTTCCTCATCTTGTGTCTGCAGTCAGGAATATAAGTTAGCATTTCTTCTTACTGTCTGCATCACACTTGCCACATTCATCAGATTACTTTTCTTATAGAAATTAAAGAATCTTTTTTTTTTTGCTTTATTGCCTTTGGCCTCTTGTGCATCCTGTGAATGGACCCTTGGAACCTCTGTCACAAGGGAAGCAGCAAAAATTCCCTCTTTTTTTTTTTTTAAGATTTTATTTATTTATTTGAGAGAGAGAATGAGATAGAGAGAGCATGAGAGGGGGGAGTGGGAGAGGGAGAAGCAGGCTTCCCGCTGAGCAGGGAGCCTGATGCAGGACTCGATCCCGGGACTCCAGGATCATGACCTGAGCTGAAGGCAGTCACTCAACCGACTGAGCCACCCAGGCGCCCAAAAATTCCCTCTTTTGTAAGTCATGGTTGCCATTAAGAGACTAGCAATAGAGTTATACTTGGTTAGGAGAGAAACAGAAAATCCAGGGAGGCAGTTAAATTTTAGAAAATAGTAGGGCCCGGGGTTACTGCTAGAGGAGTGTGCCATATTGGGAATGCCACATGTGTCTTCAAAGAAAATGCTTTTTCTTTCTGGAAAAATTCCAATTTTCAGTCTTTGGGCCATGCTTTCCTCTTCCTATTCACAGAACCACAGGAGGGTCTCTCATCCCTTTGGTGGGTGGAGCCTGCTCATCTTCCCTGTGTTTCTGAAACTCTTCACAGACCTCCACAGGTCTGCCCTAACTGCCTGCTCAGGCTTCCATCGCCTCTGGCAGCCTTGACACCTCTTTATGATGCGTTTCCCCAAATGTCGATACTGTTCTTTCTCTTTTTCCCCAAAGAGGCTGGTCACATGGTGGTAGGAGAGGGGAGTTACTTCAGAGCTGTCAGACATCACGCTTCTAAAACCATCACTTACAGGCTCTCCCTGGGCCCTCGCTCTCCTGGTGGCCTGTCCCTTCCTCTCTCTGCCTCTTCTCCAGGGAGACAAATTAGCTGCCTTAGCCATCCTAGCTCAGCAGAGATGTTGCTCTGCCCATAAAGAACACAGGCTTTGACATTATTGTGTAGAGACTTTCCATCCTGATGATCTCAAAATCCCCTTCTAGGCTGGGCTCCAATTCTTTTTTGGGGAGGGGGAGGGACTTCAATTCTTAACTCCGCAGATCAAAAAGCCTACTAAAGCTTTTCCCACCCCCCAATCCCACCCTCCACATGCCCCAAAAGAGCCAGTTTTACTCAGCCCCTAAAATGCAGAAAATGCTACTGCTGGAAAGTTCTACCTTTGAGGAGTTTCCTATGCTGGCAAAATCTGTTCTAAATGAACATCAAGAATAGCCTCGAGGGGGAAATATGGACTGAATCTATACCAACTGGCACCAACCAGCTTATGAGAAACATGGAGAAAGAGTCCAGCTCTCCCGCCCGCCCGTCAGCCATGAGCCCTAACTGTATGTAAATGAATCCCCTAGGCTTTTTTTAGAACCCTACCAGTAGCTGCACTTCTAAATTTAAGTAAGATACTGCTAAAGTTAACTTAGCTGCTAAGCCATGCTTTGCAGTTAGACTGCCTGCATTTTAAAACGGAGCTCCACCACTTACTTGTTTTGCTTTGTTTTTACTCTGGACAGGCCTTCATTTTATCATCTGAACACGAGAGTAATGTTTACCTTGGAGGTGGTGGGAGGAACGCTCAAATAAGGCCTTCAAAGCACTTAGGACAGTTCTTGGTACAGAGTTAATACTCAGTAATTTACACATTGATAATATTCATAGTAATCAAGGTCACATTCTCCACCACCCCCCTCCCCCCAACCCAGCCACTACTTTTCTGTTGTGCAAACACCTCAAAAGTCAAAAAGCCGTCCCTTCTCAGACTTGCTGAGCTTTGTGGTGACACTTCTGCCTCAGACCTGGGCCGCTGTGAGCCTCACTGTGTCCAGTTCCCTGTCTGCTATTCCTTCACTCTCCAGTGGGTGAACCAAGGCCCATGCTTCCTGCTAACGAGGTTCTAAGCGGTTCTAGCGGGAGGGACTTCCTTTCGGACAATGGCTTTGAAGGCAACTCGGCTGTCACAAATGTCGCTCTCTGCAGTGTGGGCAGCCATCTCTCCGGCTCCCTTTGATTAGCCCAAAGGCATGACTAGCCTATTTTCATAGTGCTTGGGAAGCTGTGAGGAAAGCCGCTCTCAGACTCCTCAGTTCCAAGAGAACGGATTATGTTCCGTGGTTTTCCAATTGGATTCAGACCCCTAAGCTGAACACCATCCCACTGGCCCTGGAGAATAGAGACGACAGTCTCTCTGCACTTTGAATTAATTTAACTCATTTCAGAGAAATCTGAAGCCTCGTAACGGTACCCCTCCCACCCAACCATCCCCCCCACCACACACACAATACCTAGTTCTCCTGATCTAATTCTTTAGCCCTCGTGGCAAATAGATATTAAAATATTAAATCTGTCTTTGAGATCTTCTTCATAAAATATTAAGGGAAAATGTCTGTGTTAACAATGTTTTAACATGAAATAATAAACAAACTGCAGTAATTGGATATTTTTCTTCTGAAGGTCATATGCCTCCACAAAAATCACCCTTGCAAATGTGCACTTCAGAAGACTGATCACACCTTACATTCAGACACTGTGCTTTTCTGTGTTCAAAGAGCATTCTTTAAACATTAATTAGTTACTCCACCAAATATCCTAGGAGGGGTGGATTAATATCTGATTAATGCAGATATAGATGCAAAGAGAGAGCAAGGAGAGTCCTGCTTCTCGCATCACGCAACAATTCTGAGGCAGAAATGTTTAGCTAAAGCTTCGTGAATGGACAGAAATAAGTCCCAAGTGAGGCTAAGAAATCAAGGGTTCTTGATCCTAAATTTCTTAGGCATCTCTTCTATTCTTTGATTTGCATGAACCCCGTAGATGAGCCCCTGAGAAATGATTTCATTTCTGCCCTTAAATCAGATATTCACTTGCTCCAAAAGTGTCTGGCTAGATATCATAAGGAGGATCTCCTCCCTCTAATGAGATGGGGACTACTTGCTTTTGAGGACCCGTTTCAGTCACAAGTGATTTTTTTCCTAAATGCCCCAAAAAGTAGGAGGAGGAAGCGAGGAGGACTGCTCTAGCAGAACACAAGACACAGAGGTCCATGACATCTTGCTGGATTCTGCTAGACTCTGACTCGTGCAGGCAAGAGCTCAGAGATTAACTGGCTGCCAACTCTCTTCCCTGACACCCGCCCTGAGTCACAAGTGTACGTCCCTAGGTCCCTGCTCCGTGCTTTTCTTAAGGACTTAAGATGTGCCCATCGCATAAAACCACTTGCAAACCATTCCCAATAATTGCAGCATGAAAAGTGAGCTGATCAGCATCTGACTTTTATGGCCGGCTACTAACCCAGCCAGCATTTCCTAATAATACTTTGCCTTTATATCCCAGGATCGCAGAGCAATTTACAAAGACTAATTAGAAGCTCCTCAGAACTCTCATCCTTGGTGGAGGCAGGGGTGGAGGCCATGAGAGGGGACTTAAATTAGCCTCCCGGGAGAGTGGGGAGTGAGGATTCTAAGGAAGGGCTTGTCTGGTTCAAGCCCATGCTGTATCTGAGAACAACACCCCCCCCGCCCCCCCCGTGGCCCCCCCATCCCCATTAGTAGGCAACAGAGAAACAATGTATCATCTGATGTTTGGAAAGGATTCAATTAGGAGGAAGTAAGGAGACTGTGTGTGTTTATTTTTTATTTCAAAAATGATGTAAATACCCAAATTTGTTACTACCCCTAGGGTCCTGGCAAAATGCCTAAGATATCTGTAATTTTGCAAGTTTGCATTTGTGTCACCCCCCCTCTTGGGCCATTTCACATTTTGCTCTTTCCTACCCCAAAGCCTGCCACCACTGGCTCCCAGAGAGGTCCAGGGTAATGCTGGTGTGCATATGACCCTCTGATGTATATCAGTAAGGTGGTGAAGGCTGCCTTCTCGGGGCTCCCCCCTCCCAGTGCCACTGGGCCCAGCTCCTGGAGGATCAGCTTGGCAAAGAATAGGGAATGATGGCGGAGAAAGGGCTCTATCAGGCCATTGAGGAAGCGCAGCTGTTGAGGGGCCAACGGGAGGGGCGGAGGGAAAGCTGCAGTGACGTTCTGTTTTGTTCTTGCAACCGAGGCACAAATTAAGGCAAAATTAGAGACTTTCTTTGGACGATTGGACGGATGGGAGGAGGAGGAAGATGGGGAAGCAGAGCTTTTAAGGACAGCAATTTGAGAACATCTGAGACAAATCTGTGGTTGATTTTTTTTTTTTTTTTTTTTTGGTGGATTAGTTAGTGACTTTCTTTTTGGATTCCAGAGAGGTTTCCCCCCCTTCCTTTCCCTTTCTGCACCATGCACATGTAAATGTGATTGAGAATTCTTTCGTCAGATCTGCTGTCTTGGCAGCTTTCCCGCCAGCTGGCCTGGCTGGGGGAACCCACGCTGGTGGCTGATTGCGACTGACAAGTTCTCCCAGGCTTTGTGGGAAGAAGTTCTGGAGACACTCCCAGGCCCTTGTTTGGGCTTTAGTGCCTGGAGGGAAGGAGGGCAGAGGGGAGCGCCATGCAGGACTGAACCACTCTGCCCACGGAGGGGGCCATGCCACCACCGCCATCTTGGTCCTTCTCCACAGGGCCCAGACAGTGGCTGGTGCAGAATGTTTCTCACTGTCATCAGTGCGACCTTTGGTGCAGAATCCCTGATGCTCGAAGTCCAAGTCTGTCTTGAAAGGCCGCGTAGTCCACACCCCCTTTCTCTGTCTCCAACTAAGGCATTTCAAATAAGAAGTATAAAAACCTTGCTTCCCAAAATGACTGTAGTTAATGGCCAGTCCTATCTTTTGCTTCTCTGTTTCAATTCATTCTCCTTCTTTTCTCTCCCTTTCCCTACCAGGGCCACAGGCCAGATTCCTTAGGTAGTTTTGTGCTGTTTTTACTCTCTTCCTTTCTTCTCCCTGGCCAGGCAAATTATCACCGATTACCAGCACCTAACTCAAGGCTCATATCCTCTACAAAGTTCTCTTTGGTAACTACTAAGAGTTTATAAAATATTGAGCACAGAGCCTGGAGTAGAGTAACTTCTGTCTAAAAGGGGGACCCTGGGTGGCTGAGTCAGTTGAGCGTCTGCCTTTGGCTCGGATCATGATCTCAGGGTCCTGGAATCAAACCCCGCATTGGGCTCCCTGCTTGGCAAGGAGTCTGTTTCTCCCTTTCCCTTAGCCACCATTCATGCTCTCTTTCTCTCTCTTAAATAAATAAATAAAATATTAAAAATAAAATAAAATAAAAAATCAAAGAGGGGCTCCTGGGTGCTCAGTCAGTTGAGCATTGAGCTCTTGATTTCAGCTCAGGTTAAGATATTGGGGTCATGAGATCTTGTCCTGCATGGGGCTCAGCGCTCAGCAAAGAGTCTGCTTGTCCCTCTTCCTCTGCTCCTCTACCCACTTCTGTTCTCTCTCTAGAACTAAAATCAATCAATCAATCAATCTTATAAAAAATTAAAAAAACAGAAGGTTGATGAGATGATATTTTATCATAGGTAATTGTGTGTGTGTTAGCTTAGTCTTTTTAAACAATATTTTTAGTTCTTCCTTCTTTATCTCAGGTTCATAAAGCTGCATGTGCACAAAGTCTCTCCAGAGGTCACCTTTTGTGTAAGTGGCTGTGGCTGTCAGCCACCAGGATGGCCCCCAAGATCCTTGCCCCCCAGTATTCAGGACCTTTGTGTAATCCTTTCCTCTTGAACGTGAGCTATACTTACTGACTCAATTCTAACAAATAGAATATGGCTGAAGTGATAGGATGTCACTTCCAAGATTAAGTTATAAAAAGATTGAAAAGATTGAAGCTCTTTCATCTTGAGAAAGTTCTCTCAACTCTCTCCGGGATTGCTCACCAATCCCCTGCCATGTTGTAAGGGGAAGCCAGCTGCCATGTTGTGAGGCAGCTCCGTGGAAAGGCTTATTTGGCCAAGGGCTAAAATCTGCCAACAGTCATGTGAGTGACCTTAAGCAGATTTCCTCCTTTCCAATTAAGCCTTCAGTTGAGACCACAGCCCTGGCCAACAGCTTGACTGTAACTTTATTAAAGACCTTGAACCAGATTTCTGGCCCTAGAAACTGTGAGATTAAGGAATGTTTATTGTTTTCAGCTAATTAGTTTATTACGTAGGAATAGATAACTAGTATGGTGGCTTCCCAGGCCACTGTAATAAAATATTCCATCCTTCTCTTAAGATTCTTTAAAGAAAAAGACTGTAGGTTCTCGAGAAGAAAATATGAAACCAGCTTCAGCACAAAGGGACTATTTCTTAAGTGTTTTTAACTTGTATGGAAGAATGTATATCACTAATTCCACACGAGCTGTATCTAAAACTAGAGCAACTTCCAATTACTGAAAGAGATATCAGACAATGTTGTATACCAAATTAATGTCAGTGACTTAAAAATATAAGTAAATGGGGGCACCTGGGTGGCTCAGTCGTTAAGCGTCTGCCTTCAGCTCAGGTCATGATCTCAGGGTCCTGGGATCGAGCCCTGTGTCGGGCTCCCTGCTCCGCGGGAAGCCTGCTTCGCCCTTTCCCACTCCCCCTGCTTGTGTTCCCTCTCTCGCTGTGTCTCTCTCTGTCAAATAAATAAATAAAATCTTAAAAAATATATATATATATATATATAAGTAAATGCTCACTCAGGAGCCTACAGAACTAGTGGAAGTTCTTCAGAAAAGAGAGAGATACTAAATAGTGCTAACTATGTGTGGGAGTTTTCCCACATGGTTTACATTGTATTCCATTTGTTCCTCACTTTTATCTTATGGAGTAGGTCCTATCATTAGCTCCATTTTACAGATGAGACAGCTAAGACACGGTGATTTTAAATACATTTCTCAATGTTATAGCTAATAATAATAGAAGTCTGACTTCAGAGCCCATCCTCTTGACCACAAATTCAAGTTATTAAATACAGTTGGGTCTTAAGACCACACATGTTGGTTGATTGAAAAATCGATGAATTACCCACATGTGGAATTAATTTGATACTCCAATGTATACTTTAAATTCCATCCCATGTATGTAGACCTTTTTTGGCCAGTCACAACACACAACCACATGAATGGAATTGTATCTGAAATGCTCCGTATTACCTGGTGCAGAGCTCTCTTCTTCCATGACTATGCATCAGAAACAGTGGAAAGAAGTAATTAGACAGGAGTCAGCACAGAGAGAGCATGGTAGTTGTCAGTATTAAAGAAGAGGTGGCCCAAGATCAAAACAAGTTCAGGGTTCATAAAATAAAAATTGAGACAGAGAAAAACCAAATTACTATCTTTATGAGAACTTTGATGAAGAGTGACCCAAAATTGAGGATGAAGTAAGACAAGGACTCAGAAAAGCAACTTTTATGGGATGTTTGTTACATGTCAAGCACTATTCTACATGATTTGTGTGCATTATCTCACTTAATCTGCATATCACCCTATACCACAGCTGCTAAAATTATCCCCATTTCTCGGATGAAGAAACCAAGGTATAAAGAGATTACTGTTAATCCCAAACCACAACTGGTAAATAAAATGGTCAGAACACAAATTCAGTATGGCCTGAATCCAGGTCCTTTATCTTAAATCTTAATCATAATACTAAATTTCTTTGGCAGTATAGTTTAAGACAGTAGTACTAGTAAGTGAAGGCTGTGAAGCAATTAGAACTGAAGAATAGGAATATTTATCTTCCAGTGCCTTCCATAGGTGTTGGACCTGGGTAGCACAGGGGTACAGAACCCAACTGTAGCCAGAGGGATCTGACATCTTAGCAACCTCATTTTACCTAGAACTAGAGCGGACAATCAAAAGGAATAGGAAAGCTTGGGAATGACTATTCAGTCCCGGTAGAATTTCACTAGACATCAAATATTTAACACTTATTTATGTATCTCTTATGGGCAAGGGCACTGGGCTAGGTGTTTTGAGTATATGAAGAAATATAAGACAAGGTCTCAGCCCTGTAAGAAGACAGTACAGATAAATCTACAGCTCAGAGCGACGTGTAATCATCGCCAAATGAGGTAAAGATACTAACTGCGAGATGACAGATCACTGTGAGCTGATGTGCTGTGATTTGAGTTTTGAGCAAGAGATCTTACTGAGCAAGTGATCGAGAAGGAGGAAGGGTGCTATCAAAGATGTGGATCACACAACATGAGAGTGAAAGATAATGCTGCCTGGGTCTCAAAGTTTGAGCATGTTAGGGAGAGACGTTGGTCTTTACCCTTTAGGTTGTGGGTAGCTGCTGAAGGTTTTGAGGAGACAGTTAATGTAATGAAAGCAGTATTTAAGGGAGATTAAGGAAACAGAGTTATACAGGGAAGCACGCTCTGGTTAACCTGAAAATCAATATCTAGGCTCTGGCTGTATGGGATAAGCACATTCTAGAAGTCAGAAGGCTCAGTTTCTAATGAATATTCTGCTGTTAATAATCTAAGTGAGTTTGAGTATTTCTCTTCTCCGGGACACACATTTTTCATCATAAAGTGATGAGATCAAGGGAGATTATCTTGAGGTTCTCGCCAGAGCTAGTATCCTGGGATTGTTCACGCCCCTGCCCCCTCGATTAGTGCAGTGGTCGAAAGCACAGCCATGCGTTACCCTGCAACCCTGCTTCTGCAGAGCTGAAGACTGCCTCATCCTCAACTTCCTTGTGCATGATGACGAAGGCAGAGTACATTTCTCCTCTCTGGCTTATTTAATCCTAACTCATGATTGTTATTTCGTGCTTAGCATCTTCCACGGGCAGACAGTCCCTGATTTACAGTGGTTTGGCTTATTGATTTTTTTTTTTCTTTATGATGATGCAAAAGTGATCCACATTCAATAGAAATTGTACTTCGAATTTTGAATTTTGGTATTTTCGCAGGCTGGTGATATGTGCTACCATACTCCCTCGGGATGCTGGGAAGGGGCAGCTGCACCTTCCAGTCAGCCAAATGATCACAAGGGCCAACAACTGGTACACGTACAACCATTCTGGTCTTCACCTTCAGCCCAGGCTTCAGCAAATTACATGAGATATTCAACACTTCATTTAAAAAAAAAGCTTCGTGTGGGATGATATTGCCCAACTGCGGGCTAAAGTAGGTGTCCTGACCATGTGTCAGGTAGGCTAGGCTAAGCTACGACGTTTGGTAGGTTAGCTGTACTAAATGCGTTTTCAGCTTACGATGTTTTCAATTGTGATGGGTTTGTAAAGATGTAACCCCATGGCAAGGCCAGGAAGATCTGGGCTAGATTTTGAATATTGCATATACACGGCACAGAAGCACATTCCCACCCCGTCCTCACCTCCTTCTTCACTCACACACACAAACACACTCCTCACACACACATACCCCCATATCCCTCATGCACACACACTCACACACACACTTACCCATCACACACACACCACATACCTCACACACAGGCACCTTGCACATCCCTCACACATACACACCCTTCACTCACATACATCACGCATTCCTCACACACCCCTCATATACTCCTCACACATACACACCTCATCACACACCTCTCTCATACGTACCTCTCACACACTTGATGTCAGGTGAATGAACGGCATTACTGTCCTGGCCTCACAGCTGAGGGGAAAAGCCAAGTTTTTAGGGGACTTACTGGCCCCTACCCAGTGTTCCTTAGCTAGAGGTGTAAGGCTTGATGTCAAGCAAGATAGGGTGATAGGTGGAAACCCATGTAAGTAACACATTTCTCACTTCAGAAAGTAGGGAAGAATAGTCCTCCCAAACTAAAACCAGAAAAATAAGGAAGAAATACACTCTTCCACAGCCATGCACCAGGATCCTATTAAATACAGATATTCCCTCAGGAGCTGATGTGTTCTAACCCCAATACTGGAAACATTACTCTCAAGATGATCTGTGAATATAATTTTGCAGTCTTTCAGTCTATTTTGCACAGCCCCTGGTCCCGCTCTGACCTCACTGCTATTCGCCGTGTTCATTGTCATGACGGGGTGATTTCTGCCCTACCCCGATTGACAGCCATCTCTGTCCACTCTGTTTGCAGAGCCAGGATCACCCCATGGTAATGCTGGTCCCAAGGGCTTCTGTCAAAAATAAACTCTCTGGTATTAGATGGAACTGGGAGACGCAGAGTTACTTGAGATGACTAGAAGTGGGGTTGACCAAGAGCTGAGTGCTCATTGGACCTAAAAACATCAAGCAGGTTGATGCCAGAGGGGCAAGGCCAAGGGTCAGGTTGGAAGGTCAAGTGTGAGCTGCAAACAAGGGAAGAGAGTAATGGTCTAGGAAGGTAGGAACAGGGCAGAGAGCAGGGCGAAGCTCATGCTAAAAATCTGGTTCCAAGAGAATGTCATGGAATCTGGTCTCTCATGTCAGCATGGGATGCAGGGCCAGGTGTCCCCTACTCTGTATGAGGACATTTGGATGGCTGCTTAATGTCTTGATAGCATGTTGATGGCCTATTTCAGGTTTTACAAAAATAACTTTCTTTCTTTGAGTGCTTTGGACAGGCGCTGAGGACTAGATTTACATCATTATTAAAATTGATCCACTGGAAGTCACACTGAAGAGAAGGCTATTTTCCCATTTTGTAGATGAGGACACAGATTTCTTAAGACAGTTTGAACAATGTGTCCACGGTGCATTGCAATAAGTGGCAGACCCAGGATTTGAATACCAGGTCTGACCCCCAATCCAATGCTCTTAAATACTGATTGTTTCAGTCTCCACTCACCTCCAAGGTTGTGAGAATGCTAGCTGATGTCCGTGCAGCATTTGGACAGTGCCCAGTAGCCCTGAAGTGCAGGTGCGCTTGGGAGAAAGGTGCTGTGCTCCCTTTTCGTGGGCATGGGTTGCTCCTAGGAGAAGGCTAATGTAATAGGAGGTGACAAGTGCAGCAAGCAGGCCAAATGAACCCAGGGAGATGCATGGGTGTGATTTCAGTTCATCCATTCTGGGAGTCAGCTTCATTGATCCAGCCAGAGCCTCAACTTCTTAGGGAAATTTCTTGCCAGCTCAACCTTTAAGTCTGGAACACCTCAGGTCCTCCCAGCCCCCCATTCCCATCTACTCAGCGCCATTCACTCATCTTTGGACCAGAAAGCCTGGCAGAGCCGTGGAAGGTCCCTAGGGGAGGGAAGGCCTTCCTGGGGGAGGCCAGATCTGTAACAAAAGACTTCCCATGGAGACAAGCTGTGCTCAGAGGCCCTGCGGAGGAGAGCTGAAGTCTCCCTGTGGATCTGCCTGGCCTCTCTGTTGCTGACAGGCCATAGAGCTGAGCCTGGGGAGCCGTAAGCATGGCGGGGAACACTTGGCCGCCCCACAGGTTAGCCCGGCCTGCTAAGTTTCATCCCATCTGACAGTACCACACAGGGATGCATGGAGTCCCGGCCCAATGCAACAGTCTGCAGGTGAGCTGAGCCAGGATTTCCCAGTGTGAATGAGGCAAGGCCAGGGATGTGGTCCCCATAAAAGCCACCGATGAAGAAAGTCACCACTCTGCTGCCTTGGGCATGTCTCCCAAAAGACAGAGACATGTGCCCTCAATCACATGGGGGGGGGGGGGGAACGGCAATGTGGATGGCTTGGCAAATGCCCATCACAGACACTGGGGAAATCCCAAGTACATATGTGACCGGCAGTGGGGCACCAGCCTTGAATGAAAAGGGGACATTGTATTCATGGCTAAAATTAGCTCTCATGTGTCTGACCTAAGTCCCTCCTGCTGAAAGTTAAGCCCATCTTGCTTTCTGGTTTCATTGGAGAAGTGCCCTTCCTGCAGGCTCTGGGGAGGCACCAGCACCAGCTCATCCGCCAGCTTTCTTATAAGTCAGAGCTGCCCTTCTTTCCTTGTATTTGCTCCAGGAGCATTTTGGAGATAGGTGCCTGTATTGGTCAAGCTGATGATGGACAGAAGAAAACTAATTTTTATTGAGCAGCTAGAATGAACTCATCATATTTGATCCTATGTAAATTAATATATTTTTTAAAGATTTTATTTATTTATTTGACAGAGAGACACAGCGAGAGAGGGAACACAAGCAGGGGGAGTGGGAGAGGGAGAAGCAGGCTCCCCGCAGAGCAGGGAGCCCGATGCGGGACTCGATCCCAGGACCCTAGGATCATGACCTGAGCCGAAGGCAGTCGCTTAACCAACTGAGCCACCCAGGTGCCCTGTAAATTAATATTTGATAAAAGCAGAAGAATGGCTTCAACAGTGGAGAACATTAGAATTCCTATTCATAAAATATGTAGTAGAGCGTGCTGAATGCTGGCTTTAGTCTTTGCACTGTGGTCACTAGCTGAGGATCCTTGGGCACGTGACTTAACCCCTCTGAGAGTCAATTTCCTCATCTGCAGAATGGGGCGATGATTTCTACGTTTTTAGTGGCAGTTGCCCTATCCACTTAATCTCATATGCATAATGACTAGTCCGGGGCCTCGAAATCATAGATGCTCAATAATTCCTTCTTCGGTAAGAGGTCATTGTTTGAATGGTTGTGGTGCAGATCATTGAAATAACAGATTTAAGATGCCTTATGAAGGGGGTGCCCATGTGGCTCAGTCGGTTAAGCAGCCAACTCTTGATTTCAGCTCAGGTCATGATTTCGGGGTCCTGGGATTGAGCCCCCTGTCGGGCTCCACACTAAGCGTGGAGTCTGCTTGAGATTCTCTCTCCCTTTGCCCCTCCCCTGCTCACACACTCTCTCCCTCTCGAATAAATAAATAAATCTTAAAAAAAAAATAAAATGTCTTATGAAGCTCAGTGTATATAGTAGGTTTCTCAAAAAAGCTGGTTTCTTTTGCCTGGCAGTGCTGGTGGGAATGATGCAACCAGCATCTGATTTCCTCTCTCCTGTGCACCCCCACAACACACATACACACGCATGCACGCGCACACGCACACACACACACACACACACATGCTCTTTTGACTTTTTGGCACCACCCCACCACCTCTTGCTCCCTAGCCCCTCCTGGTCTCCTTGCCAGCCCTTGACTGCCATGTTTCCCATGCTGCAGCCCCCCGGTCCTCTCTCCCTGTCCCCGTGTCCCCACCCTCCCGGGCTCAAAGCAGATGTGCAGCAGCCTGCCATCTCCTCCGACGGCGTGCTGTCCCTGTCAGTCTCTGGCCATGCCTGGCAGCTGAACTTGCAATTCTCCTTGTTTACAATGCATTGTAATTGCAGACACAGGCTCTGCTGTCACTTGTAATTTTATCTTGTCCTGTTCTCCCCACACACTCCCTTGCCTAAGTGTCAAGCAGTTGCCCTTGTGAGAGGTGCTATTGGCAGGAAATGTGCTTCAACATCGAGCAAAAACCAAACTATTATTTATTTCTCTTTCTCTCCCTCTGCACTCAAGAGATGAAATAAGCCACGAGCAGACCGGCCCCTCCTGCAACCCCCCACCCATCCCACACCTCTTTCTCCCTGTTCCCTCCAGCTCCTCGAGCCACGGGGCTCCTGCTTGAGGTTGGATTTTGCTTCAGCAAGACTGGAGATCCGTGGAGGACAATCAAGCAAGCCACTTCTTTCCTGGGCTCTCCACAGGTGGGGTGTCCAGGATCTTCTGGGGACAGGTTATACTCCCTCAGGGCAGGGGGCCTGGGTGTCACCAGAGCACACAGGCTCAAGGTCACTCAGTCGGAGCACCTGAAACAGGCCCAGGGAGGACCCATCTATTCCGTGTCGGGCACCGTTCTAAGAACTTTACACACCTTACATGACATCATCCCCATTATGGCGGCAGAGAAGCACCATCATCCCTGTTTCACAGATGAGGAAACTGAACCCAAGTGCCCAGTTGAAGGTCACCCAGCTAGTGGTATGTGGGGAAACCTAGGGTTTAAAACGAACACTATCTAGTTCCAAAACACTTAGTGCTTTATTGCATTTTGTTTGGTATTGCATGTTCATCTGTGTTTCTGGGCACACTCAATCTCTGCACTTACAATATCGTTTTACAATCATCTGTTTATCCATCTCTCTGCTACTAGGTTATAAGATCCTTGAGGGCAAGGTTTATGTCTTATTTCTTTTTCTCCCTTTGGCACCTAGCACAGTGCCCAACACCTAGTGGATCTTCTACACATGTTTGTTAAGAATAAATGTATTCGGAAGGTTGATATTTCTTCAGTGAGGTTGCTGTTTGGCAATTGCTAAATCCTGTGCCCCGGCCTTATATATTCTTGTTTCTGAGTAATATAGAAAATTCTTTGCCTTTAGATGCACAATTTTGGTTGTTATAGACAAAATTAGAAAACAGGACACTTCAGAGTATATATCTCATGACAATTAGATTCAAGAAAAAAAAATCCACACCTGTAGTCCATTTACATGTTGTTTAACTTGGCACTCCAAAAGATTTGGGAGAGAAATTCTGGTATGTCCTGTAGATTTGTGCCATCTACACAAAGTTGTCCTGTACCTGTCCAAGTACGAATAGTGTTTGTGTTGGGGGAGAATTTTAAGTAGATATCCTTGTAGTCCTTTCCCTCCAAGTTTTATATGATGCTCTTATGTTCTATCTATAACGGGAAGTATGTTTACTAGTTTGAGAAAGATTGGTAGCAATCCTCTTGCTGAGGAACCGAATGAGCTCTGGCTTGTTGATCTTCATTAAGACCAAGACAAGTGGGGTGCCTGGGTGGCTCAGTCGTTAAGCATCTGCCTTTGGCTCAGGTCATGATCTCAGGGTCCTGGGATCGAGCCCTGCATTGGGCTCCCTGCTCAGCGGGAAGCCTGCTTCTCCCTCTCCCACTCCCCCTGCTTGTGTTACCTCTCTCGCTGTGTCTCTCTCTGTCAAATAAATAAATAAAATCTTAAAAAAAAAAAAAAGACCGAGACAAGCTGCATTAAGGAAGGCCATTCCATACTCTAAACATCACTCTTCTTCCTGATGTTCTGTCCCTGCTCAGACACTCAATAGCTGTGTGTATTTGAGCCATTTGTTCAACCTCTCTGTGCTTTCATTTTCTTATTTATAAAACTAGGCTAATGAAGCCTCTAAGTTAGAGGGTTTTATTGGACTCAAATCAATCACAACATGTATGCAGAATGTGTACCACAGTGTCTAATACACAATAATCCTTCAATTAAAGGGGGCTTTTAATACCCCTGCTGTTTTGACATTTTAAAAGTAAGGACAGTGACTTGAAGGAGGGTGGATGGCTCAGCTGAGTGGCAGCATGAGACTTGCTGCTCTGTTTAGGCTCTGCAAGGGGCAGATGGGCTCCCAGAGCCACGGGCCAGACACGGTCCACCAGCTGATCACTTGCTGGTATCTGCCCCCTCCCTCCACATCTCAATGTGCCGCCACCAGCTGAAGACAACGAGAAAGCTTTGATGAGATCCAATTAGGAATACAGATTCTACATTCAAGAGGGCTGAGCATTTCATACAGAAGGAAGAAAAGACCCTGAAATTAGTCTAAGTGCTCTGCTCATGTATCTTCACAATCTAAATAGTTAAAAAAGATGTATCATTTAGCAGAATTGACCCTGGGGGTGTTTGCCTCTCATCGGCTGGGACGCTATTATTATTTCGCAAATGACATCTCCATCTCCAGTGGCTGTGTTCCCCTTCCCTCTGAAGCCCACATAAATAAATGATATTTGGAGAGCTGCTGACTGTGGAGGAGGCTTGGCTGAGATGAAAGAACAGAGGGCTGTGTTGTTTCCCAGGACACTCCCTTCATGAGCCCCTAGGACGGGCTGTGCATGCATGGAGTTTGGGAGGTGACAGAGAAGGCAGATCACATCAAACCTCCCTGTCTCCTATTTGAAAGTAGTAGGGACTCTGTCTGGAACAAGGGGGCTGGGAAGGAGGCAAGAGTAGCTCAGGAAGACCTCAAAAGCAAACCCCACATACTTCAGAGAAGATTCAGGGATGGAGTCTACCCACGTGGTTCACTTGTGCTGAACAACAAGCAGTAGAAAGAAGTTAGGAGGTCCTGCCCATCCCGGAGAACAAAAATGCACTGGGACATATTGCACTGGAGACCACGCCTGGATGGGATGGACAAGCCTCTTTTAGAAGCTGGGTCCCTTTGCCTTCAGCATCTGCTGGTCCCCGGAGCCTCAGCTCCTGTCATGAGGAGAGGAGAGTACCACCTGGTGACTGCATCTCCCTCCTGCCATTGAACAACAGGACTCTCTGTTGAACCAGAAGTGTTCTTGACCCCAGCTCCTTGTTTTCCTGGATGGTAGGGAATCTTGATCCAGATACTTCCAATTATACTCAGTTCACACAAATGTTTGTATGGCTTCTTCAGTCAAAGTCAAGTGAGAGTCCAGAGATCAACAGACATTTTCTCTAAAGAGCCAGTTTATGAATATTCTGGGCTTTGAAGCTATAGGTCTCTACTGCGAATACTTAACTCAGCCATGTTGGCAACAGAGGTAAATTAATGACAATGGCTGGGTAATAAAACTTTATTTACAAAAATAGACAACAAGCAGAATTTGGCTCAAGGGCCATAGTGTGCTCACCCTGACATATTCCTTCTGGGTTTTCTTCCTCTGCTTACTTCCACATGCCCTCCCCTCCCTCTCCTTCCCCTGCACTCTGCTAGCTGGGAGGGGAACAAGGCACTCATTTGGGGTTTTGGTAAACCCATGGGAATAGAAGAGATGTCTGGGAACACCATGGAGGGGCAAGCCCACGTAGGTCTTCCACCTGCACTCCTGTGGTGCAGCCCTGATACTCCATCCGCTTTCACCCTGGGACTAGAACCGTGGCTGATTTGAGGCTCAGTTTGGGTCTTCAGGAAATTTAGGGGTCCCTTTAATGACACATAGGAGGTTTCAGCTGTCTATTGCTTTCTCTTCCTCTCTCTCACCCTTCCCCTCTCCTCCTCTTTCCCCATCCCTCTCTTCTTCTCTCCCTGCTTCTCGATGCCTCCACTCTCACTACTTTCCTGCCCAGATTGGTGGTGAAGCATCTGCAGAGGCTGCCTTCAGCACTTCCCAGACTATCCATTGACTTGAGCCCCTCCATTCCCCAGTCAGGGAGCCTCTTTTTTTTTTTTTTTAAAGATTTTATTTATTTATTTGAGAGAGACAATGAGATAGAGAGAGCATGAGAGGGGGGAGGGTCAGAGGGAGAAGCAGACTCCCTGCTGAGCAGGGAGCCCGATGCGGGACTCGATCCCGGGACTCCAGGATCATGACCTGAGCTGAAGGCAGTCGCTTAACCAACTGAGCCACCCAGGTGCCCCAGGGAGCCTCTTTTACCCTAACTGGACATTCCAGTCCTGAGGTCAGGGAGTCATGTCTCCTACTTCTGTATGAATTGCCCCTACCCTTAGAGTTGACTTTGAAGGTAATGTTCCAGCCTCCTGAGCTTGGCACTCAGTGGTCTCCAGAAAAAATTATTCCACTTTTCATGCTGTTCCCAGATTGAAGAGGATGAGGCAGGAAAGCAAGCAGGGGAAACATTCCATCAAAATGTCTTACTTCCTAAGGTTAGCATATGGATGACTTGAGTATGCGTAAATCTCCTGGTATAAAGTAGCCACATCATTATTGATATCCTTTACCATTAACTTTAGGAGAACAACATTCAGATAAACTCAAAAGAGCCCATTGGCACAGGTGCAGAGAAAAATTGCACCAGAATTTTCAGGAAATGGCCCAGAAAGACAAGCCACCAAACTGGGTGGCTTGGGGCTCTATGCTTCCACCCCTTTTGTTGTGATCGAGTTCTGCTCTTTGGAGCATGACTGATGAGACATGTTCACGTTCTGCCGGGGGCTGATCTCAACCTTGCCATCTCCAGGCTGTGAGTGGAGGAAACAAGTATGTCAGGGACTGACAGCTCACTAGTTTATTGGAGGCAGGAAAGTTACCTTAGCAAATATTTTTTGCAGGGGATTTCTCAAAGGAATAGTAGGGGTGTGTCACATTGCCAGAGTTCTAGAAGCTTTTCCAGAACTGCCTTCTCTCTTAGCTGTGACATCAGATGGTAATATTCTGGTAAATTCTCCTGTTTCAGAGTGGAGGGGTCCAGAAATGGTAAAGAAAATAGACTAGTAATGACACAACTAATCCCCTCCAGCACGTTTCTCTTTCTGCACTATTCTGTTTATATATAGGTTATGTTAGTCAAGATTATGTTGCAGTAACAAATTAACACCTACATCCCAGTGGGTTAACAAAGATTGGGGTGTGTGTGTGAGTGCGCATGCGCACATGTGTGGCGTGGGGGAGCTCTTCTCAACATTAGTCACTCAGTGATTGAGGCAGATTGGAGACTCTGCCATCTTGAACCCACGTTATTTGGAACACATGGTCTCTATTATCACCAGAGCAACAGAAGAGAGAGCTGGACAGCCACATACCTCATTGGTTTTCCAAGCCACATCTATGCCCAATCCATTGACCAGAACTGGTCACGTGATCCTTCCTAACTTCAAAGGGACTGGGAAAAGTATGGAAGCCTATGAACAATAAATAGTTCTGCCACATAGGTTCTTAACATCTTTTAGACCTGAACAGCCACTTTGGAGAGGAGCATTTGATTGGTCATATCATTTGTAAATCTATCCAATCATTCTAAATAGTTACTGATACCTACTTTGTGCCAAGCATATATCTAGGCACTGGAGTTATAATGGAGAGCAAGAAAGATGCTGTGCCTCCCTAAGATGACTCACAACAATGAAATGATACCGTGACAAATGCTGTAATAGGAAAGACACACTGTGGAAGCACCTGGTAGGAGGGGCTTCTGTGTTCGGGGAGTTGAAGTTATCCAGGGAAAGAAAATATTGATGGTGGGGGGGTGGGGGATAATGAAAAACTGAGGTTTCCCCAAGTCAAATCCTGTATCTGTAGCAGAGAACGAAACCCAGGAATCCCATCTTCCTGGTCAGAGTGATACTCCCAAAAGAGGCCTTCCTTCTGGAATAGTGCAGTTTAAGAGTCCAGACTATAGACACCAATTGCTGTAAACAGGGACTGTCTCGGGCTGATTATCCTCCTTGCCTCTTCCCATATAGTACATATCTCCTCTCTGAGCCAACAAACCTCTGGCAGCCCAACTTGAACTACACGGAGGAAGCTGCTCAATCTGCATCTCTTATAGATATGAAATTATTAATAACCCAGGATGTAGCTGTACATGTTTGGACCCCTCCTCCAAACAGCCTTCTCTGGGGGATTGGGGTGAGGGTGTGGGGGGACACCTTGCTGTTTAATAAATAATAGAAGAGATTCATAAAGTGTCTGGGAAGCACATTCCTCATGCAGAAATGTTACGGAATAACACAGGATGAATAATAGAAAAGGTTATTGAAAAATTCATAATTTCCAAGTGCCAGTGAAGGGCAGCTCCTGTGCAGTCTATTTGCCTGTAGAAAAGTGATTAAAATATATATTATTGTCCTGTCTATAGGAAAATGTATTATTAAATGGATACTAGCGTGACATTTGAAAAATCCATTTCATTCCATTTAGCAGCAAAGGGGTTTTGGCTGTTGCTTTGTGTCGCAGGTTTCCCAAGCATTTTAATAAAGCCATTTAAAAAACAAAAAGGGATTTTAATTATGGCCCCCTGCCTCCCAGTCATACTATTGCTTTGCATTTATGGTTCTTTTGCCAAAGAAATTTTAAAACATATAATAGGGAATGTAAATATCCTGCCTACATTTATTATGTCAGTTGCCAAGAAAGCAACTTGACCATTAACCAGTACTTATGGGTTGAAAGAAGAGAGGGTTGGAAATGCATTTGCTGGTCCAGACACAGGGAGAAACAAAGCGTCAGTGTAAAGGGCCTGCAATCCCTGCCAAACTCAAAGTGTGGCTACTCTTCTAAGCAGACATTCATCAGCTTTTCCCTGTGAAACCGGGAGTTACTTTGAGGTATACTTCTAAATGATTTATATTTCTGAATAATGACTTAACTTAGGATCAGGGATCATCTGATTCACCCTTCAGCTTCTGGGCAGGATGGAGCTCTTTGAAGATCCTCATGCCCAGTAAAATTCAGAGCTGGTTTCAATAGATTCAAGTTTGGGACTTGGGATAGGGCAGCTCTCTGATTCTTTCTCAGTATTAAGTTTTTCCTGTACTTGGGTAAGTCTCCAGGGACAGGATGGGATCTGAGAGGGACGGAACACACCCTATCAGCCTCAAGCTCTGATTCAGCTTGGATAGCTTTTATAGCCCAGTGGTCTCTCAGTCAGGTGGATGGTGATGCCCATGAGATCCCTCCCTCTTACAGACTAACTATGTAATTTTGCCATTATTATTCAACTTCTCTGGGTCTCAGTTTAATGATGAAAAATAGAGTAATTTATATTAGATCATGATTTTTAATATTTTAATTTAAATGTTTATTTTTAAAAATAGATAATCACACCATTTGTTTTAATGAAATCTCATTTGGGAGCAGATAAAATTGTTTCTCTGGGTAAAGATAAGGGGATCAAATTGCCTCAAACCTCAAACCAGTTTCCCTCTCCTCCTCTTTTTTTTTTTTTTTTAAGATTTATTTATTTATTTATTTTTAAAGAGAGAAAGAACCCATGCAAGCAAGTGGGGGGAGGGGCAGAAGGAGAGGGAACAAATCTCAAGCAGTCTCCCCCCAAGTGCAGAGCCTGATGCAGGGCCCAGCGCAGGGCCTGATCTCATGACCCATGAGATCATGACCTGAGCAGAAATCACAAGTGGGACGCTTAACCAATGGAGCCACCCAGGCGTCCCTCCCCTCCCCTTTTTTAAGGCCACCCCCAGGAAGCCTGGAGCTCTGATTCTGTAGGGAGTCCTAGAGTACAGTGTGAAAACCAATGTCTTTGGTGATATACTAGGTCTCTTCTAGCTATAAGTTTCTGATATTGAACTTGTGGCCTGTGTCTAACTAGTTGAAATGACAGGATGGCTTCATCTGGCCTCAGTTTTACTCCTACTTATTGAGAGTCATCAGATATTTATCCATTTATTCAAAAAGCCCTTCCTGAGACTTGTACATGCAATGCATGTGGAATGCTGAGCTAAATACTACTTGAATACAGAACAGGTGTGAGACCTAAGGATCAACAAGCATCTAAACAACGTGCTATAGTTCAAAACACAGGACAGAAGAGTGACGGTAGAGGTACAAACAATTTATTTTTTACTAACAAAAACTATGATTTAGATTTACAAAGAAATTAATTGAGTATCTCTATAGTCCATTGTTTGGGGGGTCACTTCATTAATTAAAATACTTTCTTATTCTCTCAGTCCTCTGTATTAAGGACCTATTGCTATTCAGCCAGGCTGCACCAGGACAGCTATCCCAGTTGTTAAAATATTGAAATACTTCTATGTGGCTTGGTGAATAGACTGTCCGGAATTCCTTGAGTGTCTTCTACTGCCCTGTCACACTGAACCCACCCATCTCAACTTTTCCTTTATCTACCTACCCTTCTAAACAGTGGAAGTAGGAGAGGGGGGTTCCAGGGCCATACAGTGTAATGGCCAGAGCCTGGCCTTTGTGGTTAGTGCCAGACCTTACCAATTATTAAATATGCTGAATAATGCCCTTCCCCCAAGGCCAGTCTATCTCCTATATCAATGCTTCCTTAGATTCTAGGTTCCTAGAAGATGAATGTCAATAGATATCTACTCCCTATAGAGTTCATAGCACTTTTCTGGCTTAACAGTCAGATAGTGAATTAACCTTTTTTGCTTATTTTAGCATTGCTTTGCATTCTCTATACTCTTCTAGGTGATCTCATTTACATAGCATCTTTGTGCTAATGACTCCCAAATTTATATCTCCAGCTCAAACACCTTGAGTTCTAGATTCACACATCCATCTCTCTCTTTGAGATCTATACTCTATACCTCTTCCCCTTCCCACCCAGTCGTCACTGTCAGTAAATGGTACTGGCATACATTCAAGTGTCCATGCTGAACATCCAGGAGTCCTTTCCTCTATCGTCCATATTTAATCATCAGCAAGTCTTGTGAAGCTTCAAAATATATCTTGTAATCACCTTCTCTCCATCTCCCCTACCATCATCTTAGTTCAAAGCACAAACATCTTTCTGCCCAACAACAAACTAGTCTCTGAATTTCTACATTTGCTGCTTCCCAATTAATATTCCACGTAGCAGCAAGTGTTGTGATGTCCCTCCTTTGCTTAAACCTTTTGATCCTTCCCAATTGCAGTGAAATCCAAACTTCATACTCTAACTATAAGGCCCTGAAAAATATGCTCTATGTTTATCTCTCCCCATTAATCCCCATGTCATTTCTCCCTCTCTTCCATGCTAAATCACACAGGCTTCTCTCAGTCCCTCCAATATAATAATATGTTGGTATATCTTTCCCACGACAGAGCCTTGACCCTCATTCACTGTTTATCTAGATCAGTGTTTCTCAAACTATAATTTGCATATGAATAACTGGATAACTTATCAGTATGCAGAATATGATTTCATAGATCTAGGGTGGGGACCAAAATTTGCATTTCCAACAATCTTCCAAATGATGCTGACCATTAGTGTGTGGACCACAATTTGAGTAGAAGGGGTTTTTGCTCCTCCTGTCCCAGTTTATTGCTTGGCTATCTCTTCCTCAGTTATTTTTAAAAAGCTTGATTGAGGTGTAATTCACATATAGTCACACTTTGGTGATATTGTAGATTCAGTTCCAGACCTCTACAAAAAAGCAAGTATTGCAATAAAATAAGTCAAATCAATTTTTTGGTTTCCCAGTGCATAACATAAAAGTTATATTTACAGTAGGCTATAGTCTATTAAGTGTGGAATAGCATTAGATCTAACAAAAACAACGTATATGCCTTAATTAAAAAAATACTTCATTGCTAAAAAGTGCTAGTCATCATCTGAGCTTTCAGTGATTCATAATCTTTTTTGCTGGTGGAGGATCTTGCCTTGATGTTGATGGCTGCTGACTATTCAGTGTGGTGATTGCTGAAGGTTAGGGTGGTTGTAGCAATTTCTTAAAATAAGACAGTGAAGTTTGCCCCATGGATTACCTCTTCCTGTCACGAATGATTTCTCTATATCATGTGATGCTCTTCGATACCGTTTTACCCACAGTAGAACTTGCAAAACCAGAGTCAATCTCCCCAAACCCTGCCACTGCTTTATCAACTAAGCTTATGTAGTATTTGAAATCTTTTTTGTCACTTCAACAATCTTTACTGCTTCTCCACCAAGAGCAGTTTCTTTCTCAAGAAACCACTATCTTTGCTCATCCATAAGAAGCAACTCTTCAGGGTGCCTGGGTGGCTCAGATGGTTAAGCATCTGCCTTTGGCTCGGGTCATGATCCCATGGTCCTGGGATCAAGCCCCACATCGGGCTCCTGGCTCAGTAGGGAGCCTGCTTCTCCCTCTCCCTTTGCCTCTCTCCCTGCTCATGCTCTCTCTCTGTCTGTATCTCTCTCTGTCTCAAATGAATAAATAAAATCTTAAAAAAAAAAAAAAAGAAGCAACTCTTCATCTATTCAAGATTTACATGAGATTACAACAATGCAGTCCCAACTGCAGGCTCCATTTCTAATTCAAGCTACCTTGCTGTTCCCACCACATTTGCAGGTACTTCACTAAAGTCTTGAACCCCTCAAAATCATCCATAAGGGCTGGAATCGACTTCTTTCAAATACCTGTTAATTTTAAATATTTTGACTACTTCCTATGAATCACAGATGTTCTTTATGACATTGAGAAGAGTGAATCCATCCTAGTAGACTTGCAGTTTACTTTGCTCTGATGAAGCAGAGGAACCACCATCTATGGTGGCTATAGGCTTATGAAATGTATTTCTTAAATAATAAGACTTGAAAGTTGAAATTACTCTTTGATCCATGGGCTGCAGAACGGATGTGTTAGCAGGCACGAAAACAACATTAATCTTATTGTACATCTCTACCAAAGCTCCTGGGTGACCAGGTGCATTGTCAGTGAGCAATTATATTTTGAAAGGAATCTTTTTTCCTTAGCAGAAGGTCTCAATAGTGGGCTTTAAATATTCAGCAAATCATGTTGTAAACAGATGTGCTGTCATCCAAGCTTTGTTGTTCCATTTATAGGGCACAGGTAAAGTCAATTTAGCATAATTCTTAAGGGCCCTAGGATTCGGGGATGGTAAAGGAGCATTAGCTTCAACTTAAAGTCAGCAGCTGCATTAGCCCCTAACAAGAGACTCAGCCTGTCCTTTGAAGCTTTGAAGCCAGGCATTGACTTCTCCTCTCTAGCTATGAAAGTCCTGGATGACATCTTCTTCCCATATAAGGCTGTTTCATCTACATTGAAAATCTGTTGTTTATGTAATGTACGCACCTTCATTAATTATCTTAGCATCATCATCTCTGGATAACTTGCCACGGCTTCTACATCAACACTTGCTACTTCCTTCACCTTGTACTTTGATGTTATAGAGACAGCTTCTTTCCTTAAACCTTATGAACTAACTCAGCTGGCTTCAGACTTTCCTTCTCCAGCTTCCTTACCTCTCTCAGCCTTCATAGAACTGAGCAGAATTAAGACTTTACTCTGCATCAGGCTTTGGCTTAAGGGGATGTTGGGGTTGGTTTGATCTTCTCTCCAGACCACTGAAACTTTCTCTACATCCAAAATAAGGCTGTTTTGCTTTCTTATTGTTCGTGTGATCACTGGAAGAGCACTTTTAATTTCCTTCAAGACCTTTTTGTTTGCATTCACACCTTGGCTAACTGTCTGGTGTAAGAGGCCTCACTTTCAGCCTGTGTCAGCTTTTGACACACCTTCCCCACTAAGCTTAATCATTTCTAGCTTTTGATTTAAAGTGAGAGATGTGTGACTCTTCTTTCACTTGAACACTTAGAGGCTATTGTAAGGTTATTAATTGACCTCATTTCCATATTGTTGTGTCTCAGGGAGCAGGGAGGTCCAAGGAGAGGGAGAAATGGGGGGACAGCTGGTGAATGGAGCACTCAGAACACACACATTTAACAATTAAGTTCACCATCTTATATGAGCTTGGCTTTTGGCACCCCAGAACAATTACAATAATAGCATCAAAGATCAGTAACCACAGATCATCGTAACAAATATAATAATGATGAAAAAAATTGAAATACCACAATAATTACCAATATTTGACACAGAGACACAAAGTGAGCAGATGTTGTTGGAAAAAAATGGCACGGATAGGCTTGCTTGAAGCTGGGTCGCCACCAACCTTAAATTTGTAAAAAATGCAGTATTTGCCAAGCACTATAAAGCAAAGCATAATAAAACAAGGTATGCCTGTACCTGACAATTCACCAATTTAAATTACATAATTCAATTTCATGTAGTATATTGACAAACTTGTGTGACCATTACCAGTCAATTCTAAAACATTTTCATTCCCTTATAAAGAAATGCCTGTGCCTGTGAAATCCCCTCACCCTCAGCCCTAGGCAACCACTAGTTTATTGCTCTTTCTATAGATTTGCCTATTCTAGACAGTGTATATAAGTGGAATTATACAATATATGGTCTTTATAGTTGACTTCTTTTACTTGGCATATTTTTTCAAAATTTATCTATGTTGTAGCATGTACTACTATGTCATTCCTTTTTATGGTCAAATAATATTTCATTATATAGACATACCACATTTTGTCTATTAATATGTTAGCTGTCTTTTTAATTATTTTCACAGTTAGCTATAATGAATAGTGCTTCTCTGAACATGCACACGCCAAGTTTTGTGTGGACATTTGTTTTCACTTCTTTTGTGTGTATATATACCTAGAAGTGAGTTTTCTGGGTCATAGGAAACTCTATGTTTAAGGTCTTAGAAACTGCCAAACCATTTTCCAAAATGGCCACAGCATCTGAAAATACCATCATTAATGCCAGAGGGATCCAGGTTCTCCACATTCTCTCCCATATTTGTTATTATCCATCATTTTTATTATAACCTGCCTAGGATGTGTGAAGTGGTGTCTCACTGTGGTTTTCCTTTGCATTTTTTTTTTTTTAAGATTTCTTTATTTATTTGAGAGAGAGAGAGAGTCCGAGTTGGGGCAGAAGGAGAGAGAATCTCAAAGCAGACCCCACACATAGCATGGAACTTGACTCAGGGCTCCATCTCACAACCCCAAGATCACAACCTGAGCTGAAACCAAGAGTCAGATGCTTATCTGACTGCTCCACCCAGACTCCCCTTCTTTGCATTTTTCTCATGACTAGTGAAACCAAGCATATTTTCATGTGCTTCTATACTGTTGGTGTATCTTCTTTGGAGAAATGTCTACTCAGATCCTCTGCCTATTTTTCACATTGGTCTTTTTGTTATTGAGTTGTAAGAGGTTTCGGTGTATTCTGACTAATGGTCCCTTATCAGATGTGTGATTTACAAACTTTTCCTTCCATTCCTTGAGTTCCCTTCTCACTTCCTTGATAGTGCCCTTTGAATCACAAAAGGTTTTAATCTGATAAAGTTTAATTTATTCATTTTTTTTCCTTGGTCAGTAGTAGTTGTTTGTCATATATATAACAATGGTTATGAAAATCATTAAGCCATTTCTTAACCTAATGCTACAAAAATGTACCTCTATGTTTAGGTATTACGTCTAAGTCCATGATCAGTTTTGAGTTAATCTTTATATGTTATGTGAGACAGGAGTCCAAATTAATTATTTTGCATGCGCTATCCAGTTGTCCCAGCACCATTTGTCGAAAAGATCATTCTTTTTCCCATTGAATTTTCTTGGCACGGTTGTCAAAAACTGACCGTAAATGAGAGGGTTTTATTTCTGGACACTCTATTCCGTTGGTCTATATGTCTGTCCTTATGTCAGTACCACACTGACGTTTGATTTATATATAGCCTTGCGGTAAGTTTTAAAATCAGGAAATGTGAGTCCTGTAACTTTGTTCTTTTTTTTGAAGACTATTGTGACTATTCCACAATTCCACAAAGGTCTCTTGTGTTTCCATATTCATTTTAGTATCAGCTTGTCAATTTCTGCCCTCCTCCCCGCAGAAGGCAGCTGTGATTTTGATATGAATTGTATTGAATCTATTGATAAATTTGAAAGTTTAGCGTTTTAACAATATTAAGTTTTCCAAACCATGAACATAGAACGACTTTCCATTTACTTAGGTCTTTTTACATTTCTTTCAGCAATGTTTTATAGTGTTTAGGGTGTAAGTTGTGCATGTCTTTTGTTAAAATGATCCCAGGACATTTCATTCCTTTCAATGCTATTGTAAATAGGATTATTTTCTTAATTTCACCTTTAGATTGTTCATTGCTACTGTATACTTATTTCTGTATATTTACTAAAGTACAATTTATTTTCATATATTTATCGTGTATCCTGCAACCTTGCTGAACTTGTTTCTTAGTTCTTAGGATTTTCTTTAGATAAGATCATGTCATCTGCAAACACACTTTTAATTCTCCCTTTTTCAACCTGGATCTCTTTTATTTATTTTTCTTGCCTGATTGCCTTGGATAGAACCTGGGGGGCAATGCTGAATGCAAGAGTCAAGAATGGACAAGGGTGTCCATTTTTAGGGGGAAAGCTTGAAGTCTTTCACCAGTAAGTATGATTATAACTATGGGTGTTTTGTAGATGCCTTTTATCAGAATGAGATGCTCCCTTCTAGTTCTAGGTTTTTTGATATATTTTGATTATGTAAATGTGTCTTCTTCAATTTTAAGTCAGCGTAAATGGTCCCTCTTTAGGATTTCTATTCCCAGCAGCCTTGGAGCCCTTCCTGGATGATCTCATCCAAATCAGCTTTAGATCATTCTTTCAGCTCTGTACTCATTCTTTTATATTACTTATTAGAAATTATAAATATTTGTTGACTCTCCTTGTCCTTGTTGTTGTTTTTCTTTCTTTATAACCATCGCATCAATGAAATTCTCCCCAGGAAGGCAGGGACCAAGTCTGTCCCGTCCACTGCTGTATTTTCTAGGATCTACCACAGTTCTTGGCAGATGGCAGTTGATCAATTGATAAATATTTGTTGAATAATTGAGTAAATTAGTTAATGAATGAGTATCCTATAGAAATAGATCCTAAGTGGTCACTCATTAGATAGAAGCAGAACATTGACCTTCAACTAGAGATGAAAGAAATGAATTGAGAATATAGCAGAAACACTTTTGCAATGAAAGATTTCAAACACTGGCCAAAACAAAGGAGAGAAAGAAAGAGAGGGGGGAGAGAGAGAGAGAGAGAGAGAGAGAGAGAAAGAGCCAGCATGTGGGAACTGAAAGCAAAAGAGCTCTGTGAACTTGGGACACCCTCATACCCCACCCAGAAACCAGTATATATTCTGTTCAATAGTCTGGGGTGTTAACAGGATGTTTTGTTACTTTCCAGGGTAACAAAGAACACTAATAGCTATTAAAGTCTCCCCAGCAGGCTAGCATCCTAGGCACTGGGCCAGCCTGCTTTGGGGTGTTTTCCTACCCCGGCCTGCTGTGTATCACAAAAGAAAGGCCATGGCATGAGAGACCACATGGTGGCTGGTTAAATAAACCTCCAAATATACCTTTATCATCAGTTTCATCGTCTTCCCTTTACCACCCTGCAGTTAAATCTGTCCATTTCTCAGCCTCCTCCTCCTGCGCCCCCATCATGATCATCTAAATTAAAATCTGTTATCGGTTTCTGGGTAATCCCCTTTGATGCCCTGAGTACTGCAGGATCTGTCTTGCTCAAACCTAGCATGTAGGCGCTGATAGCTTTTGAGCAGCTGAAATGGCTTTGTATATCTCACACAAATGTCCGCATGGCTCGCAAACAGCCAGGAGCTGGCAAAAAAGACACATTCATGGCTGGAAGTTTTATGAAACTGTGAGTGGAATTACCTTTGAGGACAACTTAGGAGGGCTCCTTGCCATTCTCTATTCATTTGCTCGGAGAGAGAAGAAATGGTGTCCATGCTTCTCCACTGTTGTATTGATACTGACCTTCCCGTAGCTTACTTTGTTGGTTTGCTTGCTTTCATAACAACCTTGCTCTGGTAGGTTACTTTTGTGGCCTAAATTAGACACTTGAAATTTTTGATGAGCAAGTGTTAATTCTCCTGGGCCAGTCAACCCCAATGGTGACATGACCCATGATTTCAATTTTGTTATTTCTCCATTTCTTCCTTCCCCTGCTATAGACCTCTCTCTCCTGGGGGTGGAAAAGTGGCCAGTATATACAGTAGGGAGAGTATATGTTTGGGGTTAGGTATTTGAGCCCTCTGAATTTATAGTCCTGTCTTCTATGAAGTGAAGATTGAAGATTCATATAGCAATTACTAAAAGATAATAGAACTGATGGTTGGGGCGCCTGGGTGGCTCAGTCGTTAAGCGTCTGCCTTCGGCTCAGGTCATGATCCCAGGGTCCTGGGATCGAGCCCCGCATCAGGCTCCCTGCTCGGCGGGAAGCCTGCTTCTCCCTCTCCCACTCCCCCTGCTTGTGTTCCCTCTCTCGCTGTATCTCTCTCTGTCAAATAAATAAAATCTTAAAAAAAAAAAAAATAGAACTGATGGTTGCTGTATTTATTTATTTATCATCACCCTCCCAACCTATTCTGTAAACTAGACTATAGACTCTATGAATGCAGGAAATGATCCTGTTTTGTTTCCTGTACTCACAAAACCAAGCCCACACCGTTTTCTTGGTAAACATTTTAAAATGAGTGAATGAGATGAAGTGACAGGAAAGGGCTCAGAGTGATGTAGCAGGTTTTTATAAAAATAATGATCCCTTTCACTAGTTTGGATGTCTCTCAGATGCTGTCTACAGACTGGCAGATATGAAAATCTCAGTTAAAGAGAAAGCTCTTTCTTTTGAGTCTTCTCTATATGGTTGTCACACCATTTTTCAAAGTGATGGGCCCTGAGAATCTAACATTTTGTTGGCCTTGATCAGATGCAGATGAAGACCTTACCATGGTCTCCGGGCCTCGTTCCCTGGAATGTCTCCAGGAATTGTGTGTATACCATTTCCGGTTCCCCTTCAAGCCTGTGAGTTATTCCTCACTCCCTCTTTCTTTTTCTGTCTCTCTCTTTCTCTTTCTCACCCTCTTTCCATGTCTCTATCTCTTTCTCATGTCTGGCTTGTGAAGACTTCTCTAATAGCATTTGGTGGAGTTGCTTCATATTGTTAGACAACAAAAACGAATCCTCAGCGAATGGGGATTCAATACTGTCCCACAAAGTGAGGGCGAGGCCATGATAAGATACCATTTTTTCTTTTTCTTTTTTTTTTTAAGATTTTATTTATTTATTTGACAGGGATTTATTTATTTGAGAGGGAACACAAGCAGGGGGAGTGGGAGAGGGAGAAGCAGGCTTCCCGCCGAGCAGGGAGCCCGATGCGGGGCTCGATCCCAGGACCCTGGGCCGAAGGCAGACGCTTAACGACTGAGCCACCCAGGGGCCCCAAGATATCATTTTTTCATCCTGATCTTTTTGGCTCTTCTGTAGTCATGCTACCTCAAATAGCTGGAACTATTTGTTCAAATAATAATTTCAAATGTTTTTTTAAAAAACCAAGGGAACTCATCCTCAACACTTAAAACCAAGAAAAGTAGAGGTGCTCAGGTGAGGGCATGGACGGGACCCACACCCACTCAGCTTCCCCCTGCCCCTTAGGAGGCTGCCCTGTGTGGAGGTTTGCAGTCTACAGGCCTCGGTCCTATATGCTCTGGATTGGTGAGCAGTGGCTTCCGGGGTGACGTTCTCAGAGTCACGCTTATCTCAGCCACACTGAGAGCTTAGGCTTAAATTGTTTGGCACGGTGGGTTATTTCACTATTATTATGCCAGGCTTAATAGTAGGGCATTGCAGTATGGTCAAAGCTCTATTATTAAAGTCATTTAAACCCCGACAAGGCCAAGTCTGAGAGAACACACGGCAGGGAAGCACCTGGCCCACACTTAGAAATGGAAGCTATGACCTCGGCCTCCTCCATCGCTGCTTTCACGCTGTGTGGTTTCCCGACCGCGACTCAGTTTGGGTTTCCATCGACAGCCTTTGACTTAATCCAGAGTAGATCAAAGACTCCTTGATGAGGAAAAGGCACCGTGAAGGCAGACTGTGGTTTGCATTTGAGCTGGATTTATTTCTTGGTGCTTTTCGTACGAGTAACAATGCCAGCCCCTGGGGCTGGCACTTAATGGATCCTTATTTGCTGGACGAGTAAATAACTACTCCCCCTCATTCACTCCTCCCTAACAGCCAAAACATGCTTCTGCCTTCAACCCTTCTACCCAGTTCCTAGTTCACTTAATATAAATGCTAATTAGGATGTGGGTTTAAGGTCATTATTCTCTGTCAGGGAGAAGACACCAAGGAGAGGCTTTCCTCTTCCAGAAGACGGCAGATCTCAGGATGCCTGTCTTTCTCTTGCTTCCATCCCTGCATCCAGCAAAGGAGGTGGGAGTCTCTGCCCTCGGCGACAGGAGAAATACATTTCTTTGTTTCAGCCATTTGTGCCGTCCTGGCTCTATCACCCTAGCAGCGTCTTGTGGAAAACAAAAATGTACAAGAGTAATTACTCCAGCTTCCCACAGTGGGTAGCCCTAAATAGGACACTTGCCATTGGCACCAAAAACAATCGTTAAATTGTCAAACAATAATCAGGGTAAACTGAGAGAGAAAATAAACCTAGTGCAGGCAAACAAACAAAACTGGGGAATCAGAAATAGCAGAGTAAATGGAGTTTCTCCTCTGCTGGGCAGGATGCTGCCATGCCCCTCACTGGTGCAAAAAATCAAATGTTTTGGGTTTAACCAGGATGGGAAATCTAGCTCTTTCCACCCAAAGTAGCTGTTGAGCCAGAAGAGGAAGAAAGGAAGCCATTAAAAACCTTGCTCCTGGGGCTTTCATTAGGGTTTCTGGCTCACAGAATTCATCCGTAAATGAGTCTTGAGTTCTTCTCATTTGTAGAGCAGTGGGCTCAACCCAGATGGGTGGAAAAGACCCACAGTCTGGTCTACAAGAAGATGATTATTTCAGGAGTTCTGCCCCCAGAGCAAGAGAGACTGATTTTAATACAAGGTTATACATCAGGGCAAGTGAGCATCGGGGGCAATACCTGCAATCAGAGTTTAAGACAGGTAGAGTCCAGGAGGAGCTCGAGCCCCCACAGAGGTGTGATGGTGCCGCGGGGAGCACAGATGGATATAATTTGGATGGGCAACGGCAAGGCCTTACCAGGGGCAGGGAAGAGCTTGAGTAGAATAGAAGCCCATGGTAAGAGCTCTCAGGTTGGGTGGGAGTGAGAAGTAAGTAGAAATATACTTCAGAATAAGTGTTGAGGATCTTATATACCAGGCCAAGGAGTTTCGACTTCATCCTGACATCAGTGGAGAAAAACCAGAAGGTGCTTTGAACGTAAGAATGAAATGACCAGGGTACCATTTAAGAAGAACTGATCTGGTCAAAGCATGCAGAACCATTTGGATCGGAGGCATTAGACGTGGCCAGATGACTCAGGATACTGGTGCAAATAATGTGTGGCAAAATGACAGATACCTAGAAAATGTGGTTAGGAGAATGGAAAAGAAGGATGAAGAAGAGAGACTTGTCAGCCCATCACTGTGTGTTTATACGGGGCAAAGAGGATCATGTCAACTAAGGAGATGCTCAAGTTGTTAGCCTTTGCACCTTTTTAGGTGGAAACAGGGATAGAAAAATGTGAGTCAGCAGGGGTAGCTGACCTCAGGAAGAATGATGCATTGGCTTTACTTGAATATGTTAAGTAGGAGGTCATAGAAGGAGATCCAGGACAGGTTGGTAGAGAAACTCAAATAGAACTTGAACTTCAAATGATACCTTGGATCTGTGCAGAAATAAGTCCTGGTTCCTGCGTGTATGATAGCATTTTATAATCATATGCTACACTCTGCATATGTACATGAATTTGGTAATTACAGGATAAATCCTCTGGCTCCTTGCCTCTCCAGCTCCTCTGAGTGGAATCATATTGCTCTGGGACTGAAATAACAATAGCTCAAAGGGGAATCCACTTACATAAGGAACGAGGAAAAGAGCAAGGAGGAAAGACAAAAGGTTTTTAATTCAAACGGAGCTAAGGACCTGACCTCATGTACCGGCCCTGCTGCTGGTAGCAAGGAATTGGGGCCTGAAACAGAAAGGAACTGAAGATGAAAGAGAGGCATTAGGACAGAGGTGTAGTGCTGTGACTGAACTGGAATTGGGTGGTGGGACAGAAGTCACCAGAGCCAATGAAATACACTCAAATATGTCAAACGAGCTGGGATGTGGAACTAGAATTGTCTACGTGCATGTCTGTGCACATGACATATGCTTCTAAAGATAGTCCAAAAGTAGATTGCAAATATTGATTGCTAGTTATGGTAGCCAATCGTGGAGTTTCCTTCTAGTGAGCCTTACCTCCTGGTATGCACATCTCTGTTGTCTCTTTCCACAAAGAATCCAAGCTGGCCCGATGTGACTAATGGTATATGATGGAAGTGATGTTATGTGAGTTCAGAGGCTTGGTCATGAAAGGCATTGCCAATTTTGCCTTGCTCTCTTGTATCACTTGCTGGAGGGAAAGCCCACGCCCATATCTGAAGCATACTCAACAGGCCCTCAGTCAATGAGCAGCACCGGCTTGGCAGCCACTTGAGGGAGCTGCCTTGGAAGTGGTTTCTCCAGCCCCAGCCAAGCTTACAGAGGCCTTCAGCCCCAGCCTATAGCTGATTTCAACCTCATATGTGACCCTGACCCAAAACTGCCAGCCAAGCTGCTCCTGAATTCCTGATCCACAGAAACCATGAGAGATAATAAAGTATTATTGCAGTTCGAGCCACTAAGATTTGGGCTGATTCGTTATGCAGCAATGGATAACTAATACACTAGAGTCATAGAAAATGTACTAGAACTGTTTAGAGTGCTCATCTCAATGTTAATGTGAAAAATATTTTGGCTGCGGTAATGCATCACCAAGCTATTGAAATTTATGAATAAAATGCTTTCAGCCCACAGTCTGTCCAAAAGTGTACAAAGTTTCATGGAGGGAAGCAGAGCTCAGGAAAAGAAATGGATGCATATTAGATGTCAAACATGTGCTTATTGAGTTAAATTGAATTGAAATTGCAGACAGTTACAGATGAAGCATTTTACATTGTCACCTCACATGTTTATCAAATGCTGAACTCCTGACAAGAATGCACTATGAGCAATGCTTCTTTGGTTAAACTTACCATGGTGGAACACAAGTTTACCCAGACACGCCACAAAAAGGTGTGCAACCGAGCTCCACTAAGAGGAGTAACAGCTTCCGGCTGGCTGAAGCCAAATGCACAGAATAGTAGGAAGCTCAGCCCTAGCTCCAGCCGGGTTCATCAGGGGCCTGGCAGTCATCCTCTCCTTGGCTTCTACTGTAGGAGTCTGTTTCTGTATTTCAACCTCACCTCCGTGAAAGCCCCCAAAATTCATCATATCCGAGGCCATTTCCCTAGGCTGCTGCTTACAGCCTTGGGATCAGGCCCATCTGAGGACGCAGAGCCTGAACCGTCCTCAAGATGAACCCCTTGTCTGTCCCTCTGCAAGTGGTCTTCCTTGAAGCTTCCATTCCTCACTTCCCACTTCCCTTATGGGAATGGAATGCCTTTTTGCTTTCCCATCTGATGCACTTCTTGCAGGAAAGAGTCCAGTTGGCACTTTTATCTAGGAGCCAGCCATTGGCCTGCACGCCTGAACACTGTCCCTGACCTTGACACTCATAAGTCAACTCCTACTACCAGACCTGTGATGGCCTTACTCACCATCCCACCGACCATGGATACAAGCCATATACCTTAGTTTGCCCAAAGTCTGGGCCCTCATGCTGTGGTCTCTGAAATAGATTTTTCAATTATCCCAAAGTCTCCTTGGCCTCCTGTGAAAAGCATGTTTCTTGCAATAAGTTCCATTAGGATCTCTTGGCCCCCTTCCTCAGGCTGCTCCTCTGGGATATGTCGTTCCTTCCCTTCAAACATTGACCACCAAATGCCAGCCTGAGGATGGAATCCATGATCGAATGGACATTTCTTTCAAATTTAGCAAAAATTGGAAACATACCACAACTCAACTTGAATAGTCTAATCTTTGAAAATTAATAATTACAGCTTCCGCTTGCTGGGCATTGATCAAGAGCCAGGCATTGCACCAAGAAGGTGTCATACATGATCACATTTCATCCTTACCATATCACTCAGAGGTATTTTTGTCATTCCTGGTTCACAGAAGAAACTGAGACTCAGAGAAGTTAAGCATTCATCCCAAAACCACACAGCCTGGGAGACCTGAGGTCTTTTTATGTCCGTGGCATCCCCACTTGGAGGTGCGCGGGCCCATCCACTATCCTAATGCTGCGGGGAGACTGAGCGAGCCTCGTGTCCCAGCTTTGACTTTGTAGCTGAGGGAGCAGTGAGCTCTGGCCACCAGCAGTTTGGCCCTTGCTTTCTTGTACCCCCGGCTCACTCCCTTTGTCTGTGAAATTCCATTTCTTACATAGAGACATGCATCATGTAGTTCCCTCCCTGCTTTGCAGAAAACCTCAAATATTGGTATCATAAAGGGACTTTGAGTGGCCCCTTAACACCAGCATGCACCAAGATGTGGAGACCTCAGTGCTTGTAAGGTGTCCCTGGGATCCTGGGGTGATGCCTGCCACTGGTCTAGAACCAGAAGAAGGGATTTTGAGGAGCTGCTTTTCGAATTGTGTGCTCCCTTCCCGCAATGCAGAGAGTAAGCATCTTAAAGGACTGCAGATACACAGTTCTATTTCTAGTTGTCCCTGGTGTGACCTGGCCAGAAAGAACAGTTCCTATAAGTGCCCTGATGCCCAGAAGGGCAAGTTCCTGCCCCACACTTGCTGGGGACCCACTCCCCACTCCAGCTCTATTCTTAGCAACTAGAGATCTATGTCAGAAAATAAACTTTCCCAAAAAATGGGTCAGTTCTTTTTCTTTTGATCTCTTATTCTTCCCAAGGGGGGCAAAACTGCTGACGTTCCCCCAGGAGGTGAGGAGGCCATCACAGAGGCATGACTGGCACCTGCAGTGTAAACCCAGAGCTGACTGCTGGTTCTGCCAGTCCTAGGAAAGAGAGTGGACCCAGAGGAATGCCCTGGAGCCATGGCCAGGGGAGCTGCGAAGTTATCCCCTGAGGCCACAGCTGGCCTGAAGCTCTTCTGTGCGATCTGGCCCAGTTTTCTGGGGCTAGCTCTGGGTGACTTTTTCACCAAGACTGTCACTGCTTTATCAGTTCTTGTTTAAAGGTCCCCTGGGTTATGAAACTGCCATTGTCTGTCCCAGGTCTCAGAGCTCAAAAAGCTGTTGCCGCTGCATATTGTCCACCAAGACTATGAAATTGGAAAACACGCTGAGATTTGAAATTGCTTAGTTGAAAGTGAGACACTGGATAATCTCCTATCATATGACTTGCATCACTGTGGGCCTCCTTATCTTATTACACTGGATCCCAGGTCATGGCCCTCCCTTTGCCCTTCCTCCCTCACCCCTTAATATTGGGAGGTGGTAAAACCAGGAGGTCTTACAATGGGAGAAGGCTTTTTCTCCTTGAACCTAACTCTGCATCCCAAAGGGCTGGTGAGTGGACAGATTTCCCGTCAAAGCAATCATCAGACTTCCCTGAGACGGCACACACATTGGTTAAATGCCTGGAGTCAGGACTGAGTCTGAGCAGGGTTCGAATCCTGGCTCTCCAGAGCCTGCTCACTCTGGAACTGGATCAAGTTACTAACCTCTCCCAGCCTCGGTGTTCTCCTACGGGATAAGGGGATGGTGAGGGGCCGGAGTTAAAAGCTAGCACCACCCCTGGCTCACAGTAGCCCCAGTGGCCTCTCCAGGATGTGTAGGCCCAGCTGCTGGAAGCTCACGGCTCCCAGAAAGCAGGGATTTTTGTCTCAAGCATCTTTGGTAAACCTCCTGGCACTTGCTTCATGCCGAGAATGTATACAGCAGGGGTCTATGGAGTAACTATTGGACCAGCTGATGAATGGACAGCCCAGACTTGAAACGAGTGAGCCTGGCAGGACCTCCGCTGCCCTTCGGCAGTGATGTAGGCCATGGTCTACGTACCACGTATGCGCACACCGCAGGAGTCAAGGTCAAGGGTGTGTGCAGCACCCCCAGGTTCAGGCAGCCATGAGGGATTAAGAAAGTGGCATTCGGGGGAGCATATGCAACCAATTGGCTTTTGCTACATTTTTTTTTGCTTGGCGGTCAATAGAATCCTTAGAACAAGCTAACCAGTGGTCCTTGCTGCTCTCAGCTGCTCCCTCAGCTTCCTGCACTTACAGAGCTGGTTCTTCACAGGGTGGCAAATCATCTACAAATAATGATTGCCAGATCTGCTCAGGAGAAAGAGGGAAGGGCTAGATGGCGCGCATCCATGGCAGGCTGGCGAGACAACACAGGATAGCACAGATGGACCCTCTCTGCCCACCCCCTCCTCTCCTCGGCCAGGTTCCTGGCCCCCCGCCCCTCCTCTGACCAAGGCAGCCTCGGGGCAAACTGCAGGGATGCAGGGACAGGATCAGGGAGTTGAAGGACAGAGGAAGAATCATTCCTCAAAACTGAGAAATACAAATGACCACAGACAGAGGACAAGGGGAGAGACAGGCCGTCATAAAACAGAGGAAGCAATTTGACAATGAGGTGAAAATTGCCACTGCCAATTCTCTCTGACACCCTGAGCTTTACTCATGGGCTCAAGGAAATCTGTCAGGGGCTCAGGAAAATGTCTGCAAGGAACTGGTAATAGTTTAGTAATGGCCTGGTGACTCGGAATGAGATGGAAGGCTGCAGCTGAGCCAGGGGAGATCTCGCCTGTTTTTTAACCCAAGATGATGAGATGTGGAAACAGCCCTCTTCCCCAGCCCCGCTCCTCTGACGGCTGAGCCCTTCAGCTCACAGAAGCCACAGCATTGGAGGGAATGCGGAGAAAAAAACCCAGATCAAGACAGGGTTTTAAAAAGACCTAGGTGGTGAGGTTGTGTGTGTGTGCGTGTACATACATGCATGTGTTGTGTTCAGTTTTCCTACAGCTGTTTTAACGAACATGCTTTCCCTTCTCGAGGCCCTCCTCCTCTCTCTAGCATATCTCTACTTTATGCTAAATGGGTTTTGATTCTAAAGCAAATTGACCTTGAAATAAGTTCCAGGATCTGAGTTCTTACACCCCAGATGCTGGGTTTGGAATGCAGACTGCTCATTGAGCAGATACCAGCTCCATCATGGGAATCGGGGGGCACGGGGGGGTGCCACATTGTGTCAGCCTCATCGGCGAAGTTAGAGCTCTAGGGCTGGAGGCTACCCAGGTGAGGGCTGGGCTCTCTCAGGTGTGTGGCAGATGGTAGTGTTACCTTGGTTCTCCTTTTTGATTGTGTGTGCATGCACGTGTGTGTATGTGTATGTGTGTGTGTGTGCATGAGTGCACACATGTATGTGTATGTAATTGAGGCTGGCTTGTATTAGGAATTGCGGTGAGTGGTGGGGGTTGGAGACTGCAAGAATCTAGAGTTACAAGGCTGCAAAGCTCCTATCCCAGATCTAACACGTCACAGGTGAACTGAGTATCTTTTATGGAAAGAAAGTGTATGTTATGTGCATGCACGTGTGCCTACATGGAAATCAACATTTAAGATCCTGCCTATGTTTAGGAAGGTTATCTCAGTCTCAGTTTTGCTGAGACACTGACCCTTCTCTGTCCTAAATGTCTTTTGTACCACTAAGATATCAGTGTTACTCTACGGAGATTGCAGTTTAGGGGTTTTGATGTAACAGAGTCAGAGACAACAAATATTTGGTGAGCATCCATCATGTGCCTGGCAATGGAGAAACCATCTTTAAAGTGAAAGCATGAGCAGAGCAGAATTACGTGGAACTTCTTGCTGGTGCTCAGAGTACAGCGGGCACGGACTAAATGCTGCTATCTGAGTGTTACACAGTGCGGGGGCCAGGTCTAATTTAAAGGCGATTTTCGATTTTCATTGCTTTAATGTGTCCAAGTGCTACATTGTTCACAAACAGAACTGGCCATATAGCGGCTCATGTCAACAGAGCTCAAATGTTCTCCACCCATTTCCAGCTTCGGCTACACAAACTATTGTTGAAACTAAGCTCTTTTCCCCAGGGGTTTTTGCTGTTGTTGAGGCTGAAGCAATGAAACAGATCACTGCAAAGACAACCAGATGCCTTTTATAGATTAGAGAAGTGACTCTAGACCAGAAGGCAGATAGGCAGTAGAGTGGGCCGGGGCGGCGGGTGGGGGTGGCGCACATTGAGTGTGCCATCTGACCTTCAGACGGAGTGATGGAGCCGTCTTAGAGAAAGTACAGAGCTGTCAACTGAGCTGCTCTGGGCCGGAGCCTGCTGCTCCAGTGTGGCCCAGGACCAAGCTTTTGGGATGAGAGCTGGGCACAGAAAGAGGTAGGGAGTTGGTGCCAAAACAGCAATCCCAGAAAGGCTTGAGGCTGCTCATTTGCATGCTGCTCACTTCTCTTCCAGTAAGAGAGACCTTTGGGAGGGATTTTTATAGAAGAAGCAGTTAGGTATAACTCTGGTTACAGTGGAAATTCAGCAGATCCAAGACCTCAAAAGTCCCCCAGAGGTTACTTAGTGCAGCCCCTTCCCCTAAGCAGATCTGTGCCTGCAACCATTCCAGAACAATGGCGTTTCATTTTAAATATTTCTCAGGAAGGATATTTCATATATTCCCTAACGCACTGGTACCAAAACAAAGCCTAGCAGAAAAAGAACCAAATTTTCTCTGGACTGTGGCCAAGTGCAATCCAAGATGGATACAGATGTTTCAAAAGCAGTCAGTTAGGGGCGCCTGGGTGGCTCAGTTGGTTAAGCCACTGCCTTCGGCTCAGGTCATGATCTGGAGTCCCGGGATCAAGTCCTGCATAGGGCTCCCTGCTCAGCAGGGAGTCTACTTCTCCCTCTGACCCTCCCCCCTCTCATGCTCTCTCTCTCTCTCTTATTCTCTCTCAAATAAATAAATAAAATCTTTTTAAAAAATGTTTTAAATATTGGGTGCCTGGGTGGCTCAGTTGGTTAAGCAACTGCCTTCGGCTCAGGTCATAACCCTGGAGTCCCGGGATCGAGTCCCGCATCGGGCTCCCTGCTCGGCAGGGAGTCTGCTTCTCCCTCTGACCCTCCTCCCTCTCATGCTCTCTGTCTCTCATTCTCTCTGTCTCAAATAAATAAATAAAATCTTTAGAAAAAAAAAAAAGCAGTAAGTTAGTCAGCAAATGTGCCAATATACCTCTTCTCTGTGCCCTCTGGTGACATGCTTTCCAAATTAAATTAGTTTGATATTGCTCGGGGCTTCTATTTGACTCTGATTCATTCTAGTGGGAGCAACATTTTTAGTTCAAAGAAGAGAGGTGGGCAGAAGTCTTTGCTCTTGATAATATCAGAATGTGGGCCTGACTTTAGCTTTCCTGATGTTCAGATGAGACAAGGAAACTGGAATTTAATTGTAAAATACTAGCACTCCATCACTGACTTGCATTTTAGCAAGTTCAGGGAGAAGTAAGTATCAAACAAAAGCAAAACCCAAAAACAAAAACAGTACATTCTGGAAACAGATGGCTTAGAACATCTTCTATGCATGGATGCAAGGAAACTTGTTCTAATGAGCTAGAAGTTAGATGCTGTATATGGTTGCCCATATATATTAGTCACCAAGTATTTGTGCTACTGATGCAAGATGGTATTCCTAAGGAAGGTGATAGTGGAGACATGGAAGAAATAATTATCTGGAATGTTTTTAGAGCCTATGAAGAGAGATTCCAAAGGACAGAAATCCTGCAGATAAAAATATGCTGAGAATGGAAGAATTAATGCTAAGCTAAAGAGGTATGGGGAAAAAAGGGCAGGGGGTGGTGGGGAGGAAGGAAGATGTTAAGAGTTTTGCCCTTGGAGAGAGTGGGCATTCTAAGATACAGTAGCACATCGTATGAAATGAGCTCAAAAGAGCATGCACAGGCATACACCTCTGATGATCAGAAATGTTTGGCAGTGGTTAGTAATACCCTAATTTAACAAATGGAGGTAATCAAATGGAGACCTGACATAGTTATTTAAGAAGCTTTCTTGTTGGGGGTGCCAGGGTGGCTTAGTCGGTTAAGCATCTGATCTTGGTTTCAGCTTGGGTCATGATCTCATGGGTCATGAGATGGAGCCCTGCATCGGGCTCCTCACTCAGCAAGGAATCTGCTTGAGATTCTCTCTGCACCCCACCCCCCACCTGTCTCTCTCAAAAAAATAAATAAATCTTTAAAAAAAAGAAGAAGAAGCTTTCTTACTTTTTGGACCATGAAATAATATGGATAGGCAGCCAAGGCTTATCAATTCCATAACTGCTCCCATTCTGGATTTATATTTAAACACTTGACAACAGAAGGAAGAACCTGGAAGATACACAACTCTAGTAGCATTGAAGGCTGGGGCAAGAAAGCACAGTGGGAGCTCAGTTGATGTTTTCATCTTTTCTAGCACTTTAGGGGCAAGAATAAGATGAAGAGAGGAGAAAATAAAAGTCATTATGTATTTAGTACTGCAACATAGGATTTTGTCTCTGGAACCCATAGTTGATCAGACTAAAAATGTGGGTAGTTAGCAGTAGACAGAATGTACCCATGAAGAAGGGAAGAAAGAACACATTTAGACAGAGAGTCAAGAAGATCATAAAGCAAAACTTGTGGGAAAAGGAGAAAAATGCATGGAAGAAACTGTTACATTAGATCCTATGGAGGACAGCAGGTGTGATATAAAAAGAACTGTAGATGCCGTGTCCAGGAAAATAATAGGGCATTATATAGAAGTAATATTTTGACTTCAAATATCTGTATACTAAGCATAGAAAATAGGTAGTAAATAAAGGTAATATAAGATTTTACCCAAGGAGGTTAACTTCTATGACTGCAAGTATAGCCCCAGCAGGATTAGTTGCAATGAAGTTTTCTTTATATATATCTTTTCTTTCTTACCCTCTTCCATTGTATCAAGGATCTCTTCATATCCACTACTGAAACCCTTTCAAATCTTTTCATTACTAAAACCCATGTTCACTACTAAAACCCATCAAGTTCTTCAAAAAGACCTTACTGATTTTCCTGTTTCTACCCCTTTGCCCATCCCTTCCTCTTATTCACTACTCACCAGGCAGAGTTATCCTTTTAAAACATAAATCAGATCCTGCTACTCCCTGTTTATAATCTCCTAGTGGTTTCTCACCGCATGTAGAATACAATTCAAATGCCCTAGTGTGGTTGACAAGGCTTTCATGATCCAGTTCCTGGCTTTTCCACAACCTGCTGTTCTATCACTCCCCTTTGCTCATTCAGCCCCTCACATGGGCCTTCTCATACCCACCGAACCCACGTGGGGCTTCTCAAAGCCACCGAACATGCACCTGCCTTAGGACTGTAGCATTTGCAGTTCCCTCTGCCTGAAATGCTCTCCTCCTAGATATCCACATGGTTGCTCAATAACCATTCAAGTCAATGCACATGTGCTACCTCCCAATATAACACATCCTCTACCACCAGCCCTACTCTGCCCTTCTTCATAGCACATTACTGACTTTAGATAATATATTTATTACACATTACCTATCCCCTAGACTAAGATGCAATTTCTGTGAGATTCAGACCTCTTTGGTCTGCTGGTCTACTAAAATATCCTCACTGTCTAAAAGAGTACTTGGAAGATAGTAGATATTCAATAATTATTTGGGAAATGAATGAACTAATGAATCATAAGTAGAAACTATGCTGACCAAGGACACCAGTCAGTAACAGTAATTATATGTTGCCAGAAAACAAAATTCCATAGAGTGTGATGCAAGAATACCCAAGACTTAAATGATGTGACATTTGAGAGTATGAAGGGAATCAGAGCTAATCAAACCCCACTCCCTGTTAGGATACTGGAACCCAAAAATGTCTTATTTATCAATGTTCACATAACCAGTAGGTGGTGGTCCAGACCTAAATTATTGTTTAGACCTGTAGTCCAGACCTATATTCACTGGCCAGGGTTTTGCCTGTCTACACTATACAGTAAGCTATTTGTCCTCTAAAAAATGATTCTAATTGGGAAGACCAGGTGTATTAATATGATAATAATTTGGGAACACCTGTGAGTACAACAGTATAGAGGGTGACCAGGTGATGAAGAGGGGGGAAGAGAAATGTTCATTGGACACCACTGAGGGGGGTTTCGTGAGCGCATGTCTGAGGGACGGTCATGGGCAAATATAAGGGAGAGGGTCTGTCTGTCCCTAAATGCAAACGATAGATCAAGAATCATTCCCCCCACCCCCGTAGAAAAGAGAGCCACAGACAGGCACTGAAAGGACTGTTTCCACCTGGGGCTTTGTGAGACATGCAGTCCATATTTGGGGGCCTACAGAGCAAATAGAGTCAGGGACAAACGGCCTTCCCATTTCTCACTGGAGCATGAGAAATAGCCCGTTAGCCAGGAAAGCTGGTATCTGAGCAGGGTGTCTATGGCTGTGGGCACGGTGGGTGTCGTGCCCCAGTCACCTGCAGCGGGAGACACTAACAAAAGGCCGGGGGTAAAGAGAGGAGTGGACCCTTTTAGGAATCCATACCAATCAATGGGGAGGATATGACTGGAGATTAAGTCCCGGTAGTTATATAAGGGGGATAAAAAGCCAGCCAGTTTTACTTATTAAAAATAACATGGGGTGCCTGGGCGGCTCAGTCAGTTGGGTGTCCGACTCTTGATTTCAGCTCAGATCATGATCTCAGGGTCCTAGGATTGAACCCCACATCGGGCTCCTCACTCAGCATGGAGTCTGCTTGAGATTCTCTCCCTCTGCCTCTGCCCCTCCCCTTACCTGCATTCTCTCTCTCTCAAAAATAAATAAATAAATCTTTGGTAAAAAAAATAAGTGACCTCATGGGCACCACAAGCTGGTGAGGACTGAGGAAAGATGATAGAATTAAAATAAGTGAATGTGTGTTTTATTTATCCCATAGTTTGCATAATCTCAGGTAAACAGGCCTGCGGGCTCTCAGATCCCCAATGCATGTCCATGCTCTGTCTTCAACTGCATTGCTCATGGACAGCCATTCATTTGTATGCTTAATATAGCCTAATATTCAAAACCGTTTTTGGAAAGAATGAACAAATAATTTATTTCTTGCTTGAAAAGTTAATTCATTTATATTAATATTTTGTTTATTACCTCTAAGTTGACCAGATTATTAAATTAATCATTATTCGGTAGCCAAAATTTTGCTGCATAAACAGAATACAAATTGATTGTATCTATTCTGTGACAACACAGTCAACAAAGTGCTGAAGATAAAAAGAGGGACATGGGGCATCCATTGGCTTCAGTTCAGCTTCTGGGCCTCTACTCTTTCTGTGGCATTCAACAGCACACAGGATGAGAAGGTCAGGAGGTGTCCTGGCTTCCCCTAGGAAATCCACACCCCAGTAACTCATGGGGGATCCTCTGTGTTGGGCCCTTTCCCCAGTAAGCCAAGAAACCTAAGTGGCTCTCCTGCAACTGTCAGTCAGTTGGCGTTCATCTATTAAAATTTTATCTTTGTGTTTGTCACCAAGACATCGGTTGCCTTTTATCTAGATGCTCTTTTTAGTGATTGGGCTTCAAGTTGTAGTTCTCTGGAATGGAAAAAGAGAAAGAAAAAAATAATAAAATAAAGGGGAAATGGCTCCGAAGAAACAACTTCTCTTTCTAAGAAAACTCATGTGCCCAAGATACATCTAGCTTGGAAAGGGGGAGCCCCATGAGTTCCCAGATACCCCTCTAACTGGAATTCACCTTTGTAAGTTCCCTCAGGTTGTGCAGAGCCCCAGGTAAGTGGTGGTGTGGGCTCAGTGCAAAGAGTATGAAGCTCGTGACCAAAAGATGAAAGCTGAGTTCCAATTCTACCATGTGACAGCTGGGTGGCCTTGGGAAAGTCACTTCACTTCTCTGACCCTCAGCTCCCTTAGTGTGGATGGTAATACTACCTCCCAGGACTCATTTGAGAATCGAATGAAAATAGAGGTGAAAATATAGGCTTTGCACCCAGCAAAGCCATATATGAATACTGGTTATCATTAAAATGAGAGCCTTTTGGTTGTTCAATAACTAAAAGCTAAAGCCTAAGACAGACACCATGCTGTATACCAAATTTTGTTTTATACCAAATCCTGTTAGCAAACCCAAGTACTTCCGTTTTAAAATTCCGTCTTCCTCTGTTTGCATATTTAAATGAAAATTCATTTGGATGGCAGCGCACTTGCAGGGAGACAGCAGTAGCTAAATAAACAAATAATCAGCAATGGACTAGGCCTTGATACGGATGAGAATGTACCTGCAGTGACACCAGCCTGCAAGTGATCAGAGCTGATGGTCCTCATGTTCCAGCATGTCACCCTCTGGGCCGGGCGCTCTCCCTCCTGCCGAAGAAAGCACATTGCGCAATTAAGCACCTAATGTGTATGTAGGGAGAGGGGAGGAGTTGGCTGTGTTTGCTTGTTTAACTTCTCCCTTTTCTGTCCTGCTTTTCTTCTGCTGGCAGCCAGGGGAAAACCCTCATGACTGCCCTACATTTGGAGAGGATAAAATGGAGGGCAAGCCCTAGAAGTTCAGAATTTGAGTCCTCGCATCCACTCTTATCCAACAAAAGCAGTTGCTTTCACAAAGGTAGCTAAAGACTCTTAATTTTTTTCTGTGAAAAGAGCTGCTGGGCCATGTCAGGATGTGTTTGCCCCCATCTTTTCTTGGGGAATCTTGTGCTCTGCTAGAGGCCAAGCCCTCCCATTTATGCTTGTGCATGGCAGGGCTCTGGTTCCATTTTCCCAGCTCCTAGGGACAATTCTCTGGCAGGTACCACAGTCAGGTCTGGTCTGGGCATCCAATGCATCAGTATCCCGTCTGGTGTTCAAGGATCAACTCCCCTAACGCATCTCCCAGTGGCAGCATGCATTGTCGTTCTGCAGATAGAAGACTACTGACCAGCTCTGTGCTTGCGGGCTCATCGCATTAGCATTCTCATCTAGCAGATGAATCCAGAGCTATTCAGCTCACAGAGCAGTTCTGAGTATTAAATGCAGTAGTTCAAACCCAGGGCTGAGACGGGGTCTGTCACCTTGTAAACTATGGACCTTGCAAGAGTCTCCCCTGGCCGCTCACCACCCTTGAGTACTCTTCCCCAAATTGCCACGGGGCCCTGTGGCATATTTGCACCATTTGTGAGCTATTTATATTACTTACTATTTCATGAGTTCTTGCCTCTGAGAGCTGGAATCAGGTCCACACATACGTTTCTACCATGTGTACCACTTAGCATTTTGCCGAGCACAGGGTAGATATTTAACGAGTGATTGATTTGTTAACCCAAGTCTGTTTTGCTTCATGAACAATGCAAGAGTGAAGCCAGAACATCCATCCGTGCTAATCAGGAACTACTCCAGGGCCTGTGCAGAGGGAAAGCCACCCTGTTTGGCTTACATTTCAGTTTGCTGTATGCATTCCTTCATTCTCTCACTACACATGTCTCGCCTGCCTACCGAATGCCAGGAATCTGGGACATGGTGATGAGGAACAAGGCATCCAAGGCTTCTAGCTTCAGTGGGCTTTAATCACTGATTTGCTTGAAGTATTTGCTCCTTTGAAAAAAAAACTATCAGTGATTCAGAGTACATAGAGATCTCCATAACCTGAAAAGCTGGATGGCATGCAAATAGTAATGTGCACCTTATTATGTTTACCTGTCATCCAGCTAGAAGTAGAGCTCTGGACAACCTGTGGAGATTATTTCCTCTCCTATACAGAAAGCAGTCATGTGAAGAAACCAGCTCATTTTAAAAAAATACTTATGTTCTATTTTAAGTGTTAATTTTTCATGTTCTTTGAAGATGAATATGTCTTTTCAAAAGCATATGGAGGGGTGGGGTACCTGGGTGGCTCAGTCGGTTGAAGGTCCAACTCCTGATTTCTGCTCAGGTCATGATCTCAGAGTCATGGAATCAAGCTCTACGTCGGGCTCCATGCTCAGCACAGAGTCAGCTTGTCCCTCTCCCTCTGCTCCTCCCTTTCCCCCCCCCCTCAGTTGGCACACGCTCTCTCTCAAATGAATAAATTAATTAAATTTTTAAAAAATGCACTTGGAGGGGAGCCTGGGTGGCTCAGTCAATTGAGCATCCAACTCTTGATTTCAGCTCAGGTCATGATCTCAGGGTCATGGGATTAAGCCCCACATCAGGCTCCTCACTGGGTGTGGAGCCTGCTTTGGATTCTCATTCCTCCCTCTGCACCCAACCCCGCTCATACATTTCCCTCCCTCTCTCTCTAAAAAAAAAAAAAAAAGCAAAGCATGTGACTTTATCAGAGTCCAAGCTGCAGATGTGGTTGGTCACCCTGATCAAGTCCTCCCCTGGTGGGCTGTAGGGAGTCCCCATGTAAGGGGAGTGACTTTCTTGTTCCACTCCTATAACTTGCAGAAGAAGGAATAGGAGTTTCCAGGATTCAGGCTTGACCAAAGGCATAGAGGGTAACCTAGTTGCTTCTTGGGATTCATAGAAATTAGTCGTATGGAGACTTTTCCTAAGAAAAGAGAGAGACGTGCAGTTGGGTAAGGGAGGGAGGAATGGAGGAAGAGAGGGAGAGAGAAAGGGAGGGAGAAGAAAAGAAAGGAGTCAGGCAAGCAGGCTTCACGTACTTTTTTTTTTTGCTTGCTTTTGGTTATGATACACACACAGCCAAGTTCACAAAACGTAGCCTCCATGAAGTGTCACAAATTAAACACACCCAAATAGCCAGTGCTCATGCTAAGTAAGGCAGAGAACACAGCCCCCCTGAATCCCCACACCCTTTGCAGTCACAAGTCTGCTCTCCCACAGGTTCTAGCCTGACTCCCAGCACCTTAAGTCTGGGTGCCTGCTTTTCAGCTTACATGATGGGATCCTACAGAATGTCCTCTCTGTGGATGGCCTCTTCTGTCCCACATGGTGTTGTGGCATTCATTTGTGCCGGTGACTGAATCTGTGGTTGCCGCCCTCTCAGTGCTGTGTAATATTCCACTGTGTGGATATGGTAATTACTATATCAAAGTTTTCCGGCAGAGGAAAAGTTTTCAGACTTCAAACACATGGAGAGAGTAGTAGTGGGAAAGATATCTAATTGTACCAAGGTATTTATACTTCTTCAAATAATTCCTTGTGGCAATTAGTCATGACTGCAGTACTAATAGCGAGCAATACTACAAAATGGGTGTGAATTAGAAATCATTATAACTGCTAATGCTTGCCTGTTTGGTACAGAGCTCTATTTTGTTACCCAGATGAGTAGGGAAATGCATGGAAAACATATTAGTCAGCGAATCACACCTATCGGACACTGGGCCGTTCATCCAAAAGGTGGCAGTTTGCAGTGCCTCGTTGCAGGCAAAGTGTTCGTCAATAAGAAACAGTCTTTAAAATGCTGGTTTTGAAACTTACGTGTAGAGTGACAGCAAACACTGCAAAAAATGAGGTGGTGAGCAGAGGGCGAAGACAGCCATGAATCAGGAGACACCTTTACACTCACTTAAATGATCAGGACAGAATCAGAGAATCAGCAGAGGGGTGAAGGTGCCTCACCAAGCTACAATTATTCCTCACCTGTGACCTATGAATCACCTTCTTCCATGGCCCAGCTCTCCTGGTGGAAGTAATTTTCATCTTCTGTTTCTTAGTTTGCTGAGAAAGCATAAATAAATAAATAAATAAAGAGCCCAGCGCTCCTTCCCCAAATTGCTTTGCCCACCTGCCTCTTCCCTGGGGAAACCACCTTGTGAATTACAGCTGCTTGGGCCAAGGCTCTGAGGAATCTGGGCTTATCTCCTCCCCTGCACCCAGTGATAAGATAATGAGATGCAAGGCTTGGTTTGTTTGACAAGCTGGTGGCTCCAGCAGGCGAGTTGAGAGGCTCAGGGGCTGGAATTGGAGATTAATTAATGCTAAAAGACACAGTTTGATGTGGCAATGAAATTTCGATTATAATAATCTCTAATTATCTTGTACCACGAGCGCTCTGACTCTCCCAGGTGTTTCTTCGTGGTTGGAAATTGCTATTTGTGCATGAAATAAAGCGGACTGTGTTTGGTGGGGGGAGGGGAGAGAGGGATGTAAGTGGGAATGGGAAGAAGATATACACTCTCCTGCTTGGAAGCAAGGGGGTTTCTGGAGTGCCCCTTTGAGGAAAGGGCAACATTTGAGGAAAGTGAACTTGGCTTGGTTTTATTAGAAGTGTAACTGAGGGGGGACCTGGGTGGCTCAGTCGATTAAGCGTCCAACTCTTGGTTTTGGCTCAGGTCATGATCTCAGGGTCATAGGATCAAGTCTTGCATCAGGCTCCATGCTCAGCGGGGCATCTGCTGAAGATTCTTTTGCTCCCTCCCCCTGTGACCCTCCCCCTACTTGTGAGCTTGTGCTCTCTCTTTCTAAAATAAATAAATAAATAAATAAATAAATAAATAAATAAATAAATAATAAATAAATAGAACTCGAGCAGGCAGAGGGGTAGGGAGAGGGACAAGCAGATTCCCCACTGAGTGCAGAGCCTGAGGTGGGGCTCAATCCCAGGACCCTGAGATCATGACCTGAGCCGAAATCAAGAGTCTTGATGCTCAATCAACTGAGCCATCCACGCACCCCGAAATTAAAAAAACATTTTTAAAAATTAAATCTTTAAAAAAAAAAGTGTAACTGAGGCCAGATGAAGGAAAATGTGATGAAGGAGCCAAACTGAACCAGAATGCTTGTCTCTTGGCAAAGACCCTCCTTTACACTGTGCCACCTCCATAAATATTGTCCCCTTGCAGAGCGCCAATTGAGTCTCATCTTTCCAGGTACCATCAGGAGTCTTTTTCATAATAAGGATTTCAACCTCAGAAAGCAGTGCAAGTTCTAATGAGTTAGTGTTTGGACAAAAGAAAATATAACCTCCACAGGGGAGAAGAATCCCATATTCCCATATTCCCAACAGACAGCTGTTGCCCTAAATCCCCCGAAGCCCAGACATCCATGGCAGTAGCCGTGTTTGCCAAGAAAATGTAAGCTATTCCAGGCCATGAAACTGTAATTCGGCTCCCTGGTGACTTGCAAAGCTTGGAGTAGTTTCCGGCCAGGTGAGGGAATTGACAAAACTTCAGGAAAAACCCGATGCGGGGACAGGAAGAAGAGGGGAAAATCTCTCACCCTCAACACACCTGAAATCAGCAGAACATTACAAGAAACGCATCTAACTTATTCACGGGTACTCCTCATGTGGCCCTGTCCATACCTAAGCCACAGCTCAGGGAAGCTTGTCGTCACTGGCCATACATAAAGAAGCATTGTTTAGAGCTTGGCCACAGAAGAGCAGTGTGGACATGGACAAGTTACTTATAGCATCTCTAAATCTGTTATTTCACTTGCAAAATGTGGGGAATAATTGTTATTAATGGTTCACAGAGAGTATTTTAATGTAATAATGTATTTGGCACAGGGTTTGGCATGCAATAAATGCTCAATAAACATGGTTGTTACCAAGAATATTTTAAGCATTTGTGGGCCCTTTGCCCAAGCACACAGATATTTGAAAAGCTTTTAGGCAGAACCGTGTGTGTGCGTGTGTGTGTGTGTGTATGTGTGTGTTAGAACTAACTGCTCATCAGTTGTATTGGGGGCATGTCTGGTAGCCAAGAGTCCGACACCCAAATGATACTCACGTCTCTCATCCTCACGCTCAATACCAATTATCCTGCTTTCTAAGGAAATTCCTGCCTCTGTCCCAATCTCATTATGTGTCAGGAGGATTGCTGGTCCATGAAGACCAAGTGCTACCTGAGTTGAAGACTGGGGAAGGGCCTTTCTCCTCACTGGAGACATACAAATAAAAGAGTAGGCTGAAGTATTGTCGGAGTTTGTAAAAATCAAGACAACCCTGAGGAATTGCTGTGCCCTTGGTGCAGAGGCAAGCCTCCGGCCGGAATGCCAAAGCAGGTACCTAAGCACCAGGGATATAGGACAAAGGCAAGCAGGATAAAGGAGAAGGACACAGGTCCTGCAAAGAGGCAGCTGGTGGACTCATTTTGGGAGGGCATCTTGTGCATGGCATGTGGGTAACAGAGCGCCCAGCCTGTCACTCAGCTCTCCGCTAGGCTCCTGGGTGGGGAGAAGAGAGATCATGAGCTGTGCCCTTGTGAAGTTTGTTACTGGGAGTTTGGGGAATTTTTCTCTCCTTCCTTTAAATGAAGATGACAGAGGTCTTCCCAGAGACTTAATAACAGATTCAATGAAGAGTAAAAGCCGTGTGGCTGTAAATACATTTAAGATTTTTTTTTTTTCTTTTTAGTTTTACAACCCGTACAGAATGCCTGAGTCATTTCCTACAAGGCTTTCTCGGTCTGATCATTTCTAGTTATGCTGGAGTGGAGCCATGTTTCCACCTAAGCCCGTAGAAGCTCTCTCCTTCCCTACCCTCCACCATCCAGGTTTGCATGGCTGTCCAGCCCCTGAAGTGGCCTAAAGCATGGACAAGGTTTGCATCCTAACCTAAGGGACACCCCCTTTCTGAGCAGAGTTCTGAAAACAAGCAGCTCTATGGTGAGGGAATGTGCTGACGCAGATACCCATACATTGAATAATTGGCTGGCTGGGGAGAATAGGACACTCTATTGCCTCTTGCTCACACTTATCTGCTTAAAATTGCTTCTACTGATGGAAGCCCCAGGAAGAAAGAAGCTCACTTACAAGAAACACCCTGGAGGATAAACGGATACATGCACACGATTTTGAAATGGGAATATTTACATTTGGTCGGTTTGGCTGAGCAGAGGATAGAACTTCATTTGTTTTCCATTAGACCCGCAATCTGTGTACAAGAATAAAGGATCCAAATTTGTATTTTGCTAAAGGAGGTGTATCAGTTAGGACTAGGTCTAGCTGCAAGTCCTAGAAACCTGAAAAAGTATGGCTTATATAATATAGAAATCCATTTTGCATGTATAAAATTCTAAAGATAGGCAGCCCAAGGCTGGCTCAGTGGTTCTGTAGCCACCCAGGACCAGTGCTCCTCCCCACCATCCAGAGTGTGATGCTTGGCCTCATGGTCATCAGAGGTCCAACCATCACATAATAATACACCTTCCAAACAGAACAAAGGGAAGAGGAAAGGTCAAAAAGCATGAACCAACTATGTTTGAGGACAATTCTTAGAAGCTTCCACCCAAGCCTCTTGCTGGCTAGAACATAAATACACGGCTACATCCAACTGCAAAGGAGGTCAGGCCACATGTTCCACTAAATTCTAGAGATTTTTATGACAGTAATAATATTGGATATTGGGATAGGAAATTAGCAATCTCTACTTCGGATCAGGAGAAATCTATTATATTTATTATCCCCAAATCAGATTTTCTTCCCCAAAGGAGAAGCTTCTCAAAATATTTTTCTCTCTCTTCCAAACCTCAACTTAATCTCTGTGATTCATCTTAACTACAAAGATTTGGGTAAGCCCTTTTAAATTGAATCTAGGGGAAAGTCTTGGAAGTTTTCAGGTTTGCTTGACCCTTCTAAGTTCTTGGTGTTACCTTTTTCTATACTTTGTGTGGTAAGTGTTTGCCAGTCCTGATGATTAGTTTCTCAAATTATTCTCTCATTCCTTAGCATTCATCCTACCTGCATAGACCAAATAGCCTAGTCATGGAAATGAGATCTATAGTCAGAGAATAAGTTAAGAGTTGAGGACTCTTAATATATGATCCAATCAAGATCCAATAGACAACTTTAGAAACCTACGTTTTCTCTTTTTTATATCCCCCCAGGTTAGATCATGATAATCACCTTCTGCGCTGGGATCTCTTGGAGGTTAATTAGTGATCTGTATTTCAGGTTGAGCCTTTTATTGAATATTTTTTTCTCCTTATCTCTGGCGCATTACATGAAATTTTAACTAGGGTTTGTTAGGGATTTAGAATTTTTTTCCTCTGAAAAGCTAATATTTAATGGTATCTTTGTGATATTATTCTTCAGAGCAAGGGAACCAGTTTGGATGAAAAACACCGAAGGTAAAACCATGCTTTCCGAAACCAAAGCTTCCCCCAATTTATGGTGGTGTATGTTCCACAATGGGCAGCCCGCTTCTCAATATCCTCTAGTAAACTCTGTTCTATTGGTCAGAGTGACATCAAATAGTTGAGGAAGTATAGCATAGTGGTAAGTAACTCAGGAATGCATTTGGAAACATATGGATTTTAGTAGGACCCTGGCCCCTACTAACAATTTGCTTAGCCTTTCTGATTTGTAGATCTGTCACCGGTTAGGTGATCATAATAACACGTGGTGTGGGGCACTGTGAAAAGTTAATGAGATAGTGTGTAAAGCATGCTTAGCTTACTAAGTGTTCAATAAAAGTGTGGATGTGTGCGTAATAAATGAACTTACTGCCTAAAGTCCCCAGACGGAGGAAACCACCCAAACCGCAGAAAGGACGCAAACTGATAAAATTTTCAATCAGCCTAACTTCTCAATTTCAGTCTGTTTCCTGCCTGTGTTATTGTTAGATATTTTCAAAGCCAAGATGGATTTTTAAATCACAATATATATTGTTCTCTAGAAGTTCCCTCTAATGTGTGTAAAAGAGATTAAAACTATTAAGAGATTGGAGTATTTTTTTAAACTACATGTTTTCACTCTAGACAGTAGCAGTTGACTCACAGCTAAAAAGGATGTGGAAATAAGCACTGTAATATTATCACTTTCCCCTTAATTAAGTCATTATTTCCCATTGTCATTCACTTTTGTTACTGCAATTTTCATCATTGTTTGGTCCTAATTATAAATTTAAATGCATTAAAGTTCCACAACCCAAGAGTCTTTTACCTTTCCTCCATTTTGATTGGTTCATGTATTTTTACATGTTTGCAGATGTCAGCTTCGTGCCTTTAAAAAGGAACCCAACCGCCGTCGTATTTTGCAGTTACATTTTACTTCCCTCAAATTTTGGCAGACACCATCGTCATGTCATCTGGCATTGACTGTTACCTTGCAGAAGTCTGAGATCAGCTTGTGTTTACTTACTTAGTTTTTGTCTAGTGACTCTTTTTTCCTCCTAGATGCCAGAGAACGCTTACTATGTCCTCCATGTTCTATCACGTGAGGAGGACAGGTTTTAGCAGGGATCATTTTGAAACAATGTTTCCAGGAACACAGAGGGCTCCTGTGATCCGCAGACTCAGTTATTCCTCAGTTTCAGGGCCAAACTCCTGTCTTGCGTACTTGAATATTTTTTCAGTGTATTCGTTAGGGGTTTTGGTCCAGGAAGTCCACTTTTTCTTATGCTTGATTCCCTCCATACTCTTTATCTTCTCTTTAATTTCTTTAATCACTTTGTCTTTCTTCTTCAGCATTTGCTGAGAGTATCTCAAGTCTTTCTTTTATGCCACTAACTGAATTGGCCATCGTGTCCCCTCTTTTGTCACAGACTCCCGATTGATTAGTCCTAGAAAGAAACCCAGTTCCGACCTTAGAGCCATAGTCCTACGTTTTCATCTCAGTCTGTTGTTTTCCAATCTTTTCTCTAATTCTTATTTTATTTTGCATTCAGGCTCTTGTCACATCCTGGTATGGGACAAAGCACTCATAGAGAATATGAGGAAAGTGTTTCTTCCAAACAGGATTTTTCATTGACATTTGCAAGCAAAGTTCCTTTCCTTATTTCTAATTTGTCCTTTCTCCTTTTTTCTGCGGTATGTTTGCAGTCTTGCCTTCGCATGTCCTTTCATCTTGCTTATTCTTGGGCAGCTTTGTTCAGACCACCTATTTGTTTTGATACTCTCTTCTCACTGTACCCAAAACCTGTTCTGAGAACCAGAGGTTTGGTATTTTATTCCACTTTTACCATAGCCAGAGGGCCCAACAAGGGGAAGAGGTCAAATGCATCTGTTTGAAGTATTTCTTAATAACTGGGCTCTGATTTCTCCTCTCATGTTTTGTTAGATGTACATTTCCAAGGGGGCTTATCCTGAACTTCAGAGTATTTCTCTTTGCAACTCTGAAGACTTCCCTTCGGTCAGCAGGAAGCCAATCCTCTTTGAGAGGTTATTCGGTTTCCTCTTCACCTATTTTACCAATCTCTTCTGTCCCATGGACTTCAAACAGAACTTAATATGGGATGCATTGTATTGAAAGTGAGGTCCAGGGCGCCTGGGTGGCTCAGTTGGTTAAGTGACTGCCTTTGGCTCAGGTCATGATCCTGGAGTCCCTGGATCGAGTCCCGCATCGGGCTCCCTGCTCGGCAGGGAGTCTGCTTCTCCCTCTGACCCTCCCCCCTCTCGTGCTCTCTGTCTCTCACTCTCTCTCTCTCAAATAAATAAATAAAATCTTAAAAAAAAAAAAAAAGGAAAGAAAGTGAGGTCCAACGTAAGTGATCATTGTGGCTTGATTCAATCCATGAAACTCAAACTTTTCCATATTTTCATATTTCTGTTAAGATAGCCTTATCTTCCAAACTTAAAAAAAAAAAAAAGAGTTCAAGTATGCCTGTCAGTGTTTCTACCCAAGGTTCTGGGTTTCTGCTCCCCCCACTCCTACCCCCACCCCCAACACACACAGCTGCCATGCCGTTGATAAGAGCAAACAGCCGACATAAAACCTAATGAATCTACTTCTATCATGGAGAGCAATTTCAGAATCTTGAAGGGAGGGCTTCTGTTTCTCATGATATGTTATGTCCAGCCAAATGTACATTAGGAGTAGGAAGAGAAAATGAGGTGGCCCAAAGTCATGAATCTCCAAAGCCCACCTCTGTCTCGTCAAGGCTGAGTTGAGCCAAAACCCCCTTGTGAGCTGTTTTGAGTTGCAGAACTGTTTGCAAATGAGCTTGGGGCACACGGGGTAAACGGGGATGCTTGGTAAATTCTATTTCACTTCACCAATGAGCTGAAAAAGCATTGGATAATATGTTATAAGTTGTAGATCTGTTTGATTGCATTGTTGCAAAGTGGGAATTGTTTTGCAACATAGATTCTTAATCACTGAGGCATCTATGATTGAATGCGTTGAAAATTGGCTGAAATTGAAAGTTAACTATACTGCAGACGGCTTATTCTGGTGTATAATTGAAAATAAATTCTAATAACTCTTCTCGAAAGAGCTGCTCAGAGGAAATTTCAAGCCCCCCCCCAAAAAAAAATTGCTTTCTCAAAGAGACTTTTCCTCTGCATAATGAAGTAATGAAAACAAAGCCTAACCTAGTTTTTCTGTGATTTGAATGCACTGACCAAAAACAAAACAAAACAAAAAAAGTTGATACTGAACACTCGTGAACTTATTTTGTAATATGCTTCCCAAGCCTTTATGCTGGAGAGGTCTTATCACTTCTCTCTGAAGTCACTTTAGGACCATTTTACACAAAGACTGGGAAAAAAAGGCATGAGCTTTTGTAATCAGACAGCCTTAAGTTTGAATCTTTGCTCTGGCCTCACCAACTTAGTGACACTGGCAATTCATTTTTTTTTTCTGAGTTTCAGTTTCCATCTCTGTAAAAAGAGTTTAATAATATCTAATTTTCCTTGCTTTGCATAGTTATTGTAAACATGAGAAATAAACTATATGGACAGTATCTTGTACATAGTTGGCACTCAACACACTAGAAATTATATATCGGTATGTGTATATATACATAAAGCCTACATAGTCATTCATATATTCCTACGTTCATATTTTACTCAAATATTTGCCCAATTCTGCACAACCACAGGCAGGGAACATGTAGGAGAATCAGGAGAAAATGCCTAGCCCCACCCAGGAACAGAAGCTTAACGTTCTGGTCCTGGATTCAGAAAGATTAGAGCTGTAATCCTGACCTGGATATTAGCCATTCTAAACCTCATTTTTTCCATCTGTGAAATTGAAGTAATAGCTTTATATATTTTATTAGGTTGTGGTAAATAAAATAATGCAGAGTATCTGTCCTACGTAAGTTTTCTTCAATGTGCACTTGTCAGAGCGACTATATTCTGCACTGCTCCAGAGCCCACTGGACAAAAAATGAGTTTCAGAATCACACAGGCTCTCCCTGACTCCCCTTCCATGAGCTGTGTAACCTGGAGCGAGTTATTGTCCATCTTCTGTGAGGCCCTATTCTCCTACATCAGATGGAGATGCTAACACCTCCCAGGGTAATGAAGAGGCTTTACTGAGATCCCACCCATGGTAGGCATTAACCCATGCTAGCTGTCTCCGGAACCCTGCTCCAATTGTTCTTGGCCTCATTTTGGGCAGAGTGAGACTTTGACATTGCTTTCTCCATAGTCTCAGGAGTGGCTAGGTAGTTATCATTGAGGTCAGGCGAGAAACCAGATTGCCCATGAAAGCTGGCAACTTTCAACTCCAAAGAAACAGTCCCCTACTCACCTCTCAGCCTCTGAGTGAAACATCTTTGTCTTTGTCCACAGTGGCGGATGCTAGCATGGATGTCCAAGCCATCCCTCTGTCTTCTCCTGGTTTGCCACAACAGTGGTGCTCTCATTCCCTTCTAAAATGAAGTCCAGGGGGCCTGGCTGGCTCCGTCAGTATAGCACATGACTCTTGATTGTAAGTTCGAGCCCCACGTTGGATGTAGAGATTACTTAAAAATTAAAACAAAAACAAAAGCAAAGCAAACAAACAAAACCCAAAGTCCAGGGAGGATGCTACTCCTGAAGCTATTTTTGTTTGTTTGTTGTTGTTGTTTTGTTTTGGTGGGGTTTTTTTTTTGTTTTGTTTTGTTTTGTTTTTCATGGAAGGCTTGAGTCATTTTCTATGGGAAAAAATTGCATTAAATTTTAAAAAGCCAAAGAGCAGGAGGAAAGACACTCTGGCTGCTCAGGCAGTAATATCAAAGGATAATATGTGCAGGTTACATATGCTTTCAGCCTTCTGCACTCAGCTATACCGAATCTCCTCCCCTGATTCCCAAAGTGGATGCACGAGCCCCACCTCTGTTCTCATGTCCCGTCCAGCTGGACCACTGTCCAGGCCATGCTGTTTAGGTTGTCCCTGCTCTTGCCAGGCCAGCAGCGTCACCTACTACTCATTCTGTGTCTCCTGTTGGAGAAGAAAGCCTGGCCCCAAATCAAGGCTGTTGAGCTGCAAACAGATAACTGGCTTCTTTTGACTTGAATTAAGGGCAAGTCTTACCTGCCCCTAATCCTATTCTCTGCTCACCTCTGCCACCACCTAACTTCTCTCCAGTTCTTGTGCCCAAGCCAAAAGAACACTGTCCTTGGGTAGCCACTTTGCATGAAAATTTACCTCCTAGAAGCCAAGCCAGCCTGGTGGTGCGCAAGAGAATGCATCTTGCAGGGATGTTATAAGGATGAGCCAAAAACGAAAGTTCTTGGAACAAATATGCTCTCAAAAATGGTAGAATTTTCTATTTGTTTCCTAGACTTTGATTCTAGTCCCTTCTTATAGCTCGGCTTCTCTGTGGACTGATCACCAATAAGTACCAGTCCCCCTCAATGGTCCCATGTCCTAAATAGCTACGTCCTACCGGGTCACATTGATGGCACTGGGCATGGCATTGCCTCCATAGTTTGACCCTATTAACTGAGGAGATCCTTTGATTTTGACAAGTACTTGTTCTCATGCACTGTAAACTCTTCTGGGAGGACGAGTATAGATGAATCGGTTCATGGAAATTACCAATTACAGGAAAGTTGTGCCCCTATTAATAAGGTTAGGAATGTTATCATCATAGGAGAATCAGATGGGAGTCTATTGAATTTAAAACACTTAGGAAAACTTTATTCAAAAGTGGACTTAGAAAGATATGAGGGGCATGTGATGTAATGAGCACTAGGTATTATATAAAATTGATGAATCACTGAACTCTCTTTGAAACTAATAGTACATTATGTTAATTAATTGAATTTAAATAAAATAAAATTTTAAAAAAGATATAATAATGACATATTTAATGATAAGTAAATCAGATAAAGAAGGCATTACTCTAGAATTGCTCTGGCTGAAAGGGATAGACTGGCTTCAGGTTCTGTCTGTTATGATCCCACTTGTATCTCCTTTTCAGAGACTTGAAGGCCATACTATGTGTATAAGGAACTCTAGATCCTAGTTCTAGGTTCTTCCACTACATAGCTGGGGGATCTTGAACATTCTCTTCGGTAGTAGTTTTATTATCTCTAGAATGGAAAAAAATATATAATTCTCCCTGCACGCCATTTGAAAACATTTTTTTTTAATTAAAATTTAGAAAATTTAACAACAGCGATAACTCAGCCTCATGAAGCACTTATAGGCACTCTTCTGAAAACTTTCACATGAATTAGCTCAATCTTTGCAGGAACATTAAAAGGCTGCTTACTATTTTTTTAAAGATTTTATTTATTTATTCATGAGACAGAGAGAGAGAGAGGAAGAGGCAGAGGGAGAAGCAGGCTCCCTGCTTCTAGATGCGGGACTAGATCCCAGGACTCTGGGATCATGACCCAAGTGGAAGACAGATGCCCAACCAACTGAGCCACCCAGGCGCCCCAAGGCTGCTTAATATTATTATGCTTTTTTGACAAATGACACATTGAGGCACAGAGAGGCTGAGTAATTTGCCTAAGGTCACACTACTGATGAGTGGCAAAGCTGGGGTTTAAAAGTAGGCCATCTAAGCCCATGCTGGCCCTCCTATCTCATATTGCTTCCCTAACCAATTTAGGAAGGTGAAAGTCACAACAGTACATGTAGAAGTGTTCTAGAATGCTAAGATATTTGTTAGCATGGAGATACTTGCAATCATACCATTTGGAATGCAAAGTAATACTGATTTTTTTTTTTCTTTCCTTCTTTCCCGGTTTGGGGCATTTCCTAAGAAGTTGATGACTGTACCTTCTTTTCTTTGCTGATAGCATTTATTTTCCAAAGAAAATCACTATTTATCAAATAGAATTTGGTAATCAAAGTGGAAAGGCTGCTTTCAATAAAGAAGTCTTAGAAGTCTAAAAAAGGAACATGTGCTTTCACCTTTCACCTCAACCACAGACATCCTACCTAGTAGTTCAGATACATAGACCTAGTCGCAAGACCTAACTATTTTACTGTTAAGCCAAGAAGTGGAAGAGTCTCTGTCCACAAATGTTGCCCCTCCCCCACCATGCAAAGACTTACTCTGGCACTCTCTCTGGAGAGGTTGACAGCTCTTCAATAGGGGGAGGGGAGGCCGAATTCCCCTTCCGGTTTGGGTGAGCCAGGGAATGATGGGAGCATCCATCCCAAGAGAGGCTGAACGCAGAGATGCTCCAATTCTGAGGATGTCTCTTTGTTTCTTGTTTATTTCTTGCTGGGTCTGCAACCTCCTTGCAGTTGGGAAGAATAGAGACTTCAAAGGGCTTCCTTACACCTGAAAAGACTATGAAACCACATGGAAAGAGACAGGATTTCCTCATGCTGGAAGGATAAACATACACAACTTATTATCATGACGAGAGACAAAGACTAAAAACAAAAATGGGCTCAAGAAAGTTTTAGATCCATATATCCTGAAACAGATTATCAACAGAGAATGTGCAGCATTTGGCTCAACCTGGTCCTTTGAAGGTAAAGCTCAGAGAGGATAATCACCCTTCCCAATACAGGCTCCCCTGCAGGCTTTCATAAGCCATATTTGGGTGTTACCTGAACTATGGGGTTGACCTAATTTGCCATTTCTTGTCTTGTTAAATGAGGCTGACTCTACCCCACTGCTTTGGAAGGAAGTTTGAAATGTGAATCCAGAGGCCAGACTGCAGGACCTCACACTCCACAGGTGACTTCAATTAAGTGCAGTCACTCCTAAACCTGGGGCCTTGGCCAAGCTCAATATGAAAATTAGTGGTGAAGGTTTCTCATGCCTGTAGATGCCCTTGCCCACCCTCTCCAAAACTATTACACCAGGATCTCCCGGGAGGGGTCTAGAGATCAGTATTGTTTCAAATCTTCACAGGTGATTTGGATGCCCAGATGAGGTTGAGAATGACTGTCACGGGGTTTCTCCTCATTGGGGACCAAAGGCCCCTAGTGGCTACCCTGTTTTTTACCTGCCAGGTTATAGTACTAAACGAGTTCCTTACTTGTTTCCAGATGCTAAAATCAGCACTGCATGCTAGCTGTTAGTACATATACAAAAGGAAGGATAGGAATGGCATTGCCCAAGAGACCAGAAATTGGTCTACACAAGAGAACATGTACTCTTAGGAGGTGTCCCTCTGTGCTTATTTGCCACTTGAGGACAATTAATGGATGTCCACACTGTAACTGCTTGCTAATTTCTCTGGTCAGACTTACATTCTGTACCCAGATTGACATTATGGTGATGATGATGATGATGGTGATTTCCCAATTCACTAGACTGAGTAGTGAAATAATAGGCATGTCTTTGAAGGGGCATCAGGAGTCTGTCTACCCCTGTGACCCTGGACAAATCACTACTCTTATTGAGTCTTATGGGTTTTTTAATTTACAAGATGAAGGGAGTTAGACTAGCTTGGTGGTTTTCAAAAGGCATTTCACACTAGAATCCTTTTTAAACAAAACAGATTAAAGGGGATTGTCTCTGGCTGCAGCCAGGGGTGAGGTGTGGAAGCAGAGCTGCAGGACTATGAGGTCTCTCTGAGACCACCATGAACCCTCTGGTCTGCTGAGCTCAGAAGGAGCGAGGAGATCTGAATCTTATCAGTTGAGGCCAGTCTGTGTGCCTTGAGCTGTCAGCCTGTTTACCTTTTCCAATGCCAACCCCTCTTTTTGGGGGAGAGAAGAGCAGAGATGGGAGTCAGTGGTGGCTGTGAGTAGTACCCTAACTGGTAATTTATTGCAATAGATGATCTCTGGGTTTTCTTAAAGCTCCATATTCTGAATTTTAAGACTTTGCTCCTAGTATCTCTTAAAACCGAGTAGGGAACAAAAAGAGATACCCATCTTAATTCTGGCGATTTTTATAACACGACCATTGCCAGGCACAAAGTGCAGCCACTTTGGAACAATTGATCAGGCTGAATGGACAGTGATGAGCATACCGAATGGAGACTGGAAAATGGGAAGGGTTGGGAAGAGCGCTCCAGGTTGAAGCCCCATCAGGAGTCCTCACTATATTAGAAAGTTAAAGCGGTTGGAAGTTGAGTCAGTCCTCCATTCTAGAAACTAAAGAGAGAGCCAGATAGTTGCTTGTCAAAAGAATAACAATTTGGGGAAGTGCAAAAGCTGACTTTGAAACAGATGAAACAATATAAAACTCCAATAAACTCAGGTATCACTCTGGAATTAATGGAGGACAAATTGGATCTGCTGTTAACTTAAATACCCATCTGCTCACATCCCTGGAGCCCATAAATTTGTGGGGCTAATTAGTTGTTGCCATCCTGAGAGCAGCAGGGGGCTAACCACATTCCCTGGAGTTTTGTTACACACAAGCCCATTTCCCTGCCTCTTCAGACACCTGAGTTGGAGGGGTAGGGAGTGGAATGGATAGGGCGTGTCCTGGCGCGGTCCAAAGAGTTTGGATGAGATAGTGATGGGCGTCCATGTTCTCATCTTGATCTTCCTGAAAGATGGTATTGAGAAATCTCCAAGCCTATTTACATTTTCTCCACTATTATATATTTTTGTCATCACTTCTACAACAACAATGCTTTTTCTCATCTATCCAATTACCATCCTGTCCCTTCCCTCAGTCCCCCTCTGCTGCCTGACTTGACTTCTCTAAAAGCGATTCTGTCTGTACCAGAAACGTGAAGCCTTAATATAGGCTCTTCAGCATAATCGCTTCTTAATTAAGTCAGGCTATGGCTCGGTTTCCCAGAATTGTTTCCAGAGGGCTTAATTTTACTTCTGCTCAAAATTAATATTTTACATTTTGCTCTTAAAAGAAACAAAAAAAGACTGAAAAGGAACTTGAGAAGAGCAGAATGAGAAAAGGGTCCAGGGAAAAAGAGAGATCATATTTCAGCTCCCATTACAGAACCTTCAAGCCTCTGTTGCTGTTTTCTGCAAGTAACACTCAATCTGTGACATTCACTTTAGCAAAACAAAGCATGCATCAAGGTAATTAAATGGCACAGCTCAGAGCGAATTAAGGGATGATTCTATCAACAGGAGGCACCTGCTGATCTGACACTTTCCATGTGCCTGGTCTGTCCTGGCTGTGCCTGCCCAGGACTATGGGGAGCCAGCACAGGGTACCTGGGTGCCCTGTAAGCGGGCACCGTCTGAGATCTGTGTGCTTGTCACAAAGGCAGAAGACCCAAGAGATGAATGATATTAGTGCCGTTGTATCTTCTTCCTCAAGAGCTGGCCCGGGCGCTCCTGGGGCCTCTCACTAATGACTGTGGTGCACAGGAACTTGGGGGCACATGCACCCTGAGACTGCAGGGAGCGCGCTCTTCCATAAGAAGGTGCTGGACTGCTGGCCCAACCCAACAATGCCGTCTGTTATCCACTCAGCCATTCACGGACTCCCTATTATATTCCAGACTGTGTCCAGCTGCTGGAGCTCCAATGATAACAAAACATAGACATGGGCGCTGCCTTCATCAAGCCTGCACATCTGTGGGTCACAGAACATGGGTCAGGGTGAGAGTTCACGTGTACAAACCCACTCGGAGAGTGTGCAGGAGAGCAGCATAAAGGAGACCTGGGGATCCTCAGAGGGTATATCCTAGAGGTATATGCTGCCTAAAATGGGTCTGGCTTGGATTTTTTTTCCAGTATGATCATAATCACATACAGAAATTCTGTACTTTTTCTATTATTCTGCACTTCTTTTCATTAAGACTATCTCCGTAGAATCTCCCAGGAGGTTACATAGTGGTTGGGGTTGGGGGAATTGATCCAAAGGCTGAGGAGCTAGAAATGTGGTACTACGACTCTGGCCCAATGTGTAAGAGGCCAAGTGTAAGGTCCCTGAGAGATTTCTTCCTATTATCCTCAACCTTCCCTCCTCTCTGCTTCCCAGCTAAGAGTGGTGCTGTCTGGAGTAGGGGGGTGGAAGTCAAAGATGCTCTGAGGGACCAGATAGACTGAGTTCTTAACCATTGATCTAACCACATAGAATATGCAAATCTATGGGAACGTATGCGATAATATCTGGCCGTGGGATTTATGTGATCACCTGAAATCCTGGTTCTGGTAGGACATGATAGGATGTTGGGAAATTTCATCCTAGGTTCCTGTGACTGATGCTGTGCCAGGGTGTTTCATTTGCATGACTGATTATTAGCCAGATGGGCCCTTCTTCCCGCTCTACAAAGTACCAGCAGGAAGGGGTTTCTACTACTGAGCCTGCTCTTGCTGAGGGACTATGCAAATTCATTACTTGCTATGAAAGTTTATTGTACAAATACCACATAAGATAATTGGGCAGTACTCTCCTTTCGTACATGGATTTTCATCAAAAGAAAAGTCTGTTTCTTTTAGGAATGGATTTACTACAAGGGGCTTAGTTTATAGGATTTCTCAATTTCTTTTTGTAAATATTTTATCAGCATGATAGATTAGTCTTAAGAAGATTGAAAGGTACATTTTCCTTTAGCCATTTGGCATAAGAAGAGAAATGATTTTTTCCCCTGAAAAAGAACTTGGGATGGCAATAAACCCATATATGTTCAGGTGCTTCATAATGGGAACTGGGACTTCCTCATTTATCCCAGCTTGTGCATTGTTATCAAATGTTGCTTCTGCAGTGAACGGGCTTGAAACATTGCCAAACCTGGACTCTGCCAAGCCTCACCAGGCTCAGGTCTGGGCGTCTCTGTGTTCTTATTCACACAGAAAGGTATGGAGTGAGCCCTTCCTTTAAGTGCTTCATTTGTAGTTAGCACCCTTCACCATAATCATGAAGTAGATACTATCATTAGTCATTTAATAGTTAGAAAAATTGAGGTACAGAGAAGTGAAGTGAGTGCCCACGATGATAAGGAAGTGGCGAGGTCTAGCTTCAATGACAAGGCCATGTGCTTGGGGACCCTATCATGCTCCTGCTTCTGTAGGTCCTCGCTCTGGAGAGGCACCTCCTTTCTCCTCTCAAATGTGTTTACTATCCTCAGCCTTTCTACAAAGCACAAAGTCATGCTGAGTCAGAGGCCAGTGGCTGGAGAGAGGGTAAAGGCAAAAGGCATTCTGGGGCAGGTGTGAAAGAACATTTCATTTCAACCTAATGTTCACATTCAGACCTTACAGGCCAAATGGGAAAGGAAATCTGTGTACTACACCAAACTCTGCACAGTCTTCTCTTCTCTACGGTCAAGCCATGTCTTACTCTTTTTATAATCTCACGCAGTTTTAACACTCATCTCTACCATGGAGCCCTCTTCCAAAGATTTGTTTTGGCATTCTTCTAGTTCTTATGCATTCAGGTCTACATAGCTGGTTTTATAGGTGTTCTTGGATACATACATATTCATATATATCTTCTTTCCTCCATTGTATCAGAGCTCCCATTGGCCCTTGGGAAGGGTCAAATATTGTCTTTCATACCATTCTTCCACTGTTTCTTGGATAGGTCTGGAGATACTGGGTTACATGGAGCACCCAGAATGTTAATGTTAATGTTGGGGACCAGATCATGACCCCAACACCATTCTACACCATCAGAAATATCCATGATGCTCAGCCTTTGCAAACAGAAATAGAAAGCTTAGATTCTAGCTATTAAGAGTATGAAACCTCGAGACCAATCTTAACTATAAATATGCACAGATGGAGACACGTGTGCAAGGGGCTAAAAAAAGTGTACTTGCACGGTCGGTCAGCACAGAGAAGTGGACAAGAGGGGGAGTACATTTTATGAATAGGTTTCAAGGGCAAGCACACAGCTGATTATCTAAGACAGAGGTCAGCAAATTAGGGCCCCTGGGCCAAATCTGGCCAAGTTACCTTTTTTTTTTTTTACAGTAAAGTGTTACGAAACCACACTCACGCTTTTGCACATGATCTAGGGCTGCTACCCTACTGCAAGAGCAGGTTCAAGTAGTAAGGCACAGACAGCATGACCCAAAAGCCTAAATATTTACAGCGTAGCCCTGTTCTCTGCTTCTATTTTTGAAGCATACAATCTTCTTCTAAACTTCATACGGAAAAATCTCTGTAAGTCCAACTCCCTCCCCGTCCCCATATTTAGCCCATTTTCTTTCCCCGTCACGTATACGAATTTGAAAAGAGCTCAGAACTTCAATTTCCGCAAGTCAGTCACTTCTTCAGAACATTCAGTGCCATGGTCTACTTAGATGCAGATTTTACATGAGTTCCAGATTTTTTTTATTGTACTTTACCTTTTCAGAGTACATTTTAGCATAAATGGTAAGGAAATTATTTGTGCATTGTCTCACACTTAGAATCTCTTTGCCAGATCCTGCAGTTTGGCCAGGAATTTCTGGGGTAGGTGTGATAATCATCAGACTGTTCTTGACACCTCCAACCAGAAATGTATAGTGGGAAATTGAAAAGAAATGAACTCTAGAGGGGATTTCAATCTCAGCTTTTTCGACTTCTGGAGTTTTGTTTCAATTTTAACCTACTATTCCCAGTATGACATATTTCCTGGTTTTCAGTATTGATTTTTATATTATGGAAGAAATACAAGGATGTGCTGTTTCTGGGTCATGTTCACACCATAATGTGTTCACTAAGGTGTGTGTAAAGCCCTCAGTCCAGAATTATATGGAGACAGAAAATGTGAAAGGGGACATGGAACTAGTAGGCTGCCTTGCAGGGCTCCCTGACCTGAGGCTGTACATAAAGAGGTCAGCCTTCACACCCAAGCAGGACCAGCTGAAAACTCTGGGTTAACTTATCTGAAATCTCACACATTTATCAGTGGGATTATATCTCCCACCAACCTTCCTTAACAAAAGGTCAAGTGGATCACGGAAAAGTGTCCAGAAATAGCAAAGCAAGTCCTTGAGACTCAGAGGCATTTGATCCAGGGAAAATATGAGCCCTGAGCAAAGAAAGAAAATCACAACTTTCTTCAAACTCGAGAGTATCACTAGTAAGAATGTTCTTAAGTGCATGGAGAGACGTCAATAGCTATGGAATTGTGCTAGGCATGAACAGCGCATCTATAACCTTTGAGAATAGCATCACAGAGGGCAACCACCATACTGTGGGCTACAATGCAGAATTTTATAGGAAACGGGCCTTTAGAGGACCCCTTTGTTTCCCAGATAAGAAAGCGCAAGCTATGAAAAACAAATTGAGGGATAAGCAGTCTGACATCCAACGAGCTTCCCAGTCTGCAAGGTTTATTTTTTTTATACATGATCTCATTTGATTCTTGCCGCATGTCTGAAATTCTATAAATCACGTACATTGAATAAATGAGAAAATTAAGCCTTAGCAGATTTAAAAATTTGCCCAAAGTTTTTATAGTTTGTTAATGATGGAACTGGATAGAAATTTATATCTGATTCTTCACTACACCATGCAAGGTTGGAATACTATTGTCCCCAGCTCTTTCAGGAACAAAGCTGAGAGAAAAAGTTGACCATTGTGTACCTTATAGGTAAGGGCATTTTTTTTTTAACCTACTACAAATGATGATTTTGATATTTATTTCAGGTAATTTCCTCCAGGCATATATTGCATCTTAAGCGAAGTACAGCTTCGGACCTAATTTCTTTTTGTAACATGTTCTCACAGCTACCCCATCACTTTGTAATACTAAGATAGTTTAACAATCGTACTAGGAAAAAAGAGGGGGCAAAAACATGGGGGGGATGATGGGGTGGGCCATTCCCACGTTCTTCTGTCTCATTATACTTCATTACATGGCGTGAGGGTATAGAGCCTGAGATTCATTGCCTATTTCTCTTGGATTCACAAACTGCTTTTTGTGACACATCCAGAAAGAGGAACTCGAAGAAGAAGAATCACTCTGAGTTGTGTGAATTCAAATGGAAGCCAAAAGAAGCTGACAGATATTGAAGCATGAGCCAGAGACAAAAGCGGGCCCGTGACGTCTGCCGATGTTGTGTCTAGGGTTGTTCATTTCATCATGTCGCGCGGCAGGTGCGTGGTGACAGGTTGTTGTGCTTACAACCGCAAGTGTTCCGTTAAGCTCTGCCGCTTGCTCTGTAAGTTCGTCGTGGAAGAGGGAAAGATGTCTTTGTCTAAATTTGAGTAATAATCATGGTGATTATAACGCCGTGTGTGGCGCCAGTTCATGGTAAACAGGGAATTTCCTTCAATCAAGGAAATCGAAAAGGCACTGCTTTGATAACCATAGGCAAGTATAGGGCTTCTGGAAGCAGAATGCGGTAGTTGCTTATGTGTGTCGAGGAGGGAGAGTGAGACTACGTATTGATGGGATAAGAAGTGATTCGAGCATTCCCAAGGCCCTTTCAGTATCTGGAGAGAGCTCCGTAATTCATAATCCTGAAATGCATAAGCTGATAATTGCCTTAATCACCGGAGAAACATGGCTGAAACGAACTGAAATAAGCCATAAAACTCATTACAAGATAACAAGATTCTATCTATTCTCCAAGGTCACATTAGTGCTCCATAAGGTCAAGAGTTAATCTCCTCGTTCAGTGGAAGCACGTAGATAAGAAACTGGTGTTTGTGTGTGTGTGTGGTTTACATCTTTCTAAAATTCCAAGACAATAGAGATGGCCAGGTAGGCGAAAGGAAAGTGGATGACAGTTAATGAATCATCCACGCTGTTGTGCTTTCCTTTTTTGACTTTTGGAGTACAGATGTCCAGGATATCAATGATTGTGAAATGGGTTTGTTTTGCAAATTTAGCATTCCCCAGACTGACCACCCCTCCTTCCATATGATTCAAGTAGGCTGTCTACAGGTCAACAAGGCTATGGCTTGAGATTCTGAACAAACTTCTTTCCCACCGGCCTGATAAGGTGAACCTTAGATAGTTATACAGGAAGGAATCTTAGGCATCGCTCCCTTTGACCTCCTCACTCTTTCCGATGAGAGAAACAAGGGCCAGGCAGGTGCAATGCTAGCCAAATCCCTCAGGCCATTCACAGAGGATGGAACCACAAGGTAGTCCAGGGTACTATTTCACTAAAAGAGAGGTTCTCAGGGAGGGAAAGGCAGAAGCTAGAGACTGCAAATGTCAGGAAGATGGAATCTCTGCCTTCCCCAAGGATGCTAAGAACAACGCTGTCTTGAATTGGGGCATCACGTCCTCATGCATGGAAGGTGATTATTGGTTAACCTGGCCCTGGGGCTCTTGCTGCTTCTGCATTTTTGTCCTCATTCGATGCAGGTGACCCACCTCCTCTTCCCTCCAGGCCCTCACCTCCAACTCTGCTCCTCCCTCTCCTCTGTAGCTTCCAAGACGCGGATCTTGCATTATAAGATCTAGATGTCCCTGTTTCTCAGTAAAGACTGGAAAATAACAAACATAAGAATGTGAGTGAGAGTTTGTGCCTGAGTCATAGAAAGTTCTCAATAAAGTCATCATCATCATCCTTACCACCATCACCGGTTTAGGCAGGGCCAAGGGATGAAAGGAGACAAGAGACTGCCTAGTTCTCATCACTGCTATGCCCCCCATTAAAAGAAACGAGCTATAAATGCAGCAGAGAGAAAAATCTAAGTTTTAAAAAAATAAAATTACAGTTAAATTGTTATTTAATTCCAAGGAGACATCTAAAAATCCCTCCACCTCCCTTATGGGATGATAAAAGAGTCACTGTTTGGGGACATAGGGTGATTCCAGTGTCAGCTCCAAACGTTTTCAGGCATTTAGGTACCATTAATCATCAATAAATTACATGCAAATTTAAATCTACTGATCTGGAATCCTAGCTTTTTGTTTGTTTCTTGTTTTTTTGTATATGTGGCTTTTAACTCATAGATGAAAAAGACCAAGAGTGCTGTCATTTTTTAGTTAACAGAACAAGAAACTAGTTTCTGGCTCCTGCAATTGCCAACTTCTCTAGAAAGTACTTTCTTTAAGATTGCTTTGTGAAAACAATTTAAATTAAGCTCCCAGAATATGCATTTATTTAAGATTCACTTTGATAGATTCTGTGTACTTGGTTACTGCAGAATTAATCCTCAGTGAATATGTCTTTGATAATCAGTTGATTTTCATTTAACACACAGTAACCACCATACAAACTCTAGTCAAGTATATCTTTTCAAGAAAAAAATAGGGTGCCTGGGTGGCTCAGTCGTTAAGCGTCTGCCTTCGGCTCAGGTCATGGTCCCAGGGTCCTGGGATCGAGTCCCACATCGGGCTCCCTGCTTGGCGGGAAGCCTGCTTCTCCCTCTCCCACTCCCCCTGCTTGTGTTCCTGCTCTCGCTATCTCTCTCTCTGTCAAATAAATAAATAAAATCTTTAAAAAAAAAAAGAAAAGAAAAGAAAAAAATAAAAAGTTGAGTAAATACCAGCCAGTGATTAAATTAGCTACTTGTTTCTTTCTGCAGCCCAATCAATTGGATAGATTCAATAGTAAATTTTTAAGTGGAATTCCCTGAATGGCAAGAATAAATTTTATTCACTGACATCGGCAGGATTCTCGGGTCTACATTCAGCTCAGGGCTAGTAAGTTTACACATTTGCTTCCTGGGGATAAATGAAGAAAGCATAAAAGCCAAAACGAAATCCACTAGGAAGGGAATGCTGAGGTCAGCTCATCAGCTCTGCTGTTCCAGGGAGCTCTGTGAGCAAGTCGCTGCAGGTCCCAGACTGCTAGAGGTGGTCTCCAGCCATGCTGCCCTCTATCCAGGAAGCTGACACCTTCTAGCAGAACCTTCAGAAAATGGGCATGGAAATTGGGGTCTGCACCCAAGTTCTAGATCTAGGAGTTAACAACTTGTGACCTAGGGCAAATGATGACCTCCTGAACACCAGTTTTCTCTTTTGTAAAATGGGAGTATAGAACAATATTGTCCTCAGAAGCCTTCATGTGAGTATCAACTGCGATGCTAATGTAGATGAGAGGATCGTTTACACTGTTCGGCCCGTGAATAGATACACTATTCTTGTGATGTTTTCCCAGTGAGCAAGGGCTTGGGATAATATAGCCTGATGAGGCTTTGTTGGCAACCAAATGCATTTTGGGGGAAGTTGGTATCCAGATAATACCAGATTTCCAGTAGCTGCAAAACAGAACCACATAAGATGTTGGGCATGGGGCCCAGACCCAAGTCCACACGGCTGATGGCTCACCTTCTCAAGAGCTCAACCCACCCCCGTTTTAATCCTTTTGGAAGATTGCTCCTAGGCAGTGTTGCCAAATGGACAGCAGTTCCAGTTGGAGCAGGATGGCAGCTGACTTACCTTAATTGTAGAAATAGCCAGAGTACATCCTGGGTTGAGCAGAGGTCCATCCTTTACTTCCCTTACTTCCTTAGGCATTCCATAGAGTCAGAATTCTGGGGATAGAAACTCTGGGGTGTGGTTCACTGCAGCATGCCCCCCACCCCCCTTGGCTGCTCAGGCTCCCTTTGGCCCTGAACGGAAGAGGAAGGGATATACCCATGTTCTTATCAATAAACAAGCCAACAAGGAAGGTGCTGCACACCATGTGTTCACTCCTCCTTGCATCGGGGTGGGAATCTCAGCACGAAGAGGGGCTCCAGACCCCCAGAGCCGAAAGGGAGCCTGAGAACATGTGGCACCTGCTGACAGTCACTCCGCCTTCAGAAAGGCACTTGGAATGCAAGCTGTGCATTGCCTTCATCTTTTACTGCTCTGCCAGACTGTTTACTGGAGCAACCTTATTACCAATCTCCTAAAAATCCCCATAAAATCCATAGATCATGGGCTATAACATCAGTACCGCACCAGCCTGCATGATGAGCCGCTACAATTACTAGTCAGGGGCTGGAGGAAGCCGGCCGCGGTCACCAGGTCCCCACCCACGTACAGCATGTGGACCATAGAACCAGCTCCAGAAAGACCGGGAAGGAAGGAAAGAAGAAAGAGCTCTCGGCAGTCTCTCCTTTAAGTTTCCCCTTCTTACGGATCTTTTCCTGAGGGGGTTCTTTTTCTTTCCCTCTTTGTTCTTTCAGTTTCAGATATATTCCCCCACCCACTGTCTCTCCTAGCCTCTAGAAACAGATGTGGGACTTGAGAAAGACAACTTCATAGTTGTCGGCTCCCACTGGGGGACCGACAGCAGCCGGCGGGCCGTGGGGAGGGCGAGGCTCAGGCCAGGTTTGCTGCAGCTGTGGGAGAAATCTCTGATGAATTTCAAACCCTGCCTCTGCTTCGGACGTGATCAACAGTCACAGCGGGGCTTCTGTGTTTGACTATATGAACAAGCTCAGAGGGAGAGAGAGAATGCAGCCCTTCCCCTCTGCTCTTTCCCTCCCCCGCCGCAGTGTAGCGGACTGGAGGGCCAGGGCAAACGTGCCTGCCCTGAACTGAGCAATCCTCCAGAAGGTGGACAGCAGGTGCCAGGCCCTCAACACGCAGCCCCGCTGTGGCTGCCCCCAGTCCTCATTGCCGGCAAGAGCCGGATACTGAGCAAGATGTAGGGTGGGGCCTGCCCTTGGCTCCTCCCCAGTATGTCTGGGGCAGAGAGCTTGAGACACCCACATGTGTGGGGTCCTGGAGCAGCTTCCAGTAGAACACAGGCGGGGAGTGAACCCAAGAAGCCCCCTCACTGGGATCTGCCTCCTCTGCCTCTTTCTAGGCTCTTCAGAAGAATGGCTTATGGGATGAATGGGTGATAAATGTTGCTGGAAGGAGGCTGTAAATTACAAAAGTCCTTGCAATCAGTCAATCAATCAATCAATCAATCAATGTGTAAACAAACAAATAAATAAATAAACCCTGTCTCAGGTTATTAGAGCCTCCAGCCTTATCGGAAAAGTGGCTACACTGCTCACAGAGGTGTTTGTTAAATATTCATTGACTAAGCATATAAAGCCTCACTCTCCACCAGAAAACAATGTGACAGCTTCTTGGCTTTCCTGCCTGTAAAATGGGTTGTTTATTCACTGATTAACTCAACAAACATATAACACGCGTCTCCTTATGCACACAACTGACCTAGCTGATGGTACGATAAGGTAACCTCGTTCCTGTCCTCAGGAAGCTCCTTGTTGGATCTCCGGATTCTTTTTTAGAGGTATAAAGTCAATTCTCTGGAAGTAGCAGAGGTGGGAGAAGGGAATGCTGGCCTCTTTTTCTTTTGGCTGTGGAAGGTTTTCACAGAAACTTTCCTTCTAGGCAGAGCTCTAGGTAGACAATGAAAAGCCAAGTGGACCTCCCTGCTCAATGGCAGGGTCAGTGCCCTTATATCTGCCCTGGGTCAGCCTAGTAGGAGGAGAGGGGACCTCAGAGCCCCCCAAACTGCCATCGTAATAGAAAATAACTCCTACAGGCCCTTTTTCTTTCTGAGAACTTTAGAGACCATCCAATGCAGTGCTTCTGAAAGTCTGGTCCCCTACCAGCGGCAACAACATCACCCACAACTCCACAGAAATGCAGATTCTCAGGCTCTACCTCAGACCTACTCAGTCAGAAATGGGAGGCGCTCAACCGCCTGCACTCCTAACAGCCATCCGGGGTCCCAGGGTCTCCAGTGGGGCTGCATGTTGGAATCACTTGGGTGGTTTTTAAAAACGCTGATGCCTGGGTCCCACTCCCGGGGATCCTGATTTCATTGGATGGGATGACGTTTGGGGACCAGGATTTGAAAATCTGTTCAGGCGATTCTAAGTTTCAGTCAAAGGCTGAAAGTTCTGCTGTTGAGGAGAGGGGCCCTCGGATCCTTACCCTATGCCAGACCTTTGGCTGTTATGCTTTTTGTTTTCTAGAATTTCTTAGCAATTTCCAGACATTTGCACAGTCATTAAGGAAAAGATGCTAATCAGTAGCATCTAAGCTGGCACCTCTCACCTTCCTTTCTGGAGTTTTCTCACAGATAAGTAGGCAATGTGCAGCGAAGTGAGGTCAGGAGCCGTTCCTGGGGCTGACATTGCTCCCCGCCCCCCTCGCTTCCCCGCAATCCCTATCTAGGAGTGGTGGAGAATGAAGGGCAGGGCTGGTTGGGAAGAAAATTGAGATTTCCTAGATGTTTAGCACATGATGGTGTCTGATTGTGAAAATCAATAAATATACTCGCTGGAAAGAAAAGAAAAATCTCCCCAGCCAAGCTCTGTGTGAAGCAGGAGGGGAAAGGAAAAGCATTACTCAGAGGAATGCTGGCCTCCAATGGAAACCTCAGAGCAGCCTTAAACCCATTTCCTTCAGACATTCTGGGACCAGATTCATTGTCCATCTTGGCATCTGCCCCATCCCACCATTGGACATGTTGCCTAGCTCCTGGGAAGACCTCCTCCCCAATCCTAGGGAAGAATTAGAAGGCACATGATGGAGAGCCAGAGACTGTCCATTAGCGCCCCCTGCGTTCATCAGATTCCAGCTGACATTTCCCTGGGCCTTTTCTTACCCACGAACAGAGTATTAGTAGTGGACTTCTCCTCTCTGGAGTTTGGAGAAGATGTGGATAGGAAAGGGAAGAGGCTTCTGCATTTCAGCAGTGTTCTGCCTTAGAGAAGAAGAGAACACGGAAAAAGGTCTGAGAGGTTCCACCCACCTCCCATCCATTTGGAACGCTGGCTGGAGAGAGGTTTTAAATCCATCCGACTGCCTTTTAGCACACTTACCTAAACATACTGTACCTCTAGATGATCCTACATAATTTTTCTACTTAAGAGACTCAAACGCAATCCTCATTTCTTTTCCTTCTAGAAATATAGCATGGAGCGTGGCGTGTACCTCTGAATCAAGAGAATAACTGCAGGTCTGTAGGTGTCATCCCCCCAGAGGCATGGGTAGAACTGGGAGATGACACAGACCACACGTGACATGTTGCAGAGGTGCTACTGAAGGTCACAGAGTACAGATGTGGCATCAGGGCTCCGGTGGGTGGATTTCCAGATTCCGAGTATGCACAGAGGAGGACTGTGGGTGTAAGGGGGGGACAGGAGGGACACTGCTGAGCCCTGGACCAGAGCACTTGCCTTTGCATCCTCTTTCCTTGAAGGCAGAAGCCATTGGAGGGAGGGTTTGAGAAAAGGTAGTCCTTGGCTCAAGACCAGAACCAGTGTAGAGCCCAAGTTTGAGTAAGTAGGCAAGTGTCAGTTTAAAGTTTTCTTTTGGGGGCCCCTGGCTGGCTCAGCTGGTAGAGCATGTGACTCTTGATCTCAGGGCTATGGGTTCAAGCCCCACTTTGGGCATAGAGTTTGTGTGTGTATATATATATGCTCTTCTCCAAGAAGATGACCCACTTCCATGGAACATACTTCAACTACATTTGGAATGTGTACATTTTGAATTTGCCGAGTCCTTTGTGCTCCATGTCGGGGGTCCTTTCTTAACTCTCAAAGGCTTAAGTGTCCCTGGCTGAGGGACTGAAGGGGTTACCTGGCTTGTCCTTCATACTCACTGTCATAGTCAGGAGTAGAGATCTGGAGAAGGAGAACCTCTTCAGTTGAAACCATGTTGCACAGTTAGGCTGTTGCTATTTGTGGTTTTAGGACGGCCCTATAAAGAGCAGCCAAAAAAAATCCCTGGAAAGGGCCAGGGGCTTGTCGTGCCTTGAGTGGGGACTGAATGTCTAGTCAGCCCCAACTGCAGTGTCTGGGTTCTCAGCTCTTTAACAAGGCCAGCTTCTGAGCCTTGCCTCCGATTTCAGGACAGCATCAGGAATTTCATGGCAGAAAAACTCTGCAGTGCACGCAGGGAGGGACCGACCATCTTGTCCTTGCCTTGGAAGGATGGGGGGACAGACGGTGGTCAGCAGAGTTTTAGCTCAGCATTGCAGCGAGGGCAGCTCAAAAGGGCCAGTCTCTTCTTTGAAGTTTTCCCGGATAGTCTCCATCGAATTCCAGGGTATATTTTTTCTTTTATATTCTTCTCAGCACCCAAACGAAAGACACAGGTGTCCTGTCCTCTCAGAGCACCCCATGCCTGCCCTGTTGTGTCAGCGGTGATGCTGCTTTAGGATTCAGCGTCTCCTGTCTGTTTTCCCCCTAGACTATAAAAGGCAGGATCGTGTCTTTCATCTCTGTAGCCCCAGCGTTTTGACAGTATCTGGTGTACAGAGATCCACAATTCCTTATCTGCAATTCCAAATTCAAAAAGGTCTGAACATCTGAAGTTTGCTATAACTCATTTGCAGTAAAATCTGGGCTAGGTGTTGTCAAGTTTGCAAAGTCAAAACGTGGCAGAATAGAAATAACAGATCTCTCATAAACGGCAAAACAGAAGATGTGCTAAAAGCCACCGTAAGCAGCAAGCTGTGGGCACAGAGGAGAGCCGGCAGATGGCCTCAGAGGACACAGCACTGAAGCTGGGCTTCAATGTTAGATATGGAGGCACCTGGCGGCTCAGTCGGTTAAACTTGGCTCAGGTCATGGTCTCAGGGTCGTGAGATCAAGCCCCGGGTTGTGTTCTGCACTGAGCGTGGAGCCTGCTTAAGATTCTCTCTCCCTTTCTCCCTCTCCTCTGCCCCTCCTCCCCAAACCTGCTCTCGCTCTCTCTCTCTTAAAAAAAAAAAAAAAAAAAAGTTAGCTATGATTCCCAAAGATGAGGGGGTGGGATAGGTAGATGCACGGTCCAAGTGGGATGGCATTCATGCCTTTCTGAGTATTTCCCAAACTTTTTATATTCCTCTCTTCCCTGAAGTTTTCGAGCTCTCCCAGGGCTGAGGCTTGAGTCATATCTTCCTGTTCTTTCCACGTGGCCCCCAAAGAAAGGTGCTGTCAGGACTACTTCGGGGACGGTACCAAGCAAAAGCAGTCATTTCCCAGAATTCCCCTGTTCTGCTGGAAATCATTGTGGGCCTTGCCCATAGATTGTGATCAAGAATATTTTCTTGAATAAACGGAAACTTAAGAAGTGTGACTTTTTTTAAATTAATAAACTTTAATTTTTAGAGCAGTTTTAGGTTCTGGCAAAATTGAGCGGAAAGTACAAAGATTTCCCCTGCACACCCTGCCTCCCGCACCCCCATCTCTACCCTAGAGTCCTCTGCTGGTTGCAGTTCACGTACCTACACTGACACGCCATTATTTTAATGCCTGTTTGGTCTTCCTTAAGAGTGATAATGGAGGCAGACAGGCATCGCTCCCCCAGATCTGATTCAACACCTCTCTCTTTCATGCCCCCGCACAGAGGTTCGTGGTCTACTGAGAAACTTGCCCAGCTGCAAAGCGGCAGAGCAGAGACAGAACGGGATTCCAAGCTTTGAAAGGTGTAAACACTGAGAAGGCAGAGAAATCATTCCTGTGCAACAGAGGGAATCACGTAGGCATAGATATTAAAGATGGAAAAAGGCCTATGAGATCAATTCCCTCCCTCGGGGCTCAGAGGAGGGGAAGTAATGAAGGCACTAGCTCTTGCCTTCTCATTCACTGGGGAAAACAAAAGCCACACATTCTTCCCCAGCTGCCCTGTGCAGCTAAAGCCCAGCGTTCTCTGTTTCTTTCCATGAGTTCAGCCCAAGGACAGCGGTACCCAGCATCCAGCCCTTAAAACTATTTGCTCTTTACAGTTTACAAAGCGCATTTCAAGTATCAGTACAGCCTTGCAACATCCCAGTGGGCATACAAGGTATTTAGAAATCCCTCTGTCTCAAAGAAGAGGCTGAGGGGAGCCAGCTGGTGGACTCCTCACATTGGCTGAGGGGCGGAGCCCAACCAGAGGCTGGAATGCTGAGTCCTGGGCCTGGCTTCTCACAGGTCCTGGCAGGAGGGGGCGTCGCCTTCAGGATCTCCTGGTGACAGCCTGTGATGAAACCAAATCAGTTACCTTAATGTAGCATCCATAAAAAAACGACGACAAATCGCCATCCTTCTGAAGTAGGGTGTTTTAATTTGTGTGTAGGAAGAGAAGTTTCTGAGTCGAATCATTTTAGGAAAAGCTTAAGCATGGCCCCTCACTGTGGACAGTCCAAATGCGGTCATGAATCTCCAAGAGGAGAAGGAGGAGGCAGAATTTCCTGAAGATATTTGACCATGATTCCATTTTTTGGCAGAGCATCCCGAATGAGCATCCCTTTGGGGGATTCAGCATTAAACCTGGTCAAATGGAGGACATGTGGTTATTTTTCGATTCAATCTTCAGCTCGGGGGTGTCCTCCATAGAGGTTCTCAGAGAAGCTTGGAGGGGAAAAAAAAAACAAAAACGAAAGAACCCAGAAAACTGAAATCTCTAAGAAGAGTCTAAAAGAGCTGAATTATTGAGGCATAATAAGAAAAAGATACTGGCAGGCCACTGAAATTGATTTTAAACTATTTAGCACATTAGGGGATTTGGTACATAGCACAGTGAGAGTCTGTTCTTGATGTAGAAGGCTGGAGCCCGGCTTCCCTTGTGGCAGAGGAAGGTGGGGGACTCACTGGGCTGTGGGGACCCTGCGGTGTGAAGGGTGCGAGCCTTCGAAACCAGGAGCCAGGTGAGGTGTGGACCCAGCATCCTGCAGTTCTCAGACAGAAGGTCTCCTAGAAAAAGCATGAACCAAGTTGCATCCTCCTTTGAGGCAGGGGACAGAGAAAATGACCCAGGCAAGTCATACTGCCCTTACGGTATTGTGATAACAAGCAATTCCTGTAGAAGCAGATCCGAACCGTGAGTACGAAGGTGTCATACTTTGTGTGACAAGGCGGGGGAGAGAAACGGTATGTGAGCTCATCCCAACCAGGAGGAATGGTGGGGAGCTGGGAGAGGGAGAGAGAGGAGAAAGACTCAGAAGCAGGGCCATTTGAAAAGGTCCCAGAGCGGGGCGCCTGGGTGGCTCAGTTGGTTGGGTGACTGCCTTCGGCTCAGGTCACGGTCCCAGGGTCCTGGGATCAAGCCCCGCATCGAGCCCCGCATCGGACTCCCAGCTCAGCGGGAGGCCTGCTTCTCCCTCTCCCACTCCCCCTGCTTGTGTTCCTGCTCTCGCTGTCTCTGTCTCTGTCAAATAAATAAATAAAATCTTAAAGAAAAAAAAAGAAAAGGTCCCAGAGCTGCAGATGGAAAGTCACCCTGTGGGGACTGCGACCTCCCTTGTGTGTAGGCACTGGCCAGTGCTGACCCCAGGTCACTGAGGCCCTGCCTGAGAGAAAAGAGTCTCCCGGCGCTTTGCAACTTCAGTACCCATGCCTGAACTCCCCCCTTGATCTCTATGGTCTGTGTCTCCTCCGTTCCTTCCTGACCTTTCCTCAATGAAGAGGGGGAGCAGGCAGTGGGAGGTGAGGGTGGAGAAGAGAGGCAGAGAGCCGCGACAAAACAAAAGGAAAATCACGAAGGGAGGCTGGGCCCTGGGGATGGGCTTCTTGCAAAATCTCGCGTTTCATTAAATATAGAAAGGTAGGATGAAAAAAATAATATTCACTCATTGTTACAGTTTCAAAGTCGGAAGCTGGCCTTGATTTCAAAGAACTTGTATGTAATGTGATGCATGGCTTTCTCTTCTGTCTCTCTTTTTATAGGTAAGTGACATTTCATTCTGCTCATCCCCAAGGCAAAGTTGGATGTTTTTAAAGTGGAAAAAAAAATGAGCGGAAAAAGAAACGGGGAAGGTGGGAAGAGGTGGCAAGTCCAGGGGTCGCAAAGGTAGGTGTCCACTGAATTCATCATCCTTTGCACGGACAGGCGAGGGGGAGGCTTGGCCCCCCTGAGTCGGTGGTGAATGCCTTTCCCCAGGACTAGAGGTTCTGGGCGTGGTCGTGGCTTTTGAGAGGGGAGACACCTTTGCTCTTGGAAAGCGGTTGGTTGCCACGGGGTCTTTCTCTGGTGAAGTTTCGAATTCTGAAATGAGTTGGAGTTTTGTGTCTGATGCGATGAATCAGCTACTTCGCTGTGCGTTGGTGGTAGAGGAAGTAGGGGAAAGAAAACATGTTTACAGCTGCAGAAGCAGAAGTGAAACCTCCCAGCACAGGAATGTGGAAGGTGATCGTTTCTGTCATGATCGGACTGCAAGTGGTATGGAAATTCCTGGATAGAAAGATTTGTGGAACTGGTGGGGAAATTGAGGTGCTCTGGTACATTACGGATCATTTACTTAATTTTAAGGCGTGTCTAATTGCTGTGGACGTGTTTTTCTATGCCTGCCTGGTCAGTGAGGCTAAAACACCACTTTCTCCTTAACATGAAGCAGAGTGGGTTTCTAAATCTAGAGGCTAATTTGTCATTATAATCTCCTTATTTCTTCTTGGTCATTCAAGGAAGGCATTTTGAAGTTCAAGAAGACTCATTTGGGTTTTCTCTTGTTCTGAAATTCCACGGTTCTCCCCAGAGAGTAAAGCAGAATTGCTTTTATTTTTCCTATACTTGCAAGAGATCCACTGAGGTAATTGACTGATGGCTCTGCCCACATGTATTTGTTATTTTCTTTGAGAGACAGAAAGAAATGTAAAACATTCTATTTAACAGTCTATAAATCTAGATGGGGAACATAAAACTCAATTCAATAAAAATATTTAAAATGTTCAATCCTCTGCTCTGTCCAATTAAGGGACATAAACAATTGATTGGAGGATGGGTTGGTACGAAGGGGAAGAGAGAAACAAGTCCAATCTGTGCTGAAGTCCTCAGAGGACAAGATCTCATCCACACAAAAGAGACAAATCTGTAGACAGTGGGAATCTTAGAAAGAAGCAAAAATACCAGAATTCCTTATTAAAGGTGTTTAATTCCGTTTCTAAAATTTGGATACACAGATGTTCTTTAAATTCTCTTTTCGTCAGTTTCAACAAAGGATAAAAGCTCAAAACACAACTTCCTCCTCTGAAATGGGAGAAGTCCCATTGTGCTTAGAAAATCACAAAACCTCTCTTTCATCTCTTTGCATGATGTCGTTCATACCCAAGCTTATGGTCTTTTATTATATTTTCACTGAATACATGGTGACTCATCTCACATTTTCATGGTGACAGGCCTGGGAATGCTCTGGTTATCTTCCCTGCATCATGGGGGAAACGGAGCTACCATCTATCTGGGTCCCAGGCCAAGCAAGAGGTTTGCACACACCCCCAACCTGCTTTGAAAATGAAGAAATCCTGCAACCAAGAAGCAGTCTTAGGATTTTGCCCAGTGGAGCCAGAAGAAGGTGCGGCTCTTAGACAGAGGGCTTTCCATAGCCCCTTTAATATAAACTGCAGGTTTCTCTTTGCTCTCTTCAGATCGAGGTTGATTGTGTCAGTGACTTAGTTGGAAAATTCAAGTTTTAGAATTCATTGACAGAATAAGGGCTGTGATATGATGTCTTCCTTGTCTTGATGTTCTGCCTTTTTTGCAGATGGCAAGGTTGGATGGGCTGGGGGTGGGGCAGCTTTCTCTCCCAGGCTCAGAGGTTCAATACCACACCTTGCCCTGTCGGTTCAGAGGCAAGGGCTTTGCCAGGCCCGGGTTATTGTAATAGATGAAATTGATGCTTTGGAATTTCCTATTAATCAGGAAGTAACAGGTATATGTTAAGTTTACAAGAAAAATTTCCACAGAGCATGTAAGTAAGTGCATGGCTAGGTTTGATTCATTTTAGTGGGCTGCAATTCTCGAACTATGAGAATAAAATTCTATTTGCACCTATCTTATAAACAACACATTCCCCAGCATCACTGTGCCCCATGGACTAGAAGGACAAATGGGCAGTGCTTGCCCACACATATATCCCCAAACACACCACCGCTTGCAAGTACTCACGCAAGCAAATGCATATTTTTAGATGCAAACGCACATAGCTGTGATTTTGCTGTTGAAAGGTGACAAGGACCAAAGGCCTTTCTCAGAATCAGACCTGCCCTCTCACTATTGTTTCCCAAGAGATGGAGATATGTGTTCTGTTTCATTCCCCCATCATTTATCAAACGCCTTGCCCAGTCGCTGTATTTAACTTCACAGCTTGGAAGCCAAAAACACCAGGTTCTTCATTTGCTTTGGAATCCATCGATCTGGCAGCTTCCCCAGCTTCCGTGCCCCTGGTTGGCATAGTGAATCATGTGGAGTCCAGCATTGATCTCCCTTCCTCTGTTTTTGTCTCCACTCCGGGTTCTGTGCTCTTCCTTGACTCTTCGTCTGTCTGGGCCACTTCTGGCCTGGACCCTGGGCAGAGGGCCAGGCTTTCCAGTGGATTCGTGCTTCTTGGGCACTAGGATCTCAGGGTTTCAGGAAACAGCCCGGAGTATGAGGTGCTACAGACTGAAACAAAGGATATATGGAATTCCACAAGCCCAGCCTTCTGCCACCCCCACAAAGCCTGCTTTGGGGACTACTGAAATCCCCACCCTTCAGGCAAGGAACATTTTGTTACATTTCTTTAAAACTAACCTTTACTGAGTTTCCAAACACCATGCTAGCAAATGCACACGTACACACACACACACACACACTCACACGCATTTTGTTTCCAAAGCAATCCTCTGATGTTGGTTTTATCATCGTCTTTTTACAAACAGGGAAATTAAGGCTTAACAAAATGGGGTAATTTGCCTAAGGTTGCTTGACCTTGAAGGCTGAATTTGAATTTGTACCTCTCTACTCCAATATCCCTGCTCCTAACCTCTTGTCTTCCACCTACACCACCTGTGCTCTGTCGGAAGCACGGAGGGTAACAGGGAGGGAAAGTCTTTAAGCCACGTTGGGCTTGCTCCTTTCTCCCTCTTTCCATCAGCCAAACTCTTGGCCACGTAGGCAGCCTCTGGACAGGGCTGTGGAGGAGCTGACACAGGCAGATGAAATTTCAGGAACTGGGCACAGGCCTAGAAGGACCGCGGTTGAGGCCTGCATCTGCCATGAATTTGCTGTGTGCCCTCAGGCAATTTATTTAATTCCCTGGGCCTCCGACATCATGACAAAGGCATATGAAGTATGATACTGTTTCATAAGCTTAATAGGAGACCAAATCAGGGAATCGTACCCAAGAAAGTCCTTGCTGTCATTACCTGAAGGCCCGTTTCACTCTGGCTCCCCAAATCTCCAAGTCGAGTTCTTGATTTTTCTGATGAGGCCTTGAATCTTTGCCAAAAGCAAGGAATGGTTTCTGGCAGCTTCCTGAGCCTTCCTTCCATTTCTTTCAATAACAGGCCTAGGGGGGAGCAGAATGAGCCCGCCAATCACTCAGGAACATGCAGGGGCCCCTGACAGGAGATGGCCCCTCTCCCCAGCTGCCCGCCCCCCCGCCCGCCACGCAGGCCACCAGTTTCCATTCCCGTGTCTCTTCTTTCTCTATGTTCCCTCAATCGTGTTACTAGAACAACAGAAACCAAGTCGATTTGAGATGTAATTCATTATCCCCAAAGGCCAAAGGTTATCAAATGCAGTTAGCGAGAAGGTGATTAGTGCTCCCTCACATCCTCCTTTAGGATTTCAACCTTTCCTTTTCCCAGCAGCATTGAAAAGCAACTCTCTTACTGTGGCCACCATCCGTTAATGGCAGATTAGAAGAGGAGAAGCCGAACAAAGGAACTAGGACCAGCCGGCGTGTCCTCAGAGCTTGTGTGGCTCTCGTGGAGCTCCAGGAACTGAGGCCGTGCAGGCATCTATTGGGCTCCGGGGGCCATGTGCTGCACATACCACGTGCAGTCGGGAAAGCGACTCTCTAAAGTCCTGTGTTTGCCAGTGGTCTTCACGTGGTCCCTCCTGTCGCTCAGGGAAATTAGGAGAGGATCTCCTCTTGAGACTGACAGCTGCTTTGTCTCACCCTATCCTTTCCTTACCTTATCTCTGGAGTGACTTATCTTAATCCTGACATTTGCCCAACGATTCTTGGTAAAAAACCCTTTTTGTACAGCAGGGTGAAAACTATTTTGGGTACACAGCGATCACACTGATGTGAAAAGCCAAATGTAGATCCCATGGCAAATGAAGGATAAAGGGCTTTACCTAATTGACAAGGGCACTGTTGTGGGGCCGACTTGTGTCCCTTCCAAAATATGTATGTTGAAGCCTTTACCCCAGTACCTCAGAATATGACTGCATTTGGAGATAAAGCCTTTAATGAGGAAATTAGGAGAAATTAAGGTCATAGGTGTGGGCCCTCTGCTGGTGTCCTCATAAGAAGAAGAGATTAGGACACAGACACAGGAAAGACCACATAAGGACACAGAGAGAACATGACCATCTATAAGCCAAAGGGAGAGGCTTTAGCATGAAGCCAACCTCCAGACACTTTGACCTTAGACTGCTAGCTTCCAGAACTAAGAGAAAATAAATTTCTGTTGTTTCAACCTCCTGGCCTGTGGTACTTTGTTATCACAGCCTATGAGGACTGATGGAGTCACGGCGTGAGTTCATCAAGACCGACGCGAGTTGCCTGGGAACATGCAGAGGTTCCCATGGGCCACAAAAAGGCAGGTTTGTAGGTCAAATCCCTGCACTGCCCTATTTTGCTTGACTTTGGCCAGTTACCATTGGGATCCTCAGTTTCCTTATCCATACAATGGGTATGATATATATCTCACTACTGTCGTGAAGATTAATTGAGATAAGGAATAGCAAATATTGTCGGACTCTTAGTGCTCAATATCCAGTTCTCTAACTCTTATTATTTCTCTTAATAGTTATAGGAATAAATACAATTTTCTGTGTGTGGCAGGTATTGAGCAAAAGGCTCCTCTGGGGCACTTCCTTTAATCTGGCCTCTTTTCTCCTGGTAATTGGAGACAAGTTTGTCCTCAGGACTCTGTGCTGGGGTTGTTGAATTTATCAACCTGTAGGCCAAGGTCTGAGTGAAGGCCTGTACTTTCTACCCTTCACCCCTCCTGACTGATAGTCATCAGCACTCAGCCTTCCTGGCTTGGAGAGAAGGACTGCCTTGGATGTCTGCTCATGAGAGGTCCAGACCCCCTTTCCTGGGCTGCCTCATCTCCTACCAACTGCAGTTCCTCGATTTACCTGAAACTCACAGTTACAAACAACTGAGGCCAACCTCGAAGGATTCACTTAGAATGATTTACATCATTAGAGATGAGATTAGTGACCATGAATATATCATGCACCACAAACACATGATATTGAAGGGGCCAGGGTGTCAACTATTCTGCCAATGTCTTGGTCTATTTGGACATGGAGCTTTGCCTAAAATGTGCCCCTCCAAGAACAGTGGGTCTCAGAATGAAGAAACATACTTGGCGAACACACACAATTCGGACATCTTGAAATGAGAGAAGCCCCTGACCTCCAGGCAGAGGCTGACTGAAAGCCAAGAAGCCCTAGCTGACATTCCCGTTGTGCATTCACCAGTGACACCGTCCTCAGCATATCCGGTCCACAGACAGAATCAGTCCAAGGGACATGACTCACAGAGCTACACTCACAAAAAGTTGATGGACACACCAGAATTCCAACTGAATAATTCACCATGGGAGAAGACATGCCTTTCCAGAGATGGTTGCTGTCAACATTTCTGGAAGCTGAGCTATTGGCAACGTTTCTCGGTGGGGAAAGATCTAAAGTAGAGGTTCTCAGGTATTTTCTGCCCCAACATATCTGAGAAATATAGCTGCCCGCCCCCACTGGTGGCCATACCAGGGGTCACCATAATTTTCCACTGGGGCTTACCAGAGGATCTCAGCGAGAATGGAGCACTTTGATTGGTCCCTCCCATCATGCCATTAACGTGGCCCTTGGGACCACAGTGCTAGGAGGTGAGTGGGCCTTGAGGGATGGCTTATTCCACCTTGTCATCCCAGCTCTTTGTCTTGCTTAAAATTCCTTAATTTAAGAGAGTCATCCCTTTGCCTTTAAAGAGGAGGACCCAAATCCTCAATCAATTATGCAAGGCTCTCAAGATTCTGGTCTCTGCTGCTCTCCAGCTTAGCTCTTTCCTGGGCTTTCATCTCTCCAGCTACATGGGTTTTGCCTTGGTCTTCACCTTGGTCTTTGGTCCTTCTGCCTGGAAAGCACTCCTGCTCTCTCTTTACCTGGGTGACTCCAGGTATCCTTTATAACTTAAGCCAAGACCCTTCCTTGGGGAAGCCTTCCTGGTCCCCAAGCCGGATCACAGCCTCAGGATCAATTCTTTCCCTCAGTGCTTTTGTTCTGATTGACACTGAAGTATCCATTGGTGATTTGATGCCAGCCCACTAGAAGACCAGTAGCCCCATGATAGCAAGTGCTGGAGCTGCTTTGGCTCCCCATGGTCTGCCCAATACCTGGAACAAAATAGGTACTAATCCTGTTCATGGAGGGACTCAGGGAAATGTCCCTGTCCCACAGTGGTGCATTCCTTCCTGGAACAGGGTTAGATCAGGAGTGAAACATCACTAGGCAACCCTTTCAAGAAGGACATAGCTAGGTTCCTCTCTGTGCTTGCCCAAGGTTGAAAGAGCTCATTGTAGACCTCAAGAGGTTGAGTAGTTCCCAACACTGACCTCTTCCCAGAACCACCGGGAGAACTTCTAAAAACAGTAGCTCCCTTGCCCCATGTTCCCACTCAAACACTCTCTTGGTGGGTCTGATCTACCTCAGCTGTTTCCATGTGCAGTCAGGCTCAGGAGCCCCTGCTTGGAGACATTCCCTTCTCCCTTTGTGTGAGCTTTGATTAGGGATTCCCAGGTGGCGCAACAGCTTGAGAGTTGAAGAAAGGGCACTGTGGCCACCACTCTGAGCTGTGCTGGCCCTTTCTTGTTGAACAGGAGTAAGGTGGAAGGTATAATGAGGCAGAAGCAAAGACTTAATACAATGGATTTTCCCCTTTTAATCCCCAATTTTGGACAAACATGGGACCCAGAAATGAGTGAGGGAATTAAATTAACAAACACAATTTCTCCCTGTCATTGAACTCTGACTAATGAGTCTATTTCTGGGTAATAAGAAGGAGCAGGAAGTGACAAGGCAGTGTAATGAATTAGTGGCCCAGAACCTCGTTAGTCAGAATAATCTTTCCACGAAAGATAAATGATGCAAACATTAATTATAAAGCCAGGGTGGAATGCGTCCCATTATTTGGCTTCCTAAGAAATCTATCCCAGTTATTATGAGGCATTTCAAACAACAATAATAATAATAAAGTCAAGGCTCAGTGAGAGCTCTAACCCCCGGGAGCCTCGCTGATGGTGGGAGCAATGGGAACCAGCTCTGTTTGCAAAAGGGGCTGTTCTTGATTCTCCTGGAAGCCAGCTATATGCTCTGGGTTTTGTTTCAGGACCGGTTCCCTGGCCCCAGCCTCTGCAACCTGCAGCGTAGCTGTCTCTCCAGCTTGGTCCTTCGATGCGGTCCATGCTGGGTCATTAATTGCAGGTGAGGTCAGGAGTTCAACAGTTACATTCTCCTCCTCCAACCCAAAAGAAAGCACAAGGCCCTGGTTTTTGCCAGGAACTCCAGCATCCTAAAAGGAGGGTCAGAGATCAAAACCATGGAGGAAATGGAGGGTAAAGGGGTCAGACTCTGGAATCAGCTAGCTTCAAATCCTGGCTCTGCGTGTGTGAAAGGGTTAGCTTGTTTCTTCGTGGGAGAACCGGTAATAGTGGAAGTATCTGGTTAAGAGGATTGTTTATGAGGATAAGTAAGGTTGCGCATGGAAGATGCTTGGCACCTATTAAGGGTTCAGCGGATGGCATCGATTTTTTTTTTTTTTTAATGTAAAGCTTAGGCTGTAGAGCCAGTGGGTGGTTGGGGCATCAGAGACAGTTCCCTTGGAAGGATGAAGAAGGTGAGACAAGGCAGAGCTCCAGTCCAGCCAATGTCACATGGCGGGGGCAGGGGGATTGGCGAGGAAGAGCACCTAGCCTCCTGGCTGCAGGCTCCAGAGCTTCTGTCATCTCAGGCTGCTTTGTCGCCTGGGACTTTGGTAGGAGTCCAGAAGGGAAGTGGGGAGAGGGAGGAGGACTTCACTGGGAACTGAAGTAGGAAAGGCTGAATCAGTAAGAAACATGGTTGCTGAGGCCCGAGTAAATAAACTGGAATTAAAAACTATAAAAAAAAGTATTCGGCAACATCCTGGTAATAAACTTGTCCATGACTTCACAACTTAGAGGTTCTTCAACTTCTAAAGATTTGAGCTCTCTCGTGGCCACACGGGGGTCAGGAGTGGTTGGCTGTAGGGAGAGGCGCTCCAGTTGGAGAGGCCAAAATGCAGCCTCCTATAGCTGCTTTTGTGTTTCAGGCTTTCTTGTTATCTGAATGGCAACTCTTGGTAATGAAAGAGGAAAAAAAAAAAACAATTAATAGGGAATGAATTTTAATTGTCTCTGACTTCTCATTTGTAGGCGATTAAAATGAGTTCCCTGTTAAGCAATCATTCTGAGATAACGGAAGGCACCCCAAAAGTGCTCCTCTCTCCAGCTCCCTCTCCAGCCTCTTCCCCTGGGGCCCAAACTGGGCTTTGGGTTTTAACCAAAATGAACCAAATGTGGAAAAAATAGGGGAAAAAAATAAACTTACTGCCGGAATTATTATTATTATTATTTTTTTTACGGAGGACCAAATGCCTGTCTTAGTTATTCTGTGGCATTGGTTTCATTCACATTTGGGGAGTGCCGTAGGAAGGTCGCTTGGGGGACAGGGCTCAGCTGGGTTTGGGCCACTTCAAGGTCAGCTCAACCACTGTCCACCTGGAACTGAGGCTCCTCATGGGGCTGCAGGCCGTCCAGGAAACCGAGCCTGGCCAGGGCGGGACCAAGGAGAGGGGACTTGAGAAAGGCTTAACCGGCCACCTTGTCTTCTTCCTCTGCCCGGGTTACCCCACTTGCTTCTTATTGCTCCAAGGGTCAGGAAGCTGAGTTTCTTTCTTTCTTTTTCTTTTTTCTTTTTTTTAAAGCTTTACTGAGGTAGAATTGACAAATAACAATTATATATACTTAAGGTGTACAATGTGGCAATTTGAATACATTGTGAAAGAATCCCCAGAATCAAGCTAATTAACATAACCATCACTTGAAATCCAGCCCCTGGGCAAACTGCAAATATACAATACAATATCATTGACCATAGTCACCTTGCTGTGCACAGGTCTCCGGAACTCAGTCATTTCGCAACACTGAAACTTCGTACCCTTGGACCAACAGATCCCACTGCCCCCACTGCTCTGCTTTCTGCTTCTATGGGTTTGAACTATTTTATTCCGCTTACAAGTGATCATGCAGTATTTGTCTTTCTGTGCCTGGCTTTTTTCACTTAACATCATGTTCATAGCAGCACTGTTCACAACAGTCGAGACGTAGAAATATCCTAAGTGTCCGTAGACAGATGAATGAATTACGAAGACGTAGTGTGTAGACAAGCCATGGGCTATCACTCAGCCCTGACACCGAAGAGAATCCTGCCATTTGGAACAACATGGATGGACCTGCGGGGGCTGTGAGGTTTCCTTGTTCTGACACAGGGCTGTCCAGGGGCACAGCCTGCTCTCCTGACTTGGCCATTGCTTTTCCCAGGGATGTTGGGTCCCTGAGTCACCAGGAACGTGGCAGGTCCTTATATGTAGGTGAATGAGACGGAACCGCTCAGTGTGAGGAGTGGGAGAGCCTTCCTGTGGAGATTGTGGTCCCCCTCAGTCCCCTCCCTGAGGGCTGTGGAATGTAGACCAGCTAGTTCCTAGAAACCAAGGGCCCTGCTAACTCCTTCCCTTTCAGCTCTCCCCTTGAGGCGTGCCTCCCTCCCCGCTCACCCTCCCCCAATGGGTCCCTCTCTTCCTCATGTGCTTTTCTCACTCCCATCCTTCTTGCTCCCTCCCCCTCATCACCTTCTTCTCATCCTTTCTGTTCCCTCCTGCTTGCTCCCTACATAAAAGCACCAGGAATTCCTCCACAGAAGGTTTGGCTCAAGAATATGCTAGGTGGCTCTTGGTTTCTTGCCTTTCTAGGTATGCTCTACACTTTGCAACTTTATGCCTATCAAGGGTCCATATCTCTGTCCCCCTCGGGCAGAACCGTAATCAGCTTGGAAGGCCAGTTCCGCCTCCTCTGCTCCCTGGGGCTCTATCTGGCTTCCATTCTCACCCCCACCCCCAGCCCATCACTGCACAATTTATTTATGGAGGGCCAACAGCACCTGTCTCCTTCCATCTAAATTACCTGCATATTCAAGGGGATTAATTCATAGCTCCTGCTTGCACTTGCCTTATTAGTTCTGGGCTTTGCAGAGAATGCGGTTAAATCAATGCTAACTGCATCTGATGGAGTGGTGGGATGAGACCTAGCAGGACCCTCCCCAGCCTGGCCCCCTCCCTGGACTGGGCATACCTGTGACTTAGCTGAGCTGGCAAATGGCGTGGAGCCCTGTGAAGATCAGCTAAGAATCAGAGGTGGAAGAAGTTAATGCCTGGTGCCAATCTGCAGGTCGCCCGAGGTTGACAAAGTGCCAATCAACAATAGTTGATCAAAGGCATGGCCAAAATAAAAAATATGGTGGAGAGAACTGTGACCCCTGAGCTTGCTCCAGAATGGAGACCTGGGAGCCTGGTGGAGGCAATGCTGTTTCTTGGTTTGGGAGCTGAGGTCCCTTTGAAGGTCAAGGCAAAGTTTGAGGTCTCGGGAATATGGTGCCCTTTGACAGCGGGAGTGGCTGGGCTCAGGAGCAGAGACCTCCCTCCTGCACCAGGCCACCTCAGAGCACTGAGCCTGTAGGGGCTGCTCGCCCGCCTGAGCCTCACCTGCAGCAGATGGCGAGGGCATGCGATGGGCACTTCCCGTGCTCCACTCAGCATGCCCCAATTCCCCTCTCTCTTTCTAGACAAATGGTCTCTTTCTGGAGTGGACTAGACTTTCTGACACCATGCATCCTGGACAATGGCCTCCTTGGCAGAGGCAGGAGGAGGGTGTCTGAGGGTTGCTGGCACGGGAGCCCCGCCTCCTCCCTCACCATCAGCAGCCCCAGGAGCATGATATCAAGAGGACGCTATCTGTGCCCTCCATTTGGGAGTCCTTGAAATAGCACGCGGTCCCAAATGCCTGCAGGAGCCTGGTGGGGGATGTAAATGAGCAAAGCCTGCCTGGCATGGGGGGGGGGGGGCGGGGGGGGGCGGCAGATTAGAGCATACACACCTCATCGAAAGGCTTTCAAAATATATTTTAAACCCCAAGACTCCTTCACAAGACATAGGAGTGTGCCAAATTTGGGCTGAGCGCCATGCAGCTCTGCAACCCCGTGGAAACTGTGCTAGGGGGAGCACTGGATAGCCCAGACAGCTTCTGCCCCCACGCCCCCCCCCCCCTGCTGCCCCCTCCCCTGCCCCAGTCAAGCACAAGGACTCTGGCTGTGACGTGTCTTTGCTTGAGCTGTTTGGTCTGGTCTGGTCTTCCCGGGATTTCTGCACCTTCTCTTCTGACCCGCCACCTCCCCGTCCTCCAGTCTCTGTGCTCCCAGCTCTATGAAGGCAGCGATCAGATTTCCATGTAGACTACCAATACTTAGAGGAAAGGGTCATGAGCTCACTTAGGTTTTTAGTCCTCCAAGTACATAGTCAGGGCTTCATACAGGTTGATGGAACTGAAGTACTCTTGGACTGGCCCTGGCCGCTTCTTCCCAGCCCCCCAAAAGAAGGCTTTGTGGTAAACTTCTCCTTTAGAACAGTGAAGATCACCATGCTTTGGGGGAAGAAGCTCCTGTGTTATTTGTTAGAAGCCTAAAACTATATAAAAATAAATCTAGACAGGCAAGAGGGCTGGGGAGGGCCATAGGGTAAGAAATCCACTGGTACTGTTGGTGGTGAATTGTGAGGCCAGTGAGGAGACCAGAAGGTGATTCCTCCATCCTTCCTGGCTGCCCACCAGCAGCGTGTGGATGGTGGTTGGTGGGAGGTGTGTGTATGCTCCTGCTTGCTCCAGGGGCTGGCCCAGGGCTCACTGAGAGGGGCAGGGCTTATAGTTGACCAAGAAGATCTCTCCTGACCTGTTAGGACTCCTGCCCTAGGGGACACAGGGAAGGCGGTGGCCTTGTCTGAGCAGGACGGTATGGCAGCCTTGGAAGAAGCACATGGGTCTTTGGATCAGATGCAGCTCAGGCCCCCTGCCAGGCTCCAGATCTGCACTTGCAAGAGCTGCAAAACTTGTTCCTGTTGCGTGGGTGCGCGTGTGTGAACATGCGTGTTCTTTCTTCCTATCCTCTTGCCATCCTAGTCACCCACCTGTGGACAAAAATCTCCATTTAAACACAGCACCCAAATATTGACATGATACCCTTTGGGGGTGCCCACTTGCCACCCTAATTTTCTCCTCTGTAGAGACCTTTCCAGAAATGTCCTCCCATCCTTCCCCAGGAGCAGTGCCGCAGAAATGCCCTCCCTAGAAGGCATCCCAGCCCCACACCCTGTCTGTGCTTTCCCCCACGGGGCTGGAGAACAGAGGCCTTACGTTTGCAAACTGCCTTTTATTTTTTATTTTTTATTTTTGCAAACTGCCTTTTAAAACAAAATACCAGAACAGGGAAACAGGGATTTCACATCTCCCGTGAAGGAAAAAAGTTGCCTTTTATTCCCCGCCCCTCCCCCCCACCTCCCTTTTCTCAGTTGGTTGGTGTCAGACTGATGTGTTGAAAGGCAACGCAAAGAGGAAGCGGGTGGGGGAGGAACAGCAACTCGGGGAGATAATTGACTTCAGAAAAGCTATGTCTGAGATGTAGGAAGAAAACAAGTGAAAATATGTTATTTTACAACCTTGATACTCCTGACCTCATTCAAAATAAATATACACATGCTGTATGGGTGATCAGGTAGACTGGAAGAGGAGTCGTTAGCATAGGGTACTGCCGCCCTCTAGCGGCCACGAGAAACAGTGCCACAGCCCATTTTCTGTTTCCCAGAGAAGCAGGCGGGTTGCCGAAGAGTTTGGGCACAGCCTGAATTAAAACCAAAATAGCTGATTGAAAAGGAGAGCAGTTCATAAAAGTCTCCCTTCTCTACACAAAACATTTGTTGTCCCTGCTAGTGTTGGCTGGCCCTCTAGAAGAGAAGAGGCAGGCCGAGTAGGAATGAGCTTGGCTTAGTCTTTGTGACTCGTCAGCCACGTATCCTTTGTGGGTCTCGGTTTTATCTCCTGTAAAGTGATAAACTTGAAATAGTCAATGCTTCTGGTTCCTTCCAGCCGACATATCCTTTTAGGTCCGAGAGGCCCTTGAGGAACGCCGAAATCTCAGCGATCTGGCAAATCATGTGCTAGTCTGGTGGGGGAACTCTTTGTAGGGATTTTCTCTTGGCATTTACACTCATTCAGCGCTATTATTACTGCCTTTCTCTAGCCTGGATGAAGCTGGTGTTAGCTCAGTGTCCACAGAACCAACTGTATTGTTCCCATTCGCTGTTACAAGAATATGGCCATTGTTATTACCAAGCCTGACTTCCCTGCCTGGTTACTCTCACATTGCCCCTCAGAAACTGACAACAAAGAAGTCCTTCCCCTGAGGATTTAGATTACTGGGCACCTCAACTCACTCCAGCTCCCGAAATGGACACCCACAGAAGGCTCGGGAGTGGACCTGGAGCTCTGAATTGGGGATCAAATAAAAAATACTACTCCTGGTTAGTAGTATTTCGTCTTAGGTTTTTCCCTTGCAACTGAATCTTCACACAGTTCACTCACTCACTGCTAGAAGAGAAAACTCCCCAGCATGTGGGACATGTAAAGGAAAAAAAAAAAAAACGTACTGTTTTCTGCATTCACCCCGTCCATATTAAGAGTCTCATTTTTTTTCCAGATATTTAACCCGTGTGAGCAGACTTCAGCTCTCACCCACCACCTCCACTTCCTGCTCCCAGATGGACCTCCAGATACCCCAATCTCACATCCACCTCAGTTCTTGTGTGCAGCTACCAGAGTCATTTATCTTTTCTGTTTAAACCCTTGGGGTATTTTTGTTTAGCAAGACAGCGCTTTGAGGAAGCTACACGGTTTTATTAAGTGTATTAACCTGAAGAGCAGCTAATGTGGTGGCCACAGTGTGTCGACTGCTTGTCTTGGCTCTATCCCAGTATGTCAGGGGTTGTTTTCCCAACACATTTTAAAATTTTTATTACTGACTATGATTTGATTTCACTGATGTTATTATTAAAATTAATTTGTGTCTCACAAAGCCTAAACCACAGAGTAGACCTTTGCCAAAGGCATCACGATAATGTTTCTGGAAAGGCGACCACGTGAATACGTAATTAGTACTTGTTGAATGCCTACTAAGGGCCACGTAGCTTGGCAACTTATTCCTTCTATTTTTCATCGCAGCCCCAGAGGGGAGACAGTATTATGTCATTTTAAGAGATGAAGGCACTGAGACCTAGGGAGGCTGAGTGGCTCACTCACGTTCTCACAGCTGCCACATCCTGGAGGACACAGAATTCCCACCCAGCTCTGGTTCTGGAGGCTGTACATTTCTCTGAATAATGCTCCACCCCCAGGCATGCCTCTGCTCACATTCCATTCGGGGCCTTGATTCAGTGGGCGGTATGCCGGCCAGCACAGTGGCTGTGGTTTTATGTGTCCTTTCCTATGAAGGTGACTCAAAATTTGAAACAGAGGGTGCATCATCTGAGCCCCTAAGAGAATGGCCCTGTCCCTATCGGAGAGGAAAGGCTCCGACCTCCGTTAGGCTCACCTGCAGCCCAGACTCAGTCTGCAAAGATCTTTGATGGCTTGAAAATGCAGTGCAGGGCAGGGGGTGCCGGAAGCTCAGAGACAGAAATTTGGTCCGTTGATTTGAATCTTAGAAACTTGCCAAGCCGGTTTGCGATCACCCTGTCTGAGAGGACTCACACTTAGCCCAATTTTGAAATAAGAACCTTGACATTCTCCTCTGGAGAATCTGAGTTTTGACAGGAGACCATCAGCAGACTCGAAGATCTATTTTGGCTTTAAAATATGTGAATTTATGGAAGAGGAACTGAAAGAGAGGAGCTTTGTGAACACGTGAGCGTTTCAGATACTGAGAATGCTGTTTGGTGCAAAAGGAAGGGGATGTTTTCTGTATGATCCCATAAAGCAAAACCGAGAGCAGTGGGCCTAAATTATTTGGGAACAATCAGTTCAACATAAAATAAATGTAAAAGTCTGAGGTGCCCAAAGAAGTAAAAGGCTGCCGTGATGATTTTCTGGCAGTGTGTGTGTGTGTGAAGATGCGTGCACGCTCGCGTGCATACAGGGGAAGGGGCAAATAGAAAAGGAAGGATTTATTCAGATGACCTTCACAAATTCCATATTTTCTGGACTTCCATAATTAAATGTTTAAGATGGGCCTTCAGGCACCACACTAGTTATCAGAGATGTATTTGCTTAAGAAATTTGCCTGATGTACTTTTTTCCTTTTAATTTCAAACGTTCCAAACAGTAACAAGAATAGCATATTGAAGAGCTCTCCCCCATACTTGCCGGGTAACTTTTCAAAACAAGGCATCCTCTGACATTAACCACAAAGATTATCAAATTCAGGAAATCGGACACAGATATAATGCTATTTTCTAGTACACGGCCTGCATTCAAGCTTCCCCAGATGTACAAATGCCATCCTTTCTCACAGTTTCCCCCAACCACTGACCCCGTCCACTTAGCTGCACTCGGCTGTCATGTTGCTTTGTCTCCGTTCATCCGCCACAGTGCCTTAGCCTGACATTTTTGAAGACCACAGACAGACTGGCAGTACTGGGTGCTTTTCAAATGCTGCTCAAATCACCAGCAGAGAGTTCCAAGTCTGGCACGTATTATGTGATGAGTGTTATTAGCAGAACGGAAGGGCATCTGTGAACTGTAGGGCCGAGGGCCCCAGAGCCCGGGCCTGCCTGGTTAGCTTGACTTACGTGAGAGGCGGCAGGTGCCAGGGACAGACGCCCCAGGTTTGAATTCTGTTCTGCTATTTGAATTTGTGCAAGCCACTCACCTTCTGTTAACCTCGGCTCCCTCCTCTCTGAAGTGAGGGCTTCCCGTGGCAGTAATAATTAAGTGGCGCATTGTAGGTAAAAGTGCTTAGTAAACTACAGCCACCTGGAGGGAGAATAGCACAGCGCAAGGACACGTCTGTAAAATGCGATGGTGGAAAATGAAAGCGGGCGGTCCAGGTCGGATTGTTGGTGTACAGCTGGACGTGGCTTTCGGGTTCTTCTTGGGGGTTAAGCGGGGCCTCCTCTCGGCACATAGCTCCGAAGGCTCTTGCACTAGTAAGGGCCACTGCTTACTGCGCGCCTACCCAGAGTCAGATGCTTTGCCAAGAGAAGCCCAGATTCTCATACTCATCCTGAAAGGTGTCTAATCTCTAGGCTGAGATGCAGAGTTGCAGAGAGATTATGTTATTCAAAGTCGTACAGATAGGAAATGGCAGAATCAAGAAGCCAATTTCCAACACTTGCGGAGGCATTGCTGTGCGTGAGCATACGTGTGTGTGTGTGTGTGTGTGTGTGTGTGTTGACTGTATTCCCACCCCTCTTCCCAATACATCTGGTGGCACAGTGACATGGAGCCATGGGACACAGAGCTTGTCAGCAAGTCCTACTCTAAAGTAAGGGGTTTATTTGAATCTGGAAATTATCAACTCGTGCGGTGCCTGGGTGGCTCAGATGGTTAAGCATCTGCCTTTGGCTCAGGTCATGATCCCAGGGGTTCTGGGATCGAGCCCCACATTGGGCTCCTGGCTCAGCGGGGAGCCTGCTTCTCCCTCTCCCTCTGCCTCTCCCCCTGCCCATGCTCTCTCTCACTCTCTCTGTATCTCTGTGTCTCAAATGAATAAATAAAATCTTAAAAAAAAATAAAAAAAAGAAATTATCAACTCTTTAAGCAGGACCTTAGTTCTTCATTGATATGCAGATATATGCTAATAAGCTCTGGTTCCACAAGTCTCTTGATGACCTTCTGAGTTTCATTTATTTGCTGATTTTGTAAAGTGTGAGTCTGGAATGTTCTCTAAGGAATTCATGAGTATGACAGCTTCTGGGGGCACCTGGAATGAGCTTCCTCTCTCCCTTCTCCTACCTGGGAGCCAGACCAGGATTCAGGGGAGACTGAAAACTCAGGTGCTCTGGATCATGCCAAGATTGAGGTTCAGGACGTCCTTCTGTGGTGCCCCCCTTAGGTCCTCCCTGGTTGTGCCTGTGCTGGTTTCAACAGAGCTGACACACCATCAAAGTATATGGAATCACCAAACACTAAACTCGGGATATCAGGCAATGCAGTTGGCCAACAGACGGCCTGACGTTTGCCGGTGGGGCAGTCAGCCTTCAGGTTGTGCTCACCTTTAAGTGCTGTTGCCTATTTGGGAACCTGATATCCAGTGCTCATCCCTAGTTCCTGCTCCAGCTCAGCACGGAGCCAGGAATCTCTGAGTCTTGTAGGAGCATGGCCCAGAATGAGGAAGCAATGCAAAATGGATACTCTTCCCTTTTTTCCTTCCCACCCCACCCTGGAACCAGGTTTGTTCTGGAAAGACCTGGCCGGTGGTTTGTAGGTTTCCAGACATTTTACTGTCCAGATGTCTCCTCATATCAGGGTTCTTCAAAGACCTTGCTCTCTTCCTGGTCTCCATCTTTCTTTGTCAAGAACCCTTCAAATCCCTGCTCTTCTTCCAGTTTGGGGGAGGGACTGCTATTGGCCCTGTCTGCCTTTGTTTACTGACCTTTCCTCTCTGACCTCTGATCCTCCCTTGGAGCAGAAGGGCTGTGGGCTTCCCAGGGCTGGGCCTGCTCCCATGGAGAGTGAGTGCGTTCCCAGGGCCCCTGAGAACGCATTCTCCCAATGTGTCCCTGTCGTCAGGAGCACAGCTTCCTGCGACACCCTTTTATTATAGTTGCTGCAGCTGTCATGTTACATAATTGCTTTTAAAATAAGAAATATTCCATTGTTGGAAAAAGCGCTCAAGGAGAACAGCCCTCTCCCTGTACACATGTGCTCTGCACCCATTCATGGCCTGGGTCCCCTCAGGAGCACAGCTGTGGACTCCATGAAGCCGCTCACAAATGAGAGTTACCCCCATCCCTTCAAGTTCTTCAAGCCGCTCCCTCTTGCATTAGGACACATTCCCTCCGGGCTCTTCCTGCATCTCCTCATTTGTTCTTGGGTCCAGATGGCCCCTCATGCTCAGAAGAAGTTTTATGCTTGAGAGAAGGAATGAGCAATGGGGAGGGGTGTCCACAACAAACTAGTTCAATCTGAAGATCAAGGACAGCAAAGGGTTTACAACTCACCGACAGATTCCAGTTGGTTTTCGGGGCTTTCTGGAGTAGTAGGTTCAAGAGGATTCTGAAGCCAAGTCCGGGCTCAACAGGAAAGAAGTCTGTGATTGATGAGCAGTGCATGCCGCGGGCATGCGCAGAGGAGTGCTGGGGATTAGCCGGCCCGGAGCTGAGGTCTGTTACCTCTGGCACCGCTGAGTTTGCTGTTCTTTTTGCTCTTTGTAGCCAACCTTTCCCAATTCTATCTGACAGCTTCTGGGGCCATTAGTTTCCCCTCCTAAGGTCCTAAGAAATGTGAAATGTTACAGTATCATCATCACTTGCAACTTCTTAGGAACCCAAATCTTGGGGCCTGGCCCCGACAGACTGACTTCACGACTCTGCGGGGACACTCAGTAATCTGGGGGATGTGTGGCCAGCCCTCCAGGTCACCCTGATGCAGACTCACCCCTGAGAACCACTGTGTGATGGGACAGGAGCGACGTGGGAATGGAGAGGTGAATGGCAAAGGCTAGTCCTGGTTTTTGACTAACTCCTTTCTCTCTTTTAACAAAGTCATGGAAAGGTGAATCTACTGGTTTAGGATTCTCTGGGTGAAGTGGCTTGAGAGGACCTATATATTTTATAGCAATATTCAGCGGCAGATTTTATCGAGCTTCAGTAAATCCCTCCTGGGTGGGGGAGGATGAAGCTCCCTGGGTGACAGCGTGATGTGAACCCAGACAAAGACATTCCCAGAGCGCCTGACCCTCCATCCTTATGTGGTATTTACGCCCCTATTGTGGCCACCATGTGGCCTTGCCTTCCCTCTCCCCGGGCGGCACCGGCTTGTGAAACTGGCATTTCCGATTGCATTGGAATGAATCAGAGAAATCCACACTTGGGCTATTAGAGGGAAATGAGAATATTGAACAAGGTGAACGTTTGTGTGGATTTCGCAGGGGGCGGGGTGTGCGCTGCACGTGCGTGTGTGTTTTCCTTCCTTGCACACTACAATCATGGCATCAAGGGGAATGAAAAGTAAGAAGGTTGAGCTCACCCATCCTTCTCATCTCAGGTGATATATCTGGAAAGAGATCATCGGGGCCCAGACCCCAGCACTGGAGGCAGAACCTCCACATGAAAAGACTCCTCTTACTTGACCTCCGCGGGCAGTGGCCGCATCACGGCTGAGACACCTCTTTGGCCCCAAGGGATAGTGGGCTAAATAATTCTGCATACCATCAACAGGTGTCTGATTTCAGATCTTTCCCCTGTCAGCTACTGAGACATGGATGCATTACTGTTGGCATGCTATATATCTGAGCAGCCTCCGTTTTCTCACCTGGAAAATGGGGTAATACCTGTCTCAAAGTTAATTGTAAGGACTCCTCTAAGAATCTACATACATAAAATAGCTATTGCAGCTTCAGGCGCTTTGAGCCCTAACTCTCTAGGGCATTCTGCAAGCACCGTGGAGGACCAACCCAGAAGTTTCTTCCAGAGTGCTCTTGCTTTCTTCACTCCGCCAGGCTCTCCCTCTCTATTCCAGGCCATAGGAACACGTGAGAGCCTAAGAGAGCTAGGACAGGGTCTTCTCTGCCTGCCGTGCTCAGACTCTGCCCCCTGGTGGTGACTGCAGATCCTGCAGGCCCTGAGCCCTGCCAGGCTGGAGGAGGGAGGGCCTGCCGCCCACCTGCTCTTGATGCCCAGACTCAGGAGATCCTGGCCTTGCTTCTCCCTCTAATCTGAGTGCACCTCTGCTGAAAGCGGACTTCATTCACTTTCTGACAGCTCTGTGTGAAATTGGCTATGTCTCCCATCAGAAGTGTTTCCTGGCTCTTAATTCCCTTCCTCTTTTGGGTTTGGATACTTTTGACTCTTGGCAGCCCAAGAAAGGGGCAACCCCAGCACCTAGTCAGTCGGTGCAGAAAGCCCTCTGTACTCACAGCTCACTGTGTGCTTTTTACCTGCCAACCAGGCCTGCCATGCGCGATAGAATACACTTAGAAAGGCATGTAAATGACATGGATACCCCAACACCAGCTTCCCCCGCTTTCTCTCTCTCTCTCTCTTTCATAAGCATGCAGGGACACAAGTTCACAGAGCTTTCTAGAAATTCTGCTAATGTAAATAAGTCCTACACTCGTTTGCTCAGCTCCTATACCTCATTATAACCGAACTTTCGCTCACAAAGTACAACTTCTTTTCCTTCCTGCTAAACCCAACCAGAAGGTCTGCAGGCTTTTTTCCTAATCAAAAGAAGATGCTAACACGCCTGCAAGAGCCACATTGCTCCCTGGGCTTCAGCAGCTCCTCTCCTTTGTCTCCCTCTTCTTTGCTCCTCTGAAGTAAGCCAAGAAAGTTACCCAAGACGTGTGTGTCACCTAACATGCATTGACAGGCTAGTCTGTGTTCTCGGCACAGTTCGGGGTGCAGAGGGAGGAGGCAATACGACCCCTGCCCTCCAGCACTGGTAGATAATCTCCCTCCCAGGAAGCGATGACAAACAGCCTGGCCTTCAAGAGAAGTCTGAAGAGGTACATGCCTTATGAGCGAATACCGGAGGTGAAAATGGGTGAGGGATGACGATGGGGTCAGTGGCACACATTTTCGTATGGTGAACTCTCTGGTAGTGTTGTGGAAATATGCCCGGGGTGTCAGAGGGCTCACTTTGTCAACAGATTTGTAGCCAACCTGCCCCGGGGCCCAGTTGGAACATGAATCAATAAATAATATCACTGTCACTATGGAGGGGGTATGGCTGAGCTCTTAGGGGAAGTAGGCAGATCCCAAGGTGGATGGTGTTTGCATCTTGGGGGGTCACAGAGATAAAGCCACAGAAAAGGTGGCTGGATGCTTCAGAGGAGGGTCCTGGAGGCAGAAACCTCTGGAATCTCCATTGTCATGGAAACTGATGGCTCCCAGGCCAACTTTTCCCCTGGATCTTCCTAATCCCGGGGCCATGTTGCTGGGAAGAAAGGGTTCACTGGGAGAGTGGGGAGTTTAGAAGGGTCACTGGTACAGGGCAGGCCATGGTAAATGGAGGTTCTTGTAACTGAACAGATTCCCTCTTGCCTTGGAGTTCAACAGAACTGGGCTCTAACTACGACCCTGTTACTTGCTGGCTGTACGACACGGCATTCGAATTAATTTCACCTCGCCCTCCTGCACGTTTGCCATCAGTTGAACTTGGCTATTCATCTCTGGCTTTGGTCTTGAGAAGGGAGTGAGCCGTGTGTGGGTGCTGACCACAGTGCCCGGCATAGAAAGAGGCATGAGGTGATGGTGGACTTGACCATGAGCTTGATGTGAGGACAGTGGCCATCTCTGGCCGCACCAGCCTTTCCAGAGGGGTCCCCAGGGGGTTGTTCTGGCTGGGTTACCGGTGACAAGCCAGGATCACAGGACTATAACCCAGCCACACTCACCACTTAGAAACTGCAGAAAGGCAGTGTCCCCATTCTGCTAGGGAAGATGCAGACTGATGGTCATTGCATATGAAAACTTCTTCCCACAGCCTCGGAGTACTTGGAAGCATGCCCTTACCAAGCCCTCACCAGCCTGGGCCACAGCTTCCCGGGACCAAGAGGGAGCAGAAGGGTGGGCATGGTTTCCACTCAAAGGGCACTGGCCAGGCCCGGCTCCTGTCCTAGGGAGGATGCACTCGCTTTCTGTATGCTGGGTATTTGTTCAGCTAGACAATTGAGCCTAGCTCAATTTGCACTTGCTATTCTTCTACTTGCAATGCCCACATATGGAGTGGACTATTTCCTCACTTCTCTCAGGTGTCTCATCAAATGCCACCTTCTCAGAAATGCCTCCCAATCACCCCACATAGTCAAATCACCGCCATACAATGCTATCTCTTTACATTGGCTAACCATTTTTCTTAGCTGATTCTAACACCTGAAATATTATATATTTTACTTGTTGATTTATTTAGTGTTAAGGTCTCCCCACTAGAATTAAAGTTCTGTCTGATCAGAGACGTTGCTCACATCTCCATCCACAGTGTCTAGAACACTGGCAAGAAGAAGGCGCCTTTTTTTTTTTTTTAAGATTTTATTTATTCACTTGAGAGAGAGAGAATGAGAAACAGAGAGCACGAGAGGGAGGAGGGTCAGAGGGAGAAGCAGACTCCCCGCTGAGCAGGGAGCCCGATGTAGGGCTCAATCCCGGGACTCCAGGATCATGACCCTAGCTGAAGGCAGCTGCCTAACCAACTGAGCCACCCAGGTGCCCCGAGGAAGGCGCTTAATAAGAGTACATGTTTGGAATCTAGTCATGGTAACTCGAGGGATTTTTTTCCAACTCTGAGATCCCATGGTATTGTACTGTACACGTAGTACCATGCTGGGTCCAGAATGTTTACGAGGAAGTCTGGACTGAGCCTTGTCCCCTGGGATTTTGTTATCACAAGCCAGAGGGAAGGGGCACACATAGGTGTCAAATATCCAGGGGCCCAGGGAGAGACCCCAGCAGGAGAGAGCCACAGGCAGGAGGGACGGTGGGCGCCACAGTTTCTGAGGGGGCAACTGAGAGCAGGACTTGCTTCAGGATGGTCTGATTCCGAGACCTAATGGCTGGACCCCACCTGACACCACAGTGAGGCTGGCTGAGAGGCACAGATGAGAATGAACTAATTTCCTTTGATTTCCTTTGATGTTTTCAAAGGCAGAAAATAATTTCTGTCCTCTTATGAGAACCACTTAGCTGTAGGCTGGGGGTTGGGGGGTGTTCCGCCTGTGGGAGATGCTAATTAGAAACAATTCTACCCGAGGCCTGACCTTCCCAGGCACACCTGAGCAAGGCGGCCCAAGCTTCAGGGCCCTGGCGAGGGGGCTGTGGGGTGGGGGAGCGGCCGAGCTGTGGAGGGGACCCTGGATAGGGACACTCCTTATTTGCAAGCCAGCGCCCTGGGACAGATGGGGGCCCGGTTTCCATGGGCCCCACCTTCATGTAGGACCTCCCCGTTCCAGCACAATGACAAACAGTTTGACTAACCCGATGTTCCAGGGAAGAGTCGCAAGTGTCAGACTACATGAAACAGGACAGAATGTGAAATACGGTAGATAATAAAGCTGAACCGCTGATGTGCTGGGAGCAAGGTGTCCAAACCCTCTCGTAGGGTCCCCTCCTGCCGCACTGGCTTGAATGAGATGTTTCTGCCTGCGGAGATGTCTGCCCCTTGTGCCCGGGGCTGCAGCAGGGCCACGAGCCTGCTCTGTTGCTCAGTGACCTTAATGAGGGTTAAAAGGAGGACAAGTGTTCACCTGAGCTCTCTGTTCCCAGTCCCTTCACCAGGCTGCTCATGGGGGGAGGGATCTCTGTGGACGTGCAGTCCCGGAGTCGGCACTATCTGTCTCCCGTGTCTCGCTGAGCTGAAGTGTCACCAGGGAGAGGGACAGAGGGCCTCAGGGAGGAGGGGGCTCCCTGAGCTGGGCAGCGGGAGGGTTGTGAGTTGCCCTCTCCTGGCCTCTGCTGTTGATCCCTGGGTGGTTCCCAGCTCACCCTGTGTCCTCCTGGCCCACACACGTCCCCTGGTGCAGAATGCACTCTAGCAAAGCAATCAAGTGAATGTATTTTTAAAAGAAAACTCATTTACCAAACAGGCCTCTGGAGCAGTTGATGGAATAGCCTTCCTCTGGATGGAAATAGTGGTGTAATGGCCTCCCCAGGGCTATTATTGCGTTGACATTACAGCAGGCTAATAAACCCCAAAGGGGTAGGACGTGCACTGCCAGCCAGCTCACACATCTGGATGGGGAGCCTGCAGATGCAGGGCTGGCCGCGGTGCCTGCAGCTCCGGAGGATGGCCACGAGAGGGCACTCCTGCGCTCTGCCAGCCGCCTGAGCTGCCTGCTCTCTGCGCGTTAATGGGGTTCCTTGAATCGGGGGAGGGCTCTTCCTGGAGGACTCTGTACAGGGAGGGGAAGCCACCTGCCCTGTTCTCTCTCTCTCCGTGCCCCTAGTTGAATTTCCTAAAATGGCTTGCAAACCCAACCATACAGGGAGTGTTGGAAGGAGGGTAGGTAGCTCACATCATTAAATCGGAAACCGGCAAGGTAATGATTATTTTAAAAGCCCATGAACAATGCTTTCGAATCACATCAGAATGTGATTGAATGTATCATTTCTCTTTAGGAGAAGTCTGTGAGTTGAGCTCCAAAACCTCAGAGGCAATAATAGTCTCTGGCTCCTCCTTTCACCTGTTTCTCTTGGGGGCACGCAGAGTATAGAGTGGGTATGCATACGGTGGAGTACCTATCCTCGCCCACCCCCTGTTCTTCCAGGGGCTCTCTTAAAGCGGGGACAGTGACCCGATTGTTTTTCTTTGTATCCCCAGTATCTAGCCAATAACAGGTGTGTGTGCAATTCATGTTTGCGTTGAACCTGATATTGTCTTTCCTGGGGTGGGTCTTTGGCTTGTGCAGAAGGTCCCAGCTACTCCCTGCGTATGACAACCAAATTGCCGATCCTGCTGTCAGGCAATGTGACGCCATTTGGGATCAGAAAATATGGCCAACAGTGTCACAGACTCATCTGAGAAGGTCTCACCTTATCTCAAAGGCCTGTGAACCCCACTACATTTTACTTTAGGATTTCCAGACCACTCATGAACACTGAAATGCACATTTTATTTATTGTTGTTTTTTAAAATGTATTTAATTTTAATTTTATGTGAGCGTACTTGTCAGTAAGAGCAAATGTTGGTATATACATTGGACATTTTTGTTTGATTGTTTTTTAAAGATTTTATTTATTTGATAGAGAGAGACACAGCAAGAGAAGGAACACAAGCAGAGGGAGTGGGAGAGGGAGAAGCAGGCTTCCCGCGGGGCAGGGAGCCCGATGCAGGGCTCAATCCCAGGACCCCGGGATCATGACCTGAGCTGAAGGCAGACGCTTAACCACTCAGCCACCCAGGTGCCCCAACATTGGACATTTGTTAAGGAAAATCCCTGGCAACCCCTGGTGTCCAAGGAAGGAAGGAACACTGCAGGTGACCTTCTGACCCTGAACCAGCCTTTCTTCTTAGGAGAGCTGAACCTTTCTCTTCTGCCACAGCCTGTGACTCTGCATGGGGGTGCGAGGGAGAGCCCAGACCAGGGGGAGAAGGAACACAGGGGGCAGGGGCCTGTCCTGGTGCTGCCTCAGCCTCCCCAGTGCGGCCTGAGCCCTCAGATACCAGTTAACTGTGACCGGATGGCAGGACGGGAAAAGGAGCAGGTGAAGGAGCAGGTGGGTGTGAATTTATGCCCCTTCCGATCCCAGCCCAGGACAATAACTCTTTTCTTTAACTTTCTGGGCCTTAATTCAAAGCCTAGCTCAGTCTCTAGGTCAGACTTAGGAGATTTATCTTGTGGAATTCGGTTTCCCTGCAAATGTTGCTTTTAGTCTGGTTCCCCTGAAAGTTCGGGTATTTTCTGAGGACAAGTGGAGTCCCAGTCCATGAAGAGGGGCTGTCCCAGTGCTGGTAGCCCCCTGGGAAGGATGAGGTTGGGCAAGGCCCCGCGTGGGGAGGGCATGGGGCCTCGTCCCAAGGGAGACCTCAGCTGCCCATTTCTCCTCTGCCTTCCTCCAGGTATCAGGCAGGCAGCAGGTTGCCCCAGGTTGGTGAACTCGCCTGCTTGCATTTTGAGAAGCCCAGTTCGGAAAACATTTCCTCTCCATTAGATACCACATTCATCTTCTTCCAAGACACTTGCCGATAACTCCATGATTCGGCCACCTTGCCTTTCTCTGGCCATCCACTGCTACCTATGAGAGAGAAGAGGTGGGAACATAGGGAAAATACTATATTACCAGCACGCTATACTCTTGTTTTCCTTCACATCACAGAAGATAACACAGGTAACTACCTAAACATAGCTACTAGATCTTGGGTACTGGCTCTCTGTGGGTGGTGTGCTAAGGATTTTACTTACATTCATCATTGAATTCCTTTCCTCACAGCTATCCTAGGAAATGGGTGCCATTATCTTCCCCATCTCACAAATGAGGAGACTAAGACACAGAGAAGTTGGAGTTGTTACTGGTTACCATCTCGTTTGGGCAGAGTCAGGTCTCCCATCCAGCCCATGCTTGCAACCAGTAGGCTGAGCTGTTGCATAAGCAGAAACCACTAGATTATTGTGGGCTAGAATCTCCAAAGAAGGCCTGGCAGGCTGGAAAGCTGCTTCCCAGCAAGATACCATGGTTCGTGTGTGTCCTCTGTGCATTGAGAAATAAAGAAAGACCACACTCTGTTGCCTCCCAGTGTCTCAGTGATGAAATGTACAGGAAATAGATATGCAGACACACCCAGAGCAGCAATAGGGAGGCCAGCCATTGTAGGTTCACCTAGTCCAGTCTCCCTCCCCTGCTCTTCACTGTCCCCCTCCCCCAGGCTTGGACTGAATACCTCCTAGGGCTGGGATCAAGGTTTGCATCTACCCTTCCTTTGGGCGGCTGGCAAGGTGCCCCAGATCACCCTTCCCTCTATCACCACTGACCAGCACTTGAGAAAGACTGAGCAGTGAAAAAGAATTTTTTGCTTTGATAGCAAATACCAATTATTATTGGTGATGTGCCTATTACCCAGGACAGAGGTATTTGCATCAACAGGGTAGGCTCCCTGGTTTGCCCAAGATGAAATTCAACAGTACATTAACCTGGTGGTCTTGCAGGCTGGAAGTCATGCTGTGGAAGTCCACAGTGAAGGGAATGCTCTCCACATTCAGGACTTGAGGCTTCTCTCCCCTCGTCCCCGAGCCCATCTGTTTGTAAAACTGGGTACAGGAGCCCATGGGGCTGGCAAGGAGAAGCCCGGTTCCGGGATTAAGGAAGAGGGAAAACACAGTGTAGTGAGGCCTTTCCCACACACCCCGGTCCAATTCACATATTCACAAACATTTCATCAGGAAGACAAACAAAACTGCCCAAATTCCGGAAAATCAAAGAGGAGGCATTCTCCCAGAGGAATGCATATGGTGGGTAGAACTGGGGAAGGGCAGGGCACACAAGCATCCAGGCTAGAGCCCCAAGGCCAGAAGCTCTGGAAGAACATATTTCACAAGCTGAATGCAAAATTTAAAAGATATATGCCACTAATGAACTGCCTAATAGAGGTGACAATGACCGTCCCCTTCCACCAATAATAAAAATCAATCACATAGAAAGCAAAAATTATAGGTAATGCAATGAGGAACTCTTCTCCCAGGATAGATACGCCCGGCCCAAGGAGTTGGGGATGAGAATGATGTTTAAAAACTGAGGGAAAGGCGGTTTTGGGGGGCAGACCCAGCATCACTGGTAAGTGGGAATTTGGAGAGAAGCAGTGAGACCACTCTTTCTGGAATGTTTAACATGAGGGGCAAAAGGGACATAGAATCTGCCTTTGATGGAACTTAGCCAGCGGAAGATTGTTCTTAATGGAAGAAATACTCAGATTTCCTCCTGGAGAGGTCAGGGAGGGTCACAGGAGCTGAGTATTAAGGCCTTTTGCTTTCTTGAAGGTGGTGCAAGCCTGGAGCTGAGCTGAAGGGCTAAGATGGGCAGAGGCGAGGCTGCACCTGCCCAGGACTCTTCTTCACTGTCCCCACGAAGCTCTCCATCTCTCCTCTCACAAACATCTGGCTCCTTCGGGAGGGTTCATGGGCCTGGGACGGTGCTGTGCCGCGCAGCTCACCCTGCGCACCCACCAATGGGCTCTGCCTCTTCTCCTCCCCCAGCGACAGGAGCGGTTTTCCTTCCATCGCTAACGTTTACAGAGTTCCCGTGCATATCCGAAGGCACAGAGCTAGCACCCGGGCCAAGTGGCCTGGGGATAGAAGGCCACTGTGCCTCTGCTGGTTTCTCCCCGCCTGTGTCTGCCCCTCCCCGCGGCGGGGTGCACAGGCAGCTCGTTTTCCGCGGAACTCCGGCGCCCACCCTGGCGCAGACGACAGGTCTGTCTGTCCCCTCCAATCTGCGTCCCTCCTGGACTCTCTGCGGGGACGTGTGTCGGTACCCGCCTCGCGTGGGACTCTATCTACCTTCCTTTGTCTGGAAGTCTTCCCCCGTCCCCCGCCTCTCCCTGTCTTCCCTTTCTCTTACGCTGGGCAGCGCAGACCTGAACCCTCAGAGGCTCCGGCACCTGCTCAGACGGAGGAGTAGGGGTGCGACGCCCTGCGCCACTAGGTGGAGCTCGTTGCGCGGTTCCAGGGCTAACGTGGCGGAGAGGAGGAAGCCAGAGCTGGCTGCGGCCGGGTGAGCCCACGTTCACGCTTTCGCTGTGTCTTAGGAGCTTTTCAGATGCTGCCTTCCTCATCACACACGCACACACGCACACACACACACACGCACACACGCGCACACACACACACACACCCGGCTGTACAGTATCATGAACTTTTCTTGTTAAACGAAGACAATGAAGATAAAGATACTTGAGCAACTCGTCTAATTCAAATCCTGAGACTGAGGGACAGCATGGGTTATGTCCATGCTTCTGGTCAAGACGGAAGAAGGGGCTGGGACAACTCCCTGCTGGGTCAGCTGGTAGCGTGTGGGAGCTGTGAGCGGAGGCTCCACACCTCTAAGCAAACGGAATGCGAAGCAGGAGGAAGGGAACGAAGGTAGGAGGGGTGGGAAGTCCCAGGATATGTTCGTGCATTCTGCACCATCTCCTTGTGTCTCCCTTCCTTCCTTGCTGGCCCTGGAGACCATGTCCTCGGACCCCTCCAGGCGGCAGGTTGTGAGGGGAGCCCTCCCCCTGCCGACCCTGGGTGGTGCTGGGTGATGTTGACTCCTGCCCCCTGCAGACCTCTGGGAAGGCACAAGGCTAGTTCCTCCTTAAAGAAAATGAGAGAGAGAGAGAGAGAGAGAGAGAGATGGAGAATCTCCATTTTGGCATCTGGGCCATGAAATGGGGACACATGGAACTCTTAGCTGAGCTGTGGGTGTGATATCAGAGCAGAAATTGCCTTCCCGAGCTTTATAAATGCAGAGAACAAGGCAGGAAGCTAAGGAACCAAATCGCCCCATGTCAGTGCTGCTCCTTCAGGGTTGATACACTGAGAATAAAATCCTGGAAGAAGAAGGGTTAAAACAGAAACTTGATTAAGGCTTAGTGATTCCAGGAAGAAATCAAAGGGAAGAATGTCACTGAGCAGTCGAGGTTAGTTTTAGATGTTGGCAGGTCATTAAATGAATTTAGTTGAGATTCTGGGTTTTTATATTGTGGTTAATTAATCTAGGTAAGTATTTATAATGATAATAGCAGAGCGACCATCAGCCAAGACAACTCATTATAAAGGAAAGTCAGGTGCGGCCTGGGGACGGAACAGGGAGAGGGCGTGGGAGCAGGGGCATGGCCTTACAGGGAATCACTCTGTTTTGAGTGTCCCGGGTCAGGGCAGAGGAGAGTCTTGGGAACCGAGCGACAATCTCAGAGCTCAGGGGTCAACGGCCCTGGCCAGGGTGATGGTGAGTGCGACAGAGGCCTATTCAGGGGGTTGCTTTCCGAATTCCAAGACATTCTGTCTCAGTGAGGGATGGGGAAAAAAAAATCTCCAGCTGAAAAATGTCACCTTCAACCTGACACTGGAACCAGAGCATTTACAAATCTGCCTGTCACCATGACAGTCTGACAGATAGCAACCTTAGCTGGGACCGAGTTAAATCGCCACTATAAGTCTTGCAGAAAGTTTGGCTCTTAAGATTTTCATCATCGAGACAGGTTAAGGGATGGGGGGGCACGGCTTCTAAACAGGAAGGAGACCGAGGCTCCGTGCCTGCCTGCTCCGGAGCTCCAGCAGCTTCGGGATTATCTATTACCTGAGGGGAGGTGACAGGAGAAAATTACCCAGCATCAGCCCCATCTGTTGCTGAGCACCGTTTATTTCACCTTCACTAATTCACTTGGTTTGTCATTTTTCCTTTGTCTCCGTGTCATCCACTAAACCCTATGTCTGTGTGCCCTGGCGCTCCCGGCCGGGCATTGTGGCTGCAGAAACAAAGCCTCCGGTAGCTTTTCAATGAACTGCAGTCACTCCTGAATCTCTCTCTCCTCTCTCTTCATTGTCATTTCCTCCATAATTGATTAGGAACTGGAGGCGGGAGAGGAGAGGCTGTGATGGCTTTTACAGCCTGGGTCTGCAGGCAAAGCACATCTCTGGGTTGGCTTCGTCTCTTGGGACCTGCCTCTGTCAGGACGAAGTGGCAGAGTATTAATAAGGGATAGCAGACTCATATCACTGGGAGAGAGGTTGCAGAAACGAGGCTAAAGCCCTGGCTCTCCCATTATCTTTGGGTGCTTGGCCATCAACCTCTTCCAGGCTCCGTTTTTTGTTTTTTGTTTTTTGTTTTTCTTTTTTCATCTGAAATACAGATCCAATACCTGCTCTCCTCCCACCTGCCAGGGTTCTTGTAAAGATTAAGTGAGATAGTATAAGGGGGAGCTCCCTATGCCTGTTGAATGAGAAAATAAATGCAAGGCACTTCACGGGGACTTGCATATAATAAATGCTCCATAACTACCATTATTAGTAGTATGCAAAAGTAAGTAATTATGATTATTTGTCCCCCTTGCAGCATTCACTATTCTTCTGGTTTCCAAGCTAGATAAAGTTGTGCATTCAACATTCATCGAGCAAGTTCCATGTGCCAAACACTGTATTCTATCTTGGGGCCAGGAAGATTTTTAAAACACAAGCAAAAAATGTGGCGCTTAGGTCTGAGAGCACAAAGCTGGTGGGAAGACATGTCACAGAGTCGAGAACAGGGGGTGTAGGCGTGCACCTAACTTGGAACAGAGGGGTTGGGCACTGGGGAAGGTCCTGGTTGAGAAAGTGACATCTGCAATGGGGCTTAAAAGGGTTACCCAGTTGAGTTAGGGACTGGGAAGGGCATTCAAGTGGGAACTGCCCTCAGAAATATCCCTCAGGCAGGACAAGGAGCAGGAACACACAGTACCCCTGAAGTCAGGAGCTCCAGATTTGAGACTGAATATGGGAACAAAGGAGATACCACAGAAGGAGCATATTTATTTCATGCCAAGCATCATGAGCTTTCCTGAAGGGCAGTGAAAACCACCAAATACTTTTAAACAAAGAGTGGGTGGCTCAGTCTGTTAGGCTTGCGACTCTTGATTTCATGCCAAGCGTCACGAGCTTTCCTGAAGGGCAGTGAAAACCACCAAATACTTTTAAACAAAAAGTGATGGGGGTGCTTGGGTGGCTCAGTCAGTTAGGCTTGTGACTCTTGATTTCAGCTCAGGTCATGATCTCAGGCTCATGAGATCCAGCCTTTGGTCGGGCTCCATGCTCAACAGGGAGTCTCCTTGAGATTCTCTCTCTTCTTCTCCCTCTGCCCCTTCCCCCTGTGCGTGCACTCTCTCTCTATAAATAAACAAATAAAGTCCTTAAAAAATAAAAAATAACATAAACAAGGAGTTGTCCCTCAGATTTGCCTAGAAGATCACTCTGGATTCCTTGGGAGATGAATGGAGTGGAAAATCAGCCAGGCTGACAGTACAGAGATCCGGAGCCTGCAAAGAAACTGCCTGCCTTAGCAAGGAAAGTGAAAGCAAATAATGCAATATGCACCACTGGATTCTCAGAGTTGAGGAGATACTCCCCAGGGTAGGCAGCATGAGGGGCTTGGGGAGCCTAACGGGGAGAAGAACCCCAGCAGGGAGTCCAGAAGATCCAAGAAGTTGCAAGCTGCTGCCACCAGAGGGCAGTGGTAGAAGGGCTGAGATGCAGGCAGTGCCGCCTCCAGGTTCAGCCGCAGGAAGGGCGGAGCAGGGAGCTGTCTGCTAGAGGAAATGCCAAATGTGTTGTCTGGGACATTTTCACCTTAAAATGTTCTGGGGCACGGTCAGGCCAAGGATTTAGTTTAAAAAAAAAATCTGTGTGATCCTACTGACAAGATACGTGCTGGACTTGTCTGAGAAGCCAGGGTAGCCGTGGTACTGTGGACGCCCCTCTGGTTTCGCAGGTGCCCACCAATCAATCCCCCCATGAGATGATGTGAAAGATTGAATTGGGTTAGCCTGATGCCTTCCTAAAAGAATGACTTCATATGTCTACACGTGTTTTCATATACATCGTCTAATTGAATCCTTACAGCAACCCTAGGAGGCACATATTAACATTTTACAAATGCAATTCAGAGAAGTTACATGATTTGCCAGGAAATGAAGTAGGTTTTGATTCAAGAACTCAGGCCCTTCCTGCTATTTCACACCAAATCTTTTCAATATCCTTTGTCCTTGGAAATATGAGGTTTTCTACTTCATAGGAGGCAAATCTGCGGATGGTGCATTTGAGTAGCCTAATAGGCATATCCACCTTGACCACCGAGTGGGAGCCTGCAACAGATCAGCCTGGAGAATCCAAAATGTCTAACTGAGTTGTTTCCATGGATGTTTCCATCTAATTCTTGGGGCAACCCAATGGGTAGGATTATTATCCCCATTTCCACATGAGGACACTGAGGCTCAGAGAGGTTACACGTCCTGAGGCAGCTCGGTTAGTAAGCACCAGGGGTCTGCGCACCCCCACTGCTGCGCGTCTGGTCCCCTCTTGCCCTGAGATGGACAGAAGCCGCAGTTTCTGAGCCCCCTCGGAGGGGAGGGCTGAAGTTCATGAGGAAGGCTGGATTGTGGCCCAGAAAAGTGCACATTAAATTAACATTCGGACAAACTAGTTTTCCAAGAATTCCCAAAGTGTTGTCACCATAGCAGATCTGTGATAATCCAAAACCAAGGAGAAAGCTGGCCCCTTGCAGGGAGGGTGGCTAATTCTGTTTGGGATGAAAAGAACTAGTATCCTCAGAACGAACAGACAAATTTCCTCAGCAGAACTGAGTGTCGGGACGGTGTTGGGTGCTCACTGTCACTGTGAGGTATGAGAGAACAATGATAGAGCACAGCACCAGATCCACCAAACAGGGGACCCCAGGACCCCAGGCAAGGGGAGTGGAATGCAAGCCCACGACAACAACCCTGTGGGTGCAGCTGTAGGTAGCCTAAAAGGCTCTGTGTAAAAGTCCTAATGTTTCTTGGGGGAAGGCTGTCTGGGAGACACTGGTTAGATGCACATCTCTTACTGGGCTCTAAAGAGGAGAGCATTCCAATGGACGTGGACCTCCCACTTGCCCCATACACATGGATCACACCACACAACATCGTGATTCTACTTACTTATGGATTTGGGATCTGTCCAGCATATTGTTTCATCTCTCTCTTGTTGTTCTCCTTTTCTTTCCCATGAAATTAGACTCACAGGAAAGTGACCCTTCCCGTTACCTAACTTCTCAGAGCCTACCTCCTCTTGTGATAAGTGAGCTCGATCATATTTGCCATATCCAATTACTGTGAGAATAGGAAGAGTAAGCATCTATGATAGCAATTAGCTCTGGGGACAGCACATATTAAAGCTAAACAAATATTGGGTTTCTCTCTTCCTTCCCCTTTGTATCTCAAACATGTGCTTGCATGCACACACACACACACACACAAGGCAAACCACAAACCTTGCCAATAAATCTATGCTAAGTCAGAGTTAACTTAGAAAATCAACACGGTGCAGAGGCTTTTAGAGGACTGACATTCCTCAGGTTATGGAAAACAATAATAATAAATCTTAAGGAATGTCACCTTGCCCCTGGCACTGAAGACAAGAACCTGAAAACGTTAGTGGAATAGCCTTGAGTGCATGGAGAAAAGAGACAGACAGTTTGTGCGCAGCAGGGGAGAATGGCGGGTATTAGCGGGAGTGAACTGGGGGCACGGCAGCTGGCTGCTTGGTTGTCAGGCTCTGGACTTGTTCATTTCTCAGCTTTCATTTCAGGATGAGGATACAGGGCAAAATGGCAGCAAATGTGGGAAACACACAGATCAGAGTCATTGGAATTTTGGAGTGAACTTGAAAATGGGGACACATCAGTCCCAAACCATTCAGGCTATCTTGCTCAGTGAGTCACTGAGACACCGCAGGGGTGCTGGCCCTTCTGAGATTTTGGCTGGCTTTGCCTCTGCAGTCTCTTTGATTGTTTTACATGTTGGCTGAATGATTTGGGTGCTTAGATCTTTGAGTAATTTTGGAGAATTGTTCATCTCCCATTATCTCTTCAAATATTATTTCTTGGAGCTCTCCCTCTCTCTCACAAACTCCTATTAGGCATGTGTTGGGTCTTCTCACTCAAAATTGTTATTTCGTGTTTTTCATTTCTACATTTCTAGTGACTTTCTCAGATTTCTCTCCCATTTTGGTAGTTTTCTCTTCTCCGATAGTACTTACCCATTCACTGAGATTTTAAATTTTTCATGACTTCATTTTTTTTATTTCTAAAAGCTCTATATTTTAAGGCACCTTTTTTTGAATGTCTTATAATTTCCTATGTGTTTGAATCCTGATTTTTTTTTTTAAGTATTGTAAGCTGAATTATGCCACAGTCTCTATTATGTTATTTAATTCCTTGAAGTTCGTAGGGGGCTCAGAGGAAGTGGCTGTTTCCTCGTGTGTTTTGTCATTTTGGATTTGAACACAGCTTCAGCAGGGGAGTGTGGGAATGGGAACAACTGTGTGGCCTGGGGTGAGAGCAGTTGTGCTCTCCTCCTCCAGGGGCCCCAGGGGTAATCAGCATGGGAAGCATGCATCTGGACCCCAAACCCACTTTCAGCATATTCCTGGAATTACAATTCCCTGGACAGACACAGCTATTCCATCCAGAGCCCAGGTCAGGACAGATAAGGTGTTTTACAATCTTCATGCACATTTTGGAATTGTTTTCCTAATCCAACATTTGGAGGCTTCCAAGTACTCCAGCTTTACGAGGAAATGTCAGCCGGTTCCCAGCCTCAGCTCCCAAGTTCCTGTTAAGACTCTGCCACTTAAGTTACAACGCCACAAGCGGTCGGAGCACCAGCCCCTACCCTCCCCACTCTATTTTAAGTCCTCTCTTTGTTGTTGGTCCTTGGAGAATCCCCTTATTTTCTTGCAATCATCATCATCATTAGCAACATCATCATCATGGCTAACATTTATTGAGGCCTTATACTACATGCAAGCTCTGCTCTAATTGCTTTATGTGGATGAACTCATTTAACCCTCATAATAACTCTGTGAGGCAGATGCTGTAATTATCCCCATTTTACAGATGATAAAATGATATTTTCCTTTAAAGAACAAGTCTTCCCCTTTGGAAGAAAAAGATTTAGAATATAATTCTATAGAAGCAGATGAAGAGTCAGATTCATGGAGGAAAATGGTATTATAAGGTTCACATAGGCGGGTCACATCAGAGTCAGAACTAGTTACCCCTAAGCCTCCACTGTTAGTTTAGCCCAGTGCCTACTGGGTATTTACCCCAAAGATACAAAAGTAGGGATCCGAAAGGGTACGTGCACCCCGATGTTTATAGCAGCAATGTCCACAATAGCCAAACTGTGGAAAAAGCCAAGATGTCCATCGACAGATGAATGGATAAAGAAGATGTGGTATATATATACAATGGAATATTATGCAGCCATCAAAAGGAATGAGATCTTGCCATTTGCAACGATGTGGATGGAACTGGAGGGTATTATGTTGAGTGAAATAAGCCAAACAGAGAAAGACATGTATCATATGATCTCATTGATATGAGGAATTCTTAATCGCAGGAAACAAACTGAGGGTTGCTGGAGTGCGGGGTGGGGTGGGAGGGATGGGGTGACTGGGTGATAGACACTGGGGAGGGTATGTGCTATGGTGAGCGCTGTGTATTGTGTGAGACGGTTGAATCACAGATCTGTACCTCTGAAACAAATAATGCAATATATGTTAAGAAAAAAAAAAAGAAGAAGAAGGTAGCAGGAGGGGAAGAATGAAGCGGGGGAAATCGGGAGGGGTAGATGAACCATGAGAGACGATGGACTCTGAAAAACAAACTGAGGGTTCTAGAGGGGAGGGGGGTGGGAGGATGGGTTAGCCTGGTGGTGGGTATTGAGGAGGGCACATTCTGCATGGAGCACTGGGTGTTATGCACAAACAATGAATCATGGAACACTTCATCTAAAACTAATGCTGTAATGTATGGGGATTAACATAAGAATAATAATAAAAAAAAAGATCAGTTTAGCCCAGTGCCAAATTTCCCCAATGAGTGTTCCTTTTATGAAGTTCTGCTTACTTCTTAACTTGTAGTCAAGATTTGATTTGCTGAGGAAAATCTGAGAGGATGATTATGGCATCTTTTTCAGGATGGTTAGCCTGGTCCCTTGTCTCAGATCGCTGTACTGCAGCAGACTTTCTAGCCAACCTGGGTGCTGGGAAGACAGCGAAAGAGATTGTATGCCCCATTCACAGAATTACTATAAGAGTTTGGCTGCTAGCTTCTGTCTTCCAAGGAGGGTGTTTCTCACAAATACAGATAGATTTACAAATATGGATTGAACGTGTCTCTGTGAAAGGTGTTAGGGGTGATGTGCATGTCCTCCTTTGATGTGAGTTGTTTTGAAAAAAAAAATCTATCTGCTGAACTCTATTGAAGTGAACTAAGTAGCCTCTGGATTATGCTTTGAAATTACAGTTGACTCGAACAACATGGGTTTGAACTATACGGGTCCATTACTATGAAGAATTTTTGTAGTATATACTGTAAATGTATTTTCTCTTCTTTATGATTTTCTAGATAACGTTTTTTCTCTAACTTATTTTATTGTAAGAATACATATAACCTACAAAATAGTTGTTAATTGACTATTTATGCATCAGTAAGGCTTCCAGGCAATAGTAGGCTATTAATAGCTAAGTTTGGGGGGAGTCAAAATTTATAGGCAGATTTTTGACTGTTATTATTGAGATTAAAAGCAAGAGGAAACACAGGCTCTTTCTGCTATCTTTCCGTACTGAAGGCTTCTCTCTCCATTCATGACGATGATGCTGGAGCATGAGATGGGGCAAGGTAGAAAGGGCAGGACTAGGAGTCCAGCTGTCCTTGGGATCTGGCAGGAATTGGGCAGGGGAGAGTAGGACGAGGTCTGAAACAGCAGACTTCTGAGTCGAAGGAGGCAAAGAACCCAGCGTGTGGCCAAGTGACTTCAACTCTCAGGAGAAAGCTCTCAGCTCTCTATGCTGCTTTATGCGGCCAACTAACTAGAGTTGGTAGGAGTCCAGAGCCCATGAGTAACCTTAGCCCTCCCTGGACATGGAGAAAATGCCAGGAGGGTCATGCAACATCGCCAATATTCCCCACTGGTATGGGAAACCTGCATTCCTACCTGTACCATTTTCCTTCTCATCACTTCCACCCCAAAGCTCTGCTCCAAACAAACGACCCCAAGTTCAACTTATTGCCTTCCTGATTTTGCCAATGTGCATTCCACTTGATGTATCTTTCTCTTTGCCTTTAATTTGCCACCAAACGATGTATTACACCTTCTATATGACAGCAGTCAGTCTGATCCGTGGTCATTCATTTCCTTCATAAAACCTGGGATTGACCTGTTCACATCTATTCTACACATCAAAGTCTCCAGCCTGAAGTATGGTACTTGGGACCACAGAAGGAAACACATAGGGAGACCTTTTGGATGCTGAAAATGATCTGTACCTTCATTATCTGGTGGTTATACAAATACATACAATTGTAAAATTCATTGGCTGGTACACTTAAAATATATGTAGGGAAATATTTGTAAATTATACCTCAACAAAGTGGACTAAAAAACAAACAAACAAACAATCTCACATGTTAGACAAGGAGGGGTCCAGAGCACTGAATCCTTACAGAGTCTAAGTCTTATCTAGGAACAGAAGTGTGGTTGGACTATGTAGAAGATGCTGAAATTAAAAATGCACTTTCCAGGAATAAAGTTTTAAAATTAGAGTCCTTGAGCACATACAAAGGCCAAGCATTATGCTAGGGCTTGGACTATGAAAAAAAATCTCTGGAAAAAGCTTGTAGTCAAATAAGAAAGTAGTAAGTTCCAAGTCAGTGGATAAGCGTTGTGATAGAGGCAAGAATAAGGAACCATGAGGAAGCACCAAGTCCAGGTGAACGGCACAAAAGGCTTCTTGTAGGAAGTTCATATTGAGCCCTAGAGATCGGGGGGATCCTCCAGGATCACTGGTGAAAGCAACAATCAAAGTCTGAGCGCATGCATACGTGTGTGTGTGTGTGTGTGTGTGTGTGTGTTCATAGCTCTTGAAGACCAGGACTCTTTTTTTCCCCCCCAATCTCTTCCTTTTATTTATTTATTTTTTATTCTTATGTTAATCCCCATACATTACATCATTAGTTTTAGATGAAGTGTTCCATGATTCATTGTTTGTGCATAACACCCAGTGCTCCATGCAGAATGTGCCCTCCTCAATACCCACCACCAGGCTAACCCATCCTCCCACCCCCCTCCCCTCTAGAACCCTCAGTTTGTTTTTCAGAGTCCATTGTCTCTCATGGTTCGTCTACCCCTCCCGATTTCCCCCGCTTCATTCTTCCCCTCCTGCTACCTTCTTCTTCTTCTTTTTTCTTTTCTTAACATATATTGCATTATTTGTTTCAGAGGTACAGATCTGAGATTCAACAGTCTTGCACAATTCACAGCACTTACCAGAGCACATACCCTCCCCAGTGTCTATCACCCAGTCACCCCATCCCTCCCACCCCACCCCGCACTCCAGCAACCCTCAGTTTGTTTCCTGCAATTAAGAATTCCTCATATCAGTGAGATCATATGATACATGTCTTTCTCTGTTTGGCTTATGTCACTCAACATAATACCCTCCAGTTCCATCCACGTCGTTGCAAATGGCAAGATCTCATTCCTTTTGATGGCTGCATAATATTCCATTGTATATATATACCACATCTTCTTTATCCATTCATCTGTCGATGGACATCTGGGCTCTTTCCACAGTTTGGCTATTGTGGACACTGCTGCTATAAACATTGGGGTGCACGTACCCCTTCGGATCCCTACTTTTGTATCTTTGGGGTAAATACCCAGTAGTGCAATTGCTGGATCATATGGTAGCTCTATTTTCAACTTTTTGAGGAACCTCCATACAGTTTTCCAGAGTGGCTGCACCAGCTTGCATTCCCACCAACAGTGTAGGAGGGTTCCCCTTTCTCCGCATCCCTGCCATCATCTTGAAGACCAGGACTCTTGACCACGTAAAGCTGGGATAGCACATTTGGGTTGGAAGCTAATTGAGGAGCTAAGAAATCCCCAGTGGATGTTAATGCTGGGCACAAACTCTTGTGATGGAACAGAGCAGTTTCAGTAGCTGTGGTCCCCTTTCTGTAGGAATTTGATTTAATGTTATCTCACTTGTTATTTCTGATTGTATGGGTTACCACCTAAGGAATGGTCTTTCTCGGTCAGAGACTTAATGTTTTATTGCAAATATAAAGAAGGTTTTCCCTTTTGTTGAAACTTCAGAAACTTCCAAATGATAAGCCTTTATCCAATATCTCAGATGATTTGTGTCTATCAAGATGAATTGTTTCTTCTCTTCTCCTTCTGTCTTTTCTCTTTAAGAGATCTCCTCTTCGCCCATGACTTCTGTTTTCATCTATAAGTTCAGAACTCTTGAGTTTATATCTCAGGTCAAAATCTCTCTTCTTAGCTCCATCTGACCCAACTGCTTACTGGGTCATAATAATCTTCTTAGCTCTGCAATGACCCAGTTGTGTACTGGATCATAATAATAGCAAACACTTACCTAGCACTTACTCTGCTGGGTACCATTCTAAGCATTCTGCATGTATGAACTCATTCAGTCTCCACAACAACCCTGGAAGGAAGGTGCTAATGATGTATAGCATCTTTGTGGATGTCTTCTGAGCACCCCAAACTCAGCATGTCTAAAAGTGATGTCACAATCATTGCCCTGAAACCTGCACCTCATTTTTTTCTATATTTCACATTTTACTAAATGACACCATCAGGTCATTCCCACCAGGTACTCAAACGTAAAACCTAGAATTCACCCTTAGCCTTTTCTATGTTCAATCTATATTCAATCACCAAGTTTGTCCTTCCCCTAACCCCCCTCCACCTTTTTTTTTAGAAAAAGTAGCATCATGGGTTAGCTAAGGGTTTTGGCTTTGAAGACAGACTGTTTAGGTTTGAATCCTTGTTCTGACACGTAACAGCTACAAGTCCTTATGGAATTTACTTAAACTTTCTGAGCCTGTCTCAATGTGAGAATTAAATGAGTTAAAACATGTAATGCATTTAGAACAGAGCTTGGAATGTAGTAATGGAATATTTCTTCATCCATCTCAGTTTCCAGTTGGTGGACAGTATATTACACTAAAAAGAACAAGGCATTTGGTGACAGAGAAACCTGGGTTTATATCCTTTTCTTGCTACTTACTTTATGTTGTGACTTGGTGAAATTGGATAATTCACTGGGCCCTGTTTCTTTATCTGTAAAATGGAGATAATACTACCCACCCACAGGGCCATTGTGAGGAATAAATGAGAAACCCTATGCAAAGCCCCTAGCTTAATACTTGGCATGTGATAGGCACTCAATAAATGTTATTCCTCTTCTCCTCCAATCACTGCTTCTATACACTCTCATCCACTTCTAAGATGAAAATAATTAGTTGCCAGAGAATCATCTGGGCATGGTGGATGGCAAGGAAAGAAGGAGCAACTCAGCAGATTTGTCAGTTTTGCCATGAAGCACAGGTTCAGAATCATGGGCAAAAATTGTGCCTCTGACATGCCCATCTCTCTCACTTTATATCCTTTTTGTTGTTGTTGTTTAAAGAGCTGAGTATACAGTTAGCTTGTAAATTATGACCTATATTTTAGCTGTACACCAATGTTCAATATGCACATTCCCGAAAAAGTACATTCTCTAGCTCTTTCTCCCTCTTCCAAGCAAGTACGCTGCTGAGTTCCTTTTCATTTCCCAATGTAATGGTGTGTTAGCAGGACCCTTGGGGATAAGGGCCTAGACAAACACAGGGCTGTCCTTACCCCATCAGATGGAAGGCTGGGCAAGAGCTGGAACGGGTAGAGATAGGACAACTACATCATGTTCAGGACCCAGGGCAGAATGTAGATGGCGGCCTCTTAATCAAAAATTTTTAAGCATTTCAGGATGGCAGCAGAAGAGCACAAACCAAACTCAAGGCCCTCTGAGCTTGGGGTCCCATAGGACTGCACGGAGCATGTGTCTATGAGGTTGGCCTTGGTGGGGAAGACCTAGCTGTCTTTCCCACAGGTCCCTGTGGCCTCCCCTCAGATTCTTATAAATAACCAAAACCTACTTCCTCAGCCAGGGCTGTCTTTTCACCCTTCACCCAACTCAAGCATCTGAAGATTACTTAAGAAGTAGATGCCCCAACATCGCATTTCTGATCTCTCCTTCACCGGGACTCCATATATTCTTTGACCACCCAATTTATCAGCCATTGCTTCTCCAATGACTTTTGCTCCCTTTCTTTAAAAACTAAAGATGCTACCAATAAAAATGTGCTATTTTCGAAAGCCAGTATTTAGCGAGTGCTTATTTAATTCCCCACAAGGGGTTTTTAACATAATTTTCCTATTTAATCTTTAAATCTAATCAGTAGATAAGGGTATAACTCCATTTTACAGATGAATTTATAGTTTTAGAAGGTCAAGTATCTTGTCCAAGGTCACACAGTGAACACACAGTGAACATGTGATGGTGCTGGGGTTAGAACCCTGGGCCCTCCAATTCCAAAGCAAGGGAAGAGTGTTTTCAGAGTCTGAAAAGTGTGTAATAAGAGACGCATAATCCAATCAAATGGCAAACAACAACAAACCAAAAAAAAAGGAAAAACAAATTATTTCTGTCAAGAGGACTGAATAGTATTAAGATGACAGTTTTTCCTAAGAGATTTTCTAGTTTTAAGGCAATACAAGGAAATACTAATTGTTTTGTTTTGTCTTGTTGGTATAGCTGTTATGGGAGAATAATGTATATATATATCTCCATACCACATCTTCTTTATCTATTCATGTATCCATGGACACTTAGGTTGCTTCCATATCTTGGCTATATTGAATAATGCTTCAATGAACATAGAGATGCATATATATATTTTAAAATTATTGTTTTCATTTTCTTCAGATAAATATGCAGAAGTAGAATTACTGGATTTTCTAATAGTTCTACTTTTAATTTTTTGAGGAGCCTCCATACTGTTTTCCACAGCCTTTGCACCAATTTATATTTCCACCAATTGTGCACAAGTGTTCCCGTTTCTCCAAATCCTCACCAACACTTGGTATTTCCTGTATTTTGGATAATAACCATTCTGACAGGTATGAGATGATATCCCATTGTGGTTTGATCTGCATTGCCCTGATGATTAGGGATGCTGAGCATCTTTTCATGTGCTTTTTGGCCATTTACATGTATTTTTTGGTAAAATGTCTATTCAAGTTCCTTGTCCACTTTTAATTAAATTTTTATTGATTGATTTGTTTGTTTGTTTAGCTATTGAGTTGTTTGAGTTCCTTATATATTTTGGATATTAGCCCCTTATTGGATACAGGATTTGCAAATACTTTCTTCCATTCAGTAGGTTGCCTTTTTATTTTGTTGATGGTTTCCTCTGCTGTGCAGAAGCTTTTTAGTTTGATGTTTTTCATTTATTCATTTTTGCTTTTGTTGACATTGCCTATGGAGTCAGATTCAGAAATATATTGCCAAGGGTGACTTAAAGAAATTTACCACCTATGTTTTCTTCTAGGGGTTCTATGGTTTCTGGTCTTATACTCAAGTCTAATCCATCTTGAGTTAATTTTTATGTATGGTGTAAGAAAATGCTCCAGTTTCATTCCTTTTCCTGTGACTGTCTAGTTTTCCCAGTGCCATTTATTGAATAGATAGTCCTTTCCCCATTGTGTATTCTTGCCTCCTTCGTTGCAATTTAATTGATTATATTTGCATAGGTTTATTTCTGGGCTTTCTATTCTGTTCTATTGATCTGTCTGTTTTTATGTCAATATCATGCTGCTTTGATTCTATCGCTTTGTACTATAGTTTGAGATTAAGAAGCATGATGCCACCAGCTTTGTTCTTCTTTCTCAAGATTGCTTTGGCTATTCAGGAAATTCTGTGGTTCTATAAAAACTAGTTCTAATAGTTTTTATTTGTGTGTGTGTGTAGTCTTTAAAATTTTCTCTCTATAAAATCATGTTCACAAGCAGTGGCAGTTTTACTTCCTTCTTTTCAAAATCAATGCCTTCTATGTCTTTTTCTTGCCTAATTGCTTTGGCTAGGATTTCCAAAATTAAATTAAATAGAAATAGTGAGGGCGCCTGGGTGGCTCAGTTGGTTGAGCGACTGCCTTCGGCTCAGGTCATGATCCTGGAGACCCAGGATCAACTCTCACATCGGGCTCCCTGCTCAGCAGGAAGTCTGCTTCTCCCTCTGACCCTCCCCCCTCTCATGCTCCCTCACTCTCTCTCTCTTTCAAATAAATAAATAAAATCTTTAAAAAAAAATAGAAATGGCGAGAGTGGGCATCTTTGTTGTGATCTTAGGAAAAAAGCTTTTGGGTTTTCACCATTGAGTATGGTGTTAGCCATGGGCTTGCTATGTATAGTCTTTATTATGTTGAGGTGTATTCCCTTTATTCATGCTTTACTCAGAGTTTTTATCATACATGGATGTGGAATTTTGTCAAATTCTTTTTCTGCTCCTGTGGAGATGATCATATGATTTTTACCCTTCAGTTTGTGAATGTGGTATATCATGCTGAGAGATTTGCAAATGCTGAATTATCCTTGCATCCCTGGAATAAATCCCACTTAATCATGGCATGTGAACATTTTAATGCATTGTTGAATTTGGTTTGCTAATATTTTGTTGAGGATTTCTGCACCTATGTTCATCTACGTTAGCCTATATATATATTTTTTCTTTTTTTGTGGTGCCCTTGTCTGGTTTTGGTATCAGGGTAACACTGACCTCATAAAATGAGTTTGGAAACATTTCTTCCTCTTCAATTATTTGGGGAAAGTTTGAGAACAATCGGTATTAAATATTCTTTGAATGTTTGGTGAAGTTCACCAGTGAAGCCATCTGGTCCTGAACTTTTGTTTGTTGGGAAGTTTTGATTACTGATTCAATATCCTTGCTGATAATAAGTCTACTTAGATTTTTTTTTATTATGTTATGTTAATCACCATACATTACATCATTAGTTTTTGATGTAGTGTTCCATGATTCATTGTTTGCGTATAACACCCAGTGCTCCATTCAGTACATGCCCTCTTTAATAGCCATCACCAGGCTAATCCATTCCCCCACGTCCTCCCCTCTAGAACCCTCAGTTTGTTTCTCAGAGTCCATAGTCTCTCATGGTTCATCTCCCCCTCTGATTTCCCCCCCTTCATCTTTCCCTTCCTACTATCTTCTTCTTTTTTTTTTTTTAACATATAATGTATTATTAATTTCCAAGGTACAGGTCTGTGATTCAACAGTCTTACACAATTCACAGTGCTCATAACAGCACATGCCCTCCCCAATGTCTACCAACCAGCCAACCCATCCCTCCCACCCCCCACCATTCCAGCAACCCTCAGTTTGTTTCCTGAGATTAAGAATTTCTCATATCAGTGAGATCATATGATACATGTCTTTCTCTGATTGACTTATTTAGCTCAGCATAATACCCTCCAGTTCCATCCACGTCATTGCAAATGGCAAGATTTCATTCCTTTTGATGGCTGCATAATATTCCATCGTGTATATATATATATATATATATATATATATATATATATACACACACACACACACACACCACATCTTCTTTATCCATTCATCTGTCGATGGACATCTTGGCTTCTTCCATATTTGGCTATTGTGGACATTGCTGCTATAAACATCGGGGTGCATGTACCCCTTCAGATCCCTACATTTGTATCTTTGGGGTAAATACCCAGTAGTGCAATTGCTGGGTTGTAGGGTAGCTCTATTTTCAACTTTTTGAGGAACCTCCATATTGTTTTCCAGAGTGGCTGCACCAGCTTGCATTCCCACCAACAGTGTAGGAGGGTTCCCCTTTCTCCGCATCCCCGCCAACATCTGTCATTTCCTGACTTGTTAATTTTAGCCATTCTGACTGGTGTGAGGTAGTATCTCATTGAGGTTTTGATTTGGATTTCCCTGATGCCGAGAGATGTTGAGCACTTTTTCATGTGTCTGTTGGCCATTTGGATGTCTTCTTTGGAAAAATGTCTGTTCATGTCTTCTGCCCATTTCTTGATTGGATCATTTGTTCTTTGGGTGTTGAGTTTAAGAAGTTCTTTATATATTTTGGATACTAGCTCTTTATCTGATATGTCATTTGAAAATATCTTCTCCCATTCTGTCAGTTGTCTTTTGGTTTTGTTGACTGTTTCTTTTGCTGTGCAAAAGCTTTTTATCTTGATGAAGTCCCAATAGTTCATTTTTGCCCTTGCTTCCCTTGCCTTTGGTGATGTTTCTAGGAAGAAGTTGCTGCGGCTGAGGTCGAAGAGGTTGCTGCCTGTGTTCTCCTTTAGGATTCTGATGGACTCCTGTCTCACATTTAGGTCTTTCAACCATTTTGAATCTCTTTTTGTGTGTGGTGTAAGGAAATGGTCCAGTTTCATTCTTCTGCATGTGCCTTACTAATTTTCCCAACACCATTTGTTGAAGCAACTGTCTTTTTTCCATTGGACATTCTTTCCTGCTTTGTCAAAGATTAGTTGGCCATAGAGTTGAGGGTCCCTTTCTGGGCTCTCTATTCTGTTCCATTAATCTATGTGTCTGTTTTTGTGTCAGTACCATACTGTCTTGACGATGACAGTTTTGTAATAGAGCTTGAAGTCTGGAATTGTGATGTCACCAGCTTTGCTTTTCTTTTTCAATATTCCTCTGGCTATTCGGGGTCTTTTCTGGTTCCATACAAATTTTAGGATTATTTGTTCCATTTCTTTCAAAAAAGTGGATGGTATTTTGATAGGGATTGCATTGAATGTGTAGATTGCTCTGGGTAGCATTGACATCTTCACAATATTTGTTCTTCCAATCCATAAGCATGGAACATTTTTCCATTTCTTTGTGTCTTCCTTAATTTCTTTCATGAGTATTTTATAGTTTTCTGAGTACAAATTCTTTGCCTCTTTGGTTAGATTTATTCCTAGGTATCTTATGGTTTTGGGTGCAATTGTAAATGGGATCAACTCCTTAATTTCTCTTTATTCTGTCTTGTTGTTGGTATATAGGAATGCCACTGATTTTTGTGCATTGATATTATATCCTGCCACTTTACTGAATTCCTGTATGCCAGCAAATTAAATAATCGGGAAGAAATGGATGCATTCCTAGAGATGTATAAAGTACCAAAACTGAATCAGGAAGAAATAGAAAACCTAAACACACCTATAACTACTAAGGATATTGAAGCAGTAATCAAAAATCTCCCAACAAACAAAAGCCCAGGGCCAGATGGCTTCTCAGGGGAATTCTACCAAACATTTAAAGAAGAATTAATACTTATTCTTCTGCAACTGTTCCAAAAAATAGAAATGGAAGGAAAACTTCCAAACACGTTTTATGAGGCCACCATTACCTTGGTCCCAAAACCAGACAAAGACCTTTTCAAAAAGGAGAATTACAGACCAATATCCTTGATGAACATGGATGCAAAAATTCTCAACAAAATACTAGCCAATAGAATTCAACAGTACATTAAAAGGATTATTCACCATGACCAAGTGGGATTTATTTCTGGGCTGCAAGGTTGGTTCAACATCCACAAATCAATCAATGTGATACAATACATTAATAAAAGAAAGAACAAGAGCCATATGATCCTTTTAATAGATGCAGAAAAAAGCATTTGACAAAGTACAGCATCCATTCTTGACCAAAACTCTTCAGAGTTTAGGGATAGAGGGTACATACTTCAATATCATAAAAGCCATCTATGAAAAACCCACAGTGAGTATCATTCTCCATGGGGAAAAACTGAGAGCTTTCCCGCTAAGGTCAGGAACACGGCAGCGATGTCCACTATCACCACAGCTGTTCATCATAGTATTAGAAGTCCTAGCCACAGCAATCAGACAACAAAAAGAAATCAAAGGCATCCAAATTGGCAAAGAAGAAGTCAAACTCTCACTCTTTGCAGATGATATGATACTTCATGTGGAAAACCCAAAAGAGTCCACCCCAAAACTGCTAGAACTCATACAGGAATTCAGTGAAGTGGCAGGATATAAAATCTACTTAGATTTTTATTTCTCTATGATCCAGCCTTGAAAGATTGTATGTTTCTAGCAGTTTATTCATTTCTTCTGGGTTCTCCAGTTTTTGACGTATAATTGTTCAAAGTAGTCTCTTATAATCCTTTTTTTGTTGTTGTTTTGTTTTGTTTTGTTTTTTTTGTATTTTTTGTTTTTGTTTTTGTTTTGGTATCAGTAGTAACTTCCCCTATTTTATTCCTGATTTTATGTATTTGAACCATCTCTGTTTTTTTTTTTTTTCTTATTGAGTCTAGCTAAAGGTTTATCAGTTTTGTTTATCTTTTCAAAGAATCAGGTTTTAGTTTCATTGATCTTTTCTGCTGTTTTTTAGCCTCTATTTTATTTCCTCTCTGCTCTTTATTATTTCCTTTCTTCTACTAACTTTGAGGCTTCATTCTCTCCCCTCTTTTTCTAGTCCTTTTAGGTGTAAACTTAGATTGTTTAATTGAGATTTTTCTTATTTCTTGAGGTAAGTTTGCATTGCAATACTGAACTTCCCTCTTAGAACTGTCTTTGCTGCATCACATAGATTTTAGCATGTTGTATTTTCATTTTCATTTGTCTCCAGATATTTTTTTATTTTCTCCTTTGATTTCTTGTTAAGCCATTGGTTAGTCAGTAGCATATTGTTTACTCTCCACATATTTGTGATTTCTCCAGTGTGTGTGTGTTTGTGTGTGTGTGATTCCCAGCTTCATACCCTGTGGCCTGAAAAGATGCTTATATGATTTCAGTCTTCTTAAATTTACTGATATTTGCTTTGTGGCCAAACATATGATCCATCCTGGAGAATGTTCCATGTACACTTGAGAAGAATGTATATTATGCTGGTTTTGGATTGAGTGTTCTCTCTATATATATCTATCAGATCCACATGGTCTAATGTTTTGTTTAAGGTTGATGTTTCCTTATTCATCTTCATTCTAGATGATCTAAGCTTTGATGTAAGCTGGATATTAAAGTCCCCTACTCTTATTGTATTGTAGTCCATTTTTCCCTTTATGTCTGTTAATATTTGTTTTATATATTTAAGTGCTTCTATGCTGGGTGTATAAATATTTACAAATTTTATATCTTCTTGCTGGATTGATCCCTTTATCATTATGTAATGCTTATCTTCATCTCTTGGTACAGTCTTTGTTTATCACATCTATGGCACATCTGTAATGTGAATGTTGTTCCAATTGATGTTATCCCACACGTCCCTTAAACTATCTTCACTTTTTACAATTATTATTTTTTTTGCTGCTCTTTTTGGGTGAGTTCCACTGCTCTGTGTTCCAGGTCACTGATCCTTTCCTGTGCTTCATCTAGTCTGCTGTGGAACCCTCCAGTGTATTTTTCAGTTCAATTATTGTATTCTTAAGCTCTGTGACTTTTGTTTGGTACTTTCTTATATTTTCTATCCCTTTATTGACATTCTGTCCGTGTTGATCCATTCTTCTGAGATTGGTGAGCATCTTTATGGCCATTCCCATGAACTCTTTATCAGGTAAGGTACTTATTTCTGTTTCATTAAATTTCCTTCTCCTCCCCCAGAGTTTTATCTTGTTCTTTCACTATTCCTCTGTTTTCTCATTTTGCTTGAATTTCAGTGTTTTCTTCTACGTATTAGGTAAAAGAGTTGTCTCATCCATTCTTCAAGGAGTGGTCACAGGAAGACTGAGGGTGTGTTTCAGTCTGCTGTCTGTGCAGTTCCCTGGGGTTGTAGCCTGCCAAAAACTGTCTCTATGATTGTTTCAGTTTCATGGGACCCAGAAACAAAATCCTCCCCACTCCAGTGACCAGAGCCAGGTATTCCAGGGGCATCCCCTGTGAAGTTAGATTGAGCCATTGGTCAGTCAGCTATGGCAGTGTCATGGGGAATGCTGGGGCAGGGCAAGCCTGATCACCAGGTTTAACAGACCAGGGCCATGGGAGACCACCATAGTTCTACCTATTTGAAATCATTTCAAAAACTATAGTAATATAAACTGTAGGGTTCTGACACGAGAATCAGTAGATTGATATATGTAACATAATTGACTGCCCAGCAATAGTGTTACAAAATGTAAAATTTTTTTTGCATGAATATGACAATTTCAGAAATCAGGTAAAAAATGCATATTCAATAAGTAGTGTAGATTTTTCGAATAGTGAAAAATCTATATACAACCCAACTCCAAAATAAATTATATTTAGACTACAGAGCAGCAAATAAAATATAAAATCATTAAAACTGGAAGTGAATATAAGTAAATCTACATGGGTTTAACTGGATGGAGAATATCTGTCTATGTGTAAATGCAATGACATAATAAGGTAGGAAAGACTAATAAATTTGGTAACATAAAAATTAAATCTTTCTGTATATCAAACAAAAATGTAAAAGCAAACAGTTAAAGTGGGTAAATATTTTTAACAATACAGCAAACTCTTAATGTCTTTACTACATAATGAACTTCAAAAATTAATAAGGACAGCATAAATATTTCAATAGAAAAATAAGCAAAGACTGAAAAGCTAGTTAAAAGTATGTTAATGATCAAGAAATACAACAAAAACATCTAATCACTTTTCATCAAGAAATTCAAATTAATTTAGTTTAGATGTGCTTCTTTTTGCCTCACAAATTGGCAAAGGTTAGAAAAATGTTAACTCTCTATCTTAGCAGTGGGTAGGCTCAAAAAAACCAGTTAGATATATAAGCTGAAAAGCAGTTTGGCTGCATGCAACAAAGGTATTAAAATACATATGCTATTTTACTTGGTGTTCCCATTTATAGGATTATATCCTAGGGTGGTTAAAATATAACTAATACAAGGTTTTTATGAAAGGCTATTTTTTGCAGTTCTATAAAACAACAAAATAGTGGAAACAACCTAACTGCCCAGCCTTAGAAGAATGGTTATGTACAGTAAATATGATGAAAACTATGAAGTCACATGTTTCATTTATTCATCAAAAATCTACTGAGGACTGTCTAGTTTTAGAAATGGTTTTAAACCCTGGGAATGCATCAGTGAGCCAAACAACAAAACCCCCTGCCCTTGGGAGCTTACATTTCTGTGGAGAGAAAATAGATAAAAAAGCATAACATGAATAAATTATAGCAAATGCTGGAAGATGGTAAGTGTTAAGAAGAAAAATACAGATGAGTAGGTGATGGGGTGTGACAAATATTGAGGTGGCAGTGGATTATTACAGTTGGCCTCACTTTGAAGGTATTATTTATACAAACAAATGAAGGTAATGATGGAGTAAACCTTGTGGACATCTCTGGGGGAAAAATAGAATTTCAGGGATGCTAGAGTGGCTCAGTCATTTAAGCATCTGTCTTCAGTTCAGGTTGTGATCCTGGAGTCTCGAGATCGAACCCCACATTGGGCTCCCTGCTCAGCAGGGAGACTGTTTCTCTCTTTCCCTCTGCCTGTCCCCCTGCTCCTTCTCTCGCGCGCACGCGCACTCAGTCTCTTTCGCTCTCAAATCAACAAATAAAATCTTTTTTAAAAATAAATAAAATAAAATAAAATGGATTCCATAGATGGAGAAGAGACTGCAAAGGGCATGAAATGGGAGCTTGTCTAGTGTGTTTGAGAACAGTGAGAAAGTCAGTGTGGAGCAAATTGAAAGGATGGGAAGCAATGAAGACAGAGGGAAGGCAGAGAAGAGGGAAGAAAGGTACCTACCTAAGAGTAGGGTTTTGTACGCTACGGTAGAGACTTCTGATTTTAATCTAGGTGAATGGAAATCCATTGGCAATTTCTGAGCAGAGGAGTGGCATGAAATGACATGTTTCAAAGGATTGCTCCTTTTTCTCTATTGTGTTTAGATTTCAGGGGGCAGTATAGAAACAGGGACACTCTTCCATAATCCAAGAAAAGGATGGTGGTTAAAGCAGTAGAGGTGGTAAGATAGATGCAGTGCTTATTTTGAAGGAAAATGCGGTAGGATTTCCTAAAGGATCAGTTGATAGCTGTAAGTGAAAGACAAGAGTCAAGTTGACCTAAGGGTTTTTGGCCCAAGCATCTGAAAGAATGGCACTGCCATTAACATAGATGAGAAATGGTTAAGGAAGACCAGGAGTCACTGTTCAACGTGTTAACTTTGAGGTGCCTGTTAGCCTTTGAAGTAGGTGGTTGAAGAGACAGCTGGTAACGTGCGTCTGCAGTTCAAGGCAGAAGTCTCTCAGTATTGCTGCATTTGGGAGTCATCAGCATATACATTATATTTGAAGCTGTAAACCTGGATGAGATCACAAAACAGAGCATAGAAACAAAAGAGCAGCTACCCAAAGTGTGAGCCCCAGGAATTCCACCATTGAGAGAGTAGGGGAGGCAGAGGAACCAGGAAAGGATGTTAAGAGGGAGTAGTCCTTGGGATAGAAGGAAAAAACAAAAGCAAAAATAGGAGAGTATGGTATCCTGGAGGATAAGGGAAGAAAGTGTAGTACTGTAAAGAAAAAATGATCAATGGAGTGAAATGCTGCTACATCAAGTGTAGAGAGGACTCAACACTGGATGCAATGTGGAGGTCATTAGCAATGACCTTGACAATGTCAAGCATTGTGGAGGTCATGAGTGATCTTGACAAAAACGGTGTGAGTGTGGTGGGGGCAGAGAGTGACCGAGAGGAAGGCAACTGGAGACAGAAAGTCTGAACTAATCCATCACGGGTGCACAGAAGCCATCTCCTTTCACTAACTCAGAGAATTTTCAGCTCTTTCTCCCATATCATCAGTCTGCTCCTTTTCCTGAATCACTCCTATCAACATACAACTATTCTACAATTACTCCTATCTATTTCCAAAAACTACTTAGTGACATAGGAAAATGCTCAGGATGTCTTGTTGAATGGAGCACGTGACACCATATAATATACTCAGTATGATGCCGCCATCTGCCCAAATATAAGCTTCAGCCTGTTTTCCTTAATTCATCAATCTAGTGGTTCTCAAAGTGTAGTCCCCAGACCAGCACCATCAACAGCATTGGGGAAGTTATAAGAAATGCAGATTTTATGGCCCCAGTCCAGGCTCAATGAATCCCAAATTCTGGGGGCAGGCCCAGCCCCTGTGGCTTATAAGACTTCCAGGCCGTTCTGACGCCTCTTTAGGACAGCATAAGACCAGGAATTTCGTCTGTTTTTGTATGGGAGAACAAGAATGTCATGCTGCACCCTGGGTGTATAATTATAAAGAAACGGAAATTTTTAGAGCAACAAAATAGAAAATTGTTGAGTACATGTTCTAAATATAAACTACACAATGCCATACATGCAAGTAAAAGAGAGAGAGAGAAAAGATAACAATCCAGCTAAGCACAAAAGGGTATTGTTGCCACTTAACTATGATAAAGTTCTGTTTCTAAGCATTTACTTTATTGTCCTCCTCATATCTACATGGTTCAGCCTAGTCTGTCTCGACTTAGCCTCAGCTATTAAGTGAAGTCCAAATGTTAAATGCCTCATTAACACTTCCTGCCACCAGGAGCAATTGTGTCTGGAGTGATTTTTTTTTTTTTTTAACTTCCCAGGCCCAATTCATTATTTGCTATCTTTTAGGGAACTAGTCTCTGAGAAAAAAAAAATAAAAACAAAAAAACCTTTTCTTTCTTCCTGTTTTCCCTTTTCTCCCTGGGAAAGTGTATACTACAGGGAAGCAACCGTATCCTCTTTTCTTTGTGTTTCCAAGTCTTACTCAGGCCCGCTTCCCTCATTGTAGAAGGAATTCAAATGGGCCATGTTTGGAAGAAGCAACTGCCTCGATTAAAAATAGCACAGATGCAAGGCACATAGATTATACCTTCCTTCCCTAGCAAGCTCTAGTCCATTGTCACCCTATGATGTCTGTGACACACTTGATATCACATTTCTCTTGTCTGTCTACAAACATGGGCACGTTCCCCAGCCTTTGCCATTTCCTGTGGCCGAGACACAAGGCAGAGTGGTCTAAGTGGTGCTATTTCACTGGATTTATGCTTATTGACATTTACTGAATTGGGTTCCTTAATTTCACAAGCAGAAGCAGTCCTAGAACCACGCTTGCTTTATTAGTGTTTTTAATGGTAAACGAAAGAAGCAAGATCTGTTTATACATGTATTTGGTACAGGTATTTGTGGTTAGGACTTGAACATATGCCACGTGGTTCAGGAAAGTTCACAACAAATGCTAGTTTCTTTCTAGGAGCTAATGGCATAAGACGGATAAAAGGGTAATTAGGAAATATGTGGTAATTAACTAGGGAGCAGGCCACCCTCAAATACAATGCCTGGACTAAGATAGGATTCTATTTCTCTCTCACTTGACATTTCAGAAGTAAGTAGGCTAAGGCCCCACAGCTGCTCTGTCATCTCCAACACTTGGTCTCCATGATTGTTCCAGTTTTCACCAATTCCCAGTTAGTAAAGAGGAAGGAAAAAGTAGAGCAAACAATGTATACTTCTTTTGCTTATACGCCATTGGCTCAAACTTGGTCACATGACCATACCTACTGTAAGAAGACTGGAAAATGCAGTCTGTAAACAAATAGCTGATGCCCAGCTAAAATAGGAAATAGGGAGAGGGAGTAGTTTCTTTTTTATTTTTAAATTGAAGTATAATACAATATTATATTGGCAAACGATATTATATTGGCTTCAGATGTAAAACATAATGATTGGACATTTGTATACATTGCAAAATGATTACCATGATGTCTAGTTACCACCTGTCACCATAGAAGGTTAATACAAAATTATTGACTGTATTCCCCATGCTGTACATTACATCTCTATGACTTAATATTTTACAACTGGAAGTTTGTACTTTTTGATCTTCCTTACCCATTTCACCCTCCCCCTAACTCCCCTAATCCCTCTCCCTTTGATCACCAATCTTTTCTCTGTGCCTACAAATCTGGGTTTCATTTTGTTTTCCTTATTTGTTTTGTTTTTCAGATTCCACAGATAAGTGAAATCATGTGGTATTTGTCTTATTTCTGAATTATTTCACTTAATATAATATGCTCAAGATGCATCCACATTGTTGCAAATGGCAAGATTTCATTGCTTTTTTATGGCTGAGTAGTCATATTCCATTCATCTGTCAATGAGTATTTAGATTGTTTCCATATCTTGGTTATTATAAATAATGCTGCAATGAACTTAGGGATGCATGTATCTTTTTTAATTAGTGTTTTAATTCTCTTCAGATAGATACCTAGTAGTGGAATTGCTGGATCCTTTGGTAGTTCTATTTTTAATTTTTTGAGGAACCACTATACTGTTTTCCATAGTGCATTTCCACTAACAATGCCTGAGGGTTCCCTTTTTCCACATCCTTGCCAACATTTGTTATTTCTTATCTTTTTAAAAATAGCCATTCTGACAGGTGTAAGGTGATATCTCATTGTGGTTTTGATTTGCATTTCCCTGATGATTAGTGATGTTGAGCATCTTTTTCATGTGTCTGTTGGCCATCTGTATGCCTTCTTTGGAAAAATGTCTATTCAGATCCTCTGCCCATTTTTTAATTAGATTGTCTGGGATTCTTTTGGTAATTGAGTTGTATGAGTTCTTTATATATTTTGGATATCAACCTTTTATCAGATATATGATTTGCAAATATCAAGAATTGGCTTCTAGTACTGAAAGAAAGAAAGGTGTTTTGGAGGTTGTATTAGTTTTCTATGGCTGCTGTAACAAATTACCACAAACTGGGTGGCTTAACACAACAAAAATTTATTTTCTCACAGTTCTGGAGGCTGGAAGTCTAAAATAAAGGTGCTGAGAGGGTTGGTTTCATCTGGAGACCTTGAGGGGGTCTCTGTTCCAACCTCCAGCTGCCTTCTGGTGGTTGCCCATAATCTTTGGTGTTCCTTGGCTTAGGCACATATCACTCCAGTATCTGTGTCTGTCTTCAGGTGGTGTTCTCCTCTCTAGTGTGTCTCTCTAAATCTCCCTCTCCTTTCTTATACGAAGATACCAGTAATTACATGTAGGGATCACTCTAATCCAGTATGATCAAAGATCAGGGGTTGTGAGGAGGCTGTTTTCTTCCTAGGCCCCTCTCCTTGGCTTGGAGATGACCACCTGCCTGCTCTGTGCTCATGGCCTTTCCTCTCTGAGCATGCCCCTGGCATCTGTGTGTGTGTCCAAACTTCTTCTCATTAGGACACCATCAGATTGCATTTGGGTTCACACTAACAACCTAATTTTAACTTCATCACCTCTTTATAGGCCCTACCTCTAAATAAAGTCACACTCTGAGGTACTAGGGGTTAGGATTTCAACATATGGAATTTATAGAAAAGCAATAAAACATAACACTATGTCTTAATTTGATTCCTTCTGAAAAGGTCCTATATCCAAATACTGTCATATAAACATGTATTTGGGGTTAGGACTTGAACATAACACAATTCACCTCACCACAGAAGCTATTAGAAGTATCCTGCATATTATGTCAGCAGTGAATGCAATTTTGTTTAAAGGACAGGTTCACAGGGAAGAGGAAATGCAAAGATGGAGGCAGTTACAGAATTCCTATTCCTATGTACACCAAAACTGCATCAGGGAAAGCATAAGTTCCTTGTGTAGTAAATCCAGCAATATTTCCCAAAAGCAAGTCAGTTTGCAGAGTTTGGGAAAAACCTAGATCGAAGGTGAATAGGACAAATAAGTGGGAAGATTTATTTTAGCCGTTCAGGCTATTTCCTCCACCAACCATTATTTGCTATTTTTATGTACATTTAACCACTTTATGAGGTATAATTGATATGCAATAAACTGCACATATTTAAACGTGACAATTGATCATTTTTAATGTATCTGTTCACTTGTGAATTTCGTTGATGTCTGGTCACCATATACCCTCCCTGTTACCTACCTCCCCACAGATGCAACCACTGATCTCCTTTCTGTCCCCATAAATTAATTTGCATTTTCTAGAGTTTTATATATTTGGATTCACACAGTACATATTCGCTCTTGTCTGACTTTACTCAGCATGATTATTTTGAGATTCTATGTATGTTGTGCGTTTATCAATAGCTCATTCTTTTTGATTGTTGAGTAGTATTTCATTGTAAGAATAAACAAGACTTTGTAGTGTCAATGGTTTTATTTCTCTTGAGTAAATAACTAGGAGTAGAATTGCTCAATTATATAGTAAGTGTATGGTTAGCTATTTGTGAAATAATTAGAATTATACTCATCCTAATAAGGAGGTAGTGGTATCTCACTGTGGTTTTCATTTGAATTTCCCTAATGACTAATAAAGCTCAGCATCTTTTTGTATGCTTATTTGCTAATTGTATATATTCTTTGGTATTATGGCTGTTCAAATCTGTTGCCAATTTTTATTGGGTTGCTTTATTTCTTATTTTTGAATTTGAAAGTTCTTTATATGTTCTGGATCTAAGTTCTTTAGTAGATATATGATTTGAAATACTTTTTCCCAGTCTGTGGCTTATCTTTTCATTTTCCCAACAGTGCCCTTAAAAGAGGAGAAATTTTAAATTTTGCTGAAGCCCAATGTATCATTTTTTTCTTTTATAGATTGTGTTCTGGTATCACATCTCAGAAATCATTACCTAACACAAGGTCAGAAAGGTTTTTTTCTTATGTGTTTTTAAAAAAGATTTTACATTTAGGTCTTTGATCCATTTTGAGTTATTTTTGTATATGGTGCAAAGAATGGATTGAATTTTTTTTTAAGCTATAGATATCTTATTGTTTCAGCACCATTTGTAGAAAAGATTATATCTTTTCTCCATTGAGTTGCTTTAGCACTTTTGTACAAAAACAAAAACAAAAAGGCAACCTTTATAGCTGTGGGTCAATTTCGGGACTCTGTTTTGTTCCATTGATCTATTTTTCTGTCCTTTTACTAATACTACATTGTTTTGCTTTCTGTAACTTTGTAACAAGTCTTCAAATCAGGTGATGTTAAGCCTCCAACTTTGTTTTCCTTCCTCAAAATTGTTTTGGTTGTCTGGTGTGTTTTGTATCTCCATGTAAATTTTAAAATCAGTTTGTCAATTACTACTAAAAAGAACTAGCAATATTTGGATGGGGATTGTATTAAGTTTATGGATTAATTTTGAGAAAATTGCCATCTTAAAAATAATATCTGTGACTGACTCAGTATATGTTTCTATCTATCTAGGTCATCTTTAATTCATTGCAGCTATGTTTTATAATCCTCAAGGCACAGGTCTTGGATACCCTTTGACAGGGTTAGCCCTAAGTATTTAAATTGTCAACACTTTTTTTGAATGGTATTATTTTTTAATTTAAATTTCAGATCATTTATTGATAGCATATGGAAATTCAATTGATTTTGCATAGAATATTTCATCTTGTAACTTTTCTACACTCATTAGTTATAATAGCTTTTTTATAGATTACATCAGCTGTTCTATAATGGCAATTACATCATCTGCAAATAAGTTTTACTTCTCCCTATTCAATTTTGATGCCTTTTACTTGTTCTTGCCTTATTGCATCGGGTAGAACCTCCAGTACAAGGCTGAATAGAAATCATGTAAACAAACATCCTTGTCTTTGATTTTACAAGGGAAACATTCTTTTACTTTAATATATCCTGATAGCTATTGGTTTTTCACAGATGCTTTTTATCAAATTGAGGAAGTTTTCTTTTTTTTTTAAAGATTTTATTTATTTATTTGACAGAGAGAGAAACAGCGAGAGAGGAAACACAAGCAGGGGGAGTGGGAGAGGGAGAAGCAGGCTTTCCGCGGAGCAGGGAGCCTGATGCAGGGCTTGATCCCAGGACCCTGGGATCATGACCTGAGCCGAAGGCAGACGCTTAACGACTGAGCCACCGAGGCACCCCGAGGAAGTTTTCTTAATTTGCTGAGATTTTTTTTTCCCCTTAAGCAGGAATGGATGTTAGGCTTTGTCAAATGCTTTTCTCCTTATTTGTTGGGATAATATGTTTTTCTTATTTTAGCTTGTTAATATTGTGAATTACATTGATTTGGCCTTTTAAAATATTAAACCAAACTTGTTTTCCTAGGATAAAACTTGCATGGCCCTGATGTATCCTTTTTATATATTACTGAATTTAATTTACTAAAATTTTGTCTAGAAGATTTGCATATATGTTCATGAAGGATATTGTTCTGTAGTTTTATTTTTTTTAATGTCCTTTTACAATTTTGGTGTCAGGATAATGCTGGAATCATGGGATGAATTGGGAATTTTTCCCTTCTCTTTAATTTTCTGGAAGAGTTTGTGTATAAATTATATTATTTCTTCCTTAATGTTTGGTGAAGTTCACCAATGAAGCCATCTTGGCTTACATGTTTTTTTGTGGGAGAGTTTTTGTCTACAAATTCAATTTTTTTTGGATCTTACTTTTAAGATTTGTTAGGTGAGATCAATGCATTGTTTAATGGTGCCCCCCCCGCCCAAGGCAAGATACTTATGAGTACTCAACTCAATGCCTCAATAATCTTAGTTTTTCTCATTTGGCTGATAGGAACAGGCACTATACTGACCCTTTATGAGTGCTGGACACTGTTCCCTCCAATCCTCTGCATGATTCTCTCCCCAGACTTTGATAGTTTCATCCCACACATGCATTGACTACTCTGCTGAATACTCAAAGCAGCCCTCTGTGGATCTCTGGAGTTCTCTCTCTGGGCAGATATTCTCCCCCCTGGTATTCTGTTCTGAGAACTCTGCTTTCATTACCCTGATCTCTTAGCTGCTAGATTTAAGGAGTCCTCTAGATTCTGCCTGATTACCCCCTCCCTGCTCTGTGCTTGGGATCTCTCTCCAGGCAGTTAGCTGAGACAATTGTAGGGCTAACCTCATTTGGTTTTCCATCTCTCAGGAATTGCTATCTTTCAGTGTCTGATTTCCAGTGCCTTGAAAGCCATTGCCCTGTATATTTTGTTCTTCTTGCAGGTGTTACTGTTGTTTCAGATAGGAGGATAGTCTGGTGCCTGTTACTCCCTCTCGGCCAGAAGCAGAAGTCAGCTGTTTACTTCTGAAGCTAGGGAAAACCATGCAGTGTTGTCCAGGAAAGACACCTGTTTGGCTGTGCCAGCTACATAATGTTGGAGAGAACATTCAGGGAGAAGGGTAAAGGTAGAGCTCCTAATAATCCATAGCAATGAAAGCTGCAATAAAGTATGCAAAGGTCACATGGAGGGTGCTCATAACGGAAGCATGAGAACCCATTGCCTTGCAGGCTTAATATGGTAGAGAGGACACTGCCTCAAGAGGGCCAAGACAGAGAAATAATAAGTTTCTGAATGGTCCTTTGAGTGCTGTAAGAACCTGACAACAAGCCGTTTCATGCCTGTGATTCCAAGCTAAACGTGCTACTTATTTGCTAAGTGTGGAGGCATTTATGGAGGCCAAGGGGACCCTGTTTATTTTAAGCATCCTGTTGTGCTCCATCAATACTAATGGGGGCTGAGGAGCCAAATCATCACGCGTTACATCCGCTGGGAAATTCACTCTCCAAGATCTAACTGGAAAAGTAGCAACAGCTTCAACTTTAGGAGACACTCATAAGGGGGCAAGTTGCAAATAATTAGAAATTACTGTGTTCTGAGTATGCCCAGATTGTGGGCTGCCTTTTTTCTTTTCCTGCAAGATGTCATTCTCACACTGATGTTCATTTCACCTTGAGTATATTTTTGCTGTAAGGTGTCTTAAAACCCTTCATGAGAGGAAACATAGGCCCTCATCCAGGTGTTCAGTGGGTGCTTCCTTAGAACAAAGGAACATTATGATTCAAAAAAGGAAATGACCAACCCAGGCTACAGATACTACTGCTTCAGTTGACACTTTTTTTTTTTTTTTCCAGAAAGACAATTGAGAAGTTGCCCATTATTGTATGTCTATGTTATTCCAGGCAGTGAGCTAGGTGCTTGACAATTATTGCTTTGAATTCTCACAAGCATGTGTGACAACATGATCTCAAATTTATGGAGAAATAAGTGGAGACTCAGAAAAGCTGTACACTTTGTTAGATTCAGCGTGTCTACCTTTGAATATCAAGCTATTTGTTTATGCTGCTTGAAGAATGCTTAGCTTTGGTCAGATCTGTATTAATTTATTCTGCAAGGTAGTTCGGGAAAACAAATCTCTTAGGCTTTGAAATCAGACAATATAATATTTGTAAGACTGGCTCCACTCCCCAATAAAACATTCATTCATTCAACAGATATGTCCTGGTGGTTATGAAGGGGGTGGGGAAAATAGACCAGACTGAACTCTTACTCGGCAAAACTGGAAGTCTAGTGATGGTGGCAATGTGGAGATTCAAACTCAGTTTAGCCTATCATTTGTACTTGAACTCTTTCCGCAACATTGTCTTGCATTGCCAATAGAATTTAACACCATGTTGACTGCCATTAAGCTAATGAACTATTTTGACTTCAGAGTATATTATAGTGGTTTAAAGTATGGACTATTAAATAGGCCACCGGAAATCATGCTCCATCTCCACTACTTACTGTCTTAGAGATCTTGAGTACATCATGTACCATGTCTTTGCCTTGACATCTTACTGGTAAAGTGGGAGCGATAAGAAGAACCTCCCTTATAGGAGTTTTGTGAGGTTTAAATGAGCGGAGCACTTGGGTGAATTCTTAGTCCACTGTAAATACTTCAATAATCATTGTGACCATCTTCTTCTTCCCAGTTTGTACACAGAAATACTTCCCTTTGTAGAGTTATGGGAGATGTTTTTCTTACCTATATAAAAACTAGGGCACTATAAATCAATGATTTTAGAACTAGAAAGAACAGTAGAAAATATATTTTGAAGTACATACTTTTGGGGCGCCTGGGTGGCTCATTTGGTTAAGGGTCTGCCTTCAGCTCAGGTCATGATCCCAGAGTCCTGGGATTGAGCCCCGTGTCCTGGTCCCTGCTCAGCGGGGAGTCTGCTTTTCCCTCTCCCTCTGCTTGCTCCCCCACCTGCTCATGCTCTCTTTCTCTCAAATAAATAAAATCCTAAAAAAAAATAAAGTACATATTGTTGTTACTTTCAAAAAAAAAAAAAACCCGTTTGCCCAATCAGGATAAGTGACCCTGAGAAACCGGAGTAACCCAGCTAATTAGCAGCAGAATTATTACTAGATCCCAGGAGACTGCAGGATTTCTTTTTCCTCTGTACTTGTCTTTCTCAAATTTCATCTTAGCACCGTGATTTTTGGGGCAAAGACACAGAATAGACTCCTCATTCCTCTAGTTAGGGGCTGGGTGGCCTTTGGCAAATTACCTAAATTTTCTGAGACTTAGTTTTCTCATATATAACATAGAGATATTATAATCCTAATCCCTCATTAGGATTTTGTGATCAAGAAAGGAAATAGTGTTTATAATAAATTGAGTATTTTATAAGTACTCAATAAGTATTATGTATGCATAGTAACTAAGAGCACTGGCCTTGGAGTAAATATGCCTGAATATGAATCCCACCTCCATCTACCAAGTAGAAAGTTACTCAACTTCCCTAAACCTCCTCTCAGTCTCTTGATCTGTACAATGAGGATTTCATTGCTCCTCTCTTAGGGTTGTTGTGAGAACTAAAGAAAATAATGCTTGCAAAGCATCAAGCACAATGCCTGGCATACAGTCAATGTTCAATACAAAATAACAGATGCAAGTGTAATTATAATCGCTCTCATTATTATTTTTTCAATCATCTGATCTCCATTGTGTCAATATCATTATGTGCTTAAATAATGTTCTCCAAGGTTCTAGACATGCACACCAGCTCCCTGCACATAGGTAGCAGTGTATTCTGGATCTCCAGCCAGTCATTTTTCCCCTCACAATCTACAACCAGCAAGAGTGAATGTTTCAGCATGAAAGTGACAGAATGCCTATTGCTTGACTGCCAAAAGGAAAACTTTGGTTAGATTCTGTTGATATGGATTTTTTACTGTAGGTCAAGATTCCAAGGTAACTCTCCAAGACATACATAATTGGATCCACATTTTTTTTAAAGATTTTTTATTTACTTATTTGACAGAGAGAGATAGAGCAGGAACACAAGCAGGGGGAGTGGGAGAGGGAGAAGCAGGCTTCCTGCCAAGCAGGGAGCCCGATGTGGGACTTGATCCCAGGACCCTGGGATCATGACCTGAGCCGAAGGCAGACGCTTAACGACTGAGCCACCCAGGCGCCCTGGATCCACATTTTAATCTAGAAACATACAGAGTTCAAGATCTTAACTAACCCTTACAGAAAGTGAAGGAGGAAGATGAAGGATAATGTATCGATGGAAGTAAATATGTTGATGTTGTTTTATTTTGTACTTTCTAATAGATTTTACTCGTAAGGATTATAGTGATGATCACAGTAAGATGCCTGATTCATTGGTTTAGCATCGACAAACTTGGAGGGAGCTTCAGGGTCACTAGAGAGTTTTAGGGTCACAGTTAGAGTCAATAGGTCCTAAATAAGAACATTTCAAGCCCATCAGAGCTATTTGTCCTCTCCATGACTTGCTGGTCTGAGATACCAGCTTTTCATTATATATTGTTGGTATCACACAATTGCAGTATCTATAATATGCATCTTTAATTTCTAATTTTTTCAATGAAGAGTGAAGACCCAGAAAGGCTAAGTAAAATGCCTAATGTTTCCTAGTTGATTAACAGAGAGGAAAGGCCAGATTCCAACTGTTTGAGCATTAGTTACATAACTTAGGATAGTGATAACTATCCTAAAATCCCAATAGTTAGCATTTATTACTATTTTCTCACTTTTCAGGACAGGAACCTCTCTGCCCAGAAAGGCTAAGTGACATACCACTCAGGGTCATATAGCTATATAATGGCAGATCTGAAACTGGCATCCAGTTCTTCTGGTCCTCAACTCGCAATTCTTTCCATTACAAAAAAGGGAGATGGTGGCTCAGTTAGTTAAGCCTCGGACTCTTGATCTCAGCTCAGGTCTTGATATCAGGGTCATGAGTTCAAGCCTTATGTTGGGCTCCATGCTGGGCAGGGAGTACACTTAAAACAATAAAATAAAAATAAAAAATATATTTAAAAAATAGAGATACCAAAATCCTCTTCAGAGGGTCCATTGAAAATTATAAAGCATTATCTTCTGCCATCCATATCATCCAGTGGTGTTTTAAGCTTGTTTGCCATGGCAACCATCAAAATATTAAGCTCCTCAGAGCAGGGTTGGAAAGGCAACTGCAGCTTTGCTACTGTTGCTGGTGATGGATGGAATCATGCAGAGCCAAGAATCACTTACCACTGATCCTCTTCCACTCAAGTGATGTAGTTCGTGCAGCTGCTGGGTTGGAATTCAGTCTTCTCCATGATGGTTTTGCTGTATGGCATCTTCCCCATGATAGGTTCATGTTAAACATATAGCAAACAAACAGGTATAAACAGGGTAGGTTATAGAAGACCATCCCTATTCTTCCTTCCTTTCTTCCTCTCTCCCTTTTTCCTTCCCTCTCTCCCTTCCTTCCATCCATCCTCTCTTTCTTTCTGTGTGAATAACAGAGTGCTCAAATCCATGTCAATTTCCAAACGGGTGCAGCCCAGCAGATCAACTCCAGCCCTCATACCCCATGCCTCTGTGAGACCAGAAACTGACCTTAATGAGAAATATAATAAAAATATATACAGATTGTTTGCTTCTTGTCATCCTTCTTCTTTGTCTTCTCTTCTCCTGATACCTTCAGCAAAGAACTGTGTGTGTGTATATGCATGTGTGTGCGTATATTAGAGAGAGATTTGTGAAGATATTGCATTTATGCTACCAACACATGATTTTGGGAAGGTGGTTTGCTCTTCATTGACCCTGAAGTCCCAGGATCAGCAGGGGAATGGGGAGATGGCTGAGGTGGTGGTAGTGAGCACAGGAAAGCCCGAAGCTGATGCAATTTCTTTGAGCCAAATAACAAACTCATGGTTATGATATTTCAAAATAATTTCCCAGTTTGACATTATTTATCAGGCAGCGGATCTTTTTTTTTTTTTTTAAGATTTTATTTATTTGACAGAGAGAGACACAGTGAGAGAGGGAACAGAAGCAGGGGGAGTGGGAGAGGGAGAAGCAGGCTTCCCGTGGAGCAGGGAGCCCGATGCGGGGCTCGATCCCAGGACTCTGGGATCATGACCTGAGCTGAAGGCAGGCGCTTAACGACTGAGCCACCCAGGAGCCCCCAGGCAGCGGATCTTTTAAAAGAGGTCATTTAGAACAAGTAAGCAGAGGGAGGGACTATAGCTTTTTTATAGCAGGGATTACAAACCAATACTGTAATTAGCAGTAAGTATGTGTGTTGGGAGGGTGGGGGCACAGGTATCTGTGCAGTTGCTTTGTTCTCCTGTCCAGATGTTGTGCCAGCTGCCGGGTGAGAAGGAATCTCATGGACCTCACCTTCTTTACTTATCTGCTACAGAGCTGGAGGCTTCTCTCTTTGGCTGCCCATCTGGCTCCTGGCACCGGGAAGTAAAATTATTATTATTTTTTCCAAATGAAGGGCTTTGAATCACAGCTGTTAATTACCAGATAATTATTAAAAACACATATTGCCTACTGAGGTCTGAGAAGACAACTCATGCGTGCTGTCTGGCCCTCTCTCAGAGGCTCTTAGCCTCAATCAATATACGTGTTTCTTCAAAGAACAAAGTGTGATTTTACTACACATTCAGTCAAATGCAAATAAAAAGGGTAGTAAAGAGATTCCAGGACACTGTTTAAAGTAATAAAGACTTTTTCTCTCTGCACAGCATGTTCCAGAATCTCAAATTGCTTATCTTAGCCCAATGCTTGATTCAGATTACCTCCATTTGGGGGTCTTTCAAACACCTGCAGCCCTTCTAATGGTGCTGACTAAGGCCTGTGTACCAATGATGCCCGAGAAAAAGGAAGAAAGAAAAGGCCCAGCAGAAGGGTACTAATAAATTATAGATCTCAGCTGTCATGCTGGGTCGCTGGAACTAGGGTGAGGGACAGATGGAGGCTGCCTGAGCAGGCACAGCCTGGAGGCGGAGAGAGCAGCCAGTGAGAGGTAGATTCTTTGCATGTCAGGGGAAATGACTGGAAATTATAGCTGGACAAGGGAGAGGAGGCAGGCTTGGTGCTTCAGACTGTGTGTTGGAGGGAGTGGCAGAGAGAGAGCTCCAGATGTTTATGGGGCATTGCATGGGTTTTCTGTCTTGAATCCCAAGTTCGTGGGACAATGTGGTCAGACCTATAATCAAGGAGCATCTTGTGCTCTCTAAATTCTCAGCATGGCGCTAGGCTGGTGGGGAAGACTGACATCTAGGACATGTTATCTATTTTAATGGAGCTGACAAACTAGTTGGCCACAAAGACTACAACGGGTAGAGTAGCCCATGAACAATGGAAGGACAGAAAATCGGTGTGAAATTCACTCATTCAATAAGCATTTATTGAATACTCATCACCACATGGATCAAGGACTGTATTAATGAGCAAAATAGGAAAACATGAAATAAAATCTCTGCTCTCCTGGAGCTTACATTCTAGCAGAATGGGACAAACAATAAAAAGCTTGAGGAAGTGAAATATATGCAATGTTATATGCTGATAAATGCTACAGGGAAAATAAACTGGACAACAGGAATGGGTAGTTCCCATGGTGGGGGTGAATCTAATTACAAGCACTGTGACTGGGGCAGGCTTCCCAGAAGAAATGATTTGAAGGAGGTGAGGACGGAGCCATGGGGACATCTTAAAAGAATGTTCTAGGCAGAGGAAGAAGCCTCAGTAAATGTGTTGAGGCAGAAGCAAGCCTGGCTTCAGTGACCAGAGAGAAGTGAGTGCCAGGATCGTGAGGGGTGGGACAAATGAGGTCAGGCAGGTAAAAATGGAACCAAGGTACATGTGGGACCTGGAAAGCCATTACAAATACTTTGGGTTTTTTTTGCTAGTAGTGGGATGGGACTCTGTCCGATGGCATTGACCTGGAGAGGAATGTGACCTGACTGCCACTCCAACAGGATGCCTCTGGTCCCTGTATTGTTTCTCCAACTTTAGCCTTGCATTAGAATCACCTGGAGGGCTTGCTAACACACCCATTACCGGGTCCCACCGCTGGATTCAATGGGTGTGGGGTAGGGACTGAGGTTTTGCATTACCATCAAGTTCTTAGTGACGCTGCCGCTGTTGGTACTAAGGAGCACAATTCCAGAACTGCTCTAAGAGGAGCAATAGGAAGTAGTGAAGGATAAAGCAACACAAGCTCCATCCTGGGGGAGGTCTGGATTTTAGGCCCTTAATAACATAGAGGGGAGAGGGAGAAACTTTCAAGAAAAGAGGGTTTATGTGAATGGAGGCAGAGTGGTGATGTTTTTTCTTTTCCTTTCTGTCTCCATTGGGAAGAATGTAGGGCAGTTAATAAAATGTCATAATTATCTACAGACCTTATCTTTGGTAAATTCTAGTCTCCCTAGTGCCTCTTTTCAAGGTTCTTCTTCTTGTACTATGTTTAAAGGAAGAGAGAGATCTCACATATAAATGTCAGCCTTGGGCTACACAGCTCTCATTACCTCCCAGCCCCTCACCCTCCTGGGTTCTGTGGCTTCCATCTCTTTTTGGCATTGCTTCTCTTCTGCGGGACACCAACCCCATGCTCTACTGTCCAAATCACCCATGGCTCAGGGCTACGTGAGTGACAGGCTCTTACTGAAGGCTAGTGAGGTCCACAGGTGATTACATAGCACAGAAAAAAAACAACTGAAAACTGAGTACCAAACATCCTAAAAATTCCTCAGCCATCCCTGACGCTAGGAATCTCTTGCTGGCCATCCTTCTTAAGCTGTGGTCTCGTGCTCTGTGACAAGGCCCCCTCCACTCCTCCGAGAATCCACTGTCCCCATTGCTCTCAAAGCTGATTGCCATGTGACCAGGTCAACTCCTAAATTCCTCTTGTTCTGTTATGGGGTCCACCTTGATGCTCTGTTGTGTCCTCACTTTGCCTCCAGTCTACACCCTCAGGGGCTTTGTCTTCACCATCCTAGAGGGTCCAGCAAGGTCTTTTCCTAAGAAAAGCTTGGTTCTCTTAGACAGACAAAATAGGCAGGCCCCTTGGGGCATCCGGTTTCAAAAACACCTGATTTCTTCCTCTCCCTTCTAGTTACATACATGATAGAGCAAGATGAAATACATCTTAAATAGCTCAAAAACAGTGATGGGAACTAAAATGAGAGTCGGAAATTAAGGGGAAACCAGTACACAAAACACATGCTTTTACATCCTAAGCTTTGCTAGAAGACGGTTACAAATTTAGCTTTTCATATGCTTTCAAAAAAAAAGGGAAGCAACCTAAGGGGACCACTTTCCTTCTTTTATGAACTCACAAGATCATCTAAGTGCAGCAGAAGGAGTCATTGTAATTAGGGGAGTTAGAGGGGCCAGCATATCAACATACCAGGAGAGGAGTTTAGCATTAACATGAAAGGAAACCAGGCACCCATTGAAGGTTTTTGTTAAGGAAGACAGGTTTTAAACAACTCTGAAGGAAAATCAGTCTGGCAATAGTCTGTAAGATAGACTGTGGATTAGAGAGTGTCTGGAATCAGGACAGCCATTCAAAGGCTCAGGCTCCTGCAAGATCCAGGTGAGGGCTGTCCATGCTCCCTGCACCCACTGTCCAGTCTACCTGTTGAAATGCAACCCTTGGGTCAAGCCCAGTTTCCAGGCAACTACTGCCACTGTCCTTTGGACCACCTGCATGGAAGCCATCCCTGTTTCTGCTCTTCTGTAGAACACAGAGGTCACACTCCTTGTTACATCTGTATTGTAGGTATTCACGGACATGTTTACTAGAAAATTCACTCCACAAGAGCAGGGGCCACCTCTTAGACCACTCTGCCAAAGTTAGAGCAGAGGTAGTGTGATGGTAGTAACAAGCCTAGAACCACTTAGCACTGGAACACACAGCTAGGCTCCCTCTCCAGGTACACACTACAGGATAGCAGAAGGTAATGAAATAAGGTGTAAGGTACTTTAGTATAGGGTTGGGTAATAGTGTGGAATAATAGGAAGTATCAATTTAGGAGTCAGACTAGAATATGGATTTGAAATCTGGAATGCCCTGGCATTTACAAGCAGTGTGACCTCACGCAATTGCGTAACTTCTCTGCCCCAAGGTTTTCGTACTCTCAGAGGGGTCATTATGAACATTAAATTAGCTAATATGCGTAAAGCACATCAAAAAACACTTGGAGTGGGCTGAGTGATCAGTTAAGTGTTAGCTATTAGGGCTACAGGACATAGTGGACATTCAATAAATATGGGGGGGCGGTGAACTCAAGCACTTGGGGGTCACGGTTGAAGAGGGGATGTTGAAATCTTTACCAAAAATGTTCAGTTTGCTTGTAATTAAGATATAATTCACATACTATAAAATGTGCCCTTTTAAAGTACACAGTTCAGTGGGTTGTAGTATATTCACAAAGTTGTGCAATCGTAATAATCACTAATTCCAGAACACTTTTACCACACCAAAAAGAAACCTTGGACTCATCAACAATCACATCCCGCATCCCTTCCTCCTAGCTCCTGGCAGCCAGAGCCAACTCCTTTCTGTCTTTATGGATTTGTTTATTCTGGCCATTTAATATACATACATAGAATCATTTAATATGTGACTTTTGTGTCTGACTTCTTTCATTTAGCATGATGTTTTCAAGATTCAGCCATGTTGTAGCATGAATTAGCACTTTGTTCCCTTTTTTGGCTGAATAATATTCCATTGTGTGGATATACCATGTGTTATTTATCTATTTATAAGGGATTTTGAGGGAAATCTGGAATAGCTCCACCTTTTGGCTATCATTAATAATGCTGCTACGGACATTCGTGTACAAGTTGTTTGTGGACACACGTCTTCATTTCTCTGGGATATGTAGCTAGGAATGGAATTGCTGGTTCATATGGTAATTCTATGTTTAACACTTTGAAGAACTACCAAACTGTTTGCCAAAGTGACTTCACCATCTTGTTTTCCCACCAGCAACGTATGAGGTTTCCGATTTCCCCACATCTTTGCCAAGATTTGTCATTGCCTTCATTTTGATTATAGCCACCCTAGTAGGTGTGAAGTGCTATCCTGTGATTTTGATTTCCTTTTCCCTAATGACTAACGATGTTGAGCATCTTTCCATATGCTTGTTGTCCACTTGTATATCTTCACCTCATTTGTTTTTAACGTGATCCACTGTGGTGAAAATAGTAAATCTAAATAAAGTTGTCCAGGGGTAACATATGCCCTGTAAAGACATAGGCAAAGGGGTGAGCAAAAGGGACTGGAGTTAGAATCCTCCTACTAATCATTACATGGGTGACTGCTGAAGTCATGAAGAGGCATGAGTTCAAGGAGGAAGAGAAGAGCAGGGAACCCCTGAGCCTCAAGAAATATCCACACTCAGTGGGAGAGTAAAAGAGGGGAAGGTAAGAAGAAAGAAAAGGATCTGCCGAAGTCAGAAATGGATGTAAGGTGCCTCTTTGAGAACAAAATTTAAGTTTCCAGGAATTCTATTAGAATCAGCAAACTGCCCGAATCAGTGGTTTCTCTCTGAAATAAAACAGTCCCCAGGAAGAGCATTGCCAGTTCCAGAACCCAGTCAGTAAGATCTCACCCAAGTGAATGGGGGTATTATTACCCAGAGCTTGTTACATCAGACTGTTAAGTTGTTTGTTGGTTTGTTTTGTTTTATTTTATTTAATCTATGATATACTTTACAAATCAGAATAGAATTTTTCCCCTTATAATTTCTAAGCCAGGAAAAAAAAAATCATAATTTAATGGAACACATGTTTGTTGGCCCACAATATCCCCCAAATTTGTGTTCTCACTCTGTTCCTTCATGTTAAATCTCTAGACCCTAATTTTGTTCTATTTTAGAGGACTCAAAGGAAAATCATAAGAACTCTGGATCTTTCTCTACTTTATGCTCACCTGGTTTCTTTAGATCAAAGATATGTAGATCAGCTCCCATTTTCATGTTGCTTGACATAACTCAGTCTGGTTGGGTAGGTCAGTGCTTAGTTTTGATGCTTATCTTCCATTTCTGTCCAATATCAGAGTGTTTTTTTAAATATGATGTTATTTAGTCAACTCCACATTTCTCTAGAAAAGGCCTTTAACTGTTCCTATTTATCCCTCTTATTTCAGTTCATTTTGTGCAGCTTCAAACATAACTGATGCTCACCAGGGTCCCTTGATCTAAAATAAAGGTCATAGCTTGGGGCACCAATCATCACCTTTCCACACTTCCACACATGTTTTTGCATGTGTATGTCAATTTTTTCAATTTTCTTCTTGATTTAGTGGAAGCAATCAGAACACAATTGACGTTGAATGTTGGCTGCAAAGCTTCCTTGAAGAAATTCACCAACAGGCAGGCAGCTGGCTGGCTGGACCCCATGATTAAGTTCACCAACATGCATTTAAAGGGGCCAGGGCCTACTCAACATAGTCTCAGAGATAAATTCCTGTTCTCTGAAAAATGTTTCATGGGCTGGTTATGGTGGCTGTTGTCGGCATCTATTCTGCCTTGGTGTTTCCTCTGCAGACTTCCCTCCACCCCAGGGTCTCTATCTGCACAAATGCTTGTCCATTTGATGTCCTACTGTGTGTGCTATAGCATATTGGTTAGGAAGAGCCAGGCACTTCCATATTCAGCTATACCCACCACTTCTTAAATGGGTAATATTGGACATATTTTACTTAAATTCTCTAGGCCTCCATCCATTCATCTGTAAATGAGCATAATTAAAGGACCCATTTCATAGGGCTGTCGTGAGAATTCATAAGATAAGCTATAGCAAGTTCTTAGTACAATAGAAAACACAAAATCCATCTTGCATTCTGTTATTTATTAACCCAATTTGTTATTTATTAACCCAGTTGTTCAATCTGGAAACTTCCAAGTCCTTGTAAATAGCCACTTCTCTCCTCATTTGTACTCTCTCTGTAACTGGCCCCTTCTCCTGTTCATTGGATCCTGGGAAATCTCTAGAATTCATCACCTTCTTTCTATTCCCCCCTCATTGGTTCGTTTGGGCCCTCACCATGTCTCTGTGTTCTGCTTCCCACCCTCCACCGCCTAATCCCTCTTGTTTTCCCAGGATCATCAGGGTTGTTTTTTTCCCTAAACACAGAGTTGACCATGTCAAATTGAACAACTAACTTTCTCAGTGTGAGATTTCAGAAGAGCAAATTTTAAGGCAATCTAAATCAATTGTAATTTTGATGAAATACCCCCATGATTTTGATTCTCCTGGGTCTTTTTTCTTTATCCATCTATGGGCTGCTTCCATATCTTGGCTATTGTAAATAATGATGAAATAAACATAAGGGTGCATACATATCTTTTCTTGACTTAGTGTTTTTGTTTTCTTTGGGTACATATCCAGTAGTGGAATTAGTGGATCACATGGCATTTTTATTTTTAATTTTTTGAAGAAGCTCCATACTGCTTTTCACAGTGGCTACACCAGTTTGCATTCCCATCAACAGTGTAAGAGGGTTCCTGTTGCTCCACATGCTTGCCAACACTTGTAATTTTGACAAAATGCTCCCATACTTCTGATTTTCATAAGTCTTTTTGTTTCCACAAAGTCTCTTCATCTCAAGCCTGGTGCCACGTCATTCCATTCCCATATTCCAGTGTTTGTAGTGTTAGTTCTATGTATTCTTAGAGGGCACTGAAGTAGTTCTTGGTGAAGCTTGCTTGTGCAGACATTTTCTTTTCTCCAAGATACATGGCCAAGATCTATAGATGACATGTATTTTTCCATATGCATATATGCATTTTTAAACTTTTAATAATATGATTTTATGTATACACATCTATGAAAAAAATGGCTGCCCTGTCATGTATACGTACATACCAATATCAGAAACAGAGTTCGGTAAGGAATCACATCTAAATTTTCTGAAGAACACACAGACATTAGAAGACTGATTGCTTATAGAAGACAGAGTGGGGCAAAAAAAACATTAGCTATAATTTCTATTTTGATTAAAGAGCAGCACCCTCTGAGTGGATTCAAATCAATTAATAATATTCACTTATCCTGCAAACTAACGTATACGTGGGAAAGTTACAGTCTCATGGGCTTCAGTCATGTGTCCCCAATGATAGCTTCAGTTTCTTTTTTGATTGATTCTGTTGGTATAATATAATGCTTTACATTAACAATATTGCTGTGATAATCATTTATTAATTTAGAGCATTGGCCTGATGACGGTATTATTAAACAAATACTAAAGTCTTGCTTTAATGAAAAAAAAAATTCCCCTCCATCAGCTTGCAGCTGTTACCCTCCTACGTAGAAATGTGGCTGTTTCCCCAACTCCATGAATTAAACTCAAGTCTCCTCAGCACGGCATTCAAGGCACATTATAATTGGCTAGTCCAACCTCCTCTTTCATTGCTCCACTAATAAGTTCCTTGCCTCTACTTTTCTTTCCTGGCTTTTTTCCCTGCTTAACATCATCATCTTTTCTCATGCCATTAAAATTTCTCTAGAATGTCACTTTAATGGCTGCATAGTAATCCATCATATGGATATGCCATAATGGACTTAATATCCCCACGTTGTTGATCATTAAGGTAATTTCCACTCATCTGGTATTAGGAATAATGTTATAAAAGCATCACTGTTCATATTTTTTTGTCCACACCAATAGATTGTTTCTTGCAATAACTTATTGATAACTTGAAAGTATGCTTAAAATAGTAACTGGTGGCAGACTCCTGCCAGGCATAGACATATGTGACAACAAAGGGACCCTCCAATGGGGCAGTGCGGGGAGGGAGGCAAAGGAAGATGGGGACAAGCCTATTCATCAATAACTTCCCATCCATAATTCTATCACCTTATCCTCCAGCTCAGAGCTGACTTCTTTTTTTTTTTTTAAAGATTTTATTTATTTATTTGAGAGAGAGAGAATGAGAGACAGCACGAGAGGGAAGAGGGTCAGAGGGAGAAGCAGACCCCCTGCTGAACAGGGAGCCTGATGAGGGACTCGATCCGGGGACTCCAGGATCATGACCTGAGCTGAAGGCAGTCGCTTAACCAACTGAGCCACCCAGGCGCCCCCAGAGCTGACTTCTTAAGGCTTGTCCTTGTAATGGTCACTCTAGAAGTGACCCTGGTTTTGGAGTGGCTGAATAGCCATTACCATTGTAATGCAGTTGGAATATGTGATAAGGCCCACTCAAGGATCCAGTACATGCCCCTTGATCCTTTCTGACTTTGATTTACACTTTTCTACTTTAGTGAGTCCTTCCTTCCTTCCTCCCTACTTGCATGCCTTTCTGCCTTCCATCTTTTCAGCAAGCATACATTGTGGGCCAAATAAATGTTTGGTGGTGAGCTAGGTAGAGGGACCCAGAAGTGAATGAGACAAGGCCCCATCCTAAAGGAGCAAACCTCATCATTCACAAGACATAGAGTTAAGAATTTTTACTTTTGTCCCTAATTGTGCCATTCATGTAAGTGATTCCCAACTATTCCTTGTACATATATTGCCCTGTTCTTTCTTACTTTAGGATATTGACTTTATTAATAACTAGGCTCTTCCCCTTTGCTTTATTCCAAGATGTGTGAGTGTGCATAAGTTATATTTCTCTAAAATGCAGTGTGCTTCCCAGATAGAAACTAATCATTATTGCCACTATTAGTATCATTATTAATTATCCAAATAATAATATCAGTAACACCAGCAGCACTAAATCCCCCTGTGCTACTATTCACAATCATTATTATTATACTTCTTTTTATTATTTCTCCACCGTCACCCAGGGGCTATTCAGAAAATTAAAATCCAATAAAAAGAACGAAGAATAATTAAAATAATACCAAGAACAATAGCAACGAGATGACAAATACTGAAAAAGCCAGGAAAACATAACCAAGGAGCTAATATCACTGTGACAGGTGCTAATAAGATCAACTAGGAATATGTGACAAAATCCTTCCTGAGAACTTGAAAATTCTCTCCTTACTCAATGGCCTTTTTGCCACTGAGGTCTCAAGAGGTCCTAGACTGTATAACACTTATTTAGCTGATCCTGCCAAAAATGTGCTGCAGGGGGAAAAAGAAGAGGAAAAGAAAACTCTTTCATTATTAGAAGCACACTGAAGAATATTTCCCCTCCGGCCAGATGCTGGCAAAGCTCCCAGCCACTTTTCACAGCTGTCCAGATCCTACAGAACGCTTTGTGGAGTATTTCTCCCATGTTTTGTGCACCCTTGTCAGTTTTGACCTCAATTTCCCCATCTGAAAAATGGATGCAATATTCTGACATACAACTTGTGAGAAAAGCCAAGTAAAATGGCTATTTCTATGCAAAACCTCTACTATAGTAATGTGACAGTCATTTTTTTTAAAGATTTTATTTATTTATTTATTTGACAGAGAGAGAGAGGGACAGTGAGAGAGGGAACACAAGCAGGGGGAGAGGGAGAGGGAGAAGCAGGCTCCCCGCTGAGCAGGGAGCCCGATGCGGGGCTCGATCCCAGGACCCTGGGACCATGACCTGAGCCAAAGGCAGATGCTTAACAACTGAGCCACCCAGGTGCCCCAATATGACAGTCATTTTGTTGAAGCATATAGGTATTAAGAATTACAGGGGATGGAATTTTACTGCCCGCAACGAAGTCAGGTGCAGAAGAGAAAAAAAAAAGGAAACAGCTAGGCTAGACAAGAGTTGCTTCATGTATATCTTGACAAGGTGTTTGCCAATGAACAAAGAATATATTACTGAACTTCACCTTTAATAGACATGAAATTGTTGCCTATGTTTACACACCTAGCTGTTTCTCTGGGTGCTTTCTTGCAATGCAAGCTGTAGCTCCTTCTGTTAATTTTATAACAAAGATCAGTGTTGCTAGACCATCCATACGTATAGCAGGAAGAACACTGGAGTGGGAGTCTGAGACCTTGGAAACTCCTTAGGTTTTCATTTGTGAGATAACTATCCTTGAGTATTCTTGAGCCACTTCTGTGTATGAACTCTGAAAGTAGTGTGATTCTCCACAAATCACTCCTCTCCATGACTTAGTTTCCTCATATAAAAAAAAAAAATGAAGGTCATTGGGCAAGTTGTTCCTCCCAACTCTGACATTATTTCCATTATTTCAACGATGAGAAACTCAGACCTGAGAAAGTTGACTTGTCCAAGGTCATACACCTCAATGGATGCTGGGCATCTAGAACCATGTAAAGCCATGTAAAGCCTGTCCTAGATTCATTGTTTCCACATCCCCAGCCTCTTTTGTATCCCAAATGCCATGAAAACAGTTACCTCTCCCTGTTACAGATGCACACCCACCTTTCCCTGCCTGCCAGGCTTATTCTGCTCACAAGTTCAAAAGCACTGAGCAGATACAGTCTATTAGGTGACTCTGAAAACTTCATCATCTGTCTGAGCCACACACCCGTCTCTACTTATAACGCACTCTGGCCCCCAGAGCAAGGGGCAGGGTGGCCCCACTTCGCCCTCCTCCCTCTCTCCTCCTCACATCAATCATCCCAGGCTCGCCTGCCTCCTCAAATGGATTTCACTTTCAGTTCCATCTCATTTGACACTTTATCACCTGGAGATGGCTCTGAAACGGTGTTCTGTCAGCTCCTGAGACACATTCCATATCTGCCAAAAACCTCTCACTCCCTGGCAAGGCAGCTGAGGACACAATAAAGGAGAGAAAGAGAGGTAGATGATTACCTTAACTCAATTTTGTTAAAATAGTGCGAACATTTCCCTGACTTCTCTTAGGGTGGCATAAGGGGAGAAGAGGGGAGTGGGAGGGGAAGGATGAATGAGGAGATCATTGTCATCCCTGTTTCTATCCTGGAAGGAGGTTTGTCCATCTGAGTTGAGAATTTGGTGCCGATCCAGGACACTGTCATGTAGAATTGTGACATGCGTTTTCTCTAAAAAGAAGCCATTATTAACTGAGGATTCCTATGCAGGGACCAGTGTCATTATAAAGCCCCCAAACATAGTGACTCCCTCCTCAGGGAACTTCAAATCTATCTTCTTCTTCAGATGCATGATAGCTATACATTTCTTTTTAGAAAGCTACCTCTTCTGGATGTCCAGTTGTCAGGCTAAGTGTCAAAAGAGGAAGAGAATCAGCACTGGTTGGATTCGGATCTATCTGGCATTGAGTAAGGCATCCCCCACAAGGTAACTCCTTTAAGAGCGGACAGTTGGTCACAGGAGCAGAGCCCCACCACTCCCTGCAGTAAGGGCCAAGGAAGGAAACAATGTGGTTGGAAGGATTTTAAGTGAATGGGAAGGGGAGGGGCATAGCCACAGGAGCTGGGCAGGATTGGTGGATCTCACTTCTCTGTCTTAAAAGTCTCACCCCAAGTCTGGGCCACAGACATCAGAGATCAAGGAGAACCTTTGTTCTGAACCTCAGTAAGCATATTCGTTCTGCTCCACTTGTCAGTGGAAGAGAAACCATTCATGCTATTTGTTTTACTGTACCTCTATTTTTATCTGGGATAAACTGTGTTGATTTTTCAGCATTTTCTTATTTGTTATTTCATTTGCCCTCCAGAGCTCAGGAAAAAAAGCATCAAACATCATTTTACTTCTGTCTTCCTGATCCTGGGGGGAAGATTAATAGATCTGGGTTTTATGATGTCTATGCTCTCTGCTCCCTTTCCCCTTTTTCTTTTCCTTCTTTGTGTTCCTCCTCCTCCCCTACCCCTGCTTCCACAAATATCTTCCACTTGGAATCTGATTCTTGATGTCTGCCCCGGAGCGAGGCGGGGGTGGGAGGCAAGGGGGAGTTCTCGTTCTCTTCAAAGTCTAGCAGAAATATTAATGTCCAGGACAAGGCTGACACCCCAGACCTCGGGTTGCCGTCCTCGGCATTTTCTCTCCCCTGCTCAATTCGGTTTCAGAAGTTAAACGGTTTCTTTTTTGATATGAAAATTAATTTCTGGACAAAAAGAAATATGCCTGCACAGGGCCAAATTTGTGTTGTCTCACAGCGTGGCTGTAATTACACTGTAGATCAAACTGACTCCTTCGTTTTCGGTGGCTTTTTCCCTCTGTGATGTCCCGGAGGCTGCCAGGGTAGCCACCAGCGGCAGTTTTCATTAGCAGCAGAGCAAGGGGATGGCGATGGATGGGCTGGGTTAGCCATCATTCCTAGGTATCCCTCCTCGAGTTCATTTTCTGGAGGGTCACGTGCAATCCAAACAAACACAGATGGACCCAGGGTTCAGGTCTCTTGCCACTGTGTGGGGGTGAATGGCGGGGGCTCCGCGAGCACCCTCCGCCATTCTGTTGGATGCAGGCAGGCCCTCTCATCTGTTTTTAGATGTCAGCCCCAAGAAAGGTTTGACACGATCCCCATTACCATCCTGCCTACCAGAAGTCTGTGTTCACCTGCTACAAATGGTCACTGTGAATTAATATCACCGTAAGAACTTGTGAAATAGGGCAGAACCAACAAGAAATTTTCCAGAGTAATGGAAGTGAAGTGGCTTTTACGCTGTATTCAATATTGTGAATTTTAGTAAAATTTCCAGGAAAACCATAGCTTCCTTCTTTCATATCCCAACTCCCATAGCTAATTCTAAATTGCTTGTACATAGCTATTGTTTGTTTGGCATAATTAGACACCAAGATTTATGGCCCTCAAGTGGACATCTACTCGTTGCCAATAAGCCATGTATTACTCCCGAAAGAAGCTTATTTTGATTCTGACATCCAGAAAGTAAAGGAAAACTATTCACAAACGGGACCAGCATTCCTTCAATTTCCCCATAATATGTTGGGTCCAAATGATTTGTGTGTGGAGATAGGAGTGTTTAGATACACTTTGCATTAGCAAGTCAATCCAGGAGGGTGTGGCCAAGCCCCATTAAAGGAGTTAAAGCTCAAGAATAAGATGATACAATTTCCTGGGTTGAATTGGGGGCCAAGGGATGTGGCCTTTGATTCCTGCAATCTTGTCACTGGCCCAGAATGACCATTCATCGAGTCTTTCATCTGCCAAGTGAGGCAATGTTCCCTCCCACTGCCATGCTCACAGTAGCATGGTTTTTTCATAGTAACATTTTAAAGATGATTGAGCGTTAATGCTTCTAAGGAAAAGTTCCTTCTCACACCCCCACTCCCAAAGTTTTTTCAAGGAACCAATATTTTAGTGCTTTTGACTGCTTTTGAGAAATCAAAACAGCTCACCTTGTTGGAGTGGAAAAAAACAAAAGGAAAAATAGGTTTGGGGATGAAGCATTTTAAGATTCCAATCCTAAACTTCCCATTTGTTACTCCCATGGATAAATTATCCTCTGGGAACTTTATTTTCCCAATCTAAAAATAGGGATAATAATGCCTCCCATGAAAGGCTGCAGGAATAATCAATTGTGTCTTTTGTATCAATACTCTTTCAACATCGGGAGCAAGAGTTTTGTTTCTAAATGGCTTGATAACCTCCGTCAAACCTCTCACCCCCACACCCTGATTGCAATTTGCTGGCCTGTGTCTCTTCTCCTGTGCTTTCTCTGTCTGTGGAGGACTTTCAAAATCCAGGGAGCTCAGTGCCACGTGCCTGAGACTGTCAAGGCACAGAGCAGCTGATCATGTGCTTCCCAGCCCAGGGACGGGAAGACACAGCTGTCACATGAGGACTCTGTTCCTGGTTAGAGTAGCAGTCTTTGCCAGCAGGAGCAGAAGAACGTGAATGTTGCAAGACTTCCCAGATGGGAAGCTGCAATTGTCAAAGGCTGTCTGAGCTTCTGACTTCTCTTCATTCCTCAAATACAGGAAGGTACAGAGCAACTGGCGGAAAGTAAAGATCCTGCAGAAACCATGAGGGAGGGGGCTCAAAGGAAGGGGAAACACCTAAATGAGGAGGGAGCTGAACACACAGCCTCCTAGACCCAGGAGTGTGATTATCTGGCATTTTGGTTTAATGGGGAAGAAAAATGGTCTGGAAGTCAAATGTGAGTTTGAAACCTGCGTGAAACTAGTGCAAAGTGCTCAGTGAGTTACTTTTCCCCCTCATTTTCAGCTTTGTAATTTATAACACGAGACTAGGGACACCTGGGTGGCTCAGTCGGTTGAGCATCTGCCTTCAGCTCAGGTCATGATCCCAGGGTCTTGCGTTCGAGCCCCGCATCGGGCTCTCTGCTCAGTGGGGAGCCTGCTTCTCCCTTTCCCACTCCCCCTGCTTGTGTTCCCTCTCTCCCTCTTTCTCTCTGTCAAATAAATAAATAAAATCTTAAAAGAAAAAAAATAACACCATACTAATACTTGGCTCACTGGGCTACTGGGCAAGACTGTGTTCAAATCTCAGCAACCCCAGTTATCACTTCTCTGTCTCTGAGAAAGTGGCTTACATCTCTAGACCTCCGTTTCCACATCTGTGAAATGAGGAAAGTAATCACTGATTGTCTCAAAGGGTGTTGTGAGGAGTCATTGATATGAGGCCCACAAGAAGCCTGAGGCGAACAGCGCCTGACATACTCAACAAGCACTTCCCTTTTTCACTGATAAGTGACTGTTATGAACATTATTATTTTATTGATTTTTGCTTATTATCCACAAAAATAGACAGTTCTTAGCTACTAATTGGACTAGAATGGGACACTAGTTAAACTGTGTGTGTGCTTTTAGATGGTTTATACTAAAATTTCTAGAAATTTTTCTTTTTTTGAAAATTTTCCCTTGACTCTGGAGTTTCCGTCCATTTAATCCCTGATTCTCCCTTTCCCTCCCTCCCTCTCTCTCTCTCTCCCTCTCTCTCTTTCTCTGTCCTCCATGCAGTAAAACAGAGCTGCAGGCAGTCAATTTCAAGTCAGTGGGCTGTGAAAAGCAGTTAGAATAATAGTTTATTGACCCTGAATGTGGCAGCTGCAGCTGAGGGCAGGCGAGGCTCGGGCGGAGCATCATTGTCACCAGGGAGGCTGGATCATCTTTGATCATTGTCATGACCTTTAAGAGACAGGATGCTTGCAGGGAACCTGGTACACCCTGCCAGAGCCACCGCATCCAGGAGAGATGGCCCAGCCCAGAGAGGGCCTGGCCTGCTTGGAGAGGAGAGAGAGTTTGTGTTCTGCACACATCTGTGGGTGTGGACCCTGTGTCATAGGAGGATCTGCTGGTCAGAGCTCTGAGAAATTCTGGACTTCCATTGGGCATGCTGATCCCCAAGTTCAATGATGTAGGAGCCACAGAGAAATGCTCTATTTTTCAGAACATCTTTGGCCACTGGGATTTTGCTCCTAGATACTGACTGGCCTTCTTCATTCATTCAGGTGATCGTGGACTTTCTGATGGAAACCTAGTTATGAAATAAAAAAGAATTAAGCTAATTTAATAGTTCAATATTGTAAACAACTTGCATGCAAGTGGAAGTACAAGTAAAAGGATAGTTGAAAAGTGAGACTAAGAGAAAAACTCAAGGAGAAGGAAAAGAAGAAAGAAAGGAAGAAAGAAAGAAAGAAAGAAAGAAAGAAAGAAAGAAAGAAAGAAAGAAAGAAAGAAAAGGAAGAGGAAGCTTATATTTTCCATAGTTTTTTAATTAAATATAGAAAAAATAAAAACAAGAATTTATACTCATAGAATATTATACATTTAATAAAGAAACTCAAAATGTGCAAATTTGGGGTAAATTTTGTTGTGGCCTTTAGAAAATATTTCTAAGTAATAGCATGTTACCTCATTGTATTTACAAATGATATCTTTACCTCATTTGTTGTCTGTAAACTTATTCATTTGGTGATCCTTTCCAAATGGATATTGAGAGAAAATTAATATTGAGAGATACCCAATAATTTCTTTTTCTTTTTGAAAGAAAGCACCAGTACCACTAAGAAACATATAAGTACCTTTCGGTGCCTGTAATCTGGAGTAGGGTGTAGTTTTTGTCTTGGGCTGGAGAAATAACCTCTGTGAATTACACAGAAACTGTGATTTTTGCCAAGCCACTTCCAATATTAAATAAAAGGGCACTTATGCCAATTTAAAGATGTTTTGAGCCCTGGGTGAAATGTATGAGAAGGGGAGCATAAATTATGTCTTTTCATTTAATTTCTTTCCATTTAAAGCAGGGGAAGGCCTGCTTTCCTGGCAGACAGGCTGGTCAGCTAAAACACAAGGTAGGCAGAACTGATGGTTGTGACAGAAATAGAAAAAGGGGGCCATGTATTCACATAGAATAGAATCTAGGTGAAGGGTGAGAACCCAGACATGAAATAATATTTTGTTTTTCATAGTAACAATTCAGCAAGTGCACAAATTAAATTTGTATGAACTGAATGCCTAAGTGCTGACCGTCTGCCGAGGAAAAGTGTGAAGAGGGAGTTCTGAAGGTTGACACGAGAGGCTGATAAATTCAGCTTCCCTTTCTCCAATTGTTTGTTTATCTGAACCATCTGAGGTCTGTAGCTCTGCTTGATTGTTCAGTTCAATTATCGCAGGGAGAGATTTCAGAAAAACTATCTTTGTCTTTTTTCCCCCTCCCACAAAGGATGCAATGGTTTCAACAAAAGCTGAGGCTTGGTGGTAACCTCTCAGGCCTGGGCATCTGTTTAAGACTTGACAGCTTGGCTTTTTATTGTTAACACTTTCCCGATTGTGCCTTTTGCTGGTTATTGTTACCACTGTGTGCGGTTTTATTTTTCACACTTTAAAAACAGTAACTCTTGGTTAGGATATATCGATTTCTGGTGTCTGATCATTATTTAAGAGATAATTTTGGAAAAAGATAAAACAGAAGAGAAAATAAAATGTTGAGGTCATATTATGAGGTTTCCATTTACCAAGTTCCCCTTAAAAACCAACATTCTCATTTTCAGAAGCCAGGTCTGACAAGTTTCTATGCAAAATCTATGAAACGGATAAAGGTAATGCTAGAACTTTCATAGTATTCTTCCTCAGAGGGGTGATCTGTTATGTGGATTTTAAGTGTGTTCGGGATCATAGATTCAATTAAATGGAATTGTGTTATGCAGTCTTCCTACTAAGTGTTTGGCCAGAATAAAGGCATACCAGGCAGAATGATGACTTCTTCCACTTTCCAAATATATCCGTGAGTCACTGCCCCTCAGTGCATTTTACTTTCACATCTCAAGGAGAACAGGGAAAAAGCAATAAGATTGGGAAGTCATGTGAAATGGTGGAAGCAGCTGTTCTTATTTTTCTGAAAATGCGTATACCCTTCAGCATGATACAGATCAACTAGAGCTTCATCTAGAGGTTTTAGTTCAGTACTTTGGGGGCAGATCTATCAAACTCGGGGCAATTCCCCGACACTGAGAGGGCCCTACCATCTGATCTGGTCTATTCATTCCTGCACCCAATCCAAATATACCCTTTGTGTTCCCAATTTCCTCAAGGTATATTTTGACTCTAATAATCTGCCAGCAGCAGATAATACCTAAATGTCTTTTCCCACTAGGAGCTCTTGATATTCCAAAATTAGCCCATATTTGAGAAGCAGGTCCTATTCTGCTTCCTATCTTTGGAGACACTATCTCTGTGACTGGAAGCAAGTCTCTTAACCTTTCCCGATTTCCCCATCTGTGAATCAGAGGTAATTATTCCTAACTTTAAGGAGCTAGTGAGAAGATTAATTTGTTAATGTTTGTAAAGTACTTTAGATATGTGAAGTGCTAAGAGTTATTAAATTCCATACAAATAAATTGCAATCTAGACTCTAAAGGGACTAAATAATTGACTTTATTCTTGTGAGTTTATAATATTTCAGCAAGTCTACAAAAAAGTGCGGTTTTTTTTCCCATCCAACATTGTACAGAGATTATTATTGTTTGCAATATAGAGCATGCAAATCAACCCCTCCTTCCAACTCAAGTTAATAAAAACAGAAAAGAAATGACTGTCATTAGAAGCACACTAAGTGTCCTGGGGGAAAGTATCTCCCAGTTTCAAACATTGCCGGCAATTCCCTCTTCAAGGACTCTGCAGAAAACCTGTCAGAGAAGGCAAAAGGAGCAGAGAAGTCTATTAAGGAATTGGATGTGGATTAGACAATTAATGTTTAAGCAAAGGGATAATTTTCGAATTGTGCTGTTTCTGAGACTCTGGATCAGTTTAGGCAAATAAACGTGGCATACTTGCCCTCAAGCCCAACTTCTTGAGGACACAGAACTAGACTCCGGAACTGGCTGGACTCTGTTCAGCCCCAGAGACACCAAGATCCTGGTTACTGTACATTCCTCTGACCTAATCCCACCACGTGGGTGCATCAACTTGAGCATATGCATCATGGCAGGATCCCTGGAGACTGACCACTGAGGCCACTGGCCACACCTGTGAGCATCTCCTGGGCAAATGCAAGCACTTTAGATACTGATAGAGCCCCTAAATGATGATTCGGCTGCAGCCATGCCCTGTGTTTATAAAGGGGTGACATTCTTTAAACAAATGCTGACATGCAGATGCAGGGACTTCTGCTGGAGTTGTGCTGTGATTGATGGTGGTACCAGAAACTACTTTGCGGAGTTACAGCCTTGGATGAAAATGATTATGGCACATATTACTGGGGCTGTATTTCCTGGAGCTATCCCTGTAGGATTTGAAGGATATGAGAGAGAACAGAGGGTCTGTGTCCTGCCCCCCGCCCCGCCCCCGGTGTTAGGAGGTACCATCAGGTTAAGGGCTCTGCCCCTCAGCATCCTCATCTTTCAAGTGGGGAGAGTTATTCAAGCCCCTACCTGCCTTACTGGATGAGGCCAAACTGATGGAATGAGCGTGAAGGTGTTGGCAAGTTTAAAAGCCCTGTGCAAATATAACTGATGCTCTCACAATCACTATTTTTGCCATGACCAGAGCATCTTGTTTGGTTAAATAATGCCTTCGACTCCATCCTCCCATCCTCATCTGCTAGGCTTAGCATTTAGGGAAACTAAGGTCCTCCCAGAGAGTAAGTGAAGTTAGAGCACTGAAATAAATCCTTCCCGGTGGACAAAAGAGACTCTTTAGTTTTGTTTTTTAAATTTCACCAAAAGAGGCATTTCAAGGTAAAATGTTCATTCTTTAACCCGTGCCCCTCTTTCTGCTGCGCCCCGTAACACCTGGGCTTCTGGGTGACTTGTGGCAGAAGGACAGAGCACTGTTGGGGGGAGCTGTGGGGGCTTCAGCCCACTCCTCCTCTATCAGCCTCCACCAGGGGACGTGCCCTGTCTTGGGGAGTCTTTATACTCTCCTACTCCTATGGATGATTAGAAGGACAAGGTAAGTAGATATGGTAGAGACCAGAAAAAAAAAAAAATCTTCCTTCAGAAGGTGACTTTCAGGGTTGGTGAGATTTAATTTATTTCTCCGTGGCAACCATCAGGGACGGACATCTTGCACAGAGCTGGCTGGGCACATTTCCTGCATGCCTGTGGCATGGGGACACGGGCTGCTCTTTCTCAACCCTGGAAAAGGGAAACATTGCCCAATGGGGAGCTCTTCTTTGACTTCTATGAAGGGATGTGATGTAGCCAGATCGGTGTGGTGAAAGTTTTACAGACAGGAAAGGAGGAGCCCGCAGAGGGGAAGACGATGCTCCAGAATGCATTTCTTCACTCTGCACCCAGGCACCAAGTTTGCTTTGCTTCATCCGTGTGGTATAATTTTCCAGATCAAGATAAGCATGAAGCATGTTGTCTGTCTCCTCCTGTACAATTAACAGTTTCAGGTTATGCTCAGAAGGATAGATCTGTGAGTTTGCAGAGACATTAATAAGCCTATGCATTTAAATAACCTTTATCTTCCAAGGAGCTCATAAATGATGGAACATTACTTTTTTTCCCCCTTGCTTCAGACACTTAGCGTTCTTATAAAACTTTGAATTTCAGTGTTATCTTTCATGAGGCTATTGTACCATTATGAAAAAAAAACAGTAACAACGATGTCAACAAATTATGGTAACAAAGTCTCAGCAATATGTACAGAAAACAATCAGAGAACTGAAATCAGAGTTTCAGTCCCGAGTTAGGCACTTACTGACTTTCTGTAGTAGTTTTAGCCAAGCCATTTAATCTTAAACACTCAATTTCATTACCTGTAAAATTGGGATAAACGTATCTAACCTGTAGGGTCGTGGTAAGGACCAAGATGAGATACCTACTTCATTGTGAAACATTATACAAATATGAAATGGTTATTATAATCATTTCTTGGAAGCCACTGCATCCCTAAGGAGCAGTTTGCCTTTTATATAAATATGCCAGAGGGAAACTAAGGCACAGATGGAAAATATACTTTTTCCTACTGCAATCTATAAACTAACAACTCCCAAAACTATTAATGCAGACAAAGCTCCGTGAGCTAAAAACTCCTACGGCAAGATGCCGGCTGAAGGACTTACCAGCACCCACCTCGGCATCTCTCTCTGAGTTCCTCTGCAAACCCGTTGCTCCTGTCTGGGGCCTTCTGCCACATGGGGTACAGATTTCTGTGCCAGGAGCCGGCACCACTTCCTGGCCTGCCCTCCTCACACAGTGGACAGGCCTGACTGTACCTCCTCGATCCTTCTCCCTCAGCCTCCCCCTTGCTCTCCAGACAGCTGATCTCTCATTGAAGCTCCTGGTGTTTCTACTAAACGCAGTAGCCTCGTAGCTGGGCTTTCTGCCTCTGGGCGTCTGTTCCTCACCCCTGAGATCAACTTCCACAATCGTGCCAGAGCTATGTCTGTAAAATGCAACACAAGCCATGTCAATCCTAAATGTAACTGCCCCCCAAACCCCCCACCGCCCCAATGCCGCCGTGGACCACGGAATAATCTCGACCTTTTCATCAAAATGAAGAGGACTTTTTTCTCTGACCTCTCAAACACTAACCTACCGCCAGTCCTACCTTTCACTGAAACCTCCAACGAAACCAAGTCAATTTCCTGAAAGCCCTACACACTTTTCGTGTCTGTGCCACTTACGTTCTGTTCTCTTTGTATAGAATCCCCTTCCCTTGTTTCTTCATCTGGCAAGCTCCTCATCGTCCTGTGACCTCAAGGATGCCCCCACCAGGACACAGACCACACCTTACCACTGTGTCACCCTGATAGATGACTGCACAGGCCTCCCACTGTGCTCGTGGGGTACCCCATGGCACCTGTCACCCGTCAAGGCGACTTTGGTCTTACCTGATACATCTTTCTTAGAAGAATCCACTGATTGGGTTCGAGATGTTTCGATGCTGCCGTTCATACAAGATTAAGGTGCTGTGAGTCGAATGTGTTCAGTTCTGTGGTAGAGCTGTGTATGTTTGGTCATGCAGTCACTCAGGCCGCTTTGTTAACGGTTTGCTATGGGACACATGCTGCAGTAGGTTCCAGGTTAACACAGGGGTTCTTGGTTAGGTGTTCGGGGCGTGCACTACCTAGTATATAAATGTCGACCCAAGCTTCTTTGGTAGTCCCCAGAACCATTGAAAGTTCCGAAGATAGAGGTCTACAGCGGCAGGAGAAGATTCTTCCCAGCAGGGGTCATTGCAGCTAACTAGCTGCCAGACAGAGCTATCATCCAGAGGCATTACGAGTTCTGTCTTGAATTAATAACATTCTAAACGTTTTCTATTTATATGTGAAAATTCACATTTCTTTGCCTTTTGGGACTAGACTAGATCTATTCATTCTCCTTTAATGGCTTTGTAAACACTGTGTCTTCTGTGACCTGCTCCCCTCCTCCCTCTCTCCCTGCGCCCATCTACTACCTCTTACTATACAGAGGGAGGAGTGATTTTTATTTTGATTGTATTCATTTCCTATAAGGAGAGAGGCTGTGAGTGAATCGTACATTGGTTCAAATGACTTTCTGTTTTGAGAATGTTCCCAGAGGGGTGCAATTCTTTTAATTTATTTAATCTGATGTGCTTTTTCAGAATCACTCTCCTCTGCAAAGCAGATGGGAGGGGACCACACAGCATTACCTCTCTCTCTCTGCTCCCCGTGGAGACTGGGCTCTCAACATGAAGTGTGGGGGCCTTGCGTGGCTGCGTGGTGCCGCAACATGATACAGAAAAGCTCCTCCAGCAGCATGGGGTCCTTGGTATCAGAGGGGCCCTGGCTCTGCTTTTTTCTTGGGCCCGCCTCTGTGGCCTGCCCCCGGTTTTGTTTGGACCAAGAATAAAGGACACAGAGCAGCATATGTCCTTAGCACTTGGTTCCACAAGCGTGGCACATGAATGAGCCCTCTTTGGGCATTAAATAGATCAACAGGTGAAGCAGGAGTGGGTGCTGGAGAACATGTAATAAGTGCAGCCAACTTGGTGACCACTGAAAATTTGTTCTGAATAAACTCATCAACAGCCATTCAAGTCAGCAAGAGCATGAGCTTATAGGTTTGAATCTCAGCGGGCCACTCCCCAAGACGGTGAGGTGAGCAAACTGACGGGGTTTAGCCAGTGTCCTAGCATGTAGTAAAGGACTGACAGTAACATCCACCTCCCAGGATTGCTCTGAGGAGTAAATGGCATAGAGCTCGCAAAATGCTCAGCTCTGTGCTCTCTCTGGCGCGGAGTGAGCATCCGAAAGTGGCAATGAGCAAAAAAGCTATTATTATTAACTGCACAGAGTTAACACTAGAGGGAAATCATTCTTTTCTTTCTTTTTTCAGTTGAAGGAATTTGGCTTGTTCAAGGAGGCCCTGCTCTGGATACCTTAGGCCCCACGACCCACATCTGCTCTAGCACGTACCTCTCCATGTGGTCATTGTTCTACCTGCAGGACCACTAGACTTCTTTCCTGTCAGCTCTACAGGGCAGAGACTGAGTCACTGATGTCTTTATGTCCGTCTGTCATGTTTAGGCAGGGTTCTGTCCTGGAGGAGTGGCCCCATGAATGCCCACTGAGAGAAAGCCAGGCAAGCTGTCCCAAGGCTACTTGCTCTTTGGTTTACTTAAGTTCCCACTTAGGTGACCTCAGGTGACAAGCCATTAGGCACCTGCTTACATGTGACAGAGAAAAGGAACCAATTACTTTGTGTCTAAATTTATCTTTTAGAATACTATCTTGCATCTCTTCTTGATAGAAACATCTTTTTTCTTTTATTCATGAGACTAGGTGTTGCCAACTTTGCCCAAGGCTGTTAGACGTGGTTGTTCAAGCCAGACGGTCAACGCGTCTGTGTGTGGTGGCCCTGAATCTCGCTCAGTGCCTAGTTAGAGAGAGACCCCTAAGACATTCTATGAAGTCACATGCATATTGCCACATACTTGTGTATTTTTACTGTCGTTATTTTTACAGTCAGGAGAAATGTTACTCTGGCAACAAAATTATCACCTCCTTCCCTGTAGGTTGCCACTCCAGCTTTCCGTACAAGTTATTGTGACAGTTACAGTTCGTTAGTACCTCCATCAGCCTAACTGCTCAAGCAGGGACCCAGTAGCCTCCCGGCCTCCCTCTTCGGCAGTCCTGTCATCTGAGTCCTCACCATATCCTGTTGATTTCCCCTCCAAGATTCATGGTGAACTCTTCCATTTCCTCTCTGTCCACCAAAGCCCACACCTCAGCACCTGCTTCAACCACAGTGACAGCCATGGGCTAGCATCTCACTCCTCATTCCTCGGAGACTCATTCATTCAAATCCTTCCCATCACTGGAGTCTGGGTGAGATTTGGAAGAGCATGCATTAGCTTATGCTCCTCCCATGCCCTTACCAACGAATTTCCACTCCACTTAGGACCAGAGAATGATTTCCATGATCTGGAGAGCTCTCCTGCCGCGAGCCCGGCCAACCTCCGCATTCTCTTCATGTGCCACTCCCAACTGCCTCTGTGTTCTCAGCCACATGGGCCTTCTTTCAGTCCTTTCCAGCCAGTGGTCTTCCCTCCATCCGGAAGACTCCCCCACTCCCCCACTTCACTCCTCCCCATGTCCTACTCACCCTTCAGGGTGTGCCAAATGCTCTTCCAGAGGGTTCATCTCTCACTTTCTAGTCTAAGCTGAGTGGCCTCTGTCAGCACACAGGACTTATTTATACTTCTAGTGCTACTGATTACCACGAGTAGATACATATTCATGACTGTTTGCTTAATATCTGCTCACGTACTAGATTATCAGCTCCATGTCGCAAGGGATCATGTCTGCTGCGGTTGTTCCCATTTTATACTCCCTACTTAGAGTCAAAAAATTGCTTAATGAATGGAGAAGCCATTCATTTTATTTTTCTGAGTATTTTAAAACTCAGTTGATCTCAGGGAAATGCAAACCAAAACTACTATGGGATATCACACCTATTATAATGACTAATACTTAAAAAAAAGAAAAAGCTGACCATAAATAGTTGTTGGCCAAGATATGGAGCAACTGAAACTATCAAACACCAATGGTAGGAATGTAGAGAACTAGAACTACTTTAAAAACTATCATGGCACTTCCTCATAAAGTTAAATATATATCCACCATATGACCCTGTCATTTCAGTCCTTGGTATTTATCTGAGAGAAATCAAGTGATATGTTTATGCAAAGACTTGTACATGAATGTTAATGGTGGCTTTATTTATATTAGTCAAACCTGGAAACAATCCATGTCCATCAATGGATGGATGGCTAAACAAATTACGGTAAATCCATATTATGGAAGATGACTCAACAATTAATAAGAATGAACTATTAATGCAGGAAACAGTATAGATGAATATCAAATGATTATCCTGAGCCAAAGAAGGCCAGATACAGAAGAGCACAGATGGTACAACTCTATGATTCCATTTGTATAAAATTATAGGAAAAGAAAAACTATAATGACAGAAAGCAGAGCAGTGTTTGTCTAGGGCTGGAGGGGCATGGGGTTGAATGCTAAGGGTGTGAGGTAACGTCCTGGGGTGATGAAAATGTTCTCTATCTTGATTGGAGTGGTGGTTACACAGATGTATACATTGAGCAAAACTCATTGAGCCACACTCCTAAATGGATACATCTCATGTGTATATCCACATATATGTATATGTATGTATAATGCCTTGATAAATTTGGATGAAAAGCTCAATTAGGTACATCAGGGAACATCAGTTTTAAATAATCATAGATAGACGTTTTACTCTTGGCCTAGAAGTCCCAGCAAGCCCAGGGAGTGGAGACTGGCGAAAATGGCAGAGGAGAAAGCAATTAAGTTTTCTTTGACAAGATTTTCAGTTTGTCACAGCAAAGTGAACCTGACAGCTCAAGGCATTAAGATAAAGATAGATTACATTTAGGGTTGCCAAAAAAAAAAAAAAAAATACAGAATGACCAGCTACATTTCAGTTTATGATAAATAATACATAAATTTAGTATAAGTGTGTCCCACACAATATTTGGGACATACTTACACTAAAAATATTTGTTGCTCATCTGTATTTCACATTTAATGAGGTGTACTGTGTTTTTATTTTCTAAACCTAGCAGCTCTTCCGGCATACCGTATTATCACCGAAATGTTTGAATGCATATGTGGAAAGATTTTCTATTGAACATGTTTGCATTTTATGATGCCACTCACATGGAAAATTGGAATCAATACTATGTAGCAAAAATAATGTGGATTTCGTAGTGAGTCAGACCTTGGTTCTAATCCCAACTTTGCTTCCCAACTCATTCTGAGAGTCTGGCCAAGCTATTTAACATTTCTGCTAAATGAGGATAGTAACATCTCACTCAGTTTTATTTGAGGAGTGGCAATAGAATAATTAGGTGTTTGTCATTCCTAATCAAGAGGACGGTTTCCTTTCTTTCCGCTGCCCTGCTTTGGCCAGTAGGGGTCAGCATCTGGACCTTCAGAAACACTAACATTGTGGTGCCTGAAACCAAGGCAAGGACAGCACCACGTCGTTGGCAGTAAATGTACTTCTAAAAGGCATGCTGGGTTGTCATCTTGAATATCACCATCAGTATCCCCCACTCTCGTGTTTGTGAAGAGGTAGATGTGTAGCAGTGACAGTAGGAAAGAGAATGAGATGTCCTTTTCACAGCCTGCCCATGCTTCTTGAGAAAAGGAAGGAGGTGCAGAGTTGAAGAGAAACACAGAGAGGTCTTGATCTACCCTGAAGAAACTGGGTGGGCGGGGGCGCCCTCATGTTAAAGAATTGCTACAATAGGGGATTATTTTATTTTAGGAAGAGAAGCGGAAATGCTGTTTAGGGGGATAGTGAAAACTGCTTACTCCCCTTACTTACTTTACCTGACAATAACACATAGACCTGAGGGCACTCGGTGAAATTTATGGCCAGTAAATTTCCAGCCGTTAAAAGAAAAAGCTTCTTTATCTGCTATGCAGTTCACTGCTGCTGGAGGTCATTCAAGCAAAACCAGGGGCTATGTTTAAAAAGGGGACCTGGCAATTTTATGATCCATAAAATCTTGGCTGGTAGTGCAGCTTGGAGTGGGGGCATGGAATGCCACCTGAGAGCCCAGAGTGAAAGCCGATGCCTTCAGCGGGGACAAGCTATCTTTAGGCCACAGTCCTAGTTCAGTATTTCCCCAAGCTCTTGGCCCTGGGAACATCGTATCTTTTTTGACCCTTCAGTCCTAGACCTGGTAGAGACTTCTTTTGCTGTGAATCTACAGGAGGCTTCATCCTCTTCTCTTTCCCTTTTCTAACAACAGGGTAACTAGCTCCCAGTATGAAATTCCTTCTGTTAGAGTTCTGCCATGTATGCATTCTGCCTGACGGGCCCCTGACTGATGTGCCTGGATATGCCCTTTTCCCAGGGTGTCTCTGCCTGTCTCACCATCTTAATAGGGTGGATACATGGGCGGTGATCAGCGTAACTGTGCGGTCAAGGCAGACCTGAACGGAAGGAGACTCGGGTGAAGACTCTCTTCCTGCTCTTCTGGTGCTCTGAAAATGTGCTAGCTTCGTAGGCAATGCTCTGTGACGAGTGAGACTCCCCTGAGCTCAGGCAAGAGGGAAGCAGTGGCAGGACTTGATGTTCTGGACTTCCACTAGTGTGGCTTCAGGTGAATCACCATGTGATTACTGTTACTTTTGATGTTTTGTTTGCTTAGGAGGAGCTTATCTCTAACGTATTGATGCAAAGCCAGGATTCAAAGTCATTTAATTACGTGACAGAGGAACTTAACCAGAGCAGGGACAGTAGGACAGAGATTAGTAAAAATGTACCCAGTTGAGAAAAGAAACCCACCCCGATATGAAATGGCAAAGGATATATATTTTTTTAAACATAGTCACGAAAATGTATATTCTAGGGGGTGAAATGTGGATAAAGGATTTACTGTTTATACTATTCTACCACCTTAAAATTTTAAACAGACTTCCACTGAATAGTTTAGGGGTTTAAATGGGTCATAATTCCAAGAGCCCCCAGCTGGTCCCTGGACATTGCAGAAGTCCACTGAAAGCAAGTGGTCTTACTTAAGCAATAAGCAGGAAAGCCCAAGATTTTTAAGTCCGATATAGTCTATTTTATGCAGTTTTACATTGTTCCACTTGGGTGCCCAAGAATAAGTTTCATTTAAATATAGAGTTACAGGCTGAAACAAATAATGCAATATATGTTAAGGAAAAAAGAAGAAGAAGGTAGCGGGAGGGGAAGAATGAAGCAGGGAAATCGGAGGGGTGGACGAACCATGAGAGACGATGGACTCTGAAAAACAAACTGAGGGTTCTAGAGGGGAGGGGAGTGGGAGGAGGGGTTAGCCTGGTGGTGGGTATTGAGGAGGGCACATTCTGCATGGAGCACTGGGTGTTATGCACAAACAATGAATCATGGAACCCTTCATCTAGAACTAATGATGTAATGTATGGGGATTAACATAAGAATAAAAAAAATGTAAAAAAAAAAAAATATAGAGTTACAGGGCGCCTGGGTGGCTCAGTTGGTTAAGCGACTGCCTTCGGCTCAGGTCATGATCCCGGAGTCCCGGGATCAAGTTCTACATCCGGCTCCCTGCTCGGCAGGGAGTCTGCTTCTCCCTCTGACCCTGCCCCCTCTCATGTGCTTGCTCTCTCTCATTCTCTCTCTCTCAAATAAATAAATTAAAAAATCTTTAAAAAAAATAAAAAAATAAATATAGAGTTACAAATGGTATCATTCTTTTCACTTTCATCTTTGAAAGTAAACTTCTTAATCCAACTCAGTCTTTTTAGTCTCTTTAGCTAGTTGTAGCCAACTCTGATGATGTGGCCTTGTAATATAGGCATGCTTCATTTCTGGACATTTGCAGGAAATTGAATCTTATTTACATTTGAAAAAATTGAGTTGCACTTCACATTCACCACAAAATATGGTCTTCAAAACAACATCCCCAGAGCTCTTGTAAAGAGAGAGACAGACAGACAGAGATTGAAAATCTTTTTTTAGCAGGAGGTTATTATTCCCAAATTTTGGGGATAAAATCCCCAAATCCCCAAATGATTATCCCCAAATTATTATACCCAAATAAATCCCCAGTTTGGTACACTTGGAGTTTTCGGAATCATATTGTCTTAAGACATCTATCTGTCTAGAGGAGTCCTAATACAGAAGCAGTGACTCTTGGAACATAAGTGGATCACCTGTCTTCACTGACATAAGGAACCAAACTTCATAAGTTCAGATATTTCATTTTTGAAAAGTTTAGCTAAAGATAATGCAAAGAGAAGAGCCAGGCTGTACCCCTACAGCTGTTGTTTGGAATACATTCTTTGAAAACCTTGACACCTTTATGATTCTGCTTGGAACATGGCAGCCATAACAAGAAGGGTCACAGCTGTACCATTCTGGTACAAAGAGAAGGATTGGAAGCAGTGTTTTCACTCTGCTCTTTATTTCCTGGTACTGTTCATCGGCATATTTATAAGTTCTCTAAAAAATGCTTCAGGCTTTTTAGGGAATGAGAAAATAATTCCATCTTCATGGTTCCAAGTAAAGTATTCCTGGGGCTGCAAAACCAATCCTGTATGGGCTAAGATTGCCTGGCATTCTGGAACCTGAGAGCAAACAGAAGACAGTATTCAATTTACACAGCTTTGCAGATCTTATTCAAATATGCACTGGAACAAGGACATTGTCATTGGCTTACCAACTTTTCTTTCTTTATCCCCCTCCCTAGCTCTTATCCTTTCCTCCTTTTCTTTTTTTCTTTTTGTTTTTTATTTTTTTATATTTAAAAAAAATTATTGTTATGTTAATCACTATACATCATTAGCTTTAGATGTAGTGTTCCATGATTCATTGTTTGTGCATAACACCCAGTGCTCCATGCAGAACGTGCCCTCTTTAATACCCATCATCAGGCTAACCCATCCTCCCACCCCCCTCCCCTCTAGAACCCTCAGTTTGTTTTTCAGAGTCCATCGTCTCTCATGGTTCGTCTCCCCCTCAGATTTCCCCCCCTTAATTCTTCCCTTCCTGCTATCTTCTTTTTTTTCTTTTTGTTTTTTAAAGATTTTATTTATTTATTTGACAGAGAGTAAGAGAGCATGCACAAGCAGGGGGAGTGGCAGGCAGAGGGAGAAGCAGGCTCCTTGCAGAACAGGGGGAGCCCAATGAGGGACTCGATCCGAGGACCCCAGGATCATGACCTGAGCTGAAGGCAGTCGCTTAACCAACTGAGCCACACAGGCGCCCCTCTCTTTATTTCCGACTCATTTGTTTGGAGAACACATGCTGATATATTGAACAACAATTTCATTTGCCTATAGTAACAAATTCAAACCACATAAAAAATTTTGTAAGAGATCAGAAAGAAGGCTGCTCTTCCATTAGAGGCCAGTTGCCTAAATGTATTTAAGAACTTTCTCATGATGTTAATCCTTAGGCTTGTTAGAACTTATTTTCATAGCTGTTACCAAACTTTCTGGGAAAGAATATACTTCATCCAGGTCACTAAATTACCTTCCTGAAATTGATACGATAGGAAATAAGAATCTATTAAAATCTTGATCCCAAATGGATTTATCTCTCCATGAAAGGATCCAAGTTTCATTTTTATTTTTAGTGCTTTTTTAGATATTCTTTATAGGAGGGAGAAGGCGATGTCAGAGTGTTAATGAAAAAACTAAATAACTCTCTGAACATGAACCCATCATCTGAAAAACAGAAGCTAATTTTGAATTATTAAAGGAGGCTGGATCACAACTCACCACTGAGAAACAGAGGGAGGGAAAATGGTGTTTGGGAAGTCCAATTATTTCTGAACCAGAGACAGTCTTATTAAGTTGGGCAGAAAATTAATTAGGCTAATTAGAAAACCTCATTGGAATTCAGCAAGGAGTTATGAGAGGAAACATGACAACACTGGATGTGGTGGGAGAGGGAGAAGGTTCTGGGGGAGAGTGAAATGAGTTTTTCAGGAAGCAATTGGAGGGTGATTCATGCACATTGTGGTTGATCATTGGGTCACTTCAGAGGGAAGCAGCAGTGTTTTTATAGACTTCTGTTCCCAGTTGAGGATCTTCACTGAGTATTAAAAATGATGTCTGGTGTATGTTATAAGGGGGGAGAAAAGAGAAAAAAAACCCTAAGATTTATTCTGAGGCTTCAGGGGGGTTTTATATTTATTTTGGTATTTCCGATATGCTGGTTCATCAGCATGGCGCATTGTTAAAAAGTGCTGGGTGGGTGGTTTTTTATCTTCACGGATTTATGGAGTCCTTAAAACATCTGTTCCGTTCTGATTCCTGCGCTCAGTACAAAGACGTTAGTCAGGGGAAGTGTCTAACGTTGCACTGTTTCAATGCACGGACGTTGGCAACAGCTAATAGAGATAACCCTGATGAGAGAATAGTGGTGTCTGGGGGCTGGGAAGCAAGGGCCAGGGGATTCCATAACCAGGAAAAGGCTCATGGAGATAGGGCCACATAATAGGGACTTGGCGACACAGACACTGAGACTTTGAAGTGAGGCAAGAGGGGTCCAGGAATAAGACACCCATGATGGTGAGCAGGCTGAGGAAACTTGCTTCTGGGGGATCGTGATGATGGAAAATGACCTCCACATGTCTTCTAGAGCCCTCTGATAGTGCCCTCCTCCTCGATGGGGCCCCCAAGAGAGGAGGCACCATTCTGGCTCCTAGGCAATAATTCTTACTTCTGTTGTTGCTTCCCGAGAAAGAAGGGTACAACCCAGCCCAACTCATCAGGATGGAAAGCATCTCAAAAAGGAGACATTTTCCACATGGGATGGGGTAAGATGGAAGTCTTGAGGACAAAGGTGCTACCATGGATCAGAGACTCCTCAAAAGAGGCAAGACAGAGGGAACAGAACTGGTAGTGTTTAATACTTTTTATGTGTCAGAGGCTTTTTCTGCATTAACCCCTCTACCCCTCACAATGGTCCAACTTACTTAGTACGTATTGCTAGCCACATTATACAGGTGAGGCAACTGAGATTTCAGGCATCGAATTCATGTAGGATCCACACCTAATAAACAGAGGAAGCTGGAATTCAAACCCAGGTGTTCTATAGATTGAATGTTTGTGTCCCCCCAAATCCATGTGTTGAAGCCCTAATCTGCATTATGATGGTTTTGGAGATGGAGCCTTTGGAGGGCAATTAGGGTTAGATGAGGCCATGAGGGTGGGGCCCTCATGATGGGATTCGTAGCCTGATCAGAAGAGGAAGAGAGGGGGAGAAGGGGATCTCTCCCTCTCTCTCTCTCTCTCCATGTCAGAGAGGAAAGACCGTGCAAGGACAGCAAGAAGGCAGCCTTCTGCAAGCCAGGAAGGGGGCTCTCGCCAGAGCCCAACCATGCTGGCACCCTGATCTAGGACTCCAGCTTCCAGAACTTGAATGAATAAATGTCTGTTGTTTAAGCCACCCAGGCTATGGTGTTTATCATGACAGTCTGAGCTGACTAATATACCAAGTGTGTTTACTTTTGAAGCCCTGGGACATTTAACAAACCCATAGTGCCTCCAGGAGCCCCCTCAGTAGTCACTGAGGAAACCAAACAAGCTTTGCATAGGTTCCCATGTGGCTCAGGGTAACGATGGTAATTCCTCAAGCCCTTGTAAAAGTTCCTGCAGTCCCAGGATAATGGAAACTCACCCTGCTCACCTAGACAAGACTCTACTCTCACCTTCCTCTGGGGAAAGGTACAAAGGATCTTAATCATAGGATTTAAAGGTGAGATATTGGGGAATGGGACAAAGTGATGCCAAAAGGGTCTTAATTCTGAGTGTCCTTCATCACGGTAGCTCACAAACACAGACAGATGGGCGGCATGGTCTCCCTGTAGGTCAGGGGCAAGCCAGAGCTGCATGTTGGAAAATTACAACCTGAATTTGTGGGGCTGACACTGGGCAGTCCACTTACACTCCCTCAGGCCCAGCAGGTGCGGTGGCCTCTCAGCCCCTCCTTGGCATGGTCCTCTTCTGAGGCTGTCCTTTTCCCATCACTAAGTTTGCCTGTCAAGCTGAGCCAAGTAATGAGACAGGAGTCAATTAGTTCTCCCCAATAGACTGCTCCCCTGTCTATTTCCAGACTCCCAGGTGACCCCATTATGATAATGGCCCAACCTGGCTGCTCTCAGAACAGGCCTGATGGAGAAGTGAGAGCCTCCCTGAAATGTGAATTACAGAGAGGCTGGCAGACTACGACTCTGTTCCCTGCTGGCTCTGGACAGGAGCCTTCTGCCTCCCCATTGTCACTGCTGAGCGATGCCATGTGCTTATTCATACCGCATGCTGCTGGCATTCCAGGAACATCCCATCGTGCCATTCATTCCAACAATGGGCTCAGTCTGCTGACACCCGGGGAGACAGGTGGATTCAGAGTGCAAAATGTGTTGCTATACACTGGGTTCCCAATCTGAACTCAGTCTGTAGAGCAGGTGCCCATTTTTATATCCTCAGGTATATAATGCTGTCCCTCACTCTAGACCTCAATAAACACGTCTTTTTTTTTTTTTTTTTAAATAAAATCGAGGCAACCTAACTGCAAAACTTTGGGATAAAAAGATTAGCAAGTCAGTCAGTCATAATCTGGTATTTGATTTAACATCAAACATCTTTGTCTTTCCAAATATTTGAGTATGTTAATATTGTGATAACACAACCAAAGAAACATCATGATATGGGGATTGTGTGTTTCAATAATCTTAAATAATTTTCAAAAGAGTATCATTCTTAACCTCTGGCAAGCTTCGCATCCTGTGTGCACAGAGTAGTCACTGAGTCAATGCAGGTAGCTGAAGAGTAGTTGTATGATATTTAGCGAAGATAGAAGCTAAATTTTGAGATAATTTAAAACACAGAGATTAAATGTGTATCACATGTGGTAAGTGTTTAGTTAAAGGGACTATATTAAACAAGTGATTTATAGCTTTAGACAAATTACTCTGTGTGCTGGGGTTGGTAAAAATCCACACACGTCTGAATCTAGAATGGGAAGCAGAAGTGTCTTCATACTACAAACCCCAGAGCTCCTCATTCTGGGCCCATGTGGCTTTGCTTTGTATCCATAGGCAAATCTTTTCTTCTTCTTCTTCTTCTTCTTCTTGTTTTTCTTGTTTTTTTAAAAATTGTTCATGGTTTCCTTTTCTCTTCCATTCCATAAGCTGCTTTATATAGCGCATGTCCCTGTAGTTCTAGGATAATTTATTATTTAATTATGTCAGCATTACATAATTCTTCAGCCTCAGGCTTCAGTGTTTCTATTGTTGTTATGTAACTGCTATGGAAGCAAGTAAGTTTTATTTATCGCTTCCACTGTGGAGCAATAATTATATAACTCTGCAATTCTGCAACTATTATTTCTATTTGTTTAATTACATAACTATAACGATATTAAACCTCTAAAACATTTGGTGATAGATTTATGCAGAAGATGCTGGGAGACAGCAATAATAATGATATATCAGAGTAATAATAAAACTAAATAATAGTGTTAATATTAATATTAATGGCAATAACGATAATAAGCAGCAGCATTACCATTTGCTTTTTTTCTTCATGCTGTATTTGGTCTCTTTAATGGGTTCCTTCCCAAATCTCTGTGGTTAATTAGCTATATAACATTTGGTACTCAGCAGTGGGTAGAACCTCATTTCCAGACTTTACCTGGCAAGGCTGTGCTTTATGGAATACCAGATGGAACGGGTCTGTTCTGTCCTTTTTTATGAGGCTCGGAGTGGGCTGATTTCTTTCTTCCCTGTGCTATCTGGGGACCTTCCATAGACAGGCTACCCCATGCTGAGAGACATAGATGCTGCAGAATCCGGAGTACCTGAGATGTGTTTGGGATTCAGGTATGTGTTGTGGATGCGCCGTTTTGGTGGAAAGAGCATGGAGTTTGGAAAGAGACAGATCTGGCTTGAATTCTGGCTCTGCCACTAACTAGGTGACCTTGAGCAAGTTAGCTACCTCCTTTGGACCACACTTTCCTCATATCAAAAATGAGGATAACAATATCTACCCAGCAAGATTGTGTGTGAATGAAATAAAATAATGGGTGCAAATGACCAGGTCTGTGGTTGATGCTTATGGGTAGCTATTGTTTTGGAGCAATCAGTCAAATGAGATTAAGAGGGAGAACCCTCCTCCAAGCAGCTTCTTATTATGAATCACCTTGTTGTTGCCTTCTCGACTCATGACCAGGAGCTCCCTCCCTCCCAGAGCCCCCCAAAGTCACCCAAACAGTTGCAGAGGTAACACGGAACCAGCAATCCCTGCACACTGCCTTCCTTTCCGGCATTATCTGATTAATCATCACAGCCACCCTAAAAGGTAAGGGCAATTGTTATCTCTGAGTTGAGGAAATCAAGACACAGAGAGGTTAAGAAATGTGCAAAGTCCTCCCAGCTCATGGGTAGTGAGCGCGGCCAGCACATCATCTCCGCAGCAGGTGTTCTTTAGCCATACTCTACATTCCTTCCAGGTGCATAATCGGCGGCTGCAGAAAGAAGCAGCCCTGTGAGCACCTCCTCCTTCTGGGGAACCAACTATCTCCTTCCCCTCTTCCACCTCTCGGGTCCATTCTCTGCAGAGCAGTGTATCTCATCATCTGAAAATGCAAATCAGTGTCATTATTGCTACTTTTAGACCCTCCAATGGCTTTCCATGACTCTCTGCCTCTTGCCAGGGCCTAAATCTAAATACCTGTATGATCTGACCTGGTCTCTTGCCATTCTCCATCATCTGCCTGGCCCTAGACTTTCCCTGACTGCATCAGGCTCCACCTCCGTTTCTCTCAGGGAATTGCACTCAAGTTTCCTATGCCTGGAATGCTTTCTATCATCTTATCCCATAAATCTACACTTATATATCATTTCCCCCAAAGCCTTACCTGAATTAACCTGGGCCCCATGTCTTCCTATTCATTAACAAGCACCTTGTATGTTTCATGTACTATGTAGGTACTATCCCTGAAGTTATTTTATTTTTCTGATCATTTGGGTTTTTCAGCATGTCCTTCACTAAGGTGTAAACTTCATGAAGCCAGGCACTGGGTCTGGCATGTTCACAGTCTAACCCCATCCCTCAGCCCCCAGCGGCACATAACTCAGGACCTGCAACTCAGTAAGCATTTGCTTATGGGAAGAATGACTGTCTGTCTTTGTGTGGCCATACATGCCTTTGGGGTTCAAATAGTTCATGTATAATGGGAAGGAAAGGAGATTGCATTTTCTCATGAGGAGTATTAGTTAACATCCAAGATGTGATATAGCACCAATTGTCAAAAGTTTAGATGTGGATGAGAGCATGTTTGGGAGCCAGGAGCTGGGAGCATAGTAGGACAATAATGTGGTCAACCAAGGGCCGAGTGTGTCAGGAAAAGGCAGCTGAATCAAACACACTTGAGAGGGGGAGGGGGAGAGTCCTGCTTTGTTCCATAAATGTGAGGAGAGTCAGGGTTGTTGTTCCAACCTGACATTTGACTTGGGACGCTGGGACTCAGAACAGCTACACTTCCAGGGGGCACACGGCAGGCTCCCATTCTGCTAAGAGTACACTTACCACCAAAGAAATCAGACAGGTCAACCTCCATTATTCCACCTGTCCTCCAATTATTATTTTATTGAAACATTTTCCTTCCTTGGCTTATATAGGTGTGTGATCTTAAAAATATGTTACTTATGTATAGCATTGAGGTCTTTCTTCTTTCCATTGACTATTTCAGTCCGATGCTTTTCATTCGTACACGTCTCATTTCAGTCACTATCACCTGAATAACAGGGAACATAAATATTCAGATCCAGCCCTCTTTGTCCCCTTCTTCATTTCCATTTTTTTTCTCAATTCACCATCATGGGGATATTCCTCTCTTTTTTCCCAGTGGATTTGTTACCATAACCTCATCTTCCTCAACAGTCATCACCCCTTGATTTTATTTTTTAATTATTAACGAATGTGATTAAGTAGAAATCACTTGTATGTATTTCTTTTGTGCTGGGAACTACAGCCAAGGCAGTAAATAATATGTAAGGGTTAACAATTCAGGCTCCGGAATCAATTGGCCTGGCTCCTAATCTCTCTTCAAGGGCAAATTACTTACCTTTTGGGGAACTTTGGTCCCTTCATCTCCAAAGGGAGTTCAACAATCTGACTTCATAGGATTGTTGTAAGAATTAAACAAGGTAATCCAAATACAGTGATTAGTAATTCCTGAATATATGAACTACTACTACTACTACTACTACTACTACTACTACTACTACTACTACTACTATTATTATTATTATTTGTAGTTGCAGGGAAAGTGTTTATGGTTCTAATAGCACCAGTAGAGAGTAAATCATGATTCCCAATCTATGGGACCCAGAACCCTAGGTTAGTGTAGACTAAATAAATGACTTAGATATTTTTGTATTATTTTTGAAAGTGTGAAGTTTTTGTTATGTTTAATAATATAGCTCACTTAAGTGCTACTGATTTCATCAAATTAATGCAAATCTTCACAGAGGAGGTGGAGGGTCCTGATAAGGTCTTGCTATCTCCAAAGGTTGTTTAACATTAGTGTAGGTTGCCAAGTACAAAGACTGGGCATATATCACATTCTCTAGGCAGTTCCTATGAGAGCAACATATAATTAAGCATTTAATGGCAACTTTTCTGTTGTGGATCTCACAGAAATCCTCTCCTAAAGTTTCCCAGGTTTAACAGTTCACACCCAACTCTGAATCCCCTATATATTTTTTTCCATCCCATTAGTTTGTATTTTATTCTCCAATGATTTGATATTTTTAGTTTTTTAAGGTGAAAAGTCTTCTACTGAAACTATTCTTTCAATTAGGAAGAAAAGCACTCAAACCCTCTTCAAGCTTTATGCCTCTGTGAAAATGGTAGCAGAGAAACTCCAATGTAAAAACAAGACAAGGAAGGAGGTAAGAAAAGAGGAAATTAAAGAACAAAGAAGAAAAATAAATGTTCATCAGTAACTAGCTTCTGGTATCTCTAAGGCATTTACTGTTTCCTTTTTTTTTTTTTTTTTTCGGGGAGATCAAACTATGTTGAGTTCATTAATTATAGGCATTTGGATAATGCTTTCCTGTAGGGGTTCTATAACCCTGCCTGTGGAGCAAATTTTACTGGCTCTTTTTTGCAAATGAGGCAACAGAGATTCAGAGCATTGGTGAGAAGTAACAATGCTCAAAGTGACAGTCAGTGACTAGAATAAAGGCCGTGGGTTACAAATGCTGTGTTCTTGCTACCTGTTCATGAGGGAAGGCTGGGGGATAGGAGCATCAATCGCATCTCTGCCTTGTATATTCTGAACCCATTGAGAAACATGCAAAGAAGTCAGATGTCCATCCAGTCCAAGTAGACTAGCAATCCAACCTTGGCCTCTCACTAACCAAGGAGTATTCGGCATGGTGGAGGCAGATAATGCATCCTGGGGCACCAGTCTCACCAGAGCACATATGCTCAGGAAGTTACCCAGCCTAACCAGTTACATAGATCTCTCCTCTCCTTGGGGAAAGAGCCAATGCAGAGGGTGTTGCAAAAATGGATTCCACTCATGTTTCCTCACAGAATTAAGAAGATGAGACAAGGTCCAATTAGTCCACATTGCTATTTTGTTTATTCATCTATTTTTTTTTAATTTTTTAAATTCACATATAATGTATTATTTGTTTCAGGGGTACAGGTCTGTGATTCATCAGTCTTACACAATTCACAGTGCTCACCATAGTATCTACCCTCCTCAATGTCCATCACCCAGCCACCCCATCCCTCCCACTCCCTCCACTCCAGCAACCCTCAGTTTGTTTCCTGAGATTAAGAGTCTTTAATGGTTTGTCTCCCTCTCTGGTTTCGTCTTGTTTCATTTTTCCCTCCCTTCCCCTATGATCCTGTCTTGTTTCTCAAATTCCTTATATCAGTGAGATCATATGATACTTGTCTTTCTCTAACTGACTTATCTCGCTTAGCATAATACCCTCTAATTCCATCCATGTCTTTGCAAATGACAAGATTTCATTTTTTGATGGCTGCATAATATTCCATTGTATATATATACACCACATCTTCTTTATTCATTCATCTGTTGATGGGCTTGTAGGCTTTTTCCATAGTTTGGCTATTGTGGACATTGCTGCTATAAACATTGGGGTGCAGGTGCCCCTTTGGATCACTGCATTTGTATCTGTGGGGTAAATATCTAGTAGTGCAATTGCTGGGTCGTAGGGTAGCTCTATTTTCAACTTTTTGAGGAACTTCCATACATTTTCCAGAGTGGCTGCACCAGCTTGCATTCCCACCAACAGTGTAGGAGGGTTCCCCTTTCTCTGCATCCTCGCCAACATCTGTTGTTTCCTGACTTGTTAATTTTAGCCATTCTGACTGGTGTGAGGTGATATCTCATTGAGGTTTTGATTTGGATTTTCCTGATGCTGAGTGACATTGAGCACTTTTTCATGTGTCTGTTGGCCATTTGGATGTCTTCTTTGCAGAAATGTCTGTTCATGTCTTCTGCCCATTTCTTGATTGGATTCTTTGTTCTTTGGGTGTTGAGTTTGATAAGTTCTTTATAGATTTTGGATACTAGCCCTTTATCTGACATGTCATTTGCAAATATCTTCTCCCATTCTGTCAGTTGTCTTTTGGTTTTGTTGACTGTTTCCTTTGCTTTGCAAAAGCTTTTTATCTCGATGAAGTCCCAATAGTTCATTTTTGCCCTTGCTTCCCTTGCTTTTGGTGATGTTTCTAGGAAGAAGTTGCTGCAGCTGAGGTCAAAGAGGTTGCTGCCTGTGTTCTCCTTTAGGATTTTGATGGATTTCTATCTCACATTTAGGTCTTTCATTCATTTTGAGTCTACTTTTGTGTGTGATGTAAGGAGATGGTCCAGTTTCATTCTTCTGCATGTGGCTGTCCAGTTTTCCCAACACCATTTGTTGAAGCGACTGTCTTTTTTCCGTTGGACATTCTTTCCTGCTTTGTTGAAGATTAGTTGGCCATAGAGTTGAGGGTCCATTTCTGGGCTCTCTGTTTTGTTCCATTAATCTATGTGTCTGTTTTATTTGCCAGTACCATACTGTCTTGATGATGATAGCTTTGTAATAGAGCTTGAAGTCCGCAATTGTGATGCCACTGGCTTTGCTTTTCTTTTTCAACGTTCCTCTGGCTATTCGGGGTCTTTTCTGGTTCCGTACAAATTTTAGGATTATTTGTTCCATTTCTTTGAAAAAAGTGGATGGTATTTTGATGGGGATTGCACTAAATGTGTAGAATGCTCTAGGTAGCATAAACATTGTCACAATATTTGTTCTTCCAATCCATGAGCATGGAACGTTTTTCCATTTCTTTGTGTCTTCCTCAATTTCTTTCATGAATATTCTATAGTGTTCTGAGTACAGATCCTTTGCCTCTTTGGTTAGATTTATTCCTAGGTATCTTTTGGTTTTGGGTGCAATTGTAAATGGGATCGACTACTTAATTTCTCTTTCTTCTGTCTTGTTGTTGGTGTATAGAAATGCAACTGATTTCTGTGCATTAATTTTATATCCTGCCAATTTACTGAATTCCTGTATGAGTTCTAGCAGTTTTGGGGTGGGCTCTTTTGGGTTTTCCACATAAAGTATCATATCATCTGCAAAAAGTGAGAGTGTTGCTTCTTCATTGCTGATTCAGACGCCTTTTATTTCTTTTTGTTGTCTGATTGCTGAGGCTAGGACTTCTAGTACTATGTTGAATAGCGGTGATGATAGTGGACATCCCTGCCGTGTTCCTGATTTTAGGGGAAAAGCTTTCAGTTTTTCCCCATTGACTATGATATTCACTGTGGATTTTTCATAGATGACTCATGATATTGAGGTGTATACCCTCTATCCCTACATTGTGAAGAGGTTTTTTTTGTGTTTTTGTGTTTCTTTTTTTTTTAAAGATTTTATTTATTTGACAGAGAGAGACACAGCGAGAGAGGGAACACAAGTAGGGGGAGTGTGAGAGGGAGAAGCAGGCTTCCCGTGGAGCAGGGAGCCTGATGCGGGGCTTGATCCCAGGACCCTGGGATCATGACCTGAGCCAAAGGCAGACGCTTAATGACTGAGCCACCCAGGCACCCCTGTGAAGAGTTTTAATCAAGAAAGGAAGCTGTACTTTGTCAAATGCTTTTTCTGCATCTATTGAGAGCATCATATGGTTCTTGTTCTTTCTTTTATTAATGATTGATTTGCGGATGTTGAACCAACCTTGCAGCCCAGAAATAAATCCCCCTTGGTCGTGGTGAATAATCCTTTTAATGTACTGTTGGATCCTATTGGCTAGTATTTTGGTGAGAATTTTTGCATCCGTGTTCATCAGGGTTATTGGTCTGTAGTTCTCCTTTTCGATGGGGTCTTTGTCTGGTTTTGGGATCAAGGTAATGCTTACCTCATAAAATGAGTTTGGAAGTTTTCCTTCCATTTCTATTTTTTTGGAACAGTATCAGAATAGGTATTAATTCTTCTTTAAATGTTTTGTAGAATTCCCCTGGGAAGCCATCTCACCTGGGCTCTTGTTTGTTGGGAGATTTTTGATTACTGCTTCAATTTCCTTAGTGGTTATAGGTCTGTTCAGGTTTTCAATTACTTCTTGGTTCAGTTTTGATAGTTGATATGTCTCTAGGAAACCATCCATTTCTTCCAGGTTATCTAATTTGCTGCCATATAGTTGCTCATAAAACGTTCTTATAATTGATTGTATTTCTTTGGTGTTGGTTGTGATCTCTCCTCTTTCATTCATGATTTTGTTTATTTAGGTCCTTTCTCTTTTCTTTTTGATAAGTCTGGTTTATGAATCTTACTAATTCTTTCAAAGAACCAGCTCCTAGCTTTGTTGATCTGTTCTACTGTTCTTTTGGTTTCTATTTCATTGATTTCTGCTCTGATCTTTATTATTTCTTTTTTTTTTAAAGATTTTATTTTATTTATTTGACAGAGAGAGAGAGAGAGACAGCTAGAGAGGGAACACAAGCAGGGGGAGTGGGAGAGGGAGAAGCAGGCTCCCGGCCGAGCAGAGAGCCCGATGCGGGGCTCGATCCCAGGAACCTGGGATCATGACCTGAGCTGAAGGCAGTCGCTTAATGACTGAGCCACCCAGGTGCCCCTGATCTTTATTATTTCTCTTCTCCTGCTGGGTTTAGGCTTTATTTGCTGTTCTTTCTCCAGCTCCTTTAAGTGTAGGGTTAGGTTGTGTATTTGAGAACTGTCTTGTTTCTTGAGAAAGGCTTGTATTGCTATATACTTCCTCTTAGGACTGCCATGCTGCATCCCAAAGATTTGGAACAGTTGTGTTTTCATTTTCATTTGTTTCCATGAATTTTTTAAATTCTTCTTTAACGTCCTGGTTGACCCATTCATTCTTTAGTTGGATGCTCTTTAGCCTCCATGTATTTGAGTTCTTTCCACCTTTCCTCTTGTGATTGAGTTCTAGTTTCAAAGCATATGGTCCAAAAACATACAGGGAATGATCCCAATCTTTTGGTACCAGTTGAGACCTGATTTGTGACCCAGGATGTGATCTATTCTGGAGAATATTCCATGGGCACTAGAGAAGAATGTTTATTCTGTTCCTTTTGGATGGGATGTTCTGAATATATCTGTGAAGTCCATCTGGTCCAGTGTGTCATTTAAAGCCTTTATTTCCTTGTTGATCTTTTGCTTAGATGATCTGTCCATTTCAGTGAGGGGCCTGTTAAAGTCCCCAATGATTATTGTATTGTTGTCGATGTGTTTCTTTGATTTTGTTATTAACTGGCTTATATAACTGTCTGCTCCCATGTTAGGGGCATAGATATTTAAAATTGTTAGATCTTCTTGTTGGATAGACCCATTAAGTATGATGTAATATCCTTCCTCATCTCTTATTATAGTCTTTGTTTTAAGGTCTAATTTGTCTGATCTAAGGATTGCCACCCCAGCTTTCTTTTGATGTCCATTAGCATGGTAAATGGTTTTCCACTCTCTCACTTTAAATCTGGAGGTGTCTTTGGGTCTAAAATGTGTCTCTTGCAGACAGCATATCGATGGGTCTTGTTTTTTTTATCCAATCTGATACCCTGTGTCATTTGATTGGGGCATTAGGCCATTTACATTCAGGGTAACTATTGAAAGATATGAATTTAGTGCCATTGTATTGCCCGTAAGGTGACTGTTACTGTATATTGTCCCTGTTCCTTTCTGGTCTATGTTACTTTTAGGCTCTTTCTTTGCTTAGAGGACCCATTTCAATATTTCTTGTAGGGCTGGTTTGGTGTTAGCAAATTCTTTCAGTTTTTGTTTGTCCTGGAAGCTTTTAATCTCTCCTATTTTCAGTGACAGCCTAGCTGGATATAGTATTCTTGGCTGCATATTTTTCTCATTTAGTGCTCTGAATATATCATGCCAGTCCTTTCTGGCCTTCCGGGTCTCTGTGGATAGGTCTGCTCCCAATCTAATATTTCTACCATTGTAGGTTACAGACCTCTTGTCCCGAGTTGTTTTCAGGATTTTCTCTTTGTCCCTGAGACTTGTGAGTTTTACTATTAGATATTGGGGTGTTGACCTATTTTTATTGATTTTGAGGAGTGTTCTCTGTGCCTCCTTGATTTTGATGCCTGTTTCCATCCCCAAATTAGGGAAGTTCTTCTGCTGTAATTTGCTCCAATATACCTTCTGCCCCTCTTCCTCTTCTGGGATCCCAATTATTCTAATGTTGTTTCACTTTATGGTATCACTTATCTCTTGAATTCTTCTCTCATGATCCAGGAGTTGTTTATCTCTCTTTTTCTCAGCTTTTTTATTCACCATCATTTGGTCTTCTATATCACTAATTCTCTCTTCTGCCTCATTTATCCTAGCAGTTAGAGTCTCCATTTTTTTTTTTTTTAAAGATTTTATTTATTTATTTGCGAGAGAGAATGAGAGACAGAGAGCACGAGAGGGAGGAGGGTCAGAGGGAGCAGCAGACTCCCCACTGAGCAGGGAGCCCGATGCGGGACTCGATCCCGGGACTCCAGGATCATGACCTGAGCCAAAGGCAGTCGCTTAACCAACTGAGCCACCCAGGCGCCCCTAGAGTCTCCATTTTTGATTGCACCTCATTTATAGCCTTTTTGATTTCGACTTGGTTAGATTTTACTTCTTTTATTTCTCCAGAAAGGGATTCTCTAGTATTTTCTATACTTTTTTCAAGCCCAGCTAGTATCTTTATAATCGTCATTCTGAACTCTAGTTCCAACATCTTACTAATGTCTGTTATTGATTAGGTCCCTGGCAGTCAGTACTGCCTCTTGTTCTTTTTTTTTTTTTTTTTTGAGGTGAGTTTTTCCATCTTGTCATTTTTGTCCAGAGGAGAATAGGTGAATGAGAGAACAAAATGCTAAAAAAATGGTAAAATGGTAACAATGACTGCAGAAAAATATACACTAAACAAATCTGAAGAGGCCCGAAACTGGGGGGAAAAGAAAGGAAAAAAAAAAAAAAAAAGAATATGATCAGTTTGGTGAATATAACAGAGCCACACACTAGATTTTGGGTGTATTTTGGTCTGTTAGAAGAAATTGCCTCTCAAAATTTTAAAGAAAGAAAAACATATATATAGAAAAATAAGGGTAAATATGATGAAGGGATGGAATATGACTGTAAAGATGAAAATTAAAAAGGATTTTAAAAAAGGAATTGATAAGAAGTTGGTTGAAAAAAGAATGAAAAAAAAGAGAGAATGTGATCAGCCTGGAGGCTAGGACAATGTCATACACTAGATTTAGGGTATATTTTGGTCTGTTAGTAGAAACTGTATCCCAAAATTTTAAAGAAAAAAAACATATATATACAAAAAATAAGGTTAAATACAATGAAGAGGCAGAATATGACTGTAAAAATGAAACATTTAAAAGATTTTAAAAAAGGAATTGATGTTATTTAAAAAAGGAAAGAAGAAAATTCAACTAAAAAATAGAAAAAGAGAAAAATAAAGAGAATTTTAAAAATTAACTTTGAAAGACTAAAGAATCATGAGGGAAAAAGCCATGAATTCTATGTGCTGTATTCCCCTAGTGCTGGAGTTCTGCAGTTCTCATTGATTGGTAAACTTGGTCTTGGCTGGCTGTTCTCATTGATCTTCTGGGGGATGGGCCTGTTGCAGTGATTCTCAAATGTCTTTGCCTGAGGTGGAATGCAAAGCCCTTGCCAGGTGGGCTAAGCAATCTGCCCTGGCTTGCTCTCGGGAGCTTTTGTTCCCTGCAAGCTTTCCATACAGCTTTGGAGGGTGAGAGTGAAAATGGTGGCCTCCCAATCTCTGCCCCAGAAGAGCCAAGAGCTTGGGGCCCCACTTCTTAGTGCACCCCCAGAGAAAAGCAGTCAATCACTCCCTCTCCCCAGTCTCTGGCTGCACTCCATGCTCACTGGCCTGTGACCGAGTGTTTCTATCTCTGGCACATGACCCCGTGTGGAGTCTCCAAACCCAGCAGAGTCCTGCGGTGTGCTCCTCCCCGGGGAGGAGGGGGAGTCTCACCGGATCCACCATTTGTTGGGTCCCGGCTGGAGGAGCAGTGGCCTGACTGTGCTGCGGATCACGGTTTGTGGCAACCCTGAGATGAGAGCCCATTCCTTGGCTCCGTCTTTACAGCCGGTTTCCCGCTCCGATACCTGGGAGCTCTGTTGCACTCAGGCACCCCTGGTCTTTCTGTGACCCCAAAGGTCCTCAAATCACACTGTCCCAAGGAGTGTTTCACCCCCTGCTTAGCTGCCTGAGTGACATGTCCCTCAATGGAGCCAACTTCTAGAAGTTCTGATTTTGTGCTCTGCTGCTCTATCACTTGCCGGTAGCCAGCTGAGGAGGCTCCCTCCCCCAAGTTCCATCTTCCCAAATATCACCTTGGATTCACTTCTCTGCATGTCCTACCTTCCAGAAAGTGGTCGCTTTTCTGTTCAGAGAATTGCTGCTATTCTTTTCTTCAATCTTCTGTTGAGTTCGTAGGTGTTCTGAATGGTTTGATAACTACCTGGCTGAATTCCTGGGACCAGAAAAATCTAGGTCTCCTAATCCTCTATTCATCTTTTTTTAATTAAATCATTTACCCAGCTAGCCAGTTACCTGATTGACCCCTCCCCCTGAGAGGGGAGACCATATGGCCAGTGCTGAGCAGGCTCAGACTCCTGTTTCCCTCCTCCTTTTCTACTGGAGGTGGAGAACTCAGGGCATTAAGGTTGAAGGGAAGAGGACAGGATGGATCTGTAGGCCTAGCCCATCTTTGGAGATGTGATGTGGTCAACACAGCAGGGACTCTCTTCCATTAGCAGCAGAAGCACTGAATTCCAAACGATAAAACACCATCTCGGGCTTCCAAGGACAGTGAGTTCAGCTTTCTCTGTGTGAGTTCTTAGGCAAGTATCATCAGAATTAGGTGTTTACTTTGTAGGCTCCAGGGCTGTGGCCACTTTTGAGCCCTGGCTTTATTGGTCATGAGATTTCCCTCATAAGAGAGGTCTGCTAAATTCAGTCAATAGCCTGTGGGTGGAAATAATAGCTTCCACATGCAGAAATCTCAAAATTCTGAGCTTCATGAAACTGAATTGGAGCTTCCTGAAGTCTCCTGCTCATTGTTTCTTTTCCAGTGCTTTGCCATTGATCCCTGGGACGATTGGGAACACTGGCCCTTCACAACTTTGCTCTGCAACCTCACGGTCAGTATGATGAGTATCACTGCCTGCTGCCTTATGTTCCTCAGCCAATGTTTCATGAGTCAGGATTAGGTCAGAAAGGACGGTCTTTGAAGAGACACCATTTGTGGCTGCCCCTATACTCAAAGTCTATAGGTTTTTGTGGGTGGTGCAGTTGTTCTTGGTGCTGTTGTTCTGTGTCCTGGACTCTGGTTTTTGTGCATGCTTAGATTGGGAATGATGCTTCCTTTCACATTTCTTGGAGCCCTGGTGACTCACATGAAGAGGTCCTCTAAAGCTTGTTCCAAGCAAAACAGAGGACTTACCACTCTGAATAAACTGGAAAAATCCACCACCTCCAGTTGTAAAGCTTATAGAACAAGGCTGGTCATAAAAAATGTAGTTTTTTGATAAAAGACATCTTCAGAATTCTCAAAATGCTGGATGCATCTCACTGTAAGACTTTTATCAATTATGTTACCATTGTTTATGATCACAGGAAAATGCAGTTTGGCCTTTATGTGATTCTGTAAGCATATTGCTGGACATGAAAGACTCAGGGTTCAAGCTTTGAGCAGCAGCCATTACATAGATGACAAGCTTAGAAATGAAGATACCAAGATGCCAAGGCTTTGGTCATGTTTGCCCCAGAATCTATCTAGGCTAAGACTTTAGTCTTCCTAGGCATATGCATCAGCACTGACTGGGACGTGTTCTGGGCCTTTTGTCATCTCCATCACCCAACTAACTGTGGTAGCAGTTTAACCTGAAGTTATTAGGCCTCCTTTGGGCCCAAGCCCATACTCTTTCATAATTTCCTTGTAATTCAGTCAGAAATATCAGTATTTTCAAGAAGCGGGCTTTCTTATTCTGTGGGACTCCTGTGGTAGGCAACCTGAGCTCTTCAGGTGTCCAATGGAGTTTTTCTATGAAGGTGATTTTCCCAGATGCAGCCTTCTCCAGCACCATCTGCACACACACTTGTGCCGAGAGCTGCTCTTCCTCGTTCTAAGCTTGGGCACTGCCATCTTCCCTCCAGCCCCACTTCTGCCCTGTGGAAGTGTCTTAAAACTTGGACTGGAAGAGAATATGGACCCTGCTCCCTGCATTTCTAAGACAGTCATGCTGTTTCTCCTTGATTCTACGAATATCAGAAGAAATATGGTAATTCTGTTGGTAGTGGTGTAAAATAGTGCAGGCTTTATTAAGAAGTCTGGGGTGAAATGTGAGAGCTGAAGTGGACACATTGCTAGGTATCTTCCATATTCTCCAGGAAACTATCTTTTTCTTTCCATTCTCTACCTTCCTATGCCATTTCCAAATCTATTTCTCATAATCTCCCCTCAAACGGACCCCAAGTTTTGCTGTTGTTTTTTTATATATTGTTTTCCTATAGGCATTTAATTTAAAAGAAGTTATTAATGTCTACTAGATTTTTGGTATCATGCTAGTTGTTGGTGATACTGATTTGGAAAAGGCATGATCTCTGCTCCAGGGCAGAGTGTGTGTGTGTGTGTGTGTGTGTGTAAAATACCCATATATAATAATATGTGTATTATATACATATATATACCACATATATACAATAACTTATAATTGTGAATATATAATATATTAAAACATTATTTATATCTTAGCCATAATATATATGATTATTATACCCCATCTTGACAGTTTATCGAGCATGGTAGGCAGGATTCTGAGATGACCCCCATTTTTCTCTTCCCAATTGTGTATACACTGAGTTTATTCTCCTCCCCTTGAGTGTGGGTGGGGTCAACAAATACAATGGGATACTACCCCTGTGATTAGGTTATTAATCAATTGACTTTGAATTAATCAAAAGGGAAATTATTCTGGATGACATTGATCTAATCAGGACAGTCCCATCAAGATAAGGTGGAGTGTCAGAGAGATGCCCTCCTGCTGGCTGGCCTGGAAGAAAGCAGCCTATGGAAGGGACCACAGGACTGTGTTCATGGCCTAGAACCTGAGGAAAGACTCTAGGATCAGAAAGTGATCCCTAGTTGACAGCCAACAAGAAAACAAGACTCAGTCTTTCAGTCAATCACAGGGAAATAATTCACCCAGTGATCTGAGAAAGCATGAAAGTGATCATTCCCTAATTGAGCCTCTATATGCCAACATGGCCTGCTGACTCCCCACTTCAGCATTGTAAGATCCTGCAGACCAGCCAGCTAAAACATAAGGACTCCTGACCCATGGAAAGCATGAGATAATAAATTTGTGTTGTTTTAGGTGCCAATTTTGTGGAAATTTGTCCTGCAACACGAGAAAAATCACACATGGCATTTATACCAAACACCAGGGGATCACAGAGGAGGGGATAGTTATCTCTACCTAGGAAGGTGTGGGCATGTTATACAGAAGAGATGATAGTTGAGATGAGACTAAAAGGAAGAGTAGAGGTTTGCCAGAAAAAGGGAAGAGATATTTATTGTTGTGATATCATCTAATATATGTTTGCAGAAGAGCAGGTACACCGCTATATCTAAGGTGTTGGCTGCTGGGTGCCTTGGTGGCTCTGTCACTTAAGCAGATCATGATCCCAGGGTCCTGGGATCGAGTCCCACATTGGTGGGGGGCGGGGTTTCCTGCTCAGTGGGGAGTCTCCTTCTCCCTCTCCCTCTCCCCCTCCCCCCTGCTCATGCCCCCTCTCTCTCTCTCCAATAAATAAAATCTTTAAAAAAATAAAGTGTGGGCTGCCTATGCTCACTTTAGTTCTTTCTTAATACAACCATTTCACAATGATATTTATGCACATTTCCATGGATAAAGCAGTGGAGTTACCTTCACCTTAGCCTCCCATATCATTGATGTCCCATTATATGCTGTTGTCCAGCATTTCCTATAACCCTTTCCTTGGCATTGGTCTCACATCTATGCATTTTTAAAAAATTTTTTATTGTTATGTTTGCTTTTTTTAAAAATCAGAAGTGTGTTGTAAATACATGCAGCAAATAGTTGAGTGGACATCTTTACCTTGTCTCCAGAGATTTTGCTCTTCTTTCTGACTCTCTCCATTCTCATACGGCTAATGTGGTACCTCAAACTCATAAACTTAGCAATGCAAAGTCACACACTGTCTTGTCAAATACGATGTCTTTATCCAAGAGTGGTATAACCTGATTGTGTTGCACCTTCAATATGCCTTCCTTCTTTATTTCAGGTGAATAAATGCTGTGTGTTCTTCCTCCCTTTTATTATATGATTTTGGTTCTCGTGTATCATTCTGTCAACGATGACTCCTGGATTCACTGCACAATTCCCACAAGTGTGTTAAAGCCCAGACTCAATTGTGCTAAGAACTTCCAATTCCTGACATCTCCTGTCATGCCATTTTTAAACAAAATAGTCAATAGCCATGGTGTCATTGACTTTGCCTTCTTCCGTTTTTCCAAAATTGCTCTGAAGCCTTCCACCAGGCTTGGAGTACTTAATCGTCAGTGAATTCTTCATAAGTGTCAGTGGGAGGCCCATCTGTTCCAGGAGCTTTCCTTTATCTCAGTAACTTTTATTAAGCTTCTTACCCCTCAGGCACTGATTTTTGCCCCTTACGACCTCAATTTCTTCTTCCGCAGCAGCATCCTAGGGAGGACACTGATGTGCTTCTTCATTTCTTCCTTCTACCCATTTCTGTTTCCCCTTGGGAACATCCATTCTTATCACTCACACTAACCCTTGACTTTCACACAACTACACACACTTTCTTAAGGAGCTGGAGAATTCATTTTCAAAAGTCACTGAACTTTTTTTGGGGGGTGGGGCATAAGAATACACATTTCCCCACCTTCTGCTTTCTGGAATAGTCTTCTCCTCTTTGTATTACTCCAGCTAGGCCAATAGAGCACCTACTTGCTGAAGATGAATTCATGGCATGCAGGATAAATGAGAAGGCCATATTTTTGGCTCGAAATATAATTTTCTGTCTCTGTTTTAGGTAATTGTGTGGTCGCCGAGAATTGTAGCAAGTTTTTTCTATTACTTGCCATTAGGGACATTCCTCAGAGCTGTTCTTGTGGTTTCCAGGAATGCATTAAACTTAGGGTGAAGATAATTTTGCCTCAGTGTTCAGTATGAGTGTGTCATTAATGATCTGAGTGCTGTTGTGGGCTACTTCCTTCCTAGGATGCCTGTGGCTTTTAGAGCATAGTCAGATTTCAAAACTGCTGAGAGGAGCTCAGCCCACTGGACAGATCCTCTGGTGACTCAGGAGAAAATGAGTATGTGTCCCGTTTCCCTTTCTCTTCCTCTCACTTCCCTGCCAATCCACAAGGCTTAGCAATGCACATCTCTCTTGGAGTTTTGTTTTTCTGGAAGTTAGAAATAGTAACTCCAAAGGTGCAGGCTTTCCCCATTTGCTGTAAGCCTTGCCGTGGCTTCCATTTCAGTGTCCCTGGATTGTAACTCAGCACAAGGCTCCTACAGATTAGCTGTAAAGCTAATCTATGCTTTATAGAACACAGTCAACTGCATCCTAGGGGGGAAAAATGTGGAAACACTTTGCATGGGGCCTGTCCCCTGAAAATGTTAGATATGGAGCATTATTGCTCAACTGAGGTTGGCACCTTTATTTATTAGTTCACTTGGTTTATGGTTTAATATCAGGGTGCTTTTTGCTGTGTACAGCACTTGCTTAACAAGGAAAGAGATCATGTGTTTCCTCCCTGGAGGTGAGTTTCTCCACCAGGCAAAGATGAAATTTTGGCAATTTTTAGACAGCACGAATCAACAAAACTGGAAAGGTTTTCTTTTTCATTTTCCTTACTCGATAAATCCCCAAAGGAAAACATTTGCCCCCGTGATTTCCCTCTTCCCTCCACTCACACCACCTGAAAGTATGAATTTAGGGAACATCTCTTCCAGATACGCATTCTGATCATCTCTTCTCTCCCAAAAGAATAGTCATTAGGCAACACTTGGTACATGGTACATACTGCAGCTCTGTCTAACTTAGACACACCCTGAAGAGAATTTCATTTACTTGGCCTTTTTCCTCTAAGAGTGTTGAACTTAGGATATACAGGAATATAGGAATTTCAGTCAACATAATGCCAATAGCAAAATGAAGACTCTGTGCCAGATAAGCAAGGGTGACGTGAACTTGATATTGAGCCAGTACAAGTTTTGATGGGAGTTATATATAACAAGTGACTATTTGGGACTGTGTTAGTAAGGATAGAATAAGTACTTTGAGACAACGATAACCCACACTGCTTGATGTGTTTCCAGCAAATTCCATGGGTTGGAAATTACACTAAAAAAAGTTCCTTTCTAGAACAATAGTGGTGCCTTCTTTATCTCTCCACTTATGCCTCTCTCTATCAAGGTAATGGTTAGTACCTTGAAGCTATATGCAACAACAGGCTTGGGTGGAAAGCCCACTCTTAATCTGGTGTCAGCCCCAGGGCCCTGTAACTTTGTTTAATTGAGTAGTTGTAATGGGCCTTTGTGGCTCAAAGGCTTTTAAAGTCTTATTTTACATTGTTTGTCCTCTAGAAGCAGTTCCAACCCTGTGTGATTCTAAATTTCTGATACTTTTATTCTGTTTCTTTCTGTCTGCAAACTAGCTCACTCTTTCTTGTAATACCTTGCCAAACACAGCAAGGGAAGATCAACATATGCTAGCATTCTGGCTCATTCCAACCACTTTCCCGAGATGCACAGGCTCAGTAGACACTTGGTCTGCCTTCCACGCTAACAAGGGTGACAGTTTTACCAAATGTTTCACTACAGCAAGCAGGGACTTCCAGCTTGCTAGATCTGTCTCCTCACTGCCTACCACAAAACTGCTAAGTTCCTGTCAGATAGTTAAATTTTTTTTTTTTTTTTTAATAGCAGCATCTACCTCAAGGCCTTGATTTTTGTATTGGTTCAAGTAATACTAGCTGTTGTATCAAACAAATCCCCACATTTTAATGGCATAGCAAAATGAAAGTTATTTTTCCTTCATATCAATTCCAATGCAGGTGTTCCTAGGTCATGAAAGGGTGGCTTTCTGCCACATAATGATGTAGGGATCCAGGTTCTTTCTGTCCTGTGACTCCACTGTCTTTAGGCCTCCAAGTCTTCAGCCTCCAGCCAGCAGAGGAAGGAATAGGGAAGGGCACTGTGGATCAGCCTTAGAAGTGGTGCATATTACTTACACTCAAGTTCCTTTTTGCTGGAACTTAGCAAAGGGCTGCACCGAAGTGTGAGGAGACTGGAAATGTGGTCTCCGTCTGTACAGCCACATCCTGGTGACAACAGTACAGTAAGACAAGTCAAATCACAAACTTTTGGTATCAGAAGCTGCTTCTGCCACATGTGGAGAAAGGTTTTTAAAAAAATTAAGTTCTAGAGAGGGAAAATAAACATTCACCAAACTTGTGTATATATTACATAATATATATAGTTAAGTATATTTACTTGTATACTTATGTATATAAGTATTAGATTGATATCATATATTGTAGTATATATATATTAAATAGAACATTTTCAACAATACCGTCTAGAGGTGGAGTTCAACAACTTGATTTGGGAAGACTTAACATCAAGGAGAAACATGGGTTCATGAAGAAAACACACACACACACACACAACACTGTAAATGAAGATCTTTTCATGAACAATATGATTCTAATTCATCCTCATGATACAGGGGCTTTTTTTTTTAGGTTTTGAAATACACAAACCATGAATTCCCATACTCAATTTTTTATGAGCAAATGCTTTCCCAAATGCAATTCTGGTGTTAGTTTTCACTGAATCATGTAGTATGAGATTCTTCTCTCATGCCTACCATTTTTAGGAGGAGTTTTAAGTAGATGCCTGTTCTGCACAGTGTGTTCTCCAGTTCTGTGTTCTTGCTTCAAATTATGACATTAAAAAATTGAAAAAAACTTTAGTCTCATTTTTGCAAAAATGGTTCCAAAAAGCATTGTTTGTAATATTGTGAGTTCACTCTAATTTCCTGGCAAATTGATATGCTCAGATATTACAGGTGCTACCAACTTCCTTGGTGCTTCAGGAATTTTTACTTTGTATTAGGGTAATGACAAAGTTTATCTACAGTATATGACTGTGAATGCTCCTGTATGCACTTCCATTAATAGAAACACCATCATTTTTACATTAATCATAAAGGGAATTGATAATTGCCTATGGGACTTTTTACCTATGAGCAAAACTGTTTGACCCAATTATGTTTGCATGGTGATGGATGAATATATTGAATCATGATAAATAGATCACTGGTGGATTTCAGGGGGAGAGAAGAACTGTCCCAAGAGAATAAGCCATGAGTGAGCAAGTGCTAAAAAATTTGAAAACTGATAATACTGTCATTATATCACCTGTCACAGCTCAGAAGTTTAATCCCATTCAATGCAGGAGATGAGAAGGTAAACCTGGTATGTTCAGTAACATTAAGCACCTGTCATTCAAATCCCAGGATCCACATGGATTTGTAGGAAGCTACAGACACCCTCTACAAGGAGCTAAAATCTGCAATGCTAGCTAGTGACTGGCTTTCCAGAAGGTTAAACTGAAGCTAAAGCAACTGGCTCCATGCATACTTATGCTTTGCAAAAAGATAAGCTGCCAGTCTTACTTCAAAAGCCATCAGCTACATTCTTTTAAACTTGAAGTTTAAGATTCTATTTAGAGTTGATAAAATTGAGCAAGAAGTTTAAGAGTGACTGATCAGACTTAATTCCTCAGTGAAGTCCCTTTTCATACACTTAACTATTCGAAGGCTGAGGGGTTGTTGTTTATTTGCAATGGCTTGGAATAGATGGCAATTCTAAGGTAGAAGAAAGATCATTTAGCAGTAGTCAGGAATGCTGCTTCTACCACAGATTTCAAGGTCCTTAAATTTTATACTCATTTATAAAATCAAGAATTCAACCACATATATTTTTTAAGATTTTATTTATTTATTTGACAGAAAGAGACAGCGAGAGAGGGAACACAAGCAGGGGGAGTGGGAGAGGGAGTAGCAGGCCTCCCGCTGAGCAGGGAGACCAATGCAGGGCTCAATCCCAGGACTCTGGGATCATGACCTGAGCCTAAGGCAGATGCTTAATGACTGAGCCACCCAAGCACCCCCATATTTTTTTTAAATCCAGTAACTAACATATCATGATAGTAAAACTCATATCTTGATTATATATATGTGTGTATATATATATATACACACATATATATTTAAGTCTCATTTTATCCTCCTCTTCAATATTGGCTTCCTTTCCCATTGGCTTCCTTTCCCAAACTTGTCATGAGCACTTCAAGTTTTGCAGTCAACTAATGTGGTAGGGAGAATTTGAAGATGGCCTCCCAGGTGTACATGCTTGTGTAATATGCCATCTTTGAGTGAGGGCAGAACCTATGAATGTGATGAGATAGTCTATTATTGCTCCCTTCGTTAGGGTATGCTATGTGGCAAATTTGATTATTGCATTATATTATTTTCCATCATGGAAGACTAGAGAGGGATAAGAAGTCAGACAGATATGTTCTCATTTGCCTGGAAGAAAGCAAACAACATTGTTGTGAATGCCCCATGAGGGCTATGTGCCAAAGATCCAGTCAGCCTCCAGGAACTGGTAACTAGAAAGAACATGGGTGCCTCCCCCCTACAGTACAGGAAATGCTTTACGCCATAGTCAATGAGCTCAGAAGAGAACTGGGAGTCTCAGTTGAAATCTCAGCCCTGGCTAGGCAGATTATGCTAAGTCTGTGATAATGTCTTATGCATCAATAGAAAGTTAATACAACTATAAATAAAATTTCAAATTAATGTTTAATTTATTCTTCTATTTCATTTTATATTCATACATTCTTATAAAAGCTGTTTATTTAGAACTTGAAAGATGACAGATGGTGTGCTAAGTACCAGCAATACCACATAGTCTCTGCCCTTAAAGTATCATAGACTAGTAAAGAAACTAGGTATACAAACAAAATCTGTTGAGAATGGATCATATTCTTAACACATAGTGCCCTAGGAGTTGCTCGTCCTGGCACAGCCAAGCACAAAGAGTAGTAAATATGTAAAGTAAATCTTCCGATGGGATGGAGGGATCAAGGAAAGATTCTATTATAAACTGCAACTTTAGGTAAGTGTTAAAGAGGAATAGATGTTCTTCAGGTGGAAATGGGAGAGAAGAGGATTCTGAACAGAAAAGTTCTATGATGATTCACACAGAGATATTTTTCTAGGCACTTTAAAGAGTTAAGTAAGTGAAAAGGATAAGGCTGCAGTGGAGGATGAAGAAATGAAGATGAGTCTACAGAGAAGTCGGAACAGAAAGACATCTTACAGACATGCTACCAAAAGTGACCCTATGGGGTAGCAGGCTAAGTAGCAACCAGAAACTTGCTACAAGTGCAGAATCTCAGGCCCCACCTACATCTACCAAATCAGAATCTGTGTTTTAACCACATTCTGAGGTGATTCAGAGCTACTTTCCTGGTTTAGAGCCTCTTGATGCTGACAAGTCTGGACACGATCTTTTAGATAAAGGGAAGATTTTGAAATATTTTAATGTGAGTAGTAACACAATCAGACCTATCTTTTAGAAAAAACATTAGAAGCAACGGGAAGGATGATGAAAGATACATGTGACATAAAGCAGAGGAACCAGTTAGAACATTATTCTAACACTCCAGGCAGGAGAACAAAACAGGGACAGTGAATACAGAAAGGAGTAGACAAATAAAACAGATTTTAAGGAGACAGAATATCTAGAATTTGAACAACAGACTGGGGACACTGAGTTGTTTAAAATGAACCTCAAGTGTCTGGTTAATACAATTATGTGGATGAAGTGGTCATTTTAAAATGTAGTAGATACAGGAGAAATGATGAGTTTTATTTTGGAAAGACTGAGTTTGAGATGCCTATGGGACTGAGCTAAAGATGTTTAGTAGGAAGTGGATATGATAGGACCTATCTAAGGATAGGACTTTAGAAAAGTCTGGATCACTTCTAGGTCGCTAGAAAAGGCAGGGTCATTACTTTGCATGTCAGGGACTTGTAGGGTGTATCTGAAGTTATGAGTGAATGAGTGATTTCTGTTCAGTGTTTTCCTCTAAAGTTTTTAAGACATTGGAATCAAGATTTCTACCAGCACTTGATTTTTCCCTCTTCCATCTTATTAAAATAATACTTAGGAAAAGATATATAAGATCTATATCTATCTATCTATCTATCTATCTATCTATCTATCTATCTATCTATCATCTATAGATAGATAAATAGATATCCAATATTAAAAGTTTTAGAATGAGCTAAGCACACTGAGCAACCTTGTAGATTCTGATAGGATTCTGACTGCTCCTAGGTGGAAAGTGATGCTGGCCAGGAGGAAAATCCACCTCTCCATCAATTTTCATATACCTTCTTCTTCATGGATAAATACAAAAAGTGAAGTAATAACCATAAGAGATTTGTGAAAAGATTTGGTAGAGTCTTTGTTGTACTTACAAGATGAATATGATTATACCCATGATGTAAGGGAGGAAACGCAATTTAAAAAAAACTTACACTACAGGAAACAGAAAACAACTTTGGAGAGTATCTTATATATAATTTCCATAAAGGCAAAAAAAGAATTCACTAGCTCTATGGAAAAAGCAATAAAATAGAAGATGATGTAACAGCAGATTGAGTTAAAAAGAGAGTTCCATTATATCAAGAAATATTTAAGGAAAGTAAAATTCAAGAGAAGGAGTATAAGACAGAAATAGCAATCTAAAATTTAATCAGTGATGCAGAGATCACATTTGGGAATGTTTTTTTTCATTCCAAAATTAAAAGATGAAGAACAAAGAAATGAAAGAATTAAAGCACAGAGAATAATTTTTATCTAAGGAGAATTTGTGTCCTATAAGAATATACCATACCAATTGAGAACAACATACATGCAAAACCTAATCATTCTTAAGCTGCATAAATATTTTAATTTGAAGAAATAGCACATTTAGTAAATACGAGTTGAGATAAATGAAAAAAAGAACACAATGATATATGAACCCAATCTCTATATGTTATATTATATGTTAATTTATAATTGTTAAATGCTCGGCAACATAACAAATGCTTAATAAGGTTCTGTTGAATTAAGTAATAAAATATTACAAGAAACAAACATCAAGAAGCTAATAGTAAGGCTTCTAGAGTATTGCTTCTGGCCATGAAAGATTAATTGGTATCAGAATTTTCTCCTGCTGTAAAAACTAGAAAATGGAACATAATATATGAATTAATGTTTTTAAGACATTGGACAACAATCACTGAAGACTAGATCCCTGAATAAATGAAAACAGATGAGGTAAACTCTATGATCCACTCAGCTTTCAGCCTAGAAGCACTTTTTGGAAGCACATCATTTTTTAAAAATTTTATTTTATTATGTTATGTTAGTCACCATACAATGCATCATTAGTTTTTGATGTAGTGATCCATGATTCATTGTTTTCATATAACACCCAATGCTCCATGCAGTACATGCCCTCCTTAATACCCACCACCGGGGTAACCCATCGTCCCACCCCCCTTCCCCCCTAAAACCCTCAGTTTGTTTTTCAGAGTCCATAGTCTGTCATGGTTCATTTCTCCCTCCGACTTCTCCCTCTTCATTTTTCCCTTCCTACTCCTAATGTCCTCCATGCTATTCCTTATGTTCCACAAATAAGTGAAACCATATGATAACTGACTTTCTCTGCTTGACTTATTTCACTTAGCATAATCTCCTCTAGTCCCATCCAGGTTGATGTAAAAGTTAGATATTCATCCTTTCTGATGGCTGAGTAATATTCCATTGTATATATGGACCACATCTTCTTTATCCATTCATCTGTTGAAGGGCATCTCGGCTCTTTCCACAGTCTGGCTATTGCGGACATTGCTGCTATGAACTTTGGGGTGCATATGGCCCTTCTTTTCACTACATCTGTGTCTTTGGGGTAAATACCCAGGAGTGCAATTGCTGGGTCATAGGGTAGCTCTATTTTTAATTTTCTGAGGCACTTCCACACTGTTTTCCAAAGTGGCTGTACCAACTTGCATTCCCACCAACAATGTAAGAGGGTTCCCCTTTCTCCACAACCTCTTCAACATTTGTTGTTTCTTGCCTTGTCTATTTTTGCCATTCTAACTGGTGTATGTTGGTATCTCAGTGTGGTTTTGATTTTAATTTCCGTGATGGCTAATGATGTTGAACATTTTTTTCATGTGTCTGTTAGTCATTTGTATGTCTTCTTTGGAGAAGTGTCTGTTCATGTTTTCTGCCCATTTTTTGACTTGATTATTTGTTTTTTGGGTGTTGAGTTTGAAAAGTTCTTTATAGATCTTGGATACCAGCCCTTTATCTGTAGTGTCATTTGCAAATATCTTCTCCCATTCTGTGGGTTGCCTCTTTGTTTTGTTGACTGTTTCCTTTGCTGTGCAGAAGGTTTTTACCTTGATGAAGTCCCAAAAGTTCATTTTTGCTTTTGTTTCACTAGCCTTTGGAAATGTATCTTGAAAGACGTTGCTGTGGCCAGTGTCAAAGAGGTTACTGCCTATATTCTCCTCTAGGATTTTGATGGATTCCTGTCTCACATTGAGGTCTGTCATCCATTTTGAGTTTATCTTTGTGTATGGTGTTAGAGAATGGTCAAATTTCATTCTTCTGCATGTGGCTGTCCAATTTTCCCAGCACCATTTATTGAAGAGATTGTCTTTTTTATAGACCAATGGAACAGAACAGAGAGCCCAGATATGGACCCTCAACCCTATGGTCAAATAATCTTTGACAAAGCAGGAAAAAATATGCAGTGGGAAGCACATCATTCTTATTGAGTTTAATACATAGAGATCGGTGCTCAGTGCATTGAGGAGACAGCAGGGAGGACATGGAGAAAAAGAGCTGTGGAAATCAACACGGGAGTCTGCATGACTTCACTGGTGAATACTAAGAGGCACATGCATAGAGTGAACATGGGTGAGGACAGGAAAAGAGCTAGAAGGGATTTATAAATTGGATAATTCCTAAAACTCAAAAAGAACTAAGAAATAATTTGAGTTCTGACCAGTTAGAGTGGAGAGATCTTATTGTAAATGTGTGGCATTCAGTGTAGAGAGCAGATGGAAAACAATACAGAAAATAAATAAAACCAAAAGCTTGTCTTTAAAGATCAAGAAAATTGACTATTTGTTTTTAAGAGATTTTTATTTATGAGAAGACTGATCCATATAATATAAAGAAGACAATAACCAAAAGAAAGATGAAAGAGGGTATATTACTACAGCTCCTACAGATACCAAATGGATAGTAAGGGTTTATAATAAAAACTATGCCAATAAATTCAAAGGCTTAGATGAAATGGAAAAACTCCTTGAACAAACAAAAATTACCCAACCTGTCACAAGGATAAGTAGAAAATCTGGGGTGCCTGGGTGGCTCAGCAGGTTACTGATACTCTTGATTTCAGCTCAGGTCATGATCTCAGGGTCATGAGATCAAGCCCCCAGTCAGGCTCTGCACTCAGCAGGGAGTCTGCTTGGGATTCTATCTCTCCCTCTCCGTCTGCCCCTCCCCCTCCTCCCTCGCTTGCTCTCTCTCTCTCTTACTTTCAAATAAATACATAAGTCTGAAGAAAAAAGGATAAGTAGAAAATCTGAATAGCTCTGAATATATAAAGAAATTAAATGCATAGTTCCATTTTCCCACAGAGAAAACTCAAGGCCTACATGGCTTCACTGGTTAATTACACTAAATAATTAAAGAAGAAATGATACCAAACCTATAGAAAAAATTTCAGGAAATAGAGAAGTAAAAATGTTTATAAGGCCAGCATTACACTGATAACAGAAGTAAAGAAATTACAAGATAAAAAGAAACCTATAAACCAAAATCACATATAGACACAAAAGTCCTTGACAACATATTAGGAAATTGAACCCAGAAATGAAAATATTAATTCATTATAACCAGTGGATTTTAATACTACCTAGGAATGCAAGGTTGGTTTAACATTTGAAAATTAGTATAACTCCTCATAAAAACAAAATAAAGGATAAAAAAGTCAATAGATGCAGAAAAAAACTTTTGATAAAATTCAACATCTATTCATGATAAAAGCTCTCAGCAAACTAAGTCAAGAAGGTAACTTTCTCGTACTGACAATGGATATACACAGAAAACTGATAGCTGTCATCATATTGGGGAAAGAATAATGTTATCCCATAAAATTGAGAACAAGGAAAGAATGTCTGCTCTCACTACTATTTGTTTTTGAGCTGAAGGTCCTACCTAGTGTAATAATATAAGAAAAATAATACAATTTATACAGATTAGAAAGAAAGGTGTCAATTGTCCAAATTCACAGTTGACATGATTATGCACTTAGAAAATATGAAGGAATCCACAAAAAACACTAGTGCTAATGTGAAATTAGCAAAGTTGTATGATACAAGATCAATGTATAGAAAACAAGTTTAGGGACACCTGGGTGGCCCAGGAGGTTAAGCGTCTGCCTTTGGCTCAAGTCATGATCTCAGGGTCCTGGGATGGAGCCCCCCATTGGGCTCCCTGCTCAGCGGGGAGCCTGCTTCTCCTTCTGCCTCTGCTAGTCCCCCTGCTTGTGCACTCTCTGTCTCTCACTCTCACTCTCTTTCTCTCTCTGGCAAATAAATAAGTAAAATCTTTTAAAAAAGAAACCAAGTTTATTTTTGTACATTAGCAATGAATGAGAAATGAATTAGAAAATTCAATTAAAAAAACTCCATTTATAGTGGCATCAAAAAACATGAAATGTTTAAGAATAAGTTTTCCAGGTTTATTGAAATGTACAATGTGATGATTTGGTACATGTATATATTGTAAAATATTTACCACAATAAAGTTAATTAATACATTCTTCACCTCACATAATTTCCGTTTTATTGTGGTGGTGTTGAGACCACTAAAGCTCTATTCTTACAGCAACTTTTAAGTATGCATTAGAGTATTGATAACTATAGTCACAATGCTGTACATTAGATCCCCAAAACTTACTCATCTTATTACTGAGAGTTTGTACTCTTTGACCAACATCTCCCCATTTCCTCCACCCCTCAGTTCATGGTAACCATTATTCTATTTTCTATTTCTGTGTGCTCGGTGTTTTCAGAGTCCACACATAGGTAAGAGCATGGTTTTCCCTGTCTGGCTGGCTTATTTTACTTAGCATATGGGAGGATTTCCTTCTTTCTTAGGGCTGAATAATATTCCATTGTGTATATGTACTACATATTCTTTATCCACTTATCCATGGATGAACACTTAGATTATTTCTATGTCTTTTTTTTTATTTTTCAAAGATTTTATTTATTTATTTGTTTGAGAGAGAGAGAGAGAGAGCATGAATCAGGGGAGGGGCAGAGGGAGAGAGAGAAGCAGACTCCCCACCAAGCAGGGAGCCCGATGTAGGGCTCAATCCCAGGACCCTGGGAACATGACCTGAGCTGAAGGCAGACGCTTAACCGACTGAGCCACCCAGGCACCCCATATTATTTCTATATCTTGGCTATTGTGAGTAATGTTACAATGAATATGGAAGTGCAGGTATTTATTCAAGACAGTGATTTCATCTCCTTTGGATAGATACTGAAAAGTGGGATTACTGGATCATATGATAGTTATATCTTTAAGTTTTTGAGGAACCTCTATTTTCCATAGTGGCTGTACCAACATCAAGATTGCACAAGGGTTCCTTTTCTCCACAACCTCACTAGCATGTATTATCTCTTGTTTTTTATAACAACCATTCTGCTTGGTGTGAGGCAATATCTCATTGTGCTTTTGATTTGCATTTCCCTGAAAATCAGTTGATTTTCAACAAAGATATCATGGAAATTAAGTGGGGGAAGAGGATGCCTTTTCAATGTATGGTACTAAATAAACTAGATATCCAAATGGAAAAAAATCCATTCATACCTTATATCATGCACAAAACTTAACTCAAAATGAATCATAAATCTAAATGTAAGAGCAGAAACTATAACATTTCTAGGAAAAAATAGGAGGGAATATTTGTGACCTTGGGATACATAAATATTCCCTAGATCTGGAACAGAAAGTACAAGTCAAAAGGGAAAAAGTATTAAATTGAACTTCATCAAATTGAAATATTTTACTCTTTGTAAGACAATGGCAGGCAAACCACAAATTAGAAGAAAATATTCTTTGTGCATGTATATAACAAATGACTTGTATCCATAATCTATAAACCAATCTTACATCTCAATAGTAAGAGGTCAAATAACTCAATTTATTTAAGGGGCAAAATGTTTAAACAACTCCTTCACAAAAGAAGATTTATGAAATGCCAATGAAAAGTCCCATGAAAAGATATTCAACACCAAGCAAGTCATCAAGCAAATGCAAATTAAAATCACAGTGAGTACCACTTCCCACCTTCTAGAAAGGATGTAATTTTAATGGATTGAAAAATAACATGTTAATGATGATGTTTGAATAGGTAGGACTCTTGTATATTGACAGGAAGAATGTAAAATTGTATAGTCACTTCAGAAAACAATTTGATAGTTTCTCATAAATTAAACAAATATTTAATATATGCCCTACCAATCTCTAAGCATTTACCGAAGATAAATAGATAGATATGTGTCCACACAAAGACTTGCACACAAAAGTTCAGAGCAGCTTTATTCATAATAGCCCCAAACTGGTAATAATCTAAATATCAATCAGAAAGTGAATGGAGGGCACCTGGGTGGCTCAGTTGGTTAAGCGACTGCCTTCGTCTCAGGTCATGGTCCTGGAGTCCTGGGATCGAGTCCCACATCGGGCTCCCGGCTCGGCGGGGAGCCTGCTTCTCCCTCTGACCCTCTTCCTTCTCATGCTGTTTCTCTCTCTCTCTCTCTCAAATAAATAAATAAAATAAATATCTTTAAAAAAAAAGAAAGTGAATGAATAAAACATTTGTATTATAGCCACAAGTTGGAATTCCATTGAGTAATGGCAAGAAAACATTGATACATCAAACAGAAGGTATGGATCCTAAAAAAAACATTATCCCATACCAAAGGAGCTAGACATAAAAGACAACGCATTATATAATTCAAATCATATGAAGTTGTAGAATGGGCAAAACCAAGCTATAATGAGAAAAAAAGGAAAGCTGAGTTGCCTGGCATCAGGGTCAGAGGGAAAGTGAGAAAGAGTTGGTGACATACACTGGAAAAAGATATGAGCTAATTTGGGGAGGTTGTAGAAATGTTCCAAAGCTTGACTGTGGTGGTAGTTACATGAGTGCATATAATTGTCAAAACTCACTGAACTGTGCACTTTAAATGGTCCCATCTTATCATATGCAAAATGTATCTAATTAAAGTTGATTTAAAAGTGAGTTTACAAATGGTTTAAAATTTCTCTTTTTGGTCTTTCTGTATTTTCCAAATTCTCTCTTCAAATTCATTTATTAATATTTTCATTAAAATGAACTAATTAAAAGATTATTTTTCCCACTTTATTGCGTATGCAGTAACCTTGTATAAGTACTCTGCAAGCAACCTGGTCAGCTCTACAAAATATAATCAGGACCTCACAAAACTAGTCCTTTAACTCTTCCTTACTATATATATACATATGTAGATTTTCTTTATCCAAAGACATACTGAATTCATCATTAAAAATAAAAACAAAAACTGCAGATGATCAGCCTTTGCATTGGAATCAAGATTTACAGTTTTCTTCGATTGCTTGCTGGACCTGATCTGAGCAGTCTTCTCATCTTGTTATATAAGAGTGTGGGCAGTGACAGGTGCGGTCCAGGCAAGCCAACCACTTATAGACTGAGAGCACCTGAAATGGGGTGAGCCTAATGCTAGATAAGAAGCAAAACCCAAGAATTTTAACAAGTGAAACATAGTGTGAAATGAGAGGGAGATAAAAACAGACCAGAAATAGGCTCAAAAATGAGACAGTTGATTCATCCAGATACCCAGGAAAGCTAATTTTGCAATTGAGCTTTTGGCAACTAAGGCTAACAAAGAAATTATGTCGTATTACTTAATTATCCTTTTCCACTGAAAGAAAGGATGCCGATTTTCTGATAGAAAATGTGTTCCTGGAGCAGAACTCAAGACAGAATTTATTATGGGGACAATGAAATTTTGGTAATGAGGTAATGGTATTGTCAAGAGAATTTTTAAAAAGTCAGCAACTCTGCACAAAGACACTGTCCTTGTGCCCAAGAAGGCAGAGGAGGTGGTACTAAGATGAACACCTGATAAAGATGGTCAATTTGGGACACAAGGTTAAGGCATTGCTTTCTGATCATCTAACTTAATACAGTCGTAGTAGCATAGGAGAAAATTAAAGAAAAAAAGTAGTTCATATGCTTATTAAACAGTTTTCTGTAAATTTCAACTATATTAGGAGAGCCTCTGGTTGAGGCCAGGGATCAGACAACGAATGACTGAATCCTCTAACAAGTACCTGTAGTGCGGGCATCCTATGTTGCTGTGATGGCCATATGCTTTCCACACCAGATGGGAAGGAAGATGTCATTCTGCTGTGAAAGCTGAGGAGACAGACAGAAGGCTATTGCACTTTAGAACAGGTGGGGACAGCAGGATTTCTTTCGGGTAGAGCCAGCATTTTCTTCAGGGAAGAGCTTTCTGTTTCCTAAACTACTTAAGCACGTGTTTGGTTAAGACCTCTAAGTTTTACACAACGTGGATAAAATGGCTTTAGCTTGAAAAATTTTAAGACAAGTCTTATAGCTGACCTCCTTGTCCATCAAAGGAACTCAGTGTTAACATTGGGGACTATCTGTCTTTTAGATACACTGCATCCTGATGCACTTGCCAAGATGAGTAAGCTATAAGGTCAGTTGAAAACTTCACCTGTGCATTGGGGTTACATATGTTTTAACATATCTGCGCTCATGAATGTCTTGCAAATGTAGCATTTGCAATTTTTGTAAAAGTGATGCTGAGACATTCAGGTTCAGATTCTTCTTGAGAGTAAACATGGCTACAATCAAAAAGCGATTGGAGGAAGTTAGCAATTTTATTCAGCATTATTTAATATCCTAGATGATGACTGAGGACCCCCCAAGATGCCAACAAGATCAAGAAATAGTAATAAGCACTGTAGGGAATTTTTAACAAAACAAGTAAAACACTCTTAAAGAACCTTGAAACATGCAAAGACAAGATTGATTTTTTTAGACTTATCATGTTATTTAAATATGAAAAGATAACTTAAAAGGCCAATTCCAATTGATAACATTTAAATTAGATATTGCACCTGCAGGAGGTTATTTCATCATCAACACTGGTTAGCGAAAGAGTTCAGATACAAGACTGAAGAGACATTCATAGAGTACAGTCTGTTGGCCATATGCTATTCCTGTCCATTGAGTTAAAGGCAAGTTTAATGTATACTGCTAATAGACTGAACTTTGTTATGTGTTATTTTTATTTTTTAAACAATTATTTGTTTATGAGAAAGAGAGAGAAAGCACAGGGGTAGGGAGGGGAGGGGCAGAGGGAGAGGAGAGAGGGAATCCCAAGCAGACCACCCCAGATAAGTGCAGAACCCCACACAGGGCTCGATCTCACATTCCTGAGATCATGACCTGAGCCAAAATCCAGAGTCAGATGCTTAACCCACTGAGCCATCCAGATACCCCTATGTGTTCTTTTTAATGAGAAGGAATTATATAAATAGAATTATATAAACTCTGGGTTTCTGTAAACAACCATATATATGTCATTGTGTGAACAGTAACATTACTAAATCTGCACTTTATTGTCTTTGTCTTTGATAGCTAAAACCAAATCTGATTATCACAGAATCCATACTTGTTAAGACAGAGAGATTATTTTTTAAAGATTCTGAATTCTAATTTATGGTAATCTCTTGATTCTATTTCAGTTTTAAAGATGACTTTATATTTTATTTTTATTTGGGGGAGCAGAGGAATAGGGAGAGAGAGAATCTTAAGCAGGTTTCACACCTAGACCAGAGCCAGTCACGGGGCTCAGTGCAGGGCTCAGTCACACAACCCTGAGATCATGACCTGAGCTGAAATCAAGAGTCAGGAGTTTAACTGACTGAGCCACCCAGGAGACACTATTTCAATTTTACATAGAGTTCCCCCACACCTGGAATAAAGCAATCCTTTCTTATAGTTAATTGATCAATTCTGATATTAACATTTTAATGAGGTATTTGTGTTGATATATAAGAATGAAATTGATTTATAGTATTTTATTAGGTCTTCCTGTTCATGTAATACTGGATTTATAAAACAAATTTGAAAGCTTTATTTTTTCTACGGCCCAGAATATTTCAAATATCATTGGAATTTAAAGGTTAGTTAAACCTCAACTGTGAACCAGTCTGGTCCAAATTCCTATTAAAAAGAGCAGATATGGGGCACCTGGATGGCTCAATCAGTTTATGATCCGACTCTTGAGTTCAGCTCAGGTCATGGGGGTCCACGCTGGGCATGGAACCTGCTTAAGATTCCCTCTCTCCCTCTGTCCCTCCCCCCACCTGCTCACTCTCTCTCTTAGATAGATAGATGATAGATAGATAGATAGATAGATAGATAGATAGATAGATAGATAGATAGATAGACAGACAGGATAGATGTTTGATTTGTCTAGGGTTTCCACTTTTTTTTTTTAAAGATTTTATTTATTTATTTGACAGAGAAAGACACAGCGAGAGAGGGAACACAAATGGGGAGTGGGAGAGGGAGAAGCAGACTCCCTGCCGAGCAGGGAGCCCGATGCGGGACTCGATCCCGGGACTCCAGGATCATGACCTGAGCCGAAGGCAGTCGCTTAACCAACTGAGCCACCCAGGCGCCCTCCACTTTTTTTTTAAGATTATATTTATTTACTTATTTGAAAGAGAGAGAGAGAAGGGAGGAGCAGAGGGAGAGGGACAAGCAGACTCCACGCTGAGTGCAGAGCCCAATGTGCAGCTTGATCCCAGGACTCTGAGATCATGACCTGAGCCAAAATCAAGAGTGAGACGCTTAACTGAGTGAGCCACCCAGGCCCCTCTGGAGTTTCTACTTCTAAGATAAATTTTTGTAAATTTACATTTTGCTGTTGCCATTGAGTTTCAGGTAGTAGTTCTTAAAATATTTTAATCTGTATAGAGTCAGTATTTGTTTTTCGCTTTTCTTCTTATCTTCTCTCCTAATTGTATCTGTATTTGTTTTCTGTTTTCTTCTTAATCAGACTCACAAAAGACTCTTCAATCAACTGGGTTTGGGAATTTTTCCCTTCTCTTTTGTATTTGTTTGTTTGATTTTAATTAATTCTTGATTGCCTCTGTGTTAAACCCATCTTTCTAGGTTGTTTGTTTGTTGTTTTGTTGTTCTTTCTCTAATTTCTTAAGATGAGTATTTAGTTTATCCATTTTTCATCACCTTAATTAGTAATAAAGACAATTAAGGATATAATAAATTTTTCCTTGTGTTCCATAGACTTGATATGAAGTATTTTAATTTAATTTTCTTCTTTGATAACTTCTAATTCCCTTTTCTGACCCAAAAATGATCTGGGATATATTTCTTATTTTCTAAGTAAATATTTTGCAACATGCATTTATTATTTATTTTTAATTTAAGGAATTTTGGTCAGAAAACATTGCCTATAAAATCTTTAATTTTTAAAATTTATTTAAGTTTCTTTGTACTCCAGGGAAAGAAAAAAATTTAAACTATCCCTTGAATATACATAAATTAATACTATCTAAATATAGCATATAATAATGAAAGGTTACATCTGATGCCAGTTTTATTGACTGTATTCTTAAGTTCTTCTATCTTCTTATCATTGTTTTTTGTTCACTAAAGATGCCAAATTCTAAGAAAGTTGCATTACTGTTTCTTATTATAACTATTTTTTAAAAGATATTTATTTATTCCATTTGACAGAGAGAGAGAGCTCACGAGCAGGGGGAGCAGCAGGCAGAAGGAGAGGGAGAAGCAGGCTCTCTGCTGAGCAAGGAGCCCAATGTGGGGCTTGATCCCAGGACCCTGGGATCATGACCTGAGCCAAAGGCAGATGCTTAACCACCTGAGCCACCCAGGTGCCCCCCTATTATAACTATTTTTTTTCAAGTTCTTGAATTTGGATGGTTTTGTGGGGGTTTTGGATAATTTTATTTTATATAATTGACTGTATGTTGTATAGTATGTATAGATTGATATCTATTACATCTTAATCACTCTTCATTCTATGGTTCCCCACTTTGTTTTTTGGTTTTTTTAGAGATTTCATTCTATATTATTAATGCTTATATTCTTTTCTGCTGACACAATCAGACATATTTTTCCCTATTATTTGACATATTTTCCCTATTATTTGAAAACAGTGTAAAATACAGTTGACCCTTGAACAACACAAGGGTTAGGGATCCCAATGTATAAATTATGACTCCCCAAAAACTTAATGACTGTTGACCAGAAGCCTTACTGATAACCTTAATAGTTGATTAACACATATATTTTGTATGCTATGTGTATACTATACTGTATTCTTACAACAAAGTAAGCTAGAGAAAAGAAAATTTTATTAAGAAAGTCATAAGGGAAAGAAAATAAATTCACAGTGCTGTACTGTAAAAAAATCCACCGTAAGTGGACCCAAGCAGTTCAAACCTGTGTTGTTCAAGGGTCAACTGTATAATCTCCCCATTAAGATTGACTTTCATCTACAAAAGTTCTCTGTTTTTCTATCAATTCCAATCTTTGAACCCTCCCCAGTTAGAAATGAAAAGCTTTTCTTCCTCCTCCCCATTACCTCACATCGAATCTTTGGTATTTTTAGGCTTACTTCTCCCACTTTCTCCCCCCTCCCCGGAAGTTCTAGGTTTTGATGCAGCATTCTGGACAATTTTTATCATTTCTTTTTAAGTGCATGCCTTCCTTTACAAGGATGTGTTTTAAATATGTTCTTGGGCAAGCTCTCCTTATCCACTTTGGGAGAAACACAGGCAAGTGCTCATTTTTCATCTCTGTTTTCCTTCTCTTGTCCTCCCCACCTTGAAGCCTCTATTCTGCCTCATCCCTTCTTTGCTCTGAGTTGTTCTTGAGTATTTCCTTCAGAAGGGCTATATGCATGAAGCTGTTTCTGAATTATTGCCTAGTCTCCATATCTTTCTTTTGCTCTGACAGGTGAATGAAATCCTGACTGAGCATAGGATTCGAATACTGCAGTCATTCCTCTCAGTCATCTGGGATGTTATGTCATTGTCTTCCAGCTTCCTAGGTTGCTGATGAGTTCAATGCCAGCCTGATTCTTTTTCTTCTGTAAACCACTTGTTCTTTCTATGTAGGAGTTTATAAGATTATGTATTTATATAGAATTCTGGAATTTTATTACAATATGTTGAGGTGTGTGTTTTACTTATCAGTCTAGCCTGGAACAGAAGACACCCATTTAATATTCACACTCAGGTCTATCCTCTGTTCCCCCAAATTTTCTTCTGTTATTTGCTCAGATTGTGCATCTCTCTTCTAAGTTGTTTCCCCCATATTAAACAATTGTTTATTTATACATTAAACTCCTAGCATCTCTTTATCCTTTTAATATGTGCTTTGAGCTAATACTGTGTCCCTGACATTCCAGGCAACTAATTTGGGTCTCAACAGTAGCGTTTTCTCTTTCCATTCAACTATAAAATTTTTGGGTTTATTAATTATGCAAATGTTTTTATTGTAGAAATACTTATGTGCTGCATTTGAATCTTTTTGAATCTTTCTCTCTCTCTCTCTCTCTCTCTCTCTATATATATATTTTATAATTTGTTTTGTCATCCTCAAAGATTGTATTTTGTTGAGTATGTGCTTGCTTTGTTTTGACAGATTCTGATTCTCTAACTGCTTGTCCCCCTCAAATACATATTTTTATTTGTCAATAAATTGGGATTCTGGTCACATTGAGAAATTACTGATAGGTAGTGGGAAGTGAAGTAGTCTCTCCTGCTGGGGATCAGTGGAATAGAAATAGTAAAGCCCTCCCTCCACATCCCACTTCCTGTTACCTTCTTGGCCTCAGGAGCAAAGCAGACTCAGCCTATCTGTTTAGCTCCTTCTAGGCTTCTTGAGGTGCTGGGAGACTAGGCCATTCAAACCAGGCAGATGTTGAGAAATTGATCTCTCATCTAGGATCCCACAGACTGCTGTGAAACAGGCTTATCCCAAGGTCCACCACTTTCTGGTTTGGATGAAGATTCTCTGAAAGGAATTTCTAGTTCTTTTTCAGCTTATAGGATGGGAGAGCGAGTCCTACAGAAATTTTCTTTATAGTAATTCCAACAGAGTTGCTTGATTCAGACTGCTCTTTGGTCTCAGACATGTGGCTCGAGAGAAGCAGATGAAAGTCAGAAATAAAGCTAGAAAAAGAGCATTCGGGTCACCATTTTACCAAGTTTGTTTTAATCGTTCAGCAATCTCTTTGGAGCCATCTCTATTAAACCCAGAATTCAAGCAGCAGAAGCAGCAGCAACAACTGCTAATTAGTAGTAGCTCTTTAAAGTTTACCAAGCACATTTGATCCTTGAAATCACCCTGTGTTGTGGGTGTTACTGTGTGAAAACAGGTTCAAAGTGTTTAGTGCAATGCCTAAATTTACAAATTGGTAAAGAACAACAATAAAACCAAGGCTTTCTCTCCCAAGTCCGGTGATTTTTGCACAACTATTTTAACAAGGAAGAGGAAATCAGGGCGAACTTCATCCTGTTTACTTTATGTAGGTATATAATAATGTCACAGAGCAAAGTAGTAGGAAAGTATATAAAAATGTAAACAATGCCCAACATCAATATGAAGAGAGTACTTTCAGTTATTCTGGAAAAGGAAGAGCTATTATCTTTTATTCAGTATGATATGAATTTTCTAAAGCCAAGGACAGTATCTTTTTAGCTTGTTTACTTGTATATGGGTGTGTTTATACTTCTAATAAGTGTCATTTGTGTGTATTTGTGCATATACATACATAGATATGTACATATAGAAAAGTCTACATATCATAAATAAACAACTTCATAAATTTCCCAAATTGAACACATGTATTGTAAATAGCATCAAGGTCAAGCAACACAACATTGCAACATATATGAATCCATCTGACACTATTTTGCAGTCATTGCCCACCCGTTGAAGAGTGACCACTACCCAGACGTCCAACAGCCTAGATGACTTTTGCAAAGACAACCTGAATTCTATATACAGCATTGAATGCAGAAGGTATACTGCACTTGAGAAATATTTGCTGGATGAGGGAAGGAATGAATGCATCAGTGAGTAACTGCATGAGTGAAGTATTAAGTGAAGAGAACTTTAGAAGGTGAAACATTGCCAAATATGAGTTTGGAGCCAGAGATTGAAGTGGAGATCCAAGTTTAATTGGTTGTGTAATTTGAGGCAAGTTATTTAATCTCACTGAGCCTCAGGTTACTCATCTAAATATAGAAACACCAATATCTATCTCAAGGGCTTAAAGTTACTGTATGTAGAACCAGTGCCTGGCACCTAATAGGCTATTTATTATTGGTACCTAATAGTTGTTATGGGAAGAAAAGGGACCCAGCTGTCTGTATTTGGAGCATGACTAATCCCCCTTACCTTGATCCTTTCTGTTATAAGTAACATTCAAATCCTTTTAGAAAAAAAATGACATTTTAATGCAGCGGAAAGGGTTTAACCATACTCAGCATCCTAGCAAAAAACAAACAAATAAACAAACAAAAAAAGAAATCAACAAACAGAGAATGTCATGGAGGGTAATGCAGCTACTTTGTGCCCTCATATGAGTTCAAGTCCTGGTCTTGAGGTCTGCCCCTCTGCCTACAGAGTCCTCTGATCACAGTATGTTCTCTTGGATTTCTGATCATTTAGGCCCTGGTTTTTTTTGGCCCTGGCTTATTTCTTTTCTTTTCTTTTTTTTTTTTTAATTTAATTTATTTATTTGAGAGAGCATGAGAGGGGAGACAGTCAGAGGGTGAAGCGGACTCCCCGCTGAGCAGGGAGCCCGATGTGGGACTCGATCCCGGGACTCCAGGATCATGACCTGAGCCGAAGGCAGTCGCTTAACCAACTGAGCCACCCAGGCGCCCCAGCCCTGGCTTATTTCTGATGGTGGGTCACCAACCCTGCCCCACTGGATTAAGTTGGCATCATTTCAAGCCCAAGTTCTAACTATACACTTGGTTGTTTGAGTCCCATGATAATCTAGCCTCACTTGATCTCCCAACCACCACTCTTTGTACAAAGTTCCCTCTCTCTGACCACCACCTCCAGCTGTCATTAGCATCTTTGCTGCTTCTTATGACATCTGAGGCCATAAAGGTTGCAGATAAGACATCCATGACAAACGGACATGCCATCTTCATGCTGCTCTTTCTGAAATACCATCTGTGGCCCTTACTCTTTAAATTGGTATTGGTTTCATTTTCTTTTCAAGTTAAAAAGAGTAAGCATTAAAGCAACTGATTTGAAATGTAAGAAGAAAGATTAGGCTATAAAAATGGTTTGTTTTCTGCAGATCTCATCAAATATCTGTTTAGTAGGTACACACTTGTAGAAAGATTCGTATTTACTTTCATTAAATTGCTTAATTTCTCTTACTAGCACTTATCTCTACTGTAAAATGGAATAGTCTGGATTGGATTCCCCAGAGTGCAGTTAGACAAATGTACATCTGGAAGTTGAGTGGAGGGAGTCCCATTAAAAGGAAGGCCCTGGGACCTCTCCTTAGTGAGAATTGCCAACTTGTTTAGAAGGACTTTTCAGTACTTTCATTTTCCATCTCCATCACAAAAATTGCTGAGCACTGAGAGCTACCTATGACTATAGACTAAGAGGTTCATATGGAGCCTGCTGTATTTGTGGGATGGTTTTGATACTAGTAATAATTGCAATGCTTCCACTGTTTGGCTGCTGCCACTTCTTTAGATAGTATTATTAATGATACTGATGATAATAACTATGTTAAGAATGTGATGAACTTCATGAAATGAATGGTTATCTCTGTCTTTTTTTGGACTCTAACCCCAGCACCTAATATCTGGCACACACTAGGGACTCAATGTATATTGATTAATGGCTAAATAAAGGAATGCCAGATGCTGTGCCTAATACTTTGCTATGTTATCTCTTTTAACGTGAAGCAACCTAAGAGATAAGAAGGATTACCTCCATTTTTCAGATTTAAAAATTGAGTAGCCAAAGATATTAAACAATTTATCAAAACCATAACATGTCTCTTTCCATCCTGGGTCAGTCTGATTTGAGGCTGTACAGCACCTTACAATGCTCTATAAAGGGCTGGATTTTGCAAGCCAGGGCAGAATCTTCTTTTAGACTAGTTTAAATCTCTGTTTTATGTGAACCTTATACATCATGTTTCATGCTTCCATTCTTTTTTTAATGACAATTGGTGTTCTAGGAAGAGATCCTGGCAGAAGATTCCTGGAGCAGAGATGCAGTTTTGTGGCCCTTGCATTGGTCTGAGCATCAGAACATGGGCTGAGGTCAAGGTTTACCTACCAGCTGCTCTGTTGGGCTCTGCTTTCCATCATTTCTGTATCAGAGAGGTAGACAAATGTGAAGGTTCTTGCCAGAGAGCAATAAGAATGATTAGAAGGCTGGAGGGATTGACTTGGGAGATAAGATTAAAAGACCTCAATATTTATCATTTGTCTGAGTTGTGACTGTGGGACAGACAGGATAACCATCTACAAATATTTGCTGGGTGGAATTTCCTCAGACCACTGAACTCTCCAGGCAAGTGGATGCTGACTGTCAGAAAGGGAAGAAGGAGGTGTAGGTGTGAAGCATGATGGCATGTGCAGCCTGCTGCTGACTCCCCAGTATCACCACCAGTATTCTGGGTCTCTTTTGCAACTCTGGCTTGGGAGGATCACTACATATCTGCATCTGCCCTGTAGGTAATCACACTGACATTTAGGTACAAACCAGTCATTATTTTGTTATGGACCACTTTGCAGTAAGGGAACGGAGGAAAAGGGATAATCCTTTAGCTTAGTGATACTCAGAGTTACAGATTTTAGGTAATATATTCACAATAGCCATTAGCTAAAGAAGTCACCAGATCTTCATGATGTCTGTTATAAATTAATAAACTACAACACAAGTATTCTGTCTTTATGTCTCATCCATAATTTACTATTTTATTCCTTGGGAATTATCCTAAGGAAGACAGAATTTCACTCCTTGCTAATTTTTAACCAATCCATTTACTGAATTCCACAAGTACTTGAATAAGGAATGGCAATAGATTGAATACAAAGTAGGTACTAAGTGACTATTAGCTAAAGGAATGAATGAATTCATGCATGATTAAATAAGTAGTACATATATTGTCAAAACTGAAGCTTTTAGCCCTAGAATGCATGACATCTAAAACCACAGTTAGCATAGAATTTAGAGAAATCAAGTTCTCTATGATACATGAAAAAGATCTGTGTTCTTTGAAAGCTCCTACCTGGATGGCACTACATTAAATAAAAAACTCAGCTCAGAAAGCTAGAGTTGGTAATGCCCTCTAAAGATACATGTTATGGTCCCCCAACCATGTAGTAAATGGTGGATAGTTGAGGGTTTGGAGTTAAGGGAACCTGAATTTGCATTTCAGCTCCATGTCTTACTGGATGTGCCACCTTGCGTAAGCAACAGAAACAGTCAGCAGCGCCGCCATATGGGACTCTTTATTTAAAATTTTCATATTTGTTTATCAATTATTTTATTTATTTTGATTTTTTAAACTATAATAACATAGGTGTGTTGATTATTGAGTTTCTTGTCACCCCCTTAAATTTTGCTCACTCACCTCACCCTAGTCCCACCCTCTCAGCATCACTGTTTTATTCATGTGCAAAATAGGATGATAATTTCTTCCTCATAGGATCATTGTTAGAATAAGCTAGTGCAGTGTCCAGGTACTCATAGTGTATGCTCACTAAGTGTTAGATATAGTTATTAGATACTTTGTTAGTATCGCTTAAGAAAGGAATAGTGATGTTTTAGGACTACCTTTAGATAGACTATTGGTATAAGATCAAATGCTTAATAAATAACTGGAAGAAATGATACCAGGTCACCTCAAAGCTGTCTTTTTTTTTTTTTTAAGATTTTATTTATTTATTTGAGAGAGAGAAAGAATGAGAGAGACAGAGCATGAGAGGGGGGAGGGTCAGAGGGAGAAGCAGACTCCCCGCGGAGCAGGGAGCCCAATGTAGGACTCGATCCTGAGACTCCAGGATCATGACCTGAGCCGAAGGCAGTCGCCCAATCAACTGAACCACCCAGGCGCCCTCAAAGCTGTCTTTTGTCCTCCTTTTTTATGATTCTTTTTTATAGCAAAACACTGCTCTGTCAGAATACAGCAAAGACATGTCCATCTGGTGTTGTCCAGATGAGAAACATGGTTCCACCAGTGCAGAGGCTTAGGATGTTCTTAGGAGTTCAGTTCACATTTAGGCCAGTGTGGTGCTGGTGCACATTAGTTCAGGGCAAATAGCAGACACTTGTGATATATCTTCTGTACACGGGGTATGGTCTGAGGTGTGGGAGGGGCAGTGACCCATGTTGTGACACTGCTGCGGGGCGGGGGGGGGGGGGGCGACTGACAGTGATGCAGAGCCATAAAAATATTGCAGTGATAAAACAATGGTCACAGTCACAAGAATGCACAGGGTGCTCTGGGAATTTAGAGAGGGGATGTGCAGCCTCGTGTGAAAGGGTGACATTTTTGGAATAGGTGATACCTGACGTGCATCATAAGAGTTGATCAGACATTCCACATGTGAGGAAGGGGAAAAAGTATTTCAGGCTGAGAGGACATCATGAGCCAAGGTCATGAACCAGCACTTGTGTAGAGAGGTGCTACAATCAATGCTGGGCAAGAAAACATAACCCACACTAATTATTTCACCAGAGATCATCTAATATAGGGAATTGAGCAACAAGGTGTGGGAAGACGAAAAGGACAGAAGAAAAGACTGAAGCCCTGCCAGGGCTAGCAGAACATGGAGAAGAAGTTAGGATTGTCAGAAACTGGAAGTTTTAAGACCTGTAGGAAAAATTTAAAAAGGCCTGCAGATCCGGGGCCAGCCTTCCAAGGAGAGGTGCCACCTGGCTGCTTCTGTATCTCAGGATCATGTTGGAGGGACCAGGCAGAGCTGGTAGTTATCCTCTGGGAGGCGGCATTGCCATTGCCCATGCTGGTTCCCATGACAGGGAACAATGAGCTGGGTTGGGGACCATGGAAAGAAGCTGGAAACAGAACCAGCTGTTCTTGGAAATAAGTACTTCTTATTCTTCTGGGTGAAGGGCCATTGCTGAAGCAGGGCTGACAGGAAGAGCAAGCCAACAGGAAGGAGCAAGTCCCTTTCCCCTTTTCTGTCTTCCATCCTTTGTTTATGACCCTGTTGAGAAACCTAACACGAAGCCAACTGGCACAGAAGAAATGTAGTTTGTAGAATCATAGCCTCTGCATCACAAGGCAGAACATAGAGGGTGCATTTGGGGCTGAGAGACACAGGAGCTTATAAGTGATGTGGGATGACTGGCATCATTGGGTGAGGCGAGAGCTTGGAGCTGGAGTTAGCTAGAACCCCAGGAGGAAAGGCTTGGTAATATTCGCCCCTCCTGGAATACATGGCCCATTGTCTGCATTGTGTCTCGTCTTATGGGGAGGATGAGTCCCTGTCTCCCTTCCTTTTAGACAGGGTGGCATTAACAAGTCAGTGTAAGAGGAGTTGAATTTATTACAGTTACAAATAGTTGGAAATGATCCTTAGCAAGTCATCAAAAATATTTAGCAAATGATTAAATAGATATATCTTTCTTCCTTTTGTTTTCTCTTGATAAAGCACTTCATTGTTTAATGAATAACTAAGGAACTACTTAACAGGCTCTAATAATGTAATTCTAATTAAATGCTTTTTACATAGAAAAAGATTCAGAATAATGTGTTTAGTAAGTAATAGTGTTCCTGAGTAATCTTTACACCAAGTAAATGACTTAAGAACATTTATTAGAAGACTGTGAGATCATTTTTTCATTTTTTTCTTTGTAGTTTGCAAGGATGAGCAAAAGAATATCAACAAAATAGTAAAAGGAATTTTGTACAGATGAACAACTATCTCTGCTTCACATCTTCATCCACACATCTTTATAGAACATTTACTGTAAATGTGATCCTGTAAGGGAGGACATGACACAGTAAGCTTTAAATAAAAAGACTGGTTCCTGCCCTCAAGGAGTTTACAGTTGAAAGGAAGAGATGCAGTGGACAAATAGCATTTATGTATCCCTATGGCAACATATTTGTTTATCCCAGAATCTGAGTATATGAGGCAAATGGGATTTGTTCAAATGGATGCCTTTCCTTTAGTTAGTGGTCTACTATGAGAGTTAGTCATTGCTTACTTTTTTGTTCTTTTGCTGATGTAGGCAAGAAACCCTCAAATACTGAGAAGTACTAACACAGTATGATAATGTGTATAAATCAATAATGTATTTTAGAACAATTACTAATGTAAGTCCCAGGTGTTTTTCTCATGGATGGATTTTTATATTCACTGGAAAATAACAATCACTTTAGTATGTACCACTAATTAAAAACTGTTGAATAATTTCCAACAGATATTAAGTAATTATTGGCAATTTCATGTCAGCACCAGTAAATAATTACCTCACCTTGTATCACATAATTAAAATTACAATGTCCCCCCCAACAAATATTAAACAATCATGAATAATTCCAATTGTGCACGATAGCAGCCACACATTCAGCTTGGTTGTGCTTGTAATTTAAAATGACATTTTTCATTTGACTGCTGATTTATGAAATTTTTAAGAATCAATTTGCCTTTCTTAATGGGCTAATGCCCTTTGGGGATACACCAGATGTTCTCCTGCCCAAGGTTGGCAGCTGGGCAGAAAAAAATTAGCCAAGCATATTGATACAAGACCTAAACAAGAAAAGGGTAGTAATAATGGGCAGCAGGGTTAAATAAATTAACTGAAGATTTGCTATAAAATGGTCCTGGTGATCCTCATCTTCATGATTCATGTGGATGTACAGGCTGCAGCCTTCAGGTTCTCCTTGCATTTCTCTATCCCACTTCCCAGTTGCTATTGTTATCATGGAGATCTCCAAGGACCTACATAGCAGTTCAATTTCCTTTCACGTCTCTGCTGGGGGGAACAGCATCTAAATGCAGGAAGGAGAGGGAGGCTCTTCCAAACACTTCATCACATTTGCCCTCCTATAGCCTAGCTTCCACCATAAGAAGGGCAAGGTAATAGAGCTGGCAAGAATGATGAGTCCAAAGCCTGATTACTTGAGAGCAGATAGCAATCTTTCAATAGATTTGCTTAACAATTGTTTAATGAGAACGTACTATGTGCTAAGTACTATGGTTGGTGCTGATTTTAAAAGTTTTCAACTTTTAGAGAGAGAGACAATAAACCTCCTTTGTTATTTGACATCAAACAGTGTAAGGCCTATTGATCTGCATCCATAAAACAGTTTGTACTCATTGTCCTTTTCTACTAATGTGTGAATATCAGATATAATGTGGATAGATCTTCATGACTTTATGGATTTTGAGATACTATTATGGGTCATTCAGGGTGTCTGCAATCCTCTTCCCTGTAGATGGGAAATGACCATCTGTACTTGCACCTGCTTTGGGTTTTTCAGATGCTTTCAGGAAGCAGATGGTAATACCCAATGAACTTCTAACTACTTGTTCAATGATCTCTCCCCTACTAGACCATTAAGTTCAATGAGAACAGAATTCATGTCTATATTAATCAACCATAAGTTCACTGAAATTAGCCCTGTGCAAATATTTGTTCAATTAATTGTTGATTAAAATTCTAAAACAGTAAAAAGAGCAGAGAGAAAATTGCCAATACCTCACACCCTTTATAATCTATTAAGAATATTCATCTCGAAAGACATACGCTATACTCCATCCCCAACCCCAAGCTGAACCCAATCATGACTAACATCCCATATGACTCTTAATGGAGAGTATCCTTCAAATTGCCCCATGCTGATGCACCGAGTCAGGCTGTGGTGTTATACTCTGCACAGAGCAGTGGCGTGGCTCCAGTGACTATGTCAATAATTGTCTGGCCTGGGCTATGAGCATCTTTGCCCCTTACATTGAGAAGGCAAGAAACTCTCAAAATATACATATACAAATGTATATGTATATACAAATCGGATATACAAATCAGATCCAAAAAGGCTTCATGTATGTATGTATTCTACATCTTCAGGTATATGGGCTATATATAGGATAGAATTCATTAAGAAGGCAAGGTTGGAGAAAAGGAGTGGCAATTATTGGCTATGAAGCCAGATCTTCAGGTTTGGAGACCAGCCTGTTACATCTTGGCTCAGTGGACACTCACTTTCTGTCTGTGTGTGCCAGGGGTGGAGAGATAGGTTCTGGAGTTGTGAATCTAGTGACAGCTGATCAAAGCAGTAGTTCCAAGTGGATTGTCACTCCTTCTCTGAGATGGGCACAGGAACATACCTATGAAGAGGGAGGGGAAAAGGAATAGAGAATCAGTATGAGTTTGGCTCAGTTGCTAGGTTGGCAAAGTATATTCTGATATTCTTAATAAAGTATTTGATCCATACAGAAAGTCCCGTCTGAGAGCTTTGTTTGAATAGGTAGATGAGTGAAGATTCAGGAGGATGGGGAACACCACAGCAAAGTTTCAAAATTATGGTTGGAGTAGATTCTATTAAACATCTGGGCTGGGCACACTGATATGTGGAGACAGTACCATCAGATTAAAAAAAAAAAAAAGCAATGCTTTAAAATGAGACATATGGATGGGACCTGGAATCTTGAATAGCTGTGCTTTGGGGTACCATAGTGGTTCCATTAAAACCTATTGACATATTCAAGAAGATGATGTTTAATGAATTTCTAGGTTTGTCCAATTCCCAAAGTATACAGTACAGAACATTTTTGCAAGTGGCAGAGGGTACATGGAGGCCCTGTGTCACCAGGAGTCCTTTCTCCATTTTCTAACGTAGCTCTAACACCAGAAGCTTTTCAACAGGCACTTGCCAATCATTTTTTTTTTCTTTAATGGAGGCTGATTTGGTGATTGCTTTATATAATGCTAAATTCTAGCAAGTTAAAATATGTATTGTTTTCATCCTCTCTCAATCTTTTTTTTTTTTTTAAAGATTTTATTTATTTGACAGAGAGAGAGATAGCGAGAGCAGGAACACAAGCAGGGGGAGTGGGAGAGGGAGAAGCAGGCTTCCCACTGAGCAGGGAGCCCAATGTGGGGCTCGATCCCAGGACCCTGGGATCATGACCTGAGCCGAAGGCAGACGCGAAACAACTGAGCCACCCAGGCGCCCCCCTCTCTCAATCTTTATACTGACTTTATCCTTCAAGCTCTGATCCTTCTGTCAAGGATTGGAACCATTCTGGTACTACTGACTTGGTGCATCCTCTTTCCCCACTAGGGTCCTTCATGTCAACTATGGCAGCAGTCCCCTATAATGGATGAATTTGGACCTTGGTTTGAGGTGATTTTAGCTTACAGCCTAGTCTACCTCTTACCACTTAGACGATCTTGGCCATTGGGGCACCTGGGTGGTTCAGTTGGTTAAACATCTGCCTTCAGCTCGGGTCATGATCCCAGAGCCCTGGAATCTAGCCACATGTCAGGCTCCCTTCTCAGTGTGTGTGTGGGGGGAGGCAGGGGTAGGGTCTGCTTCTCCCTCTCCCCCACTGCTCATGCTCTCTCTTGCTATTTCTCTCTCTCTCAAATAAATAAAAATAAAATCTTAAAAAAAAACCTGGCTATTTTTTAAGCTTCTATGAAACTTACTACCTTTATTTGAGAATGGGGAAAGAGTAGTCACCTCCAAGGTTATGTGTGGATTTAGTGGAGGTGATGTACACAAAATACCTAGAGTGGATCTTGGCACATTGTAAGTCCTCAATAAAGCTTAATTCCTGTTCACTTGGCACCAGGCCAGGCAAAGCAGGCAACAGCAAAGGAATTCAGGTGCTCCTGTGAGTGCTTACACTGAAGAAACAAAAGGATTTACCAATAGGAAGGGTTTCTGACTTTTAGAATTTCAAAACAGTGTTTGTGGAAGGAATTATAATCTCCGGTGCCTTATCTTGTGGAGCTGACCTAAAGAAGTAGTGTTTCTCATTTATTGAAGACAAACCAAGCAAGCTAGACTGCCATTTAGCCCATCCTTCTGTGTTTGTGCTGGGAGACTGTGCTTTAAAGCTATGAGCTTCAACTTCTATCCTTCCCTGGTTCCCAGGTTCTCAGTGGGAATTCTGAAACATGGCCCACAGGTGTCCCCAAAGGAGGCTACATACCATTCCTTCTCCCTGCAAAAGATTCATGTGGGCTAAAGAAGTCGGATGGGTACATTTTGCTTTGTTTCAATAACATTTGGTTTTACTGCTTTTAATCATAGGTTCCCCTGAGCGTGGCATGTTTTCTGCAGCACACACTGGCTGCATACCTAACAGATATTTTGAATACAACAGCTTGACTCCCCTGCTGCTTGGATGATAGCAATTGGCTAGGTGTTCTATCGTCTTCCTTCTCCCCCCTCTGTGGATGCAAGGAGATTTCAAGTGCAATTTGGCCTTGTACATCAAACAGCAATTTTCGTGCAGAAACCACAACCTCCAAAAACTCTACCCTAATCAAATCTATCAAGCCCAATTTAGGGGCGAGCTTGTGTCTGTTTATCAAGGAAATGGAGTTGAAATTGCCCCCTTTAATGGAATCACAGCTGCCCACCATAATCTTTCACATGGATGTTTGAATTAATGGCAGGACGTGGCCCATGCTCTCCAACCTTGGAATTTGATTCCAGTTATAGGAAATTGCTATAATTTCTGTTCTGGGATTCTCGGGGATGTTGGGGCACTCTATGCTGGGGTTAGAATTAATATGTCAGAGGAATTAAAGAATTCAGAAGTGGTTGGGGGAAGATTAGCACTCTTACACAACAACCAGTGAGTCATCTCTGCATCAAATCAAATCCACTGCAATTCATGTGAACTACTTTTACCAAGTCAAGGAGAAAAAAAAAAAAAAAAAGTAGAAAGAGGAATGACTTTTTCTCAAGTTGAGATTTTCAGTCCGGACATGGCAGATACAGGTAGAATGTATTTGTCCTTCTGAATAGGGCAGCTAATTTGGTTCAAGTGCATATTAAGAGTTGCCACAGCAGGTGAGCAAAGTACCCAGCTAAGAGGCCTAGGTCCTCTCTGAGCCGGGGAACAGACCTGCAACTGAATGTAGGGGAACCCTCTCCTTCTCCTCCTTGTTCACTCCTGCCATAACCTCAGAACAATGGATTTCTCCCCACTAAAGCCTCAGTACCCCCTTAGATATTGTGTTCTGGCAGTTTTGCACTAGGATGGAGTCATTCCATTTTTTAAAAAATATCCTTACCAACAGGCATTCTTTTCCTCTTTCAAGCATATTAGCATCTTGTATTTATATAGAACTATTCTTACTTTTTATGTTTTTATCCCATTTTATTCTCACAATATGGAAGTGAGGTGGACTGTTTATAATGCAATATCATAAATGGGGAAAACAAAGTTAGATGACATAGCCAATGACAGGTGGCCCTAGAATAAGGCCTCCTTCCTACAGATCCAGTGCTCTTTCCATGACACCCTCTGATGTCTTTTGGCTTTCTCTCCCTCCCTTTGTGTGAATTGGAGCTGGACACATCCTCCCAGATCCAAGTCAACACATCCTGTCCTGCGCAGCCCACACAGACCTCCTGCTACATCTTGTGTTTCTCCCTCAAGGAAGGCTCTCCTCCTCTCCCCCTCCCCTGCCCTTCTCTCAAGGAATCATTGTGAGCATTATGATAAATAGGTAACAGAGATCCTCTCATTTGAAATGCACCAGAGTCTCAGTCTTTCCATTGAAAATAAAGGGCTCCTAAATTAGAGAATCATAGAAATTTAATAAATGTGGAGAGAAAGCCTATTCATTTTCTTCAATAGTGGCTAATGCCGCTCGGAAAAAATCTCCCATTTAGAATTAATTCAGCTTTTCCTTATTTCTTTCCCTCCTTCCCAGCCCTGCCTCTTTTCATTTGTGGCCATTTGCATGAAAACAGCATTTCAGCTACTTGGAGTTTTATCTGTTGCCGGTTATTCTCCCTCCGAATTCATGAGCCCCCATATAGCCTTCATCCCTGCACCCACCAGGTGTGGGGTGCCTTCAGTTGGAGGGTACAAATGAGTGTGCTGGAGGCCTCCATGTCACAGCAGTGTGCAGACACTGCTGCTCAAGTGTAGGGTGGGGGCCTGGGCCATGAGGATGCACTACTGAGCAACTCCCCCTTGCATCCTGTGGGGCTCTGCTCTTGATCCACCGATCAATTGTCAATTGTCCGTACGTGTCTGGAGTTCAGGAAGAAGTGGCTGGTTTCCTGTGCAGTGTAAGTGCCCTGCTTCCTTCCTCTCTGCACTTCATCTGGCTAACTAATAGACCAAGGATGGGAGAAAAGACAGGAGGAAACAAAAACAGTGTTATTTCCCCCACTTTATAAATTGCTCATAAGATTATTGATTGAGGTTTATCATTCTGTTGTGCAATATCCTTTGCTGTTTTTGAGAGTGTGATGTGCTGCCCACCGGGGTGGGAGCACTGGGGCAGAGGCAGACCCAGCTCTGGCCTGGCCAGGAAGGGCACCAATCACTGACCTGTGCAAATCATTCTAACACTTGATTTACCCGGTATCTTGAGTTTCCAGTTACCATAAATTTGCAAAGCAGCAAATAAGACAAATTGAAATCACTTTCCCTGCTCTGGCTGGCAGGGGCTGGGCTTCATTTGGTGGGGTATTTTCCCCCTCTTACTGACAAACTTTGCAAGGGTACACAGTGCACTTGGTGGCTACTGTCGTCCCCAGGCTACTTCATACTTTGCCACCTGTTTTCTCCTCATTATACTCTTTTCCAACTATTCTCTTCAAGTTTATCACCAACTTACTAATCATCAAATAAACTGGCTGAATCTCAATTCATCCTACTCACTTCTGCAACATTTCAGTCAGGCCATCTACTGCTCCTCTCTGTGAAGCTGGCCTTCCTGGCCTTCCCCTGTCTCCGTGACCACTTGTTCTCTGTCCCCTGCTTGGTCACTCTGCCTTTCTTTACTTCCCAAGCAAAGTTTTCTCCAGGGTTTTATCCCTGGCTCTTTTATTTTCTTTCCTTCTCTATACTCTCTTCCTTGGCGTTCTTATCACCTCCCACTGTCCAATTATCACCTCTGTGGGAATGAAGCCTAAATCTGTCTCTAGCCTTGACTCCTATCTCAAAATCCAATTCCGCATGTATAATTGCTTAAGGAGTATCACCAGCTCTCTCTCCCTGGTCCCTACATAAAATCTGTCTCTCAGGTCTATTGATCTGTTGATTCTAACTTTATAACTTCACACCTCTTCTTTCCATCTCCACCACCTCCACTCGAGTTTATTATGTCATCACTTCTCACTTGAACTATCAGAACAACCAACTAATTAATCTCTGTCCCTTCTGTCTCTACCCTTCATATCTCTGCTACATTAATCTTCCCAAGCACAGCTCTGACCCTGACACACTCCCTATCCAGAAGCCATTAATGATACCTTTATGCTAGAAAAGTTAAGTCCAAATTCTTTCTTCAGGCATGAGTGAAGGTCATTAGGCCAAACTCATGAGCTGAACACTCAGTATTTTCCGTGCACATGCTCTGTCCACCTCAAGCCCTTGCCTTCTTTCTCTGCATGCACTGGACATCTAGTCATTTCCTGAACATGCAGCACTGGGTGATGCCTCTGAATTTGATTATGTTGTTTTCTCTGCCCAGATTATCACCCCGCCCCCCCATCCACACAACCTCACTCCGTCTTCTCCACTTTGACAATCGCTTTATCATCTTCCAAACTCACTGTGAGGATTATGTTCTCTGCAAAGTCTTCTTTCACCCAACTTGGCAGTGTAAGCCATTCCCTTCTCTGTACTTTCACAACATCGTGCATATCTTTGTATTACAATATCTGCTTTTATAAGCCTGGGGCCACCTTGGCCATCTTATTTGTCTTTATATCCTCAGCACCCAACACAGAATAAACATGGGATCAATGACAGCCCTCCCCCTCTAATCAATCTGGATGTTTGTTATCACATGAGCATAACTGTGATTTCCTCTCTTTGCTTTTCCTCTGGTTCTTCCTTCCAACTGGTGTCCCTCCTCCTTTATTCACTTACCAAAATTCTGTGCAACCTTAACAAAGCTCAGTGTAAATACCTTCTCCCACAAGAAGCCTTCTTTGATCTCTTTTTACTGAATATTCATATGTTGGTGTGTGTATGTATGTGTGAACTCCAAAACATGGAAAGAACATGGTTTGTAATGATCAGATTTGCATTTGGATTTGGACTCAGACAAATAGAACTTTACTCCTTAACTCTTTAAAAGTTTACTCTACACTACTATAGTACTTCCAATTCCCTTTCAAGGATACCGATACTTATGACTGCACCTGGAACACAGCAAATGATTAAAATAAGTGTAAATACATGTCCTTCCTTCCTTAAGGCACTTCTCATTTTTTGACTTTTAGCACAGATATTTCATGTCATTTTCTTATTGTCAATAATAGAACAAAGCTCCCAGTGGAAGAACAGTAACTCATTCACATTTCTTTCCCAACAGTGACTCTCAGAGCCCATTATATAATTTAGCTGTTTAGACTATTCGTTGAATTTAATGGAGCAAACTGATTTAGAAAGCTTGATGCTTCTAAAAGAACATAGTTTTTTTTTTTTATTAGCACAAAATTATATATGGTGTTTATGGTCATATCTATAAAATGTTGGACATCACACTTTTGGTGAAGAATGTAACTTACATATTTCTGTGGAAAAATCAGATTAGACATCCATCATTTCAATTTAGTGTCTTTAACAAAAATATTGTCATTCTCTTTGTGAGGACTACATCTTATATATCTTTATAAGCATGAAAAGAAAAAAAAAAGAAACAGCATTGACTTCACAACATTCTTTTGAAAGGTGGTCAATGAGGTAAATTAGATTACCTGGTAAATCCATGTAGTAGTTGAGCTTTCTGTAAATCTAAGTGAAAAATCTTTGAAGAACTTTGTTCTCAACTATGGGGAAAATTATAAAGAGTTGTTTATATGCCTTCAACTACGATGCCTCAGAATCTTAAGAATGTCTGGTAATCATTACATACAAAGGTCTCTGAACTTTAGTTTTCTCTGTTGATAAGGAGAGCAAGGTTGGTAATAATCACCTTGCCTGGATTGCAAAGTTGATATGAGAACCACATGTGAAGTTCTTGATTTCAGAGTTTGTCCTTTTTCCACATCCCCTAAGCCTAATTTAGAGTGTCTGGGATATAAAAAGTGCTCAATACATATTTATTGAACATGTGAAGAATATGAGGATTTTATAGTGTAAGATAGTTGAATTCATATCATCTAGTGCTTCCCTATTATTTTAGATGAGGTAATGAGACACAGAGAGGACAAAGAATTTGCCCAATGTCACACAGCAAGCTACTGGCAGAGCAAGGAGTAGATTCCAGATTCCATGTTCCCTGGAGCTCTTCACACACATCAAACCACATCAGCCATTTCCCAGATATGATAAACTCTTTGAGAATAGAAAAAAAGAACAATTCAACTAATATTTATTAAACTCTTATTATGTACCAGGCATGGTGCTAAGCACTGCTGGGATTATAAGATGAATTACACAGTCTCTGCTTTTAAGTTCACAAACTTCGATGGAGGAGAAAAACACATAAACCACTGCTAAATACTTGTTAGGAAATAAATGCTGTAATGGAGATGTAGGAAAGTGCTGTGAGCCCACAGTGAATGCAGTTAATAAATCGAATTCTAGGATGGGCAAAGCTGAAGGCTATAGAATGGTATTCACAGGAAAAGTGATGTTTAGGCTGATCTTTGAAAGAAACACGGGGCAGCCATAAGCTAAGAAGAGAAGGGACCAGTCTGGGCAAAACAGAAGTCCAGGAGCATGGAGGAGGAAGAGGGCACTGCTGCCCCCAAGCCTGCAACTTGAAGGAGCCATAGAAAGAATGTGAGACGAAGTGTGGAAATTTCAGTTTGGCCAGATTATCAAAGGCCATGTATGCCATGCGTGGGAACTGGGACTTGACTTGATATGTGATGGGGAGACTTTGAAGGTGGTTGAAGATGGGCATTGCCCTTTCTCGAAAGCCATCCTGGCTGCAGAGTGACTACAGTGGCAACACAAACAACAGGGGAAACAATTACAAGCCTACCTCAGAATCCAGGGAAAGATCTCTCCACACAAGAAAACAGGGTTCAAAATAGAATGAAAACAAATAGGAGAGACATGATGAGGAAGACTTAGCAGCCTGGGCTCTGGATTCAGTCTGGCTGTCCCCTTTGTGTCCTTATACAAATGCCTGAAATTCTCTGTGCTGCACAATGCCAGCTCCCAGAAAGTTTATAATAAATATTAGTGGTTGTTGTTCGTGGAAGATGTGGAACGCAGGTGCCCTGAGAGCAAGCATTTTGTCTCACTCAGCACTATATTCCCAGTACCTAAAAAAGTGTCTGGCACATATTAGGTATTATTTAATAAATATTTATTACTGCTTTTGTTATTATTACCAAAGTTTTCTGCTTTGTATTTTCTCCTTATATACCCTTCTGATATGATTGTATATGAAGCTCTTTACGTAAGGATTATCTTTAGATATTATTATTATTATCAGATATTATCTTCACATAGTATACATTGATATGTGGAAGGTTATTAATAATAGCAATCTTTCCAGAGCACGTGGGTGGCCCAGTCATTTAAGTGTACAACTCTGGATTTCAGCTCAGGCCATGATCTCAGGGTTGTAAGATCGAGCCCCGCATTGGGCTCCACCCTATGTGTGGAGTCTGTTTGGGATTTTCTCTCCCTCTCCCTCTGCCCCACCCCCTGCTCATGCTCTATCTCTCTCAAAATAATAACAATAATATCAATCTTTCATAAAACTATCACTTTCAATGTGTTCAGCAGAGTAGATGAACACTTTGCAGACATCACTCCTGAATTTAATTTAGATCAGTGAACTAATGTTAGGCTAGAATGATTCAAAAGCTTAGGGTTCTATCTGGATGCTCAGTTGACTGGGTCATGAGAGCCCAGCCATGCTCTCTCTATGGCTCACTTTACTTATCTTTGGAATGGGATTTATTAGCTGAATTCATGGAAATATCTGTATTTCTGAGTAGACCTGTGTTGTGGCTTAGAGAGGATGAAGGCAGTAGGTCAAAAGGGTTCATAGTGTGTGCACAGGTTCCTAATGATAATCAGAGATGGGAGGTCCAGTTATAAGTCTTCAGGGACTGGAGTTCTCTTTTTGCTTCTGTTGTGAAGAGTATCCGTTCGCTTGATCAGAATTCAAACCTCATTAGTGAAATATATTCTTCCAGCCACCTTCAGCAAACATTTACAAGGCACCACTAGGGGTCAACCACTAGGGGCTACTAAGCTTGATGTAAATAAGTGTAAAGAAGACATTGTCCCTGTGAACTGTGAACGAAAAGAAATCATACCTATAAAATAGGTTAAGTAAAGGGGAAAAGTGCTCTGGCAGAGAGATATGTACAAGGTAGGAAACGAAGAATCAGCTGTGTTGAGTGGAGTTGGTATGGATCAGGAAGGTGCCAGGGTCATGCGCTGGGTGTCCTGGTATGAGGACGAGCAAGGACAGGGTATTCCTGGTTATGGTAACAAAGCTTGCAAGGGAAGCCTGTATTAAGTCATCACTGGGAAGCAGTACACATGGGGGACAGCACATTAAGAACTAGATTAGAAAGGGAGGAAGGAGTCAGGTCTATAGAAGTGTGCATATGTACACACACACACACACACACACACACACACCCCAAGAGGCCAGCGGGACAGAAGGAAAAAAGTAGCCAGTGGGGCTGACGGATATGGACTGGAACCCTAGCTTCTTAATCCTTCCGGGTCTCAATTTTCTCATCCAGAATATAAAATTCTTACATCTACCTAGTGGTGTTAATTTGAGTAGGGATGTCTAACACACGTTCTAGAAAATAAAGGAATTAGTGCATTCATATATAAGTGGAAGCATTTGCCTTACTGTATACACATACACAGTTGTACCTCTATAACACGTTTGCAGAGACATATTCATTGATTTGCTGATGGACAGTCAATGCTTAACTTCTTTAGTGCCTTCCCCAATTTCTAGAGAAGTCTTTGAAAGAATAGCACAGTCACTTAGACCAATGGGCAACAATGACACTAGTTGTAAGTTAGCGAGTAAATGGCTCTCCTCCTTACACTGCCAGCTTTCTTGAGACATCGTGGTAGCTGATTAATACTGTCCATGTCTGATTTGCTTCTTCAAGTTGCAATGCTGCTGCTGGCCATTCACACTCACCTGTCCCAAGTTCGTGACCGTGCCTTCTGAAGCAGCCCAGTCACTGCAATAGCTTTGTGCAGGACATTACTGAAAGACTGGGGGACTGTGCAGAGAAGAGAAACTATAAACGATGGGCACCAGTGGGCTGGGTTTCTGAGTTACACCCCGCACTTGAAATTGTGTTTGAACATAGGTTTCAAAATTTCCTGAATATGCCCTTACTCCCTTTCTCGTCAGCTGCTATCTCTGTTTTGTTGCTGTGAAATCATTCTTTTCGGAGCACTCTCCCTGATTTTGATCTGAGGCAGCTGTAGGCTGGTGACAACCCGCAATTCCCACAGTCACTTCTCTGTGTCCCAAAGTAGGCAAGCTCTGGGGCTCCGGTGGCTGTCCTTCCAAATCACCTCCCAGCTTTGTTTCCAAACTCCTGCCTTGACTTGGGTGTATGTTTTGATAGAAGGTTAATGCATACGTGAATACACAACTTTTGATTTATTGTCGTTGGGAGCTCATCACTCTTTCCTTTAAATTAAAACTCCCTCCAGATGGGGATCTGTGACACAGATTTATTGATCTGCAATAAAACCTCACTCATAATCTCTACAGCTGCCCATTCATCTTCTCTGGAAAGAGGGTTCATTACTCTGGATGTCCCAAGAATGAAAGCAAGAAGCTAACTTTCTGTTTTTGTTCCTTTTCTCCCCCTCCTACGGCTTTCTGCTTCTCCTCCCTCCCTTTCTCTGCCCACCCCCTCCCTTTACTTCATGAGATCAGTGGAATCCCCCAAACAGAATTACTCCCTTTCCCCATGTTTCCATGTTCCCTTATATTTCTCTTCAATCCCCTGCCACCCACCCCAAAAATGTCCTAATGTTTTTGTGGGCATCTTGAAAGTGTTCTGACATCGAATCCAGTTTGTGGCTGTCCTCAATAGCCCAACCCTCCACTCTGGTCCTTCCAGATGGGTTTGTACTCCCTGGTTTGGACAAGCCACTGTGGACTCAGTAGATGAATGAGATCATAAGAAAAAAGGGAACCTAAGCAGCCAGACTGATAGAAATCAGACCGAGTGGCAGGTGGGTAGTTCTAGGTCTGTGGCTGGAAAAGGGTAATTGTGGATAAAGAATGCTTACTACTGTGTGTTTTGTTGGGTCCAAAGAGCCTCTGATTTATTGCCTAGGAGATATTCTGGAGTGCACACATGATCGAGGCTGCTTCCACTGGTCAGCAGATGGCTTGGTCTGTGTGCCAGGAGGTAGGAGAAGTAGCTGTTATCTCAGGCTCAACAGAAGGAAGGGCAAAAGGACTTTTGGAGTGATCAGATGGATTGCCTAGTCAGTTCAGTGGAGTATCTCTTCATATTGCTAAAACTGTCTTGGATTTCCCTGCTGGAAAAAAAAAAAAAAAAAGCATGGCTATCATCTAGTCTAGTGGATTTCAGCTGGAGTGTCATCATACCCTGGTGTGTTGCAATCAGCTGTGTGGTATAATGCAATAGCCCAGCATGTCACAAGTAATTTGTTATTTCCAATAACAAAGTACTGAAGTTTGCAAATGAACTACTTAAAACAATCAATTAGAACAGATTCAAGGTTATACTTATAATAATGTCATTTTCACTCACATGAATTCCGATATGATTTCTTGAATAGGAATGGGATGTAGTTAGAGGTAACCTGGCAGATATAACACATTGTATATAGGGGTCTGATGGACATGTGGTGAGCATCCATGACTGGGAATTGAGAGTTACTGTCCTGGTCCGTCTCTCTCTTCTAGGCAGGAGGGCTGTCCTTAGAAGAACTCTAAGTACTCATCCCTTATGTCCTTATAGAATGGCAAAGGATGTATCTTCTCATCCTTATTTTAAAATAGCAAAGCTACAACCCAGAGCCAAGCAATGATTGCGAAAGTTAGGATTTTAACCCAAATGTACAAATATACATTCCTGTGCACACTTTCCACCGACCACTACCTCCTCCAACAGGCAGGTGTGAGGAGCTTGGGGCAGAGGCGAGACACAGGTGGAGGAAGAGTGAGTGGGAAATGAATCACCATTTATCACTGTAATCAGGAAGCTACCCCAAGCAGGTTTAATCACCCCGTGCAGAGAGGGATGCAGAGCAAGTTTATGGTTTACAGTGAGCAGGCTGACACAGCTGATTGATGTCAAATATGTCATGATGTATATTGTAAAGCAGGGAGATTTAATGGTGTAACTCTATGGCAGGCTTAGAAGTGAGTTGCTGCAAAGTAAGGAGTGATGGATGAGCTCATTTACATGTAAAATTGCCAATGGCATTGACAGCACTGGTATGTGAGGGGAAGATAAGAGACAATAGCAAGCTCACTCTTGTCCTAGTTTTGGAATATTAAAATACAGCTGTGGCAGCATCTGGAATTTGCAATGGACTTTAGAGGTATAATTATTTTTCACCTTTTAGCCCTGAGATAATCTACGTCTTTCATAAGGTTTTCCAAAAAGTCACCATACCATCCCCAGATCAAATGTTTACAGTAGGTGGTGATGCTGGTATGCAATTCAGCTGTATGGAGATCGTTAGCATACTGAAGGACTCCATGGCATTTATGTATTCCTAACAACCTCAAAGTGCTTGCAGAGTAACAATGTGAAAGACTGAAACACTGACTTTAAAACTCCATTTGCCTCTCCAACCTCTTGCTTTCTCATGGTTCTCTCTGCCCTATGCCAGTTAGAGAATTAATCTCTTTCTTTCTTTCTCTGCATGCATGTGTGTGTTTCTTTTTTATCCATCTCTTTCTTTCTCCTCTAATAAGGCTGCCATTATCATGTAAGGACTAATGTCTATTATATATGAGAATGGGGAATTGATTTATCCTTGGTACAAACAATGATGTTTGGATCAACTCCAGCTAAACATTCAACCATGAGGTTAGACTCCTGGGCCAAGGCTTGCTGGTTGAAGAGCATTTAACATGTGTCCACGATATTAGAAAAACGACAGTAGAACATTAAGTCTGCCTAGCTACCCTTCCTTCCTCCATCCCTTCCCCCACCCCTTCTTTCCTGTTTTCTCCTCCATGCAACACACGCCAGGCATCATGCTAGGGACTGGAGACACAGAAGCAAAGCAGACACTAGGTTAGAATGTGGGACAGAGGGGGGAAAAAAAAAAACTTGTGACAATGCATCACTATGGCTGCCGTGGGGCTGCACAGGAATATCTCCATGGGGCAAAAGGAGAGGAGATGGCTGTCAGATAAATAGGGAGATCTTCATGGAGGAATTAGCATCTAAATCAAGACTCAAGGTAGTAAAGCAAAGTGCAAAAGGAAGTTTTTACTGAGGAAAAAATGGCGTACATGTGTCCAGAGTGAGAAAGTGGAAAATTCAAGGATATGCAAGTAGTGTGGTGCAAGAACACAGAAGCACTTGAAAAGGGACAGTCAAGAGAGAAATTTAAATAAACAATCAGTATCATGAAAAGCCTGACTACATGACTGTTTAAGTGGTGTGGACCATCACCCCAAATGTTCCTTTGGTACATGTGATGATGTTTTAGATTTGCCCTATCTATGTATTTGCCTTTAATAAGCTGGTTCTTATTTCTGGATATGATTGTCAATTGTGTGGTTAGAAAGAGATGTCAACAGTAATAATATCGTCAAAGCTATGCCTTTTGTGATGCTTCTTTCTTATAATTAAGCACATAATATTTAGAACTAAAGATTTAGCAAACATATTTGTCAATTCAGTTTAATGGTTTTATGTACTTCTCCAATACCAGATGATTGTTATCATGACAACAAATTAATGTTATATGTTAGTTAATAGCATCCATACTTTATCATCCAATCATTTTTTCATTCCTTCAAAACATATGTATTGAGAACCTCTTAAGTTCAAGGCACTTTACTAGGTGATAGGAACACAAAGATGAATAATATAAACATCTTCATAAACTAATGAGGAAGACATACATATATGTGTATAGATAAATAAACATACATATGTATATTATATATACATAAATTTATATATTATGTGTGTGTGTATCTGTATTTATAGAATGATTGCCAACACATCACAAACTGAATTGTTATAAAGACTGGACTAGGGTTCTAGAGAGCAGAGGAATTTATGGCTCTGAAGAAGAGGTATTTGACCTTTATCTGAAAGAATGTGTAGGAGTTTTCTATGGGCAAATTTTGCAGATGGGAAGCTAGGGAGTTTTGTTACCAATAGCTCACCTATATAGAGTTTCATGGATTTTCACCAATAAAATCAAAATAATGTTATAATTCTTTGCTTCATTTAGCTCTACACAATAATCCTTTATTCTTCTAAGGACTCGGTCACAACATTACTTTGATGTTGCTATTGGCACTGTAAGATAGTGGTTAGGACCAGAACCTCTGGGAATCAGAGACCTGGGTTCTAATTTCATCTTTGCCATTGAATAGTTGTAAGATCTTGGATGAGTCACCCACTCCCTATCCTTCATTCCTTCATGTGTAACACTGCTTCCTTCATAGAGTTCACTGAATATTAAAAGAGGTAATGTACTTAGCTTGGTGTCAAGCACACAATAAGAGTTAAATAAATGTTAGCCATGTATGATTAAATATTATTATTATTATCTGTCATTTAACACCTAATGAAACACTGAATGAACCACAACACGGTACCTTTATGGAGCTAATGTACCTCCTATAAACCCTAATAGAGCACTCTTCTCATCTCTCTTCAGAAAGGATGTGGTCCCACTGTAATAAATCACCAACACAAAAGTGGGTACACACCATTCCTATTCTCTCTTGCCACTTGGGTTTTACTCCAATTATTTAGCTATTCTCCCTGGTGTTTCCTTTTTTGCTACTCAGCTGAAAACTTCATGAATGTGCAGTTTACTTCCTCTTCCAGATCATTAACAAAGCTGAGATGAACGCTTACACCTGGCTCTCCTCCTTCATTCTCCCTCCCTCTAGGTGTCTCTCCCACCTTGTCCTCTGCTAGACCAGATTGTGAGTCCACGAAAATATGTTCTTATCACACGTTTGCATTGCAAGTGAAAATAAAGGTTCCAGAACCCTTTAGTGCAATTTCAGATGGCTGTACATTTTCATTCCTCCCCACTCCTTGTTGAAAAAAAAGCCAAAAATTATCAATGGCTTGGCTCCTAAGAGGCACTCCTAAACTTGGTCCTGCTCTCAATCCCATGAAAAGAAAATGTGAGAAAAATAAAATAAAACTCCAAAATAAAACGGGGAAGTGAGACACACCCACATTTAAAACCACTCCGGTTCTTGCCTCTTACTCTGCATTGAACCTCCATGCTTCGTGTACTGCTCATAAGGGCTGTATCGCTTCCACAGCTGTCCCTTGTTCTGCATTGCTGCAACCACACTGGTTTCCAGTTTAGAAACCTGGACTCTCCTCTTGATTCCTTTCCCTTCCATCACATCCAGACAATTGCCAAGTAAGCCCTGACAATTCTACCTCCCAAATATCTCTCAAAACCAACCACCTCTCCTTAGCAATGTTGCTACTTTCCACACCAACACACTATGGGCAATGGTTTCTGATGGTCCTCCTTCATTTCTACTCTTCCCCAGTGTGTTCTCTACTCAGCAATCTGAGATCTGTTAAAATGGAAATGTGATTTTGCTTTTCTCTTTAGTCCACAGCTTTCCATTGCCCTCAGGATGGGATCAAGCTTGAACTTTAATTGGCTGAGAAGGATCTTCTTAACCTTCATGACCCTTCATCCCCAGTGCCTTCTTTGTTAGTTATTGCTACTCTCCTGTCCCCTTATCCCCCACCTTTATGCTGATACTGGCTATCTATAATTTATCTGTTGGTTTAGAGCTTAAATATGACTTCTTTTGGGGAAGCTTTCCAACCCAACTATACTCTGCCCTATGAGCCACTTACATGCTCCCATAGATTTTCAAACCCCTTGGTCACAGCACTTACCATATTACATTCTATTGTAGGTGCTTATCATACTGGCTATGTCCTTATTGGGTTGTGCTCTGTGAGAGCAGGCATTATCTCTCTTGCTCATAGCAATCTCTTAGCACAGTACCTGGAACACAGTAGGTGCTTAATATATATTGGTAGAATTCTTTAAAAAATTTTTTTGAATACTTTTGAAGAATCCTTTTGAGATGGGGAAACAAAGCCAAGACCAAGGATAACCTCAAAATTGTTCTGGGAATGGAAGTGAGAACCTATCTTCAAAGAAAAGGGAATGGCTTGGTTTTCCTCCCCACCATGTGATTTCTTGCCACCTGTCTGTCTCCCCACCCCTCTCCTGATCAAGATCCAGGCTCTCATTTCTCTCAACTTGACAGTTAGCAGAAGGACCTAAATTGGGATATTTTCCAGAGACAGGTTGAGTAAGCACCAACTGAGCTGACCCTGATAGAAACGCTTAAGAAGCTTTGCAGGAGGATTAAGCCTTTAATCTTGCTTCCTTTCGGGTGGCAGGAGCAGATTCCAGCACGTGGGCAGGGCTGGACTGCAGTGTCTCTGGGCCTTGGAGATGCAGACTGCGGGGGGTTGTGCACTGGGGAAGCCCATAGTTACGAATGGGGAGAGAGATCTGGCAAAGAGGCAATTGTTTCTGTTTCAACATTTTAAGAACCCAACTGAATTATCTTCTCTTTTCTCCTCCTTTATTTACAATTCAGAAAGCTTTCCTATTTCTAAATGTGAAGTGCTCTCATTAGTGGCTGGAAAATTCTACATTTGTGGATTATGTAACAACTAAGACTAAAGCCAGAGACACAGAAGCAGAAGAGGATTTATTCTGGATCACACCAAGTGAATCCACGGAGGGAAACATCTGAGGCTTAGTCACTCATCATGAAAGCATCTCAGATGCACTGATCCCAAATCATCCGATATTTTCACAGTGTCATGTGGTGGACAGTGTCTGTCCCTCAGCTTCAGTACTCTCTCAAACAGCAGACAGTTGCCCCCAAGATTACCTAGAATGATAGTTTTTTTTGAAGTCCTGAAAAGAGAAAGCTGACATTTTTACAAAATGTGGAGTATATCCCTTCTTGCCTACCCCATATTTTAGAGGTTTTATTAAAATAAAGACAAAAGCAGTTGACTTCTGGGTGGGGGAATAATTTTACTGGATGTGAAACTAGAAAAGGGGTTTAAAGGTTACTTAGTCCAATTCGTCAATGACAAATGAAGAACCTGAGTCATGGAGGTTTACCCCCAAATCATGCAACCCTATATTGACTTGAGCTGGCATTTTGCCATATCACATTAGAGGGTCTAGAGTTTAAGGGTTTTAGAAGTCTGTGGTTTTGAAGGGAGATCTATGCAGAGCAAAATAAGGCCATGCACCATTTGGGGCTCCTTTCAGCTTAAACACTTAGAGTTGAGTTTCTAGGCCAAGGGTCCATCCTTCACATCACCTAAAACATAGGAGGCACTGGGTAAACATCAGTTGGATAATGTTGATTTTGTGCTATCCAGTTTAATGTAATCTGAGTGGGTTTCTGAGTGTATCTGCAACTTCCAAATATTTTACCTAACCCTCCCTGAGATTTTTAACTGTCCGCCCACCATGGCACAGCATCTATTTCTAGATATTTCTTATTCTGGCTGCCGGTTGTGTGGGCGTTTTGAAACCCAGGAGCACATGAGGATACATCACCTAATTTTGGTCTTGCTGGGTCTATTGTTCCAGGTTTTAATTTCAGTATGTTGAGGTGAGTCTCCACCTGAATTCCTCAGACCTTCTTTGCATTCACATCCAGGCGGTTCTGAGTACTCTGTATACCTGTGTGAATTTCCCTGAAAGACTCAAGCGTGTCATTGTACTTGTGTATTAATAATGTATCTGATTCATTACTACTGCACCTCAAGCAATATGACCTCAGGGTATATACATGACATTTAAGACCAAGAATTATTTCACATAGAACAGATCTGCTTAAAATATAAAATCATCTTTAGGGATTTAGGGAGAGTGAGAATTTAATGGATGGAGGTGATTTTTTAAAACAAACACTTGATCCTAAAACTACTTCTCTCAGTCTTTTGTTTTATTAGGAATGGGAAACTGGCCTCAGCCTGACCTCAAACTAGCCTTGACTCCTACTGGGCATCTCAGGAGCAGCTCTTCTAGCAGAACTGCCATGTCAGATTTGCGGCTGCTCTGTCATCTCTTAGCCAATGGCCTAAAGAGGCCAGGAGCCAATTTGGATATCCTAGGAATTCTCAGCATTTTATGTGCAGTATGCACTTGGGTCTTTTCAAAGGTTGCTCTGGAAGTGGGTGCTGAGCATCTGCACTGACGATCTGCTCTGCCCGCCTCCTTCCACCCCCTTGGCCCTTTTCTGAATTAGCTCACTGTCTAGCACCAGGGTGTTGGCCACACGAGTCCAATTAACAATAACCAGCAGCCCTTGCATGCGCTGACCTGACACTCAGCACTGCCTCTTTTTGTCATTGCTTTATACTGAGTAACTGGATATTTTCCTAACCTCATGGGGACTGAGCAGTAGATGCAGTAGATGGGGCTGGTGCCAGCTAGTATTGTTGGATTTGAATTGTACCACTTACTGTCTTTGCAAATAAGGGTGAATCCTCTTGACCATGCTTTCTTCCAAATAGATTTTTAATCACCAACAACACTGAAAATGATAGGCTGGTGTTTACAATGAACACTCTTCACTTTCTTTACTCTAACACATCAGCAGGTTTTGCACCCAACAGGCATCAGCGGAAGGAGGCTGCGAGGCACAGTGACCTGGAATCTCCCTCCCTGCTTCCGAACCCACCTTCCTGTAGCAGTGGATTCTTCACCATGATTTTCAGGGAATTAATTTAAAATGGCTTTCTTCTATCCTGTCACTATCTCAGCAGAGGGGCTCCCACTACCCCTGACCTGCCTGATTTCAAAGAAGACCCTCTCCTACTAACTTTAGTAAATGGGTGAAACACATTTAAATGAAATACAAGACTTTTTTTTTAAAGGAGCTGTAAAGATCTCTACCTGTTGACATAGACTAAATTCTCACTGGGTGCAAATGTATCCTTCCTGGAGGAGAAACCATACCCCTCTTAGCTCTGAAGCCATACATTTGCTTATTGATAGAATCCATGGACTTGTATAGCTGGGTTGGGATATTAGAAACCGTTGAGCACAATTCAGCGCAGCAGTTTGCCTCTTGGGAAGGGGTGAGGAGGGTGATTATTTAACAGCTAGTATGGCAGAAATACTCAATTTCCAAAGGCAAGCCGCACTTTGATTTACCCATTAGAGGTGCCATTCATTCATTCATTCATTCATTCATTCATTCAATCATTCAACCAATGCTTCTGTGTCAGGCATTGTCAGAAGAGATACTGGAGGGAAATAATCATAGTGTCAAAGTCTGTTGCTATAGCACTTGTCTCCATTGCTCATCCACGCTTACCAATCATCTGTGTAGCATCTATGCAGAGGATCACAGGAATTACAGGGTCCCATCTCTCCTTCTTATTTGATGCACATCTTTGATCTCCCCCACAGGGATTAAGTACACAGAAAAGGCACTCAGTAAACATATATGTTGATTGTTCTACATGAGTTCTGGCTCATGGAGTTTCAAGGTCATGGGGCTGTCAAGCCCAAAGGGACTGTAAAGGTATCTAGTTAACAGATCCCCCCTTTTTTAATAGACAAAGACACTGAGATTCAGAAAGTTTAGGTTATTTGCCAAAAGACACAAAATTAATTGTTGGTGGAGGTGAGATTAGATCCCACTCGTCCTAATTGCCTTCTGGCTACTCTCGGTACTATATAAGTTCGTGACAAAAACCTGTAAATCCAACCGAAGAAGACTGTAAGGGACAACCGAGGTTAAAGGTTTGCAATATTGGCTGCACATTTAGAGGCATCTGGAGGAGCACGTAAACCCACTGAAGACAGGGTTCCACTCCCCAGAAATTTTAATTTACTTGATTCGGGCCAAGTCTGGACTACGGAACTTATAAAAGATGTCCTAGATGATTCTTAGGTGTTGCTTTAAGGATAACTCCAAAGGACCAGTCACCTATACATTCTGCTGTCATAGTCATTCATTCATTCATTCATTCATTCATTCATTCATTCATTCATTCATCCATTCACTCATTTCATCCCACATATTTCCCTAAATATTGATTTAGCAAGAGAGACATACCTAGAAAATCTCCAAAGCAGTCCATATCCTGTGTCAGGAACATTTTTCTAGGCTCCCAGGACACCACAAGCACTCGCCAAATCCCTTACCCTGTTACTAAACATCACCAACAAGCAGGCTTAGCCAGCAAGCCCAGTTCAACCCGTTTTCCAAGCTTGCCCCACACGGGAGCCACAGGAGAGCCGTGCCACCATCTGCTGGGGCAACGTTCACGTTCAGGGCTGTGACAGAAGGCACCAGGGGCTCGTTTCTCATTATGTACTTTTAATTATAATTTTCCTGCGTGGGTCTGCCCTCCCGTGAGAGCAGCAGAAGCACCCTGTTAATGGGATTATGTGGTGTGGAGGCTGCCGTGTGCATGCGTGCCGCTTCTCCTGTCTCTGAATTTCACCCAGATAATTGATTTTGGTCTGTTCCCTGACACTTGCCTTTGCGGCACAGGGTGTTATTAAGGCCTTTGTTCCATTTTTGAGTGACAAAGCCTTTACAAGCCAGCCAAGCAAAAGCAATTGTTGCATCTCTCACTTTTCTTATTAACTAACAGAGAATTGCAGGCAGCTTGAAACCCGCTGAGAGAAATAATAACATAAGCGGCTGCTTGGGAGCAAAGTGGGTCCTTTCAACCACAACAGCCTGGTGAGATTAGTAAGGGCCCCTCCTCTCATTTATCCGCTGGATCTAAGCTCTCCATCTTCAGTCTCTGTTCCCTCTGTCTTTCCCGCATTACATCTCTGTTTCTGGACACCTTTCCACCACCCAAAGAAGCAGTGTTCTACCGAGGGGAAAAGCCACCTGAGATTCCAGATGGTAAAATGATTCCCCCACATGGACTTTGGGCCTGCTCTGTGTCTCAGTTCTCTGGGGATTGGAGTCACCCCCCCACCACCACCACCAATGACTGAGGCTTGCTGGTTGTTAGGAGCTTCTGTACTTGCTTTTACATATTTTCCAATCAAAATATTGGTTATGAAAAATTTCAAACATACAAAAGAGAGAAAGAAATGAACATTAGTGTAACTACCACCCAGATTAACAAAAAAGTACGTCACCCGGATAAGTGAGCTCTCTGCAGAGTCCACCCCTGGTCCAGTCAGCCCCTCTCCTTCCCCACAGAGTTCAAAACCATTCTAAATTTGGTATCATCATCCCCAGGCATTCATTTATACTCCTACCACATGTATGTGTCACTCAACAATGTAAAGTGCTATTGACATGCTTTTAAACTTACACAAAGTTATCATACCATGTGTATTCATTAATCCAAAAGTTTTATACGTACCATTCTTCCATTTGAAACATGAGCTAAAGATCCCCAATGTTTACCTTGAGTACTATATTTTGTCCTACGATAAGTCACAATCATGCACTTACCTATTTGTTTGTTGGAAGAAAGTAGTTGTTTGCATGCATTTTTCTGTTACAAATGTTGCTGCCCATCATATCTGGGGCTCTAGATCCTTGTGCACATACTCGAGTCTTTCCAAAGGCACAAGCCTAGCCAGGTGATAGGGCTGTACATCTTTAACTCTAATGGATGAGGGATTGTATCCCAGAACTGTAAGAAAATGAAAAGTAGACATTATTATTCCCATTTCATATCTGAGTACAGAGAAAAATGATTTCTCCCTTCGTTTGGCCAGGAAGACAATCACACTGGGGAAAGAAAATCACTTTCTTCAAGTTTCTTTTCTTGCTCTCCCACCATCCAAGGTGCCTAGCCAAACAGAAGCATCACCAGATCCATTTCCTAATGGAACTAGAAACTCATCCCTTGCTCCTGTTTTCTTTGATGATTTTGGTATCTATTCAGTAGCCATTGACAGGTAAGATCCTTAGTCACAGACATACTCTTTCCTGTGGCCAGGCAGGATGTCCCCTGAGCTGTGAAAAGATGCTATACTTATTGACCCAGAACTCCAAGCCAAGTGATGCCCTTTCCTCTGTTTCCATCTAAGCCTCAGGGAGTCAGGTGGGCACACTGGCAAAAACTTTGGTTTTGCAGTAATAGTTTGTCTTAAATTTAGATTCTCACCCTCACTAGTTTTGTAGTCATAAACAAATACTTAACTTCTCAAATATTGTTTCCTTATCTATAAAAGGAGAATGATAACATATGCTTAGAAAAATGAAGCAAAATAAAAAGCACACTGCTTGGAACTCAGTGACCGCCCAGTAAATGGCTGATGTGTTATTGTTGTTGTTGTTGTTGTTGTTGCTGTTTTTAAGATTTTATTTATTTATTTAGAGAGGGGGGCGCACAGAGAGAGGGAGAGAGAGAATCTCAAGCAGATGCCCTGCTGCGCATGGAGCCCACCACAGAGCTCTATCTCCTGACCCTGAGATCACCACCTGAGCCAAAATCAAGAGTCAGAAGCTCAACTGGCTGTGCCACCCACGTGCCCCAATGGCATATGTGGTTTTAACAGTATGTTGTGCTCGGCACATCTGGCGTAGGGTAACCTGAATGCTCCAGTGGAGGAAAGGCTCCTCAGAGGGAGATCCTCAACCCCCACATCCCTTCCTTTGGACTCCATTTCCCGAGGCTGGAACACACTGGGGATTCTGACCTCATGGGTTGATTCATGACAGTTTAGAGAGGAGGTGAAGTTCAGAGAGCTTTTCCAGACCTACCCCCATTCTTACCCCAAGGAGGCAAGTAGAACTAGTTTCTGTGGAGACCGAAATCTCAGATACGTGCATGTGAGGCTCCTTTCTTGATCCTCTTCCCCACCTTCCTGTGAATGCACTGTGGGAGGTGCAGGAGCCATTTCCTGCCTCTCTCAGCAATAACTTAAGATGTTGAGACATCTTGGATCCCTTCAGAGGTGGGCCAGAGGACGGGCCAGCATCCATTGTACCTGTAGGGCACAGAGTTGTGGTGTTTTTCTGTCGTTTCCTTCCTCACATGTATTGTTTCCTCACGCAGTTATTACCCCATTTAATGACACCTTCTGTCTTTGTTTCTGTCTCCAGCTCCTCCTTCCCTGATGCTCTTCTCACCCTCTCCTCATTTTCTTCCTTGTCTAGGCCTCCTGGCACCTCCTGTCCCCAAAGACTCTCATGTAGCCCTTTTGAATGAATGATAACTGCAAGGAATATAATTGTTAAAAAACAATGTTTTCTGTGCACCAATGTGTAAAATGTACAATAACAAAGCAGAACGGTACTAAATGAATTATGGTTTAAAAAAAAATTACCAACCTGTCAAATACTATTAACACTCGAATCAGTAGGAAGAATAAGAATGTGTGTACAGAGGGAGCTTTTCTTCCTTTGCAAAGCAAATATTAGCCCCTCATAACAGCTGGTTTCAGTGTCTTGAATAAGTAACTGATAAAGGGAAAGGAAGTAGAAGACTCTCGGATGAATCGTTTTTCATAGTGTCAATGTCATGTGTTACTTCTGTGTGCGGTTCAGATGCATGCCTATATTTGAGTGAGGGCTCACTGCCTTCCACTAGCTTAATGATATCTTATTCCATAGGATAGGGCAGATAGGAAAGGGGAAATCAAGGCAACTAAAGTAGGGGAGGAGATGGATTTTAATTTTTATTTATTTATTTTTATAAGTAGGCTCCTCGAGCATTGAGCCCAATGAGGGGCTCAAATGCACCACCATGAGATCAACGTCTGGCTCAAGACCAAGAATTAGACATTTAACCAAGTGAGCCACCCAGGCACCCCAGGGTGGATTTTTCAATTGAAGGGCTGATTTGCTTTCAGAAAGAAAAGCAGGTTTAAAAGAAAGCCACAGGGGGTGCCTGGGTGGCTCAGTCAGTTAAGTGAGGCACTGGATTTCTGCTCAGGTCATGATCTGAGGGTCCTGAGATCGAGCCCACCTTGGGCTCTGTGCTGAGCTTGGAGCCTGCTTGAGATTTTTTCTCTCCCCCTGCCCCTCTCCTGCTTGCTCTCTCTCTCTCTCTCAAAAAAAAAAAAAAAAAATTATAATAAAGCCACATACACAAGAAAATCTCTGTGTAGAGACTAAAAAGCAATATCCGGGACGCCGGGGTGGCTCAGTCGGTTAAGCGTCTGCTTTCGGCTCAGGTCATGATCCCAGAGTCCTGGGATCGAGTCCCGCATTGGGCTCCCTGCTCCGCGGGGAGCCTGCTTCTCCCTCTGCCTCTGTCTCTCTTTCTGTCTCTCATGAATAAATAAATAAAATCTTTAAAAAAATAAAAAAATAAATAAAAAGCAATATCCACTTCAGCAGAGAACAGTAGCTTTCTCTTTATTTTTCTTTTGTATTTTTAATGCTGAAAGGAAACAAGTGAACTGAGTCTTAATCCAATAGGAGTCTGGCTTTCACAGAGGCACCTCAAAGTTCGTGTTAGGAATGGGGAAGAAATTATGTTACTTGGGAGGTGAGTTGCACTAATGGTGATAATCACAGGGCTTCCTGAGTCCATGGACATTCCTCATTGATTAAAGGGTAATTTTCTTTTCCAACATTGGATAAAAGAAAACTTGGTCACTGGAGGCAGAGCAGAATCCAAACAGATTCTTACCCTGCAGTCACTCACAACTTCTTTGAATTGATCTAAATCTCTTGGATTTGCTTTTCAGGGGAAGATTAAATGGCCAAGGCATTAGTTAAGTATGAAATTAGAACCGGGAGAAACTAAATTATAAACAGATTTAGCTCATCTGGTCTATGGGAGATGCACATTACATCTTGGTTGAAGGAAGGCATTTGTTATGAACCACAAGGATGACCTGTGACAAGTTCTAATTAACAAGTCTCTGCATCTGTTCTCTGTTAACTAGAGATAATACTTCTTACTTGATCTTAATAGAATAGAATATAGCCTTTAAAGTGCCTTGGGAAACCTGGATAAAAAGAAATGTAGAAATGTAAATTAGTATTAATGTTATCATTGCTTAATTGAAAAGAACATTTTCTTATCATAGAAAAAACAACTTTGAGTTCGAGAAGTACTTATAGTTATATTAGTTCAACTGAAACTGAATGGATTTCAATGGCTAACCCTAAACATAGAAGGATGTTACTTTAGCCTGTGTTTACATTTATAACGTCCAAGTACAAGAGTGTGAGTCAGGAAGATGGGAGATTAAGTGGAAGTCTTTCTGTTTGTTCCTTGTGCAATTCAACACTGTGTATGATTACAGTGTTACTTGCATTTAAGTGCTTTGTTTTCCCCTGGGTTACAAACATCTAAGGGAGGAGGGAGGATAAGAGGATAAAGAGAATTGAAAAGAATTCTCAAAAGGCATTGTAGAGCACATCGGCTGAGGAGTGAGTTATAAATGAATCTGAGGAAGAGACATTTAATTTCCTTCCACATAAGCTTGAGGCTGAACAGAAGAACTTACCAGGCATAATTTTGCTTACCAGGAGCAGCAAATTTTAAAAACTTCTTTGTGTAGAGGAAAATAATTCAAGTCATTTGGTAATAATTATCTGTTACATTTGTTAAGCATTTCGCAGTTCATTGTTCCCTATAATTTCTACATAATTCAGTTCCACAAATATTTGGTGAGAGCTCACTAGGGTTTGGGAGCATAAGGCTCAAAGAAATCATAGTCTCAAGGGGGTGACAGAACATGAGATAGACACCTAAGATAAATGAATAGAAGGTAATGTGGCTAATTCTGTAATTGTGGAAATCATAAACCACTAGGAGAATATAGAAGAGTGAGCAATTAATTCTGCCTGGGCTTGCATTTAAATCAATCCAGAATATGTATTTATTATGTAAGCATTCATTCATTCACTCAAATAGCAAATAATTTCTTGCTTGCCTACACTGTGACAGATCTTACACTAGTCAAGGAATGACATGAATGAAGCACAATTAGACACTGAAACAAGTTGAATAATAAAACTTATTTAGGCTGTGGTCTTCCTCAGAGATGCCTTTCCTCAACTGGTAAGGAAACAAGGGAATTGATAGGAGTTAGCTAAGTAAAAGAGAGAGGGAAGTCACTCCAGACAGAAGGAAGGGCATGGATAAAGCTCTGTTGTAGGAGAAATGCTAGTCCCAGAGGAAGGAAGAGGGAGGAGGAACATGGTGTGTGTATTAGTTTGACAGGGATGCTATAATAAAGTACCACCAGCTGGGTGGCTTAGAATAACAGAAATGTATTGTTTCACAATTCTGGAAGCTGAAAGTTTGAGATCACAGTGACAGTAGGTTTGGTTTCTTCTAAGGGCTGTGAGCAAAAATCTGTTCCAGTCTCTCACATAGTTTCTGGTGGCTGGTTGGACATCTTTGGTGTTCTTTGGTTGTGGAAGCATCATGCTAATCTCTGTCTAATCTCTGTCTTCATCTCCACATGGCCCTGGCATTCTCCTTGTGGGTGTGTCTTTGTCTAAATCTTTCCTGTTTATAAAACCACCAATCATATTAGACCAGGGGCCCACCCTAATTTAGTATGACCTCATCCCAACCTAACTAATCACAACTACAAAGACCTTATTTCCAAGTAAGGTAATGTTCTGAAGTATTAGAGGTTAAGTCTTTAGTATATGAATAGGGGTAGGGGACTGGGAGGCAAGCCAGGCTTGCACTTTTTGCCTTTGACTTATTTAAGGACTGATAGATCATGTTAGGGACTTAGCTCTTTATCCTAAGATTTCCAGCAAAGTGTGATGGTCGCATCTGCATTTCAAAAAGATCTCCCTACTTCTTCATGCAGGATTCATTACAGAAATTTTGGGTGGGGACAGATCCTTTGGAAACTATTGCAGTCATTTGAGTAAGAAATGATGGACTAGGGTATAGCAGGAAGGAGAGAAATTGATTAATTAGGGTAATGCTTAAAAGGTAAAATCAATGGGACCACATGATAGATTTGGGTGGCAGAGGAGGATAGGGTCAAGGATGACAACTGGATGGAAGGCAGTGTCATTTAGTGGCACAGGACCATATTTAGGAAGGAAAATCTTGAATTTAGTCTTGGTTATGTAGAGTATAAAGAACTTTTGAAATAACCTAGAGGAGATGTTGAGTATGTTGTTGGAACATCCTATGGCTCAGCAAAGAGATCTGGGCTAGGATATAAATTGGGGAGTGATTGTTTTCTGTGTTAATTCATAGATTAAGCCATGCATATAAATAAAATGTCTTAGGGAGAGGGTAGTATAAAATGGAAAAGGTCTAGGGCTATGCTTTGATGAACTCCAATTCTAAAGGCCAATAAGAGAGTGATAAGCCTGCAGAAGAGGAGTGGACAGAGAAGTAGGAGAAAAGCAGCCAGACAAGTCAAAGGAGGAAAGTATTTCAAAAAAAAGGGGAGTGGTTCACAATATAAAATGTTAATTGAAGCAAATAGGTTGGGGGCAGAAGTGCCCATTGGATTCATAACAGGAAATTCACTGAAGTCTTAGCATGGTGTCATGACAACAGTTACTGCGGTGGGATGAGAAGTAAATGAGAAGAGAAGCAATAGATAAAATGTATGCAGTTCTTTTGACAATTTGCTTGATTGTGAAAACAAGAAGAGAAACGGGCTATCAATATAGGATGTATAGAGTCAAGTGAAAGATTCTGAAAATAGATTATGTTTAAAGGCTGATAAAGAGAACAATTACTGACACAAAAGAGTGAAAGAAAAATCAACATTATCAGGTTCTGGATAAAGCTAGAGGGTATAAGAACCAAGTGAAAGACTGATTGAGAGAGAGAGAGAGAGAGAGAGAGACTTAGTTTAGCTAAGAGGAGCAATAACTCCTATATTGTACCAGTATAGAAGAAAACGAAAATGTGTTTTAATATAGGTATGATTGTGGCTATACTCAGTTTGAGTATAAACAGAGAATGATTTTCTTTTTTTTTTTTTAACAGAGAATGATTTTCTAGTAACTTCTGCCACTTTTCTGAAAAATAAAATCACCTTTCTCCAATGGCCATTAAGGATTCTTGATACTATCTGTTTTATTCCATAACAATTCAATGAATTAAAATTTTAGAACTTGTCCAGTCTGGTGTAATGTTGTAATTTCATATTTTATTCAATTCTGCTTCACCATAAAATTCATATTTTGGTTTGAATGGCTCAGAATGTAATGGACCTCTAGATATGGTCTGCTCATTCACTCCTTAAACCCCTTAGTCTTCCTTGGATAGGTGATATTCATGCAAGGAAGGAAACAAATGGAAAAGGAAAGTCTCTAACTCACTTCATCTTTAAGGACACACATAAGCTCAAAGTGAAAGGATGAAGAAAGATTCCCTGAAAAGGGAAACCGAAAGAGAGCAGGGGTAGTTATACTTAGACAACATAGACTTTAAGCCAAAAAATGGTAACAAGAAACAAAGGTCATTATATAATGATAAAGGGGTCAATCAATCAGGAAGATATAACAATTGTAAATATATATGCACCCAAAATCTGAGTGTCTAAGTATATTAAACAAATATTATCAGACCTGAAGGAAGAAATAGACAATGATACAATAATAGTAGGGTCTCTGATACCCCACTTTCAACAATGCATAGATCATCCGGACAGAATATCAATAAGAAAATGTTGGGTTTTATTCCAACTTTAGATCAAATGGGTCTAACAGGCAGGTACAGAACATTCTATCTAACAGCAACAGAAAAAACATTCTTCTCAAATGCACATGGAATATTCTCCAGAAAAGATCATATAATAAGTCACAAAACAAGTCTTAGCGAATTCAAGAAAATTGAAATAATATCAAGTTTCTATTCCAACGACAATGGCATGGAACTGGAAATCAATAACAGGAGAAAGGCTAGAAAATCCACACATCACTGGAAATTAAACAAGTACTCATAATCAGCCAGTGGTTAAAGAATTAACTTTAAAAATCTTGAAACAAAAATGGAAATACAACCTACCAAAACCCAAATTAGTCTGCATAAGCAGTTTTAAGAGAGAATTTTATAGCAATAAATGCCTGCACTCAGAAAAAAAAGAAATATCTCACATAAACAGCCTAACTTTACAAATCAAAGAACAAGAAAAAGAACAAATATAGCCCAAAGTTAGCAGAAGGAAGGAAATGGCAAAGATTAGAACAGAATAAATGAAATAGAGACAAGGAAAATACAATAGAAAAGACCAAAAAAGGAACAACTGTTTTGTTTCTTTTTTTTTTTTTTGAAAGGATAAAAGAAATTAGCAAAACTTTAGCTGGACTGAGAAGAAAAGAGAGAAGATGCAAATAGAAAATCAGAAATGAAAGAAGAGACATTACATGTGATAGCATAAAATTTTTTTTTATTATGTTATGTTAGTCACCATACAGTACATCATTAGTTTTTGATATAGTGTTCCATGATTCATTGTTTGCGTATAACACCCAGTGCTCCATGCAATACATGCTCTCCTTAATACCCATCACTGGGCTAACCCATTCCCCCACCTCCTCCCCTCTAAAACCCTCCGTTTGTTTCCTGGAGTCCATAGTCTCTCATGGTTCATCTCCCTCTCTGATTCCCCCCCTTCATTTTCCCCTTCCTTCTCCTGATGCTCTCCATGCTATTCCTTATGTTCCACAAATAAGTGAAACCATAAGATAATTGACTTTCTCTACTTGAGTTATTTCACTTAGCATAACCTCCTCCAGTTCCATCCATGTTGATGCAAAAGTTGGGTATTCATCCTTTGTGATAGCAAAAAAAAATTTTTTTAAAGGTGATAAGACGTTACTATGAGCAATTCTACACCAACAAATTGAGTAACCTAGAAGAAACGGATAAAACCCTGGAAGCATCCAACCTACCAAGACTGAATCATGAAGAAATAGAAATTCTGAACAGAACAATAATGAGTAAAGAGATAAATCAGTAATCAAAAATCTCTCAACAAAGAAAAGCCCAGGACCACATGGTTTCACTCAGCAAATTCTACCAAAATTTAAAAAGTTAACAGCGATTCTTCTCATACTCTTCCAAAAATTTGAGGAGGAGAAACTCATTTTACAAGGCCAGCATTATCCTGACACCAAAGCCAGATAAAGACCCTAGGAGAAAATAGAACTAAAGACCAATATCCCTGATGAATATAAATTCAAAACATTTCAACAGAATACTAGCAAACCAAATTCAACAGCACATTAAAAGGATAGTACACCATATTCAGGTGGGATTTATCCCTGGGGTGAAAAGGTGGTTCAACATATGCAAACCAATAAACGTGATACACCACATTAATAGAATGAAAGATAAATACAATATGATCATCTCAATAAATGCAAAAAAAGAAAACATTGGCAAAATATAACATCCCTTTGTGATAAAAAAAAAACTCAACAAATTGGGTATGGAAGGAACATATCTTAACATAATACAATCTATGTATGACAAACCACAACTAGCATCATACTCAATGGTTAAAAATTGAAAGCTATCAAGAACAAGACAAGGGTGCCCACTCTCTCCACTCCATGCAATAGTACTGGAAATCCTAACCAGAGCAATTTGGCAAGAGAGAAAAATAAAAGATATCCAAATCAGAGATAAGTAAAACTGTCTTTGCTTGCAGATGATATTATCTTATATATAAAAATCCTAAATATTTTACCAAAAGCTTGTTAGAACTAGTAAACCACTTAGTCAAGTTGCGGGATACAAAATTAACATATAAGAATCAGTTGCATTTCTACACAATAGCTGCAAAATATCTGAAGAAAGAAATAAAACAATTCTATTCATAATAGTATCAAAACAATAAAATACTTAGGAATAAATTTAACTGAGGATGTGAAATACTGTACATTAAAAACTACAAGATTAATGTTAACTAATGCTATTGTAGTAATCATTTTGCAATAAATAGATGTATCAAATCAACACTTTGTAGACCTTAAACTTGCTCAATGCTATATGTCAATATAACTCAATAGCTTATAGCTCAATAAAGCTAGGAAAAGAAAAAGTAAAGGACAATCTCTGCCCAAAGAGAGTTGGTTACACTTCAAGTTGTGGGTCTTAACTACTCACCTAGCTTATTATCTATAGACTCAGGAAAGGCAGGTAGAGAACCCTATAGTCCAGCTAGTGGAGTCTCAAACCCAAGTAACTTCCCTAGTTGATGTTAGTCCTTTAAGACCAGGGATCAGTTGCTTCTTCCAACTGACCCTCAGCTGGTGGCATCTCATCACTTCCTTCAGTTACTCTATACTCTTTGCTCCAAATCAATGAAGTCCCCAGCAAGCCTCAACCACACAATCTCATCCCCTCCCACTCCCTCATGTCCTACGGACACTGTTAGATACATCACATGTAAGTTTCAGGGACTATTAGGAGCTTGAACATATAGTCTGTGATCTTCTTCTCTGGTCATATGCCATTCCATTTCTTCTTAGTCCTCATCTCCCCATCTCAGTAATACAAGTCAGGTCAGTGAGCCTTGCAGCTCAACAGACTGTTAACTGGGTGACAACTGTCAGACTTATTTCATTCTTACAGATAGCCATTGACTTCATCAGATTTTTTTGCAGCAATCCTCTTCCACTTGAGAAAAGAGAGTAAGTCAAGAAGCATTTCTCCTTGCTTTCCCTGTTCCTCACAAATAGTACTTTCCTCAAAAATGCTCCTTTCTAGCCTTCTGTATTAGGACAGAGGGATTTCAGAACAGAAACCTTCGGTCAAACCCTTAAGGATGTGATTGACACCACAAGAGCCATTTATTCAAACTGATAATGTGGGGTAGGCAAAGGTTGATAAATTCTGAAAAATTGGAAAAGATCTACTTAGCACTTTACCTCATCTGATTATACAGGTAAAATAGCAGGAACTTGAGAATGGGAGCTAGTTGGAATGCAAGTTGGACAGAGTAACAGAGGAGGATTTCCAAGCATTAATGGGGATTCACTAGAGGTCAATGATGATGTATTTGTACAGAGTTATGTCTGCCCTACTGTGTGACAATCTGCAGCCATACTTGGCTGCTCAGGTACAAGCATGGATAAACATATGTTTAGATTCCTCCCCAGTTCAAAATATAATAAAGTTGCAAAGGAAACAGAGGGCAAGGTAGTTTGAGATATTCTATAACTGACAAGAAGGGCCATGGAATCCAAACAATTTAGGAGAAAACATAGAAAGAGAGAATGCTAATGTTGGGGAAAAAATAGAGGAATCTCAACATAGTATCTCAGTATAAATATAACATATAATAAATATAGTATCAAGATCTCCGTGGGTTTTAAGAATTTTTTCAGTGGAAGTCATTTTAAAAAATTGGATGGTAGACTGTTACGGCGAGAGAGTAGAAATTTAAGCCCATTTTTAAAGTAGGTCAGTTACAGATTGTGACAAAGATTGTGATCTCTATGGGAGCAGATCCCTGAGGTGGAGTAGGGAAAAGGGCTATTGACTTTTAGTAGGTCAAGAATGGAGAAGTCAGGATTTTGAATAAACTATGCAACATCTAAAGTCAAATGGCATGAGCCTCAAAGACCAATTTTAACAAGTGAGTAAATAAGTAGTTGTATGGGACGGGCAGTGATAATCAGGAAAGACACCTCTACATCTGCAGACTCTGAAGCAAGTGGCAGCTTGAAAAAATACAAAGCTAAGTTTGCAAAGAAAGCAGTGTCCTCAGGAGATGTCTAAGTTTAGCTAGTTTGGGCAGTCAGCTAAATTAAGGAATTGGCCACAAAATCCTGAAAAAATTATGGAAGAACTATTGTAGATGAGACAGTGGAAAGCTTGATGGATGAGAGAAGAATAGGAGATAGAAGGGCAAAGACCAGTAGTGTAAGGGATGGTTGGGGATGGATCTTCTCACTTTGGTAATGACAGAGGTAAAAAAGGGACAAAAACCAGGGTGGTTAGGGGTTCAGTCCCAGTATCCCTTCGGGGAGGATGTAAGAGAATGTATGTTAATTCCAAATAGCCAGAGTTGGTTTTCTAGAGTTACTGTAGCATGAGCCCCAGAATTTTGGTCTTTGCCCCCTAGGAGTAGTATGAATGCAAACCCAGGTGTGCGGTTTCTGCACTTCCACAGCATGGAATAGTTGCATTTTGACTAGCCCATGTGCAGAGGAAGTCTGAGTGTCTTTGTTCTTCTAGTTCATGACAGGAGAGGCTAGTACTCACCAGGAGTGTGTTTGTTCTTTCACTTGTGTATGCATTTATTATTTCCTTCATTAATTCAACAAACATTTTTGAGTACCTTCTTTATACCAGGCTCCAGGTACATATTGATGGATGAAAAATGCAATCGCCTTCATTATTCCTAATGTTTACTTGGAAAAGATATAAAATACACAGCAAGCAAAAGTGACACACATAAATGTAATTATATGTTGGAAAAGTGCCAAAAAGGTAAAAGGTAAAATGCCATGATGGAAAATAAAATGCTTGTATGGAGACTTTGGGTCAATACAACCAGAGATTTTTAAAACTCAGATGGCTATCCTATTGCCGTTGGAAACAACCTGGCTTTCATTTTGTCCCTTATGGACCCATTTTCAATAGCCTATTGTTTCCTTCAAAATCTGAAACCTTGGATTTCCCCTTTGTTTTTTCCTCCACAGTGATTTCACAGTACAACCCAAACTTAGTAGGTCAGTTTAGAGTGAAAACAAAAATCTATTTTCACATTAAGTGGTTATCTTGAAGTTCAAGTTATGTACAGGTAGGTAAATTATAGATATCTGGTGTCATTACTGAACATAGCTTATCATAGTCCAACAAAATGACCAAATGTTATAGATATTTGCCTCCCTAATTTCGAAATCCATCCTTTTTCTAATCTTAAAATTATGCTCATTTGTACTTAAACTATCTCCTAGCACCATTACGTGATAATACTCTCTAGGTCTCCCATTTCAGGCTTTGGCACATAAACCAGTTTCTCATTGGGAAAAAAAAAAAATCTCAGTATTCGACCATCACTTTTCTGCCTTTTCTGGGAAGAATTGCAAAATGGTTATGTTTATCACTCTGGAGTCAAATGACCTGGGATCAAATCTCTTGCTTATCACATAGCTATGTGACCTAGAAAAGCATTTAAATCCTCCATGCCACATTTTCCTCATGGGGAAACTGAAAGGAGTAAAAGCCTTTACCTCACAGGGCTGTTTTTAGATCTAAATGAAAGAATTCATGCAAAGCATTTATCATAGCCTTGTCCATAGCAAATGGTCAATAAATGCCAACTGCCATAATTGCTTCCATGATTATCATCACCACTACCTTCACACTGATCGCCACCATCACGGCTACCACCACCACCTACCACCATCACCCCCACCTCCACTGCCATCACCATCAGCACCACCTCCACCACCATCAGCACCACCACCATTACCTTCACCATCACTACCACTATCATCACCATGACCACTGGTAACATCACCTTTAACATCACCCTCACTTCTGCCACCATCATCACCTCTACTGTTACTGCTGTTGCCATTGCCACCACCACCACTGTCATTACCATCTGATTCTAATCATCAAATGCCTTTTCTTTTCACATATTTAATACCATCTCTCAATACCAAATTAATTCATTCAACTTTCATTACTCCTGGGATTTTTTTTTTCCCTTCTGTTCTTCTGATTACGCTAGTGTCTATTAACCTTTGAAGGTATTAGAATATCTGAAGCTCACTTTCATATTTGAAACTATTTATTCAAAGCAATTAACCATAAGAAATTGAAGCTGGCAAAAACATTTATTTTAGCCCGATGATGACCACCTTACCATGACCACCTCTGTCTGTCTTTGTCTCTATTTCTACACATACACATATGCTTATGTTCAAAGATCAAGGTTATGCAACCTCCTTAATCATCCCTCTACTTAGATCTAGATGCTAGTGATGCTAGTGATGAGATCTCCCAGAATACTCACTGATCTGATCCTCTCTATTACCTCAAAGGAAACCTTTTTCCTCATTTCTTTAATTGAAAATAGTGAAATTGAATTCACAAATTCAAATGAAATTGAATATATATATATGTATATATATGCACATAGCTATGTGATAAGCAAGAGATTTGATCCCAGGTCATTTGACTCCAGGGTGATAATCAGAAGAACGGAAGGAAAAAAAATCCCAGGAGTAACAAAAGTTGAATGAATTAATTTGGTATTGAGAGATGGTATATATATATGAAAAATTAATAAATGACTAAAGCTGTTATGGTTGCAATTGATTAGAAAACATATTAATAAACTGATCTCCTTTGAAGGCCAAGCATGGTCATGAGATAGCACCAGTCCCATCCTGATAAGAAACTGCCATGCAATTAGAGGATATCCTCAAATCCACACAGCTGGAAAGTGGCAAAGAACCCTGAACCTAGGCACGTACCATGTATGCACACCAAGCCCAGATGGACTTTGTGTGAATTCTAATGAGAGTCCCTGCCCCAGTCTGGTGACCTACCCAAGTTTTCAAGAGGTCTGGACTCTGGGTAGTTTCTACAGAGTGCGAACTCCCCACTCTCAAATTTATAAATGTGTAAACTTTTCAGGAGCACTCACAGGTTGTGTAGCAAATAACATTCCCTGGGGAAGTCACACCTAGGACTCCAGAGGAGAGCATTCTAGAATTATATTCATACCATGACTTTTCAGTAAAAATTAGGTCGCAGACACTCTCACCCTGAATTAAAGAGAATGAATTTTACTTGACTACTCTCAGACCAGCTCTGTGTTCAGATTAACTCAGCGTTCATAGAAGTCCCTTAAATATTCATGAAAGCATCAAGGATCCCAAAATTAATCTATATACTGAAGGTAGAGAGCAGAGAGGTCTGATTTCCAGGTACATATATATGTGAAAAGCCAATATTAGTCAATTCTGCTCCAGAGGAAGATTCTTCTGCATACCAGATGGATGACAAAAGGGAAATCACTTTGTTTCAAAACCTACTCCAACTCCCAAGTCACCCATCAAACGAGCCACACACACTCAAACACAGCACAAATACATCAAATTCTAGATGTTAGAGGAGGAAAAGAAAAAAAAAAAACAGAGGTCATATGTATGCATGATGCTGCTTCTTTTCACTCTTGAGTTCAGAGTAATTTTTTCACCTGCTAACTCAATGTCAGAGTCTGAGAGACCAAATTCAGACTAAACTGCCAGGGGACTAAGCATGTGATGCTTGACAAAGCAATCATTACAAAGAAACCTCACTTCTAAGGAAAGAAACATGGGTGCCCTGAGGAGGATTTGACCTGTATGTTTGTTCTTCGATGGTAAAAAAGAAGCCTGATTCTATAGGCTCACTAGAAGTAAAAAATTTACTATGAGCTTTATTTTTACACAACACAGGACAAATTTTGTTGTGATGAATCCTGATGGCCTACGGAAATTAATCTTGACTTTGCCCTCAGCCTGGATATGAGGCAATCTAATAGAGGGAAAGCCAGAACAGGATCTGGTATCGGAGTTCTTGACCTGTCACTTACTGGTTCTGTGGCTCAGATGCGTTCCTAAGACTCTCCCAGCCCTGGCTTCCCTAGTGCAAAGCAAGGAAAATAATAGCAACTCCTTCTCAGGGTTGCTTTGGGGATCAGTTGAGGGAAATGTATGCCTGCATGTGTGTGTGGGCATGTAAACACACACACATACACTCATATGCACATGTACACCCACACACATACACACATTACACACATGCATGCATGTATATGTGCATACACGTATGAGAACGCTCCTGGAAAATTAAGTGCTATCCAAGGACAAAATATAATTTAGGCTGTCCTTTATAAGGTATTTTTTATAATGAGATTTTCCCTTTCCTAAATAAGGATTGATTAGCTATTGTTCATAGGTTGACCAAAATACTCATGAGATGGTATGATTGGAATTTTAGTTAAAACCCACAATATAGTTTTCTGGTTTTTTTTTTTCTCTGCATGGATAGAACCAGTTTATGAGACCAAGGGCATCTCTAGCTTTACATGTGAGCCAGAAGGTAGCTGTCAAGGCTAAATGAGACATTAATTGTGACTTGAGGTCTTTTTTTTTTTAAGATTTTATTTATTTATTTGAGAGAGAGAGAGCGGGAGAGAGGGCACAAGTGGGAGGAGGGGCAGAGGGAGAGGGAGAAGCAGGCTCCCCGCTGAGCAGGGAGCCCGATGTGGGGCTCCATCCCAGGACCTGAGGATCATGACCGGAGCTGAAGAAAATGCTTGATGTCTTTTAAAATAACATTCAGTGAAATGAACACACAGTAAGTTCTTAGTTGGTTCTCCCTCCCAACCCACCATTTTTTCTACTCATGCCTGTATCCTAAAGGAAGGAGCTCTGAGGTGGAAGTAATTGTGAACAATGTGGGGGTCGGGGGCATTGACTCTCACACAATCAAAAACCCATGTATTAACTTTTTGATGTCCCCAAAATTTCCCCTAAATTTTAATAGGCTACTGTTGACCAGTAGCCTTAACAATAACATAGTTGATTAACACAGATGTTGTATGTGGTATGTGTTATATACTCTATTCTTAAAATAAAGTAAGCTAGAGAAAAGAAAATGTTATTAAAAAATTATAAAAAGAGAAACATGATGGAACTTAAAAAAAGAATCTATCCCCCAAAACACTGGCTAAAATATGCAAAAGGCTTCTTACTGTGGCTTTTTTTGTAATATTTGTAGCAACACAGATACCTACCTAATCAGTAAGAATAAACTATGTTGAATCTATACAGTAGAATACAATATAGCCATAAGAAAGAAATGAGAATGATTTAAAACATTTATTCATAATAAAATTTTTTTTTAATATTTTTTTTCAAAGATTTTATTTATTTATTTGAGACAGAGAGAATGAGAGAGAGAGAGCACATGAGAGGGGGGAGGGTCAGAGGGAGAAGCAGGCTCCCCGCCGAGCAGGGAGCCCGATGCGGGACTCGATCCCGGGACTCCAGGATCATGACCTGAGCCGAAAGCAGTCGCTTAACCAACTGAGCCACCCAGGCGTCCTATTCATAATAAAATTTTTAAAGTAAAAAGAAAATCATGAAAAGAAAATACATTTACAATACTGTACTGTATTTATCAAAAAATCCACATAGAAGTGGAGCCGAGTAGTTCAAACCCATGTTGCTCAAGGGTCTACTGCGCAGCCTAGCAGGTAAAGGTGGTGCGACTTTCATGGCCACAAACTTTGTTATACAAAAAAGGTAACTTCCTTTTTCTCCTTATAATATACTCAATCTCTGTTTCAAGACTCCATTTTGCTCAATGACAGAAATCATCTAATTATTTACAAGGTTTTTCTCAGCAGTTTTATAAACGCCCCTGTTCCCTTCCCACCCTTTTGTTTTCTCCCTTTCTTGGGATCGATCTAAATTCCAGAAAGCTTATGTAGCCTCATGGCGTGGGGATGGGGTGAGGTCAGGAGAACATTAGGTATATGGATTCTCATTTTAATCTTGATGTTCTCTGCCTTGTCTTGTTTATTGGCCTCTGTTTCATCTCACTTTATTTCTCTGTCTTTGTGCTACTCAGTGTGAGGGGCTCAGAGCCCACCAGATACATTTTCCTTGAGCAAGTTTTTCAAGGTTGAAAATCCTTAAGACTCAAGCTGAGGGACTCCTCCCGTCCCACTCTATCTTCTCTCATTCTCACTTTCTTCCACATCCATGGTCCTAGTTATGACCTAGAGACCACATGTTGGAGACAATGTATGGTTTCTGCCTCTAACTAATTGCTCATTCATGTTTCATTCAGTCAACTACCGGCAGGCACTGTCCATGAGGTTACAGTGACAACATACGCCATCTAAAATGGTCCTGGGATTGATTTTAAGCAACCTGGTCTGAGAAGTTAGGATATTCACAGTATATATAACTGACAAGACTTACCTCTAGAATATATAAGTAACTCCTAAAAATTAAAAAAAAAAAAAAAAAGATAGACAATCCAGTAGAAATACCCAAAGAGTTAAACAGGGATTTCACAAAATGACCAATAATTTGTAAAGGAACCTGACCTCATCAATCATTAGGAAAATGTAAATTAAAACCACAATGGTATATTACTGTGTATCCATCAGAATGGTTAATATTAAAAAGACTGATAATACCAAGTGCTAGTGAGGGTGTAGAGAAGCTAGAACTCTCCTACATTGCTGTTGGGAGTCTAAATTGGTACAAACATATTGGAAGATTATTTAGCACTGTTAACTACAGAATCTGACATTATTCTTCCCAGCATAGATTCCCAAACATAGATGATCTACCCATGCCCCAAAAGACATTCTACAAAAATGTTTCTTCCTAGCTGCTTTATTTGTTTTAGCTTCAAATGAGAAGCAACTCAAATGTGAACAGTTCAATGATATATGAATTGGGATATATTTATCCAATGGAATACTATAAAATACAGAAACTGACAAACTATACACAACATGGATGAATTTCACAAATACAATGTTGAGCAAAAGAAGCCAGATACCTAGGAATTCATAACAAGTGATTCTGCTTATATAGAATGTAAAAGTAGGTAAAACTAACCTGCAGATAGAAGTCAGAATAATGTTTGGAGAGTAGAGATGGGGAGGGGTTAGGAGAGAGCTTTTTGAGTATAGGTTAATGTTTGGTTTCTTCAGCTTGTGATAGTAACATAGTTGTGTTTACTGTGTGAATATTTATCATGCTGCACACTTATAATGTACTCATTTTTTATATGTATCTTATATTACAATAAAAACTTTCCTCAAAAATGCTTAGGATATTTATCACCTTCCATCTGCTGGTTCTTCCTCTGTTTTCCAAGATTTCACATGGAATTCTAATTCTGTCAACTAGATTGAGAGCTTTCCCAGGGCAGGATTCTTGTCTTTTCATCTTTATAAACCTCACTTAAATATTCTTGGACCTAAATAGTGAATGGATTAAAAGAATTGTCAAGGAAATTTTTCTCAGTTTTATATGTTTTCATGTAGCACAGCACCTAGAACTTAGTAAGCTGACAGTGAGTGCTTGATGTGTGAATGAAGGGAGGAATTAATGTTTTCTAAATTACATAAATAAGTTATTTTTAGTATCTATACTAGTATGCAATATATCCAAGCCTGGAAATTCAAACTTACTGAAAATGGTTTTCCAATGAGTATGATCTCCCCTTTATGGTTCTTTCCATTTTATGAGTAGCTGGACTTATTATTGAATCACTGAAGAAGTCAGTTACCCAATAAAGGAGGTTTTGTTTACTTTAAATATGTGAAAAATGGTTCCATTCCTCAAGGGATTATTAATTACTGGTTTACTAATTACTTTGGAACTGTTTTGTTTTTTTTTTAAGAAGTCTAGGCAGTTGTTTGAATGAATTCTTATTTAAGTGAGTAATTAGTTGAATCAAAATAATTGACTGAATTAAGAAATTCTTTAATAGACATTATTTAGGTGTCAGTTTAGTTTTGCTACTAGTGATGTGTAACATATTCATTGTGTGATTAGTAATAAATCTTTCACTCCTGAAGGAATCCTTTTTTTTTAAAGAAAAAAAAGGAAGTCAATTGTGAGGCTTATGGATAATCCAAGTATTCCCTACATATAAGCTATGAAATATTTTGCATTTTATTTTTAAACTTCAGTTTTACTGACAAAACTCAAAACAAAAGTGTCAGAGTACAGAAGAAAGTACATATATATTAACATGAGAAAGCTCTTGTAGGGAAGGAATAGGTATTTTTAAGCCATGTTGGTGTCAAGACCAGGATAGGTGGGAGTCCCTTCATGCATAAACATTTCCACACAGGCTTGTATGAAGTTCAACCTTTCTTCAAGATCATCACTCCTCTGACCTTCACTCCCCCAATTAATAGTTAGCAACTCTGTAAATTAGTTTTTTTTTAATAGACTGCAAATCTTTCAGGATTTGTTCTTATTATAATGTAGGTGTTCACTGATAGACTGTAATCTGCTCTAGTAATTGTTTTTGTAATCTAAGAAATCAGCCTAGCTATTAAAGAGTGAATCAACAACGCATGAATGAATACTTAGTAGATTCATATCCAGTTGGGTCCTTGCTAAAAGTCTTTTTTCTCTTTTGTGATTGATATGGTTTTTCTAATGATGAAACACGTCATCCCTATGTAATGCTAATTCTTCTGTCGCATTTGCCCTGGGTGATCCTGAATCATTAGTTTGAAGGCCAACCTAGAACAAGCCCAGCTAAGGATTTGTAACTGGCCCCAGCTCCCTGATGGAAAAAGTTACTGTGCACCCAAGGGCTATGTAGAATGTTATATGAGACCGATGATCATTAACTGCCATGATGTAAGGCTCCATAGCGGGAGGGGTAATCGCCGGTTCCACGCGGGGAGATGTGACTCTTGGAACTCCTGACATTGGAACACATGTTCTAACTGGGGATGACTTTAACTGCCTGAGCTAGAAGGAGGTCGTGTATAATACCAGGTTTTATATTAAACAAAAATAAATTTTCTCTAACGCGAGTTTTCAGAAAGGTTGTCCTAATATATTAACTTCTGTCTGTGTTTTGAATAGTCAATTTCACGGTGAAATGAGTTCTTAATAATATATTTACCACCTGGGAGAAATCTCCCAGCCATCTGGAAAGGAGAGGGGATTTAGTGCCTCCAAACGGAGATTGGATTTTTTTCCCAGTTATTTATTTATTTTTACATCAGGTAGTGGGAAGGATGACCTGGTTCCAGCACTGCGGCTGCAGTGGGCAGGGCATGGGCTGCACCGGACTGTGAGCATGCTCAGTAACTACCAATCCAGGAATGTACGAGATCCTGAAGGAGCATCCCATACTATATTACGCACCAATGGGAAATACAGAAATCGTAAAATTTAGTGTCAGGCCTCCCTTGAATTGTGCGTTTTTATGGGGGCAGCAGACGGTAATCAGAGCAATGGCTTTATACTGAAAAACACTGGAATCAAACCCTGACTCTGATTTATTGTGCTACAAATTAGTAGTCCCTCTGAACTTCATTTTCTGCATATTTAAAGTAGGAATAATTATATCTACCCTTCAATGTTGTGAGGATTGGAGATAGTATAGAAAAAGTCTTAGTTCTGTGCCAGGGACAATGGTCAATAGGAAAAGTGGTCAATGTGAAAATATGTAACAGGTGAAAGTTAAAAATTTCTGATTGTGTGAGTGTGTGTGTCTACATGTGTGTGCACACACACATACCTCAATGAAAACAATACACTCACATTGGTCCAGTAGAACATACTGAAACTAGATGCATAAAAAAAGAGGGGCTTGAGTTTTGAAAAGAGTCTTCCAGAATTAAAAAAAGAAATCCATTTTTCATTCATTCAACAATATCTAGTGAGCACCTACTATGTACCAAGCACTCTTCTAGGTGCTTTGCTTATGTCCACGAATAAAGCAAATATTCTTTCCCTCTTTGACTTTAGATTCTCAAGGTGGAGACAATAAATGGTAAGGGAATAAATAAGTAAATCATATTGTATGTGTTAAGCTGTAAGTACTGACAGAACAAAAATAGAAAAGGGTTAAGGATTGGGAGTTTTAGGGCTGGGGCACTTTGCAGTTTTAACAGGGTATTCAGGGTAGGCATCATTTATTAAATGACATTAGAGCAAATATTTGAAGGATACAAGGAAATGAATCATGTGGACATCAGGGAAAAGAATAGCCAGGCAAGGAATCATCTAGTGCAGAAGCCCTAAGGAGCATGCTGGGCATGCTCAGTGAGTAGCAAAATAGTCAGTGGCTAAAATTAAGTGAGCCCAGGGATATTATAAGAGTGAAGGTAATAAAGATAAGAGGAGGCTAGAAAAGGAGAGACTTGCAGGTCATTCAAAGGATGAAACCTTTTACCAGGAGAGAAATGGACAGCCACTGCATAGTTTTGCACTGAACTTACATTAAAAAAAAAACTCAAGACTTTTTTGGCTGCAATGTTGAGACTAGATTTGGATGGGCATGGACAAATGTAGATGTATGGAGAACCGTAAGGATAACTACTGGAGTAACCAATAAAAAAGATAGTTGTGGCCCAGGCCAAGGTGGTAGCACTGAAGCCATTGAGAATTTATTCATTTTTGGATATATTTCCAAGTAGAAAAACATGATTTTCTGATGGACCAAGTTTGGAGTGTGAGAGAAAGGAAGGAAGCAGGTGTGACTGGAAATCATCTGGCCTAGACAGCTGGAAGGATGGGTTGACAACAGTAGAGATGCTGAAGGCTGTGAGTGGATGGTGTTTGGGAGATCAGGTCAGGAGTTCCACTTTGAAGATGCTGAGTTTGGGTAGAGTTTAACAGCAGGCAACTGTATATTCACTTCTCTAGTTCAGATTTGCACCAAACATCTAAACTTGGAAGTTATTGGTATATGGGTGTCATCTAAGGCCATGGGACCAAATGAGATCCTCAAGGAAGTAGATGAGGATAGAGAAAAAGGCTAAAGAGTGAGCCCTTGAATACTCTAATATTAAATAGTCAGGGAGGGAATGAGGACACAGAGAAAGGGACTATAAAAGAACAGCCAACCAGACAGGAGAAAAACCAAAAATGTGGACACTATGTGAAGAAGGTGTATCATGGAGGGTGGAGTGATTAAATGGTTGGTTCAGTTAGATGATGCCTGAGAAGTGACCATTATATTTGGACAGAGACTTCAACAGAAACCTTGAGAACAGTGTGTGATGAGTAATGAGAGCAAAAGCCTGAATGAGGAGAATTTAAAAGAGAATAGGAAGAGATGAATAGAAAACAATGAAATACACAACTATTTTTGAGGAGTTTTTTTCTTCCAGAGGGGAGCAAAGAAATAATAGGAGAAGTAAGGTTAAATAAAAGGCCTTTTATTTTTTTTTTAAAGATTTTTATTTATTTATTTGACAGACATAGACACAGCGAGAGCAGGAACACAAGCAGGGGGAGTGGGAGAGGGAGAAGCAGGTTTCCCTTGGAGCAGGGAGCCCGATGCAGGGCTCGATTCCAGGACCCTGGGATCATGACCCGAGCCGAAGGCAGACGCCCAATGACTGAGCCACCCAGGTTATTTGTATGCTGATGGAAATGATCCACAAGAGACAGAAAATGATCTGTAGAAGAGAGCATCAGGTACAGATGAATGGTGTCTTTGGGCACATCAGATGGAACAGGATGTTGGATGCCCAGTGGGTACTGATGCTGGCAGGTAAATGGAGGGGGAGTGGTGAATCTACAGAAGTGCTCTTCTGAAAGGTTTTAATTTTTTTAATGAAGTAGGAAGTGAGGTCATGAGACAAGTCTGAGGATGACAGAGGAAAGTGTTTGAGGTTGAAGAAGAGAGGAAAAAGTGTGAAATGAGCATCTTGGGGGAGTGGGGCAGTGAATGAACCAGTAGGATGATATGGTTGTCCAGCAACCCAAGGCTGTCTTGAGTCTATTGATGATTAATTTAAATTCAGCTCATTCAATTTATGGGCAGTTAAATAAGTTAAGTACAAGTTTTTGAGATACTTCCTAGTTCATGAACTATTGTTGGCTCTAGAGATAGAAAAATGAATAGGATATAGTCTCTTCCCTCAAAGAACTCATAGACCTTCAGCAAGAGAGACTGAAATAGGAAATCAATAACTATAACAAATTGTAATAATTCTATAATTGAGTTATATTCATTGTTTTGGGAATTTCTGCCAAGTGCTGTTGCCAAATACAGTGACACAGCAAGCTGGTGGGGTATTTCACAACAGAATTAGAATGTAGTTGTCCATAGTTACCTTCCATTTACTCAATAAACATTTATTAAGCATCCATCACTGTGCTAGGTGTTAATGCTACAAAAGCAAATAAGATAACTTCTACATTCAAAGAGCTCATCAGCTAATGCAGGAATTTCCTACATCAGCTGCACATTAGAATGAACCTGGATGCTTTTAACAATCCAGATACCAGGCCAAACCCCATACCAATAAGTCAACATTTTTCCAGTTCCCTGGCTATGCAGTCAAAGAAGAAAAGTGCTGATATAGAGGGACAAACAGATGAGACAACAGAAAATGGAAATGTAGGCAACATAAATGCTGTTAAGATAGGAAAGCAAAACATGCTAGGAGAGGTCAACTGAAAGTTGACCCCCTCAAGTAGAGGGAGCAGTGGGGAGTGCTCAGAGGAAGAGCTAGCTGGAAGGGGTAAAGAATGAGGGAGAGTCAGTGTGGAAAGAGGAGGAGGGAAGCATATTACAGCTGAAGGAGTGTATACTTAATTACTGTAGCTCTGAAATATGTCTTGCTATATGGTACAATGATTCTTTCCATCTTGCTTTTCAAATTCATCTTGGTCATTTCTGACCCTTTATTCATCCTCCTAAAATTAATGTCTAGCATCATGGAAACTTCTCTTGGGATTTTAACCTCAGTTGTATTAAATTAAACTTATAGAATAGCTTGGTATGAATTGACATGCCTATGATGTTGAGTTTTTTTCCACCCATGAACATGCAGTGTGTTTCCATTTGTTTGGTTTTCAATAAAATCTTATAATTTTTGCTGTAAGTCTCTTACATATGCTTTGTATAGTCATTTCCACAAATTCTATTTTTGTTGCCATTATAAATAGTGTCTCCACTAAATAATTATATTTATTTGTGTGCAGCTTGTGTTTAAAATTTTACTTCATATTTCTATATTAATCTTATATTCAGCAACTTTTCTAAACTGACATCTTAATTCTAATTAATCTTTTGATCTACTTGGCTTTTCTACATAGATAATCCTATCATTGGAAATCATTACAAGGCAGTTTGTTTTCTTTTCTATTTCTTATTATCTTTATAACTTTGCGTTGTCTCTCTGTGCTGACTCTGAACTCTAATTCGCTGTTCAACTGAAGGCATGGGAATGAGCATCCTTGCTTTGAACCTGACTTATAGTAATTGCTTCTAATAGTTTCACTATTAAATAAGATGTTTGTTACACATTTTTAGTAAATTCCCTTTTCCAAGTTAAGGAAGTTCCTTATATTCATAATTTCCTCCTGGTTTCTATCATGAATATGTCACATTTTATTAAATAATTGTCCTGCACCTATTGAAATGAATAATAGTGGAGTTTTTCCCCTCAAAGTTGACCAACCATTTCAGAAGTTCATCAAGTAGTTGTAACCCAAAGCCTGTTCAAAGAGAATACCTAACACAAAAGTTAATAGAGCTTGTCAAAATGGTGCTCTAGAATAGAGGTGGGGAGATGTTCCTGACTAAAATAGAAATCTACTCCTTCAAAACCAGTGGGTCAAAACCAGTTGCTTCTCAAAGGTAATCTACAGACGAGTAACGTAAGCATCCTCAGGGAGCTTGTTAGAAATGAAGAGCATCAGGTCCAGCCCAGCCCCACTAAGTCAGAATCTGCATTTGACAAGATCCCCAGATGCATGTATGCCCATTAAAGCTTAAGAAATCTTGTTAGACATCATCCTTCCAACATCAGAGGCAAATTCATTCATGTGACCTAGTACATTATTACATTTTCTAAAATTACTCCAAATTTGCATTCCTAAGATAAAACAACTTGGTCATTTTTTAAAAAGACATCTCTAGATTTTGCATCTCTGTAGGTGAAAGTGAACTATAATTTTCCTTTTCTGACACCATCCTCTTCTGATTTAGGATGTCAAGACTATTCTAGCTCAAGAAATAATCTTGCAATTATTTCCTCTTTATACCTCTCTGAAACAGTTTGTTTAACTTTTCAGTTTTCTGTATATTACATTTTTGTTAGAACTGACCTGGAAATTATTCAGTGCCTAATCGTGGTTTTTAGATTTTTTAGCTTCTGATAACATTTTGTTTTAAACATCACATCTAATTTGATTTTCCATGTTTTTAGTCAGTTTCTTGTTATGTGTTTTCAAATTTACCAGTAAATGTTGTTACTGTTAATTGAAAAATTCTCCAGAATTTATTATCATATGCTAGTTTGTTGTATTTCTAGTATTGCATATTTGTACATTTTCTCTATTTTTTTCTTAACCTACATTAACAGAGGCTTAAGAGGTTTGTTGTTCTTTTCAGAGAATCACTTTTCACATCTACCAATCACACAGGATTTGTATTTGGTTTCCATTTCAGTAGTTTCTCCTCTTATTTTTATTTATTTATTTATTTTAAATATTTTATTTATTTATTTGACAGAGAGATAGAGAGCAAGAATACAAGCAGGGGGAGTGGGAGAGGGAGAAGCAGGCTTCCTGCTGAGCAGGGAGCCCGATGCGGGGCTTGATCTCAGGACCCTAGGATCACGACCTGAGCCGAAGGCAGACGCTTAACGACTGAGCCACCCAGGCGCCCCTCTCCTCTTATTTTTAACATTGACTTTATTCTATATATTTTTGGGCTTACTCATTGCTATTTTCTAACTACACTCATTAGAGGATTGAATCATTAATTTTCAATATTTTTTTAAATTTTAAATCTATTAGTATTGTGTTATTATAGCTATACCCTATGCATTTAGACATTTAAGATTTAATTATAATTTTTTAACTTTTAATTTTTTTTAAATTTTAAAAATATTTTTGAATTTGTATTTTTATTTCTTCTTTGATTTATGTTATTTCATATTTGATCCATGAGCTAAAAGTTCATACATTTATGTTTATATTTATATTTATCTATTTATATTAGTTGTGACTTGCTCTGCAGCCTAAATAGTAATGTGTGGTAAATATTCCATGTATATTTGAAAAGAACATGTATTCTTGGGGTGCCTGGTGGCACAGTTGGTTAAGTATCCGACTCTTGGTTTGGGTGGGGTCGTGATATCAGGGTCCTGAGATTGAACCCCCGCGCATCAGGAGTCTGTTTCAGATTCTGTCTCCCTCTCCTTTTTCCCGTCCCGCTCCTGCTCTCTCTCCTCTCTCTTAAGTAAGTAAATAAATCTTAAAAAGAAAAAATAACATGTATTCTTTAATTTTACTCTAATTTGTCAGCTGTGGGCTTCTATTAACATCCAGCCAGGCAAGTCTCTAGAGAGCCTCTGAAGAGCCTGGGAACAAGTATGAATCTAAGGCTCGGTTAAGGCAGAAGAAATAACATTAGCTCTCAGGTAGAGGAGAGGACCTAAGTCACTGATTTAGGCCTGAGCGACAGAAACCTTTCTATTCTGGGGGGAACATAGAAAATGAGGTAAGGATGGGCAAGGCATGGGACCAGAGTTGAAGCAAGCAGGAATTAGTTTAGCAAAACCTGCACTGGGAAAGGGCTAGGGACTCAGTACCAAGAGTCTGGTATAAAAGCCACAAAGTAGGAACTTGATCATAACACGATGCTTAAAGTTTTTGGTTCTGTGATCACAGGTCTAATTTCAAATTTTCATCTTGCATCTTGCAATCTTCATTGTAGGTACCCTAGGCACACTGCTACAGTGTTCTAACCTTGCTTTTCTTGTCTATAAAATAGAAATAATAATAATGTTTATCATATTAGGTTATTGTGAAATTAAATAATAAAGTACTTAGTTTGGCCTCTGAAGTCTAGTGATTGATTATTCAATGGATATTAGTTATTATTATATATTACAATTTTTAAAATTATATAATTTTATATATGAATACTTGTCATCGCTAACAATAATTTTAAAAAGTAAAACAAGATGAGATAAAGCTCAAGAATAGAATTCAGCAGAAATGTGCAGAATTCTATTGATCCCAGGACCCTGAGATCATGACCTGAATGGAATTCAAGAATGGTACACTAACTGACTGAGCCACCCCAATACCCCAAGATTTAAAGTTATTTTGAACAATACCTTCTATTTGCATTTCCTTTTTACTTCAGGAGGTATTTTCCTACACTCACCACTTTGTCCTTTTCTTTTAGGTAAGGGTTTTGCCGTTGTCTACTACTACAACCTTCCTCCAATAGCAGCATGTTCTGTCTCCTGCTTGCATTGGCTTCCATACAGAGATTACCATGTATAGGGGATAGTGTACTGAAACTGTTATTCCTGTAAATTGAGAAGAGTAGTCTAGACCTGATGTATGAAGATGCTTCTAACTCTAAAACTATACTATTTACTTGCCTTATGAGCCAGGGTTTTGGACACAATGCCATGACCCAGTTAATACCTACCATCTACAAGGCAACCATCTATATTAGCAAGTCAATATGGTTATTGGTGATCCCAATTTATAGAATTCTTTCATATTGAAGCAACATAAATTCAATAACTGAGGCTTTTATCACAAACAAATTATCCAACTGATGGCATAAGAATGCCTGAGTAGGAATTCCTGACTGACCAGTTTTCTCGGGACAAAATGGAAATTCTGTAGTACAGTTTTCCAGGTGGGAGAATGCACTAACTCATCTGTGAATTGCCTAGTTGCCAATCATGTTTCACTTCATCCTATCTCCTTTGTGGTAATAGTCCCAACCTGACCCTTATCAATGTAGGGGCCAAAGGCAGGCCACCTCATAATGTACCATTTTAGCATGTAGATTATTTTAAGCTGCAAATAGACTCAAGAAGAAAAAAGGCCCAGTTAGAAATTGTGACTTCCCTCACCCCTAAACTGCCTGAAAGAATTTAGATAGAGGACCTGCTCCAGGAAGGGAACTACCACCATAGATAACTACATTATGTTACGAACTGGGTATGGTAGACAGGGAGGAACCTAGCACAGCCTGCTTGATCAGAGTCCTCTATGTGCCACTGTTTCTAAATGGCCCAGCAAACATTTATTTACCAAACATTTACTCTTTTTCATCTTCCTGTAATTTGCATTTCTTTCCTTTGAAGTCCCAGATACCTGCCCCTTCACCTTAGTTCAAGATGACATATATACCTCATTTTGCCTGACTGTCTGGAATTTTGCATCTTTGTGGATTCCCTGTACATACATAATTAAATCTCATTTTCTCCTGTTAATCTGCCTCATGTCAATTTGATCTTAGACCAGCTAGAAGAATCTTGAAGGGTAAGAGAAAAATTTTCCCTCTGCAACACCCATAGTGAGCTTTAGGGTTAGTTCAATGGCTTAGCTTGGGATTGCATTTATTATACTCTAAATATGCTTAGGGAGGTGCCATTCATCCCTTCTTATATCCACCCAGGAGGTGTTCTATTCATAGCTGCAGTGTGATAGATGAGAAGGATACAAGATGAATAAGGCATAGATCCATTCTCAAGGAGTTCAGAGTTGAAGCTCAGAGACAGACACAGGGGCATACAGCTGCTATCAAGGCAATGCATGTAATGGCATCAATAAGCCCAAGGTTGTAGGGACATACAGAGGACTATCACCTAACCCAAATATGGGGATCAGGGAAGCCTTCTTGGAGAAGCTAGTGCCCTATCAGGTTCCTAATAGATCTACAGATTTCTTATATATAGAAATAGAGGTAAGGAGATGGGTGGGGAAAAATCAGCTGGGCAGAAGGTTCAGACTAAAAGCATGGATTTGAAAAAAAAAAAAAATGTCTTGTAAATGGGAGCATAGGCAGCTCAATGTTGCCAGAATGCAAAGTGTGATTATGGAGTGGTGTGAGATGGACCTGGAGAGAAAGGTAAGAGTCAGTCATGGCCATCTTTGTACAATGGTAATGAGTTTTGATGTTACTCTGTGGATGACAGACAGCCTGGGTGGGTTCAGAGCTAGGAAATAGGTACTAGCAGATTAATGTGCTATACAATTTTTTGCCATAACTTCAGGAGAAAACATAAGTTAAAACATTAAAAATGTTGAGAGTCTGCACAACTTTATTGAGCACTCATTGCAGTGCCTGGTACACTCAGCTACCTATGAATTAATCATCTATGGTTGCACAGCAAATGACTCCAAAGTTTAGTGACTTCAAGCAATGGGCATTTATTTTCTTAGTTCCCAATTGTTCTGGGTCAGGAGTCTGGGCACAGCTTAGCTGAGTCCTCTGGCTCTAGATCTATCATCAGACTGATATCAAGGTGTCTGCTAGTGCTAGAGTCATGTTAAGTCTACTGGGGGTGGACCATTTTCAAGCTCACTCACATAGCTTTTGGCAAGATTCATTTCCTCCTGGAGTTTTGGCTAGAGGCTGCCCTCAGGTTCTTGCCACATGGTCCTCTCGATATGGCAGCTCCCAGCACAGCACCTCATTTCAACTGAGGGAGCAAGCAAGACAGCAAAAGATAGAATGCAAGCAAGATGGAAGTCACCAACCTTTATAATCTAATGTTAGTGACGGCATCACACCGCTTTTGCTGTATTCTATTTGTTAGAAGCAAATTACTAGGTCCAGCCCATACTAAAAGGGAAGGGATTTACCTAAGGTCATAAATTTGGAGGGGGAGGGGGAGGGGGAGAGGGTTGTGGAGACCATCTTGGAGCCTGGCTACAGCACACGGGAAATGTCTATTATATATGAGTAAAATGGACGAATGAACACTTTTTCTCTCTATTCGTGTTTTCCCCTTTTGTAATGGGTTTTCTGAGTATCATATAGATGTGTTGTGTCATTGAATGGAATTTTGTTCAGGGGTTCTGAACTTCAGATGTAAAGCTGATATGAAAATACAAGATATCTCGGGCGCCTGGGTGGCTCAGTTGGTTAAGCGACTGCCTTCGGCTCAGGTCATGATCCTGGAGTCCCGGGATCAAGTCCCGCATCGGACTCCCTGCTCAGCGGGGAGTCTGCTTCTCCCTCTGACCCTCCCCCCTCTCATGCTCTCTTTCTCTAGCTCATTCTCTCTCAAATAAATAAAATCTTTAAAAAAAAAAGAAAATACAAGATATCTTGAATATGTATTTTTTCCTAATCTTACCCAAATATTCTTTCCTCTGTGCAAGCCTACTTTTGCCTTTCCCCTTGGATTTCAGCTAAACAAATAATATAATAACTATAGATAAAGACATGGAACCCTCCAAGCACCAGTAACTCTCAAGTTGAAGTTTTCTTGATTGTTTTTATTAAACATTTGATCTATTTTCTTCATCTCTAATAAGGTTAAACTGTGGCTATTTGGAACCCTTTTTTATCTACATGAAAGTCACTTTCCTGATGATGTGATAATATCAGTAGTAATGTAGCCTTCAGCTGCCTGCAAGGCTGTGGGCAAGGTCATGATGGATGTTATTACAGCGAATGCATGCATCCCATGAAACATTCATGTTTTATATCAGCCTTCCTTTGGATGCTTTTTGAAGAAATCCACTTCCCTCTGACCTTTGATAATAGCATTAATGTGCATGCTCATTTTCAAAATACTATGAATAACTAATATTTATATAGTCTTTATATTTTACAAAAAACTTTCATATCTGTCATCACTCCTGGTTCTCATTCTAGCTCTGAAGGCATCAGATTGGCCTCAGATTGCAATTCTAGGAAATATCAGAGCCAGAACTAGAACCCAGATCTTCTCCTTTGAGTTTTTCCTTTTAATTACATCACAGTGCATTGTGAAGTTCTAGTACTGTTTTTTCTTTCCATTAAACTAAGAAGCATTGAGTCACTCCCTTATTATATTACTTTTCAATGTTTCCAGGAAAGGGTGCCTTGCCAAATTGCTGACTTTTCTTATACAATCTATTTCACTGCTTAGAAAACTTAAGTTTTCTCACCTACAACATAGGGGTATAATCATTCCTCCCAACAAGAATAATTATATGATGAGACTAATGAACTACTCAATATAGTTAGGTTTTTTTTTTAAAGATTTTATTTATTTATTTGAGAGAGAGAGAGAATGAGAGACAGAGAGCATGAGAGGGAGGAGGGTCAGAGGGAGAAGCAGACTCCCTGCCAAGCAGGGAGCCCGATGCGGGACTCGATCCCGGGACTCCAGGATCATGACCTGAGCCAAAGGCAGTCGCTTAACCAACTGAGCCACCCAGGCGCCCTATAGTTAGTTTTTTAAGCCCAGTCATTTTGTTTACCCATGGCATGTTTCAAACAAAGCCATTTAAATTAAGAATTGAGAGAGAGAGAGAGAGACAGACAGACAGACAGACCCTCTTCTCAGGAAAGATAAAAATTTAGAGCAATTGTTCCTCTGGTAGGCTTTGGGGTCAAGGAGTTATTTGGATATGTTGAGGGCAATGACCCTTCCCTGACAAATCTTCACTGACAAGGACATATTGTGTAATATTTCAGAGACAACTATAGATTAGCTAAAACTCATCTTTGAATGCCAGTTAAGACCTCCGATCTAGAGGCACGTGGTCTGCACTCAGCATGCTAAGTGCAGGTTACAGTGACCATTAACAGTAAGCTAATGCTCAGGATTAGCTTTAATGGCTTGCTAATACTAGTGAAAATGTAAACACTTGAAATCATTCCATTGACAGGTAACGCACACTTTCACATTCACAGTTGTAGCTTTGGGTATTTGGTTAGCAATCAAACTGTTTGAAATAAAGCACCACTTTCGTCTCTAATAAGGTTAAAGGTCATGATGGATGACCTTTAACCTTATTAGACAATTATTTAACCTTATTAATAATAGACAATGAGCATTCACTGAATCCGTTCATTAGATTGCATCCATATCCTAGCAGCTAGCCCCCTGCAACCTCAAGAAAAAGAAAGCTAGCACAATTTCCTTTCCCACTTTCACTTGGCTGTGAGGTTAGCAGTCTGGCTGTAGACTAGCGAGTCACCCCTTTCTCCTGGACCCTGCAGAGTGTGCATTTCTACCAGGCAGACACCGAGTAGGGAGGCCAGAGTAGGTTTTCTTTCCTTGACATGGAAGTTTGGTGCGTCCTTCCAAGTATGAAGTCACTGTTTTTGATTCACTTAAAGAAAACCAAGAAACAAACAAACAAAAAGGATTAGCTGAAATTCCTTTGGGTAGGTAGCTGATGCTGAGGAGAGTGGTCTAATGAGGTGAGCAGCAACGATCAATGCTGAAGCAGAGGTCAGCAGGCCAGGCTGTGCCATTGGATTTCGCTGGGATTGTTTAGTCAATAAATGACCTAGTGGGGAATGAGTATAAACAAACTGCACCATCTTTAATTCAGGTGTGGGCTGCGGGGAGGGCACTGACCCATAGAATTTCTTGATTAGAAGAATAGGCAGCAGGTTATTTTCTCAGACTTCTTTGAACAGATTTATTTACCGAGCAGAGTTGTGTATGTACAGAGATGTCCTCTCTGCCCTCCCGCTTTGTCTCCCCATCGTTGCAGGCTGTCATCCATTCCACAGCTGTCTTAATACTGTCCATGGGTGAGCATGGGCCCTCCTGAGTGTCTACACCTAAGCAGCTGAGTTGTTACTTGTTTTAACCCAAGGGGAACCAAATTTCACCATGGTCAGTGGGTTGCTTTGTGAAGTCCCAAAGAGAGTATTTTGAGTTCAGGCTGTATATAATTATTGATGTCAAAGGGATCTAAATAAATTATTAAATGAGAGTAAAAGCTATAGCAGAGATCCAAGTGTTCAAAATCTTTGGTTCCATACTGCAATAAAGTCTTCAGAATCATAGATCTGTCAAATATTGGGCAGCAAAGGGGCTTGGGGGACACACAGACCAGCACCTGCCTTTCACATATACAAAACTAGAAACTGAAGTGATTAAATGATTCCATGTTCAAAAGTCACTCCTCTTTCTAATGGGAAGACTAGTTTCATTATTGTTATTTTTTTGGCTAACCTTTCCACTTTGTGTGGTATTATCCTTTAGCAAATGCAAGGAATGACATTTCTAAGTTCAGGAGAGAGGTCTGGCGTTTCCTACCATTATCCCTAGGATTGCTAGTTTGCTCAGCCAACTCCTTTGCTGAGTTAAAACAACAACAACAACAACAACAACAACACAAAACAAAACAAAACAAAAAACAAACCTTTCAAACTCCAGCTGGTCTATAACCCTCTATGTTCTGAGGAGAACATGCACAGTCTGGTCCCTGGTGAAGGTGAGGTTAGGAAAAACCTTTCCACTTCTGTGACGCTTCCCCTTGCACTTGGCAACAGAGTTCAGAATCCTTCTTTTGTGTCACTTTTCCTTATAGGAATCTCTAGTAGAGCATCATTTAAGACATGTTGTCATTCTTGTCCTATCAGGCAGTGATCTGCTTGAGGCCAGGAACCATCCATCCCCAGCAGGGAACAGCCATAAATTCATAACTAAAAATAACTTCATCAAATGATGGGTGTAATAATGGAACATACATTACTCAAAACTTCGGTAAAATAAGAGGGAAAAAATGAAGAGGAATAGGGAAGAAGAGGGAAAAAGAAGCAAGAAGGAAGAAGGAAGAAAAAGTTCTCTTCTTGGTGAGAGTTCTGAGGAAGGCTTAGGTCACTTTGCATTTCATCTCCTAAATCAATTTGCCTGTCTGTAGCCGGGGCCTGGGACACGCACCATGTTGGGGATGAGCTGGCTTTATTACCAGCTGCGAGACTTGCTGATAGAATTGTCCTTGATGTTCTGGAATGGAGAAAAAGGCAGCAACTGACAGAGAGGGAGTGTGGGGAAGGCTCCTGCAGGGACAGAGTGTTATAACCTGCTGAGGCGACTCCCCACGGAGCCATGAGCTGTGTGCAAATGGCAGTCCGTGTGTGCTTTGAAGCCTCCAGCCTTGGGAACTTCAAACAAGGAGAGGACAGACAGATGATCTATGGGAAATTAATATCTAACGGGGCTCAAAACTGCTCTCCCTGTCACCTTAATCTCCTGCCTGTTCGCTGACTGTATTTACTTTCTGAACATACAAAACATTTAATACAACAGAGGCTCCCGCACCCTTAATTTTTCTAAAACAGAGAACTTTACATTTCAATTTTAACTATTTCTTTTTTTATCCTCACTGAACTCTTCATTTTTCTAGGTTTTGGAAGGTTCCCTAGGGAGCAGAGAAGTGAACAAGGTTTGAGGAAAGAGCTAGGCTGGCAGATGGAACGCCCTGCCACTGCTCTGCTCTGCCCTGCCCAGAAGATACTCATGGAATCATGTTCAAAGACAGCCCCTGCTAGGTCAGGAGCAGGTCTTTTCCCGCTACCTGGATATAAACCCACACATCCTATGATCTTTGATTTAATGGCTGGAGTCAACAAGCTTTCTTGGACTATACCTGGGAAAGAGATAGGGTTTACCTCCATCCATCCATTCATTCAACCATTCAACCGTCCATCTCCTTACCCATTCATCTACCACCTATCTATCCATTCATTCACTCATCCATTCATTTGAATATTCAGGCAGATAGTCCATCTACAAAATTTTTAGAGTACTTACTGTATGCCCAAAACTATGCTAGATGCTGGTAACAAGAGGAGAATAAAAAGTGGTTCTGCCCTTAAGGAGTGTGTATTTTGTGTCAAGAAATCATCGTAAGTAGATCATTCTTTTCTGCCCATCCTCTTGCCTTTGATACAAACTGGTTAAGCTATCCCTCCATGGCCTCCTTTTTTTTTTATTCTTATGTTAATCCCCATACATTACATCATTAGTTCTAGATGAAGTGTTCCATGATTCATTGTTTGTGCATAACACCCAGTGCTCCATGCAGAATGTGCCCTCCTCAATACCCACCACCAGGCTAACCCATCTTCCCATCCCCCTCCCCTCTAGAACCCTCAGTTTGTTTTTCAGAGTCCATCGTCTCTCATGGTTCGTCCACCCCTCCGATTTCCCCCGCTTCATTCTTCCCCTCCCGCTACGTTCTTCTTCTTTTTTTTTCTTAACATATATTGCATTATTTGTTTCAGAGGTACAGATCTGAGATTCAACAGTCTTGCACCATTCACAGCACTTACCAGAGCACATACCCTCCCTAGTGTCTATCACCCAGTCACCCCATCCCTCCCACCCCACCCCCCACTCCAACAACACTCAGTTTGTTTCCTGCGATTAAGAATTCCTCATATCAGTGAGATCATATGATACATGTCTTTCTCTGTTTGACTTATTTCACTCAACATAATACCCTCCAGTTCTATCCATGTCCTTGCAAATGGCAAGATCTCATTCCTTTTGATGGCTGCATAATATTCCATTGTATATATATACCACATCTTCTTTATCCATTCATCTGTCAATGGACATCTTGGCTCTTTCCACAGTTTGGCTATTGTGGACATTGCTGCTATAAACATCAGGGTGCACGTACCCCTTCAGATCCCTACTTTTGTATCTTTCCTCCATGGCCTCCTTAATGGCCCTTCCATAATGTCCTGTCTTTACTACCACTTTGGGTGACCATCTTATGCAGGTTTGCTCAGCACTACTCAAGACTTCCCCAGTTTTAGCACTGAATATCTCATTTTCCTCAGTCTCAGATAAACAAGGATAGTTGGTCATCTTATTGCCAACATCTCAGATTCTCAACCAGTTGTTCTCACAGGGTGTCCCACCCCTCCTCTTCCTCTCACCCCAGTGTAGCTAGGAGGCCCCAGCATCACCTGGGAATTTGTCAGAAATGCAAATTCTAGGCTCTGCTCCTTGATCCTCTGAATCAGAGACACAGGTACCACAGAAATCTGCATTTTAACAAACCCCATCAAACACTAAAATTTGAGAAGCATTGCTCTAAATTGGTTCTGACTTCTGACCCATCAGTATTGTTCTGTCTTCAGGGGTCCTCAGAATCCTGTAGGTGACTCACTAACTGATTGGATAAGCTAACGCTAGCCAGGTACCAATGGTGATAATATGGTCCCTGAACTAATAATAATTAATACAGAAACAAATAAGCAAATAAGTAAATAAATTAGATATGATGGTTGAGGTATACTTAAAGCTGAGAAGCCGTACCTGGTAGCTGAAGGAGACTTCCCTTTGAAAGGACAATGTGTATGACAGAACAAAGTAGTGCGAAGCCCTGTGTGGGCTGCCTGGAAAATTGTTCCCTTTCCTAAATCGTGTTTTTACAGAATTCTATGATGCTTTTGTATAAAGTCTTTACAGTATTTGCCCTGCTATATTTGGAGCAAATATTTTGTCAATTGTCTACACCACCTGTGCATGGAACCAATTTCAAGAACCATGGTAGGAGTCAGAGAACCTAGCCTATCATCTCAGCTTGGGCACTATGGGATCTTGAATAAGTAATTTAGCCATTCTGAATTTTACTTCTTTCATCCATTAATATATATATAATAATTCTTTGCCCTTCTTCAAAGATGTTCTGAAGCAGGTTCTTTTGAAAACTATGCCATCATCAACTGTTGTTTCTATGATGATTGATTTATATACTCCTATACTGTGTATGATGACATAAGATGTGAATGATTTACACAGTCCCACATTGAGTAAGTAATATATTCTTTTCTCCTGGAATTATGTGGAAGTGCCAGTAATAAAAATTAGACAATGGAAGGGTCTGGGGCAGATGAATGTAGTAAGTTAGGAAAGCAACCCAGGCATATTGTGACACATTGTGATAACTCTTTCAGGCTCCCAAAGAAAGCATTCATAATAATAAAAGAATCTCACACCTGAGGTCATCACAGAATCAGATATGAGTTTTCGAGAGGGTTGCCATCTTTAAAGCCTGTGAGGATCCCAGCTATAGGTATGGAGAGTGTCTCTGACCTGTCTGTGGTGCCGAGCACACAGAGATTAGTAATGCCCACTAGGTCCTTCCCTTAGGGAGTTACCATCTGAGTGAAAAGTTACTGCAATACATAGCAAATTTAGAACAGATTATGCCTGTCACTCATGAGCACTGTAGAGGCATTAAAGATAGTGCTATGATTGCTTGGGGATGGGATTACCGCCTCGTGTGGTCAGGGAAGGCCTTTCTGAGGGTATGGCATTCAAGCGGAGATCTGAAGGGAGAGAAAAAGCCAGTACCACAAGACACAGAAGGAACTGTATTCTTCACAGAGGAAACATCAAGTGCTCCAGTCTTGACATCAGCATGGGCTTAACATATTGGCGGAAACAGAGGGGCAGTGTGGCTGGAGCATGGTGAGTAGGGGAGAGGGTACAGAGGAGCTCAGGGTGATAAAGGGAAGAGATCCCACCAGGATCTTTGGAGTTTGGGTTATATTTTAATAGCCTTGGAGAGATATTGGAGGTTTTAAAATAGAGTGGGCATTTATTGTCCAATGGGGTCACTTTTGAAAGTGAATGGAGCACCCTTAATCATTACACCTGACTGGTGAGTGTCACAGGTAAATTGGGACTTGTGTTTTCCTTAATTCTGAGCAGTATGGCCACATGATTTCTGTTTGTAAAAGGCCACTGTGGCTGCCATGTAGAGAATATGTCAGGGGAGAGCGAGAGTGGACATTCGAGCAGTGGGAGCCAATGTGCTGCCCATGGTCAGGGAGGGGGGCTCAGGAACAAGACAGAGAGCCAGCCAGCCACAGTGTTGGGCACGGAGCACAGATGAGTTGGCAATTCTAGATCATAAGGACCAAGAAGGACCATGTGCAGCTTAGAAATTGTAAATTTTTAGAGCAATTAAAATGAAGTACTTCTTTACCCAGCAAGCAGTAAGGGCATGAAACTTGTAACTCCAAGACATGGTGCAGGCTGACAATTTCAAGAGGTTAAAAGAAAGTGAATGGAATGAGTTGCTAAGGGAAACTAGGTTATTTTGGATACATCCATAATGCTGAAATATTAATGTGAAGGAAAGTAACTCTGGCCCTCCATACCAACTTCAGAAGCAATGGAGGACTGAAAAATCTCTGTATGTTAAGTCTAGTTGACAATTTTCACAGTTTAAATTCCCTACTCCCTACCAACAAGCTCCGATCCATTTCTCATTCTAACAACAACAACAAAAACAACAACAACAAAACAAATAAAATGAATCAAGATAGATAAGACAAAAAAACAAACCTTTCTTTTGACCCTGCCATTCTTCAAACTACCTTCAAACTACTTTTTCTTTTTCTTGCCACAGCCAAGTCTCTCTAGATAGCTATGCGTACTTGCTGGTCTTCATTTTCTTACCTTCCATTGCTCCTTGAATAAACGCCTTTGACCTCCGCTCTAACAATACTACTTAAATGTCTTCCTCCAGGACGGCCCAAATTCCCTAATAGCAAATACAGTTGGGTCTCTCCTCTGATCCCTTCCCTCTTGATTGCAGCACCGGGAGAGCTCTATGCTGCCTACACATTTGAGACCCTCACCTTCTTCAGTGAATTTTAACCTCCTTAGGGATGGGGGCTGTACCTTACTCATCCTTGGATCCTTAGTAGCTAGTTTAGTATCTGACCCCTAATAGTTGCTCATGAAATGTTGTTTAATTGAATTATGTATAAAATGGTCTATGGTGTTCCCCGCCAGCTCCCCATTCCTGACAGATGGTGGTTGCCTAAGGAATGGCAGCAATGAAACTTTGGGCTCATGAGACAATCAGAGGATATTTATCGCGCCCCTGTAGGGTGCCACACTGTGTCAAGTGCCCTGGTACTCGCATCAGTGAACACAATAAGGAACATGTGTCGACAGTCTCAGTTTCCTGGTCATCCATCCACCCCTTAGCAGCTGCACTGTCAGTTTGTTCCACGTCTCACTGTTACTGCAGACTCTCCATCTCCGAAAGTGTAGCAATGTTCTTGGAAACATCAAATACAGTGACATTTTCGTAGGCCTCAAAAAAAAAAATCGTATATCGTATAATCTTATAATTTTTTTAAGATTTTATTTATTCATTTGAGACACAGAGATACAGAGAGAGAGAGAGAGAGAGAGCATGAGCAGGGGGAGAGGGAGAAGCAGGCTCCCCGCTGAGCCAGGGGCTCGATCCCAGGACCCTGGGATCACGACCTGAGCCAAAGGCAGACGCTCAACCACCTGAGCCACACAGGTGCCCCTAATTTTATACTTAAGAGATATTTAGAGATTATCTATACCAACAGTCTCCAAATTTTTCAGCAAGTAATACTCATTTTTAAAATACCCATGACACCATTTTCAAGAATGTCTCCCTAAATTTATATTCAGCAGTTGCTCATTTTCTCCTTTAAATAAAAGCATATATACACATACTTTTTTGCCATGCAAAGTGACTGATGAGCATTCATTCATAAACTGAACAACTGTTTATTGAGTCACTGTGCCCCCGGTGTTGTGCTAGATGCCAGAAATTAAATAATGAACTTTTAAAACCAAATTCCTTTCACACACAAACCTTATGATCCACTATAAAAACTATCTGGGATTACCATGCTGAGTTTCTGGGGCTCCAGCCAAAATAAAAGACACATTTTATTTAGGTTCAACTGCCCTTTATAGATAAATGTATCCATTTGTATATCATATTGTATATAACATAGAATATTATATATAATATATATTTTAATATATTATATATATTTGAAACATTGAAAATAGGCACAAGCATCTTCAGAGGCTCTAATACACTGGCGGACTCTCCCCATGTTAAGCCACCCACCTAGTCTGACAGCCCATTTTATAGATAAGAGCTTTAAAGCCCAGACGGGTTTTAATGGTTTGCTTAGGGTCACACATCTAAACAACCATAAAGCTGGGGCTAGAACTGACAAATGGATTTCCAGTCCTGGCCTTTTTTTCCTTTTATCCTATTTCTCTGTCACTTTTGATCCTCTTTCTTCTTCTTTGTACATAATATTCAAGTATCTAAAGAAGTCCATTAGTAATAGAACCTGTTAAACTTGGTTTAATTCAGCATTTTCCAAACTTAATTTAGCCGCAATCCTCTCATTTCACAAAGCGGTTATAAATGTCTCCCACAACACAGGCCCTCCACAGAACAGATAGAGGAAACACTGGCTCAGATAAGAAAGTTCTAACTCTTTAACCTGTCATTTCAATTCCTTCACCCTCTATTAGTTCATGTTTATCTTCCATAATCCCCATGTATACATTGTCTCCTATTTTGTAGCCGGCTCAGAACATGCCTTGCTCTCCACTGCTGCGTCCTTTCTCACCCGGCTCCTGGGCCACCCCCTCCCTGTGGGCCCATCTCTGTGCTACCCATCTCTCTGCCCTACAGACCTCATCCTGTGTGTGATGAGCACAGCTGGAGGCAATCCGATCTCCTCCCCCATGGTACTTAAGAGTCTCTGCCTTCATATGACTCTCTGCTGTTGTCTTTGCATGTTTGTATGTTCTGTCCTGAGGGTAGAAGCCTTGTCTTGTTCTTTATAACTCCCATAGGGCAAGCAGGCAGGAAAAACTGAGAAATCTGGAAACCAGTCAGGATTTCTCCCTCTCCCTGCCCTCACTAAATGATATCGCTAATGTGTCCGTCTTTTCCATTCCCTTTGCTAAAGCCTGAATCCTGGCCTGTTATCTCTTGTCTGGCCCATGTTATAGTCTCCTAACCAGTGTCTTATCTCCTGGCTCACCCACCTCCGGCCATCCTCTGCCCTCCTGCTAGATGACCTTTTTAAAATGGAAATCTGATCAAGCTATTCCAATGCCTTCCCATGATCCGTAAGAAAGAGCCCCGGCTCCTTCATGTACTGTAAAAGGTCCTTTGTTATCTGGTTTCTGACAACTCTTCCATCTATATATTTCTCTGTTCCTGCTTGCTAACTTTCCCACTCCCTACTCCTCGTCATCCTTCCTGGGCTAACTTTTACAGTACTGAGCCCTTAGGGATTCCAGCTACACAAACTATTTTATGATTTTCATACATGTGATCACATTTTCCTGGGATGTTAACTCCCACCTGCCCACACGCTCTTCTCTATCTGGTACAGTTTTTCATTTCTCCTTCTTGGCCATGCGTCCACCAATTAGTATGCCGACAAGTTTGTGAACCTTCCAAAATAAGGAGATCTCACTCTTTCTCTCATCCCGTCCTCTTTCCCCCCCCACCCTTCCCTCCTCTCACACACACACACACACACACACACACACAAGGTGCGCACGTGCCTTTAGACACATTGTTTTGCACTTATTGAATTATTTATCTGTTTCTCCCATTGGGTTACAAGCAGATAGGGATCCTGTCTGAGTCATCATTGTATTTCTATTACTTACAAAAGAAGCTGGGCTGTGTAAGGAGCTCAGTGTTTGTTTGATAAATCAATAAATGCAAAATGGTCACAGTTCACGGGACCAAGGAGGCTCCTGTGCACTGGTAGGCTACAATCATATAGAAATAGGAACTGATTTAAGTGAGAAGAGTCTTACAAGGGAGACAAGAGCAGTTGCATGTGCTTTGTTCTCACCTAAACTGACATCTTGGCTCACTGATTTTGCTTCAGCAGACTCTGTAGGAAGCTGAGCCCCAGCAGCTGGGGACCCACATGCTTGAATCCTCCTTTCTGAAACGTGGACTGGGAGGGTAAAAGACCAGTAAACATTCAGTAGGGCTTAATTTTTCCTTGCAAATCCCCAAATCAGGAGAAATTTGCAGCAATCCAGACAACTCCATTCCTCTGTCACTTTGTTTCTCCACCCTTGCTTCCATGTGGAGTACCTCAGGTATGTTAAGTGTAGAACGGGATGGAACAGTCAAGAGCAAATTTATTCCTCTAATTTAATTTATTCTTAGTCCAGAAAACTAGGAACATAATGATCACAACTTCACCCAGTCAGGGGTTTGCCACACTTCCACTCCTAGGAAATGGTTTCAATTTCTCAAAGTCTGTTTTCATCTTCAACATCCATCCATCCATCCATCCATCCATCCATCCATCCATCCATCCATCCATCCATCCATCTATCCATCCACACAACCACCCATCCACCCACCCATCCATCCATCCATCTGTTCGTCTATACATCCATCCATCCATCCGTTCATCTATACATCCATCCATCCAGCCATCTGTTCATCTATCCATCCATCCATCCATCCATCCATCCATCCATCCATCCATCCATCCACCCATCCATCCATCCATCCATCCATCCATCCATCCATCCATCCATCCACACAACCACCCATCCACCCACGCATCCATCCATCCATCTGTTCGTCTATACATCCATCCATCCATCCATCCATCCATCCATCCATCCATCCATCCATCCATCCTCACAACCACCCATCCACCCACCCATCCACCCATCCATCTGTTCGTCTATACATCCATCCATCCAACCATCTGACAGACATGTTTGGTGCCTTCCTGGTGCCAGGTATCCTTTTCAGGGGATACAAAGATATAGTCATACAGTTCACCATTTAGTAAATATTTTGTGCTGACTTTGAAAATACTCTGTATATCTATAATCCTGGCAAGTGAGAAAGATAAAACATAAAATGTATAAAAAATAAAAAGGCAAAACGTTTGAAAATTAAGGTTTCAAGAAAGCTCTTATTTCTTTAAAATTGGATAAAGGACTGAAAATCTGGAGGTAATAGACAACTTTCTTGGTATCTCAGGTGGCTTTCTCCACATGTGCTACAAGGAATTCAGATGTGTTAAGGGACAATCAGAGGTAAGACTGCCTCTTGTTCCTTTCAAAGAGTCCCCTTAGGAGTCATGTTCTGCATTATCTTTCCCCTTTATGAACCATATTTCACTAGTCTAATAATACTGAGTGAGAGGATGTCACTATGTCTGAGACTTACCTTGTCTTCCTGAAGAACACATCTGGATTCCATCACTTACCAGTTCTGAACTGGGCACATTATTTAAACTCTCTTTCTCTCAGTTTCATCACCTAAAAAAATAGGGATACTATTGCCTGTTACCTATCACATCCCATTATAAATTTTACCTGAAATCTGTATTTATAAAGGGCTTTGCACATGGCCTGGTGCACTGTAAGTTCTCAATGAATATTATCGAAGAGGACACTGTTGTTCATCATGATAATACAGATAGACTCTGAGACCTTTTGCATTTCCACTTTGCATTTCCATTTCAGAATCTCCCTTTTCTTTTAATTTTTTTCTTTCTTTTTTTCTGAGACTATTAAAGATTGTTCTGATTAGTAAGGGCATTTTTTCCCCTCCTTTCTCACCTCCTCCCCATTCCCTCTTCCTCTGTAGGTTCCTGGGCAAGAAAAAAAAACATGCGTTTCTTATATATGAGTAACTGCAATATCTATTAGAGTCCTCCGAGCACTGAGAGAGCTTAGTCATTGCTGGGGGAGATGCATCTATATTGGGCCATGGCTCATATCTGTAGCCTCCATCAGTATCAAAAAGAAATCTCAGAAGCAGATATGAGATTCAGGATTGAGAGTAGGATAAGAACCAGCTGGAAAATATTCATTGAGAGAGGATGTGTTGGGGGTCCCCCAGACCACTTCACATTTGGAGATTCCCTAGGAAGACTCAGAGGACTTAAAATATATTTGTATACATATGTAAGATTCATTACAGAGATGTGATAAAATCCACAGCCAAATCATATGGGACAAAGACACAGAGCAATCCACATGAGGGTTCCCCATGCTTTCTTTGTCCCGTGAGGAGTTACACAGAGCTCCCTGTTCACCCAGAAATAGGTGTGTGATGATTCTGCCCAGGGAAGCTCATTGGAGACTCAGTGCCCAGGGTATTAATTAGGGGATGGCCATGTAGGTACTCTCTGCCTAGCATGCCAAAATTTCACACTCCTAGAAGGAAAGAACGTGTCCAGAAGAAACCACATTGTCTGCACAAACAGTCTAGGCACAAAGAATCATGTTTATCATACTTAGTTACAAAATAATGGGAACCCTCCAAAATCCAAGTTCCCTGACATCAGTCAAGAGCCAACCTTGCAAGTCGGCCTTTCTAAAGAAGCAGACTCAGACCTGCTGTGTCAACTCCATTCTGCTGAGAAGGCTGTTCTCTTCCATAGCTAACAGTACTGTTTTCCACTTGTTGACTCAGCCCTGTGTGATTTTCGAGCCAGTCCTACCCAGGGTGGGAAGTTAATTAAGAACCTTGTGGTCTATGTAATTCATCTTGCTACCAATGATCTTAGGTGAACTCCAGAAAGGCTGTGCCTTCCCCCTGTCTTTTGCTCAACCTCAGCTTCTCTCCCTCATACACTCCATTAGCCTTGGTTCTCTGTCCCTGGTCCCAGGCTGTCCACTTTGCTCACCTCCTGAGTTCTTAGCATCTCTCCCTTGGAGGACATGTTGATGGGGCTGCATCCATTCCCTGGTTTTCATACTCTTCATGGACACACATTTCTCTCCCCACATCTTACTGGCTTTGTACTCATGAGCAAGGCTGGAGTGCCAGAGGCCATGATAATACCAATGGTGAGTAAGCTGATGCTGATTCTGAGGCCACTCTGGGTCCCACCTAGTACACTGGCCATTTCCCTCTGATTGGGCATGATCTAGAGTTGATCCCAATTTGCCCTGGGCTTTTTGCACCCTGTCCATTGCCTGTCAGTGCCTTTCCAAAGGGTATGATCTTAGTACCTGAGCATTTCTTCAGCCCTATGCCTGGCTTTCTTCCTTCCCCCATGGGTACCTTATTACTGAGAATGAACATGTCTTTTGGTAAATGGGACAAGAGAGTCAGAAAGAGGACCCCAGTAGTGCTAGAGAGGGCCTAAGCACAACACCCAAATGTTAGCAAAGGGAAGCTTATGCTGTCCTATCCCCAAGTGTTGGAAATACTTCATACCAGTGTGACCTCTAGCACAACTACAGATTTTCAAACCTTCCTTTCTGCATTAAAAAATAATCCCTCAGTAATGAGAGGTCTGCTCTCCCTCTCCTACTTCATTCTCTCACCCCTCTCTGCCCATCTCACTCTTTTTTTCAATCTCTTTTCTTCCATTTGTCTGCTCATCCTTCTATGTCCTCCATCTATCTTTTCCTTTCTTGATGAAAATTAAGAAAAAACAACTTGATAGATTTTCCAATAACCTTCCAGAAAGTCTCACAGGGTTACATTTTGCTTTAATAGCATTTAAGCCAATCTGCCTGATGTTGCTGTAAAGGTCAATTAAATTCACCCTAAAAATTTCACTTCTGGCTCATTATACAATTGGAAAATGAATTAGAAGCACATGCTGCCCCTGAGGTTTCTGATATTTCACTAATGAATATGTCTTAGAATGCAAAAAAAAAAAAAAAAAAGTGTTGTAGGCCACACAGCTGCATGCAGTGTTACTGGCCTGGTACAGCTCGTTGTGACACGTAGCAGCTTGAGATGAGTGAATGCTAGTTAGTCTTGTCTTCACGTTAGGAGCTGTTCACACTTAGTTAATGCTCATTGGTGTGGTCAGCTTTTCAGTGTCCCCCTCTGCATATCTGGAGCCCATTCTCAAACCCCAGATGAGATATTTCACTCACCTTTCTCCTCATTGGCTATTTTAGTGTGGGCCCAAGGACTCAAGGGTTAAGTTTAAAATCAGCCTAAATACAATATGATTTTGAAGGCAAATCTATAAGGAACTTTGCATATTACAAAGCCAGTTGTCAATTGATCTGGGGATCCTCAGATATGGATAACATGGAGAGGCATGGTAGCTGCTAAGGAGAGAAGAATATGTGGAGGGAGGAATACGCATTTCCACCTGACTGGGGCCAAGGCTACAGGGAACACAAAGTCAAATTTTGGTCTGACTTAAGGCAGTAACTTCTAACTGACCTGCTTCCCCACTAAGAAAAAAAAAAAAAAAAAAAAAAACTACCCAGTAAGATAATAACTTCCTCGTACTCTAAAGAGTCTTCAACAGAGCAAAGCAACTCTGTGGCAGTCTTCTGTCCAGAAAGCTTCTGTTTCAGGTGCAAGATTCATTTATTCACTCATTTATTTGTCCACTCAACATATTTATTGATGTGGCATAGACAGAACTAATCTTGGGAGTGGACACAAGCCCACACTCTGAACTGTACAGCCGCTTGATTATGTATTAAGGGGTTTTTTTTATGAAGGTGAATTTATTTTTAGAAGATGTTTCCATATCTAAGTCTCTAGTTCCGAACCTTGTCCTGACATTCAGGTGTTTGCTCACACTGGCGTTTTGGAGGACTTTCATGTTCTCCAGACATTCAAGGCCATGACTCTTCCACTTGTGTGAAACTGCAAACTGGTTTTCTATTTTAGGGCAAGATGGTTCCAAATCTAGCCATGTAAGTGATTAGATGTTTGCCTTAAGGTTTAGGCTAAACCTAGCTGAATTGATTAAAGTATATAGAGACAATCTCACAAGTCCTTCAGGGAGGAGAAGGAGAACCTGGGATGCTCATCCTCTATGTCTCACAACTATCTGTGCAGGATTTTAGAATTTCAGAGCTGGAAGGTACATTGAGATCATCACATAGAGCTTTTCCCTTCTAAAATGAGGGAACTGAGGAGCTTTCTCCAGGAAGTTAGTAAGAAAACAACCCATACTTCACCCAGGGTCTCTAGACTCCAAAGTAGTATTCTTTTTTCTCTACCATATCGGCCTCCTTCATTTATAAAACCATGTTTCTCATGCCAGTGGTGCCCTGGCAGATGGAAGCTGTCATGATGTGTGTTGAGGGGGGCCAGTCAAGCCCTGAGGAAAGGAGGGTTTGTTTTGGAATCCCAGACCATGATTTTCCTTTGCTGTACTTGGGCCCCTCAAAGCCTGCAGCCTCTGAGAAGGATTTCACTCACATGCTCTTGATGTTTCCATTTTCGCTTCCTGGTGCCTGGAGAGTCTTGTCTTTTATCTCAAACCTAGTGTTAGTACGTGCTCTTGGAGTCCTATTGGCTTCATTGTGCAGCAAGCTAGGCCTATTCAGAGTGTCCCAAGGAAGCACGGAGTTATATCCAGGAAGTGATGATTGAAGTCACTCAGCCACTCATTAGCTTCACCGACTCTCAGCAATCTAGGCTTAGAGCAGCAGAAATAAAAACCGATGTAAAAACCAAGGGCTGCAGATTAACGATGGCATGAGGGAGGGGTTTTCTTTTTCTTTCTTTCTAAGCTCACCCTGCTAACCTCAACTTTGAAGGCGCAGAGCCTTCCTATCTGATTCCCACAAAACCAGGACACAGGACAATATGAGCTCCTGTTCTGCTGCCTCCCCCCTCCTATTCCTGTCTGCTTTTTCCTCCTTAGAAAACTATCCATGAGCTCAGGATCTCCTGTCATTCATGAACATGAGCCCAGGCTGCCCCATTGTCTGGGAGGGCTAGCCAGAGCTTGTGGGAAACATTCTGATACATTTTTATTTAATGTATCAATTTAATGTCTCAGTTAAGCTAGAGCTTATTCTACCAGTATGACCTGATACAATCAAATTTCAGAGAAAACAGGGCAGGCCCTGAGAGCGAACCTGATGAATCTGGGGACCCTTGAGGAATGGGGTAGGCAAAATCTGGAATAAAATGCATGGGGCCCCTCAATTTGTGATGCTGCACATAGCCTGGGAAGTCAGAGGGGCCGGAAAGACAGAAAGGAGGCAAGGAAGGAAGGAAAGGACTAAGGAAGCCAAGAAAAGTGACAGCTGGGGAGTTAGATCAGTCAATCAGACAATCACCCTGAATACAAGAGATGGGAGGACTACATAGTCTAGAATGGTATGTATCCCTCTCAAAGTGTAAGCAGTTAGGGAAGAAAAGGAGGGAAAGGGAAAAGCAATCTAATGAAAGACAAAATAAATCGATGAGGACAGAGTCCATCAGGAAAGAGTCAAATCATGCCTATGCCCAAGGCAGCGTTCCAGTCCCTAGAGTTTTGTCACGTGCTGGTATCATTCTAATGCTGCTAGAGAGTGGATGGGCAGCACTGACCCCAGAGAGCCTCTCTTTGGACTAACCAGTTTCAATTAAGACTATAACAAAAGCTAATTATCATTTAAACCTGACTCTCAGGCTCACTCTTCCCTCCTGCTCTAAAAGGATTGCTTAATGGTCCCAGTGCAAGGCTCTGAAACACTGGAGGCTTCCTATTATTTCTTTGCCTCCAGCAGGGACCAGGGACTTCCAGAGTGTAGGTTTCAAGGGAGAATAGGAGTAGCAATACTCTCTTTCTCTTTCACAGAAACAAAGACTTAGCATCGGGAGAACATTCAATTTTGATTTTGATATAGTTGGGCCTTCTACTGCATCAAAGAGTTTCCCTACATGCCTTCTCTGACCAGGATTACCTGGCTTTGTTTGAACACAACTGGTGACAGGGAGCTTGTTACTTCGAGGTCCTTTGTTGGGCAGCTCTTATAGCCAGAATGTTTCTCCCAGTGTTGAGCTGATACCTGCTTCTTGCTAATTTCCATGCTCTAGTCTCAGCTCTGCCTTGTCCTCAAGGTTGCTGGGCTTTGACAATCCAAGATCGTCTGATCCTAGCAGTGCCTGAGCTTGAGAAAGAGGAAAGCCGGTCCATGTCTTCACTGCGCTCTCCCCGGCGGGATCTACCACCTGCAGTGCCTTTTTGTGTTGGGGTACCAGGTTCTGAGACTCTCCCTTCTGTCAGCCAGCTTTTTCTGGCTAAGCAGGGAGACAGATAGCCACATACTTCATTTACTCCACTTGATTACATACACAACCAGGAGATAATGTGGATATACCCTGGGAAGGAGGTCCTAGTATCTCCAGTTTCAAATAAGAATGCTGAGGCTCAGAAAGACTACGTGGCTTACTCAAGGTCACACAGCTAGAACATGGCAAAAGCCAATGTGCAAACCAGGTCTGTTCACTCCAAAGCATGTTTTCCTATGTCACCCCAAACAAAAATTTGGAATACATGCCTTACCAAGTTAGAATGTACTTGAGAATATATTACAAATAGCTATTTGAAATTGGGAGTATCCAGAAAAATCCTGAATATGTTGTACTTAAAATGGACTAAGGGGGTCTTTAGTACTAAAGCTATTCCTAAGCTAATCCCTATAGTTTGCTTAGCTAGCCTAACACTTCCCTCCTACTCTACTCTTGGTAGCTGGTTAAAACAAACAAACACTAGCAGAGCCTTAATAAAATCATGTTCATGTTCCTATGCTTGACCTGGCCTGGTGGGGAAAGCTCCTCCTGCATAGTCTCTCTGCTTCTCTCTCTCTCTCTCTCTCACACACATATACACATGCGCACGCCCCTTTTCATCCTTTTTCTATTCAGTCTTCTCCCAAATTTACAAGGGCAAAAACAAAACAGAAACATGAATGCCTACTGGGGGTGAGGGGCAGCACCCCTCGAGATCACCAGTAGGTTGCTGGCTGGTGCTTCGGAGCTGCCAGGCTGACCTATGGTGATGAGCAGGGCCCATTTCCCAGTGGAGGTACCAGGAGGCCCAGATCCTGGCACAAACCCACATAGCAGGGCACCAGGGACCCGGACGCATTTGTCTGCAGGGACAGGTCTACTTTTCCTTTCAGATCTCCAAACTCCCAGAGGAATGAATATTCAGAACTAAGGACCCACCTTGCATTAATTTCTTGTGTATATGTATGTTTCTCCCGTGCAAATCTGTGTGGACTAAAAATACCTGAGCACTCCATGGCGTCAGAGACCGCTGACAAAGGAATTTGCATTTGCAGTCAGAAACACCCTCGGATTACTTTTGAAATAACCTCCCTTACATTTTAAACAGGTTGGTGGATTCATCATTTAGGCTACTGCCAGGAGTCAGCTATTAAGAGATGTGGCAGGGAATGGTATTTTCCTTAAAAGGTTAGAAAAGTGCTTATTTTCATTACAGTGTCGTGATTTTTCTGGTTTAAAAATAAAATCCATCTGAACTTGGGATTCTTTCGACAAACTGATGTCTTTAGGGAAAGTAGGTTAATAAGAAATGTTTTTGGAGGCACCAGGTTGTGTTCCTGATTCTTCTGGAATGAGAGCGGGACACCGAACGCTGCTGTCAGGATGGAGAGCAGGACACAGATGTGGGGGGGAGAGGGCCAGTCTCCTTCTTTCTGGGTCTCTTGGACTAGAGAGCAGAGGGTAGGAGGGAACTGCAGAATCAATTAGCAGTCTGCAAGTAAATTAACAAGCAAATTAACTTTTCAGATGTCCAATTGTTTGTCCTCGCAAATATCGCCGTCCTATATTCCCAGTCTGTCGTTTGTACTCTGCAGCCGGGCTGGGCAGGGAGTGGGGTTCAACGTAAACTCCAGGGCCTGCTGGGGAGCAGACCTCAGGGACCCCAGAATGCAGAGTGGGAAGGAACTAGGAGGGAGGCCACCCGGGCTAGAGAGGGGATGTTGTGTGTTTGCAGCTTGTGTACACACGTGTCTACATGTGTGTGTCTGTATGAGCATCTGTGTCTATCTGTGTGTCTATATGTGCATCTGTGTATGTGAGTATGTGTGCTTGTGCGTGTGTGTGTGTGTGGGTGCGTGTGCGTGTGCGTTGCAGGGAACAGAGTGCGGTGAGGTAGTTTTCAGGGCATAAAATGAGAATTTTTGTTCATGACCACAGGCCACAGGGGCCCACGCCAGCAGATGGTGCTGTAGGTACAAGTTTGAAAGAGGCGAGGCTGTGGGTTTGCTGGGGACCTCCTAAGTAATTGTCCTCTTGAATGTGGGAGTGAAGGGCAGATCACACCCCATCTGCATGGAGAGCTGGCAAACCCTGAACATACCTAAGACTTCTCTTTTTGTCACTAAGGAACCCACGTTGTTGTTGTTCTTGTTGTTTTTAAAGATTTTATTTATTTATTTATTTGAGAGAGAGAGAATGAGAGAGCGAGCACATGAGAGGGGGGAGGGTCAGAGGGAGAAGCAGACTCCCTGCCGAGCAGGGAGCCCGATGCGGGACTCGATCCCGGGACTCCAGGATCATGACCTGAGCTGAAGGCAGTCGCTTTACCAACTGAGCCACCCAGGCGCCCTGGAACCCGTGTTTTTTTGACTAGTTGATTGAATTGCAGTTTGTATTTGAGTAATAGCTTGTTTACTGCTGTCTATGATTATGGGCTCGCCGGCCCTCCCACGCCCTACCTAGAATTAAAACTTCCCAGTCTGGTGGAACCTTAGAGCAGGAGGCATCCCCTTTGTTTCACAGATGAGGGAACGGGGAAACGGGGCTTAGCTCCCTAGTGTGTTCCTCACTCTACCCCACTGTTCCTAGTGGGGCCAAGTTGTATCAGAACACCTCTTCCATCTCTGCTTCCTTTCCCTCCAGCTAAGTCCTTATCACCTCACATGCCTGTTCCTTGAGTCCTCTCCTAAGCAGTGAGGCTGCTGACACTGTCTCAGGCTCCCATCCAGCTCCTGGCCGCCACCAGACCAGTCTGCCCCACGCACAGCTCTGGTCACATCAGGTGGCCCAGACTCCTCGGTGTCTCCACCGCCAGCTGTGGAATCCAGCCCAGAGTCCCTAGCCTGGCCTCCGGTCTGGAAACAACACCCCTTCCCAGCCCCCACTGAGGTACCTCTTTTGCTCTGCTCCTCCAAGAGCCACTTGGAGCTGCTCCCCATTTCCCATGGACACCCTGACCTCTGTTTGTCTCTTCACCTTTGTGACTGTTCTTTTTTTTTTAATTTGTCCTTTTAAAAAAAATTTGTCATTTTTAAAATAATATTTTATTTATGCATTTGAGAGAGAAAGAAAGAATGAGAGAGAGCTAGCAGGTGCCAGGAGAGGCAGAAGGAGAGACTCTCAAGAGGATTCCTGGCTGAGCTCGGAAGACACACTGGGCTCCATCCCACAGCCATGAGATCACCACCTGAGCCAAAACCAAAAGTTGGCCTCTTAATGAACTGAGCCACCCAGACACCCAAAATTTGTTCTTTGATTTCATTTCCAAATATGCCCATCTCCTCAGATCTCTCCATCTTAAGCTACTGCTCCATGAACCTGTCCTGAAATATCCATTTCCTGCTCTGAACTCTCCAGGCCTTTCACCCAGACAGTTCTTCGGTAATTTGCCCTTTATACACAGTGTGGTTCCTGGGTACCTAACCCCTACCTTGAAGGTGACTCGCCTCCTCCTTTCCCCACTAGTGTACATAGGAACTCCATAAGGGTTGTGGGTAAACAGACACAAAAATGTGCTCTTCTATGCTTTTTTCTTAGCTAAGCTTCAGTTCGAAGCAGTTTATAGAGGTCCTTCCCCCAGCTCGGAAATGGAAGACAAGAGGCCCCTGTCTTTTCCTCTGACCATTCCTAGTCAGTCCTCATGGTCATCATGAGCAATCCCTCCCGGAGTCTGCTTCAGTTTCCTCAGCCCTTACTTGTGGGCTTTAGTGAGGATCCGTAGATTTGTTTTTCAGTTTCTGCACTGCCCCCTAGTGACAGACAGGTCTAGCTGTGGGCCCTTCCCATTCGGGTTGGTTCCAAGAGTAGGATGTATTTTGTGGTCAGGCAGAAAGCTATTGCCAGCCCACCTCTCCCACAACTAATCTGAAAAACCATTGTTTCAGAGACATTCCTTCCCAGCTCTATCGCTCACTGTGTAATGCTAACATTACTCTTCCTACCCCTCAGACCTTGAGGATTGATCTCTTCTCCTTTGAGGTCTGCTGCTCAACCAGGAGTTGAGATGTTCTGCTGTCTCTGACATCTGTTAACACATTCCCTAGCTTCCCCGAGAAGTTGGCCTGTCCTTTCCTTGCTCATCTTTTGAACCAAATAAAATGTAAAATTATTTCACACGGCTTAGTTGTTGCCAGCTTTCAGCCTCCCGAATGCTATTTCTAAAAATTTATGTTCTCATTTTATTTTATTCTTTGTAAGATTATAGACTTCTAGAAACAGAAGGAACCTTTAGTGATAGTTTAGTAGACTTCCTTGTGTATCTCAAGTCTACTGCTGTTGTCTCATCCCTTCCCTTCGTCCCTGTCCTTCCTCATCCAAAATAGCTCCCAGAATTCCTAATGGGATATGGGTGGTCTTTATGGCTACACTTTGGCCCATCCAGCTCTGGACCATTCCTGCAATGGGAGCATAGGTTGGTTCTCACTAAACCAACCTATAGAGAGACTCAACCATAGGTTGGTCTCTCTCCAAGACCCCAAGCAACTCCACTGCTGCTAGAGCTTTAAATCACTAGGCATTTAGGGGTGCCAGGGTGGCTCAGTCTGCTAAGTGACCGACTCTTGGTTTTGGCTCAGGTCATGATTTCGCGGTTGTGGGATCAAGCCCTATGTTGCACTCACATTGAGCTGAGTGTGGAGTCTGCTTCAGATTCTCTCTCCCTCTCCGCCCCTCCCCTGCTCTTGTATGTGCATGTGCTCTCTCTCTCTCCCCCCCTTCTCTCTCTCCCAAATAAATCAATAAATCTTTAAAAAAAAAGTTAGCAGGCATTTACTAATTACTGACCATGAGCTATGTGAGAGTCATTTAATTCATATCAAAATTCTACAAAGCACATCCCAACCTCACACAGTGAAAAAACTAAAGCATGCAAAGTGTTAGTAGCTTGACTCATGCCCCCAGGCTTCAAGAGTTGAAGCTAAGGTATAAGCCTGGGAATTCTGACTATAGAACCTTTGCTTTGAACTAGTCCATTTTACTGCACTCTTGCAAAGGCAAAGCCCTAAGGGAAGGAAAAAATCGTTCCAAGGTGAAGTCACAGTAGAAAAAGAGTAGATGGGCTTTGGGTTTAGACTGAGCTGAGTCAAATCCTGGTTTTACCAGTTACTTCCCGTTTGATATTGAGAAGATTAATTTTTCTGAACCTTTGATTCTTCATTAGCAAAACGGGATAAGCATGCTATTTCCGTACGGCACAGTAACTGAAGTTCTAGGTGGGGAATGGCTGGCAATGAATGGTGTCTGGTGAATATCAGGTATCCTCTGAAAGCTAGTTTCTCTCCTTTGAGTGGAAGGTTTGGAAGTCTTTGCTTTGCTTGGTAGACACACCAGTCTCAGTGGTTTTTCTGGGGAGCTTAGCACCAGATCTAACACAAGGTTAGGAGACAGTTAGTGCTCTTCTTTAAGCAATGTTTCTTTGTAGCTTTGAGCAGGATCTCTCTTCCCTCCCCACCAGGGCATGAGCTACATTTCCAAGGTTCAAGGCCTTCCATCTCCCTTGAACTTGCAAGGTAAGAAAATTCTGATAAAAAGACTCCAACTTGCAAAAATTAGAAGCCAATTCTCAGAGAGAAAATGACTGAAATAAAACTCTCTCAGCTCAGAGTACAGTGCTTCCCAATCAGGAATGAACATCAGAAATGACCTGTGTGTACTGCTCAATATTTAATTTTATGAACCATATCTTTGAGTGCCCCATCCCACTGAATCCCACTGAATCCCACTGAATCATGATATTTGAGATGGAAACTAAGATCCACGCTTCAAAAGCATCCCTGATTCAGAACCACTGTGCCAGGCATGGTAGAAGGTGCTATGATTGGGTCTACTTAGGGACCTGACCTAGCCTAAATACGGAATCTGCAAGCTGCTGTGCACACGGAGCAGGTGTAAGAAAGCCCGTCTGAAAGCATTGTTATATATTTTATAAAACTGTAGCCAAAAATATGATCCATTTATTCTCTGTGGCTGCACATGCTAAACAGTACCAGGAAAGGCTTTGTGTGATCATGTGAGCAGGTTTGCTTCTGTTTTAACTAGTGAGAACATTGAAACCAACATACGTTGTCCCTCTTAGCGTTCACAGCTCGGAGCTAAATTTAGGGCTCAGTTGCCTGGCCCAGGTGGTGCCTGATACATTTCTTTCCTTGTTCATTTTTACCGGCTTGTGTTCCTGTTTTCATTTTTAGCTATTCTGCTTTATATATATTTTAACATCGCAAGCTGTCTCAGACCCTTTTTTCTAAGTAGGTGGAATATAAATTATGAGTAAATAAATAAAGCCACTGAGGCAATGAGTGACTTCTGAGAAAGTGGAGGTATCATAGGCAGGCAGACACGGCAGGACTGGATATTGTTATAATGGGTTTTTATATTTTGATGATGAAACTATAGCTATTAGCCATGAAATATTGTTTATACATTGTTGCCTCTGATATGTTTATTAATTGATTTGTATAAACTCACATAAATAGTTTATTAATATGAATAGTTTGCATTGTGGGCTTGTTTTCTTCCAATTGATCTGAGGAGAAACACGGGGACAGTATTGCTCCCGTCAGCTATTCACCCCCCCCACCCTCCCCTCCTGAGCGCATCCACCCTTCCCTGCTCCTGGAGGCCCTCCTGCCCCCGTTTCTCTGGGGGAGACTTTCTGCTTTTTCTCTCTGCATTTGCAACTACTGGTCCCCTAGGTCCTTCCTTTCTCATCATGTACCTTGTCTCCTTCCTCTGGTTTCCCCGCAGCTCCTGCAGTTTCTCCCAATTAAGAATGAAGAGGTTCAGCCAATTTCAGTCCTAAAACTGGGAAAAACTGTCAGTGCCTTTAAGGGATTTCAACGCTCTTCATGAAGATGTGCTATGTACTCATACAGAACTGCCTTGGCTTGTTCACAAGCTCCATTCATTCTTTCGTGCTACCAGGTTGTGCTTTAGTGCACTTAAGACATCTTATTACCCAATCATTCTCGACTGGGTGCAATGCCGGCAAATCCCAGGCATCCTCCAACATGAGTTGAGTAGATTCAGACAGATCTGGCCCAAATTATTCACAAACAGGTGAGGAAGCAGAACTCAGGTGCTCGGGCCAGCCTTTCATTAACCTTGAGGAAGTCCTTTATTACATTTTCCTGGGGCTCAGCAGTATCTGGCTTTTGGGTGAAAAGTTTCAGAAAGATTATGCACAAGGAGTTTTAGATATCGACACACTTAGGAATGCCCAGATTGGTCAATTTTTCAGTGTGCTTCTACCTCCTTTCATTTGTCTTGATTCCCCAAAAGGACCAGTGGCTGCCTCACATATTGGCTTGTTCAGCCAGGGTCTATATTCATCAGTTCTCCTTCTCATGACATCCTTCCTGTTCATATTGCCAAAGAGTTACTTATCATTTTCTGGTTTTCTATGTCAATTTCAGAAAATATGAAAAAATCCAGTGGAGTTGGTATATCAAAGTGCCTGCGTGGAGATGTAGTTGGAAGAATGGGGTTGATGCACATAATGAGTACAAAATGCAATTATAATATTCAAGAACACATCCAATATGGTGACTTACATTCTCCCATCAGTGGATAGAGACTATATTGAGAGTTAGTACCATTAAAATTTGGTTGATGAATTATGTTATCAAATCATTGGGTACTGAGTCAGATTTAAAACCAGCTACAGAGCGTTTAGTATTATGCCTTGGTGGTTGCTTCAATGTGAAAAGAAAAGAGAGATAAGGCCTTCTTGGTCTTACCTAGAGTCCCAGAGTTTATGTGGGTTGGGGGAAATGTGGCCCACCACCTTTCCTTCTGCACACAAACGGTGTCAGTCACTTTGACTGATAGTCCAGCAGGCAGAGAATGAGGGCTATGAAACTATGGCTTGTGGCAAACTGCATATAATCATGTTTTTCATTCTGATTTTAAATGATTTCTTTCAAGATGAATTGTTTTCATCATGATGTTTCGTTTTCCAATTGCCTTTATTAAAAACAAAACAACGGCAGTAGCAAAATAACAGGATGATGTTCTTCATTAAAGAAATATGACTAAGCATCATATGACACCATTTTAAATCCAGAGTTCTATGCATTTAACTGATCAAGTTTCTTAACTATAATATGCAAATCTTGCAGGCCGTGATTCTGGAGGGTGTAGTTTAAACCTTGACTACTTTGCTATTTCTTGGACATTCTCAACCCAGGTCTGCCAGTTGGTTTAATGCAGGATATCTCTCTCTTTCTCTCTCTTTGTTGGTTACATCTTTCCCCATTCCTTTTAAATTGCCTAAACCTGTTGTCAGTTCCAGTTTGAATTTTCTGTTCCAGGGATAGAAAACTAGTTGTGAATTATGATCAGAGAAAACTTTGATACTAGGCAGTGCTGTGAAGGATAAACTCAGTGAGGTGAGAGCGAGGTTCCCTCTTCTGGTGCCTCTTGGTATCTTAGGACCCAATGGAGCAGCCGTTGGTAAAATGGTAAGAGTAGGGATTTGAGCTCCAACAGAATCTGTGTCATATCCTGAATGTTCCCTCTATCTGCCAACCATGACTTGAAAAAATTGCCAAACCCCCCTCAGCCTGATTTCACCACACTTAAAATGGGATTAGTATTCTCTCCTTTAAGAATCTTCTCCTCACCATCCACTGTTCCCCACTTAACTGAAAACCCTGCTTTATTGTTCTCTTATATTAGGCTTCCTGGAAATATTTTATGTGAAAATTGTGTTTTCTTGCACTTCAAAAGGCAAAACGATTGAATATCCCATCTTAGAGTGGTTTGTGAGTTCCCCGAAGGTGGGATCTGTGGTTTGCCCATTGCTGTCTTTAGAACACAGTCAAGGACCTGATATGCAATCCAGTAGCCTCTGAATTGATTTTGGAATTTTGAACGAGTAGATAAATAAATGAATGAAACTAGATAATGGAAACAATTTCTCGTTCTATGTCCCTTAGCCAAGCACTCTTGTAATTGCTGTTGTAACAGAAGTAGAATAGAAAGTAGATCAGGAAACCTTTTTGTAGGAAATATGTGCTGGATTTTATGTTATAAGAAGGCAGAAGTATCCCTTAAACTTCCCTATTTACAGGGACCTGTACATAGCCTCACACAATTCATCATTTCATAAAGCCCTCTGATGATGTTATCATCAGAAAGGATGATAAACCTCTCGTACGTGGTCTCCAATGGACATTGTTCCAGAGATGGATATGGCCAACTGGCCGAGAAAGATCTCTTACCCACTCATTTCTTTGTCCTTTTGTTTATTCTCTATTATTCCACATAGTGAAAGGCTTTCCCAGGGCTATTTTTTGGTTCATCCTTTTTTTTTAGAGCACCGAGAAGTGGCATCCTGAGGGGTAACTGATGGCAGAGGAAGTAAGGTAGCTAATAGGCAGGGGAAGAGGAGTCTTGTGTACAAGGGAGAGTCAGGCCACAGAAGTGACACTTGACAATTTAGTTTTGAGCTTCTCCATTATTTCCAGTAAAGCGATTTCCTTGACATTTCCTTGTGGCATTTGAAAGGGAAAAAAGTGGATTTTTTTTTTCTTTATCATATTGTTTTCCTTTTTCTCCATCTCCAGAGTGATTTACCTGGTCTTTCTCCAAAAGTCAACACTCCTCAGAGTCTAATAAACAGTGTGAGTGTTGTACAAGTATGCACATTTGTGCTCCTCAGTCTGCGTGGGAGTCTGTGTACACATATGTGAATGCACACAGGTTGTTGGGTCAACAGCTGTGGCCCCAGTAGGCTAAATACTGCCCCTCGAGCTTGTGGTAGGGTCCTAGGAATTCGACAAACTGCCGGGTGCACGTCCAAGGGCCGACTCAAGGATGCTCCGGTCCCCTCTCTCCACGTTCTGACTCTCAGCATGTGGATTACTGCACCCAATCTCTAGTCTCCAGGCTGTCCTCAGGTACCTGGCCCTATTCCTCACCCAGTGTGTGATCATGAAAAGACCAATTAATTATCACCTTAGCCCAAGCAAAACATAATTAGAGAAATCTGCTAGAAGAATAACATATGAGGCATTCCAAAGCCAAAAGCAGGTCAAATTCTGCCATGAAGAGTGTCAGGAAACTGCGTTTTCATCTTCTCTCCATACGCCAGACCATCTTTAAAGAGGTATTACTCAGGACTGCAGCAGAAGCAGCAGTAGCTGAGAAGCTGAGAAAGACCCGGGTGGATGAGGGAGACATTCTCATTTTCTCTGTCTTTAGAACGAAAATAACTATGGCTGTGCCAGAGGGGTAGTGTGAGATTTAACAAAATGGCATGTGTAAACTGTAAAGGTCTCTATGAACACAAAGTATAATTTTTATTGAACTGGTACTTGCCATACTGAAATTGTACCCAAGCCCTGATCTACAATGGCCACTCTTTCAGACAGTTCATGTTAAGGATCTCCCCCGTTAAGACTTTGCATTTTACAGTGCTGCCTGCCAGGACCCATACAGACTCTCACACTGCTTCTCTCTTGGTTCAGTCCGGGGCATTGGAGGGGTTGGCTGTCTTCAAATTCACTTCCAGAAGGTATCTTCCAGAATTTTTGACTCACAAAAACCTCATGGGAATGTTCTGACTTGCCACAGAATGTGCCCACGGAGTCCCAGAGACACATGGGCTCGTACCTGCTGGCCCTGAGAGGGGCCCTCTGTGCTTCCTCCCAGGGGTGCTGCAGGTTCGCAGCACTGATGAAATATACCCATAGAGGGCATGCTTAAATCTCTGTTGGGTCTCCATTTCTCTTTTTTTAAATGCTTACGGAATAAATGGAATTTATAATCAGAAACCATAAAATGCCAGATTTATTACTCATCTTGATGACAATATTTAATAACTCGTGTGTAGTTTATCACATCTCTCTAATGCTCTGTTGTGGAATTTTACTTAAAGAGATTCCATCCTCTATGTCAAACTATCTTTGGCACTAAAGGGGAATAATATCCTTTTGAGTAAGGGGTATGGAGGTGTCAGGAGAATGCTCAGCACCCCACAGGTGGTTTGGGAAATCTTGGGTCCCCAGGGCAGGGCTAGACTCTTCCCAAATGGTGAGGTTCTCACGACACCTGTCATGCGAGGCATGTCAGACCTTCCTCATCTACTTCAAGTGCCAAAAATTCCCTGTTTGGAGATTGATTCCTTTGAGCCTTGAAGACATCTCCTTTTCAAGTGTTCCCTGTTAAGTTTCCGGTATCCTCGGAAGGAAGACTCGTTATCAGAGAAATTGGGGATTATGGAATAGCCAGTTGAAACATCCTGTGAGAAGGACATACAGGGCAGCAGCTAGAGGTAGAGAAAGGAAAAGGGCTCAAGAGGAAGTAAACACAAGTGGGGCAAGAGCAGAGTTGACGTACTTGACCGTTTCGATTGATCCATAGACTTGTCCTTGTAAACTTCTTTCTTCTGGTTTTGGAGTCTCTTAAAACAAAGAAAGAAGGAGAGAGAGCTCTTTGCCTGAACGGAGGCCCCATCACCCTAAATACTGCAGTGTTTACCTCCCCCAAACAAGAACTCTATCTTTCTTACCAATATATAAGCCTCCCAATCAGGAAATCAGTATGATGCCAACCCAACCTTCCAATCCATGGAACTCATTCATGTATTGCCAGCTGTCTTAACAAAGCCTCTCTTTCTTTCCTGGCCGAGGATCTTTTCCAATAACACACATTTAATTCAGGTGTCTTAACTCAGTCTACTTCAATCTGGAATCATTCCTTGGCCTTCGGTCTTCCTTGTCCTTATGGGACTTCCAGTGTATCCAGACCTTCCATTCTATAGGATGGCTCTAAACCTGGGTCTATCTCACCTTTGTTTATGACCAGGTATTCTTGGCAGGAACCTCACAGAAATGACATTGCCGTCAGGAAGACATCGGGAAGCACAATATCCACAATGTCCCACTCTTGCAGATGTTAAACTTGATTCCTTAGTAAGGTAGTACCTGTCTGGGGTTTCCAGTGTGTGGAAAAAAAAACCCTTCCTGGAAACATGAAAATGTCTAAATTCAAAGTTGTCTTGATGCCATGCCCCACGCCCAAATCCTAATCTTTAACACTCCTTCACCTAAACTGAAGTAAGGTTGATGGAGTTCATTCAGCAACAGAGGGCAAAATAGAGGATTTCAGCAAGGTGGGAATGGAAAATAGTCAGCTTAGTATAGTTGCAATGCTTTGGAAGAACATGACAGGTTTCATATTCAAAATATTCTCTATATTATTTTTTCAAAAAAATATTTATTTGAAAAATGCTTATTTTATTTTTCACTTTCTGAATCACAAGAAAAGATGAATCTAGCTACTCTGGGTCTTATGGATAAACTTCCAAAAAGATCCCTTGCTCAAGCTGTAGCTCTTCTCTTGCAGTCTTAAATAGTTGTCCCAAATTCCTTTCTTCTCCCTGGATTCCATATATAGTCTTCTTTATGTTTCAATGGTCTGTGGCCTTAGAATCTCGGAAAGCTGAATGATCTATTTTACAAGGGCCGTTTTAGGATTTTTGTGTTTGTGTGCATAGTGTTTATGATTTGTTTATTTTTTGTTTTTCTTTGCTTTCTGGTTTTGCCACCTCCAAGAATTAAAATAGCAGAATAGAGCCTTAGTGGACCAGAGAGGTAGAGACAGGAGACACAGAAAAATCAACTTCCCTCTTTTACTTGTTTCCCCACCCTCCTTCACCATGCACAACACACACATACACACACACACATACACACATGCACTCACGCACGCACATAGCCATCTGGGCGAATCTCTAAATCTTTTCTAACCCAACAGACAAATTATAGAATTCTCCATAAAGACAACCAAGAGTAGCAATTCTGAGGTGACATTTCCCCCACCCTTTCTCAAACCACTGCTGAAGCCTTGAGGAGCCTCCACTCCTTTCTGGCACAAGCCTGGCAATGGAGCTCCTGTGCTCGCTCAGTTCCATGGCTAACGGACCTGGGTCTAATGCTAAATTATAGTCTAGAGAAGGAGAGGACTCAGGGGGCAGATGATCACAGGCTATAAATACCTTCAAGGAAACAATGCAAATGAGGAAAGGGAATTATTCATTTGCTCGGCAGGTGCTAGGACAAGAAGCAATAGCCTGGAGCCGAAGAACAGAACATTCAGGCTGGAGATTAGCAGAAAACCTCCTCACACAGAGTTTCCTGCCCAGGGCTCTGGACTTTGGAGTCCAGTGCCTGGTACCAGGGACAGAAGCCTGATAATAGACATTGGGAAGAATTCCTGACAGATTGAAGGGTCACAGGAGCAAACTCAGAGCTTTCTGGTTATTATCTGTATTCCTAGGATGACATCCACATAAATTCCTTTGCCTCCAGCACTTAATTTCTAACCTGGCTGTTCAGGAAACAAATTCCAATTTGGGACAGCTGAAAGATTAACTCCAAGTCTCACTCTTCCTTTTGCCCCCCAAACTGGGAGCATCTGTAGTCGAGGCATGGTGACCAGCATCCAGCCCTGCTAATCCCATATGCAAAGATGTAGGGCCAGATTTGGACTGACACTGTTGGATGCTTAAAGGATCCAGTAGGAGAAGCAGGGGGGAAGAATTCCACCAATAATTATTACTGATTATATTATTATTTGACTGCTTTTGAATGTGTGCTTTTTGAATACTCAATAATAAGTATTAGGTGGAACAGAAAAAAATAAGGACTCACCTCGTTTGAACTCCAGCTCTTCCACAGCCAAATGAATGGCACTGAAGAAGTGTTAACTTAGCCTTTTTGAGCCGGAGAAAGTAGGCTAATAATGCCTACCTCTGACAGCTGGTGTGAGATTCAGGTAAACGAATTAGCACAGGCCTGTCCCATAGCAAACAGGTAGTTTCTCGATTTCTCTCTCCCCCGCTACCACCCAAATCTCCCACCTTCAAAGAAGTATGCAGATTATTGGATTTGGGGACTGATTTATACAAACATACATGCGTGTGTGTGTATGTGTGTGTGTGTGTGTAGGTAGATACCTAGATATGGATATAGATATAAATATATATTTTGTGAACTCTCCATCCATTCTATCAATACCTACTTAGTACAAAAGGAAGCACATGATAAGTGCTTAACAAATACTTACTGAATTATATTACTTGGGGTGGCTTTGTGGGCATCTCCCTGGACATCCTTAAAACTGGAGGTTTTTATTTTATTTCTGGTCATTTCTGCTGGAAATGAATTGGTGGCAACAGTGATCACCATTGTTAGATAGAAGCGTGGGTCTAGACTTTACTGACCTCCCCAGATCCCACCACCTTTGAGAGTTACACCAGCACCCGCGGTCTGGGCCAGCCCGCTGCCTTCTGATGAATCTCAGGACACATGATGGACACATAGCTTGGACCCTGACACCACTTACTGAGGTTTTAATAATACCTATACATGTCTTTTTCAGTGCTAACCATTTTTTAAAAAAGATTTTATTTATGTGAGAGAGAGAGCATAAGCAGGGGGAAGCTGGAGAGAGAGGCAGGCTCCCCACTGAGCAAGGAATCCGATGCGGGACTCGATCCCAGGACTCTGAGATCATGACCTGAGCCGAAGGCAGATGCTTAACTGACTGAGCCACCTAGGCGCCCCCCATTTTCACCTGAAAGCTAGCTCTCTGCTTTTATAACCCGATTCAGCCAGCTCTGTCTCTCTGGCATCCAAAGGTCACTTGAATCACTGGTGGAAATTGGTAATCTGTAGCCATCTGGCATCCCCACCTAGTTCACTGCTCCGTGGGATTCCACACTCAGAAACTCCTCATTGTGGGCTTTTTTCATGGTGCTTCTTGTCCTGTCTACACTTAGGAAGTGTAGAGCCACAAAAGGCCATCTCTTAGTCATGAACCAAATGTCATGAGCCTCCAGGAGACTTGTCATGGACCTTCTTATTGAAAGGAATCCGTATATTCCCAAATGATCTGCTTTCCCACACAGATTTCCTGTCTTTTTCAGCCCTGATTTCACTACTTTCTGATCTCCTATGAAGGCCCTTGCTCAGCTGTCCAACTGAATTTAGGTCTCAACTGTTTGTTATTTGCCCTTCATTTGGTTGTCCTCATTAACACACACTGAGCACTTACTATGACAAATTAAGGCAACTTGAACGTAGGCAAATGTTCCTTTTTTACAACCCTTACTCTCAACAGTTTGAGGAGGCACTGCAGTCATGGAAAGTACACGGATTTGGAGTCAGAAACACCGGGTGTGAATCCTAGATTGGCCACTTATTAACTATATAGTCCCGGGTAATTAACTTGATCCTGCAGGATTTTAGTTTGGAGATAATAAAACCCACCTAAAGAATAGCGATGAGGGGCGCCCGGGTGGCTCAGTTGGTTAAGTGTCTGCCTTTGCCTCAGGTCATGATCCCAGGGTCCTGAGATCGAGTTCCGCATTGGGCTCGCTGCTCAGTGGGGCGTCTGCTTCTCTCTCTCCCTTTACCCCTTCCGTGCTCACGCTCTCTCTCACACTGCTCTCTCTCTCTCTCAAATAAACGAATAAACCTTTAATTTTTTTTAAAAGAATAATGGTGAGATCTCGTTACACATTCACAACCACACCGCCTCTGATGTGGAGCAGCCAGTAATTTGTGGATGATAGTATCGAAGACACACTGAACGTCGTGTATGGAGAGCAAGGATGTGCCACAGCATTGGCCTCCCCTGTTAAGAAAAGCTTAAAAAGGGGCGCCTGGGTGGCTCAGATGGTTAAGCGTCTGCCTTCAGCTCGGGTCATGATCCCAGGGTCCTGGGATCGAGTCCCACATCGGGCTCCTGGCTCAGCGGGGAGCCTGCTTCTCCCTCTGACCCTCTCCCCTCTCATGCTGTTTCTCTCTCGCTCTCTAAAAAATAAATAAAATCTAAAAAAAAAAAAAAAGAAAAACTTAAAAAGGCACTAAGAAAGTTTAGAGGAGAGAAAGATTATTTCCCACGTTCTTTTAGGAAAGAACAAGAAGACGTTAGGATTGTCATATTTTCAAATCATGATTCATTTCTTCCCAATCCCTGAGTACCTTGTCTTCCTACTGTTCAATGCTGGTGACTGGACGATAGGATAGGTGACCATGAGGGACCCCCCAGGGAGACAGGGCTGAGGCGTGAGCGGCTGTTCCAAGGACACGTGCCACACCGTGCCAGGATGCGCAGCTGCAGGGTAGGACCCACCTCCATCACGGGAGGGGAACAATTTCACACAGCTTTCTTCTCTTTGTGTAACATAAATTTGTTGGGATTTAGAAAATTGGGTGAAACCCAGGGAAGCTTCACAGAGGCAGGATACATTCTGACCAAGTGCCTGAGAGAACGTCTTGCCCATAGGGAAAGGGTAACATTAGACTACGTTATACTACACATGTCACATGTACGTGACAGTTTCCCAGAAAAACAGAACGGATGGGATGTGTGTGTATGCACAATAACTGTGTGTTTGTGTGTGTATACATGTATATATTTGATATATGCACATGGGTATATATGTATATGTATAATGTATAATATTAGAAAGAGAGAGAGATTTATTTTAAAGAATTGGCTCATATGATTGTGGATGTTGGGGAGTTTGGGGTAGAGCTGGCCGGCAGGCTAGAAACCCAGGGAAGAGATGATGCCACTGTCCAAGTCCCAAGCGTGCTAGCGGAATCTCCTCCTCTCCAGGGGAAATTTGTGCTTTTCTATTAAAGTTTTCAGCTAATTGGAGAGGACCCACCCACTTTGTGGAGGGCAATCTGCTCTGCTCAAAATCAACAGATTTAACCCCTTCTAAAAATTACCTTTACAGAAACATCTGGAATAATGTTAGCCCACATATCTGGGTGCTGTGGCTCAATGAAGTTGACACATAATACCAACCATCAGAGCATGATGGAGAAGTTACTTCACAACACACATGCTTAATTCTCCTCCCTTCATTCCTAGAGCATCTCACAGGCAGTGGGCTTTGGACTGAGCTTCACATGTAGTGGGGAAAGTGGGGGGAAAGGCAATTCACAACTGAGATGAAGAAGTACGTATTTGCAGAATAGAAAGAAGAGGGAGTAAATATTCTTTGCTAATTTTTGATGGGTGCTGAGGCAGGCGATTCTTAGCCTAATTATAAAGATCCTTGAATGCCATGTTGAAAAATTTAGGCTTGATGCAATTAGCAGTTGACAAGAGTTAAGAGTTTCTACTTCATTTTGTTCCTTCCTTTTCTCCACTAAGAAAAAATAGAGTGAAATGGAAAAATTCAGAAAATCACGCGTGCCTGGGCCAGTCTGTATGAAGGAACAGAGGCCGTAGTCCCAGGGACAGAAAATGTGGGCATATCCTGGGTGCATATTCCTACGGAGGATAGGAAATCTGGCAGTACCTGGAAGAGGAAAGAACCCCTCTGCTCCTCAGCCTTGCGCCCAGCAAGTGGCCCAACCAGCCCCCATAAATGAGAAATCAGGGATTTCTCTGGTTGTTTGCTGCTTGTCAAGGCCTACACATCAGCACCTAACCTTTTCACGCCAATTACAGTGCATCTCAAATAATTAAAAAGGGAAAGTCAAAACATTAATATTTCATATTCAAAGGTCATGATATCTCCAGTCTCCTTTCCGAAGCTGGTGAGAGAGAACTCGCAGGCTTCCCCCACCATGATGCCATAAAATCCAAACAGAAATCATGTTCCATCTCAGGGTGCCAGAAGCCAGAGCCTGTCCAGATCATGGTGGGATTCTCAGAGACCTCTGAGTTATGGTCATATTCACAGTCTCGGGTTTGAGAAAGAACAAAGACAGCACCTGGTCTACTCCCATCATTGTGCAGATGATGGAACCAAAGTCTGGAGAGGAGTGCTTTTCTCTGTGTTACACACTCATTTCCAGAAGACTAGAACTTAGTTTTATGACTCCCCATCAGTGTGCATTCTCTTTGGCTTGTGTTAGACACTCAGTGTCTGACACTTTGCAGCAGAAAGGTGGTAGAGAAAAAATGATAGACCAGTGCCTGAAAGTCTCTGTTCAAAGGTGCTTCCTTCAAAGGTGCAGAACTATGATCTATTTTCAAGGTAAACTTTATTTTCGTGACAAAAGAAGAGAGAGTGCATGCATCTTTGTACATGGGGATGAGTTGCTATTCATAGGCAGATGCTGTAAAATGTGAGGAGTCTTACCTATAATTAAATGACTGCGTGTTTCTGTGTGTTGGCTTAGGTGGCATTCGGTAGCTACAAATGATAATATTTAAGATTTATTGAATACTTAATATGTGGCAGGAGGTATTCGAAGAGCTTCAAAGGAATTGACTCAGTCAATCTTTGCAGCAATCCTATGAGTTAGATACTATCAGTGTCCCTATTTTACAGATAAAGAAACTGAGATGCTGTATGTTATTAATATATCCCGGTCTCATAGCTAGAAAATGGTGGAGCTGAAATTTGTGACTCTGGAGACAAGGATCTTAACTCCTACACCACGAAGCCCATTTAGCTTCACATATCCAGAGAAAATACCATCCATGAAAAGTAGATCATGCACAAATAAAAGGTCTTTGGGTCTAGCGCAGGCAAACATTGGAGTCCAAATAAAATGCCAGTCAGAGGGCTCGAAGAAGAGATCACAGTGCAAGAAATCTTGGGAAGAGGGGACAATAGGAAGAAGGTGAACAATCTTATCTTGGGTTGGTGATAGAATCATGCCCTTGAAAGATGAATTGACTAATCCGGGAGGAACTATATCCCTAGTAGATTCCTGGGACAAAACACTCAAATACAGAGGAAGAAGATTAAGGTCCTTTCTAGGACTTTAGAATGGCTAATATATTGAGTTTCTCCAAGATCCAGATCCAGTTCTTAGCTCTCAATCTGAATTATATCATTCAATCTTCACAGCAAACCATGACGAAGGTACTGTCAGTATCTCTATTATCTGAGGCCCAGAAAGTTCCAGAAAATGAGCTCAGATTTACCAGCCAGGTAAGAGCTGAGCTGAGTCAATGTGGAGACACTCACAGAGTTGGGTGAAGTTTCAGGGATTCTTCACCCTAATGTGAGGACTAGTCCTCAGAAATGGACCAGGGTTGATGGAGGTCTCAGTTTTGAGGAGTAAGCAAGTCTGCAAAAGTTGGGTGGTCCACCACCAAACAGGTGATGGATGGTCACTGGACTAATTGTGGTGATCATTTCCCTGTGTATACAAATATTGAACTATTATGTTGTACACTGGAAACTAATATAATGTTATATATGAATTATACCTCAATTAAAAAAGAATTGGCATCATACGTAGCCTGGGAAGCATGACAGATGGGATTCATTCATTCACCTATGTTGACTACTCACCATGTTCTAGGCACTGGGTATACAAAGATGAACAGGAAGAAAGGGCTCCTGCCCTCACAGAGCTAATAGTGTGACAGGAATCACTTGTAAGGAAAAGGAAGAGAGACCTAGCATATCTCTGATGACTGATCTACTATGGCGAAGCTGTTCCCTCAAACAGCACTTTTTACACTATTCCAGGCAGGTGGGGGACCCTGCAGAGTATTGGCTGACACATAAAAATGGCCTTCTACATTTCTGCTGACATGTCATCTGTATCTGATGGAGCAACATCTTCATTATGAAATTAGATGAAAATTCTGATGCACAGACTAATAGATAACATCCCACGCTCTTCTTCAGGAGCTGGAGCAACAGAAACAGCAAAGAGCAAGGAACGGAGCCAGAGCCTGCCCCCACCCCATCCGATTCCATTTTCATACCCACCTGTCATCGCCCCACAAACGTCATTAGCTCACAGAGGGGATGGTGTCTCATTGCATTATCAGCCACCACCACAACAAAAGAGCTTTTTGTACAGAGGCTGCTGTGAAATTACGGAAAAACTAGATAAGTTTTATACAAGAAGTTCCCTGGTGGGGTAGTGCTCTCTGCACACCCAGAACCTGTGATTTCTAGCACAAGAGCGAGCAAACTTTCTCTTTAGGAAGTTTGTACACTGAGGCCACTGAAGATCGGAGAGATGAAATTATTCAAAATCTGAAGACTGATACCCTGAAGACCCTTTCATTCTTTTCTACCCAGGGAGGGAACAGTATGAGTTACTCCTTAGAGATGGAGCACCTGCCTCTCTACCTTTCCTTTATTATCCATGGTTTTCCCAGGAGATGCCTCTCTGCCATGCTGGCTCTGTCGGCCAGCACAGTTTCAACTTGACTGCTGCATGAGGACCAGCCAGGCACAAGCAGGGCACAGTGGAGCCAAGGGGCAAGTGAATTTACCCCTGTCGGTTCACTATGCCCTCATTAAATGCTCCTTTCCTTCAATCCCTGCCATTTACCTGTGTGTGCGAATTGCCCCCACTATGAAAACTATGAGCTCCCCTTGAATGAAACCACACCTGCATGCTCCCAGCTGGCCAGGGAGAGAAATTTCCACCTGGGCTGAGAGGGTTGCTGGGTCTCCTGGGGCCATGTCTAATTCCCCAGACATTAACATTCTTTGACTCATCCTCTGCCCAGGTGCAAGGAGACCCTCTGCCTTCAGCGGGGGCCATGCAAAGGGAGCCTTTTAGGTGCTCTCAGCTGGGTTCTGTTTTTTAGCTGGTGGAGCAGACCACTCTCCCATCCTGGGTTGAGTTATTTTTGCTCATATTTGAGCTCTGTATCTGAAAGAATCCTTTCTAGGCATGCCTCTTGGATTTATAGAGTGAACGATGTCCATGTGGAACCCCTTTTCTCACTTCTCAGTAGGGAAGGATTCCCTGTAGGGTTGTTTTGAGTGCCTGCTTCCCTTTCCCAAGTGCAGGCCTGCACTGGGGATTCGGATGGATGAGATTCCTGCGCTCCAAAGCAAAAGGTGCAAAAAGAACTCAGAGATGTCGAGGGAACTTTCCTGTGAAGCTCTGACCAGGACCATGGGAGAGCCAGACTTTGCTATCAGCTATTCTACTTTTCTAGCAAGGAGAAAGGGGCTCATGAAACCAATGGGCCTGGGTTTCTATGCCCCCCTGAGGAGGGATTCCCTGGAAATTGCTTCTTATTCTATAGTTTCCATCTGTCCTTCTCAAGGACACCAAGAACACTCATTTACAGAGTGCCTCCTGTGTGTTAGGCTCTTTCCCATACATTATCTCATGTAATCCTCAGGATAAACCTGCAAATGGGCACAATTACCTCTACTTTACAACTTGGGAACCCATGGCTTAGAGTGGTTAGGTTGACTGGCTAGTGAAATCCACCCAATATAACTCCAAAGCCCCATTGTGCAGCTGGGTCCTTTGATCTACCTCCTCTCTGTTATTAATCCAGCCCTGTTTAGTCCCCAGTTCACTGCATTTCTCCTCACCATTATTAAGACTTTAGGCTACAAACATAGCTATCTTCTTCCAGGCTTTTCCTTTATCTCTCTCCAGTGTCCTTCCATCCCACCCTAAGGGGGCTGCTTCCCTCTTGAGGAGCCTGAAACCAAGCTACGAATGTTACATCCGGAGTCACCTTTCTTCTTCATGTGAAAGACACATCCTCAGCCCCCACTGATTTGGCAAATCTCTGATAGTAAACATTTACTCTCTAGCACTGAATTCTATTCTTCTCTCTGGGGTTAACCTTGTGGTGGCTGAGCCTTTGGGGTTGAGGAAAATCTGCCTTTGTTGTCTAGTAGATCAAGGATTAACATCTGATGACAGAGAAGAATTTCTGTTGTGGGTTACTAATATGCCAAGGATACTATTGAGACATGGACCCTTTTCTTCCAAGTGCCAGAGAGAAACTGACTTTGTTTCTGATATGTCAAACAGCTGTGCCTCAGTAGCAGTGTATGTTACATGAGGCATTTATCTACAAGGGCCCCCTGCTATCAGAGACTGCATTCCACTATGGATAACAGAAACCCATGTTCCTAGACTTAACTACAGAGCATGAAGTCCAGAGATAGGCAGACTCCAAGAGGAGCAGCTCCATGATGTCTCTGGGAGGTTTCTACTTCCAGACCACAGACCAGATCCTCATCATGTGGCTGCACCTCAGGGGGAATTAGACATGGCCCCAGGGAGCCAGTGAATGTAGTTCTTAGGCCCGTTAGTACCCTAAACCAACTCAGGGATAGTTGAGTAAGGATGATGGGGAGGACATATATTAGGTAGATAACAAGCAGATATCTTCTGCTATATAGATGTTTTCTTTTTCCTTCCTTCCTTCTTTCTTTCTTTCTTTCTTTCTTTCTTTCTTTCTTTCTTTCTTTCTTTCTTTCTTTCTTTCTTTCTTTCTTTTTATTTGACAGAGACAGCAAGAGAGGGAACACAAGCAGGGGGAGTGGGAGAGGGAGAAGCAGGCTTCCTACGGAGCTGGGAGCCCTATGCAGGGCTCGATCCTAGGACCCTGGGATCATGACCTAGCCGAAGGCAGACTCTTAACGACTGAGCCACCCAGGCGCCCCTGTAGATGTTTTCTAGGATAGAAAAGAAGCTGTTAGAGGGAAGCTCTAACACTCTAGACTGTTCTTAAAGATAGAGCCCTCCATTGGCTCTCACACTATTACAAGGGTCTCTTAACAGTCGCGCCTTCTTACCTCTCACCTCATCAATCAGTCATCCACTTCTGCTCAAGACATCTGTGTTGTTCTACTGTAGTTTTTATAGTTAGGGGAGGATTATTAATTTTGTCTATTATATAAAGAATTCATAATGGTGGTAGAGATATTAAAATTAGTATGACAGCAGGTAGAATAGTTCAAAATGAATCATGCTTCTACCTTTTTGTAAAAACTCCACTGAATCCCCATTTCCAACAAAATGAAACCCAAACCCTCCAGCAAGTCATGTAGGTTTCTTCTTTCCAGCTTCATCTCCCACCATTCCTCAGACATTTCTTGATTTTTTAAAAACATGCTATGATGATGGGGCACCTGGCTGGCTCAGTTGGTTAGAGCATATGACTCTTGTTCTTGGGGTCGTGAGTTCAAGCCCCACATTTTGGTGGAGCCTACTTTAAAAAAAAAAAGCCGTGATCTTTTAAACAAAGTTCCATTTCCTTCTTCTTCCTGTACTTTGCTTGAAATAATCTGATCCTTCTTCCCCAACTGGCAACTTTCTACCTACCCTACAAAACCCATCTCATCTGCTAAGTGTTCCCCAACTCCCCTGATCCTCATTTCCAAAAGCTAAGACTTCCTAGGTATCACAATCTTCGGTCCTATCACACTGTTGATAATTTGTATACATGTCTAATCTCCTCTGGGATGTGAATACAGGTGCTTATACACCACTTAGCTGTTGTAGCTAGCACCCTATTTGCTACATTGTATTTACTCATTAGATCATTATAATAGCACAGTTCTGACACTTTATATGAAGGTGGTACTATTATTGTTAGCCCCATTTTGCATATGAGAAAACCAGTGCAGGAAGAGAGTAATGGGTTACATTTATACCTTCACAAGTGAAAGAGCCTTGATTGGAAGCTTGGCTTCTGGTTCCAATGGCAATACTTGTAGTCATTGCTCAACACTGCTTCCCAGTAACGTATCTGATTAAAGAATGAATGAGACCATAGATATTGTCCAGCCTGTTTGCAAAGGGTATTTTGTACTGCAGGGAAATGAGCAGATCATTCCCCTCCAGCTTATGACTCACTTTTGACCCATCTGCCAACCAAGTTCTCCTGCCTTAGGCAGTGAGCCTGTCACAGGTGGGGGCTGCCCTTCTTTGGGTTCAGCCCCAGGTTCAGTCCCCTCAGGTCGAAGGTCAGACTGTAGCATCCTCACATGGCTCCCTAGTGATGCCCGCCTCCCCCTCCCTCTCTGCCTGCCCAGTCGCACCGTGCCCCCCCCCCCGCCCCTTCCACTTTTCCTGTCACAGATGTAAAATCCACGCAACCATCTCTGACGCTGCTAACCACAGGCATTCAGGAACAGTCTTGCTCCAAATCCTGCCTCCTATTTTCATATTTCCTGTGGCGTTTTATAGAAATAGCAGAACAATTGCTCATCCACAGGGGGTAAAGAGAACAGGATTTTATATAATTAAATGTTAAAGTGACAAAGTTTTTCAACCTACGGGGGAAGTAACCGGAAGGGAAGGTGGGGTGGGGATGGTCCAGGGGCGAAGGAGAAGCCTGGGCTGTGCAACAGTGATGTAGCATCCAGCTTTAATTCTCTCTCTCTCTCTCTTTTTATTTGTGACAAGGACAGTGGACATAATTTGTGCTTTTTGTTCTGCCCCTCCTTCTATCGACTTGTAGCAGCAAGCTCCAAGTGGTGATGGGTCTCTGCCAAAGGCTGTTTGGCATCACCTGCTTCCAGAGGGACCTCTGGATTTTAGAAGTGTTGATAATTTCTTTCTATCTTTTGCATTTGTGTAAGAGGAAAAAAAAGGTAGCTCATCTCCCAAAAGAAACATTCTTAACATGATAACAGACAGAGAACAGAAACATCTGTCTGTAGCAAGCATGCTCAGAATTTCCCCATAAACACAGGTTTCCATGAAAACCAAACAAAGGAACATAAGAGAAAGGCCAGGCACATTCCACTTCAGCTCCCAGATGTCAATGAGTCTGATGGCCTCATTCCTTTTAAGGGCAGGGGACTAGAAGATGAGCCGGGGCCCCAAGGCTGCACCCAGCCTTCACCCAGCCTGCACCAGGGCCAGCCTCACACAAGGCCTCCTTCCCACACGCTCAGGCGCACACATACACCCTCTCTAGCCATTTGTTCCTTTGATGTGTGCTAAGTGGAACATAATTACCCACTTTGTCACATCGCATGTGACTTTGACAGCCCAGGGTGTGGGCTTTTTTAAAAAATACATTAGAAGGTCCTCAAGGGGGAAACTGTGTTCCTTTGGGGATTTGTTTCAGGACTTGGATGTGGTTCTAAACAACAGAACCTCCCGAACCAGTTCTCCCAGTAAGGAGCAGCTGCTTCTTCCCCACTGTCTATCACCTACAAAAATAAAGAGGACAGGAAAGGAAAACCAGAGTGGGCAAGGGCACGGAGAGGCACATCCACAAGACCTTAATGAAGAAGGGGAACACAGGAAGGGAAACAATGGGGCAAGAGTAGCCATAATATGCCACTTTCACATGACAAATGTTTTCAAAACCAATGATGGATGTCTCTGCAGGAATCCTGGCACTACATCTTCCAAGCATCCTACTTAAGCAGGCATTTAGTACTTTTCCCGAATCCCTGAACTCAAAGTCTCATTTCTCCTGCTCGCACAGCCTCTTCTTTCCCAGGCATGCAAAACTCATCCCTCCTACGGCAAGCAGCCCGCACCCCTCCTCCGTGACCCCATTCCACATTCAAAGGATGGCTGCTGGCTACACACCTGCATTACACACATGTACACATGGGCACACTCACGCACACATCACACACACACACACACAGACTATGCCCCTGACCCTCAGCACCTTCACTTCTTTGTGGGCACACACTATACCCCCTGGAAACAGAGCTTCCTATAGACATTTCAAGCTTATAAATGCTGTCAGGCATCAGGCTGTGAGTTTCCTTAAACGCGAAGCCTACTCATTACTGCAATTAATTGGCATTGCTGCACTAATCGTAAGGCATTCTGCCTGTAATAAAAGTGCAGAGGGAGAGATGGTGGCAGCCGAGCCATGTGTGGGGTTTACAGTGGAGGATACAAGAAAGCCATAGCATTTTCATTTTTTGTAAAGCCAGAATGCACTATTTGATTTATGTTAGCAATTTTCAATCATCTTTTATTAGTGCTAGATTGATTTTCTATTCATATTTTTTAATGTATTAAAGCATAATAATCTGAATCACTTTCATCTCTGGTCAGCTGATTAAAAACATCACCACCGATTGCTTATTAAGAAGCTTAAATGAGCCCCTCACGAAAACCCCTTCGGATGGGAACAGACATGTGCTAAATGAAATGGTTATCTCTAAAATGAAGTTGCCTTGAGGATTTAATATCAATTGTCTATGTCTCTGGGTGGTCCACCTTCGGCCACAGGATGGCATGTCTCAGGGAGTTTTCAGAATGGTTCATTCAGCCTTTCATTCTGGCCTCATTCCAGGCAAGTACTTCGAGAAGCCAAGGGTGCAAATGAATTCCATTTCTAATCTGCCTGGCTGTGTGAACTTGTCTCAAATGTGTAAGCTCTCCACACCTCTGTTTCCTCATCTATAAAATGAGGACATTGATCGAGATGACTTATATGGGCCTTTTCAGGTCTAAAGCAAATTGATCTAATGAGAGACAAACACCGTCCTAACAGTGCGTTTATCTTTTGTGGGGAAGATGCCATGTGTTTATATTGAACTATAACACAAGGCGATACGTTTTACCTGCTAGAGAAGATATAAAACATGATAAGAATTCAGAAGTGGAAGATCGCTTCTCAGTGGGATAAGCAGAGGGGACTCCATGGAAGAGGGGCATCTGCGTTGTGTCCTGGGGGGTGAGTGTTTCATTGACAGACTGAGTGGAACATGAGACATGCCTTGAGATGCTAACATTGCACTCCTGGGGAAGAGGGAAAGGTAATCTGAAAGATACAGTGTCTGGAATTACAACAAAAAAGGCCACCTCAAGGAAGAGAGTATTTTAGGGGGCCACATGCTGCCATGAGATCAAGAACCTGAGGAAACCCTGCTGCAGATAACAGGCCTCTGGTCCTCCTGATGGGCCCTGCCGGGTCTGCCAATGGCCACTGGGAAAACTCCCCACAGTGCTCTTCATGGTGGGAACTGGATTCGTGTTCACCAAGCCTGTGGCATCTATAAATCTTGCTTTTTGTTCTGTGGACAATAAATGCTGCTTTACCAGAAATTCAGAAGTGACACCCAGGAGATGAATGGCAGGCCTCTCACATTTCTCAGACATTTTGGACTGTCTTCCTTTGCTTTCTCTACCTCACATTCTTTCACTGGGCCTTCTTCTTAACAATGGTTCTGATTCTTGTACCATCTGCTCTGGAGTTGTAGCCTTCCATTTGTCCTTCATAAATTATTCCCATTATCCTGTCTGGTGCTCCTCAAACTCCCCATGAGCCCTGACATAGGGAGTGTTCCTCAACGGAGGAAGATAGATTCTTGAATTTGTTAAACTGCAGTGAAGTAAAATGAGTCTTGAATTTTGAGTTAGAACGGTGAATGTGAGACCTAGATCTTTCCTATTCCACCACCTTCTGTTACAAATATGATCCTTTGTTTACTCATCTGTCAAATGGGCACAATGCTTCTTCCAGACAGGGTATTTGGGAAAGAATCAAATTACATGACAAATACAATTTATTTTGTCAATAATTTAACTGTACAGAAAGAGATAGTCCTTATCATTTTAAAAAAGAGTTAAAAAGAGCCACTCCATAAACAAAGTAAAGTATGTGATTTAAAATTATGTGTGCATACTGGGGTGCCTGGGCGGCTCAGTTGGTTGTAATTTCGACACTTGATTTTGACTCAGGTCATGATCTTGGGGTTGTGAGTCTGCTTGATATTCTCTCTCTTTCTCTTTCCCCCTCTCCCTTTGCTGCACACTCTCTCTAAATAAAGAAAGAAAGAAAATCTTAAAAGAAATTATGTGTACACATTGCATAGCTTCTCTCAAGCAGTGTGGAATTTCCTTTACAGTCAGAGAATGCTGGCCAGTTTCTTTCTTTTTTTAAAAAAAAGATTTTATTTATTTATTTGACAGAGAGAGACACAGCAAGAGAGGGAACAAGGCAGGGGGAGTGGGAGAGGGAGAAGCAGGCTTCCCGCCGAGCAGGGAGCCTGACGCTGGGGCTCAATGCTGAAGCTGGATCCCAGGACCCTGCGATCATGACCTGAGCCTGAGGCAGATGCTTAACGACTGAGCCACCCAGGCACCCCTGATGGCCAGTTTCTAAGTGAAGTCCGTATATGGTGCTTCTTCATTTATCTTCCTCCATGCATTTTCTACTGGATATGGGATTCCTCCAGTGCTTCTACTGGGCATTTGGCTGCAGAGCTCTTTCAAAGTATGTCCACACCCTGTCCTCTGGCCGAGTGCACCTAGGTGATGGAGGCAATTGAAGGGCCTGTTTGGCAACTGAAAGGTCAGTTTGCCCTCCTCACAAGGAGTGGATCACACTGTGGACAGGATCCCCAGAGAGCGCTTTGCCCTTGCTCTGGACTGTCAGTTGTGTTCAGGCTGGCCCACTCCTCCAAGAAGGAAGAGTATCTTTCTCCAGAAGGCTGCAACTTCTCACTGCAGGTGGCCCACAGCAGGGGCACCAGCCTGCCTCAGTCCACCAGGTCAGCGCTTCTGCCTCCAGACAGGAAGCTTTTCTCCCGCCCGCCTGCCGTCCCTTCCCTGAGAACAGTCTCTCATAGCCTCTCTCACCCAAGGCAGAGCTCCCGTGCCATTTTTGGAGCTTAGAAGTCACTTTGAACCTTTGAGTTCTATGATAGAAGATTCCTCCTTGTCTGAAAGGATACAGGAAGGCAGAAAAAACCAAGAACATGAGAGAAGGACAACATATTTGTTCAAAACTGAGGATGTGGACAGTGTGGTCTTGGTTATTTGTAGGAATCTGTAGTGGGGTTAAGGTTTTAAAAACCCTTAAAAACCCTCTTCAGGGGCTTGATTGTTCAGGTGAAGGCCCTTTGAAATCACATCACTGCTGGTCTAAAATACATTTGAAAGTGTGAATGTTGGAGGAGGAAAGGGGGAGCCAGAAGCCCACTTGTGCAAATATAGGGACATAAATGACTCAGTTTCCTTTTCCATGAAGAAGATGATGCTGAGTTGCTCTGCTGGCAGATCAGAAATGGGTGGGTGTTGTGTTAATTAACAGCATAAAGAATTGCAAAAGCATAAAAATTTTAGAAGTATCCTGGTGTAGTATGATTCTGGGTGCATTAACCAGCCTGCATATGCCAGTATTTATAAAAGTGAGGGCATCGGAGAAAGCTGGTAGCGGAAAGCAGAAAGAACGTGTACACAGAGCGAGAACAGCTCAGGGCTGAGTAAAGGAATCTAAAGTCGAGCGCCATGCTCGTAAGGTTGACGCATTTTTCCCGATTAAATGAGAGTGAAATACTTTGGATACTTTTGGTGGCAAATAACTTAGCCCTTACTAATGGAGGCTTAGAAAATTAGGACATCGAAGGAGCCTGGAGGTACGGTGTCCAAACGCTCAGCCGCAGTCCCGGCAACCCAGAACCTCACAGTTAACCTTCATCATGCTTGAGATGCTGGATCTTCATCCCGTGAGTGGGAGGTGACTGCCTTTGTCCATCCTGTGCACCATCAGCTGACTATGGTCAAAGACAGGTTCGGTGGGGGTCTGGAAGAACACACCTCCTTCTTTTTAGTTAGGGAGGGATATCCAGCCCATCTACTGTGTAGTGTGGTCACCCATGGCTGCAAATTGAAAGACAGGAAAATGAGTATCTGGCATTTTTAGCCTCTGTCATGGGAGGTGGACTCTGCCAGACGAAAAGAAAGGAGGGGAGAATAAAAGAATTTTATACAGATGTCAGCACCTGGCATTTTTGTAAACAATGGACTCGTAGATAAAACTCTGGCATTCGTTGGGAACTCTTCACTCTGCGACACCTGAGATAATTGTGCAGCTTCTCTCCAACAGCCGCAATATGCTTGCCTAATTCGTTTGTCCCCAGTCCCTGCCCCAGTGTGTGGTCAGGCTGCAAAGCTTTGGCTTTGCAGTGCTTCCCCCGACCCATGGGTCATCCCCAACTGCAGGCCCTCCAGGACATGCACGTGGTGCCTGCCTTGCAGATTGGATTCCTCTATTGTAGCCCTGGTGTGCATCATCACAGGGTATGTGAACGAGGGTTTGGGAACAGCAAGCAGCTTTGCATTCCTGTGAGGTTTACTTGCTTTGCAAAACCAGATATGGTAAAATATGTATATGGCAGCCTTGCAAACCATTACTGAGCCCCTCCTTGGCCCTGAAAGGAATGGGGGCCGTTCTATGGAAAAAGCAGGCAGAAGGCCTGGTGGGAAATCCATCAGATGTCCAGCAACACTGCCTAACCCACAGGAGTCCATCTGCTTGCACCCTTCTCTTCCAAACCAAGCACCAGTAGCGCCTGTTCAGTAAACCCACTGGCCATTCTCTCTCTCATCTCCTCAAATTGCAAACCAGCCACCACAGCAGCAAAGGTTTCTTCCCTATCAGACCAGCGCAGCATGTGGAAGTTGTTCCTTCTCCTCCCTCTTTCCTGATGAATTTTTCATCATTAAAGGGAAAATGTCATTTTGGTGACAGATATTGGTATGATTGGTGTCAGGAATGAATCTTCCTTTCTCTGTCAGCCTTGCTTCACACAATCCTAAGACAATGTTCTGTTAAAAGGCCACTTCCATTTCGACTCAAGCAGCATTCGAGAAGGGCAGGCTCTGGCTGTGATGGATGGGTTTAGTCAAGGCTGGAGTTGTGCCAGGGAGCGCAGCTGGAGCCTGACCCGTCCACCACCAGGCAAGCCGGAGGAGGTTTCTGGGAAACCCATGTCTTACTTCTGGCTGAATTCTGTTGGGAGCGTGGTCTTAAAAAGGGGAAACCTGCAGCTTTATTTGGTGACAAGGCTTTAAGAGATAGGAGATTTGCCATGATCAGTGGCATGTAGAGTGATACAAATCCAAACACTTACATTGGAGAGCTGACTTAGAAATGGGAATTTTTGTTTTCTTTCAGCAGAAATGTCGGCCAACCTCTCTAGGTGTTTTTCTAGGTGCAGATCTGAGCCTTGCATGAGCTGGAGGTAATAATATGTTCCCCTCTACATCGTGCCTCATCCGATGCTCTGCATAGAATAACCTTTCGGAACTCATTTAGAGCTCAATTTCCTCACATGTGAAATAAAGATAATAGTACCTAGTCTATCTCTCTCAATTACTGAGAGATCAGTTCAATCCAAGGCCTGCCACAGACTTTGCCAGGCCTTGGGGTGGTATGAAATGAACAAGAAATAGTACCTGCCTTCAGGGAGCTTAGATGAGTTCAGACAAATATATGGTCAACTTTAATCAAACCATATATATACACACACACACATACACACACACATATATTCATTCTGCAAAGGGTTTGATTTTTAACTAAAGGGGAGAAGGGCAGAGGGAACATCAGTAAAAGCAATTTTTCATGAAGGAAATGGATTTTAGCTGGTCCTTGAAGTCTGAGTGGGATTTAGAAAACTGTGAACAGAAGAGAAGGGAATTCTGGCAGAGCCAAATAGTCAAGTGTCTGAGATACACAGAGAAGCTGAAGAGTCAAGGGATGATGGATGAAAGTAGAGGTGGGACCGCAACATGGACTAAGCCTAGAAAGTTGGCTTGGGATACTTCTAAGGGCCTTGATTGCCAAACTTGGAAACTTGAGCTATATGTCACAGGCAGGGAAACGCCAGAATTTTATGTACAGATAACAAACATTACTGAGCTATGCTTTAGAAAGATAGAACTAGCTTTGGGTACAGAACTATTTATATCAGGAGCTGTCTGCTTTTCCTGACCTAAATCTTATTTTTAAAGTATTTTGTCATATCCTTATTATTATGCAAAATTAAGTTCATGGATACAATAAGTTACCTATACGCTTACTTTAAAAAATGACCTGTATAATGTCCTAAATGGATTATGAGAGAAATAAATAGAAAGTGGTTGATAATCAAATAAGAGTAAAATACATCTTTAAGCACAGCAATACCATAGGATGTGATGAAATGTAGATGCCTGTGTCCCTATATAGACTCTCCATGAATGTGATGGTTACAATACAGAAAAGGGGGGCAGAATTGGTGACTCAGATCCCAGGAGAAGCGATGCCACTGGTTGTGAGATTTTTCAAACTGGTGGTTGTTCAAACTGATGAACAAATCAAAGCACACTCTTCTCTGAGCTTACAGGTAGTTTCATTCCTGGAGGATTAAGGAGCATTAAAACTTCACAAAAATGTTCTGTTTATATAGCAAATGGAGTACATCCTAGGATTAGATTAAAAAAAAAAAAAGAAAAAGGAAAAAAAGAGGTTTCACTCACCTCAGTGCTTGGCGGGCACTCGACATCTGTGACTGAACATCCTGTGCATCGCTGAGTGTCCAGGCTCCTGGGACCCCATGCACTAAGTGGCAGGACTGTCTCCATAATTATGGTGACAGTCAATCTCCCCAACCCCCAAACTTTTTACCACCCCCCAAGGAGTCTACCCTATCCCTGTGAGAAAGCATTGGTTTAGGTAGAAGCAGGGTTGGGGGAAGAGAGATGAGTTAAGATTTAATTAAAATAGTAGGGGAAAGAAATGAGGGCAGCCTTAGTGGTTAGTGGAGTCTGGAAACGAGGAAAAAATGCAGGAGACGTGCGCACACACAGGTAAGATAAGGGGTGTCAATGTCCCCGGTAAAGTTTAAAGTGCTATGCAAATATTTTTGCTGTTAGAGCTAAATGTCATTATATTCACTTCACAGAAAGGAAATCTGAAGCGCTAAAATAGTGCAGTGACTTTTCCAAAGACATAGAACAGGTCAGGAATTGCATTAGACACCGAATACCTCAGACCTACATTTTCACCATAATTACTAATGCAAAGGAGCTTCCACTCAGTGTGGAGAATTTTAAGCAGAGAACTGGAGCAGAGCTAGTACAAAGATGGAAACAACTTGTGGAAACAGTCAAATTCCAAGGGCTCTATTTAGCACCTCCTTATATCATGAAATGCCTGGGAAACTAGGATTCCAAACAACAATCGAGATTCTACCATCCAACAACTTCCATGTTTGCTTATGCCTCTAAATATTCATCAGTAACATTTAAGACAAAGGAAAGAGATAATTACAAGGGGAGTTTTTTTATTTTTCAAGATATTAAAGGTTAACAGGATTCTTGGCATTTGTGTCCTGTCAATTTCCATGTAATTATGCTCAATTCCCAGAATTCAGAGTCAGTTGTGCCTGTTAATGCTTAAAGATTGTATCCTTGGAAAATAATTTATAAGATCGTTTCTCAAAATTCTCAGGTTCAAACCAAGCACTCTGGCTAATATTCTGATTATTATTAATGTTATTCTTGCATGGAGTGTGCTAGGAGGTCATAAGCTGGTTGTAGGGATTAGAGTGGATTTTTTATGAGTGTGGTGAGTTAGCTTTCCCAAGAGCGAAAGGAATGCACTGAAAATATTTATAATATCTGATTTATAAGCTTCTCTTATTTTGGTCTGATAAATAACAAGAACATGGAAAGGGCACCTCAGTTCCTTGGAACTCTACTGCCCCTTGGAAGAAAGAAAGGGGTCTGATAGAGATGTCTGTGTAGGGGAAGGAACAACTAAATGGCTTCATGGAAAAATACTGAGACTTTCAAGTCTAGATGTTTTTACATGTTTATTCATTCAATCATCCATCTTACACTGATTTATTACTGCCTATATTTTACCTCGTTCTGTGCTGAGATAGAGTGATTATGAATAAGACTTTGTCTACTTTTCTGTTCTCTTGTAATCTTGCACTTTTCCTTTGTAATACGTATTCCACTTGTGATTCATTGATTATCTGTACAATTATTTCTAATGTTCATCTTTGCAGCAGACTGTAGCTTTGGGGGCTGGACCAAGAGCCTGACAGTCTCTGTTGTGTCACACCACCTACTTAGCACAGACCCGTGGCATAAGTGTGAGAAGTCTGCTTTCACCCCAGCTGGACAATCGGAAACAATCTTTCCAACTAACTTATTTAAACCTTGATTTGGGGGAAATTTTTCTAGAGCCCTTCTGGTCTTGGGTTTCCCATATCTCTGGAGCACTGGGACCCCATGCATATTTTTCAGCTGTGTCTTCATGAAATGAAAGTGACTAACAGAGCTTCCCAAATGAAGTTATAGTGAAGCAAACCAGGGGGGACACAAGATAGGCACCCAGCTTGTGTCATGTCCACCCTATCTTTATACACAGCCCAGAGTATTATCTACTGTTTTGGACTATGGCTTTCACAATGATCTTTCACTACAGTGAAAAATGAAGAGTTATATGTAAAACTGATTGCTCCTCATCATATCCTGGAAAGTAGCTGACATAGGGAAGTGATGAGGTGGAGAAAAAAGGCCACGGGACCAAGAGTTTAAAGACACATATTGTAACTCAGTTCTGGTTGTGCAAAGTTGAGCCTTTAGAAGGAAGCAGTCAAGGAGCCTGGAGTCGATCTGGAAACAATGCTCAAGGAGAGAGTGAGGCAGGTAGAGCAGGTGTCTCAAGACGTTAAGAATAGAAGTCAGAAGTCAGACATGGAGGACATAGCGACCGGAGAGGAGGGTAAGAGCAGAAGGCAGTCCTACAAACTCTGCCCAAAGGAGGCTTTCCCCTGCTCAGGGTTCACTTTGCACACAAACCACACACACATTTTCCTGCAGCATTTCAAACATGCTCCTACTGAGTATACACAAATATGCTAGAATGGGTGTGCTGTAAGGTGTGCAAGGGGGGGAAAGGACAAGCATGATTCCATTATCTCTAGAGATGTGCATAGTAGAATCACTGAGTAGAAGGGAACATGACATTAGAAAGGTCACACCAGGTCACATCAATTCAGATGTCCTAGTTACCTGTTTCGGACAGTGGCAGTTTTGCATGGAAATCCTCCTTCAAAGGTTAGAGATATACATCAGACACCCCTAACCTAATAAACCCGTATACATCACATCAATTCAGATGTCCTAGTTACCTGTTTCGGACAGTGGCAGTTTTGCATGGAAATCCTCCTTCAAAGGTTAGAGATATACATCAGACACCCCTAACCTAATAAACCCGTATACATCTGTCACCCATTAATTTATCCCAGCCTTCCCTTATCCTATTTAGATACTATTTCTGCCTGTATAACCTTTTATACAGACATGCTTGTCGTTATCTTTAAACTTCCAGCTTTCAATTTCTTGGGGTGCTTTGTTTTTTTTTAATTTCTAGCTAGAGTTTGGTCATGAAGTCATGTCCATCCTATCTTTATACTTCATGAATACCAAATGCCTTCATCTTCTTACTGTTTGTTCAGTGGAAGTCCCTGCCAGAAAATCTTTTTAATTTTTGAATTTTTCCCAGCTGTACTAGTCGATTTCACCAAATACTTATAAGAAACCTATTAAGTGCCAAGTATTGTGTCATGCCTCAGGAATATAACAGAGGGAAAGACAGCATTTAAATGATTAAAAGGATTGTGAATGCTACAACTACTGATGCAATGAGCATTTACCCTCTTTAAATGGAAGAGTTAAAGTCAGGTCTTTGGAAGAAGTTAGAACTTACAAGGATGAATAGAACTTAGCCAGGGAAATGCAGGGGCAGTATCCTAGGCAGGAATGCATCCTGTGCAAAAGCCCAGAGTTGAGAAAGAGGAACCTGTGAGGGATCAAAATAAGGACAAATTAAAATAAAGACTGATGTGACTGTATAAAGGAAGACGTGACAGGAAAAAAAAGGTTAAAACAGAAGCCACGTCATGAGGTTCTCGGAAACCACATCAAAGATGTGGGGTTTTGGGGCACCTGGGTGGCTCAGTTGATTAAGCCTCTGGCTCTTGATTTTGGCTCAGGTCCTGATCTCAGGGTCCTGGGATCGAGCCCTGTTTCAGGCTCTGTCCTCAGTGCAAAGTCTGCTTGTCCCTCTCCCTCCACCCCTCCCCCCAACTTGTGCTCTTTCTTTCTCTCAAATAAATAAATAAATAAATAAATAAAATCTTAAAAAAAAAAAAAAGAAGATGTGGGGCTCTACTCAAATTACTGCATGGAGCCACAGAAGATTGAATCAGCAGAGTGACATGGTCAGATTTTCAGGAAAACTTTATTTCCCATTTTTAGCTTGAAATAGATCTGACAAGAGCAGCTGAAAGAAATCCATGTAAGAGAGAGGCTCACCATTCCAGAGAAGACAATAAGGAGGGAGGATGTCCTAGGCTGGCGCTGGGCAGCTGACTTTGAGCGAGGTGGCCAGATATGAAAGATATTTCGATGAAGAAGCCACAAGAGAAGGATTGATTGGATTATGTGACTGGGCAGCGGTGAGGGAGAAGAGATTGGAAGTGACTCCTGATGTCTGACTTCAGAAATCGGGCACGGGAGGTTCCTCTGTTATTTGTGAGCTACAATCATAGCTATTAGAAGTAATATTTGAAGAATTTTCACACAGTAATTTTAAGTAAAGGTAATATCTCTTTCTTCATTTCTATTTTTCCCAATATGCTTCTAATAGCTTTCATAAAATATGTGACTCAACTTTTTTTTTTTTTTTTGGCAAAATACCCTGATATTTGCAGACAACATTCCACAGTATCATACTCCAAAATGTGTTGTAGGGATCATAGCTTGGGAGTCTTTGGCCATGACTATTTCCAACGTGTTTTTTTCTGGGTTGTAGAAGAATAATCACTAGCCACTGTTTGTGGCATCTCCACTGCATGCCAAGGTTTCCCAGATACCATCTCATTTAACCCTCACAGCAAGGATATGAGGTAGGTGATATTCATATTTAATAGAGGAGGAAATTGAGGCTCTGAGGGGTAAGAAAATCATCCAAGGTGAACCTAGCAATTTGAAGAGCTCAGCCTGCAAGCCAAAGCCATTTACCCCAACATCCACTCCTGATGGCTGTTCCTAATTCCACTGCCCAGAGTCCAGCATCTTAGAAGTACACTTTATTTATTTATTTATTTATTTATTTATTTATTTATTTATTTATTTATTTATAGAGGGTGAGCGGAGGGGCAAAGGGCGAGGGAGAAAGAGAATCTTAAGCAGGCTCCCAAGTTCAGGTCAGAGCCTGACGTAGGGCTCCAGCTCACAACCCTGAGATCATGACCTGAGCTGAAATTAGGAGTTGGTCTTTTAAGCAACTGAGCCATCCAGGCACCCCTTAGAAGCACACTTCAGATGTTTTCTCCTAAGATATGTTGTATTGCATTTGCCCACTTCTCTGCACACTCACATAACTTTGTGGATTGTTTGCAGCTCATCCATGTCACCTGCAGATTTAATCAGTTAAGGGAACTTAATATCTTCTGCAAAGTTGGTCGAGTTCTCTATGAATTCCCTTTGACCTCATTGATAAAAATATCACATTAAGGAATCTAGAATTAATACTTCTCCATATAGAAACATGCCAATCTCTTCTTGATTTGTGCCTTAGCTTTAAGCTAATTCTCCACCTTTGAAAAAGAAGATCGTCTCCTCATTACCTACTTTGTTTTTAAGGCATCTTTGATCTTGACACCTTGTCAAAACTGTTGTGAAAACTTAGGTAAATTATTTTCACGTGTTATCCCTTATTCACATGTACACTCAAAACATTTGTCCATTCTTTTTCCCCCAGGTTCAATGCTACCTGGGCACCAGTTAAGTCCATTCCTCCAAACCACTCACAAGTTGCCCTTTTTCACTACCTGCAGCACCCCTTGGGAGATTTTGGCAAACCAGAGGAAGAAGGTGTACAAAAGGTTTAGGGAAACCATTTCTTTCCAGGAGGGAAAGCCCACATCCACTCTCAGGTTAGGAGGAATGAGATGTTCTCGCTGTAGACTTCATTGCTTCCTTGTGAAAGTTCTCAAACTCCTAATGGTAATGCATAAAGATGGGCAGATAAGGTGAAAGTCAGGATGATGCAGAAGCCTACAGAAATGTGTTCAATTATTTCTTGAATTTCTAAGACTAAATAAAATAGAATAAAGATGCTTTGAATGTGGAGGATTTTTTTTTAACTGAAAACACTATACGGATGGTGTGGTGTCTTTAGACTAACTTGACAGCGACTGAAGTAAAGAAGGAAAAAGGAAGTGGGATGGTTTGTGTATTAGCTGAGTTAGACACCCAAAGAAGCATGGCTTCTGTAGGCAGTGCAAATGCAAGCCTTCCTCAAGTAAATACTTCAGAATGTATTTAGTCCTCTTAAAAATATGTGGGATGGCTTCCAATCTGCCCACCTTTTCCTCATCTATGTCCGCATATTCCCCTACTTACCCATGTCCTTCTCTGGCTCCATCCCTCTCCCCACCACCACCTCCTCTCCAGGCACCTGCAAGGCAAACAGTGAGCACTTCACAAATTGAACTCAGGGACCTACACCTTTAGAAACCTTTGGGTGAATTATTTTAATCTCCATCACGTCCCACTCCTTGAGGAAAGTTAACTCAGCTTGAACACTAAGCCATCTGATTAGGTGTTTCTTTTTAATCCACATGTTGTACAAGTAAAAGCACTTGCTGAAACCGGTGAGTGAGGGAGTGTGTGCATGTGTGTGTGATGTAGCAATGCTGTAAATGTGTTACAATCGAAGCAAAATAACATCCCAGAAGTTCAGCCAGGACCACATGTATAATAAAAAATATTGATTGATCTCAAGGATAGCAAAGATCAGTTCTACCCAATTACACTCTCACTGCCCCTTCTAAAGCAGTGTGACTCAGGGATTATTTCACAGCTCTTAGTCTTTTATATACAGCTGTTATTATAAAATGGTCTTTGTGACACATAAGGTATGTATAACATTTATATATGTATATTTGCATACATATATGCGTGTATGTAGAATTTGCTAAGTATCCTAAACGGTTATCCTAAGAAACTCAGGAGAGATTGAGACAAAAACACAGCACAATGAATCTCATACATGAGGTCCAAGAGGAAAAAAAAATTGCTAACAGAAAGGAAAGAAAATGAGAGAGAGGAATTAGAAATAAAGAGAAGAAGAGGGAGAGAGAAAAAGGGAACACACAAGCTCTTAAGGCAGAGATGGGGAAAAATAGGCCCCCCAAAAGTTAAAACACACAGGGTATAAAACTTACTAGTTGAGTTGACCTCTAAGACTCTTCCAACCATGATATTCTAATAGTCTTATTCTTAAAAGGATGGCTTAAATATTCTCTTTTATGGCTGGATGCCTAGCATAGACTATGATCTAGATAGCCATGTCCCAGCTAGGCTTTAGGGGAAGATTCCCAAATGGGCAATTAATTTAGATTTAATAGGACAGTTACTGTAAGTTTAAATAAATGCCAGTTAAATATTAACAGCGTATTTATTGAAGATTAACATTGCTGGTTGCATTGTGGGATTTTCTTTTCCTTAAAGAAACCCTTTATTGGAAGACTTTTAATCATCTTGGCTCTGCCATCAGCTTACCTTAGATGCAGGGCAGCTCTTTTTATTGCTTTGTTCAAACAGCACTCTGAATTGTGAAGTGCATACCTTGGTGCGGGAGAGAGTGGAAGGACATGAGGAGGAGGGCTTTTTCTCTACAGGAACAACTGATAAGTGAATATGAAGGAGAAAGTGCTTTTGAGGATAGTGTCAGGAAGCATTAAAACTATAGCCTATGAGAGTTAGAAGGGCCCTTGGAAGTCACCTAAACCAAACTCTTCCTTTAGAAGCAAAGCGGAAGCAACTTGAGCACCCACATGCAGCCAGCAGGCGGCCGGTGATACCCTGGACCCCTCAGGCCCTACCGTGGAGCCACCATCTTACTCTAGGGGTTAACTTTTAAGAGGGCATTAGCCCCTTTAGATGCATTAGGAGGCATAAAATCTTCTCAAAGACCCATATATCATGAAGATGCTGGTTCTTTTGACAACTAAAAATTAAGAAAAAGAAACTAAGAATTCAAAAAAGCACCTTATCTAAGGTGACCTAATGATGGCCTGAGTTGAGACTAGAACCCGGATCTTTTGGTTTACAAAATTATACTTAGATAATGTCACCTCCAGTAAAAAGTACAACTGAAACTGTATGTTTCTGAGCAAATTTTTGTCTCTTCTGTTGCTGCTCTTGGCTGGCAAACAAGGAGTAAAACCCCTAAAGAAAATGCAGAGGAAAGGTTAAAGAGAGAAATGAGTGAAAGGCAATTGTTTAGGGAGAATAGAATTCAGGGGTAGATGCAAGCCAGTTTCCTCTGACAGTAAACTTGGGGTGTGAAGTTCCAAGTTGGGGGCTGGTGAGATTGTCATTCAGAGGGCTCTTTCTCTATGAGAAGTCCCAACCCGACTCTGGCGTGGCCGCATCTCATGACCATCAGAACTGGTGTCTGTCTATGCAGGTAGATGGATGTCTGCATGGACCCCTCGCTCCCTTCTACAGAGGTAATGAGGCTAATCCTGAAGCACTGTTCTGGGGGGTTCTACGATAGGAATTGGGAAAGATGAGGCAAGCACAGGCTATTATTGTCAAATGATGAGTCTAAGATCTAGACATGAGGAGGCTTTGAGTTCAGCCATCAGGCACACAGGAGCAAAGAAGGGCATAAAGGTTCCTGGAAGGAGTGGAAGGAGCTGAAGGAAGTAGGAGCGGATTGTTCACTTAATGATGGGATGGAGGTGTCTCACCTTTTGTTCAGGTTTCTTTCACTACGTGTCAGTTATATGTGGGAGCGCAACAGATCCAAGTTCCCAGGCTGCCACACGAAGAGCAAGCCCTATCCCATTTCTCAAGCACAGGCTCTTTCTCACAGGCTTATATCCTGTGTGCTTTTGTAGAACACTGATGCTGAGACACTCTGGTGGGAGCTGGAGGGGCACCGTCTTCCTGTCCTGGTTTGAAGGCTAAGCTACTTCCCTTTTATGACCATGTCTCAGCAGGAAGTGTCTGCTGTTTTGTGATGAAACCTCTCAGGATCTGTACGCTGGTGGTGTTCACAGGCCTGTGCTCAGTGGGCTGTCCCTGGGTTCTCTGAAGATCAGGCCCTAGCGCTCCTCTGTCCCTGCTGGTCCCGGCACAGTGGCGCCCGCATTTCCCACCCCCCCCACCGTGTGTGTGATAGGCCTTTGCTGAGCTCTTTACATCTACTGTCTTATTTTCTCCTCACACCACCGCTTTGTGGTAGGCACCACGATGACCATTATTTCACAGATGAGGTTATTTCCCCAAAGTCAAGGTCACACAACTAGTGATGAAGATGATGAGTGTTTGACTTCTGGTCTGTCCCATTCCAAAGCCCAAGCACAGTCATTCCTCATTGATAAATTTGTACTGAAAACATCAGTGAGTGAATGAACACAGAGTGTTGGAAGAGTTAGAGGTTTTCAATCCGAGTACTTCAAATGTACCCGTCCTTAGTTTAAATGAGGACAACCTGAGAATATGAAAGGTAGCTTCTGCCCATGCTCCTTCCTGTCTTGGGTTGTGTGGCTTTTGTCCTGTCTGCCCGCGAGGAGATTCCTGCCCACACCACCTGCCCCCTTCATCTCCACACAATGAAGTCCGGGATTAAAGTCATTTCTTGGGGAAACGTTTCCTCATCTTCCAGATTCCGTGAGCACCTTCTGTCATATGCATTCTCTCATTTCCTCCTTATCACAGCTGGATGTACTGTTTTGTAAAATCATTTCTTTAATATCTGTCTGCCCTGCTAGACAGTGTGCTTTACAAGGGGAAGGCCCGTGTTGATTTTGTTTTTGTCTCTCTCATCCACAGCTTCAGTGCACTGCCTAGCCCACAGATGGCATTGAGCGTGCACTGAACGCCTGTTTGACGTACAGATGAATTTCTCACTTACGTTTATAAATCTTTGAGTCTACCTCCTCCCCTCCTAACGCCACTTTAAATGAAGCTTGGGAAACCATGGTCAGTGCCTGGAAATCTGCACAAGCTAATGGGTCAAACAGATTCCAAGGGGGAGGTATATTCCAGCTTGCTTTTCTTAGCACTGAGAATGTTCTCAAGGGCTTAAAGGGAGCATGGGGTTGAGTTCATTATAACTTCAAAAGTCATGGATGTAAATAAAAATAAGACCACTGCCGAACCTAACAGCACTAGACTATAAGCAAATCAAAGGCAGGGGCTATGTCTTTCATTTTTGTATCACTAACTCCAACAAGATTCCTGCTGTATCCGAAGAGCTCAAAATCTACCTGTCAATGTTTACTGAATACAATTGAATAATTGGATACCCAGGGGTATTCTGAGCAGTAACAGTATCACTTCTTCAGTAGTTTTCTCTCTTGCCCACAGATGTAGCAGCCAAAGGAGAGATTTTATTCGTTAGCTCTGAAGCAGTGTCCTTACCTGACATGTGCAGCAGAAAGCTCTATTGGAACAGGAGCCAGGCATCCTGAGTTATAGTTGTGATTTACCAGTTATGACCTTTATGTCCCCACAGTAACTACCTTTCCCTCCTGGGTTCAATTCCCCACTTATGAAATAAGTGGGTTATATGAAATATCTTCCAAGGTCCCCTCTGACCATATCATTCTGTGATTCTTACTATGACCCAAAACCTGGGTAAGGAAAGATTCTGCCCCAAAGACCCCTGGCTTGTGGGGTGCTCCCATTTGGGCATCTGGCTTTTGCTTTTTCAAAGTGCATCTGGCACTTTGATCTTAATTGTTCATTGTGCTCTCCCTTACTTTTCCGTCTACCTAACGATTATTCTTCTGACCATCTCTCCCCTTTATGTACCTCTTAGAAAGTTGTGTGGCTTTCAAAGTCCATAGATAGCCTAACCTTTGCCACTTCTTCCTGCTCTTCTCTTCTCTTCTCTCTATTCGTGACCCCTTTTTTCTCCTCAGAGGCTTCTTTCCCTTCTTCAAGTTGCTCTTTTGCTCTATCTGTTGAAATCCTAACATGTTGGACTCTAGCCCAGATGAACAATGATTTTATTTTGATCTTATATTCATATAGGTGGAAAAGAATAGCATGTATTTTTCCAGAGTCCAGCCCGTCCCTGTGCCCCTAGAGGCAGCTCTTTATCCAGATCCACACTGCCCTTTCTGATTAAACTTTTCAATGTCTGCTCCATGCCAAGCCACTCTAACTGCCCTGCATTTCTCATCTTCCTGCCTGAGCTCCTATTTGGAATCTCCACCAGGAGAGGGGGGCCTTTAGCCTTTTTAGAGAAGGAGAAGCAGAAGTGGCATTTCTTAAGCTAGTGCTCTTCTTTTGGTCTTTTGTGTGTGTGGAATATTCATGGCTCTTTAGTAGCTAACCCTGGCTTGCTGTAGGTAACAGAGTGAAACAAAAACAACTGCTGATTTCCCTTTGAATGGGAATTTCTTCCCTTTTCCAACCCTGCTTTAGCTTGTAGATGCTACTGCTGCCCGAAGTCTCTCTCTACCCCTGTCTCCTCACCTGCCTGCACTTTCCAGGGTCTGCTTGGCAAGATCCCTCCTCCCCCTCCTTTGCAGTCAAGGGATCATTAAAGGGAGTAGGATTGTTTTCTTTTGCTCAGTGTGTGTGTGTGTGTATGTGTGTGTCTGTGAGCTTGAAAGGCATTGTCCTATAGATATTTTTATAACCTGAAGCAATTACAGCTGTCAGCACAGAGACAAGATGTGACAAGTTGATTTATGTGTACAGTATATGTGTATGCAGGAGGGAAGGGAGGAAGGAGAGGGAGACAGGGGAAGAAGGTGGAGGTGGGCGCTTGTTAGGATGCTGCTTTCCAGGAGGCAGAAAGGAAGTTGTTTCTATAAAGAACACAAATAATGAAATTGCTCCGACTGTCATCCCTTTTTCATTAACTCGGATATGCTGGGAAAAATAAAATAAATCCAGCAGTTTTTATGAAGCATGAGACAGGATATAAGATAAGCCACTAAGCGTTGGTTATATTTAGTGATTAGGGGATGGGCAGGGAGTTGACATATGATTTTGATTTTGATCTTCATCTATTCAAACAACTTCATCAAGGAGTTCAAATGAAATGGATTCTGCCTTGTTAATTGCACAGACATCTCTGGTCTTTCACCACTTTCTAAACTTCCATTTTTGTTTTTTTTTGTTTTTTCTAATTTTATTTTATTATGTTATGTTAGTCACCATACATCATTAGTTTTTTTATTATTATTATGTTATGTTAATCACCATATATTACATCATTAGTTTTTGATGTAGTGATCCACGATTCATTGTTTTTGTATAACAAACTTCCATTTTTGAATAAAGTTTGGGTCCTTGGGCCCAGAGGGCAGGTAGGAGGTTGTAAGTGGTTTTTCTCTCTGCACCCTGAGGCTTACCTGAGCTCTGCTGGGTTTCCTGCCTGATCTGCAGCTCTGCACTTTTCCTTCACGGCCAGAGACAAAGATGGTTTGACTGGCTTAGATCAATGACATGCATACTGGTATAAACCGAACATCTTAAAGAGCCCCTATGAAGAATTATTTTCCTGCCCAGTCATAATAATGAAGTGGTGGCAGACAAAATGTATTAATAAAGCATCTTCCACCTTAAATGGATTTCTAAGTGTTTTCCTGTAGAGTTAATCATGTATGTAGGTCCCTTGGGAAGGCCGGTTGTTGTCATTATCCACATTCCCAGATGCAAAAAAACTAATGCTCATTTGTACCTACCTGGGAATTAGATGCAAGAGCCAGGACTAGAATTTATTATGAAAGGAATCATCCATGCCATTCCCAAGCCTGTAGGGAAATGACTCCAAAGCCCAGAACGAATCCCTCTCCCTTCCCCACCACTGTAATTATTTCCAGCTGATGTGGTGAGGATGTGTGTACACAGAGGGGTTGGTGGGGGAGCATGAGGGACAGGTAAAATGGATAGATGGTTGATTAGAGGTAACTCCTTGACTTTAGGGAAAGGAGAACCCCAAATTCAGCAGACTATAAGTCATCAAACACAATCTTACTCTTTACTTACTATTTCCAAAGTTTCCCATTGTAAAATAGACATAAACTAGGGTTCTTGCAAGAATGGACTGGTGCAAAAATAGGTTTTTCTCTTTTTTTCCCCCCAAAATATAAACAAAACTCTCCTGCTCTCTTTAGATGCCATTTTTTGTTTTTGCTTTTGCTTTTTTTTTTTTTTTTCCTGATAGTAAAGTCATTTCTTGCAGCCATAAGTTGACAATTGATTTTTTTGGTGTTATATATCAAATGGTCCCCACTGGCCAAAAGTAGCAGATGGGTTTCCCTGAGAATTTAATCTCAGGAGAAGTCACCAGAGATGAGGAAAAATGATCCTAATGATGGATTAATTGAGAGCTTCAGTGTAAAGTTGCTCAACTTTTCTGGTTGATCGATTTCTGGTCAACTATTAAAAGGGAAAAACACGTTTGCTCAGTCTGTCTTTGTTACCCTGGAGTATGGCTCCCACATCTGCAAACCCTACCTCCATCCCTACCAATCTAAAGTAGTTAGAGGAGGCAGTAGAAGGGTGAAATGCTTGTTTCATCTCTAACACACGTGTCATCTACGTGTAAGTGGTAGTTATTATCTGCAAGGTGTAAGGACTTCTCTGGCACCAGGACTCTTATAGTTAGAATGATTCAATCTTTTTGGTGTTGGCTGGATGGCTTTGGGAAGAACGTTTTTCTGTTACTTAACAGGTGTTGAATAAAACCAGCTTCCTGGTTGGATCTGATAGAGAGTTGAGGGAGAAAGAGACAAAGTCATCATTGGTTGCCCCTTCTCTATCCCCAGGGAGAATCTGGGTCAGTGTAGGGGGCTAAAATCTGGGAGTCCTTGAGGAGAGAGTACTCTAGTGTTGGCACTGCTGTGTGGGCTGGGCTGTTCTGGGATTCTCCCCAGCTCAGGGGCCAGGCCCAGGAAGGGGAATGCACATTCGGTCTGAGCTGGACTTAAGGGAGAAATTAAAACGTAGGTATGCAGGGACCCACAGGAGCCAGAGAGGAGAAATGACAGGAAATGAGGCAAATTCAGTTCTTCCCTAGGTTTTGAGAATTCGAAAAACACACCTCTTAAGATGAAATCAGCTCTGCAAGGCTGTGAAGCCCAGAGAACTTGGGAGTACACGGTATAAATAAAGCAAGTGGCTCACACTCATTCATCTGAATGAGCACTTTTGCAGGGCTAGCATCTTTTAATGTCGATAATACAAGAATAAAGAATGTAAGTTAGTGTCAGAACTTGACCAAAATTTTGATGCGATTTTGAAGTTTCACATACTAAGGGGCTTCTGTGATTTTGCATTTATTTTATATATGGAAGATCTCTGTTTAGAATGGTGGTGTTGAGTCTCCGGTGTTTGAAAGTAGCTTTCCTGGGGTGGGCGGGGTGCTGGTAGGGTGGGCGTTGACTACTGAATAAAAATTAGATTATTCTAAAGCATTCTTCCAACACTGTAAATTTACTCTAAATGCTAATGGATCGAATCTGATCATTTTAAAGGTGCATGCAAGCATGCTGCAGGGTTTTCCTTTCCTAGTTAATTAGTTTGTGACCCTTATTAAGATGTCTTGGGCTTATTAAGATTGTGTGGTAACTCTGCCTTTCTTCTTAATTTGGAGGTGACAGCTCTTCGGGGGGGGAATGGTTAAACTCCTCGCCTTGGCTGGTGCACTGCCGCGGCGCGGCGCGGCGCCGCAGGGGTTAAGGTGGGCGCCCGCGCCCCGCGCCCCGCGCCCGCCCGCCGGGATGAGCGCGCAGTCCGCCCGCCCGCTCGCCGCCGGCCCCGGAGAAAGTGGCGGTCAGTGATGGAGCTGCTGCCATGACAACCCCGGCGGTCGGGGCCCGCGCGCGTCGGGGCTGCTCCCGGGAGGAAGGCGGCGCGGAGGCCGGGGGCGGCCGCTGAGCGTGGCGTCCGCGCGGCTCCGGGGCCGGCTGCGCCTCGCCTTCCCCAGCGAGCGAGCGAGCGAAGGGCCGCCGCGCTGCGCTCAGCCGGGCTGCTCCTGCCTCGGCCGCCGCCGCGGCGCCTGGCCCTGCCCAGACCGGCCGGATCGCAGCGGCTGCAGCGCGCATTTGCGCTCAGAGGAAGTTGACCGAGAGGCTGCCGTAGGAACCCCGGGTCCGGATCGCACGAAGCTCGGCGGAGCCGCCATCTGCGTGCTCTACTTTCCATTTGGCTATTGTTACGGATTGTTTTTCTGCCGGCGGTCCTTCCTCCGAAACTTACAAAGAAAGTGTTGGATTCCCCCTTGTTCGAACTGAGGAATTGCAGACCACCTCTGGGGAGCCGGATCTGACCCACCCCCTGTCCCCTTCTGGTACCAAAGTGCTTACTCCACTCCAAAGTGCCATGTCAGAACTGCTAACGGGAAGAAGGGACTCCTGAGACGTGCCCACACCTTTGCACCTGCCTTGCGCTTCCCCGTTCTTGGCCATCTTCCTCGGCCGAAGCAGCACCGAGGAAGCCCCCTTCGCTGTCCTCCGTGGAAATTGGTTATCCGAGGCCGGATTTGGGGGAGGAATATTAGACTTAGAGGAGTCTGCGCGCTCCTCTCCTCCCGCGCCTCTCGGTCGCCGCTAGTTCACTGCTGGGTCCCTGAGCTCGCTCCCTCACCCCACCCACTTCCTGTGCTCGCCCGGGGGGTGTGTGCCGCGCCGCTGCCGGAGTTCTGGGAAGTTGTGGCTGTCGAGGATGGGGGTCTGTGGGTACCTGTTCCTGCCCTGGAAGTGCCTCGTGGTCGTGTCTCTCAGGCTGCTGTTCCTTGTACCCACAGGAGTGCCCGTGCGCAGCGGAGATGCCACCTTCCCCAAAGCTATGGACAACGTGACGGTCCGGCAGGGGGAGAGCGCCACCCTCAGGTAGGGAGCTGTCTTTCTTCTATGAATTGACAATGAGGTGTATGGGGTGGTGGGGGGGGGCAGGGGCAGGGGTGCAGGTGTGTGCACTGGAACAGCTGGTACGGAGGTCGCTGGTTCCTTGGGCTGCAGGATTCACGGATGAGCTGAGTGCTCTGCCCCGGGAACGTGGTGGTGTTAGGGAAACGCTCAGAGGTTGGGGAGATGAGCTGTTTCCCCAAAACTGGCCTCCTTGGCTCAGGACTTGGTAAGCATGAGAGGCGGCTGAGGCAGGGAGCCACCGAGATTGAGGACAGTGGCCTGGGCACTGTGTGTGCCCGAACCTGGTGGCCATGGTGACTGGGGACCTGGCTGGGGCTCAGCGTGAACTGTCATCTCTGAAGTTAATGAGTCCCAAAGGACGAGTCTGGCTTCGTGTGAATGCCTTCACTCTGCCCATGCCATGGGGAGTTGCCCGTGGGCTCCTGTACTCCCGCAGAGCTGCTGTTTTGTCCTGGGCTTGCCTGTGTCTGGGCTTTTCTGGGGTGCCTTCAAGCCATGAGCCGGTGGGTGGAAGGACATGCTTTTTCTTGTCTAAACATGGCTTTCTGAGATTGAAGTCATGGAGATGCGTCTGATTTGTCCATGGAAATTATCATTTACTCTGGTTAGCTGTCCACTAAAGCAGTATGTGCAAAACTCATCTACTGAACTGACAGATTTCAGTGTTGAGTTGGGTCCTGATTGGTTTCTGGGGCTAAGGGTTACAGAAACTGAGGAGAAGTGGAATCTTGGTTATGACTTGTGTAAGGTGGGATGAGTCTGTGTCCCTGATTACCCTGTCTACTGACATGTTAACTCAATTTCCAGTGTCTACACACTGCACCCCTCATAAGAGGGTAACAGAAAATTAGTGATTATAATGGGGAATCTTCCTCTCTAGAATTTTAGAAAGAGCATGAGGTAGAAGTTAAGAAGGTTCATGAGAAGAATGATTTCTCTGCCTCTTTGATTTAATATGCCTTCTTACATAAAGTTTCCCAAACTGGGCCATTGAGCCCACTGCAAGGCAACATGGCAATATTCCTATCCTTTACATATGAAAGTTCTTGGAAAGATAATATTGGTGCTGGTGTCCATTGTTTTGCCCCTGGTGACTGTTCTGCTAAAATTGCATTGTTTATGGATGGTACCCTCAAGGAAATACCCACGGGACAGAAAATGTTGACGAGGGGGCCCTGGAAGTACGGGACTGACTTGTCAGAACATTGCCAAAGGAAGTGTGTGATTTAAGGACCCACACAGGGCCTGCAAAGCATCCCATCTTCCACTGCCTTTGTGGAGCTAATGTCCATGCCTCAGTGAATTCCTAGTTACTCACTGGCTCAGGAAACCCACCTCTCCACTAAGCCCTTTCGGGACTATTTTGAACAAAGGTTAAATATCTAACTGCCTCCCACCCCAGAATTACTAGATCTGTTTTATAAGGGGATTTCACAGAGCTCTAAAAATGCTGTGATTTCAGACTGCTTAACGAGAGATACAGAAATGAAACCCTAACACAATACAGTGATGAATTCAGTGTTCTCTGGATGTTCCCTTTGTCCCTAACCCTTAGCTGCAAGCAGTAGTCCCCAAGAGATAAGAAAGAGTCATTCTCACATGTAGAACATTTTAGGAACAGATGGGATAGTAGTTTCAAGGAGAAGGTGGAAAGTAGTCAGCTCTGTGGAGATTTGGAGGAAAAGAAACAGCAAAGGGGCTCTGACAGACAATGATCCCACATCTTAGGAACAATGATGGGGGGTTGGATGAGCCAGGATCTGGTTTCAGCCCCAGAGGGCAGCCCCCGAGGCTCATGAGAACGGAGACTCTCTGGAGGGTAGCTGAATTCAGCAGATGCTGAGCCAGGGCATGCGCCTTCCTGAGGAACAGCTTCTCTTTAAAATTGCATTATCATGTGCTGGCTGCTTCTCTTTCTTTATCTTTCCTTCCATGACTTTCTTGCTCACTCTGGGCTTCCCTGTCCCTGTCCCTTTCAGGCACCAATGTCTGTTTGCATTTTCACATCTGCTCTGGTCTTGTTTAGGTGTAGATGGAGGAAGTGGAATACGATGGGGCTTCCTCTCTAGACCCAACCCTGCCATTGCATAAAAAGGCCCTCCTAGAACAACTCCTGCCATTCTTTGCCATTCTGTGCCAGCCCCTGGGACTAAATGTCTGACTGACATACAGAAGGAAGACCGTTCCAGCGGATGGAGCCCTACAGAGCAGGGATTAGAGGGGCCAGGATATGACTGACACCAACCCACTGGCCAATGGCCTGATTTAGGATGTGAATTGGGCAGCAGGTGTCACAGACGACTTGCACAGAGGAAGCTCATGCCTCTGCAGGATGATCTGCATTCTTCTCAGGCTCTCATGCACTAGAACAAGCGAGGTCCACCATGTTGGCGTGTACTTTTGTGGAGTTCGAGGCCTTGAACTCTCAAGCATAGTCTCTGTACTGTGTAATTCTGTGTGCAAAGAAGCAAATAGGAATTTCAGAATGTATTTTGTTTACACAAAAATTGATACATTTGCACATAACCTGACTCTAGGTTGTAGTTGTCTAGTGGCTCAGGGCTCTGGGATTTTTTGTTTTTGTTTTTTGTTTTGTTGCTTTTTTGTGTATTATATGTGGATCGTTTCTTTTTTCTTCCCTCTTTCCCTTCCTCTCTTCCTCCATCCCTTCTTCTTTCCTTTCCTTCCTTTCTTCATTTTTTTGTTCAGCATGTGACCAGGCTACACAGAATACAACTAGGGCACCTCTGCCCTGCCCTGGAGAGCCGCCCTCTCCACAGCATGGTGGCTGAGCCCTAGGGCCATGCTTGTAGTTTACTTCTCAACCAGCAGAGGACTTTTTGCTCTGGTTGCATGTTATTCTGCTTTGTTCTCACCAGTTTCATTTTTTGAAGATCTCTTCTAGTCCCCATAGAACGAATGCTTCAGCAGCAGATTCTAATGTGAGGAAACTTTTAAAAATGTTTTATTTCATCCAATTAGTGCTAACGATCCTTGCGGAGGTATTGAGAAACCTTTCACCCAACGGTGGCTTTGACAGCCTGAAAGGAATCGCAAACAATGTGCAATCTCCCACCCTTTCTGCCCTCCTGCTGCTGGTCTGTATGCATATTTTTTTTTTAAAGGGTGAGGTTATGTAGAACAGAATGTGCAGTAATAAGAACATTAACTAAGGTTTAGGGAGCACTTGCTCTGTGTCAGGTAGAATTTTGTTTTACATAGTATCTCACCTGTCGTCTAGTCTCCTAATATTAACATTTAACCCTAATAAAGACCCTGTGGGGTAGGTGCTATCCCCATTTTGCAGGTGAGGAAACTGAGGCACGGAGAATTTACATCATTTGATTAAGGTTGCCCAGATAGGAAGCTTTGAAGCCAGATTATGTGACACTAGTCGTAATAATGTTAATAAAATGAATAGCACTGTCAGTGATCGGTCAGTTACTGTGGGTGTTAAATATTTTGTATACATCGTAACATTTAATGTTCACAACAACTCTTGATATACACTTAATTTTCCCAACTTAGTAGCTGAGGAATCAGAGGTCTACAGCAGGGAATTTAGGTAGCATCACCCAAGTAGCAAGGGGCTTTTAAAAATGTTTTATTTCATCCAATTAGTGCTAACGATCCTTGCGCTAACTCAGGCCCTTACTCCGTGATCTTGTGCACCACACTTTCCCCACTGCATTCTGTGTTCTAATCCCTTGCTGGTACTTAGAGTCTCCTCTAGGCATTCTGGCTTAGACCCTCTCCTGCGATGTCGCTGAACTTTCTGTGTTCTTTCTCCTCGTGCACTGGGGGGGCAGCTAGGGCTTGGAAAGCAGATATCGTGCTGTATAATGTCATGAGCACTGTGTGCTCCCAGATGTTTCCTGAACAGATAAAATGAATGAAAACAAAGCATAAACATCCCCCAGCCTATATGTCATTTGTCTCTTTACTGCATTTCTCCATCGTTTTATTTTAAAATACAGCTGTGGTCAACCAACAAAGACTTACTGAGTGGTTCTTGCAAGACGGGCCCTGAGCTGGGTTTTGGGGTGTGGAAAGACATGAGGCTTACACTTCACACTCCGGGGTCTTGAGTCCAACTCAAAAGGCCAGGCAATGAGGTAACCAACAGATGAGGCAGAGTGTGCCCATTAGTGAATGGGCAGTATGTGTACGTGGGGTCAGAAAAGAGCTTTCCGACTGGACTCCTCTATAGGAATAGTGAAGAAGGAGTGAGGAGTGGGAGAGCCTGAGGTGCCCATCTGTGTGGATGTCACTAATCAGAGACCTTCACTAAGTGTGGCCTGTAGCTTGGCAATTCTGATGAGTGTGCTTCATGCTATCATAGATTCCCCCAATAAGGCAACAGCTAGTAAAGTGAATTATTTCATTGGGATCATCTGGTAAGTGAGTATCAGAGGCTGAGCTGTGCCTTCTCTCACTTATCTAGACTGTAGGCTTTGTCACGGCACAGTGTCGGTTTTTTTTTTTTTTTGGATGAGTTAAGAAAAGAAAGGAAAGATCTGAGAAATGTACAAGATTGAAGTTGGATTTTGATATAGCAACTCCATGGAATAGAACAGAATAATGTTTTTGATATTTGAGAAAACGCATGGAGTGCCCTTCTAAACATAGGAAGCTGTGGCACACTTTATTCATACCGTGTAAAACACTTAGCATTTCATTTTATAACAGATGGATTCTCTCTTTGTCTCTGCAGCCAGTCCAGGGCCTCTTGAGGGCAGAAACTATGCCTTCTTCATGTTTGCATCCCAATACGCAGCACATGACTTGGTGCATGGTCTTTGCTAACAAAGTCTGAGTGGCTATCCTGCCTGTTTTTCTGCTATAGACATCCTGGCCCTTTCTCCACCTCACAGACATAGAAAATGAATTCTTGCTACAGGGGCTTTCTACCTGTGGTCCTCACTGTTGGGAATACCCCTGTCTTTCCACGGACAGCTATTAATCATTTTGGCCTCAGCTCAGATGGAACCCGCTCCCTGAAGCCTTTACCAACACCCAAATCAAAATGACCCTTACTACCTCCACACACATTACACTAACATACCATCTGGGATTTGTTTTTCTTCAGAGCAGGCATCCGTATCTCAAGTTTTCCTATTTCAGACATTTGATTATGTGTTTATGATCTGTCTTCCCCAACTGGGCTGGAATTTTCTGGAGAAGGGCTACCTTCTCGGTCTCATGCAGCACTGTGTCACCAGCATCTGGCCAGTAGAAGGTGCTCAGAAAGTACCTGGTGCATGAATGGATGCAGGAAATCTGAGATCACTGTCTTCTCCTCCTTGCCCTTCCCTGTCCCTTTCCCTGAGTTGTGTTGTGTTGTCCTTGCCCTTGGACATGTTCCCGGCTCACTGTCATTTCTGACCGGGCCACCCAGCTGTGTGAGGTTGCTCCTGAGGAGTTACAAACACACATAATTGCGCTGGTGTCTTTCTGTCAGGGACACAGATGGGCTGTGTCATCTGTCGGTTAGTTCAGAGCTGCACCCATGACGCGTGCCTCCCTCCTGCCAGGTCACTTCCCGACCCAGTCCTTAAGCCTTTGAAGAAATGCTCCTCTCCGATGAGGTGTTCAACCCCAGGTGCAGCTGGGGGACATTAGCATTTTCCAGATACGGAGCACCTCTCTGCCCATCCTTCCTTCTCTCCATGTGGAGTTTGCTGGCGTGGTTGTCTCATGCTGTACCTATCGATTCGTTCCTGATGCGTTAACTCGTTCAGAATAGCAATGCCGCTCGAGAAGCATGTACTGTTCCGACTGAGCTGCCCCTCCCAGGATCGACCGCCGTGTGCTCACCTCCGGGGCTTGCCAGCCATCCAGCCGGTGGACTGTGGCTCAGAAGAGCAAGGACAGATGGGGTTGTGGAGGGAGGCTCCTGGAAGCACACTCAGCCTTTTGAGGAGCCAAAAACTAAAATGGGAAAACGAAACACCCAACCAGGCTTGGGGCAGAAGGAGAAGGAGTATGCCAGTTGTCACTGGAACCTGGTGAAGAGCACAGAGGGACAGGCTGGGTCCGGGTCCTCCGACGCTCCTCACCTGCAAGTATAGGTGCCTTGAAGAAGTGTTTCTTTTGAGTTTGAAAGGATTGCAGAGACCAGGGAGTTGAGCTACCTGGTTTTACAGATAATGAGGGTAGTGATAATCAGTCTTGCACAAAGATGCCTTTGGGAAGGGTGAGGTGGTGCTGATACCCAGCCCATGCTTCCCCACTTGGCTGTGAGCCCTGGTGTAGGGCAACCTGTGCCTGAAAGACAGGCCACCCTCTCCTACTAAGTGCAAAATCAGCGTGCTGACAGCATGATGACAGTCAGCGAACATTTATCACCGTGCTCGCCGCTCACTGCTGGTCGTGTCTCGCGCCGAAGCCTGAGTTCTTAGCCTCTGCTCCATCTCTCATTCCATATGGGACAACACTGTTCACTGTATCAGGCTCCGTGCTAAGCACTCTGCGAACAGAGTCTTATTTAATTCCACCAGGTTGATGCAATTATTATTCTGATTTTACAGACCAGGAAACCAAAGCACTGAGAAAAGTAAGGCATTTTCCCAGATCCCACAGTCAGATGGTGGCTGAGCCTGGAACTTGGAACCAGTTTTGTGTGACTCGAAGCTGATTCTCTTTTTTGTACCACAGGACTTTTCTCATTCTATCCCTTCTTTGCCTCATTGCCAGGGTGTAATTCTTCTAGAAACCAGGTGAATTTGTTTTTTTCCTACTTGTTCTAGAGCATAAGAATCTCCCTTCTTGAAGTATTTTAGGAATGGGATATGGGAGTTTTTAAGCTTTTATGACATGGAGACACAAAAACTCTAGACGTTCCTTCTCATTACACATCCCTAGAATCTCCATAGTTTGTTCAGTATCAGTCTATTCCAGGTTCTCCCACCAGCCTTTTGCTTCAGAGATCAGCAGTCTTGGACTCTCTCACAGAGAGTTAGTAAATCCTCAAACGTCACCATGTATTTCTCTGGCCTGGGATATTGAACAAATTGAGGTAGAAATACAGTTCTATGAGGATCCCACAAGCCAGTGTATCTGAATATCCGGCGGTGGGAGGCAGAGTGGGTGAGACCTTGACTATAAACTTTCTTCTTAGTTTTACTAGAAGACCACTGACATCTCTCAAGATGGGAGAATCTTGAAAAAATTTATGATTAAGGTTAATAGCATATTTATTCTCTTAGGTTCAAAGTCTCCACTGATGGGTAGAATATAACATTATCCTTGCATTATTTGAGGTTACTTTGCTTCCTTGGGAGAAGGTTGATGGCTTTCCACTCTGCATAACAGATTACTGATAAGAAATAAACAATACAATTAACATCATATAGATGGCCAAATAGTAGTGTTTTTAGGAAATTAAGAGTTGGTTGGGTTTAGGATGCAATTTCCAAATTGCCCATGTGCGCCAAGGTGGAGGAGGAAATAGGAATGTTTAACGGGAGCACGATTGATAGAGGCAAAGATTTCCAACAAAGACCTTATAACTCATATTCTAGCGAGAATGGTATGCTAGAAAGAAAACGGCCTGGGGGACAGGATTTGGCTAACCCTGATCCAAGCATTGTGTCTATGAGCTGTTGGGCAAAAGTTTTTAATTGGTCTGTATAAAGAGGACAGTTATTACCTACCTCAAAGGGTTATTTTGGGTTAAAATGAAATAATGCACATAAAGCTTGGTGTATAACTATTACTCTCTCTCTCTCCATATATATATACAAATGCACACATATGTATATATGTATATTTATATATAATATTCACACATTTGGGAATTTTCATTATAAACTGTTGTAGTTTAAATACCCATGTAGCTTCACTTTGATTGATACACTGGGTCTTGCTTGTGAAAGATCTGCAAAGAGAGGAATGCCTCTCCACAAACCCTAATTGTACTTTTGTGTGTTTCTCTACACATCTGTTTAGATCCTAGGACCCTTCTTCAGTTCAAATAATTTCTTGCACTGTTTTATTTCTGACAGGGAGTGAGAAGAAAGGTATTTCTTTATTTTTCATAACAAGATTGTTGCATAGCAAGTTCTGACAGTTCATGGCTCTAAAGATGAATTTCCTACCAAAAAAAAAAAAAAAAAAAGCCATACGGAAGGCTCTGTAGAGGCGGGTTCTCTGAAACAAATAGTGGGGTCAGGAGTTCATGTGTAGATTTAGGATTAGTAGACTTTTATTCCTTGGAAGACTGATTTTTTCCATGATAATTACACTGGAGTCAGCTGACAAATAGAAGTAGGGATGCCATTGCTTGGGGAGGAGGGGGTTGGAATCTTTCCATTCATTCACATCTCCTATGCATTAAAAGGCCAGCTCAGGACTTGAACAGTGATGGTGAAAATTGAGAAGGAAGTCTCTCTGCATTTGGTCATTTTTTTTCTGTTCAAGTCTGGGGTAAGACCAGTGTGCCTTCGCATTAGAAACTAATCACAGCAATCACCGATGGAAGCACAAAAAACAGACCTTTACACTTCAACTGTATGCCATGGAGCTCAAATTAATTTAAGTTATAGATAGAAGTCTCCCTCTTTCCTTATCTGGCTTTCCCAAATCTCACTGATTGACATGGTTGAGTTACTTGGGCTTATTTGGGCATATTTGGCCAACTTGTTCTCTTCTCGGTGTAAGATGCTTTGGCTCAGAAAGCTTTGGGGATTTAGATTTGTCTTATAAAATGAACATATGAAATGATCTTGCAGCGGGGTTTTTTTTAAATAGTAGAATTTTTAATGAAAAAAGCATCAACCGCTAGACTGATGGAAAATGACAAAACTGAAATCAGCCGTCAGATAAAACTTTCTTGGCCACATGTAGGCAAAGGAAGATACGTTTGTGTGAAAATAATTTCTTGATTTTCTCTGGCTTTCAGACAGGCTATAATGGAGTGGAAAAGTTCACTCACACTCAGAAAAATCATCTTTGGACAAATGTGCTCATCAGGAAAGCTCAATCCAAAATAATTCTAACCAGTCGGAAGCTACGAGGAAGATAGTAAGATAGAGAATACATGCAAATTCCTTTTAATTTGGTGCAGTTATTATACATAAAAACTGGAAAGAGGAGTACTTTGGTGTTGTGGGTTGAGTTGTGCTCCCCTCCAAAGGAGAACAAAAAGAGGGAGAGAGAGAGAAAGGAAGGAAGAAAGCAAGACAAAAGTTATGTTGAAGTCCTAACATTCAGTATCTCATAATGTGATCTTATTTGGAAATAGGGTCATTGCAGGGGTAATTAATGAAGTTAAGATGAGATCACACTGGAGAAAGGTGAGCCCTGATTCAGTAGAGCTGACATCCTTGTAAGAGGATGGCCATGGAGAAACACGGTGCACACACAGGGAGAATGCCATGTAGTGAAGAAAGCAAAGGTTGCAATTACACAGTTGTAAGCCAAAGACTGCCAAAGATGGTCAGTGAACCGCCAGAAGGAAAAGGCAAGAAAGGATTCTCTCCTACAGGTTTCATAGGGAGCATGGGCCTGCCAACACCTTGATTTCAGACTTCTGGTCCCTTGAACTGTGAGACAATAAATTTCTGTTTTTTTTAAGCCATCCAGTTTGTCAGGCTTTGTTGTAACAGCTCCAGGAAATGAATGGACTTGGAGAAAGAAATGCTAAAGGAAGAGTTCTCTTAAGTAATCATCATATATAAAGGACCACCGAAAAGCCAGGTTAGAGCACCTTATCACCCCCAGTGACACTAGCCACTGCAGTCCATAGGGGTGTCAGAGCTGTGCCTCTCCTAGTCATGATGACCCCCCCAAGCTCTCCATTATAAGTATTTAGGAGGCTGATGTGGAGTAGGACTGTACTCAGAGCTCACTACCCTCTTTTTCCAAAGAGACCATCAGGACAGGCCCGCGTGTTCCCACTTCTCAGTGATTTCACCCACCTCAGAAGTCAAAGCCCTCCCCGCCTGCCCCAGGTCATATGCATTGTCTGGATTCTTACTGTGACCATATGGTCCTGTACCTCCAATGATCTGAACTGAAGACTTCTCCTATCCTCCAAACCTTTCTACTGTCTGAGCTTCATGATCTGTCACCAGCAAAATCCCTAGGTTGCCAGTCTTTTTCCTGAAGGACCTCTTTCTCTCTCTCTCTCTCCCTTTCTTGCTCTCACTTTCTCTTTTTTTCTTTCTTGCTTAAACTTGAAATGTGACTATTTCCTGAGTTATTTCCATTCCCAGAGTCATGTTGACAGTGACTGTTTTTCTCCTGCGTACTGCTTATCATGAGCCCTGAAAGTCAGATAGATACTCTCCTTGCTACTCATTGTGGCCTCTGGACAATCTCTCTTGTCTTTCTCTGAATCCCTGCTCGCGTTGGCACGTGGTGCCATGAGGCTGTGTTACCCACAGATGTTCTTGCTGCGGCCCTTTGCTCTGCCCTGACTAGTCTCTCCTGCTGGAGCTCCAGACCACATACCTAGCGCTAATCCGCATGTCTGCTTTTATGGCTCAGGTGTTTCTTTTCTTACCTTTCTTTTCTTTCTTTCTTTCTTTTTTTTTTTGGCTCAGACATTTCAAACCCAGTGCCTCCAGCCAAAGCTCTTGATCCCAGCCCCATTTCCCCCACCTCCAGCAACCAACTTGATCTTCCCTCCCCATCTGCCCGCATCCTAGGAATAGGCACCCCCATTCAGCCAAAGGCTCAGGCCCCCAACCTAATAGATACATATTCTTTTTCTTTCTCTTTTATGCTCCGTCTAATTCACCAATACATCCTGTTTGCTTTTACTTGCAAGATATCTCTTGAATCAGACCACGTTTCACAATCTTGAACACTACCTCTTTAGTCAACACCATCATATGCTCCTTTCTGGATTATTCCAATAGTATCTCATCTGGTTTTCCTGCTCCCATGCTGCTCCACCAGAAACCATTCTCCACCAGCTGGCTCAAGTTGTCCTTTAAGAACATTCGTCAAATCATACCACTCTCTGTTCAAAACCCCATGGCGGCCTCCAGTAATAGGTAGGAAGAAATGCAAACATGTCAATGGTATAAAAACTTTTTATTGCCTGGTGCCTGCCTACCCCTCAGACATTTCCTCTGTCACACCTGCTCCCACTCACAGGGATGCAGTTGACTGAACTTCTCTGTTGTTCCTTGGACTCACCAGATCGCTTCTTGCCTGAGGAAATGCTCTTTCTTCTGCCAGGACCCACTGTAGTGTTGTATGGCTGGATCTTCATGGCATCCATGTGTCTGCTCAAATGTTCCATCCTCAAAGAAGACTGTCCAGACCATGCGTTTAAAACAGCCAGCCCACCATCCCCTACTTTCCTCTGTTCCCCTACGTAGGTTTAATTTTCGTCATCATCCTTAACACTTACGGAAGTCTGTTATTTAGTCATCTCTTATTTATTTATGGTCTCTTCCACTAAAATGTAAGATCCCTAAGGCTACTGACTTTATTGCTCTCATTTATAGTGGCTAAATTATGGCCTGGAACATGGCATATATTAAGAAATAATTGTCGAGTGAATGGAAATTTTATTAGGAATAATACTAAGCTTTTAATAGTGAAAATTATTTATGTTTTAGTAGGAAGAGGGGACTCAGGTATATATCTGTATTGGCAGAAGTTTGGGTGTTCCTGAACAGAGGTAAGGTAGATGGGGTGTGATCTAGCCTTGGTTTTGCCTTCCAGGACAGGGAGAGGAATGGGAGGTCAAGGGGGACTTGTCCAGGCCGTGTGACACATTTCATAAAATCTACATGTGTGGAGGCTAAAGGACCTTTAAATTTCCATCTTCACAAGAGGTTTTTATAGAAAATCTAATAAACACTTGAAAATAAGGATCAGTTTCTAGTTCAAGGCCTACAGCCATGGGGGGAAGGGAAGGAAGTGGGAGTTGGTCAGAAATCAGGCTTTGAACTGCACTTCTTTTTTTTTTTTTAAAGATTTTTATTATTTATTTATTTGAGAGAGAGAGAATGAGAGACAGAGAGCACGAGAGGGAAGAGGGAAGAGGGCAGAGGGAGAAGCAGACTCCCTGCAGAGCAGGGAGCCGGATGCGGGGCTCGATCCCGGGACTCCAGGATCATGACCTGAGCCGAAGGCAGTCGCTTAACCAACTGAGCCACCCAGACGCCCTGAACCGCACTTCTAACACATTATCCCGTGTCCATTATGTATTTTTAAAACTTTATTTATTAAGGGAATTCTACCTGAAGGCTAGAAAGCATGATGATTGAGCACAGGGCCTGGAGTCAGGCCCCTCCCTGGGTTCAAATCTTGACTTTGCCTCCTCCCAGTTGTGTGACCTTGGGCACATTGATTAACCTCACTGGGCCTCAGTTTTGTCGTCGTTTGGTAATAGGAGTAGTGAGCCAGGAGGGAAATAGGAAGTATTTAGAGCGGCGTCTGGCACTCTGTCAGTGTTAGCTATATACGGTGGGGGAGGACGGAGCACGAGATGAATCCGCTGTGGGCAAATAGGACGGCTTTGATCCGGTGACCCTGGGGACCCCGTGGAGGCCGATGTTGCTGCAAGTCCGGCATCTTTGTGGTGGAATGATTTTGAAGAAGCTCAGCAAGTGTCATTGTTTTTGGAAGGTGAATAGTGGCTGAGGGCTGGGGTGACCTGAGTTTCTGCCCTGGCTCTGTCACAACTCACCATGGGATACCGCTAAGAAAATTAGTGTGTTTCCCGGTTTCCCAGTTTCCCTGTGTCTGAAATGAGAAGGCAGGGCATGGCCCCTACTGCTCAGTTCAGTTCTTTACATTTGAGGAAGAGATTGTTAGCAGTTCAAAAATATATAGGTTGTTTATCCTCCTCCCTGGGCACAAAGCTGGACTCCCCTTTCCCAGCTTCTTTTGAATTTAGGTGTGGCCACGTGACCGAGTTCTACCCAGATGTGAGCGAAAGTTATGTGCCGATTGGCCTGTGAAAAGCTCCCATATGAAATAATTCACGCTGTTTCTCCTTACGGCATCTGGATGTTGAGGTCCAAAATTACCTTGGAAACCCATGTCCTATTTGGCAGATGCTCCATCATCGGCCAAGTCATTGAATGCCTCCACAGAGCAAGGCTCTCGCCCCTGCCCCACCAGCTGACCCAGAACCTTATTTGTGAGATTATTGCAGGAAGGAAAAATACACTTCATTGTGATAGGCTTCTGGGATTTGGGAGTTCATTTGTTAACAGTAGCTAGCATTATGCTATCTAATCAACACAACTATTGTGATTCCTATTTTCTGATTTCGACTGCATCAAAATACACAGATTTTTTTTTTTTTTAAGTCCAAACTTAAGCACTTATTAAAATTTCCTGGCAAGCCTTTTGGTGATTTTTGCTTGTGTCTGAAAGTAGGAACCATGGCCTTTTCAAACTGAAGCCTTAAATGTTTGATTTTCATTTGCTTGACTCTTTACATCTCTGAACCAAGTAAAATGTCGGCTTTACAGAATACGTGAAAACCAGTGACAAAGAAAAGTTTTACCTTGAAGTAAATTAGCACATGTCCATAATGGCTATGACTGGAGACATATACCGTAATTAGCGAAAATACCTCTTAGATGACAAATTGCTCATTAATGGCTGAAGGTTTCTTACTTAGCGTAACCTTTTGTGCTAGAGATATTCCAACACTCAGTGTTTTAATTGACACACAGTAAAGAGGCAGATGGGATGATTTGTAGGCTTTTTCTTAAAAATGTTGAAGAAAAGGGAGAGAAAACCACTGTCAGAGGTCAGATTTTAGAACTGCGACCAGGTGGTAGGGTAGTATGGGGGGGAGGAAAGTGTGGAAAGGGAAGGAGGAAAGCAGTTGTGGCAGGAGATCTACAAGGAACGCAGACACATAGAGTCAGCGATCTCATCTTATGTTCGTTGTCATCTCAGAATGATGCACAGCGCCTGGCACATAATAGGAGCTTAATGTTTCCTTGGGGAATAAATAGATGAGCCGATTTGTGTCACTTCAGCATGGCGTCCTACGTGTCTTGCATCTGCCAGGCACTGTACTAGGCATGGAATTCCTTTTTCACAGAGTGATTTTTAGTGAGGGGAGACCAGGGCTGCAGATTATATGAATTGAAAAAAAAAAAAAAAAAAAAGGTGTCCTGTTCCAGCACACAACTTGCACAGACCAGTTGGGAACTGGTGCCCTTCCTCTAGTCTGACAAGTCAGTCCCTAGGGCTCCCGGTGGGATAGATAGAGATGTGCTCCATTAACGCCCTCTACCCACCATCGTTGAGCAGCACGCAACCTGTGCAACTGTACTCGACAGGCACCAGTTATCACTAAATAAATAAGTAGACAAAGTGTACTTTGTGTTTTGGAGAGTAACCTGGGGTGCATGGAGAGGGGTGTGTCCAGGGTGGTCAGGAGCATGGTGTGATCCCTGCAGGAATCAGAAGGAAAACCTTCTAGGCAGATGAGTCAGCGAGTTTCATGACCTACTCAAAGATAAGCAGGGCAAAAGGGAGGCGGTCTCCAAACTGAAGAAGGGGTAAGGAGTACAAAAAGACATTTGGGCCCCTGAGTGTCTGTGAGGCCTAGTATAACATACAAATTAAGGAGCAAATGATGCTAGCAGCACAGATTTTGGGAGATGAGAAATAAATAAAAATCCCGCATAAACAAAGACAACACCTGTGTTGATTTTATTTGCTCTGCATTGTTTCCATGTGGATACTGTCTGGGCTGTTACAGTTCTGTGGTTTCGTGTCTCGCCTGCGCCTCACATGAACCTAGCCATATGGGTCTAGTATTTTCTAACTGAAATGTCATCCTTCTTTGGTCCGTTGTGCTTTGTCATTGCCATTTATCACATCTGAAAACTATAAACATTTAAAATCTGCATAATATCCAATTTGATGTTTTACCTGTTGCCATTTCCAGGATATTACATTGTGAAATTAAGACAGCACTTTATGATCCTTTGTGGATATGTGTGTGTATGTATAAGCAGACACATATTTGGAATTAATGGACTCATAGAAATCAGAGATGGATTAGGCCTAATGAGCTGTTCAGAAGAATTATTTAGTGCATATTTCATATCTCTATTCAGTAATCAAACCTACACACTGCGTATGCTAAGAAGGTGAGGTTTTTACCTTTTTTCTAGTCCTTGGATTGTCTCCATTTCTGAAAATTTAGCATTGCACCCCTAGAGCATTTTGCACCAACTTTATTAAGCATTCAGTTTGACATTTCCCTGTCCTTAGGGTTATCTTTGGTATTGAAAAAATAGTTGCTTTGCTTGTTACCATTAACGTTCAATTAGTAATTGGCGCCAAGCTCCAAGGATCCCACCGGGACGTGGGGCGGCTCAGAGCAGGTGGTGGTAGTCGTCGGAAACTGAGTCCTGTCCCCTCCCCAGGCCCTTCCAGTCTCTGGGAGAGTCAGGCCTGACCTTCAGAGTATACTGAGTGGAAGACTTGGAAAGTTAGCCTAGATGAGGGGCTCTATGTATCTGAATTTTTATCCAAAGCAGATGACTTCCCTGCTGCCTTTTATGTTCACCTAAGCTGTGCTGGAGCTGGGGACCTTCCTGCTGGATGACCCTGTGCCCTTGGTGGTTGCCCACTGTGGTTCCTACTAGCCCTTCGAGCCTCAGTTTCCAACAGACCTTCAAAATTCCATTCACAATATGGTTTTCCCTACTGCCTAAAAGGAGGAATGGAAGATGGGATATTTGATCGTATGGAGGGATTAACTATTTGAAGCTGACAGACATATGAACAGAGATGGGTTAACAACATGGTCAGCCTCCAATAGGTGGATGCCTACCCTGTGAATTTTCTTTGTAGCTTGTTTAGATATAATACATAAACACAGATCCTAACCATATAGACTCAACTCTTGTTAGTCTACATAAAACACGCTGATTGTGAATTATTCTGGAGTGGGAATAAAGAGACTCTGGAGTTGGGACCTCAGTTGTGAAATTATTAACTTCTTTGAGCCTTTATTCTCTTATCTGTGAAACATGGTTGAATAACACCTTAATACCTACCTGACAGAGTTGTCATAAGAATGAAATAGTAATAACAACAAAACACAGCATCATTAGCAGCGTTTAGTATGAGCCCTCCCATCTTTTAATAACCATAATTATTTATAATAATTGCAGAAGATAACTTGTAAAATCTCAATTTTTGTACCTGACATATAATAAGCATTAAACTTGTTATATTCTATCCATAATACATTAAATAAGAAAGAAAAAAAAAAAAAGAAGTGAAAACTATTTATCACGGATGGGAGATTGATGGAAGGTAGGCTGTCCCAGCCATGTTGTGTCTCTTGCCTGGAATCCCAGACACAAACCTCTTCTGTTGCTTTTGTCTTTTGTCCTGCTACCAAAGTACCCTTCAGGTGCTCTAGCACACATTCTCCGTGGCTCATTTAGCCTGATTGCTTTTTCCATACCCTTCTCTGCTATTCTTTCTCTCTCTCCTCTCTCCGAGGCCCAAGTCCGTGGAAATCCTACAAAGAGCATAATCTCACTCAAACCTCTTACTCACCCAGGTTCCCATAGTTTGTTGGTTACGACCATGTGTCATTTGTTCAACAAATAATTATTCAACATCTGCTCAGTGCCAAACATTGTTCTAGACCCTGCGACATGTGAGGACAACGGACAAAGAAGTGGTTATCTAAATGTCAGGTAGGGATGCACACTCTTGAAAAGAAAACTGAATAGTAGGTGCTAATTCTGGTCACACAGGTTGGGGGAGGTCTTTCTAAGGCGGGGCTTTTGAGTGAAATCTGATGAAGCGAGGGAGTGAGTGTGTGTGTATATTTGAGGAAGGGCATAGCAGGGAGAAACATGGCAGATACAGAGGTGCAGGGGTAGACGCATCTTGACTTGCACAGACCAGGGGGAAGAAGTCAGAGCCAAGGCCAGGCCACTTGGCTGCAGTGACCATAGTGACCCCTTTGGATTTTATTCTTGGTCCTGTGGAAGCTACTAGAGCAGGTTGATCATTTTGGGGACTATATATTCTTTTTTCATTTTTTTGTATTTTATTATTTTCATGCCCTACTCTTGTTCGATTTCAAGTTCTTTAAAAAGCAAAGACCATGTTTGATTTGTATCTGTGTGTCACTGACAGGACAGAGCCCCTAACGCTGGCTAAATGCACCTGCTCTGAGCTCCCACAGTGACCTGAACCACCTCATCTAATCAGCACTTACCATAATTATGGAAAAGCTCTTTTTCTGTCTGCCTTCGGTTAGGCTTATATTGATCCACCAAGTATGAAGCCACTTCCAACTGTTACCTTGTGTGGATTTGGAAATTCCTTGATGGATCATGAAATTCCCCTGGAGTACAAGTCCATCGGCTTCCTTGGGTGAATAAACAGTCCTCCATCCCCAGACTTCCATTTTCATTTATGATCAAAGGCTCAGCCACACTGCCAGGTCCCTGTTGCACCTGGTCTTCTGATGGTTGAAATTGATGAAATGTCGTGAATGAATGATCTGAAATAAAAGCTTCAGCAGAGAGGCCATAAAATATGACTCCTATTTTATTATTTAATTATTATTTTTTTCATTACTCAAAAAAGGTAAATAATTACAGTTCATTTTGCTTTGTTATTAATGCCTTAGTTGGTGCTGGATTGTTTAATCCTACAGTGTATGCCTATGGTATTTTTGATCTGTATTTCTTTTTTTTTTTTTTTAAAGATTTTATTTATTTATTTGACAGAGACACAGCGAGAGAGGGAACACAAGCAGGGGGAGTGGGAGAGGGAGAAGCAGGCTTCCCGCTGAGCAGGGAGCCCGATGTGGGGCTCGATCCCAGGACCCTGGGATCATGACCTGAGCCGAAGGCAGATGCTTAACGACTGAGCCACCCAGGCGCCCCGATCTGTATTTCTTAATAATTACTGGTGAATTGCAGATAAAGTATTAATTAAACATATTCCTGTTTTTAAGGAAATACTTACATATAGCTCCTGTCCAAAATACATTTTGAACTTTTCTATTAACTATTTTGGTCACCAAGTCCTTTCCTACTAGAAACTGGGGATGTTTGGGACAAGTCGCGACGAGGGTATGGTAAGAGCACATGGGCAGTGGTGAAGCAAGTGATTGGTCCTCCTTCTTCTGTATCCATGTTGGACCTACCATACCGGGCCTGGCTCATGGTAGGCCCTCAGTACATGCTGATGAGATGTTTATTTCAGTAACACAGTATTTTGTGTATACTAAGAATATGTATTATTTTTCTTTTATTATGAAATATTTTATACCTCAACAGGTGTATAACATATCTATCAATATGTATAAAAACATAACAGACTGATCACCTGTGTGCCCTTCACCTACTCCAAGAAATAGAACCTTCCATTAGCTGTGAAGTCTTATATGTTCCCTCCTTATTTTATAGCTTATCTCCTCTGAGGAGCTGGCCTCTGCCCTGAACTTCTTTTTTTTTTTTTTAAGATTTTATTTATTTGACAGAGACAGAGAGACACAGCAAGAGAGGGAACACAAGCAGGGGGAGTGGGAGAGGGAGAAGCAGGCTCCCCACCAAGCAGGGAGCCCGATGCTGGGCTTGATACCAGGACCCCGGGATCACGACCTGAGCTGAAAGCAGACGCTTAACGACTGAGCCACTTTTCTAAAATCAGAAAGAGGTCAATGTTATAAAATCTAGTAAAAGTGAAACTAAGTTACCATTTGAACTCATACTGCTCGGATAGGTCTTGGGGCTTTTTGCTCACATGCTACCCTGTGTAGGGCATTGTGCAGTGCACTGTGTGGGCTACCGAGATCTATAAAGCACAGTTCCTGTCCTCGGACAGCCTCCAATCTGCCCAGATAGAGCAAGATTGAGAACCAGGCCCTCAGAAAGAGATTGGGATGGGGGCGACTTATAATCTGTGTTATAGGCAGGTGGGTTGGAGGAATATAGAAGGGACACTGTGGGATGTGGTGGAGAAGGCAAGAAGGGGCTAAGTCTGTGGGGGCTGATGGTGGCTGGGCTGGCAAGGCCGGAGTATGACACTGGCCTGGAGCAGCAAGAGGTCATTACCCAGAGTTGGCCCATTTCTGAAGACAGGGTAGCAGAGCACTGGGCCACCTGGTTGGTCCCTCACCAGTGGTTGTGCCTACATGCATTTCAAATCTGAGCTTGGAGCAGTTAGGGTCTGTCAGAACACAGACTGAGGAATGCATCCTCTGTGTGGTTATGTTAGGTTTGATTTTTTTAATTAATTAGTTTATTTGAGAGAGAGAGTGTCTGAGCGGGTACACATGTGTGAGTTGAGGGAGGGGCAGAGGGAGAGGGAGAGAATCTTCAAGCAGAATCCCTGCTAAGCAGGGAGTGGGCCTCGATCGGCATGGGGCTCAACCCCAGGATCCCGAGCTCATGACCTGAGACGAAAGCAAGAGTGGGACTCCCAAAGAACTGAGCCATGTAGGCAGCCCTCAGTTCAATTTTATTCAGGAATATTTATTGTGTGCCGACCACGTGCTGGACACCATTCTAGGCAGTGTGGAATAGGGTAGTTAACAAAATATAGTACAATTCCTGTCCTCGTGGAACTTCCCTTCCGGGAGAATGAGACATATCATGAACGAAATACATACACAATATGGAATATATTAATTGGCGGTACAGGCTGTGGAGAAGAAGAATGAATGAAGAGTGTGGGAGGTGGAAGCATGAAGGCCATGATTTCAAATAGGATGTCTAGACAAGGTCTCATTAATTACTCTTTGCTTATCTGTGTATTTTATTTTTAAAATTTTTTGAAGATTTATTTATTTGAGAGAGAGAGAGCGCGCAAGCATGCGCATGTGCGAGCAGGGGGAGGGGGAGAGGGAGAAGCAGACCCCCTTTGAGCGTAGAGCCCAAAGCAGCACTGGATCCCAGGACCCTGAGATCAAAACCTGAGCCGACACCAGGAGTCGGACGCTCAAACGACTGAGCCACCCAGGTGTCCCATTATCTGTGTATTTTAAATCGTGAACAAAAACATACTCTATTTTGACATGAGAAGAAACACACTGGAAGAAAACACAATGGTTTAAGGCAATGTATGCTTTTTTTCTACATTGGGGGAAAGAGACTGTACAAACAAGCTCTATCAGAAATATGTTTTAGTGTCTAAAACTCTTTACAGCCAGGATGTTGATCTTCATTTATCACCCAAATTCTTTTTCCTCTATCTTAATTGCCCCTGTCAGAAAGCGTAAAAAATGGAAACCCTTTGTCCAGCTTCATCACAGAAAACCTGTCTCTGTTCAACAGAAGAGGAAAAACGCGATGGTGCTGATTATGGTGATTATTCATAACTTAACAAGCATACGCTTCTCACCAGTGGGCGCAGCAGAGAACAGGTCAGCATTTACTCCCTGTCCTCAGGAGGTTTCCAGAAGGCTCCTGAGCACCAGTCTGAGAGGAACAGACCCAGGCTGGTTGCAACAGCCAATCCTCAGGCAACTCTGAGCCCTGGGGCCTGTGGACCAAATTGCACGGAGCAGTTTAGCTGCCCAGACACTCGAAGCCTCTTAAAAGCAATGGCCGGTGAATAAGCCAGAAGTCATAAATAGATCAAGTAACAAGCAAATAATGGAATTAATAAACAGGGGAGCAGAACCCATGCTGTGAGTACCCGCTAGATCAAGAAATGTCAGCTTTTCTCTCAGCTTTTCCTCCACAGCGCCAACTGTCAGTAATTTAACTAACATTTTGTAAATAAATGTGGCACTCGGACAGCTGTCAGCGCGCCTGCTGTAAACACTCCTTTTGTCACTGGGAGCCGGTGGTCCCGCGCTATTTCTCCTGCAAGTGTGGCCAGCACTGCCAGTTGGCTTCGGGGCCCGGGGCTGTCCAGGGAAATGCACAGGGACCAAAGGCAGGAGGCAGGTGCCCCCACCCACCCACCCCCGCGTTCTGGGGGGCCCCGCTCCTCCAGACCCCCCCAGGCTCTGCTGCCGCCTCAGCCCTTCGGTGGCACTTGGCTGACTTGTGAGTCACTTCATTTTCATGCCTGTCCTGTTGCCCAAGTTCCCACCGGGACTGTTGTTTTCCACACACCTTGGGGTTTTAGGTAGGAATCCCATGTCCCTGATCCTTTAGTCGCCCCCAGTGGCTTTGCTCTACCTAAGTAAGACACTTATTTCTCGAGGTCAGAGATACTGAGCTTGTTGTTTTCCACCCCAGCCGCTAGGTGATTGTTTGATGATACGGAGCCAGACTCTGCTCCCGCTGTAGCTTCCTCGGGTGCATAAGGCAAATGGCTCTGGACCATGCGTGGACTCTCCCAGGCTTAATCACTGAGTTTTATTAAGTTAGTGCTTCCATGTACCCTATTTCCCTGCGAGCCTCTTTCTCAAGGGTTCGTAACCTATACCCAAGCAAAAGCAGAGGGAGAGGAAGAATCTTTCTTAATATGAGTCCCAGGGGCAATAAATTTGGGTTATTGTAATATCTATAATCTAGCTCGGTGAAGAGAAGGGTGTACTGGGTCATTACATAGTCAGGGTATATTTAGTAGAATAAAAATCCCAGCAAACATTTACTGAACCCTTTTTGTTGGCCGTGTTCCTGTTCTACATGCTTTACTTCATATCTCACTTAACTTTTAGAGATCTGTGATCATCGCTGTTTTCCAGATGAGGGCCAGGAATACAGAGGCTTTGAGGAACCTGCGCCAGGCCTGCTGCCTAAAGTGTGCGAATGGGGCTTTGATCCCAGACAACTAAGCCCAGGGCCTGCGCTCTTGGCAACTGCATCACACATCCCCATTTGTAGTTACTGTGTGGCTGGGTGTGGGATTACCAGTTCTAAAGAAGTTAGGACACAATAAAATAAACCCTACACTGGAGCTGAGGAAGCAGCTTTGATCGTTTTCCCATGAACGAGAAGGCTTTTTATAATATTAGGGCAACCTGTCAAGAACACCGTTCTTGGGTGCCTGGGTGGCTCAGTTGGTTAAGCGTTGGCCTTCGGCTCAGGTCATGATCCCAGGGTCCTGGGATCGAGCCCCCCATCGGGTTCCCTGGTCAGCCGGGAGTCTGCTCCTCCTTCTCTCCCTGCCCCTTCCCCGGCTTGTGCCCTCTCTTGCTCACTCTCTCTCTCAAATAAATAAATAAAATCTTTAAAAAAAAAAAAAAGAAAGAAAAGAATAACTTTCCTTAGAAGATATCATAGGGTGATATAAGAGAATATAGCAGAACAGTTAAGAGAATGGACTTTGGTGTCAGCTCAGAAATTTACTTAACCTTACCGGTAAACTGAGAATAGCAATTAATAGAAACTGCTTTGTAGAGATGTTTTGAGGATTAAAGAAAAGAGTCCATATATAGTATTTAGTGATACCTGGCAGAGAGTAAATATTTATTCTCTCATTGAAATATTTATTACGTGCATATGATGTGCCATGGATTCTGTGTAATGTGTTCTTGGAGCTTATATTCTCTTGAAAAGAGATGGTAAACAAGCAGACTTATATAAATATATCAAATAGGACCGGGGCGCCTGGGTGGCTCAGTCGGTTGAGTGACTGGCTCTTGGTTTTGGCTTAGGTCATGATTTCAGAGTCGTGAGATAGAGCCCCACATGGGCTCTGCACTCAGCGGGGAAAGGTGAGGTCTTCTGGAAATTCTCTCCCTCTCTGCACCTGCCCTGCTCGAGTGCATGCGCACCCTCTCTCTGTCTCTAAAATAAATAAATAAATCTTAAAAAAAAAAAAAAGAGCACACACCAAGTGCTATGATCTGGGCTGCCTGGGTGGCTTCTGTAGATTGGTGGCTTATAGTGACAATTTCTCTAAGAGGAAGTGACATTTGGGCTGAGATCTAATTGGAGAGGTGGATGTGGGAGTAGAGCTCTCCAGGCAAGGGGAACAAGTTTCATGTGTTGGAGGAAGAGAAAAGGGACCATTGTGTCCAAAGCAGAGTAGACAACGGGGAGAGGGATGCAGGAAGTGGTGGGAGGGGTGAATGGACAGGGTTCTGAAAGACAGATAACCTCTCTGGGTCTCATTTCATTATACGAGAGGGAGCCATCAGAGCATCTTAAAGAAAGTGGTGACAGGGCCTGAGTTCCTGGGTTACAACAAGATGTTGTTGGGTGGCCATTTGGGGATGGTTTACAAGGCTGAGAGATGGAAACTGACACCTGTAGAGATTATATAGAATCCAGATGAGGGGGGCACCTGGGTGGCTCAGTTGGTTAAGCGGCTGCTTTCAGCTCAGGTCATGATCCTGGAGTCCCGGGATCGAGCCCCGTGTCGGGCTCCCTGCTCAGCAGAGAGTCTGCTTCTCCCTCTGACCCTCCTCCCTCTCATGCTCTCTGTCTCTCATTCTCTCTCTCTCAAATAAATAAATAAATAAAAATATTTAAAAAAAAAAAAAAGGATAGTGTTGACATCTATCACAAAGGTCCTAAATAAAGTCTAAAAAAAAAAGAATCCAGGTGAGGGAGGGCACAGATTTGACAACTGGTGAAGGCAGTTTGATGGCAAACCAGACGAAGCTGATGGAGTGAATATAAGGGTGTTTAGTGATTGAATTACTTGTGGTCTGTGCTATTTGAAAGGAACAGAATACTGATGGTTTTACTGGATTATCGTTATTGAGGTATTTACATACGTAATGCATTATTTGTATCTTGAGATGTTCCAGGAGAATTATTTGCCACATTACTGCTTTGAATCGAACATGGATGCTCTGATTTGGAAAGTATCACTCCCCACCTCTCACACTTAAAACCCATTCAGGGGTGCCTTTGTTGTTGTTGTTTGTAATGTTTTTTCCTGCTTTACCTATAAGATTGAGGTCAGCATTAAATAATTAAAGGAAACAGAAGCAGGAGGGTATGATAGGGGATTTGGTGAGGAGAGGAAAGTGGACACTGGAGGACTCCCTGGCTTAATTCACTAAATTCCCTTTGCAAACCTCCCATTTACTGCTGGGCCAGATACATTTTCTGTGGACCTGGTGTTGTCTTTCATAGGAGAGTGTATTTTAATTGGGGCTTCTTTCTCTAGTCTTCTTACCTGTAGAATTTTAGTCTAAAATAATAGAGGAGTCTCAGTTCTAGATTCAAGCCCTGTCTCATGCAGAATAAGGAATAAAGACTATGCAGATAAAGAGGGTGACATATCTCACTTTTTAATAAAATACTGGCATTCACTATCATTAATACTGATATTTTGTTCTTATGCAAAATCAGCATGAAAGTACCAGTATTGTAATTTTGCTCAAGTATTGCAATAACTAGGAGTGATAAAAAGAGAGGAATCAAGGAAATCATAGCTATATATGTATATAGAGAGAGCAGATTCTTAAATATCTCATTAACTCCTAAGAGTGTCAATATAAAAATTGGTGTTCAGGATGATGAATCTGAGGCATCAACATTTTAAAATATATTAAATTACATTCAGCATACTCAGTCTCCTAAGGCATTGAAGTGAGGCATATATTTGAAGCAATTTGTCATCAAAGTTGGTTAAAATTAAGATGATAATTTTGGCTCATATAGAATTAAATGTCAGTTTGTCTTGACATTCATTTATATGATACATTGCATTCTTCTATATAATACTGCGGTATCACTGGAAAATGCATGTTTCTCATCTAAGGTTTTGAGTGTCTTTTAAGAAAGTATTGTTTTCTCGGGTGTCTTTTTATCAACTGTTGGATATAGCTAAATGCTGGGTGATCAGACTTGTAGCCAAAGGGAGCTGGCTGTCAAGATCAGCCACTACTCTGGAGGGAAGACCCTACCTGTGATCTGTCAGTAGACAGAACTGAGGAGCAGGGAGATCTGATATGGCATTAATACCAGGATTCATCAATCTCTTGCTCTATATACCAGATAGTGTTCCAAGTGTTTATGTCTATCTCTTAACAACCTTGAGATAGCTTCTCCTATTATTCCCACTTCAGAGGTAAGGAAAATGAGGCCCAGAGAAGCTAAATAACAAGCCCAAGAGAATATGACTAATAAGTAATGGAACCAAGTTTCTAATGCAGCCCCAGAGGAGATTCTTATCCTAGCTCCATAGGAAAAAGTCCAACCTACCTACTCTTTCAACTCTTTGGTTTTTACGTGTGAAACTGTAAAGAAAAGGAGCAAGAAGGAATATTGCTCCTTGCCTAGAACTGTACCCAGCACGTCTTCTCTATTATTCCTGAAGAAGCAGAAGCTCTGCATTTTCACTGAGGAGTAGAGTCAGCAGTTTATGTGTGTTTTTTTAATACCCTCTTAGCAATTAATTATTCCTTTTAATAAGCACAATGAAAAAGAATCGTTATTGGACTCATGCTTTAATTGAATTAATAATGTATTCTGACTATTAATGTTTTTTTAATATTCTGTGTATTATTTTTTGTTCTATTAGACAGATATGACAGGGAGATAAAATGTGAGAATACATGGGGCCGTGTGGAGAGAGCGCTCTGTACGATGCATGGGTTCTGACAGTGATCGGTATTAAGTGGGGGCACATTGCAGGGACAAGGCGTGAGATGCACTGCTGCTTTGTCATGACTACAGAAGTGATTGAGGTCTTTTGGGTAATTTCTTGGGCAGAGGTAAATGAAATCGCAAAGCCATTTATATATGATGCAGAATTCTTCATATGAAAGAATGAGTCTCTTCTCGTTTCTCTAGTTATAGACTAATCTAGACAAGGGGATACTTTGCCCTTCATACCATGGTAATCTTGGCCTGGGTCTAACTATAGAAATAAATCATAATTTCTTTATATCCAGTATTCTATTTGGAGACATAGGCCCTATGTTAGAGTTATGATAAAGGGCATGACATGGATTAAAGTTATTTTCTAGGGTATGTTCAGCAAAATGTCTCAAAAGGCAGAGAAAAGATGAGATCCTTTCAGAGTCTACATACCCTGTCCTCTGTACTTGACTGCTTTTTGTAAAAGATTACTGAGCCAGACCTCAAAATAATGTCCGTTATTTCTGGATAATAATAGGCACGCTTGCTATCAGTTTAGCTGGTGCACATTATTTGTTAATTCATTTATTCATTTATCTAACATGCACTGAGTGCTCACTATGTGCTGAGTATTATTTGAGGTGATCGGGATACACAGGTGACTAGATCGGCCTTTGCTTTCATGGAAGCTCACATTTTCATGTGGAAGCAAGCAGACAATAAACACAATTAAAAAGGTCACGTTTTGATGAAAAGGAAAAGGAAAGAAAAGGAGCAGGTGATATGGCGGAAAGTAACTGGGGCAGAGTGGTCAGAAATGGACTCTCGAGATGGGCACAGTTGAACTGAGCCTTGAAGACTGGGAAGGAGCCAACCAGGCAGAGAGGAAGTGGAGAATTCTAATGAGCGAGAAAACAAGTAGGAAGCTTGTGTGGCTGCAGCCGTCTTGGCACGTTTGGGAAAGACAAAAGGAGTCACTGTGACCCCGCATAATGGCGAGAGAGAGGGCAGTGGAGAGGTCAGGTACGTGGGCAGTCAGCAGCTTGCTCCCTGCCTTGCTGGCCAGGGTGCAGCCTTTGCACTTTCTCCGGGTGCAATGGGAAGGATTAGAGGTTTCAGGCAAGAGGATGGCTTGGTCGTGTGTATGTTTCTAAAATGCCCCGACTGCTCTGCGTACCATGCCAAGTGGGAGGGTGACAAACATAAAACACCACTTTGGAGGTTCCTGTGGCCATGCGAGTGAGAAAGCAGTGGCAGCGTGGATGTGATGGTGAATATACAGGGAGGTAGAGGGGGAAGTGATATTTTAGAGGAGAATGATCGGACGTGATGCTGGAGGAGTTTGCAGTGAGAGAATAGAAGGCACCCAGAATGATTTCCAGGGATTTGATGAGAGCACTTGATGGACCATGATTCTTCTTACCAGCATGGAAAGACTGGAGAAGTAGGTGGGGGGTGAGAAAGAAAGAGGACCATCCTGGGTAGACCGAATTTAAGATTTAGAATCAGGAAGAGCTTTTAAGTGGATGTATGTGGGGCTCAGAGAAAACATGAGAGTTGAGGATATAAACTTGGGAGAGATCAGCTTGTATTTGTTGTTAAGTCATCAAAAAAAAAAATGAAATCTTGTCGTTTGCCACGATGCAGATGGAACTAGAGGGTATTATGCTAAGTGAAATAAGTTAATCAGAGAAAGATAAATATCATATGATCCCACTGATATGAGGAATTTGAGAAACAAGACAGAGGATCATAGGGGAAGGGAGGGAACAATGAAACAAAATGAAACCAGAGAGGGAGACAAACCATAAGAGACTCAATCTCAGGAAACAAACTGAGGGTTCCTAGAGTGGAGGGGGGTGGGAGAGATGGGGTGGCTGGTGATGGACATTGGGGAGGGTATGTGCTATGGTGAGCGCTGTGAATTGTGCAAAACTGAAGAATCATAGACCTGTATCCCTGAAACAAATAATACATTACATGTTAATAAAAAAATTAAAAAAAAAAATCTTGAAACTGGATATAATCACCAAAATGAGGAGATGGTAGAGCTGCAGTGCAGGATCAGGGATTGGAGCCCCAAGGCTTTGCAACAAAATTAGAGGGAGGAGGAGCCAACAAAGCCACAGAGAATCAAGAGCCAATCAGATAGGGAGAAAACCAGGCGGGCGTTGCTCAAAACATAGGAGGGAAGAAAATGTTCTAAGGGCAGAGTGACCAACTTTGCTGCCTAACGCAGCCACAAACTAAGTTCTGGAGACTGAGAAGAGGACTGTCCCTGCGACTGGATAAGATGATGGCCTGGTGATCCTGGCAATATGGATTTCAGAAGAGTAGTAGGGCAGGGGAGCAAAAAATGATGGTAATTTCTGAGGAAAATCAAGTCAAAGTAATGGTATTCGTGTATGTATTCACAGGCCTGCTAGCCAGGGCCTGGCTGCATGCAGATGAAAACATTTCAGTAGAATCAACTGTGACGCAAGAGAGCAGAGATGAGAAGCAATGCATAGGTAGAGGGCTGGTCTTTGCAAGATTTTTCTTCCCTTAGGACCCTGCCCCCACCAACCATTCCTGTAAACTACTCAACTGGGACAACTGATTACATGAATTTTCCAATGGGAAGGGGGAGGGTATGAGGAATTTAGTACCTGAAGAAGCTGATTTTCAAGATTTCTCTTTTACTGTCTTGAACAAATGGTATTTTGGGATATGGGGGAAATTAAGAGAGTAGTAGGGATGGATGCCAGATTTGAGGAGGAGATATGTGTGATTCAATGCCAGATGTGTGAGGATTGTTAAAAAACAAAACAAAACAAAAAAAACCTCACCTGAAGATCTAGTTGGCTTTATTAAATGATTCATGAATTGGGCAACATCCCATCTAGCACGTAGAAGGGAACCCACAAAAGTTGTACAAAATGGAAGGGTTTTATAGGAAGGAGGAAAGGGCAAGAATTTATTAGCAAAAGAAAAGAAAAGATCAGTTCTGGCAAGGTCATTTTCCCATGGGGGAAGGGCAGGGCATCTAATCGTGTAGATTACCTCATTTTCCTTTGTTGTTGGTGGTGGGTGGGTGGGGGGTTATTGAGAGAATCCATGTGACAGATTACTTTTTTGGTGCTGATCAGAAAATTCTTAACTGACCAGTTAAGACTATATTTCTGGGGGAGGTTGAAACTGCAATTAAGTGTTAGATATTAAGCCCAGATATGGTGACTTGGCTTGGCATACGTGAGTCCATCTTGGGCCTGTGGTGTTCCTTTTAACAGGACAATGTCAGGTTTGATTTGAGGAGACCCAACATGGGTTACTTCATTACCCTGACGACTTTTACCTGCGTCATCTCTCTTGTCTGAATGGTTTTGTTCTACAGATCTGAGCTGAACCAGAAGAAATATGTTTTAAACTGGGCATAGAAGGTCTCACTTCAGAGAACCTTCCTTGCTATTTTTAGCTTCATCCTAGATGATCCCAATATGGCATGGGTGATTCTGAAGAGACCTGGTTTGTCTCTACACCCAGTCTCCAACCTGAGAACCTTACCAGGCATTGCTGGATTACAATTTCTTATTTTCACTCTTAACCTGATGCAATGTGCCACGTGCAATTCCTATGCACTTTCACTACAAACAAAATATTGTCATCTATTCTCAGGAGCAGTTAATTGGGCAGGAAGGGGAGTGGGGAGTGCTTTTAGGACCTCAAACAAGTAAAGACATTAATTGGTGTAATTTACTAGATAAATATTATAAAGTTTACTGCAGGGCCCCTGTGTTTACTTGGTTGTCCCAAGTGTTTTGCAAATCCTACCATGTATATATACAAGTGATTTCCATAAGCAATGTACATATGATTGCCTGCCACTCCATTATCAGGGAACTTGGACTAGACATAGTCCATTTGTGTTACAGAAGATATAGACACTTTTTTTACAAATGACTGTCCCAGAGCTTTCAGAAATGTTTCCTTATTTTATCTTTTTAAATAATTCTTGTGTTTTTCAGGGTCAGGATGTCCTCTTTCTGTTTCTGGGTAAGTTTAGTGGAGTGTTTGAGTCTAACACCAGATGGGTATATCACTCTTTGTCCACAACAAATGTTAAGTGTAAAAGAAGATCTGTTGCTAAATCTTGCATGTGATCTTAATGTTGCTACATCCTTGAAACATGTAATTTAAATAAACAATTACCTTGTTTTGATGACAAAATCAGTTTATGAGCTGACATAATCAGTGATTTAAAAAAAAGTCATTTATGAATATGAGTACAAATTACCAAAATATTTTAACAAAGTGAACCTATCCTGCCAAGTACATTAAATTTTCTCCTTAATTGATTCTATTGACCAGAAGGATAAGTTCACATGACAGTGGGAAAGGGTTCAAGGGCCGAAGAAGAATACATTAGAGCATAAAAAGATGAGAGGCACATTTTACAATCTCTCACACATATTTATTTGTATTTACATATTTTTTTAAAGGGCAATAACTCATAAATCTGTTGCTTTGATTCCACTTAGTAGCTGGCAGTTTTCCATTCTATATCCGTGGGGCAGAATAGAAACTCATTAGCCGGGGGCTAGAGGTGCATCCCTGACCTCTTCCCTGCCAGCCCCGCCCCCATACCCTCCAGGAGTCAGGATAACACTAGGGGAAGAGCTCTTGGGACAAGAATTCAGATCCTGACTCTCCCCCTCCTTGGCCAGGTGTGACCTCAGGCAAATTAATTAATTACTTGGCTTCTGTTTTCTTACCCCTAATCATTGTTGTAGATGAAGATTAAAGGAGGTAATGTACACAACACGGGGCCCAGTGCAAAGGCACGCAGTGCATTGTAGATCTGAGCCTTATTGTTGCCACCATCCCACTAGTTCTGTGCCTCTTCTATATGGGGAAGAAGAGGAGCCGCTGACCTCTCATGGGACAGGTGCTGAGCAGGCTTCCTGAGGTACATGACCTCATGACTCTGAAGGTCACAGCTGATCAGCCTGAGATTTGAACCCAAGCCGATCTGACTCCTATGTCCTTCCTGGTCTTCACGAAGCCCTCCTGGGTGCTCAGACTGAAGAGGGACCAGTGCCTCCTGACATCTGTGTGGTGCTCTCAAGGCTTAAAGCATCTCCTCATATTCTCTTCCTTTGTCCTCCTCAGAGACTATCAGCACCTAGAGAGCAAGGGTGCGTCCTTGATTCCTGCATCTCCAGAGCCTGGCATGGTTCATGGCCCATAACATGCTGGAACAAACACAGGCTCAGTGAGTGATAGATTTTTATGTCACTGCTTACCACAAGCCTGTGCCGTGTCAGGAGGACCAGGATAAAGCTTACAAAGCACTTAACACAGCTCGAAAAATACAGGTTCTTATTGGCATTATTGGGGAACAGGTATTACTTACTTGGAGTGATCAAAACACAGCCCTTCCAAAAGAAAAGCCCACTAAATAATGGTCTGGGCTCTCAACCCAATTCTTGTGCTTCCACTTGGCTTCATTGCCCTTCAGTCTAGGTGAAGTGTAGATCTATTCAAATTGGCAGGTGTTGGCTGCATAATAATCCACATTAAAGAGCACACTTAGCGTTATTGAACACCAACCCATATTGTAACTGATTTTCCTTTCTCTTCTTGCTTCCTTTTTCCCCCCTTCTTCCCCTTGCTTCTGCAGACATTTGTTGATTACCTATTTTATGCCAGAGTTTTATTATTTGCTGGAGATTTAAAAAGAATAAAGTGAAGAAAGCTATAATCTCATATGAAGATGGGCACTTAAACAACTAACTGTAATGTAAATGGAAAGTGGTATGGCAGAGGCAGGTACAGAGTGCTCTGCAAAAACAGAAGGGAGAGAGGATTAGTAGGGTAATGATTCCTAGCTGCTATAACAACTTCCAAATCCTAGCGAGCTAAGACAATACAAATTCATTTCTTACTTATACAGTGTCCACTGCAGGTCTCTCCTAGGTGACCACTTCCAGGTGGTGATTCAAGGACCTGGGTTCTTGCTGTAGTGTTTCTAGTGGTGTCCTTGCTTCCATGCAGGTGGACGGGGAGAGGGGGGAGAGAATCAGGGCGACCTTTTGGGGTCAGACCTGGAAATGGAACTAGAACTGTCCCCACTGAGATGCAAGGTGGCTGCGAAAAGGCATCCTTCCCGTGGGCCTGCGAGGTAAATGGTAACAGTTTGGTGGGCACATACATTGCCTCTGTAGAGGAAATCATTATTTCTGTGGAGAGGAAGAATGGAAGTCCGGGGATCCGAGAGGACTCTGCAGAGGGGCCCCATTTGCCTCACCTCTTGAGGAATGTCTAGGGTTTGGCCATCGGGAAAGTTATAGGGCATTCCAGGCAGAGAGACTCAGAAGAACTAAGCACACACCTGTGGATCTTTGTACCACAGTCCGGGGTGTGGAGCTGTCAGCTGAAGAGGCATTTCAGGCAGCATTCTGCTGTCACTGCATCCTCTTGTCCTCTTCTCGTCCTTGCCTTCCACCGTCCCACCTGCTGGTGGCAATTTCCCATTTGGCTTACGTAGTGTCTAGACTCGTTTCCTGTTAGGGCGGGTTCTCTGGTTGTGTGTGCCGTGGAGGGGCCACGGGCCCATCTCCCCCCGTGGAAGTTCTCTTCACACTTGCTTTCCCCCTTCTTGGCACCTAAGGTGTGGACACATGATCTAGGCTCAACCCAACAGAGGCCACATCCAAAATGGCCACTAGGCACACAAAGAAGAAAGGGTAGCTGGCAGCCAGCCGTGCTCCCAGGGGCGGGCCAAGTAGTCTGTGATTTAACAAACCCTTCAGGTGCTTCTGATGCGTGCTACAGTCTGACGGTTTCTCCTCGCCGAGTCCACCCTCCGTGGGAGATTCCTGATTCAGAGCGTCTGGGGTGGGGCCCGAGGATGTGCATTAATGCTGCTGGTCCAGGGACCACGCTGGGAGAGCCTCAGTGCTACCCCATTACCTCAAAAATATAACGAGTGGAACAGAGAGGGAGGAAGAACACAAGCGGATAGGTCCTCCAGCCAGAATGAAAGAGAACAAAATGGGAGGCTTTGGGGTGCAACTCTCCGGCTCTCCTTCCCCCTTTGCCCTCTGAGCATACCCCTCTCGTTTCTGCCCAGCCCTGCCCATCATACTGGCCCACTTCGCTTGACTCAGACATTTTAGAAATGCAACTTTCTTTTCTTTTTTTCTGTACAGGTGTCAGTTCTGACATTAGAAATATCTTGCCCAATTAGATCACAAATAAGCCAAGAATATCCTTCAAAATGCAGATAATCAAAGCGTAGTATCAGAACCTGATCATTCCCTCACACATCCATGGTGACGGCCCAGGGCTGCTTTCTTTACAGCCTGGCAGACTTTCTAATTCTGACTCACATTTTTCTAAAAGGGAAAAAATTACCTGTTAGACAGATGCTCCTTAAAGAAGATTCTTTCTTAGAGGAACTTTATAAAAGCCACATTTGGACATTATTTGTGTGTGAAAATTGTGCTCTTCCTGCTCATAAACTTTTCTGAAACAGTTTTTTTTGTTTTTTTTTTCTTGTGGGAGCTTGAAAAGGGCTGGTAATTTTAAAACGTCACCTGTGACACTGATATGCTTTTGGTAGCAGATAAATGCCACTAGCTGGTGTGAAGACAATTTGCCCAGAAAATATGAAGTGCTATATATCCAGAATTACTAGGCACAGAGTAAAACTCTCCATTTGTTAAAAAAAAATTCCCCAGACACTGACTTGCAGTCGCTGAGTTCTGGGCTGTGCTTTATTAATCCTTCTGTTCACTCTGCATGGGGCACAAGAGGCTGGTCAGAGAGGAGTTCTTAATGAACTGTGTGTGGGGGGCCCCTGCATTGCAGGAGGGGACACAGCCTGTTCTCCGCTTCACATACAAGGCGTAGGGAACACACGAGGTAGTTTGAACGTGCAACCCCCATCCCAGCATTCCTTCCACACAAGGAATAATGGTATCAGCATGTAATCTCAGTATTTTGCCCTTGACACAAAATTCTGCCCGCTGCTCTGATATCCAGTAGCTCACTCCTCACTAATTTGAAATAGGTCCTGGTGGATTGGCATCCCCTCCATCTGAATTGCAACACGCACTTCATCTCCTCCTGCTTAAAATGAGGATGAGCATGCTTACAGCGTTTAAGAGTCGGAGGCCGCTTCAGGGATAGGTATTTGTAAGTTTCATGAATTATTTATTTAAGCAAATGTATACAGAGCATTTATGTGTTGGAGTATATGCCTGATCACACTCAAAGGGGTGTCGTGGAAATGTATCATGCTCCGGCATCACCATTTTGACATATGTAGTGTGTAGAGTCAGAACACCGCTCCTAGGATAGAACAGGATTAGTTCAGTTTGGAGTCATTTGGCTCTCATGATGCAAAACTAAGTAAATGCGTTTTATCATCTCCCCTGTTGTGTAAGGATAAAGCCCAGCCTGGATCTGTTTGGGCTTCATGCCTGGAGTTTTGAACTAAACACAGTCCCATTGGTGTGTTGTAGGATTTCATTGTTTTTGCTTTTATTTTGTTTTTCCCTTTCAGCAAGCACATATTCAGAAAAACAGCAGTATGTGCTTTAAAGGTTTATAGTGTTTTCCTTACAGGGAGATTAACAAAATAGTATAAATCAAGTCAAATTTTTAAATATTTGTGTAAGACCGAGGCTCTGCTTCCCCTGTTTCCTTGGCGTCTCCTGTCTCACACGCACACACGCGGGCATACACAGCCAGAGGTCTGCAGGAACACTTAGCCAGGCATCCAGGTGTTTAATTTGGAGCAATGCAGAAAGTGAGGGACCCGAGAAGCCCCTCCTATGTCGGAAAATCCAGCCTCAAGTTTGCTTCAAACCCTTTACTCCATCGGATGTGGAAACAGTTCTTGGGGACAACTTCTTGACGCTCTGGATGTTCTCACCTCCTCCTTTCTGGTCCGTTGGAGGGTAAAGATGGTAGTGAGGGAATCTAGAATAAGCCCCCAGCACACAGGTAAGCAGGCACTCCTCTCTGCAGAGTTAAGGGGGTAAACTAGCAAGAGTAAAAGCTCAACCAGATATTCAAGGTTGTACCTAAATACCCAACATTTCCAAAATCATTTGAGGAATTAACTTAAAAGTCAATCATCAGCCAGCCGGTGTGTGTCAAAAAGAAAGGGCAAATTGCATACATTCCTTGGTTAGTTGCCCCTGTGAGGTACACTGAATTGTACCATGACCTCCTGAACCTTTACTGATGCCCTCTAAAAGTCCCACATGGAAGGGTAAATATAATTGCTCGCTAAGATGCATCCATCCTGAAATCTCTGGGAGACAGAAATATTAAAATGAATAGACGGCGCCTGGCAGATCGCTTCCTGCCGGTGATAAGCAATCTTGCCTATTAAGTGTCTCCCAGTGCAGGCAGATACTTACATTCCATGCACGGTCACAGGCACGGTGCGGGATGATTGATTGAATATATCTATACTTTGTATACAGCTAATGAACTGGGGATGGTTGCTTAAAAGGAAGACTGATAGAACCCCGAAGTCCATAGCCAGATTCTGTCCAGAAGGAGGATGAGAAAGCGGTCCAGGGAATCAGAGTAAAGGGTGAGATAAATCAGGTAGATAGGCATTATAAACAGGCCTGGGAAGCTGGGGCTTGCAGGCAATGTGAGAGACTCTCGGGAAACGGGGAGAAATGAGGAAATGGAGCACTGATGAATGCTTCGCTGCCTTCCGTCCTTAGCACACTTGGGTTGAGCAGCCATATGTGCTTTTTAAAAAAGAATCTTCTTTCTAAATCCTAGAAACATTCGTCTGAAAATACGGTAAAAATTGGACCAGCGCCCTTCTTTTAGATGGGAGAAAGCACCTAGGTAGAATAAATTGTTTAATAAGTTAAACAGTCAAATTTCCTGATCTTTATTGTTCTTTAAAAGGAAAGTTTAAAGTTTATTATTGTTGTTTGAAAAAAGAAAAAGGAAGAGAAAGGTCCATGCTCACTGTGAACACCTAAACAGTTCAGTGTTTTTAGAAGTGCAAAGGGAGTGTTTCTTTGGAGGGGTCTTCTGTTCCTCCTCCAGAGGAGTCCATAAGTTTGTATGTATTTTTATATTCATTTCTACCCAAGTGCAATGTGCAATAGGAATTGTCCACAAATAAAATACCTTACATGTATTGATCCTTTTATTTACAAATAGGATGTTGGCAATATTCATCCTTGTTGGTATGAATAAATTAATCTTGCTTCTTCTAAGATGCCATGATGTATTTCACTAGTTCCTTATGTTAATCTTAAAGATAAAACAGTTATTTTACCAGCAAATATGGGTTCATTTGGGAATGACAGAGAATTGCAATTTGGGACATGCCAAGTACGGCAAAGCCATAGGCAAGTCCCACAGAAAAAGGAGAGGAACGTTACTTTATGGAGGAGAAGGAGGAAGTTGGGAGGGGTTGTTTTGAACAAAAGTCCCTTGGAGAGAAGCAAGAGTTCAGGGTGATGACAGTTTCTCATTGCCTGAGTTGCAGGGGTAGTCGATTTTTTATAGGCAATGCCATATACATCTTTCCCTGTTGGGGCTGTAATTGATGATTCTTTCCTGTTGAGATTCTTTTGGGGTCTGTAATTGACACTTCTGTTGTAGTCTGTAATTGACAATTATTTCTATAATTAATATTTGAGTGATAAGGCTTACCCTTCTGTGCTCCCCCTTCTAGCTTCTGACTCCATTTTAGTGAGGTTTGCCTTTATTAATTTTCACATTACAGATTTACCTGCACGTTATTTCTAGTTCTTCTGCTCTGCCAACCAAGGCCATTAGGAACACCTCGGTGGATGTAAGTGTCTCTGTAATGCAAGCTCCTAGATATGGAATTGCTAGAACCTTGGTACACAAATTAAAAGTCTGAGGAATATTGCAAAACTGCTTAACAAAAAGGTTATTGCAATATGCCATCCCACCAACTATGTGTAGAAGTTTCCAGAAAAGCTTGGCGGTAGTGGGTGTTTTCACACTTTTGACATTGCCAGACTGGTAGGTGAGAAATGTTTAATTTATATTTCTTTAATTATGGAGTTGAATGTCATTTTATATATTTACTGGACATTTTTATTTCTTTTTCTTCATATTGTTTATATTGTTTGCCTGTTTTTTCTTTTTTTTCCATGTTTTTCTTTTTGATCTGCAACAAGTATGAAACATGTTAAAAGACTTTGTCCATTGTCATGTGTGTTATAAGTTACTTTCCAGTTGGTCATTTGCAATCTTATCTTATTTATCAAATATATTTTTTATATAAAATGTTTCATTTTTATGTAGTCAAAGTTGCCTTTATATCTTATGAACTCATGGTGAAAAAGATCATCCCCCTCCCCATCCCAAGATTTTGAAAAATATGAATTATTTTCCTAATGGTTTGAATAATTTAAATTTTACATTTTAATCATTGATCCATCTGAAATATATTTTATGTTAGGAGGGAGATTCAGTATTTTTGTTCTGTATGAACAGGTTTATAGTCCCAACATCGTCTGTTAATTAAACTATCTAGCCCTACTGACTGGTAATGCCGTCTTAACTTGGAACCAATTCTGGACTCTTTTATTCCATTGATTTGTCAGTCTCACACTGAGTCAATTCTTTTTTTTTTTTTTTTAAGATTTTATTTATTTATTTTGAGAGAAAGAGGGAGCACAAGCAGAGGGGAGGGGCAGAGGGTGGGGGAGAAACAGACTCCCCGCTGAGCAAGGAGCCCAACTCGGCGCTCCATCCCAGGACCCTGGAATCATGACCTGAGCCGAAGGCAGACGTTTAACTGACTGAGCCACCCAGGTGCCCCAACACAGTCAATTCTGTGCTGTTTTAAGTATTATTGTTTTGTAAACTCTTTCAATACTTGTTAGGGAGCATTCTCCACATTAGGTATCCTTCTCCCATTTTCCTTAATTGCTACCTAGGGATAAGATAGGAGGAAAAGAGGGGAGACTTCAATGTGTGGGTGCCCCTGCAGGATCCTGATGACCCTCTTGGTGTGCAGTTCTCCAGCTGAGACAGTGGACATTCACCTGGTGAGCCCCAAAGGGCTTTCTTCAACCTCCTTGGTAGTAGGGCCCCCTCTTGATGGAAGATGTCAGGGCTAAAGGCAGTGTTATGTTTCGTAGCTTCCCTTCTGCTTGTGGACTCCATAGGCAGCTGGTCAGAGAATGGCTTCCTCCTTTTGGTTATGGTGGTTTTGCTTTTTTTTTTTTTTATACGATGTTCCCCTGCATGATTTCCTCTGCTACTTGGCACTGACAAACTGGCTTTATCTTCATACCTGATTTTATTATCCATTTTCACCTTGTGCATTACGGATAGGAGAGCTGGAGGGTCCATTTGCAGAACTCTCTTTGCCTCTGGTGCCAGTAGGTTCTGCATTCCTGTCAGCCTGCCATTTCCTCGGGAGTGTGTTTGTCTGTCTTCTCTGAATCCCGGCACCAGGCAGGGCTCCTGGCACATACGATCACTCCAGAAATGGTTGATAAGGAAGAAAGGACCAAAGGGAGGGGAGGGAGAGAGGAGCAAGATGATGCACGTATGCACCAAGCATTTGGAATGAATAGAACATCTGTCAGACACAAGGGCCCTGAGGTCTGTCCTTAATTCTGATCTCGTGATCTTGTTTTAGGGTTTTGGCACTCTGGGGTCTTGTTTATTCACGTGTTGATACCACTCAGTTACCCATATGGGGAGTAGTTAATACACCAGTTAATAACATTGACTTTGGCATCAGTCAGATGTGAATGTAAGTAATGGCCATACCACCTACTGGTTTTTAATTGGTTTAATTTACTTTTGTAAACCTCAGTTTTTCCTCCTTAGATTAGCAGTGAGGTTGAAATGAGATAATGCACTGAAAGCACTTGACACAGAGCCTGATATGGGTGTAAGCACCCGGTAAATGTTAGCTCCTACTAGTAAGATTTCTGTTATTTTTATTATTATTACTACTATCTTATTATTGTCCAATGGTAAGATGATGAGTGCAAGTATTTCTTTGGCCATAAGGCCATAGGTGCTACACTGAGCAAGATGATACAATTAAAAAAAAATTAAGCCCAATGATGATTGTATCCAAAGAGGTATTTCTGGGGAACTAACAAAACTTAGCCACTTTGTTTTACCAAAACATCGCTGTCTTTCTGATGATGGATTGTTGTTAACAAGGAGTTAGTGTAAAGCAGAAAGTTGACATGTTTTGCATCTAGAAGGAATGATTGAAGGAAATTAGTGCCACATGCTCAACTCTTCAGTCTCAGGGCCTTTGCACTTGCTCTTCGCTCTGCCTGGAAACGTCTTCCCCTCCATACCTCAATGGCTCCTTTTCTTAGTTCTTTCAGAAGAGCAGTGTGTCAGAGAGGCCTTCGCTGACCCCCAGTGTCACACAGCACCCCACCCCGACCACAGGCAGTTCCTTAGTCCTCACTACCACCAGGCATGTGCATGTATTTTTATCTTTTCAGTTTTGTTTTATTGTGGGAAGAGCGTTTAACATGAGATCTACCCTCCTAACACGTGGCTAATTGTACAATTGAACATTATCAATGTCAGGGACATCGTGGAACAGAGGATCTCTAGAACTCACTCATCTTGTGCCATTGAGGCCTAATGCCTGCTGATTAGCAGCTCCGCATTGCCTCTTCCCCAGACCCTGGCAATCTCCATTCTACTGTCTGATTCTATGAGTTTGACTGCTTTTGATAAGTCAAGTAAGTGTAATCATGCAGTATTTGTCCCGCTCCGACTGGATTATTTTACTTAGCATAGTGTCTTCCATATTGTCACAGATGGCAGGATTTCCTTCTTCTTTTAAGTTTGGATACTATTCCATTGTATGTATATACCACATTTTCTTTATTCATTCATCCATCTTTGGGCATTTAGGTTTTCTCCACATCGTGGCTACTGGGAAGAATGCTATAATGAACATGTGAGTCCTGATCTATTTTGTATACTTATTGTTTGCCTGTGTATTGCCCCTTGTTCCCCATTAGAACCTAAGTGGCATGAGGACTTAGTTTTGCTTTGTTCACTGCTATATCCTCAGAGTCTAGAATACAGCACTGTCCTTGACTCAGATCCCAGCACCTGTTTCCTTTGTCCTTAATTACATCCTAAGTTGGAAAACCTTCTCAGTCCAAGTTCTAGGCCATGTATGAAAAAACTGCCAGTGTGGCTGGAAAAGTGATCAACTTTGGTACCCTTGGAAATTCAGGGTCTTGTGCTTGGTCCCCCTTGAGTATTGGTCCCAGACCCAGAACCGTGACCCACATTCCCATGATTTCTGAGGTCCATCCTCTTGAGCCATGAACAATGCCGTGTATCATGCCCAAGTCACTTGCAAGTCCAGTTTCAGTTGGAGAACCGGACCCACTCAGGATTAGCACCATCAGCTTTACAAATGATTTGCAAAATGTTCCTTCTCCTTCCTCCTGCCCTCTCTCTATTCTTCCATCCTGTTGAGACTCTTGTAGCTACTCATAATTCTTTCTTCCAGAACTTTGCAAACTTGCTATTCTTAGCTACTTGTCATCATTTTGTTACATTTTTCCCCATGAGAAAGTAAACCCCATGAAGGATGGTACCCTGTTTGTTTTATGAACTGCCCTGTCCGGACCATCAGGCATAGTGCTTGGCTGTAGTCCAAGAATATTTACTGAGCACTGATGGATGGATTGGCTTTTGTTTCACCTTCCCATCCACACTGCACCCCAAAGGTGGTATGAATGGGCTGCCCACTCCTTTCCAAATCTGCCTTCAGCATCACATTCCTAGATTGCTCTAGAGGCCTCCTGTTTGCTTAGTCTTTTCCCCTCTAGACTCTTCACCCCGCAGTGTACCTCATACAGCAAGGATCTCAGAAGGATGTTCTGGAAAGTGTGGCCCAGAGCACTTCCCTCTTTTCTCCACAGCATACAAATCTTTGCCTGCTGGACAGCATCCAGACTTCCTTGCCTGTTTTTCTGGGCATCAGACACCCTGGCCTCATGTTTTCCTTCTGTCTCACCTCTCTTGTCCCCAACATCTTGCTTCTGCCAAACCAGACAACTCGCCTTCCCTAGATACGCCCCACATTTTTCTCATACGTTTTGTTCATGCGGTACCCTCTGTCCGAAGAGCCCCCTCACTGTCCCTTAAAAAGAACAAAGAATCTGGTCAAATCCTGAATCTGCTTGGCCAGTGGATAACACTTTCCTGAGCTTGTGCTTAGTAATCTGTCAAGTGGTGGAAATAATGGCCCCTGTGAAGGTTCAATTAGATACCGAATACAGGTGGTTTGGCAGAGAGTAAGCACTTATTCCATAAATAAAGTACTTATTTCTCTTCAAAGCCCAACTCAAAAACATCCCCCTCTGCCGGCTCCCTTCTAATCTTCCCAGAAATGGTCTCTCTTCTTCCTTACCATCCTCTTGGAGGTTGTGGCAGAATTGCCCATGTATCAGAATGCTTCATCCACACGTTCTGCCTTCCCTTCTAGTCATCGAAGATGAAAAACACCTTGAAGTTAGGAATCGTGCCTCATGTTCTCCGCAGGACTCTGAACATCACAGTTGCTCCAGAATTGTTTTTCTCTTTTAATTGACTGAATCATTTTGCTGCTTCTCAGGCTACTACTTTCTATCACAATATCCTATAGATTAGGTAAGGGTAGCCTATTTTTCACTTCGGTAATGGCCAAGCAGTGAGGCCCTGGTTTTGAGCTCTTAATATGGCACCAGGAGAATCACTGGCGTTGAAAGAAACTAGATCAGAGGGTGAATAAAAAGGCATTTGATGAGGCTCTTAGTGTAACAGAATGTCTCACTCATCTTTTTTCCTTAGTCTTTGAAATAGACAATGGCCTGGAGCCTTCTCGGCAGATGGACCATGTTTGTGCCTTAGTCACTTAACAGCTATTAGCCTGATTCCATACACTGCAGCCAAATTAAATAATAAGTAAGAGCCTATGAAAAGCTGGTTTGGAGACGGTGTTACTACGTCTCGCTTGATGGCCTTCTTGGAAGCACATGCTCCCTCTCCATGCTGTCAGCCTGGTCCTGGGACTAAGGAGTCTTCCACACAGATGCAAAGATGGAGGCCTGCAGGAGAGTTGTCTGTACTCTAGAGTTGGGGCAGGGGCGGGGGGGAAGAATGTCCTGATTATAAATTCCAGCTTGCACCCACGGCTCTTACCCTCCGTGCCACCAACCAAGAAGACAACTCACAATGATGTGATTTCTGCTTTCATTGGTCAAAAGTTTCCTTAGTGGATAACATAAGACCTGCAAATGTTCACAGTGAGGAAATTTTGGGTCTAAATGTCTCTGTCCCCAGGCAACTATCTCAACATCAAGTGCTTCTCAACTTCACCCCTACTGCCAATGACTGTGTCCTCCTCTGAGCACCCTTCACCCTGAATCTGAACATCATATTTAATGGTATTTATTACTTTCATGCTTGCATTATGAATCTTGGTATATTCAGTTCCTGAAGGGTAGAGACTCTGTATTGTTCATCTATGTACTTCCTGTAAGTTTAACCTTACTTGTAATATGTTTGTACATATACATTTATGTTCATATATATATTCAATAATTTTTGAATCGATGCCTGCAAACTCCTAGACATTTTAACTTTATCCTCTCTTTCCTCTCAGCTCCTCTATAGCAAACCCACATTCTTTCTGCATGTGGGCAAACAGTTTTTTGTATTTGTAAAATATCTCTATCAACTGTCAATGCTCATTACCTGGTTGTCAAGGGGTTAGATTCAGACATCTTCTAGAAAGCATGACTGCATTTCTTGACTTAAATTTCAGCAGAAAATAAAAGCAGAAAACTCAAGTTTCATTAAACAGAAGAAACTCATTACCCTAGTGCAAGATCCTTATTGCAAGTTATACTTCATAAATAAGTATACAGGGTTCCCAGATGTGGTAGCTCTGATGGGTAGCCAGACCTTCACTTATATGCTGTCTTCCTACCTTTGCTACAAAGCACTCCCCTAGAATACAGAGAAGAAAGACAAATTAAATTAGAGTTGTTTTTTTGCTGTAATTCTGCTAGTGAGATGTCATGTAGATTTAAGATTCCCTGACCCTTTATGTATCACAAACCCACTTGTTTGTTTGGGTTGGTTTTATAGATTTAGCAGAATTAGAAGGTAGCCACTCATCAGGGCTTCTGGACAGAAACCATAAAATTCAGTTTCCTCTAGCTCCTGGCAAAGAAGAACATGGGGTAGAGAAGTCAGATACTGGTTAGTTTTCAGGCATCAGGAAAAGACTGGATGGTCTGTTGTCCTGGCAACATTTCTTTGATGTTGCAATAACCATGGGAAATGAAGTGCTAAGTTGTCCAAAAATAGAGGCATAATATATCCCCCCCACTGATATTTTTATAAGGTATTTTCAAAACATATCTTAAGGCTAACAGTTGAGATCCGTTTTCCTGGTTATGAGGATAAAGTGTAGGTGGTATCTAAGGCACTTAGAATGGCAGAAACCAAGTTAGTAAGGCATGTGTGCACACACGCATGTGTGTGTTTGTGTGTGTGTGTGTGCATGCATGTTTGTACATAGTACAGACAATAGGCTTTTCCAGACAACACACTACCTAGAGGGGCATGAAATAAAGGGATTATAGTATTGAAATTATGCTCAATTCTTTGGGCAAGTAGACAATTTTTACAACCTAATCCAAAGGAAGGACTTTCTCTAGGTAAGTAATTTCATTGAATTGATCATGTTATGTGGTTGGTTTTCCGTGGTCTTACTGGCCCGGCACCATTAAGTCTGGTTGAGGCTGAGTCCTAGACAAACTACATAATGTCCTTCGGCACCCAGACTTCTGTAGAGCTGCATTCACTTTCTAATGACAAGGGAGGAGGAAGAAAGAATAGGAAAAAAAGAAAATTGATGGTAGGCTAAAAAATGTTTAATAAACCAAGAGGAGAATAGATAAAGAGATCATAGGTCAGAAGGAAGATGAGGAGAAATAAATGATGTGCCATAAGGAGAATGCAGACCTTAAAAGTGAGTCTGATTAACCAAGCCACTCTTCAGAGATGCAGAAGGCCATCCTATTTCTTGCTCACCTTACCGGCTACTATCTTTGGGACTATCAGCTCATCTGTAAAGTTGGAGAGGTGAGTTCCTTTTGTTTCATGATCTGTAATTACATAAATCAGACCAGAGGGATGTAACAGCATCATCTGACACTGTTTCCCAGGGTGAGTCGCTGATATAGCTGTGATTTAGGGTAGGACCTCCTTTTCCCTAAAGTCACCGACCACCTGAAGAATGCCTCCTGGCACTGAAGAGAGTCCGCATGTCAGGTTAGTTTTGGGAAAAAGATGTAGATGAGTGCTGAGTAGCACAGAAGGCTTCTCTCACAACACAGGCAGAGAGGCTCATAGACCTATGGGAGGGGCAGGAGGGGCAAGACCGGCCTCCTGCCCTCTGGTCCAGGCCCGAGGAAGCATGAGGACTGCTCTTATGCCTCAGTAGCACCCAGGCTATGGGCCACGGCTGTACCGGGATATGTACAGAGGCTTCTTCATTCTGCAGAGAGAAGATGACCCACTTACGTACTTCATTGGGTCCACATTCAACCAACACATTGACTTAGGGCTCCCAATGCTGTGGCAGGATTGTATAGATTCTTCCTTCCCATCAGCACCTCCTGGGAGCCTGCTTGCCTGCTTGGTAATTTCTCCCCATAGTGCTTGGCCCAAACTGTGTGCTCAATTAACTTTTGCAGAATACATTTTTTTTTTTCAGAAGCAAAATCATTATATGTTTATAAGAAAACACACACACACACATACACACACACAGTTAAAACCATCTGTAATTCATCCATCCACAGTTCATCACTGTTAACATAGTCATATATACGCTTCAGTTTTTATTTTATATGGCTATAGATCTAATTACATTTCTGATTTACAAAAATGAACTTCTATATTACACAATATGTTGTTACATATATATAAAGTATCTTTCCATGTCCTTAAATATTTTATAGATTAGGGCGCCTGGGTGGCTCAGTTGGTTAAGCAACTGCCTTCGGCTCAGGTCATGATCCCGGAGTCCTGGGATCGAGTCCCACATCGGGCTCCTGGCTCAGCAGGGAGCCTGCTTCTCCCTCTGACCCTCTCCCTTCTCATGCTGTTTCTCTCTCCCTCGCTGTCTAATAAATAAATAAAATCTTTAAAAAAATATTTTATAGATTATATTTCATGGCTACCAAATATTCTACTTTATAGATGGATCATTGTTATTGAACTAATCGCCTTCTTCGGTTGAACAGTTAGGCTATTTTCAGTTTTCATGCTGTTGTAAATACCATTCAAATGAGTATTTTTTTTTTAAAGATTTTATTTATTTGGCAGAGAGAGATACAGCAAGAGAGGGAACACAAGCAGGGGGAGTGGGAGAGGGAGAAGCAGGCTTCCCGCTGAGCAGGGAGCCCGATGTGGGGCTCGATCCCAGAACCCTGAGGATCATGACCTGAGCCGAAGGCAGACGCTTAATGACTGAACCACCCACGTGCCCCAATATCTTGTTTTTAAGTCTTTATTCAAAACCATGATTATTTCCTTAGGGTAAAGGATTCCAAGGGGAATTGTAGCAGAGAATATGCAAATGGCCGGTGCTTACTGATACATGTTGTCAAACTGTCGTCCAGATAGGTGCAACTGTGTGCTCCTTAGCAGGCCTACTATGGCGGGGTAATTTCTTGGGTCTCCCCCACCAATTCCCCATCAAGGCTGACTGTGTAGGTTTCTAGTTTGATAGGTAGGTACATTGCTTTGAGTGCAGTGAGTTTGAAATTTTCCCTCACATACTGATTGACTCTGATACTTTTTTCCCCTGGTTACCTACACACATGAATCCTGGCTGGGTTCCTGAGAGTGTCAATACGACAACTGTTAGGCTTTCTCGTTTTTTTTTTTTTTTTTTTTTTTTGGAGAGGCATTAGGTAGAAAATATACCTCATCAAATGTGTTAAAAATATATTTTAAAATATAAGCAGAAAAAATGTAGATGATTAGAGAAGCTGGTTATAAACTGAGGGCAATTATAATAGTTTTTAAGAAAGGCAAACATTCCAAAGATACGCAATGATAAAAGAACAAAATGTCTTAGAAAATGCACTCAGTAGGTGAGAATTCTATACTGAGTGTGTTCCATCAAGAAAAGCTAGAAGAAACACCGCACCCCTCCCCGTGCTCAGTGCTCTCGGATGACTTAAGGACAGAGTGATTTTGTACTAGTGTCCCCACCAGGGACACATCCTACCCTAGCTCACTGATACCAAAATATTCTTCTCCTAAATAGAAAGCCCATGCTTTAGCTTTTAAAAATAACAGCAGAAAATGACCAGAGGTGCACTCAGTGATGTTTAAGAATCCTGGGGCAAGGCAGACTGTTCTTAAGATAGCTCCGTCCTTGTCTTGCTGAATTATTTACAAAACCTGTGGGGGCAGAGCCTGAGTGAAGGCACTTCCTTTCTGAACGTGCTCGAGAACTCCCAGGGCCTGGCGGGGAAGCCAGTGTCTCTAGGATGTCTGATACCTGGAGTCCGGGAGTCTGCCATTGATTTTCTTTAGAAGAAACCTTTCTGCAAATGCCACAGACCTACATTAGCCAGCGCTGTAGAGACCTGGTCAGAGGCAGGCAAGGAGAATAGGGAATTCCTTGTGCTGATTTCATCTCTTTGGGATGGCTCTTTCCTTTAATTCCCGTAATTCCAAACCCTGAACTGTTCACTTTTTCTTGCATGACTCCAGGTGTTCTAGCATTGCTTCAGGTGGATGCTGCCCCGCACTGACAAGAGGCTGACCCTGGAGCGAAGCGGGTGCCCGGTGCTGGTCAGTGAGTGGCAAGATAGCTATAGCTAGAACAGAAATGCAAGTTTTAAGGGAATGAGAAGGAAGCTGATAAATGTGAATGGGAGAACATCATCCCTGAGCTGGAAGGAAGGTCCTGGGGGGGAGCGTCCCTCTGCATGGTGGCCCAACTCACCTGGAGATAGACATTAAGATGAATTTATACTCAGAAGGAGCCCCTTCTAAGCCCAATCTAAATTGGTATAGTGACCTTGAGCATTTGAAAGTCTTAGTTATTAAAGACACGATTAGAGCCGTCCACACTAAAAAGTCATTTGGGAGTTGAGAGGTATGGGTAAATGATGAGCATGATGTTTGGATTGATTTCTTCTCAACAAAGGTGATTTCAGCTGGCTTTCCCAGACAGTTTATGATACTTTGTCATGACTTTGGGTCTCTGGCTAGATTTTTCAGTTAAGTTAAGCAGGGAGACTCTTAGAAAGGAGGAAACCTTGAGAAGACTCCACGCCTTTGGGGCTCCTTCTGAGTATAAATTCATCTTAATGTCTATCTCCAGGTGAGTTGGGCCACCATGCAGAGGGACGCTCCCCCCCAGGACCTTCCTTCCAGCTCAGGGATGATGTTCTCCCATTCACATTTATCAGCTTCCTTCTCATTCCCTTAAAACTTGCATTTCTGTTCTAGCTATAGCTATCTTGCCACTCACTGACCAGCACCGGGCACCCGCTTCGCTCCAGGGTCAGCCTCTTGTCAGTGCGGGGCAGCATCCACCTGAAGCAATGCTAAAACACCTGGAGTCATGCGAGAAAAAGTGAACAGTTCAGGGTTTGGAATCAGAAGAGATCGTGAATTCAGAGCTCTGCCCCTAACTCACTCTGTGTCATGAGTCAGATTCCTGAACTGTCCAAAACAGTGGATGAATACACTTTTATTCCTCAGGCATCTATCCTGTGCTGTCTGCTTGTGTCCTGTCAGTTATCTCATTTAATCCTGTTAATTTTATCTGAAGTAGGGACTATCACCCCTGATTTACATATTCAGTAATGGGGTTTGTAGCCATCTGAAGTCATAGAAACTACTAGGTGGTTATGCCAGGATTGAAACACCAATTTTTATTTTAGTGCAAATCTTGTTTTCTTTCCAAGAGATCACAGTTGCCTTACTTCTCAGGACTGTTTTGAGGATCAGGTGATTATAACACCTATGAAAGATGAAACAGTCTTACCATTGTTTGGTTAGTGTTCTATTGCTTTTCTAGTATAGTCACTGATCTATTATTAAAAGGCAAGTTTCCAAAGGCCCTGACTTTGAAGGGAAATAAGACCGCTGGATAAATAAGGGGACTTGGAGAAATAAGGGAGGGAGGCTATTTTGTCTGTTTATCCCAGGAAACCAGTTCCCCTATAGCTTCATTCCAGAAGGTCTGTTTGTTAAACTGGAAATGTGGCTGCAGCTCTGCTGTTTCACCGCTCTGGACCCTGGGCTCCACTGACCAGTCTCTGCTTCCCTTTTGCTTATGTCCACTTGTGCTAAAATCATTCTGAAATATCGCCTTATATCATCACAGGGCTCATGCACCCTTAAACCCTGGAGCCCAATTCCTACGCATAAAAATAAAGATAAGACATGTAAGAGTGTTTTAATTTTCATCCTGCTAGTCTTAAACATTCACTGTTTCTACATCTCTCTCTCTCCCCCTGGAGCATTTTGGAATAGGGAAGATACATTCATCATCTTATCCTGTTTTCCTAATCTCAAGTTGGCGGGTGTGGAGTGTTCATATTAATAGAGACTTTTTAGAGCCAGAGAACTCTTCCAAAAGATACAGGTAGGTGGGTATACATATTTACTTCTGCTATGGCTTCATGTAGAATGTTTAAAGATCCTAGAAATGTTGCTCTAGGAATGGAAGTGGAAGCCGCAGGCTTCATGGTTGATTGCTTTTCTGATAGGTGCCATAAAAAAAAATGCATTAGAGAGAGAATATTTGATTTAAAGAGCTCCTAGATGCTGACACCACCTCTGTTTGTTTTCCTTCCTTTAGCAGAAACCTTGTAAAATTTTTATGAAGCATTAATGGATCTGAGATTTTCTCAAGCAAATTTTATGAAGTAAGCTTAATCCCACACATCCGACCCAATTTAGCAGTCTTTGGAGACATAGAACATAAAAAACTCTTCAAACATATCTTGGGTACTGCAGTGCCATAGGGGAAATGGCATCAGGCAAGGAAAGGGACATTGCTCACCCAGGATGGTTTGACATGAAGTTCCAGCCCCCACTGGTGATAAAAAGAATAACCATGCAGGATGGAGTAAAGAGATATCCTGGCCACAAAGAATACCACACAGGTAAGCCAAACTGCAGGGATAAATCTTCATTTATAATTTAGCACACACTTCAAGAACTTCCCCATATCCCTTTATTCACCAATCAGAAAATCACATTAAGAAAAACAAAAAATTATTTGTATCAACAATTCCAGTGATGTGAACCTGAAATCAATGGCTTTGATCTCAGAGAACATACACACACACACACACACACACACACACACACACACACACACACCACTTTCCCTCCACCCCAATTCGTTTTCTGTATCTGAAACAAAAGGGCTTTGAGGATGATAAATTAATTCTGGTATATGCTGATGGGTGAATTTGCACTTTATAATGTGAAGTTTGGTATTCCACAAACCAGGCAAATCAATGAGTCCTAGCAAAGTAGTAAACAGTGGGAGTCCTCCCTAGAGGAGTCCTCCCACTATCCTGCTTTTGTCCCACAATGGCGAGTTCTTGTCATTTATTGTGGGTATTCCATTAAATTTATGACCAGCTTAACAGGGGAACAATGTCTTTGGGAAGAGAGGGAGGAACCCTCACTTACTGAGATATCTTAGTGCTCTGTTCAACAACTGTGAAGAATCTGAGATTTTACCTGACTTTTAAGCTAACAAGGGAGCTTGCTACTCTTTCTTGGCTGCTGGCAGAAGACACAAGACTCCTGGGTCAGAGACAAAGGGCTTCACTACTCCTGGCACAGCAAGAGGCATGAGTTTCATGTTCATACCTGTCCCTTTTGTCCTTCAAGTCCCAGGAGAGTGGTGTATGTGGCCCAGGTAGATGCTATATACTCAGTTTGCATGCCTCTGGGAAGGGGGCAGGGAGGACAACAAAGGATGTGGACAGATGTCTTGTGAGAGAGTTGCAGGACCTGGGGCCATCCCCTTCTCTTTCTGATACATTTTTCTATAAGGTTAAGGGGACTAGTGACCAAATTGTGATCAGAGCCATCAGAAGAGGTATGGCACCCTCAACAGTCGGTTAAATTAAGGTGTTTGCAACAGTTGGGGAGTACTGTACCAGGTGTTTTTCCTCACGAGGTAGGGTACCTGGGTAGTTCTGAAAGACAAAGGGCGATTTGTGTCCCTTCCTCCCTGTACTTCCCAGGATCTGAGGTATCCCTCCCCAGGAACCTGGGTTTTTGCCTCTACTTCAACAAAATTGGTGTGTTAGATCTAGTAGCTATTATTTCACCTTTCCCAATCATCTCCTGCTTGTAGTTAGATCTTTTATCTAGAAGAATCAAGTGCAAGAGTCTCAAGGGTATTTTCATAAAACTTACAGAGATGCATTATGTCCCCACTTTGGCCTATGTGGGCCACTATAGAGGGATTTGGAAAAGAGCATACTCAACCATGTGGCCATTATCCTTTTGATCTAGGACCATGTTGGTCCAATAAAAGAATCCAGGAGGCTACACCAGAATTGAGTTTGAATCCATCCAGAGGGTGGACCCACCAGGCTGTCCTGGGGTTGCTTTTACGGGAAGGAAAGAACAACACGCCCAGGAATGGTCAGGGCGATACCTTGAATTTTCAGGAAAGGCTTTTATAACCCTTCCCCTAACCCCCAATTTATTTTGTCCTGTTTATTATCCAGGAAAGGACTAAAAAGAAATGATTCCTTTCTTGGAACAACCACATTCAGGAACCAAAGTGATATATTAAGGTGTATGGATTAGGAGGAGGCAAGGGAAAGAGTCAGAAATCTTTTTGATTCAATTTTTCAGAGGCTGTTCCAACACTCACTGATATCAGATGCCTGTGGCTGATAGGGAGAATAAAGGTCCATCAAATACCTTGACTATCAGCCCTTTGTTGAGTTGCTTTAATGATAAAAGCTGTAGCACTGCTAGACTACAAAGGTTCTAAAAGCTCAACACATGACCCAGATTAGTTTTAAGGGCAACAGAGTTTGTGGCTAAATTAGCAGATTATATTGGAACAGCAACACTGTACCCTGAAAAATGTCCACCATAGTGAGGCATCATCAATAGCCCTGAAGGAAGGGAGTGAACAGTCAGATGTTGTCAGTTTTCCTGTAGTTGGCAGGAGCAATGCCCCAGGCAATGGGCCTCCCCACTACCACAAGATAAACAGGTCAACTTTGGCAGGAGTCACAAGCAGTGGCCTTCGCATTGGAAACATAGAGGCATTTGCCATGTGCCGGGGCTAGGATGGTAGATGTGTTGTCATGAAAAGTTCAGCAGTGCATCCAGGCATCAGCGGTGCCCATCAAAGTGGTGTAACTTTATCCCAGTCAGTGTCGTGAGAGAACCAGTCCTTGCTGTGGGGATCTTAAATGAGTAACCCAGGGGGTTTAATCAGCAGTTCTGTTATTTGTTTCCATGGCTCATGGCTCCAAAAGGGGTGTCTCATCTTTAAGTCTGTAGTCTTCTTAGTGGTAGACCAAACATCTAGGCTGTGGACAACAGTCCAGGGATCAGTACAAATGTAACAAGGTTCAGGGGCGCCTGGGTGGCTCAGTTGGTTAAGTGACTGCCTTCGGCTCAGGTCATGATCCTGGAGTCCCTGGATCGAGTCCCACATCGGGCTCCCTGCTCGGCAGGGAGTCTGCTTCTCCCTCTGACCCTCCCCCCTCTCATGTGCTCTCTCTCTCTCATTCTCTCTGTCTCAAATAAATAAATAAACTCTTTAAAAAAAAAAGAATATATTATCGGGGCGCCTGGGTGGCTCAGTTGGTTAAGTGACTGCCTTCGGCTCAGGTCATGATCCTGGAGTCCCTGGATCGAGTCCCACATCGGGCTCCCTGCTTGGCAGGGAGTCTGCTTCTCCCTCTGACCCTCCCCTCTCTCATGTGCTCTCTCTCAAATAAATAAATAAAATCTTTAAAATATATATATATAACAAGGTTCATCAACGGGAGTATTAGCCAGAACTACATGAACAGCTTTGAGCTCTGCCCACCGAGTGGAATGGCCGTGTCCATTTTTGGTTCTGTTCTATTGGCGCTAAGGTTGAACAGCTGCCACCATCTAGAGGATACTATTGGGTTGCAGCTTAGCTGAACCTTCAGTCGGCCAAGTACAGGAATTTGGGGGAACATCTGTGAACTGAGGGCTTCACTTGGTCAGTGGCTTTGATTCAGACAATAGAATTGGGGATAGTTTCCTCAGAGGGATAGCTGACACTTTTCCTGTAAAACTGAGATGCCACTGAACTAGGCAGGCTGTGTTCTTGAAAAGATCATTTCCACTTGTTGAGCTCTCCCACCTTGACAGTCATTTGGCCCTAATTAAGACACCTCAGAATGGGAATATCAGACTGGAGATTCTCAAGGCCTCTAAGGGTCACATGTTCAGTTTTGACAAGAGCCCAGTAGCAAGTTAATAGCTGCTTTTCAAAAGAGGTGTGTATCTGGTAGCCACATCAGAGAAGGAAAGGGGCCAAAATCCCAAGGTACACCTCTGGGTGAGCCAGCCTCTCTTTGCCAGAGGCTCCAGTCAGCAAAGTCATCACTCACAGAAACATGTAGCTTGGAGGAGTTATTAGGGTTATGGGACACCAAAAGTGGAGAGCATGCCGCAGGTGGCTGGACAGCTTCTGACACAGCCTATTGGTTTGGGCCCCATCAAAGGAAGCTGATTCAAGAGTTAGTCAATATAGAAGAGCAAGTAGGAGGCTGAAGTAAGGTGCATCCTTTTACCTGTTACCCAGAGAGTCCAATGACATGCCAGACCTTCTTCTTGGTGGCAAGGGACTGAAGAGACAGCAGTTTTCCCTTGACGTCCAGGGGGGCTGGATATTATAAATCTATCCACATAGTTTGAAGAAACTACTTGTCAATCAGGACTTTGAATTTTATAGGGGTTTATCAGCCAGAGTTTCCTACTGGTGGAGGTGTGATAACACTGCATCCAGGGTCATTGAGACGGAGGTTTCTAACTTGCCAATCAGCCAGATATCAACTGGCGAGTAAAAGCTTTGGACATCAGAGAATAGAGGCATTAGTGCTAAATCTTGACCCAGACCCTGATGACACATGTCAGGGGAGCTTGTCACACTGGCACTTCTCTACCTCCAGTTCTCCCTAATCAAGAGGATCCCTCTGACATTTTTGGGATGTGAAAGTACAAGCTTATAACACATCAGTTCCTACTGTTGATGGAGAAGCAACAGCAAAGACAACAGTACATTGAATTGGTTTAAAAAGCCCAGCCTGCTAGTTCGCATTCACTTCCTTCTCTTACTGTTAACCCTGCTCAAACCTCATGAGCTGAATCTGAGTGCCTCTGCACAATGGGAACTGGTAGAATAGTGACTTAAAAGCCATCCTAAGTGGGATGGCCTAGGGAATACTTTGATTCCCTCCCCTCCGCATGGTTCCTTAACATACATGGGGACAGGGAGATCTCAGCCCCATCCCTAATCATCTTTCTCCTTAAGGCAGCTGAACAGAGTAGAAGGGATCAGAAGGATGAAGGGGTTTGGAGGTAGAGAGCAGCTCCGTGCCAGTAAGCGAGGAAATACCAACCAAACAAATTTCTGGTATTTTCAGTTTACTCAGAGTTCTGTATCATCATTGCTAAGGTCATTTATTTTAGCTCTGGGGATTCCTGGGCTCAACAGCTATAGACATATTGTCTTTCCACTGGGGTTGTGAGGTTTGCTGCCCCATTGTCCTGATAACATCCCTTCCTCCTCCTACCTGCAGGAGTGTAAGGAACGACCGATCACCATTCATGGGACTGTTTCAATCTTACCTCTCACCAGTCTCCAAACATTCAGTCATAGACAGGACCATGGGGACCCTCGTTCACTACCCCCTACCCACTTTTGATTAGGCAATAGCATTTGCTATAGGATCCCAATTGATAAATATCCTCTAAAGTGGCCTGTGTGGCACACATCCTTTCCCTTACAGAAAGATCTATCTCCATTGCTCTCCCATTCTTTTTTAAAATTTTTTTATTGTTATGCTAATCACCATACATTACATCATTAGTTTTTGATGTAGTGTCCCATGATTCATTGTTTGTGTATAACACCCAGTGTTCCATGCAGTACATGCCCTCTTTAATACCCATCATCAGGCTAACCCATCCTCCCACCCCTCTCCCCTCTAGAACCCTCCGTTTGTTTTTCAGAGTCCATAGTCTCTCATGTTTCGTCTCCCCCTCCGATTCCCCCCCTTCATTCTTCCCCTCCTGCTATCTTCTTCTTTTTTTTTTTTTTAACATATATTGTATTATTTGTTTCAGAGGTACAGATCTGTGATTCAACAGTCTTGCACAATTCACAGCACTCACCATAGCACATACCCTCCCCAATGTCTATCACCCAGCCATCCCATCCCTCCCATCCCCCACCACTCCAGCAACCCTTAGTTTGTTTCCTGAGATTAAGAATTCCTCATATCAGTGAGGACATATGATACTTGTCTTTCTCTGATTGACTTATTTCGATCAGCATAACACCCTCCAGTTCCATCCATGTCATTGCAAATGGCAAGATCTCATTCCTTTTGATGGCTGCATAATATTCCATTTTATATATATATAAAATATTTATATATATATATATATACACACACCACATCTTCTTTATCCATTCATCTGTCGATGGACATCTTGGCTCTTTCCATAGTTTGGCTATTGTGGACACTGCTGCTATAAACATCGGGGTGCACATACCCCTTCGGATCCCTACATTTGTATCTTTGGGGTAAATACCCACTATTACTCTCCCATTCTTATTATCAAATCCTTTCAGGAACTGTGGAGGATGTGAGATATTACTTAACCATCAAACCAACAAGGTAGTCTGCTACTGTTGTGTAAATGCTGGCAGAAGGCACAAGATTCCTGGGTCAGAGACAAAGGGCTTCATTTCTCCGGCACAGCAAGCAGTGTGAGCTTGAAGTTCATATCAGCTCTCCATACTCCCAAAGCCCACAGGCGATGCGCAGAGCAGACATGTGGGTGCTGTGCACCGAGTGGGTTTGCTTCACAGCTGTTAACCCCAAGTTTAGGGAACCTGAATCTTTTATAATGGGCTACAAGCAAACCTGCTTGACATTTGTCTAAGAGGGAGACATTATCTTCATTATATTGGGCAGTAAATAACATATGTCCTCTGCTCTGGAGGGAAATACTATCTCCATCTTCCAAGATTTTTCATTCCATAAATATCTGTGATATGATTGCCAGGTCCTTTGTTTGCAGGAAGAACAGAAATTTAAGTGACCCATGGTGACTTTTTCCTGAGACCTTGATAAAAAGATTCAAGCCAGAGGCACTGAGAAAGTAGACTGTTAGAGCTCTAATCCTGGCTTTAGAGCATCTTTCATTCAATAACAATTTTCTAGAATGTTCTAGGCTCTGGAATAGACATGGAATAACTATACAGTAAATAATGTAGTAATGATTTCTTCTGTGACAGAGCTGCTATAGGCAAAATAATGACCAGAGCTACATAGTGCTTACTATGCCCTAGGTCTTCCGTGGGTAATTTACATTTTACTCATAAAAATGACAGTTGGAGGCAGATACCATTGTTGTTATTCCTATATTTACAGAGTAGAAAACTGAGACCCCAAGAGGGAAGGTGGTGGAGTCAGGATTCAGACCCAGGCAGTTTCTTGAGTTTGTGTTTCTAACCACTGTCCTATCCTGCTTCTAGTGGAGTTACCACACAGTATCATGAATTCAATTATTTTACAATACAAGAAGAACTGGTGTTGTCTAGGAGGAGTTTCCAAGCCACACCGAGAGGCATCTCAGAGGCATGTGGCACCGAAGAATAGTCCTGAAGGGTGTGTGGGTCTGCCTCATTGAAGGTGGGGGGAGAGATCTGCCGGTAGTGAAACTGCACATGCAAAGGTATTGGAAGTGAGTTGGGATGGGTCATGATACTACTTTGATGGGTCTTTTACTCATCATGATGGCACATATTACTTTGAAACGAAGAAGCTTGATGAGATTACCATCAGTCTTCTAATTCACAGCTCTTTGTTTGATGTGTATTTTTAACTAAAATATTCTGTACTTTTATTGTTGAGATGGCACGTGAGCTTCTAAAAAGACCGCAAAGTAAACCAAGGCATAGTGGAAATTATAAAACCCATCATCTGGGTTTGATTTATGTAGAACTTGTAGACCCCAGGTGCCTAATTAGTTAGCAAGTAGAGACATTAAAGCCAGCTATGCATGGGATTATGGGAGAGAAGAAAAAGATTCAAAGCTGGAAATCTGTTTGGACATTGATAGTTTCTCTTCATTATGGGATTGCATTAGGCATCCTTTTTCCCTTGACCAATGGTTTCATCTTATCTTTATTGTCTACCTCCTGGCAGCACTTCTTGGGGTGGTTCCCTGGGTTGTGAACACTAGCCCAGTTACATTTGTCTTCCCCACACTAACCTGTGTGATCAGCCCACGTTTTCCTTCTCAGTATCTCCAGGTGGAGAGAGCCCTGTGATCTGACAGCTCTGAATAATTGATACCTGCTCATACTGAAGTCGAGTTTAGGTTTTGTGGTTCAGCAGGATGCTTTACTCTTGTTGACCTTAACCTTCAGAGGCACTCAGGCATTACTGAGAGATCAATAAAACTTCCCCGGGCCGGTCTGAGAGGACAGGAGCCTGACAGAGAGTGATGATCAAGAGAAGAGGGAAGGAAAGATTGTGCTATAACCTGGGGAACAGGAAAGGGAGGGTGTGTGAGGCAGTTGGGGGGACAGGGGTGGGGATGTGGAGCATGTGGAGGGGAAGAGAGAAATACTTTTCCAGAAGGATGAAATGAAAAATAAAGTGACGAGGAGAAAAGGGGTTTGACAGAAGAGTATTGGAAGAATAATAAACAGAAGCACAAGGAAAACTGAGGGAAGGAAATACAGGAACAGAGGAGATTTATTCCTTAGCCCTCATAAATTGAAGTCTACAGTATGCAAAGCTGTACTAGGGGCGGTCTAAAGGAACTCAGCATCCCATAGGAAGCAGGCAACTAGATGCCTTATAGAGTGAGGCAGAGTCAAGTACGGGTCACACTGCGGTATTTCAGGAAGGGGAGGGACTTCATGTCTGAATGACAACTATGTGCTAAAAGGACATCTGCACAGCACTTAGTTCACTTATTTATTATTCACTTATCTATTACTGATTATGTTGTTATGTAGTACTTAATATGTGTATAATTATTAATTATTTTTTAGTTTAATTATCAAATAACTTTAAGGTAGGCATTATCCCCATGTTAAAGACGAAGAGATAGGATATTCTAGACATTGGATGTTTTGAGTAAGCTCACTGATAAATGGTGGAACTGGACTTTTTTTTTTTTTACAGAAAGTAATTTTATTTTATTTTTTTTTAAGATTTTTTTTTATTCTTATGTTAATCCCCATACATTACATCATTAGTTTTAGATGTAGTGTTCCATGATTCATTGTTTGTGCATAACACCCAGTGCTCCATGCAGAACGTGCCCTCCTCAATACCCACCACCAGGCCAACCCATCCTCCCACCCCCCTCCCCCCTAGAACCCTCAGTTTGTTTTTCAGAGTCCATCGTCTCTCATGGTTCATCTACCCCTCCGATTTCCCCTGCTTCATTCTTCCCCTCCTGCTACTTTCTTCTTCTTTTTTTTTTCTTAACATATATTGCATTATTTGTTTCAGAGGTACAGATCTGAGATTCAACAGTCTTGCACAATTCACAGCGCTTACCAGAGTGTCTATCACCCAGTCACCCCATCCCTCCCACCCCACCCCCCACTCCAGCAACCCTCAGTTTGTTTCCTGCGATTAAGAATTCCTCATATCAGTGAGGTCATATGATACATGTCTTTCTCTTTTTGACTTATTTTGCTCAACATAATACCCTCCAGTTCCATCCACGTCGTTGCAAATGGCAAGATCTCATTCCTTTTGATGGCTGCACAATATTCCATTGTGTATATATACCACCTCTTCTTTATCCATTCATCTGTCGATGGACATCTTGGCTCTTTCCACAGTTTGGCTATTGTGGACATTGCTGCTATAAACATCGGGGTGCACGTACCCTTTTGGATCCCTACTTTTGTATCTTTGGGGTATGCACTGGTTTCTTAAGGCTAAGCCTATATGCTCTTTTCACCATCTAAGGCAGCCACCCACACACAGTGAAACATTAGAGTGATTTATTCCTAGGGAGGCATTGGAAAAATCTTTAGTGAACTATAAGCTAATTGAAGGTGGAGGCTGTGTCTTATTTTTTTCTACATCTACAATGGCTAACACAGTAAATACTGCCTAAAATATATTAAAATCTTTGTGGAAACAAAGAAGAGATGGAAGGAGGCAAGGAGGGAGCGAAGGAGGGAGGGAGTCATGAAGGAAGGAAGAGCAGTAGGGAGGGAAGGAACTGTATTTGGGCTGAATCTAGAAGAATCGATTATATTTTCTGGGGATGGTTGTAGGAGGAAAAGCATTGGAGCTTGAGTAGCATAATCAAAAGTACAGAGAGTATGTTTGCGTGATCAAAGAATTCCAACTAGATTCTAGACCAAAGACAATGGTGAGAGATAAGATTGCTGAAACAGAATGAGTGCTCATTCATTCATTCATTCATTCAACAAATACTTTTTGAGTAACTACTATGCCTAGGCATTGCTACAAGGGTTCAGGATATGCTGTGAATGAGAAGGTAAATACATCTGCCCTTAAGGATCTTACATTCTAGTGAAGAGAGACAGGCAGTAAACATAATACATATATGAAGTACACAGAATGTAAAAAGTAGTAAGTTCCTATGAGTGAAAAACAGAATGGAATAGTAGGATGAGATACAGGGACAGGGTAGACAGTATATTTAGAGTTGGCTAAAGTTGCCAACATCTGGCCTGGGAAATACTGTGGGTGACATAAGTATGTCAGAAGAGATCAGGAGTTATGTTGTGCACAATAAGATGGGATGACTATTAGACATCCTAGTGGAGATTTGAGGTGGGCACATGGATATGAAAGAAGTTGGAACTTAAGGGAGGCACCCAGGCAAGAGGTGTACACTGGGAAGTCATAAGCACATAGATGGTATTTATTTATTTTTTATTTTTATTTTTTTTAAGATTTTATTTATTTATTTAATCGACAGAGAGAGACAGCGAGAGAGGAAACACAAGCAGGGGGAGTGGGAGAGGGAGAAGCAGGCTTCCCGTGGAGCAGGGAGCCCGATGTGGGACCTGATCCCAGGACCCTGGGATCATGACCTGAGCTGAAGGCAGTCGCTTAACCGACTGAGCCACCCAGGTGCCCCCATAGATGGTATTTAAAATCATGAGGTTAGAAAACTCTAAGTTGAAAAGAGACATGCACCTCTGTGTTTATTGCAACATTATTTATAGAACCCAAGATATGGAAGCAACCCAAGTGTCCATCCATAGATGAATAGATAAAGAAGATGTATGGGGGTGCCTGGGTGACTCAGTCGGTTAAGCATCTATCTGCCTTTGGCTCAGTCATGATCTTGGGGTCCTGGGATCAAGAACTGCATCGGGCTCCATGCTCAGTGGGGAGTCTGCTTATCCCTCTCCCTCTCTCCCTCCCCCAGCTTGTGCTCTCTCTCTCAAATAAATAAATAAAATCTTTAATATATATATATGTGTGTGTGTGTGTGTGTGTATGTGTGTATACATAATTTCCATTATATATATATGCTTATATATGAATGAATTTATATATATGAATATATTCATTTATATATATGAATATATGTGTATAAAAATGAGGTTCTGCCATTTGTGACAACATGGATGGACCTAGAGTGTATTATGCTAAGTGAAATTCAGATAGAAAAAGACAAATACCATATGATTTCACTTATATGCGGAATCTAAAACCAAAACAAATGAACAAACAAAAAAACAAAACAGACAAAGAGAACAAACTGGTGGTTGCCAGAGGGGAGGGGGTGAGGGAAAGGGTGAAATAGGTGAAGGGGATTAAAAGGTACAAACTTCCAGTTATAAAATACGTCATGGAAATGAAATGTACAGCATAGGGAGGATAGTAATATTGTAATAATGGTGACAGATGGTGACTACTCTTACTGTGGTGAGCACTGAGTAATGTATAGAATTGTTGAATCACTATATTGTACACCTGAAACTAATATAACATGGTATGTCAATAATACTTCAACAACCAATTAAAAAAAAAAGAATAGTGAATACTTTGTTCATGGATATGTATCCCAAGTTTTTAAAATAGTGCCTGACAGAGAACATGCTTAATAAATATTTGGTGAATGTTAAAAAAAAAAAAAAAAGAAGAAGAATCGAAAACCCCATAGTTTTACAAGCAGAGAGAGAAGAGATCCAAAAATTACAGATGCTCTCTCAAATGCTGTGCTCAAGGTTTGAAACTGTATTTTTTGATCGATGGAAAGATATTGATTTTTTTTTTTTTTTTTGAGAATTAGGTAACAAAATCTCAACTGGGCTTGTTTTGTTGGTGCTTTTTGTTTGCTTGTTTTATCCACATGCCATTCTGGTGGCCCTATGGCAGATGGCCCTGGAGGACCAGTCAGGAGGCTTGTTCATGGCTGCAAGGAGCTGTGTGGAGGGATAATAAGGACCGGAAAGGGAACCATGGCAGTGGGGATGGAGGAGAGCAGGGAAGGGGGGAAAGATAAAGACAAGAAAGGACAAGACAGCAAAACCAATGTTCTTTTCACCCAGTTCAAAACAGAAATCACCAAATCAATAGAAAAGAAAATATAATTTAAACGTGAAAAGGTTTTTGTGTTTTGTTTCTCTCTCTCTCTCTCTTTGTTTTTATTTTGTTTTGTTTTATTAAGTGCTTGAGGCATGGCTATGGTTTAAAATGCTTTGCTTCCTGGGGGATGGGGAGAGCTGACAGCCATAGGCAAGGAAAATAGACATTGAGTTTTCAGTATTTCAGGAAACTAGTTCCTAGCTGAACTGTGGAGTGTGAGGAGCTTGCTCTTTTCATTAATTGTTTAGCCTATTCAGAATCTGAGAGAGAATTTGTGAGACAAATAGATCCAAATCATTATGATAGAAAGATGGAAGTGTTGCTATCCCCCCAACTCCCTTGGCCTGCTAAATAATTGGCCTTCTCATACTACCTTACATAGGAATAGAGTAAAACTGAAATGCATAAAGTACCTAGCCATGTGCGTAACACACAGGAACTAGTATTTGGCCAATAAGAATGCTTTCCAGTTTATTTATTTTTAAAGATTTTATTTATTTGAGAAAGAGAGTGAGCAAGAGAGAGAGACCACTAGTTTGGGGTCTCTCAGGGAGAGGCAGAGGGAGAAGCAGGCTTCCAGCTGAGCAGAGAGTCCAGTACAGGGCTAGATCCCAGGACCCTGAGATCATGACCTGAGCTAAAGGCAGACGCTTAACGGACTGGACCACCCAGGTGCCCCTGCTTTCCAATTTACTTTAATAGGCTTTATCAGAATGAATTCTCACAATGAGGCGGTGAAGAAATCAAGGATTCCCCCTCTTTAATAAAGTAACCAAGCCCTAACCAGGTGAAGTGACTTGCTCACATCACAGGCAAACAGCACCAGGAATCAAACTGATCTGCAAGCTGAGGTCTGCTTTCCCACAGCACGTGCTATCTGGACGCAGACGGCCGTGACATTGAACTCCTGGTGTCTGCCACAGCCTCAGGCCCGTCGGGTGCCATGACAGAGCTCATGGTTCTCTAAACCGAGCACCATCTTTGACAGCTCTTTCTTGAAAACATTCGGGTTCAATGGGGCACCTGGGTGGCTCAGTCGTTAAGTGTCTGCCTTCGGCTCAGGTCATGATCTCAGGGTCCTGGGATCGAGCCCCGCATCGGGCTCCCTGCTCAGCAGGGAGTCTGCTTCTCCCTCTCCCAGTTCTCCTGCTTGTGTTTCCTCTCTTGCTGTGTCTCTCTCTGTCAAATAAATAAAATCTTAAAAAAAAAAAAAGAAAATATTCAGGTTCAAGAGTGGCGGGCTACTGCCACCATCCCCAAATGCACCCAGCAAATGTAAAAGGTCACTCCAGGGCTGGTGGAGGGGGTCGAAATGACCATCTATTTCTTTGTCTCTTATCCATGAAGGACGTCATCTTGCCTGAGCAGGGTTGCGTCTTCCTCACACTGTCCCCTTTGCTTCCGGGTCTTCCTGGCTGCCCCCACGTGGGTGGTAAGAGTGCAGTTGGCTTTTGAGCTGAGGTGATTGTTGGGATACTTGATCTCTAACAGGGCACAGGTATGATAACTCCTCTTTCATTTCTTTTTTTTTTTTTTTTTTTTTTTTTTTTTTTTTTAAAGATTTTATTTATTTATTTGAGAGAGAGAATGAGAGAGAGCACATGAGAGGGGGGAGGGTCAGAGGGAGAAGCAGACCCCCCGCAGAGCAGGGAGCCCGATGCGGGACTCGATCCCGGGACTCCAGGATCATGACCTGAGCCGAAGGCAGCCGCCCAACCAACTGAGCCACCCAGGCGCCCTCCTCTTTCATTTCTATAGATCACACCAATCCTCCCAAAAAGACATTTTCAGTAGTGCACTAAATGACTGAACACAAACACCCTTCCATCCCCTTAATTCTCCCGAGGGTTAGTTCAAGTTATCTCCCTGCCAACTGTTTCTCTTCTGCACTTTGTGTCTATTGAACACCATTGGTGTTTAAGACCTACCTGATGAATTTTTTTGTCAGCAGGCAAGGGGACCCTACCTCTGTCCCTGAAACATCTGTAATGAAGCACATTTAATTATAGGGCCAATACAATACAGCAGCAGGGCTTTTATAGATCAATTAGCATGCAACTCAAGATTAACAACAGAAGAGGGCTAATTCTGCTTTCCATTTGGGTGGTAGGCTGCTTAAGGGATAGTAGGACAGAGGCCACAATCTTTGCGGGGATATTTAATCAGAAGTAAAGAAAGTTTAAAAAAAAAAAAAAGGAAGTAAAGAAAGTTTACCCGGGTGTCTTGGTTAATTATGAGAGATGGGACATTTCATGAGCAGGGAGGTGGTTGAAGGCAGGCTACGTTCCCTAGGAGACCTTTCATGGTTTTTGTCTTCCTAACCTCAAATCCACTCCATTCTTTTAGCCGTACTCTGTATGAGTTATATGCACTTGTTCATGTTCCTCTGTAATCATTCAAAACTATGTCTGCTTAACCCATACCATTTGCCCATCAACTCTGGAGGACAGGGCCCTTTAATCTGTTGATTTTGAGGCTGAGTGGGGAGGGGGAGGGCATGGTGAGACCTCCGTGCCTCTTACTGTGGATTATAGCCACACAATGGATGTCAAGGGCTTCCATGTTGGGGTTTGGTGGCACATGATGTGAGTAGAAATACTTTAGACATTGGACAGATCTGCTACTTTGAAGTTCTCTCATTATCTCTAGTTTTGAGTACTTCACAGAATGGACACTCTATACATTTTGAAAATGATATCGTGCTCTCCAGAAATTTTTCTCTAAACTCAAGGAACCCTCTTCCCTTTCTCCCCTTTCTGTGTTTTCACATTAGTGTAAAGAAAGAGATGACAATTCATATATAAAGGCAGTGAAAGTAATGCTGTAGAAACTTCACCCACACCTTATTACAGCCAAATAATTGTCCTAAAGCATCCAGGTCAAGAATGATGGTGTTAAAAGACACATCATGGCTCTGATTTCCTTGTGTTTTACCTTAACTCAGTTTCTGTAAGTCATGGGATTCAACTGTGTATTTCCTGTTTCTTCATTGTTCTACCTGCCAGTGAGCTTGGGATGAAGCACATTTCCTTTGGGCCCCCTCCAAACCTGCACAGGGTAAACTGTACCTCCACAGATGGGTTTTCAGACCATCTACTAAATAGTCAGTCATCTCTGTTGCTTTGTGGAGCTACTGTTTTCCTGTTGAGTTCCTATACATACTTAGTTCTTTTTCTGAGCTCTTGACTATTCCATTGGTCTATTGTTCCTGGGCTTGTACTATACTGTTGTATTATTCTAGACTTAACACTTACCAGAAAATTTTCCTTTTTGTGTCTGTGTGCTTTATTACTTGTGACTGTGTTTCTGCCTGAATCTCTACATCATTTTTCTGTCCACCAGTGTTGGTAGAGCACGTGATAGAGCTCTCATGGTTTCATAGGATTCTCAGGAGCTATCCTGAACCAAAGTACTCTTAATATATTTTCTTCCTCTGTTGTTAGATTATAAACCTCTAAGAACTGCAACATTGGTGCATCTTTTGTTTCTCTGTAAATTGCCAGGCATAGTGTTAGAGGCAGTTAATTAAGATGTTTTTAAGGATAAAAAAATAACACCACTTACCATCTCACCATATCATTCTAAATGAGGGAGAGTCTAATGATTTTTGTGACTGTAAGTAAATTGGGAGTCCGCTTTCTCATTTTGAACTCATTTCATTCAGAGAAGTCTAAATCACGGTGTACCCTCTAACTAAGCTGAAACAGTTCAGACCAACAAATAATCAGAGAGATAAACAAATAAGCAGACTAAAAACAGAAACATTATGTACTGAACAGTCTACTTAACTTCATGGGTCTTGAGGACTCACGAAGAACTCTAGATTCATTTAAATGTACTCTAAGCTACCTAGAGAGTATTCCCCTGGCCAGGGCTATCTTCCCTATGTTCCCACTTACAATTATGTCAGCAGGATGATTCCATGAAAGTGAAGTGAAAACAACAAGGCCAGATCTCCCTTCTATTCTTTTTGGTTCATTCTGTCTTTTTGGTGGAACACAGAGGGGGGAGTTGAGCACAGGACTCTGCTGTAGTAACTCAAGGCTTTTGGAATTCCAAAGCCTAGAATTCTAAACGTGGGACTCTCTTTTAGCCCTTTCCATTCAGCATGCAGATTCAGTTCAGTTCCTTGCTGTCCAAGGGGAGACTCTTGTGGCTTTATTAGTGCTTGTCCTGTGCATTATCCATACCCGCTCCTCCACTCCACAGTGGTGAACTCTTTAGGGCAGGAGTGATGTCCCTTGTTCTACACCCTGCCTTGTTTAAAAGAGTGACCCACAAGATAGGCATTTGAGACCTATTTGAAGGATTGAAAAACTAGATGTGTGAATGAACTGTGATAAAATCTTGAGTGATAACTTTTTACTTACACCAAATATGTTTAGCCTAGCCCTTTTAAGACAAGAATCCTTTTGCACCCTGCTTAGCATCGTGGGGTATTTTTTCTATAGGTAACTTGAGTGATACTTAGCATTGACATGTTTACCATTTGCATGTTGAGTTCATGCCTCTTTGCTTTCATGTTAATTAATTCAACAAGTATTGATTTAACGTCTTCCATGAGCACAGTATAATGTCTGAAAGGTGCATGAAAGATGTGTATTGTGGAAATAGATCAAAACATGTTAGCATGAGCTCTTGGGTCAGATTGCCTCAGTTCAGGTTTTGACCCGGTTACTTAGAAGAACATGAATTTGGAGAAGTCATTAAATGCTCCTTGCCTTAGTCTTCTCATCTGAATACTATTTTTCTCATAGAGTTATTGTGAAAATTTAGTGAGATAACATGTGTGCAAAGCCTGGCATATTTTTAACATATAATTACTAGGTACTAGTGTTATTACAGTTTAACCAGCAAAACTCTCAAATTTAGGTGGGGAAAAAAGCATATCTGGGGCAGTTTAAATTTTTGAAAAGGCTAAAGCATATCACAGATGTTTTAAATTATTTATGCCTGCATTGTGTCTTTTGAGCAGAATTTGCAAACTCCTCAAAGGGGTCTTCCAATACTGACAGGTGAGTATTCTTCTCTTAGTGGATGCTCTTCAACCAGGTGATCTGACCCATTTTACATCTTAGAAAAGATTCCGATCATATAACTCCCTGCTCTCCCTGTCCATTTTCTTCATATCTCCTGTATCTTCAGGTAATAGGTGAGATTCAAATCAGGATTTTTCATTATTAGGGAAAGTCTGGTCTACTATGTTTATAAACCACAAAAAGTTACGAAAAGAAAAATCAAACCAATAATGAAAGCTTAAAAGCTTAGACCCCTACATGGATAAATGGGTCATCATCAGAGGCTTTCTTTTCTTGTAGCACCCTCCAGGATTGGGGGAAGGTGAGTATATGAGTGTGTGTGTGTCTGGCCCACACACATGCATGGGTGCTGCTTACTGCCTGATTTCTTTTTTTTTTTTTTTAAAGATTTTATTTATTTGAGAGAGAGTGAATGAGAGAGAGCACATGAGAATGGGGAGGGTCAGAGGGAGAAGCAGACTCCCTGCCGAGCAGGGAGCCCGATGCGGGACTCGATCCAGGGACTCCAGGATCATGACCTGAGCCGAAGGCAGTCACTTAACCAATTGAGCCACCCAGGCTCCCTACTGCCTGATTTCATACTCTTCTTGTTTCATGCTATTTCAGCCCAAGACAAGATGGATGTCTTTTCTAAGCAGTTTCCTTCTTGTGAAGGAGTATACGGGTTGAGTTTAAGAGTCCTCAGGTTTCTGCTATTACACTTGAAAGGAAGAGGGTCACTAGGGGAGTGGAGTTTCAAGCCTCTGTGGTCAGCAAGAAGAGGAAGGAGTTCTGCACAGAATTTCCTATTGTTGATTTTGGAGAGCTCTGTGGTGTGCTCTGTGCGGGATCAGGGATGTGATGAGCCAGACACGGGACCCCACGGGCCTCATCAGAGAATCAAGTGTTTCTAGCATCGGCAGCCAAGTGTCCTTAGTGAGGCCCAACCCGTGTTCCGTGGGGCCTTGTTACCCTTTCAGAAAGAACTAAATGGTCTTTGAATGTATCTAAACATGTGATTGGTGCAGTTTGCTGGTTTTTTTTGTTGTTGTTGTTTGTTTGTTTTTAATATGAAAAATTTTGAATGCACTTCTTTTTTTAAGATTTTATTTACTTGTTTTAGAGAGAGAGCACTCATGCGAGTGGGGGGAGGGGCATTGGGAGAGGGAGAGAGAGAATCTCAAGCAGACTCCCCGCTGAGCGTGGAGCCAGACACAGGGCTCTACCTCACAATGCGGAGATCATGACCTGAGTGGAAATCAGGAGTTGGCCACTTAACCCACTGAGCCACCCAAGAGCCCCTTGAATGCGCTTTAACTCTGCTTTCAATATATTTAATAGCATAGAGTTGAAACAATGAGAGGAGGACTTAGACCTAAGATGGGTAAGGAGAAAGAGGTGTGTTTCTCTGATTATTACTGTTTTTTTTTGTCTCACCTACCAATCAACTAGGTGGGAGGCCGTCTGCTCTACTGGACAGCCATCAGTGGGCCCTTACTTATGAGCTGCCTTGTACATTTGACAGTTTGCAATGTTCTCTTCACATTTTCTATCCTAAGGAATCATTCGTATGCCCATGTTTTCTTATATTCTTCCTTTGTTCCTTTCTGTTTTCTTTTTTTTTTAAACTACAGGAGATGGGCACATTAGTTAACACACATAATTTAGAAGGATGCTTCAGTGTCTGTCTCCCCCACCCCTCACCCCTACTCGGTCCAGGAGTAACCACATTCATAAACGAATAGATCCAATTAGTGATCTTCGTCATGCCTCTGTTTTTAATTTCCAGAGGAAAACAAGCCGGTGTGGCAAGTAGTATTTTGCATGGAAAAGAATCCCAGCAAAAAAGTCCCACGTGATAACGCCACTCTCATTTCCATAATTCTGCTCCCTCTGGAGCACAGGTACATTTAATTTCTCACAACTGTTACTTAAATGAAGAGCAGCATGAGGAATACACAGAGAATGAAAAATATCCACATGTGTAGGTAGTACATGGCCACTAATCTTTCCTGACATTTACTTTCACTCATGAACACAGGGGTGACCAGCCCCACCAGTCCTAGATGCTGAAGATAAATGTCAGCTCCAGCCATTGGAAGCTTTCTATGCATACATGCATATTGGAAATCAAATATATTTGGCATATCACACACTGAGGCTGCAGTGCCCATCCTTCAGGAGTGCATTGATTGCTTTCTGCCACGCCACTCACCACCACCACTTGATAGAGCTGGAAAGTGCTAGAATAGCTTGCTGCTTTGTTCATGGAAGAAAAAACCAACTAAGCTTAACCGTTTTCACATCATACGCCTTCGGTGCTTGCTTTGTCTCCCCACATGTTGTGCTGCCAAATTTCCCAAGAGCATTTGCTCTCCCTATTGTGAAAACAGGGAGCTGGGGCATGTCTTGCAAGGGTTATTCTACCTCTGACAAATAGTTGTGTACATTTTAATTGTCCTCAGATTGAGGTCTACAAGTTACTCAGGTGCACACTGCTTCTTCAGCCCCGAGCAACTGAAGTCATAACATTCATGAGCAATCACTTCCTTCATGTAAAGGATAAAACGGTCTTGGTTTTAAGGGCTTGCCAGTTCATTGACTAATTTACTCTTAACCCTGAATATATAAAGCCATTGTGCTTGGATGACATGGTTAAAGCCTGATGTGAATATATCCTATAAGGGATGGGATTGTAAAATAAAGTCAAAAAGAGGACACTTTGTTTCTTTTGACTAGATACTATAAAAATGTGATGTCCAGTGAATATCTGAAGCAGGACCTTTTGTAATTCAATGCAGGGTGAGTTTTCAGGAAAAAAACAGCAGGGGTGGGGGCCCTCCATTCTCAAGAAGCCATTAACGATGCAAGATAATGTGACTTCTGATATGCAAGAACAGCCTAAAATAATTTATGGAGAAAGTCAATAACGAACTAAGGAGAAAAGAATGCTGCAAAGATAAATACAAAGTTAGGAGGTACTGTCATTGGGAGCACCTAGAGTGGTGGCCAAGGAGGGGGGTCCTTTTTTGAGGGTGGCCCGTGGTCAGAAGGAAAGGAGGGAACCATTGAAGTCAGGCTTAGATTTAACTTCTGGAATGTTAAGAATGAGAGCACACATCATTTATTCAGTAGAGATGAAAAAAACTATTTTGAAAATAGAGGTGTGTCTCATACTCCTTAATATGAAGTGTGAATTGTCTAGGGAAGGAACGCGAGCATAGGCTGGAAAACCTGGGACAAAATCATAATAAACTGAATCTAGAAAGCTCAAGGACAGTAATGATTTGGATGATTTATCTTATCATGTATTTTCCTTCAAAATAGTAATAGACTCACAAACTGTTTACAATGAAGGTGCCCTTAGAAACAGCTAGTCTGGTGGTTTTCAAATGACTTTGGTCAGAGAACCTGTTCAGGACAGATCAGATCTGATATTGAGAAATTAAAGCAAACCAACAAAATGAAAAGAAAAAAAATAAGTGAGTGACTTTCTCTGGCTAAGGAGTTGATGAGGTTTGAGGCTCTTTCCTCTCTGCCTGTGTCTGCCCTGGAGGCCCCCACCGCAGAACCTCCGGGCTCCATGGAACAGCTTTGGAACCCTGTTTTTCCTGGTGTTAGTTCCAAACTCTGTGTGTGAATACTCTACGAAAATGGGTTTTCTTAGTTTAATAAGTTTGTAATGCCGCTTATATAACCCAGAGCTTGGAGAATTTCAATGCACATGAGCACATTGAAGGCTGTGAGGAATCCTTTGGTTTTGAAATGCATTGATGTATGTTTGACCTAGTTTTTTGCCTGCATACTTTAGTATACCTGCCTGGGGAATCCTTTCTTCAGAAACACCTACTAACATCTGTGGCAAACAAGTTCTCTAGAATGCAGGTTAGGAAACATACATTTTATTGGGGTTCTGGTCTAATTCCCTCATTTTTCAAAGGGGGGTACTGAGGCTCAGAGAACTGGTAAATTACATAACCTGTTTTGGGTGACATAATCAGAAACATATTTTGGAACCAGGTGTAGGATTCCTGAATCCATGAGGCTGAGGGGCTTTTCAGATACATCCTCTTTATTATTTCTACATGTCTATGGGCAGGTAGCAATCATGGTCTGGTCTGTCCCTGCTGTACAGTATGACACAGAAAGTCAAGGTCACCCAAACTCCAGTATAATTCCCTGTCCTGTGCCCTGGTTTGCTTCCTGGGTGCTAAATCAGTTCATTTCCCTGGTGAAGGGAAGAGGTAGGGCTGTCCATTTTTAGATATTAGGACATGCTAAGACAGATTTAAACTAAAGGAAATGTGTGATGGCATTATTAACAATTAGCATAGTAATCTCTTAAGGTTTGACGAAACCAGTGTGCTTTCACAACTCTTTGCAGTGATTGAAGGTGTTTAGCTCTGTTGGCATTAGAAAATTGGGCAGACCTCTGGCCAAGATGAAGTATAGCCCATGTGAGCTGTGGAGTTGCAGTGAAAGGGAGCTTTAGAACCCTCTCAACTGGCCGTGCTTAGTTAAGATCTGATCAGGCAGCCTCTCTGTGGCCATTAATTCATTGTCTGGTAATCCAATAAGGGGTTATTGTTTGAAGCCCTTTGAGAGACACTTGCCTCATTATTAACTCAAAGGTGCCCAGAAGGCAGCACTTAGTCATTCTTTCTGCCCCAAAGAGGGTATGGCATTGAAAGATATTTCACATCGCCTTTTGACAGTACTTCACCCTCAGACATTATGGTTCAAACATTCACGAGTCTGGGGATGTGATAATGGAACTGGTGGCATCTAATTACTAAATGGCAATTAATGATAATAGTCTTTTGTGAATACGTAGGGCTGTTCTCTACAAGGGACTCATAGCTCTTTGCACGTATTGATTAATATAGATGAGCAGATGGTGACCGAAATGTAGCTTTATAACTTTATTTTTGGTGAGTAAACTGAGTCATATTCAAATTGCCTCTTACCAATGTACAATAATTAATTGCTTGCTGATTTGAAATCACGTATACTATAGTTTTAAAATTAATTGAGGAGGATCAAGATCTGTAAGAAGTGGAGGGAATGGATGTCAAGAGAAAATTCAGGGCATTATTAAATTATTTAGATACCTTAGTTACTTCTACTCATATATTTGTAAAATAGGAATTGGCAGTATTTACTGGATTAGTAGCCAGAGCTTAAACAGTAGATGAGCATTGGCAAAGTGATGTCTGGCATATCCAGATTAAGGTTAATTTAGTATCTCTCCATAGAGCCCCAAAGGTGTTGGATTCTTTTTTTTTTTTTTAAGATTATTTATTTATTTATTTATTTGAGACAGAGAGAGTGAGAGAGGGGTGTTGGATTCTATTATCAAGTCAAATTCAGCCTGGGTGGTGGTGTTTTACTGGTCCTGGTAGATATAACCAATGTCTGTTTGCCAAATGCCTCCTTGATAATGGAAATTTTAATTAAAACCAGGAAACTGAATTGTATTATCTCTATTGATCCCATCCAAACACCTCAAATTGTTTTATGATTATTTTAGGTAATTAAAAAAAAGAATTTTAAAAAATGAATACTCGAATTTTAGTGTTCTATATAGAAATTAAGTGAGTTTTCATTACACTTGGGAAAAAAAGGGGAGATCGCCATTATTTTGTACATTATTTCATTCCCAAGTATTTAATGGGCACATATTATGTGCCAAACAAAGTGCTGAGCCCTAGATTTATTAATAGAAAAACCTTTGATCATGGCCCTTAAGATGCTCAGTCTGGTGGTGAAAGGGAGGTAAATGAGTAATTACAATCCATAGTGATAAATTCTGCAACAGATGTATGAGCAAGTTGCAGGGGTTATGGGGGAAAAGAAGAGAAAGAGTTAATTTCTTCAAGTAGATTCAAGAGTAAATTTTCAGGGAGCCTGTGTGGCTCAGTTGTTAAGCGTCTGCCTTCGGCTCAGGTCATGATCCCAGGGTCCTGGGATCGAGCCCCACATCGGTCTCCCTGCTCAGCAGGAAGCCTGCTTCTCCCTCCCCCACTCCCCCTGCTTGTGTTCCCTCTCTCGCTGTGTCTCTCTGTCAAATAAATAAATAAAATCTTTAAAAAAAGAGTAAATTTTCAAGCCCAATGTATGTATGTCAGAATCAGAGTCTATATCATTACGGAAAATTCTTTGTGCTATATACTACTACCTGTCCTTATTTCAAATTGACTTCATAGTTCTGCAATTTGAAGCTTCAATGGAGGAGAGGGGTGTGTGTGTGTCTGTGTGTGTGTGTGTGCTTATAATACATTTGAATAGCTAGATCCTTTTACAACCTCATCAAACCCTATAGGGATCCATTTGTTTTTGCATAAGGGCGGGATGTTGTAGAGATTCAGTAAATATGACTTCAGCCTTAAGTTTAAGGTGGATGAGTCCTGAACAACTTGGGCCCATTACTCATGCCCTGCTTCTTTTTACTCGGCATTGTAAAGGCTACCTGTTGAGGCCTGGAGAAGAGAGAATTAAAGTTTCCTGATGCTGTGTTCCTGGTTGCCTAGATTTTAAGCAGGCAACATTTTTTTCCACCTAAGAAGCTCCCATGCAGCTGTGTGAGAGCACGTAGCTTTCTGGTGAACTATGTGATGCCAGGTGGATGCCCCCAAAGCCATTTCCCTCACTCTTCAGGCTTGGGCTGAAGTGGTCTTGATGAATCTCTGCAGGCACTTCTTCCTCAACCAAGGGATGATTCACTGGCATGAAGCTGTTAAGCGAGTAAAATAAAACACTTTTATGGAAATGTTCTGCTTACCCTGTGTTCCCTGGCACCTCAGCAGTGTCTCCGTGGCAAGAGAAGACCAGAGGGGACACACATCATCCTTGTGGGTTTTTTTTTTTTTCCTCCTCTGTTAGAATATCCACTATTTCTATGCTAGGATAGGATTTGGGAATCATTCTAGTTCATTTCTGATAACCCTGCATATGCTCTAGGGGCATGGAAAAGAGAGGAAGATAAACAAAAAAATTACAGCTTGCAGTTATGTCAGAGACTGCCCATCTGCCTAAAGGGATGAGAAGTCTATGAGAAACTATTGAGGATGGTGGACAGACATTTGCAGACAGCACAGTGTCACCATGCAAAGAGAAGGCTTTTGTGTCTGTTTTTGTACATAGGAATTGCCCTGATTGGAGAAGAGTTTGTGATTCTCCTCAGTGTGGGATTTCTTTGTTAAAATGACTGAGAGAAAGCATGGAGGTAAGAGGGTAAAGAGAATGAAAAGAACAGAGATGCAATGAGCTGGAGGAAGGAAAAGAAGAGCCATTGCGTGGATGGAGGGAAGGGAGGGGTGGGATAGGGGGAGCAGATGGGGAAATGGAGCAGATGCAATTGCTTCTTGAATTGCAGTGCAAGAGGATCTGCCCAGAGGAGAGGGTCCTTCCAGCCAGGGGGATCGCCCTAAGAAAAGCAGACTGTCTGTTTCTTGAGTGCGTGCCCTTTAAAGCAAGCAACATTGGGGACATATAAAATGAAAGGAAGGGAGGGTAGAATAAAGGGGAAATTATTACAGTTCTTAGACAGATGATCCTAAAGGGTGGTGATTTGGATCCTTTTATTCATTACACATCATAAAGGACCCAGGCTGAGTTGCCCATGGTTTTAAAGTCTAGGATCCTATTAAAACCTTTCTTGTTAGTACTCGGCACTTTGGAAAACTCACTAAGAAAAAAAGCCAATTTAATCAAGGCAAGATTTAACACAAAGAAAGGACCTGATCTTGCCTTTCTGCAGAAAAACTTTCAGGATCAAATGGCTTATGGTTTTCATTTACCTAGAGAATCCCTGTGGAATTAGCAGTTGGAGGGAGGGGGTCCTTTCATTTGCTTGCAGGGCACACCCAGATTCTGTTTCTTCACACTGAGTCCTGACTGCTTTCTTAGCTCTACAAAGAAAAATAATTTTTTTAAAGTCCTGCTGTATGGAAGAAAACCCATGACCTAACCTAGGGCAAAACCAAATCTACCTAATATCTGAATGTAGGATGAGATTGTTTGGTTTATCTTGACCCTAATAGATCCCTTTCTTAATGACTGGTAGTATATCGTCATTTGCCAAGTGATCATGTGGTACAATGAAGGAGAATGCTGGCATTGGGAAGACATAGGTTTAAGCCTAACATCTGCATTTGCAATCTCTTTAAGGTACATAAAATAAGCTGTCTGAGCCTCATTTTTCACATTTATAAAATGGAGGGCATAGTACTGTATTTACGAATAAAAGCACTGCAACATCATGGAGTTAACTCAGTGTAAGTTCGTGTCTTATTCACTGAACCGTCTCAGTGTTTATGATTTTTGTTGAGGAGAGAGGTTCTGCTCCACACAGTCTTTCTGGTACCCAGGCTAAGAAAGATTGTGTTATCTGGAACACGCAACATCCAAGTGAACCCCAAGCATTAGCTGCTAGCCATAGGAAGAGGAAACAGCCCAGAGGAGCACACTTGGGGGGTTTTAAAGGTCATCATGGTACAGGTCATTTTTTCTCACTTTCCTTTGGCTAAAATGCAGTCACTTGGTCTACCTGGCAACAGAGACTGAGAAAAGGAATCTAGCCTAATGCCAAGGGGAAAAAAAATAGGAAATTGATTTTGGTGTATAGCTAGCAACTGTAGCTACAGTGTTTTCACCAGATACCCATTTACACCCCTCTTCACATGTTTAGAACATACACAGGCCCAAGTTAGACAACTCAGAATTCAATCCAACTATTACAGCTAGCTCAAAGCCCAAGATCACTTGGTGATATTTACTCTATTTCTTCATGACCAGACATGGCTTTTTCAGGGAAACTAAAAAGATTGCCATGCCTTGCTCCAACATTCTTTTTAATGGGGTTGTAGGATAAGATTATAAAAGAAAACATGTGGAAATTTTGGAATTTGGAGAAGAAGAACCTAGAGCTATAAAATAGTTACTTCTTTGTGCTGGTGGTGGTGAAGCCTTTGTCCTGGCAGTTGGAGACACTCTTTATTTAGGCTCTGATTCTGTTCTCAGGGAGGAACTTTCTTGTCTGTTGTTCCCTGGGAAGTTCACCCACTGGGTAGCTCTTCATTCAGTATCTTCCATGGCCTCATCTAATGTGGCCATTGTAGAGCACATCCTCCCTGGGGCTGAATGGCATCGTGTAGCTCATTTTCTCGTAGTGCATGTTGGAGAGCTTGCAAATGTCTACAGCCACAGGCTCTCATTGTTTCTTTGGCTATGCAATTCCCTCAAAAATGTTGTAAACTTCTGCTCTTTTTTTTTTTTTTTTAATTTTTCAGGCAAATCCATTTGCTACATGAATAATATCAAGGGCATAACTGGCTATAACTTTCAAGCCTATAGTATTTCCTTCCTTTTTGACCCCGTGTTCCTCTCTCTCTCCACTTAATGTGGCTGCATGGAGATGGTCTGAAAGAAAGGGCTTTGTAAAGATGATGGCCGTGATTTGGTATTTGCCACCGAAGTGAGCCTTTTTGTCCAACTGAGAAGTCTTAATGGGCCTTTGTTACTTAGAACTATTTTTCTGCCTTCCTGATATTTGGGATCCAATTCAGTTGGCTTCTCCAAACCAGGGAGCCTCAATATTCTAGAAGCAATCTTTCTCTCTTTCTCTGCATCTCTCTTTCTTTCTCTCTCATTTTAATATCTGATTGAAAACTGGTACATTCTTTCTGAGCTCATCTCTTTTTTTGTAATCACTGGTATAAACAGAGGAGCAATTAAGACACATAAACACTTTGTCTCTTTCTATCCTTTTTTTTTTTTTTTTTTTTAGAGCTATGGGCTTGGTTGGCACTTAGTTAGCTTTAGAAATGATCAGAAATGACAGTTTTTACCAAATGTTTGTTATTTCAAAACAGGGATGGCCAGGCTTCTAGCTCACACTGTCTGTTTCATTGACATCCATTGCCCACTACAAAAGCCATTAACACATATTTTTGGTTTACGCCAAAGCTCTACTCCTGGTACCAATCTTGATATTAATTAGGGCCACACTGGTTATCGTGATAAATAAATCCCCAAATCTTTGTGGCTTTACAATAGACATTTGTCTCTCACCATTTAATGGCTATATGTCATGCTACTGGTTGTAAAGTGGGGAGGCTCTGCCTTTTGTGCTTATTCAGGGATGCTGCATTTTGGAGGCTTTTCTACCTTCAACATGTGACTTCCAAGTTGGCTATGGGTGTCAACTTCTAGCTGGGGGAAGAGGAAGACATAGAGCAGCACATGAAGGAGGCTTTAAAGGGCCAGGCCTGGGAAGTTGTGAATGTCACATCTACCTTCATTCCCCCGGGGTAGAACTTGGTTATTGTATCGCACATAATGGCAAGAGACGGTGGGAAATGGCATCTAGTGAAGTGCCCAAGAAGAGAAAGCAAGTTTTGTTGAAGAGCCACCAATCTTTCAAATACCCACTATGTTTTGTAGTAAGGATTGCATGGGTTATGCAAAGGGCCCATCATGATGATAACACACATAGGTACTGGGTAAGTGTTAAGTTCCCTTCACTTCCCGCTCACTCTAAATAGCCCCCAAGGTACCCAATAAGTGCTCAATAAACAGAGAATAAATGAATTAGTATTTGTAGTTATTTCTTCTCTGAATTGAGGACTTTTGAAATCTGACCTTGTTTTGGACTGAACTGTGCTGAATCTCTTTGGGTCTGAATTTTCTTTGAATTAGAATCATCTCTCAGGAAACCTAGACTCTTTTCCAAAGAACCCCATCTGGTCTATTGGAAACTGATTCAAAGTTGAAACCTCAACCTTGATAGGTCCTTTGGCCACTAAGAATGAAGCCCTGAGGGATATGTCTGTGCTGGCTATTAACATAAAATAGCATAGCAGAAATTGGAGGAAAGTCATCTGGTGGGCTGAATTTTACATCCTCTTTAAACATACATGCCTTAAAATGTACCTTACACAAAAGCTTAATTTTCTTTTCCCCAGATCTTAAATTGCTTTGCCGACGACAGGAATAGTTTTTGTTCCATTTCATTTCTACACTTGTTTATGATGTTTGCTTTTTTTTTTTTTTTACCATCTATTCATTTTATTTTTTCAGTAGGGTTAATTTATTCCAGCTTTATTGAGGTATAATTGACAAAATTGTAGGATATTGAAAGCATACAACATGATTGTTTGACATATGTATACATTGTAAGAGAATTCCTGCCTCCCCTGGAGTTAATTAACGCTTTCATCACCTCTCATATTTACTTTTTTTTTTTTTTTTTGATGAGGTCAGTTTGCTGCTCTCTTTTTTTTTTTTTTAAGATTTTTTATTTATTTATCTGAGAGAGAGAATGGGAGACAGAGAGCATGAGAGGGGGAGGATCAGAGGGAGAAGCAGACCCCCCGCTGAGCAGGGAGCCTGATGCGGGACTCGATCCAGGGACTCCGGGATCATGACCTGAGCCGAAGGCAGTAGCTTAACCAACTGAGCCACCCAGGCGCCCAGTTTGCTGCTCTCTTAATAAACTTCAATTAGACAACACAGCGTAAGGAACTATAGTTACTGTGTTATACGGTAAATCCTCACGCCTTTTCCATCTTATATGTGAAAGTCTATAGCCTTTTATCAACCTCTCCCTATTTCCTCCACCTCTCAGCCCTTGGCAACAACTTTTCTACTCTCTGTTCCTATAAGTTTTATTTTTATTTTTATTCCACTTATAAGTTATACCATGCAGTTTTTGTTTTCCTCTGGCTTATTTCACTTAGAATAATGACCTCCAGGTTTATCTGTGTTGTCACAAATGATACGATTTCCTTCTTTGTTGAAACTGGATAATATTACATTGTGTGTATGTATGTGTACGCAAGAGAGAGAGAAAGATTGCAGTCCAGAATGGGAAGTACTGTGTGCGCTGCTGGAAAAGGAAAGAACACAGCCAGAAAAGGTACAACATCACCTAGAAGAACAGGTAGCAAATCTCCCTTTTACAGATTACAAACCTGATGCTCCAAAAGGCAGACTTATTTGTCTCAAGTTACATGACTAACAAGTGGCGGAAACAAGACAGTAACCAGGTCTACAACAGTGATCTATAAATTTCTTCACATGTACCTATAGAAAGAGCCATATTTTAATTGTAATGTACAGACAGGTGCGTGCGCATTTATATATGTATATAGAGAGACACACAGAAGTATTTACTTTGTTTTGTGTAAAGCTTTCTAATATTTGCTACTCTGTTCTGTTGAATTTCCTCCCACCCCATTCCTATTTCTTAATTTGATTTTGATGCATTAAATTGTTTTTGCAGCAAAACAAATGGGTTGCAAAGCAGAATTTGAAAGTATTTGCTCTTTGTCCTGTTCCCTGGTGTTGAAAGGTACTGGAGTCCTAGATGACGTGCCAAGGATTAGGGAAGACTTTATTGAGGAGATAACATTTGAGTTAGGCCTTGAATGATGTGGATATAAGGGAAATATTTAAGTAATAAACATTTCACCCGCTCAGGCAATATACTCATATAATTTAGGTTTCTGTTAAATAATCCTGATGCTTGGCATTTTATGATGAGGCTGAAAAAGGAAAGTAAAAGTGCTCTTATATGTGGCTTTATTCATAATAATCATCCATCCATCCATTAATTGGTCAGTCATTGTCATTCACTTAGGAAATAATTATTGAGCTCTAGTTATGTATCAGGCAGTGGGCTCAGCACTGAAAACATAGATGTCTTCAGCATGCTTTTTACCCTTAGGGAACATATGTTTATATCTCTTTCCATGAACTGATTTGAACTGGGGGTATTGAATGGTATCCCCCTAACCCTGGGGAATTTGTATTCCTCTTACTTGGCTGGATGCTGGGTGTGTGGGGATATAGTATTGCTCTCTCCTTTCTGCCATCTTAAAAAGACATTTATAAGTTAAAACAGGGCCAAGGGCCACTCATGTAGCCTGATGACATATTGATTGTGGTAGTGGGTTTCCTTTGTTAAAAGCATTCCATGTGAATGATGGTTCTAGACATGGTAAAGGAAGGTTTGTGGGTTTTATCACCTTTTTTGCTTCAGATCAGGTTTTTTCCACCAAGTCAGAGAAATGAGAGTTGCCTTATCCTTTTAAATCAGGGATTCTCTAGAGAAATTGCTATGTGTGGCTGGCTCCCTGGGCAGTACCTTCGTTTTAACAGTTATCTGGGTCCGATGAATTGATTGCCAGAAAAGGCTGGTGGGCAGCTGAGCTTAGGCAACAAGACCTCTGACAAACAGGCTTCAAACAGAAGCCTTCTATTTTACATAGACTTTCGAGGACTGAAACATAATACTCAAACCATTAATATATATTTCCTTATTTTAAGCCTATACTTAATGAAATTATGTTATTTTAGAATGGATAAATGACAAACTAAGATATATAAACACAAAACAAAATAGAAAGAGACATCACCTTTCTGGCCCTGTAAATCTAGCAAGAATAGCCTGGAACATTCTGCACCATTTTTCTTTCGTTTGTTTTGATTTAATTGATACAATAGAGTTTATTGGCACTATGATCAATCACGGAGATATGCTGCTGAGTATGCTCCTGTTGATTCCCTTTTCTGATATAGTGGGCTGAATATCTTTTGAAGATACTTCTGTGTTACATGCTTCATGTTGTCCCCACATGGTGCTTTGTTAAAAAAAGTAGCTGCTCAGAAATATACTAATTGACAAATTAGTATCAACTAATACATCAACACAGAAATTGAAATTTATATGACACTTTCATATACATTTCATCATTTGAAAAATCAACAGCCATTTATTTAGTGATTTGTTCTCGGAAAGTTTTTCCGAAGTATTTAACATTGAATTACAATATAAAATCACAGTAGTTATGCATGATATACAAGAAACTGATTCTTGGTAATTATTCACCTAACTTGGGGATCGGAAAAGTGCTAATGTACTAAGTATTAGTCTAATGATTCTGGGTTTTCACTATGTTTTTCAGAGGAAATAGGGCATCTGTTAATCTGGTGGGTATTTCAGTGAAAATTAATTAAGAGAGGTTCTAAGGTGTATTAGTCAGCTTTGGTGAAGTTATGTTGTAGTAACAAATGTCCCCAAAATGTCAGTGGCTTACAAGCACAGAGGTAACTTACAACTGCATGTGTGTGATTCTTTCTCTCTCTCTCTCTATACACGCACACACACGCATATATATGTACACGTATATATATGTATACATTTATTTATTTATTTATTTATTTATTTATTTATTAATGTGCATGCATGCAAGCATACACACATACTTTTGTATGCATGGTATAAGAGCGTGTATATCACACATATGGAATGTGATTTATCAGGTAACTGAATAACCCACCCTGTCTAAAACCAAATTTCAAAATGAAATACTCTTTTTTTGGGGAATAGACACTCACATATGCATGTACATATGCATATGCATATGTACATATAATATGTATGTTTATATATGGTTATATAATATTTATGTATTTATTTTTTATTTATAATCATGCATGCACGTAAATATGAACACACACTCACACTTATTTATTTAATTCTTGGACCAAAGTCTGAAGGAGTAGGTTTTATTTGTTATGTGCAGTCTTGCTCCAGAGGGAAAAGAACAGCAGAACCACATGAGGGTTCTTAAAGTTTCCATTTTACAGTGCCACATGAAATTTCTTTTTCTTTTTTTTTAAAGATTTTATTTATTTATTTGACAGAGAGAGACACAGCGAGAGAGGGAACACAAGCAGGGGGAGGGGGAGAAGGAGAAGCAGGCTTCCCGCAGAGCGGGGAGCCTGATGAGGGGCTCGATCCCAGGACCCTGAGATCATGACCTGAGCCGAAGGCAGATGCTTAACGACTGAGCCACCCAGGTGCCCCGCCACATGAAATTTCTATTCCCGTTGCATTGGCCAAAGCAAGTCAAGTGACCAAGACTGATGACAGTGAGGTAAAATGTACAATCTTTTCATTGGGAGAAGCTGCAAATACTTGGAACAAATAAAACAATATACCCCATTCTGTTATTATATATAGTTGGAATATTGAGGTCTGAACATTGGAATAATTATTTCATATTGATTTTGATCCTCAAAAATAACAAAAGTTTGGCAGAATAGATGTTATTCACTGTGCTTTATAGGAAAAAAAAAATTCTAAGGCTATTTTTTTTTTTAACATTTTCAAGTCTCATAGTTGGTAAATGACAAATTCTAAATTTAAACTGATCTAAATTTGACTCTTTTTCTAACCTAAATCTAAATCTGATACTCTTCATGGCCATGCTACATATGTGAGTGTCTGTATTACGTCAGAAACTAAAATGAAAAATGAAAATGTCTAGCTATGGGATGCTGGAGAATTTGTTTTAAAATTTTCATTTATATATTTCATATTTCTTCAGGTGACCAATATTGAACCAAAGGAGTTCTTTCTGTCTGTGAACATAATCATTATTTTATGTTATTTTATTAAGATTCTTATTTTTGGCATATACAGGTATGTGTGTGTATGTACAAAGTCAAGCTCCTTCTGTCCTCTGCAGGACCTTAATAAAATATTCTTACAGATCTTGCTAAAACTGCTGAGTTTCAAATCAGGAATTAGTTCTGATTCTGTTGATGTAAACCTGAACAGAGAGGAGAAACATAATCCACCTTCCTGCATTATTAAGATTTCTGATATACAGTTTTGATAAAAGCTTGCAAGTACAAAATTTGCTTTCTGGCCTAATGTAGCATGGAGGATTTTGTCTGAGCTAGCAAAGGATCACGTTTTCATCTCCTACGAGGCAAAAACCGAGCTCTATAAACTATTTTCCACATGCATGCTCTACTTCAAAATATATATATATATATTTATACATATAAATATATATATAGTGTTTCATTCTGAATATTTGCTTTAAGCGTGGGTGGGCCCTAAACCTAGTTGCCTGATAAATCACATTCTATATGTGTGATATACACAGTCTCTAATCTATGCAAGAACATTGACTTCAGGTACAAGGAAAACCAATACTGCACAGTAAGTAGACTAGATGATTCATTCAGTTTGATTCATGTTTGCTATACATTTAGTACTTGAGCGTATACTATAGAGGAAATGCAGTATCCTTCCGGCTGTCAGTTCTTTTTTTTTTTTTTTAAAGATTTTATTTATTTATTTATTTGAGAGAGAGAATGAGATGGAGACAGAGAGAGCATGAGATGGGGGAGCGTCAGAGGGAGAAGCAGACTCCCCGCCGAGCAGGGAGCCCGATGCGGGACTCGATCCAGGGACTCCAGGATCATGACCTGAGCTGAAGGCAGTCGCTTAACCAACTGAGCCACTCAGGCGCCCAGGAGTTCTTGTTGAAGAGATGGGTTGTACGATCTTGGGGAGATGCTCCCGCAGGAGGGTTGAAAAGAACGTTTCTCCATCTGACCTACTTTATTTTCCCTAAGACGTGGAAAAAAAAAAACATCTACTGTGTTGCATAGTTGAGAACAGTAGTTCCATAACAAGAGAGTTCAGAGATTGGAGGTCATTACAGGCCACAGACAGTCACTTTTCTGACCTTTTCTTCATTTGGCATCCTCTTCTGATTAATTAGTAATTAAAAAGTGATTCTTTAAATGATTACTTCAGCCCCTCAGTAAATATTCAAGGAGGTCATTCTTTGTGCCCAGAGCTGTGCTAACTGATCGAGAGCCAAGGTTATAAGCACAGCTCTTCCCTTTCATCTTTAAGTCCAGTGGAGGCAAGTCAACCAATGACTCCAGTGCCTTGTGACAAAAGTGATGTCCGGTATGTGAAGTACAGCCTCCTTTGGGGCACAAAAGAAAACATTTTCTAGGCTTAAACATCCCGGTAAGCTTTTCCATTAGTTTTCATGGATGAGGAGGCTAATGACCAAGATTTTGAAAAGTGGGGGACCGGCATTCTAGACATGTACTTGTCATAGTATGCACACAAGAAAGTAGGCCAGAAGCAGCCTGGACAAATAGTTATGGCAAGTCCTTAAGTATGGTGGGGCTGGGGAGACTTGGGAGGGCGAGAAAGGATGGGAATGGCAGCAGCAGGGAAGCTAGAAATCAAATTCATGAAGCTCTTATAACCATGCTTATTAATCTGTGTGATTTGGGACTTATGTATGGAAACACAGTAGCTCAGGCAAGAAAGGAGACTCACTTAAAAATATTGGATGCTCTCTTGGAGTACAAATGCTAGACTCTAGCTTGTTTTCAAAGATAGACTGCCGCCAAGAACAGGAATGCCACCAGGGACCCCTGTTTTGCTGTTCTCTCTTTTTTTAAATTTTTTTATTTTATTATGTTATGTTAATCACCCTACATTACATCATTCGTTTTAGATGTAGTGTTCCATGATTCATTGTTTGTGCATAACACCCAGTGCTCCATGCAGTACGTGCCCTCCTCAATACCCATCACCAGGCTAACCCATCCCCCCACCCCCTTTCCCTCTAGAACCCTCAGTTTGTTTCTCAGAGTCCATAGTCTCTCATGGTTTGTCTCCCCCTCCAATCCCCCCACCCTTCATTTTTCCCTTCCTGCTATCTTCTTCTTCTTCTTTTTTTAAACATACAATGTATCATTTGTTTCAGAGGTACAGGTTGCTCACCATGGCACATACCCTCCCCAATGTCTATCATCCAGCCACCCCCATCCCTCCCACCCCCCACCACTCCAGCAAACCTCAGTTTGTTTCCTGAAATTAAGAATTCCTCATATCAGTGAGGACATATGATACTTGTCTTTCTCTGATTGACTTATTTCGCTCAGCATAATACCCTCCAGTTCCATCCACGTCGTTGCAAATGGCAAGATCTTATTCCTTTTGATGGCTGCATAATATTCCATTGTATATATATACCACATCTTCTTTATCCATTCATCTGTCAATGGACATCTTGGCTCTTTCCATAGTTTGGCTATTGTGGACATTGCTGCTATAATCATCGGGGTGCACGTACCCCTTTGGATCCCTACATTTGTATCTTTGGGGTAAAAACCCAGTGGTGCAATTGCTGGTTTGTATGGTTCTGCTGTTCTCTTTATGAGTCATTTATACTCCTCATTAATGCACAATTGTTTACCTACTTTTCCAATCCAGATAATGGAACACAGAAGGCAAGACCATACTCCAAGATGTAACGTCTTACATATAAAGCCACCTGGATAGATTGAATGTCTCTCTGTGTTCATTTATAGATTCTCTTTGAAAGGAATTTGGTTGGGTCAGCTCGAGGCTTGTGCCTACGCTTGTACCACTCTGCTTGTGGCTGGAAGCTGATTTTGCTGCATGAACATTGTTTCTGTGACCAAAAGACTTCAGAGGAGTGGGTGCATTGGAAATCCCCAGAGAAAGAGACTGTGAATTTTACAAGATATACCTAGAATATAAGTGGGTTACAAATAACAGTCGGCTGAAGGAGGCACATCATTATAGCTTCCGGAGTTTGGGAGCCATACCCCAGTATATATCTGGGCTTTACCTGCTCAACATTCTGATTCATCAGATCTAAGATGAGCTCCGGGACCTGCATTTTAAAAAGTCCAATAATGATTCTAATGCCCAGATAGAATGGGAATGATTTAAAGAAATTTAGATTTTATCTCAAAGAAGAGAAGAAGCTTCAGGATGAAGAAGGAAATGCCATGGAATAGATTTGCATCTTTGTACACCCACTCTGGCAAACAGTTTGGCAAGGAGAGTGTGAGAGTGAAGTGGATTCTTAGGAGTCTGTTTCATTCACTGGGAAGGGATGAAAGATCTCATGCAAGGCAGGAGCAGTGCAATGGACAGGAGGGAAAGTTAGAAGGTAGAACTGGCAGTTTGTTGTCAGCAGTTATACCTGGGGGACAAGGAATGCATCTAGAACAATCCCTTCATTTTTTTGCATGGGTAATGGGGTCATCAGAGGGTAGGACCTCCCATTGTACAAGTGTAGGAAGTAGTTGGCTATATGGAAGTTCTCAGCTACAAAGGAGGCTTTTGTAATCAGTGTTCGCAAATGATAGATGAAGATGTTGTGTACAGATTTCTGAGGCTGGATGGAAATAAGGACAAAGAAGTCTGAGTTTTGGAAACATCAAAAATTTAGGGGAGGGGTGAGAAGGTTGGGAAAGAGAAACCTGCAAAGGAGATACATAATAGAAGTAGAATATAAGTCAAGAGAGATGAGTATCTTTAAAAGGTAGGGAGAAATTTTATTTATTTATTTATTTATTTTATTTTTAAAGATTATATTTATTTATTTGACAGAGAGAGAAATAGCAAGAGCAGGAACACAAGCAGGGGGAGTGGGAGAGGGAGAAGCAGGCTTCCTGCCGAGCAGGGAGCCTGATGTGGGACTCGATCCCAGGACCCTGGGATCATGACCTGAGCTGAAGGCAGACGCTTAATGACTGAGCCACCCAGGCGCCCTGGTAGGGAGAAATTTTAAAGGAGAGAGAATTAGCCAACAAGAAACAATAGTAAAAAAAAAAAAAATGTCCACTGCGTTTGGCCAGTAGCAAGTCAGTTGTGTCTTTGAAGACCGTAGTTTTGTTCTGTAATATTATTTTCATACATCTGTCCTCCCCATCTAATGGTGAACTTCATCCATACATTTATTGAGCAGACACTAGGTGGGCAGGGCTGAGAGTCCTGAGATACATAATTTCTGACTCAAGAAGCTCATAATTTAATGAAAAGACAAATAAGATTATAGTAGAAAGTGATAAGGTCCGACGGAGACATACAGAGTATTATGGGAGCCCATGGGGGCATATCTAACCACTTAACTAAGTAGGCACTCAATAAAATTTTATTAAATTAACATATTTATTAAATTTGCTTGTGCAAAAATGTGTAATATCATCACTAAGTGCACAGACCAGCTAATGTGGGCTGGTCTGTTGGCAGAAGTCTGTTAAGAAAGGCAACGAGTCCTCTGTGGTTTTTTAAATGCTTATATTTTTCAGGGTTTTCTCATAAGCTCACTAGTCTCTTTGGGTTCACACAGACATCAAGGATTATTTCATCCCACTTCAGTGATTTTAGCCTTTGGGCCACTAACTCTCCAATTTATGTTTCTGGCCTTTCCAGATACCGGATCTAATTCTCAAGCTGCCTGCTGGACATTTCCACCTGTATGTCTCCCACGTACCTCATATTTAACAAGGTCCAAACAGGACTCTATGTCCAACTTCATTTTATGAATTCTTATTCCTAAACCCATGATCCACCTGTTCACCCAGACCCAATACCCAAGAGTCATCCTAGACTCCTCCCTCTTCCCTATTCTCCATTGTATGCTGAGTTTATTATTGAATGATTTTTTTTTACGTATTTTATTTAGTTAGTTATTTGAAGGGGAAGGGGCAAGGGGAGAGGGAGAGAATCTCAAGCAGACTCCATGCCCAGCACGGAGCCCAACATGAAACTCCATCCCAAGACCCCAAGATCATGACATGAGCTAAAACCAAGAGCTGGACACTTAACTGACTGAGCCACCCAGGTGTCCCATTATTGAGTGACTTTTGTCTTGTACCTACATTCATGCTGCCACTGGGTAGAGCAGACTTGTCATTTCTTAATGACTTAAGTAAGCCCGGCTGCCTGCCTCAGATCCCCATCCTCAAATGCATCCTCGTCCACTGCATGGCCGTAGTGACCTTTCTACATCCTTTAGGCCAGTGCCCTGCTCCCACCATTGGTGGCTTCATGCTGACTGTAGGTTACCATCTAAACAACTTATCAGGTCAGGCAAAACCTTCGTTTGTTTCCAGTGTAGGTCGATTTTTTCATATTATCTGCCAGGCACTGGGCCAGGTCCTGTGATAGCTTTAATGAGGCTTACATTCCAGTGTGGATGACCCAAATGGAGCATAGACTTGAGCATCTGATGAGTGTTTGAAAGAGTGCCTGGAGGATGGGACCGTGTAGCTGTGTCTTGATTAGTATGTGCAGCATGGTGGCAAGAGGTGCCTGCCATGGGAGCTCCTTGGACACCATGTCAAGGCTGAGGCCTGGGTGGATGAGGAGGATTCAGGTAGATACAAACTGCAGGGAGGAGAATGGCACTCTCCAGCATCTTGATTGGAAGGGAGCGTGGTGTGTGAAAGATGGAGGTGTGGGTAGTGAAGAGTGAGCTGAAGGGCCAAGGTGAAGAGATGAACTTGGTTGGAACTCAGCAAGGGCCAGATCATGCCAGCCCTTGTAGGACTGCCTTAGGGAATTTGGACTTTCTTTCATGGGCTGTAGCAAACACCTAACGAGTTTGAAAAGGTAGTGACAAGGCAAGTTTTTGCTTCCAGAAGACTGTTCTGATTATTCTGAGGGGTACAGGTTGGATGAGGTCAAGAGTCAAGGCAGGAAATGCAGCCACTTACTGGTCTCATATGCTCTTGTCTCCCAGGCCAGCTGCCCGGCACCTTCCACACCCCACAGCGCCTGGCACATTGGGCGAGCCAACGACTTAATAGGTACACCTTCCCTATAAGGAGCTGGTGTTGTAGGCAAAGCAGATGGCTTACTGTACCTAAAATAGGGGTGGTTCTTTTCTATCTGCGGCCACTGCACAGGGTTCCTTGGCTGGAAATGCACCTCTCCGCAGGCTCCTATCCCCTCATTAAGATGCTGTTCAAATCGCACCCTACACACCTTATCTCCCTTAATCCTTAAAGCAACCAGATGAGGCAACTGTTTTATCTCCACTTTACAGATGAGGAAGGAGAGACTCAGGAAGATTATGGACTGTTCAGAGTCATGTAGGGGGTTTTGGGGATTTACAGCCAAGTCTCCTTGTCTTCATACCTGTTTACTCTACTCTTTAAGGCTCCTGCAAACACGAGTGATTTAAAAGGAATAAATTACTGACTGTGAGGCATTGCTACAGTCCCAGGGTTTACCTTGCTCCCTGGATGTGTGTTTGCCCTCTGGCAGGATTCTTGATCCTCTGACTCATTGCCCCCCTTGCTCTGGCACTCCTGTCCCTCCAGATGGCGGGGGACTCACTCCATACAGTCATAACACATCCAGACCTATCACTGCTTTTCCTATCTTTCTGCCTTCTCCAACCTGAAAAACCCAAAGCCTCCACAGTCAGGCATGTCAGGAACCCCAGCAGCTTCGCCATGGCCCTCACCTGATCTAGATGCTCCAGAGCAAAGCAGCAGCGGTGCTCACTCCACCTGAGGCATTTCAATACACAATCACCTCTGTTTCTGAGCTATTCTCTGAGTTCTAAAGTTAGTATGCCTCACCCCAACTGCCTTCCTCAGGGTCTGTGTACATACCTGCCCAGAAAGTCTGCTCCCCTCGCCCACCCCCAGCAACCTCTCACCCCTCCTTGGGCTTCCACCAGGAACACCCACACTGCATTTCTCTATCCTCTGTCCATGACCTCTGCAGTATGATGCTGCCTTTCTGTGGGGACATGGAAAGCCCAGAGTCTGGCTAATAAGTTTGGGTGATTTAAGATTCCAGATCAAAGCACGGGATCAGGTTGTCTCAGTCACAGTGACTCAGAAGGGGTCATGTGGGCCTGAGCTAAGAGCCCAGCTAGGAGTGGGAACATGCAGGTTGGCACGCTCTAGCTGGGTGGAAAGGTGTTCTCACCTGCATGGAACACTAAAGTGTTCTGAGCTGGGTTTCTGGCCCCTATTCTTTCTGTGTGTGTGTGTGTGTGTGTGTTTGTTTCCTTGTGTAATGCAGGTGTCATAGTAATGGGGTGATGTCCTTGAAAAATACTATGGAGCCTGTGATTTCCTGGAGGCTTCAGGTTTTATCTTTCCATTGAAGGCACCCAGTCCCTGTTAGTTATGATTCTGTCTGCTGAACCTTCAGCTCTCACTGTGCTTGGTGACTAGTATTGGGGTTTTGGCATTGGGGTGCTCTAAAGTGCTAAAGAACTGTAAGGCCATGTTCAGATGCATTGCTCATGCCCACATTCTACCTGCCCTTGCATCCCCTCACTCTCCAGTCTCTCTGTCCCATCCACAACCTGTCTTCACTCAAGGCAAAAACCCCCTGGTGGTGTTCCCTCCATCTTTCCTCGAGGCCTTGTAAATGTACAAACCATTTAGACTTTAAGACAGTGGGGGCCACTTTTCATCTCGGGCCAGGCTGCTGCCTGGTTTTACAGGGTCATAAAAGTCCTGACAGGAGTCATAAAAGCCTCCAATTGCACTGCAGAAACCCTTGGAGTATATTTTAAGGGCCCCTGAGTTTTCATTTTGCTGCTTTTATGGGGACTCGTAAAAGCTGCGTGGAGCGAACCCTCTGATTGGCTGCTCACCACGGAGGTAGTTAAAATTACAGCTTTAGACAAATTGTTCCAGTCCCAATAAATCAGCATCCAGCATGTGGCAGAGGGAAGGCTTACAGTTCTGCTGCATTCCTTGTGGCCTCCCTTGTCCCACCTCAAGGCAAGATTGGGGCCACCCTCTCGGAGAAGCCATTGTTCCCCAAAATCATTCTTTGCAAGAGAAGACTTGTTAATCAACTCGCTATTTTTATGCATTTTACCAGATAGCTAGTTGACTTCTTTATTTCCATAAACCTCATTATTTTATACCAGATTGATTTATTTTGAAATCAATTGGAGTTAAAGAGACACAATCTCAGACTCTGTCCGTCAGCATGGCTGGAGTATGCCTGCTGAGTATAACCTACTTTCTCCCCAAGGATCCCCATCTCTTGCCTTACTGTTGTCTTAGCAGATCTGTCATAGCCCTACAATGGGCCAGCATAGGGCCATTATAGTGCCAACACGGTCAGTGGGAGTGTCATTCTCTGGACCCGTCTTAACTTTCTACTGGTTGTGCCTGGCAGAAAATCAAACCAGAGTGAGTATTATGGGATGCTGCTTTTGTTTTGTGCCATTATCAGCTTTTTATTAGCTTGTGGCTCAAATCTATCACCAGTATAGAGAATCCTCAGGACCTTGAATGGAGAAGCAGACTTTGTTTCTTCCCTTCTTTCCAGACCCAGCACCGATCAGGCCCAGTTGAATTACCATGCTAACCACCTGAGGTTCAATCAGACTCTTCAACTGAAATTTGGAAGTTAAGAAGAAAGGGACTAACGCTTACCACTCCAGAACCTCTTCCTTTTCAGGCAAACAAAGCTTCCCGGAGATGCTCTGATGGTGGTAGAAGAAGGAGGCTCTGCTCATGCCCCCTTGGGAGAAATGTGCTACTCCTGTTTGTGTGGCCGCCTCTGTTCCCATGGCAACCACCTCTCTCCCCTGCTATTTCTGAAAAGCACATGCTTGTGGGAGTATCATTCTGAAAAAAAAAAAAAAAAAAAAAAAAAAGATGCGTACTGCTCCTCTTCTGGAGATTAGCCAAGTCAATATCTCCAGCCTTGCGCGGTATCTTTTTACATGGGAAATGCCCAACTAAGTGTAGATTGGTGGGAGAGCCAAGTGAAATCGGGAGAAAGACTTGGGATAGGGAAGGAATGTAAGAAGTACTCCCAGGCAGGGATTAGCCTGAGAAATTAGACCAAGATACATAGCAGGGAAGGTTTACCACCATTACTTCCCTTCTAGAGTCATGGGCTGGCAGTCAACCCTGCCAAGGCAAGGAGGCAGAGGGATGCAGGTGTTGCTGTAAATTTCCTGCATAAGTCAGAGGAGAAAACAGGTTCTCTCCTGACACATGCCTCTATTTTGAAGGGCCTTATTCTTTTCTTAAATGTATGAACCAATCACAAAGGTTACAGGCTACGTGAGAGAAAAACACATATTATTTCTGTCTTGCTCTAGTTTTATATAATTATTATATCAACTGTGGCTGATCAAAGCATTCATTAAAGAGAAACTATCTCTTCTATGCTTTTGTTGCAGTTTGGAGAAATTTGACAGGCTTTCTATATCTCTGGCTATATTTCCCTTTTTCTTTTTCACAGTTGATTTCTCTCCTCTTCCTCTCCTCCTCCCCTTTCTCTATACCGGTGATTTCTAACACGACACTTTTTTTTTTTTTTTCCTGTCCTCCACTTGGCTTAATCAAATCTCTCTTAAGGCATCAAGGGAAACATGAGCCAGAGCAGCTTTGGGAGTTCTAACCGTATGTTTAGAAGGTGAGCACTGCCGCAAATATCTGGTTGCTGAAAAGCGATTGGCCCCATGGAAGTGCAGGGGGCCTCCACCAGGCATGCCCCCACCCAATGCTCCTTTTCTTGTATCTTTCTCATGGACACTGATTTCTGTGCTGAGCTTCCTGCTCTGCCCTTATGGTCTCCTTCCAAAGACAAGCACATATCTGACTGACATCCCTTTGTCAAACCGAGGGGGGATTCTGTGCCAGCGAAGGATTTCCACATGGGCAGCTCTGTCTTCGCAAGCTCTCATCTTGCAATGTGGCTTTGGCCGCTCCGGCTTTCGTGATCCTAGCACTGTTCTCCTAGTGGCGGTAGTTTCTGTTTCTTTACCATAAAGGGTTTTCTCCCAGGGATTTCAGCAACCCAATAAATCACAAGAGGATATGACTTCAACTTGAAGAGCATTTGGGGTGAATGTGTGGAAGTACATTTTTCATATTAACGTGCCTCTGTATCCCATTGTGTGGCATAATTCCATCTCATTTTCCACTGGACTAATGACAGACTCCTTCACAAATTTATAAAAGTGCTTTGGTTTTCAATCTATATTTCATCATTCATTTATTCTTCACTCCTTCAACACACAAAGCGCAGACTGTGTGCTGGGTACTATGCTGGGACCTGGGGACATGGAGATAAATAAGAAACAATGTCTGTCTTCTTGCAATTCATAAACAAATAGGGCAGGGAAAGTGTAATCAATTACTTAGTAAGCATTGTGGAAAATGTAATGATATATAAAGAGGAAGTAGGGATAAGCAGTGACTTTCCGGGAGTGCTTAATCTTATCTGGATTTTTTCCTCAAGAGGAGAGAATCAGGACAGGACATTCCAGATGGAGATAGCAACAAAAGAAACGCCCAGAAACATAAAACAGCATGTTTGTGGCATGCTGAGAGAAGCCTTGAGCAATAAAAAGGCTGAAGAGAAATTCAAGGATCAGATTTGGAGAGGTATTTGTATTGGAAGATACAAAATGTGGGTTTTCCATTACTAAAGAAAAAAAAGCAGCATCCAGTGCTTACATATCACTGTGTGGGATTGCATGGCCCTTCAATTTAGCAAATACTTATTGAGTGTTTGCTGTGTACAAAGTAGCATACCAGATGTGCCAGAGATACAAGGGTGAAGAGATACAAAGACAATATAAAGATGTATCTCAGTAACAACCTTCTATGGATTAGACATTTTGTTGCAGAGACAGGGAATAAATGGGGGAAAAAAAAAACAACAGTACAAGGACATACACAGGTACACCTACACTCACACACACATCCAACAACAGTGGAAAATGAGATCAGATCATACATGAGTCATTGTCAAGTAATCTTAAGGACAAAGAGTTATGGAAGCAGAAGACAGAGTAATTACATAGACATGGATGGTCAAGGAAACCCATGCAGAGGAGGTCAATGAAGCTGAACCTAGTAGGATTGGAAAGATTTGGAGAGGTGGAGTCTGGATGTATAGAGAAAGATTTGACAGAAAGGGTGACAATGGGAAAATCCAGATCAGAATTACAGTGAATGAATTGGACTTGCTGGAAGGGGAGTAAGTGGGAGCACCTAGCAGCTGGGACTGCAGATACGTTGCCTGCAGATCACAGAGTGTCTTCAAATGTTGTATTAAGGGTACTGGGCTTTCCCCCATTGGCAATAAGGCATCCCTGAAGGTATGAGTAGGGAAGTGACATGGTATTGGTCAGACTTCTCTTATGGGCTGTTTGTGGCACCTTTATTGTACAAAAGCCATCAAACTTAATAATTCTTCAGTTATCTGGAACATTACTGTAGCAAGATAGCCTATCTTTTAATGGGAATTCAGGAATGGGAGTTTACTGATAAGCAGCTGAATTAGGAGGATATCAGAAGGGAAAATTTGGGTGAAGTGGATAAGAAGCTACATTTTGAGTTGCAGTGGTCCTAAATAAATCTTACTATATCAATTTCTTCTAAGGGAATACAATTAATACTCTTTAAACAGGATGCAGGAAAATGAAACAGTTCCTTTACATGTATTCCCTAAACTGAAAGGTTTTTGGCCATTGCTTGCCTAACTTTCTATTATGGACAGACATGCCTTTTTTTTCCTTTTCTTTTTCTCTTAATATGCATGATTCTCCTGAATCATTCCTCTCCCCCCAAATCTCATCTGTTAAATTTTATGGTACCATATTGCCTGGGTTTGGACTCAGGTTCTTCCATTTCCTTGTTCTGTGATCTTAGATGAGTTATTGAAACTCTCTGTGCCTCAGTTAACTCATATGGAAAATGGTGAAATACTAATATCAATGTCGTGAAGTTGACAATTAAGTGAGTTTTACATCTAAAGTGCTCAGACAAGTTCTGCACTTAACAAGCTCTTCACTAGTGTTCTCTTTCCTGGATCTTCTGCTTACAGAGCTAGCTTCACCCAGATGGTTCATGTTGAGAATTTATTTCTCACTCAGCCACATGGATTCTCTAAAAGCTCCAGGTTCTCTTGGAACCTCTTTCTTGAGTATCCTTTAGCCCCTGGATGGCCCAGCACCCCTACCCTCATTTTTCAGGTCACATAGTCTCCTTAATCAAACATTAGCATAACATATTAGCATATCCATAGCACAATTATATTTTCATTACCCTAGTCCCAGTCAGACTAAAAGATGCCTTCAATCTAGATATAAATAATTTATATTGTTTACACCAAGGTGAATTACAGAGGAGGGAAAGAGAGAATATGTGTGCGTATGGGGTCTGGTGGGTGTGGATTAGTGATGGTGGCAAAAGACAGATTGAGTTGCCACTTTGTCTTGCATTTCTTCTCTGCGTTATTCTCAGTAAGAAGGCACGTGTGTATATATATTCCAAACACAGATACCATTTTTAATTGCTTCTAATCCTCTCCTTCCTTTTAATCTCACTAAATCTGTCAAAAATGTGTCTCATTTAGTAAGTAAGAAATAGAGGATGGTTTTGAGCTTTGTTTCTTTCAAATGGCTAACTCTCTGTAAATACACCCTCCTCTGATTCATCTTTAGAAGATTTCTCTTCCCCTGTCCAGTTAACTTCCTCACCACCACCAAGATAACACTTGTCTCTGGGCTACTTGGTTGTCAGTTTAGAATCCTGATTCCCCTTGACTGGTGTCCTCTGTAGCAGGCTAGAAGAAATCTCAGTATATTTTGTCTCTAAAAAAAGGGCCACACACATGTACACACATGCATCACCTTAGCTGGTACATGGGCACATCTGTGGTGGGATCACAATCATTCAGAACTTACGAAATTCAAGCTGCCTTGGAGATTGATCCGTCTTTCAAGCAGCTATGGACAACAAGATAAAAGGAGTGCTCTCCATGGGGACTGTTAAGTAATGACATTATTGGTGCCCTCTGATCAGGACGGAGAGAAATTTACTAGAATGGAGAGAGTTCTTATAGTTATATTTAGAATGGGTGACATATGTATTTACACATTTATGAAAACCCAGCCAGAATGACAACAGGGTGCTTGAGAGTAGATGACATGAGAACTCTTTTGCTGTTGATATGAAGAGGTTATGGCTGAGGGCTGGAATGGCGAGGGAGGGTGTGGGAGAGGTGGAAAGGGCATTTCGAAATGATAGCATTCATGTGGCTGGTTCTTAAATTATGTTCCCCAAGGAAATTTTCAAAAATATAGGCTCCTTGGCCCCAAGCTTAGAGATTCTGCACATCTGGGGTTGGAGTTCCATCAGCTGACTCTAACGGCCTGCCCGGTTTGGGTCATTTGGTTTTAGATGGTGTCAGAAAGACGTGAGCTTGAATCTTCTCATGGCCAATTAATATCTAGAAAATCTTAGGCAAAATACATTCTCCCTGAGTCTCATCCATCTCACCCCATGTTTAGGGGGTTCTAACCCATCTCCTGATTAGATGGAAAACAACTTGAGGGCAGGATCTCTATGTATTACCTCTTTGTCACCGGTTCCTTTTTGTGCCAGGTGGAGAGCAGGAATTAGTTGTTTTAGAATGGATGAGTGAATGAGTGAATGAATGAATATTGGAAGGAAGGGTTATGTGATGATGCTGTGTGTATTCAAGAAGGTAATCATGTGTTATACTCCTGACATAGAGTGGGGATTCAAAGAAGTTTCCTTCCTCCTTCTCCTTGTCTATATCCAGCATGTTAATCGTGGAGTGGTTGTTTTCATATTCCCTTACCCTACTAAAAGGGGTCCTCAGACTTTGTTCTTCCTAGTATCTCTCACTCTCGTGGACCCACAGCAGATCTTTAGTATATATTATTAGCCCACTTAGATTTACAGACGCTCTTTCTGACTCAAATCCTCCCTGTTTCCCTAAAGAGAAAGCTTCTTTTCCTTAGAAATTTTACACCAACATTAAACAAGAAATTAAAAAAAAAATTGGAAGAAATAAAAACTAAAGGGTTTTAACCACATCTGCATATTTCAGTTATTAGCGCTCACCTGTGCCCCCATTAGTGCAGAGAAATGAGACTTTGCATTATTTTCCTGTCAGAAGCACAGCCCCTTTCCCTCCCTCTCTTCTGATTAGGTATTCCCTTCTTTTGGAGGCCTCGTCCCATTTGGCTAATTCATCTCGACCTAGTTTAATAAGAGTGCTTGGTGTTAGCATTCAAGGATGTGTAAGAGTTGATAAAAATCTACCTTGCAATCTCCCCATGGCTCAAAAATAAACGACTTCACCCGGGGACCCCTAGCACCTGTATCTCTCAACCCAAAATTGTGAGAAAGCTTGAAGAAAAAGGAACAGCCATTGATTTAACAGAGACAGTTTGATTTGTTTGTGTGTCTTTTCTTCTCTTCCTTGTGAAAAGACTATAGAGGTAGGAGGGGAAATTTGGGAAATAGAAAATGTTTAAATCTACCCGAAAAAGAGGAAAGAAATCCAACAACAAGAAGAATCTGGAGAATGTGAGAATACAGTCTCTTTGGGTGTAAATTAAAGTCTCTATTGCAAGAACGTCATGGAACAAAGGTGTCTCTGCAGTCCTGAAAACCTCAGCATGGCACAAAAAAACCTGGTTTTCACACTTAAGGACGGCCTTGGAGGAGGCGTCCCACGGGGCATGTATGAACCAGGCACCTATTCTGAACTTAGTAGAGCTCTGTAGTCTTTTCTTTGGGGACAAGGTTTAAGGGGCTGATGTAATCAGGAGTACACTAGGGATCTCTTTCTTCTCCAGGACTAACGGGGACCAGGTCATCCAGAATCCTTTCATGCATTTGTTCCCCAGGATCCCAGGATCTGAATCTCCTTGTCATCTGTCATCATGGAATAGCCTTGAACACCGTGGTGGGCCTCTGCTAATCATTGGTGCTCCTCAATGAGTATTTTGGGCTCTCTGCATCCCCAGGACTTCCTTTGGTAGGATTCTCCTTCCTCTCTTGTGGGACAGAGGGGAGCATGTGACTAGTCCTGGCCCATGAGAGGCAAGTAGAAGTGACCTCTCTTGGGAGGTGGATTAAACATTTTATTTCCAATGTGAGGTCCTCCAGAACTCTCTCTTCCCCTCATCATGGCATCCGATGGCTTTAAAGATTGTGACTGGTCCTTCAGCCTCAGTCCTTGAGTTAATGGATGAAAAAGAAACCCTGGGCCACCTCCTGCCCACCAACCTGGGATAGTCATCTAATGTGAGAGACAAACTTACTGTTTTAAGCCACTGGGAATTTCCAGTTGTTTATTAGCTCAGCATAAATTAACCTATCAGAGTCTGATTCTAATGCAAAAAATAATCAGGAATTAAAGGCTGGTTGCTACGGTGGCTCAGCTTTTTCACAGGGTAGTTTGGTAAAATGGGATAGTGGTAATGCGTACCAGGATGGCTTGTGAGCCCAGATAAGACTGGCAGCCAGTGTCAGGCTGCAAACTCAAGAGGGCCACTGGAAGAGGCTGAAGGGCATAATTCCTGCTACACTTTCAGAAGGAGTAAGTGATTTGAGGCCTGCCAACAGCTAAAGGCTAAATGAATAGGTCCAAAATGTGAGTTCTCCAGGCAAATATTTCTGATGCTCCTTTTCATTATAGTCTGCTTTGCTTTATTTATGCAAAGGATATATCCCTGGGGGAAAAATCAAGTCATATCATAAATGCATCAGAGAAGCTTACTATTTAAGGAAGTCTTTGGTGAATCCTTTTGTGAAGGAATAATCATCCACCCTGATTTGCATTTGCTTTGCAAATTGTGGTGTGTGTGTGTATGAATGTGTGTGTATCAGGTTTTATGAATTTAGGGCACATTATAATGCATATGTCAAACAGAGTGCAACAGAGCTGAATTGTAATCTTAGGTCAGCAAAAGCATGTAGGTTGACATTGTAATGGGGATAGAACAAAGGTACAACTAGGTGTGAGCTTTTACTGAAAATGCTCTGCCACTTGAGAAGGTGATGCAAGGTAGATGGTGAGGATGACTCCAGGTGGGGTTAGTTTGGCTATACGGGAGGTCATAGAAGCTAAGGAATATGAGGAGTAGACAAGGAAGCATTGAGTGGACCAAACTTAGATTTTAGAACAGGTGTTAGTATTGGCATGAGAAAATTGGGGGAAATTTGCCCAGGCCTGTCAAGGCTGTCAATGAGGAGAGGCAAAGGAACGAGCCTGAATGTACTAAGTGTGAATAAATGGGGCAGTGAGATTAGATTTGCCCAATTTGCCCTTGACTCCACTGCACAGAAATAGTAAGAAAAGAAATAGTAAAAAAGAACATGGTCTCTAATTTAAGATAGATGGGAAATTAAATTCCAACTCTGCCGCTTGCCACTTGTTGGATGCATCTCTTTGGGCAAGGTTTGTATTTTTTTTAATTTTATTAATATTTTAATCTTTCTAAACCTCGATTTTCTATCCATGGGCTGAATGTCATAATCCCTCCTTGCAGGACTGTTGTGTGGATCAAGAGCCCACAAATGTCAAGTGTTTAATATTATAGTTGACCCCAGACAAGACTTAGGAAATTAAAACTATCAATATCGTTAACCGCATATTTATCTTTTCCCCAAGATCCTCAATGTAAAGTATTAGTACAGTGTCGAGTCTGTGATAGGGCTTTTATAAATATTTGTTGAAAGATTGAACCATCTGGGTCATGCAAGGAGTGTTGAATGGACAGCAGATGTGGGTACTGAGGGGTAATGAACCTCTGTGTATGTATCCTGTGCCTTTCCTCCCCAGCATTACAAATGCTCCCAATTCCCCCGAAAATCATGTGTTTTTCACAGAATCCATATTGCTCAGAAAGATTAAAACCATTTTCAGAGATTCGGTATTCTTTTTTATCCTTTCTGTTTTGCGCATCAGGTTCTCTGACCATTTGATTTCAGCAACTCAAAGAGCTCCGTCTTTTCTTTCTTTTTCCTTTCCTTTTCTTTCTTTCTTTCCTTGTTTTTTTTCCCTGTTGTCAGAGCCCTAGGAGTTTCTTTTCCCTTTTTAATTAAGAGTGAATGAAGGTAACAAAGTGTTTTATAACTGGAGAGAATTCACCAGTGGGGCACCAAGGTGGAAATCCACAGGGTGAAAGGCGGGCAGACAGACACTGTATGGGCACCGTGGGGAAGGTGGTCTGCAGTTGTTCCTCGCTCTGCTGTCTTATTGCCCACCCTCCCCCTGCCCATTGGCCTGGAAGCTTTACCTCTGGAGGAAGTCGCCCTGTCTTTTGTTAGGAAAAGCTGCAGTTGGAAGTTTGTTTTTTAAAAGCATTTTTAAACACACAGTGTGCTCTCCTGAAATACGCCTGTGCCCGCAAGGGTCCTGCAAGTTAATTCCTGCTGCCCAGGGAAGTGTCCTAATTTTCCCTGACCTCCTCCTCACTGTGTTTCTGGCTGTCTTTAAGCACGGGTACAGCTTGGGATTGGAACAGGAGATCTCATGGAAGTGTCTGTCAGATATATATGCATGTGTGGCTATAAAGCAAAGATTGGGGGCTAAGAAAAAGTGTGTGAGCAGGGAGAAGGAAAATCAAATCCTATTGCAGAGAGCCACCCAGGAAGAGAAACCCTTTCCGTCACTGATGCTGTGCCCAGTCTAGTGTTGTCCTGGGCTCTCCCTGATGCTGAGGAGCGGGCTGGTCTTGCGAGAATGGAGTGCATGCACTCGGTGACGTCTCTGGAGCCCTGAATCTGACTCATTGCTTTCCGGAGCTCTGTTTTGCATACCACACTTGGAGAATGGCATTATGAGATTCCTAATGAGGAAAGCATGCTTTTATTAAACTCCTGGACCGAATTGCCTCCCTGTTGCCCTCTTTCTTTTTCATGAGATATGATGGGTTATTACATTTGTGATTAAAAAGATCTGTCATCAGTGTGTTTTGCCTTTTCAATTTTGTTGGAAGGTGATCATGATGCCGGTTCTCGGAGGAACAGAAGGATGGAGAAGAGAGGGCATATTTTGATATTTAAGGAACTCACCCTGCAGAGAGGGTTGACCCTTCTTTCTCCATTCACTGCTGACCATGTGGCTCAAATGGTTGTGAAAGGTCACTGAGCTGGCCACATGCTCACTGTACCAATTCTACACAGCAGGAGTGAAGGAAATGGACGGGCTGATTTTTTTTTTTTTTTTTTTTTTTTTTTTTAAGCCAGGGACCAGATTGTAAATGTTCATACAGACAATTCTGGAATTTTTAGAAACCCCAAATGTTTAGTCACACCATGGCTTTTACATAATACCTAACCAGCTTTTTTGCTTCTTGTTAGCTTTGTGCTTACTATCAATGTGGATTTGAATGTTTCAGAAATGACTTTTTTTCTGTAAACAACACTGAATACAAAACTGAGCATTTGAAATTCAACTACTGTGTAATTCAGTTGCAGCCCCAAACTTCCAGCTCACCTTGGTGAATCGGATATCAGAGGAGGATGAGAGTAAGGATTCTGTTTCTCTGTGGTTAGACCACCCACTTGGATGTAGATATCAAGTTATAGGGATGACTGATACAGTACAAAGGTCAATTGTCTTCAGAATCTCCCACTGCTCTTCCCGATGACTTGACCCAGACTTGGATGAGAATTATGGCCTCTTAACTAGCTTCTTTCTTCCCAATCTCAAGCCTCCCATCTGTCTGTGTTCAGGTATAGTTCTTTATGCTAAAAGAATGCCTTGATCATGTCGATTCTCACATGATGACACACAATGAATTTTCCCTTCAGTGGCCATTCCTGTCTTATCCTGGCACTTGAGGCTCTTTGTTAAGTTATCTGCTTCTACTTTTCAAAGTCTGATCTTTCACTAGACTCCCTAGGAGCTCTTTGTGGCACATGCATAAATAGCACTAATGACAATCACTGAAAGGTCTCTTACACTTTGCCCAGGTTTGGGACTTTGCCAGTATCTCTCTGTCTCTCCATTAAACTTTGCATCCTTTGTTTTCACCTATCAAAATCATACATTTTTCTTAAGGCACAGCCACATGCCATCCCTCTTTAGAATGCCAGGTGGCTCAAGTTGTAACCTTGGCTCTCGGATAAGACCCTTACACTTCTGTTAGTTACTTGTCTATATCTACTTTCTAAACTCTCTTGATCTTTATTCTATAATAGAAAGTGACTTAATACTTATGTATCTCATATGGGCATTACCACTGTGTATACTCTCTGGCAGTGTGTTGTTTCTACACCTTTGATTGGAAGCCTCAGCAAGTGTGGCATTATTTCTTGTATGATTGTCATCCTTCATAACAGGCAGGTCTATATTTTGTAAAATTTGTTCCATAAATATGTGAAGAACTGAGTGAAACCACCTTTAGTAAAAACGCTCACTTTATAATGATTCTGTAATTTGAGGGAAAAAATAAATCAAGAGAGGAACTCCTTGAGGTAAGAGTTTGTTTCTAACATTTTCTTGATGTGCAAATAAATGAATTTAGTCAAGTCATCTTTTCTTTGAAGTGATCTGAATGCTAGTGATGCTCAGGAGTGAAAGCAATCTGGCATTTCTGTTGAGAAACTGTTAAATAGATGATAGCAGGGGGTCAAATCAGCATCTCCCTACAAAATGGATGAGCGATTGCCGAATGCCTGTCCTGTCTTTACTTCAGCAGGGGTATTCATATCTAACATGCTCTTTTTTCTTGTAAGAAAAGGATATTTGCATTTATGATTTACATTTTTATTGCCTGCAATGTACCTGAGCTTTACAAGCATATCCCAATTAATTCTGATAATAATTCAATGACCAAGACATTATAATACATATTTTAAAGTTGAGAAAACTAAGATTCAGAGAGTGTAAGTAATATGGCCACGGTCACACAGCTAGCAAGTGGTGGAGCTACCATTCCAACCTAGACCCATCTCATTCCAGAGCTCATGTTCCTTCTAGTGCATCAGGTAGTGTCTATATATATCCTACATTTTCCTGCTTCTGGGTCTCTGTGCATGCTCAATCCCAAGCCCTAACTGCCTTTCCCAATTCACTGTTGCTGTGAGTGTTGCCCCTTATCCCCAAGGCCTCTTCTCCATCACTTTGGAAGTAATCACACTTTTAATGGGAATTCTCACAGCACTTTGGGTTTTTATCTAAGTCTCTTTAACATAATTCATCACTTTCATCCAGTAATACAGTCATTCATAGATGGATTCCATCTTCCTTCTGGTGCAGGAAGCTCTTTGAGGACAGACTTGATGCCCTTTGATCCATCCTGTACTCTTCAGAAGCGACTGGAGCTGTTAATGCAGTGTAGTTCCTCTGGACACATGCGTGGAAGATGGGGTTGGGGAAGGAAGGAGGATGAGAAAGGAAGGAATTAGAGAATAGAAGACGGTGTATAATTAAGTGCTAAATTGTGTGGTTCAGACTAATTATGAAGCCTTTTAAAGAAACGCAGTTTTATTACTTTCAAGAATATAAAGTTAATTAATGGCTAACAAGATGTTGTCAAGTAACTGTCTTGTCATTCCCACTGTAATTAATCAATGCTTTTGCATAAATGCAAAAGTGGACTTAAGCTCAGCCCATCTCCAGATTATTGAGAATTTTAAATTAGAACAGTCTGAAATAATGAGTTTTTTAAGAGGCTTAGATTGAAATCTAAAGATGAAAGCATACAGATAAAGAATGCAGAGGAGACCTCTAAATGTTTTTCTCTAACTAGTACTAACCAGGGTCTTCGTAATTGTTGAAACACATATAGGACCTTATTTGCTAACATGATAGCACATTTGCTTAACATTTTGAATTACTTCTTTTCTCCTCTTTGTTCAAGTAAGTAAATGTTTCATTCACTCATGTAAAAAAAGATCTAAAATGACTATTTTTTTTTTAAGATTTTATTTTTTATTTGACAGAGAGAGACACAGCGTGAGAGAGGGAACACCAAGCAGGGGGAGTGGGAGAGGGAGAAGCAGGCTTCCCGCTGAGCAGGGAGCCCGATGCGGGGCTCGATCCCAGGACCCTGGGATCATGACCTGAGCCGAAGGCAGACGCTTAACGACTGAGCCACCCAGGCGCCCCTAAAATGACTATTTTGAGGCTATTTCAGAAATGCTAAAATGAGAGAGTAATAAAAACGATGAAGCCAGTAGCAGAGGGGGCAAAAAGGAGGAGAGAAAATGAAAACTAGAAATGGTAGGTTGGGATGTGTGAGCAGTCCAGTGTAGGAGTTAGGGAGAGGAAGGACTGCCGGGTAGCTTCCAGGTTTCATACTTAAGTGACTATTTGGAAAGAAGGAGCACAGAAGAAGAAGAATATGGAATTTAATACTGGACCTACTGTCCCAGGAGTGTCTCTTTGATACCAAATTAGAGCTATGTAGACAGCAGTTGACATATATGCCTGACACTCAGAAGGGAGGGTCACTGGAAGATAACCAACTGTGGAGTCATTGGCAGATGTGGTTGGTGAAGCTTCTCACAAAGGTGGGATGTGCTAGGTCCACAGGTAATAGAACAGGGAAGGATCCCACAGAGATTGAAGGTAAGATTCAGAGAAGTTATCTAACAAATGATTTTGAGGAGTATGCAGAGAAGTCAGAGGAAAACCTAGAGAGAATGATGTCAAGGAACCTAAATGGAAATATTTTTAAGGTGGGATCTAGAGGAGAACTGCAAAGCATCCATCAGCTGTGGTATTTAGACCACAATAGATGAGTGCAGGCTTGCTTTCCTGGTGAAGGGAGCCCCAGTGGGGCTGGTTGGGGGATGGGAAGGGAGAGCAGGACCATGTCTGTCACAGACTGTCGTAAAAGGAAGCGGCTAGTGAGGAACTTGGGAGAAACAAAGGGAGTTGGGAATAAATCATACCCAGCAGAAGGGTGATGGGAGTAGTCTTGATCAGGGACAGCACCATCTCTCCTCCAGGGAGAGAAGCGTAGAGTAGTCCTTAATGTCTGCCTTCAGGAAAGAGCTGAGTGAAGAGTGCAGCTCGCTGTTGCATTGTTTGTTTGCCATAGCTTTGTTAAAGTACAGTTTACATAAGGTAAAATTCACCCGCTTTAGTGTAGAATTCAATTATTTTAAAGTAAATTTATACTTGTGTAATCATCACCACAATTCACTTTTAGAACATTTCCATTACTCCAGAAATTTCCTTTGTGCCTATTTGCAGTTAATCTTCATTTCTTACCACCCCACCCCTCCAGCTGTAGACAACCATTGATCTGCTTTCTGTATCTATATATTTTCCTTTTCTGGATATTTCATATAAATGGAATTTTATAATACGTAGTTTTTGCATTTGGCTTCTTTCATAATGTTTCTGAGGTTGATCTATGTTGTAGGATACATCAGCAATGTATTCCTTTCCATTGCCTACTAGTGTTCTATTGTGAAGATACCACACATTTTGGTTATTCATTTACTAGTTGCTAGACATTTGGATAGTTCCCAGATTTGGGGCTATTATGAATAACACTGCTATGAACATTCACCTACATGTCTTTATGTGAACATATGTTTTCATTTCTCTTGTGGAGATTCCTAGAAGTAGAATCACTAGGTCATATAATAAGTTTATTTTTAACTTAAAAAAAAAAAAAACCCTGCCAACTGTTTTTCCAAAGTGGTTATAACATTTTACATTTCCACCAGCGATTGATGAGTTCTGCATCTTCTCCACATCCTTACCAACACTTGTTTTTGTCTCTCTTTTTGATTATAGCCATTCTAGGGGGTGTATAAACCACAGGGGGTATCTCCTTGTGGATTTAATTTGAATTTCCTTAATGACTAATGAAGCTGAACATCTCTTCATGGCTTATTACCCTTCATATATCTTCTTGGGTGAAGTGTCTGTTCAAATCTTACAGTGATTTCTTAATGATGTTGTTTATAGTCTTATTAAGTTGTAAGAATATTTTATATATTCTGGATACAAGTCCTTCGTTAGATATATGATTTGTAAATATTTTTCTCCCTGTCTTTGGCTTGTCGTTTCATTTCTTAATGGTGTTTTCAAAAAAAAAAAAAAATGGGGGGCACCTGGGTGGCTCAGTTGGCTAAGCATCTGCCTTCAGCTCAGGTCATGAACTCGGGATCCTGGGATCGAGCCCTGATTGGGCTTCCCGCTCATTAGGGAGTGTCTGCTTATCCCTCTCCTTTTCCCTCTGCCACGTCCCCCACTCAAAATGTTTCTCCTATATTTTCTTCTAGAAGTATCATAGTGTTTTAGGTCTTAGATTTAAATCTGTGATTCAGTTTATTTTCTGTATAATATAAAGCAAGGATTTAAATTCATTTTTTAGAAGATTTATTTATTTGTTTATTTGACAGAGACGGGGAGAGAGAGAGAGAGAGAGAGAGAGAGAGAACACAAGCAGGGGTGCTGCAGAGGGAGAGGGAGAAGCAGGCTTCCCACTGAGCAGGGAACCTGATGTTCCCAGGATCCCAGGATCCTGGGATCATGACTTGAGCCAAAGGCAGACACTTAACTGAGTGAACCACCCAGGTACCCCTTAAATTCATTTTTATTCACACAGATATTCAGCTGGTTTAGGTCCATGTGTAGAAGATACAATTTTTCTCTCATTGAATTTGTTTTAGCAGTTTTGTTCAAAATTTCATTGACCATAAATGGGATTATGAATCCTTTTTGAATGAGATTTATTTCTGGAATATCAATTCTATTTTGATCTAAATGTCTATCCTTGCACCAGTAACACACATTATTAATTACTGTGACTTTAAAGTAAGTTTGAAGTCAGGTAGTATAAGTCCTCCAACTCAATCTTCTTTTTTCAAAATTGTTTTTGCTCTTCTACATCCTTTGGATTTCCACGTATAGTTTAGAAATAGATTGTCAGTGTATACCAGTCTGCTGAGGTTTGGATAGGAATTGCATTGATTTATAGATTAATTTGGGGAGAATTGCCATCTTGACAATATTGAGTCTCCATATCCATGAACATGGAATACCTCCATTTACTTAGATCTGTTAAAATTTCTGTCCACACTGTTTTATAGTTATCAGTGTAGACATTTATTCTTAGGTATTTAATTCTTTATAGAAATGATTCATTTTTTTATCTCTATTTTCTGTAACATTGCAAAATTGTGTATTAGTTCTAATAGCTTCTTTGTGAACTCCTTAGAATCCTCTTCATCCAGGATTATATCACCTGAGAATAAAGACAGTTTTCTATCTTCCTTTTTAATCAGATTTTTCCCTTCCTTCCTTCCTTCCTTCCTTCTTTCCTTCCTTCCTTCCTCCCCTCCCCTTTCTTTCTTTCTTCCTGTTTGCACTGAGTAGAACCTCTGTACAATGTTGAATAGAAATGTCAGAATTGGATAGCCTTTGCCTCTTCAGTGATCTTAGGAGGAAACATCCAGTCTTCTATCATTATTGTATGATGTTAGCTGAGGATTTTTCATAGATATCTTTGTCAGATTGAGGATGTTTCTTTCTAATCCTCTTGGTTGAGAGTTTTTATTGTGAATGGGTTTTCAATTTTACCCAGTGTTTTTTATTCATGTATTGAGATGACCATGTGACTTTTTCTTTTATTCTATTACATGATGTATTTCACTAATAGATTTTCAGATACTAAGTCAAGTTATTATTCCTGTAGTAAGTCCCAGATGGTTTTGGTATATAATACTCTCTATATGTTGCTAGATCCAGCTTACTAATATTTTGTTAAAGGGTTTTGCATTTGTGCTCATGAAGGATATTTATCTGTAGTTTTGGGTTTTTTACTTGTGATTTCTTTGTCTGGATTTGATATCAGGTAATACTGGCCTCATAAAATGAGTTGGAAGTGCTCCATCCCTCTCTATATTTTGAAAGAGTTTATGATGGATTAATATTTTTCTTTTTATTTATTTATTTATTTTTATTTTTTATTTTTTTTTAAAGATTTTATTTATTTATTTGAGAGAGAGAGAATGAGAGACAGAGAGTAGGAGAGGGAGGAGGGCCAGAGGGAGAAGCAGACTCCCTGCTGAGCAGGGAGCCCAATGTGGGACTCGATCCTGGGACTCCAGGACCATGACCTGAGCCGAAGGCAGTCGCTTAATCAACTGAGCCACCCAGGCGCCCAATATTTTTCTTTTTAAAATATTTGATAGAATTCACTGTGAAGGCACATGGACCAGGCTTTTCTTTGTGGGGAGATTTTTAATTACTAATTTAATACTTTGATTCAGTTTTAGGGGCACCTGGGGAGCTCACTCTTTTAAGTGGCTGCCTTCGGCTCAGGTTATGATCCTGGGGTCCTGGGATCGAGCCCCATGCCCGGCTCCCTGCTCAGTGGAGAGCCTGCTTCTCCTTCTCCCTCTGCCTGCCATTCTGCCTACTTGTGCTCTCTCTCTATCTCTCTGTCAAATAAATAAATAAAATCTTTAAAAAAATACTTTGATTCGGTTTTATTCAGCTATTTTACTTCTCTTGAGTTAATTTGCAACTTTTTTTTCTAGGAATTTATTTAAGTTGTATAATTTATTGGCATAAAATTGTTAATATTTCCTTCTATTATGTTTATAGTTGTATCATGTTAGAGTCTGTAGGATCATGTCCTTTCATTTGATTTTGGTGATTTTTTTCTTCTTTCTTCTTGGTTACTCTAAAGATTTGCCAATTCTGTTAATTTTTCAGTGAACCAATATCTGTTTCACTGGTTCTATTCTTTTCTCGTTTTATTTCATTGATTTTTCTCCCTAAATCATTATTATTTTTCTTCTTCTGTTTAATTTCAATTTAGTTTTCTCTTCTTTTCTAGTTTCTAAGGTGGAAGCTTAGGTTATTGATTTGAGACCTTTCTTCTTTTCTAACATTAAGCTATAAACATCCAGCTATAAATTCCCCTCTAAATGCTGATTTTGTTACATCCCATAAATGTTGATATGTTATGTTCTGTTTTCATTCAGCAAAAATATTTTTTATTATTCTTGGACTTCTTTTTTGATCAATGCAGTATTTATAAGTATATTGTTTAATTTACCAATATTTCGGGACTTCCCAGATTTCTTTCTGTTATTGATTTATAATTTAATTTATCAATATTGGGGAGATACTTTCCATGATTTGATCCTTTTAAATGTTATTTTGTTCTACTATATGTTCAGTCCTGGAGAATATTCCATGTGCATTGGAAGTACACATTTATGTTACAGATACTGATGGGAGTCTTGTAGAAAATAAACAGGTCAGATTGATTCATAGTATTCTTTAAAACTTCTGGTTTTTCCATCAATTATTGAGAGTGAGGTATTGAAATTTTCAACCTTAACTGTTGATTAGTCTATTTTTTCTTGCAATTTTGTCCATTTTTCTTTGCTGTATTTTGAGGTTGAGTTTTTGGATTCATATATATCTATAAGTTTTTTTTAAAAAAACACATCCTATGTGGATTTCATTATGCAATATGCCTCTTTGTCATTAATAATGTTTCTAGTCTTGAAGTCTATTTTGTCTGATATTAAAATTCTTCCTTTATAATCAGATACCTTCTTTCTTATGGTTATTGTTTGCATAGTATCTTTTTATTTTCAACCTATTTGTAACTTTGAATGCAAGGTGTATCTCTTTTAGACAGCTTGTAATGTGATCTTACATTTTTATCTAATTTGACCATCTCTGCCTTTCAATTGGAGTATTTATACCACTTATATTTAATGATGGTTATTTTTATGGTTGGATTTACATTTGACATTTTACCAGTTTTCTGTATGATTCCTATCTTCTAAGTTCCTTTGTTTCTTTTAAATTGACTACTTCTGTGTTAAATACTTTTTTAGTGTATCATTGTCATTCTTCTATTGACATTTTATTTGTATATTTGATTTGTGGTTTTATCAATTGCTTTAATGATTTTACTCTTCAGTTTAGCTTATCACAATCTACTTCAGATTAATGCTGACTAAATTCTGGGAAAATATAGAAAATTTACTCTTTCTTTCTTTTTTTCTTTTTTTTTCTTGAGAGAGAGAGAGCATGTGAGCCAGGGGTGGGAGGACAGAGGGAGAGAGAGAATCTCAAGCAAGGTCCATGCCCAGCATGGAGCCCAACATGGTGCTCAGCCACATGACTCTGAGATTATGACCTGAGCAGAAATCAAGAGTCGGATGCTTAACTGACTGAGCCACCCTGGAGGCCTTAAAACTTACTCTATTTTTTTTTAAAAGATTTTATTTATTTATTGGAGAGAGAGTGAGTGAGAGAGAGCATGAGAGGGGGGAGGGTCGGGAGGGTCAGAGGGAGAAGCAGACTCCCTGCCGAGCAGGGACCCCGATGTGGGACTCGATCCAGGGACTCCAGGATCATGACCTGAGCCGAAGGCAGTCGCTTAACCAACTGAGCCACCCAGGCGCCCAAAATTTACTCTATTGTAGCTCTATTTCCTCCCCCTTCTTTGTCCTATTACTGTTAGATATGCTATATCCATGTATGTTATCAACATAGCAATACATATAATTTTTTTTATTTAATTTTATCTTTTAAGGACTTTAGAGAAGAAATGAGAAAAAATAAAGACTTTTTATGATTTTTATGATTATATAAAAGTCTTTATAAAAGATTCATAAACACTTTTATATAATTCTACATACCTACCATTTGTTCTCTTCTTCATTTCTTGCTGTGAATTCAAGTTACCACCTGGTCATTTATTTTCATACTGAAAGAGTTTCTTTAGTTTTACTTGAAAAGCAACAGATTATTTATTTGGGAATGTCTGTGTTTCACCTTTGTATTTGACAGAGAGTTCTGCTGGATATAGAATTCTTGACTGCAGTGGTTTTTCCTATCAGTACTTCGAATATTTCATTCCACTGCCCTGTCCTCCATTGTTTCAGATGAGAAATCAGCCTTAACCATATCACTGCTCTCCTGTCAGTTTTATTTTGCTGCTGTAAGATTTTCTCTTTCCCTTTGGTTGCAGTTGTTTGATTATTATGTTTCTAGACATGGATATCTCTGTAGTTATCCTACTTTGGATTTATAGAACTTCTTAGTTATATAGATTAATGTTTTTCACCAACTTTGGGGGAATTTTCCCAATAATTTCTTTGAATATATTTTCTGCCCCTTTCTTTCTCTTATACTGAGACTCCCATTATGTATATGTTGATCCTCTGAGACTGTTTAATTTTTTATTTTTTTCCCCTCTGTTTTTCAGTTTGGATAATTTCTATTAATCTGTTTCCAAGTTCACTGAGTCTTCTGTCATCTCAAATCTGCTATTGAGTCCTCCAGTTAAGTTTTCCTTTTCTCATTGTATACTTTTCTACTCCATAGAAACACTTGGTTCTTTATAATTTTTGTTTCTGTGTTGAAAAATCTGAATTTACTGATTTATTGTTGTCTTACTTTAATTATTAGAAGCATGGTTTCCTTTAGTTTTTAAAATATATTTATAAGAACTGCTTTGAAGTTTTAACTGCTAAACCCAATATCTGGGGACACACAGAGAGTTTCTATTGCCTACTTCTTTTGTGAGTATAGGTCACACTTTCCTGTTTCTCTGTGAATCTCTCTCTTTTTTTAAAAAAGTTGATATTTCAGATGGTATATGTAGCAAATCTGGATCCTGGATCCTAGTCCTCCCCCTGTAAATGTTGCTATTTTTACTATATATATATATATATATATATATATATATATATATATATTTTTTTTTTTTTTTTGCTTTGTTTAGTAATTTGTCTAGAATAATCAGTGAAATCAGTGAAATCTGTCTTCTCTGCTTTACAGTGTCCAGTCACTAATGTCTCTCCTCAGATTTAAAAAAAAAAAAATCTTTGTTTTAATTTTAAAGCCTAGCCTCCTATACGTTGCTCCTTGTTCTTTGCAGTTGAGTTGTCAGCCAGTGATTGAACAAGGGCTGTGCTTGAACATCTCAAGCCAATAAATCTGCTGATAGATTAGTGTGTGGATAGGGAAGCATATTCAAAGTTCAAGCCATTTTCTAATATGTTTTGGTTTTTACCTTCTACCAGGGCCCTTTGAGTCCTTTAGGCTCATGTTCACAGCCTTAGAGTCAATGAAGAGTGTATGGCTCATGAGTGCTTTCTAGGCTGTATAAGCATGCCCAACCCTGACAAAACCTCAGGCTAGTAGAGCCATTGGCTTTCCTCTCTAGCCCTTCAGAGGGTCATTTCTACCAACAATACCAGCATCACTCACTGCTCTAGCTTAGGTGAGTCCCTTAAATCATGGCAGTGGAGCTGCTGGTCCTCACAACTTGCCCTACCATGAAAGAACCTCCAAATTGACTGGGCTGGTGGTGGTGTCAGAACACCAAAGATCTCCAGAGTTCTTCACTAAAGTTTAGCACTTTTACAAGAATCTATGCTGCTCTGGTTGTTGTATGCCTTTGCTCAGTATGGTTGTGTTTTGTTTTATCAATTTTGTGAAACTTTATAGTCTATTTTTTGGGGGACAGAACATTTCCAAGCTCCTTTCTTTGCTCTAGTGGAAGTTGCTGTGTTTTATTTAGTACCGTTCTCAGACCTTTATATTTGTAATTTTGGGTGATGTTTCTTCAGTGTCCACATGATATTTGTTATCACAGCTCTCTAAATTTGTAAGTGAACTTCTAGTCCCATGTGGCCCCACAAAAGACACTGCCCCCAGTTTCTGACAGTTGCCATGATCTCACCTCAGAGCCTTACAACACTTGGCTTCCAAGATGTTAGCTCTGACTGTGAAGTAAAATTAGAGGCTCATATTTGTTGAGTAGAATAAAGTCAATGGAAATCCCCAATCTAAGCTTCTGTTAAATTCACTGCTTGAACTCAGGACAAACATTCCATAGGCAACATTAGCTCTGAAATTGTCATGTGGCCTGGATGCCTGGAACTGTACTGATGGATGTACAGCTCAAAGAATCTAAGAAAATGTGCATCGTGGTCCTTTAAGATTTGAAAGCTGCAATTCAAGGGCTGTTAAGACCTTCAGCTGGTGATAATTGGATTTGTAAGACAGTGCAACATGTGATAACAACGCTCCTGTTGGATGGGATCCCAGTTTTCTTCTATCCTTCCTATTAATGTGATAAATGTTGCTGTCTCAGCTGATAGGACCATGTTGGATAATCAGATTGGAATCAAGTTTGAGTTCCTCAGGCTGGCTCCATGTGAAGCTTGTGGGAAGACTTGAAAAAAAAAATACTGTAGAGAATAAAAACGGGGCCTGGGTTTGCAAAGGGAACGTTTTACTTTCATTACAAGGCTCCATGGTGCAGGGAAGACTTATTAACCATAGACTCTAGCCATGTGCCATAACCTATGCGTGCCATGTCCCATGGGAAGCTGTGGGAAAGTATCCCCGGTGTTACTGGGCACATGCCATAGTGGGGGCTGGGGAGAAAACATAGCGTCTCTTGACACGGATGTTGGGCCAGGGAGGAGACAAAATAATGTTGGAAAATTAAACCTCTTTTAATTAAAGCTGATGGCAAACAAACTCGAGTAATATGGCTCTACAGCTGGGAAACGTAAGTACGATTTGAAACTGAACGGCTGTGAAATTGGGCCCTCTGGTTACAGCTGGGCATGTGAGAGGGACAGAAGCCCTGGCAAAGGTGTTGCCCCCGCCTGGAGGACTGACTGAGCTAGGGACAGACAGCCAGAGTGGCTTGCTCTCCTCATTGTTTTTGAAACAGCGTACCCCACCAAGATATCCAGTCTCTGGGTTTCTGGACTCCCAGAGTCCACTCACCAGTAGCACCCCTCTGCCCCATATGTTTGTTTAGGATTTTTCCTAATGAGAACAGCATCAGTGTGGGTGCTGGAATTAAAGAGAAAAGACTCTCATTGGCGGTGGCAGCGGGGTGGGGATAGAATCTGTTTTGTGATCTAAAAATGTTTTTACCTACTCATATTCCTGAAGACCTCAAGGCTGTGCCCTTCCCTACCAGGATGGCGCATAGGTCAGTTCCTGCCATTCTGTTTCTGACCATTGAGTCTTGAGAACGCTGTGTAGGGCAATCCCAGAGCTGCACCTCTCCTTTTTACATTTATGCCTCACCAGTAGCTGACTATGCAGGTTGAGTCTGGCTGCGCTCATACTAGGATGGGTATATTCTGATCATTCTCTGAAGTTGTCAACTTCTCACTCAGTCACAGGCTTAAACTCTGAGGCACATGGTTATCACTTCCTTTTAAATATTTTCCTTAGGCCTCTTTCTCACTTGTCTGTTGAATTTAATTGATGTTTTTGGAATATTAGGAGCAATCCCCAACCATGTACACTGATCATTATGAGGGTGGGTATCAGGATGGGCTAGACTGTGCTACAGAAATAAATAAGACCTGAGATCTTTGAGGCCAAATACAATCCCATTAGTTCTTCTGCCCTTTAATGCCTGGAGTGGGTGGCAGCCAACCAAGGACTCTGGATCTGACTTCTTTCCCCTGTGAGCTGCTGTCATCTTGGTAGTCCCATGGCCTGAACACTGCACCTGAGGGATCGGGAGGCTGGAGGACTGAACAGTGGGAGAGCATGGGAGATGGAGCACGACATTGAATGGCCAGGCCCAGAGTGACATTTCTCTCCATGCTCAGTCACCTAGTGGTCAGTCACGAGCTTTCAGCTTCCCTGTAAGGGAAACTGGAGAATGGAACCTTCCTGTGTGGCCAGTATTTGGTCAGACTATATTAACCATAACTGCTAATATCAGTCTGTCCAGTTACCGAAGTCTTAGTGCCTGGGTTTGAAGGCATCTTTGAAGCAATTTAACAATTCTTCTGTCTGCATCGAAAATACCTTAGATCAGTGCTTCTGAAAGTGCGGTCCTGGGACAAGGGTGGTGGTCAGCATCACATGGGAGGGTGTTAGAAATGCAAATTTGTGGACCCCCCTGTATCAGGAATTTGGAGATTGGGGCCTGCAATCTGTGCTTTAATAAGCCCTCTAGGGAATTTTAATGCTCCCTGAACTTTGAGACTGCCCCAGACCCACAGTTCTCAACTCAACCATGGTCACCCATTGGGATCGCCTGGGTAGCTTGAAAAAGTACTGATTTCTGGGGCCATACCGAGGAGACTTTGATTCAACTGCCCTGGGGTATGGCCTGAGACAATGGGAACCAGTGCCCTAGAATGATTTTTGAGGAATACTTTTCCTCCCTGAAGTTTCCCATGAAAATAGATTTCACGTGGCTTTGGTGGCACTTCCTAACAACTCCTGGGCTATGGGAGTGAGGAAATTTCATGATCGATGCACTTCCCTTCCCCCTTCAACTGGAAGCAACTAGCTGGCTTTGCAGGGAGTGAAGACAAAATAGAGATTTGGGAACTTAAACATGGAATCCTGATTCTGTCACAGACTCATCATGCGGCCTTGGGCAAGATGATTAATTTCTCTTTGTCTTATGTCTATAAAATGCGAGTAGTAACACTTGCCCACAGATGTTGCCAGCATTATCTAATTAATGAGCGGAGAATGTTTGGGAAATACAAAGTACTGTACAAATGCTAATCATTATGATGAATGCAGTGCATTTTTCAGATACAAAAGTGCTGTGTATATGCTCGTAATTATTATAATTATTGCTAATACTAATAATATTGCTACTAGTAATACATTTCTCCTGCAGTGGGAGCTCAGTATATCCTTTGGGTTAACATTTTGCCCTGCATTGTCAGGAAGTCTTGCTAAGCAGCTGTTTAATGACCATTGCTCTGTACCTCCCCACAAAGTGTCATTCATCAGGAGTGCAAATAGTCAAGTATGCAAACAATCCTGGGGTCCACTTATGAAATGTCCCTGACTGTTGGGTCATCGCCAGATCATGCGGCAGAAGCTCTTCTTTAGGTTAAGGAAGTGCCCAGAATATAGAGTTCAGCCATTCTTTTTTAGTATTTTCATTAGAGGCATTTTTTTCCCCCTTCTACTGCTGGTCTTTTATCTACAGTGCTTTTGCCATCTGCTTTCATATGGTTGTAAATGTGCTGCAGAGAATCCTAGTGTGTGTTGGTGAGTAGAACTAGCTTCCAATGCTGGCAATTCACAGATATTACCAGCAGCAATTGGTGTTGAGAACAGGGCAAATATTTTTGCTGTGGTTTCATTTTGTTCAGTTTTAGCTTGGATTTTGATTTGGAGGAGGGGACATAAGAAAAGAGAATTGTGTCTCTTCATTTCTCAAGAAATAAATGGTACTGAGGATTATGTGACTGGTTTGGGTCAAGCAGATTGGGAAAAAAAACAAAAACAAAAACAAATCAATAGATGATGTTCAGTTAGCACTTAAAAAAATCATTGAATATGTTCATTCTGACTCCCATTTCCTGGTCATAAAGACATGGAAGTCTGAATTGCTTAGACTTTGTCCACACTCTAGATTCCTGATTTATTCGTAGCAAATGGGAAAGAAGCTTACAAAATAAACTCATCCTGAGAATTATCCCAATTTAGTCCAAGGCCTTGGAAAAAATACAGAGTTCCCAGATTGTCCCTACCATAGACCCCCTACAGGCCTTCCAGTTATCACCATTTCAAAACCCTGATGGCGCTCTCTCTCCCACTTTCCCTTGGTGAGGCCATACATGAGAACTTAAATGTCAAGTTTCTTTGCTTCAGGTGGTAACTACATCAACTCGCTGGGTTAGTGCTGATCACCTTATGCTGATCAGAAGCTCTGATTGACAGAGATGTCTTAAATAAGTGAGAATGGGAAAACAAAATAATTCACACTTTATGTGGCCCCATGTCTCTGACCTACATCATTGCCCTTGTCTCTGAAGAACTTTCTAAAATTTTTTGCAAGACAGGTCTACTGACAACCAATTCCTTCAGTTTTTGATTGTTTGGGAAAGTATTTCTTTTTCACTTTTGAAGGATAATTTTGCTGTATACAGTATTTTAGGTTAGTGGTTCTTTTAACACATGGCATTTTTTTTTAACCTACTCTCTTCTTGATGGCATGTTTTCTGAAGTCAGATGTGATTCTTTTTTTTAATGTTTTTGACAATAGAATAAATAGTTGTCTTGATGACTGCAGATATGTCAGACCGTTTGATGGTATTCAGAAAGATCACAGTAATGGCGGTTTTCCTGATTGCTGGGCAGTCTCCAGTAACTATAAGGAGTTCCTTGTCTGAAACTGCTGTCAAATCAGCAGGACTGCATCTAGGCCCCATCTCTTTCAAGATTATGGTAACCTGGGCATATTTTCCCCAAGTAAGTTTGCTTCCTCATGTCCCAAGGCCCAACTCACTCACATTCACTTCAAGGACAATACCTTTGTAATAACACCCAAAGTTGTATATAGTGGGGATGAGGGATTCTTTTCTACACCAAGTAGTGTCAGGCAAAAGGTGGCTTTCATTTCGGGCTGTGTTACATGGATCTTTTTGAAATGAGAACCCATTAGCCTAATGAATCTTTCATATTTAGGTGGTTTTTGAGTAAAGCCATCTCCAACAAAGTGGGCTTTAGTAACCATCCTCTTCCATGTTTTCTTCGGTCTCTTTCTTTTTTGAATAACCTTTAATACTTCTGTTTCTCCCTGGACACAAACTTTGGGTAAAGGGACTTCCCATTTTCCCGCTTTCTCTTTTCTTTTTCATTTAATCATATTGGAAAGTTCTTTACCTTGGGACTCCTCCCTTTCCAGTAGACATGCAGGCACTGCTCCTTTGGAATCTTTCCTTCAGTCTTCTGTTTGGGGCTTCTCTTTTCATGCATCTTGATAGTCTTTTTCATTTGTATTTTCTCAGCATGGCACTGTTTATGGTAGAGCTTAGCTTTCAGACCAATCATTTTTTTTTTTTTTGCCTTCTTTGAACATTCATGAGCCTCCTGACCTTCCTTCTTTCTCTTTTCCTCTTGGTAGTTCAGACCTTAGCCAGAGTGCTTCCAAGTGTAACTCAATATATTCGTTTTGTGGCACGGTGATGTCCATGGAGCCGCTGGATACAGCTCCTGGGGTGCAAAGAAGTTCTCAATTTTCCGGAAGGCAGATGTGATTCTTACTCTTGCTCCGCTATGTGTAAGGCACTGCCCCACCCCTACCCCCAGTGGCTTCTTTCCAGATTTTCTTTAATTTTCTGCAGTTTCAATATGATGTGCTCAGGTGTAGTTTATTGGTCTTCTCTGGGCTCCTGTCTTGGTGTTCTCTGAACTTCTAGATCTGTGGTTTCGTGTCTCTCATTAATTTTGGGAAAATATCAGTCATGCATTCAAATATTCATATATTCAAATATTTCTCATGGTCTTTTCTCTTTCTTCTCCTTCTAGTATGCCCATTACTCATATACTGAGCCTTTTATAGCCACTCAGAGTTCTTAGATATTATGTTCCTGTGGGGTTGCTTTTTCCTGTCTTTTTTCTTTTTCCATTTCAGTTTTGGAAATTTTTGTTGACATTTCTTCCAATCGCTGATATTTCCTCAGCCATGTCCAAGCTACTGATGAGCCCATCAATGGCATTCTTCTTTTCTCTTGTGGTGATTTTGGTCTCTAGAATTTCCTTTTGATTCTTAGAGTTTCCACCTCTCTGCATACATTACCTATCTGTTCATATGTATTGTCCACTTTTGCCTTCAGAGCCCTTAGAATATTGGCTGTCTGCAATTCCCAGTCTGATCATTCCAACATCTCTGCCATATCCAAGTCTGGTTCTGATGCTCACCGTTTCTTCAACCTGTGTTTTATGTCTTTTTGTATGTGTTGTAATTTTTTGTTGAAAGCCATGCAGGATGTTCAGCGTGAAAGGCACTGAGGTAAATTGGTATTTTTGTGTAAGGTTTTATATTTATCTGGTTAGGGGTTAAACAGTGTTTATTGTTTGCTGTAGCTGTAGGTATCAGAGGCTACAACTTCTGCTCTCCTTGGTTTTTTTTTCTACCGGGTTGTCTTTGGGCTTCCCTAGAGACTTCTTTAAATACCATCTGAGATGAATAATTCTTTCAGTATACAAAACTTTTTTGATATGGAGGTAACTAACATGTGGGAGGAGGAGAAGCATTCTATAGTCCTATGATTAAATTTCAGTGTTTCAGCGAGCCTGTGTGCCTGGACTGGGAGCTTTACAATTGCACCTCAGTTTTACTTTGCTTTTCCCCCTTAAGTTGAGGTAGGAAGACTGTGGCAGACTGCAGTTGGGTATTTCCTATTCCCCAGACTCTGTTAAAATAATTTCTCTTGAGATCAGAAGAACAGAATGCTCTGGGTGTATTTCAAAAAGGCTACCTTTACTTCCCCCCCTACTGAACTGCAAGGGGATTTTTCTCTGATAATCACTGAGAGAATCTGGTAGGGTTCCTGGAGGGGTTATTTACAAGTGTGTATGTGAGCCTGGGGAAGACTGGAGCCCCTTGGAGTTTGTAACTCCCCAAGGTGTCCACCCTGCCCCTGTGATCATTCCTGGATCATGGTGTAAGTGTTCCTATCCCAGTACTCGTTCCCGCAAAGCTGTTTGTTGTGGGCTTCTGCTCCTGTAAGTTGTGACTGTCTATATGTATCTGATTCACCTGTCTCTTCAGTGTTGGGGGCAGCAGTTTGCTCTGTGGCCTCAGTCCTCTGCTGGATCTAAGAAGAGTTGTGGATTTGCAGTTTGCTCAGCATTTTTCTTGTGGGATAGGAGTAATGACTTTCCTCTCATGCCAGACTGGAAACTAGAAGTTCTGTTTAGTCCAATAATTATCACTTAACAAATTCAGTCTGTGTAGTCCATCAGGCAGAAAAATAATCGTATGGGCCCTTAGTGTTGAAACGATGTGAAATGGAGTATACATTAACTTATAGCTACAACTATTTGTTACAGACTGCCTTCTTTTAAGAGAAAAAGAAGAAAATCATATAAGGCTGGGAGGAGGTGGGTCAGAGAAGAGGAGTGAGTATAAAATCAATTCTGCCTATTATTCATGAGGAAAGAATAATCAGCAAATTCATTATAAATCCTTATGTTTATATAGGAAAGTCTTATTTATGAGGTACCAGCAGTGTTCCACATGAATGAATTTGTCATATAACTGAGCTATCATCCTTTAAATTGAACTTAAAACATTACAATCCTTCTTGATAGAGTTCTTTTTCTAAAATATATTATTGTTCTGTCTTATTGAGCAAAGCACAGAGAATATCATTTATCTTATTTTGTTACTCGGGTCATTATTGTAAACATCAGTCACAGAGCAACTCTGTTGTAATTCAGAGCAGCTCTCAAGGGCTCTGGAGGTGACTGGGATCATTTGCACCTAAGCACACCACCTGCCCTGCTTCCCAGTGCTTATCTTTACCTCCCCGTTTCACCAATTACTTTTAAAGCCCCCAGCCCATCTACTCAATTGAGAATAAAATTAAATATATTTTATTTATATAAAATCTGTCTATCTACTAAAATCATCTCACTTGTGGCTTCCTGGTGCACACACAACAGTTGGAAAAACACTGTTGTATAGGACAGGGAGAATTGAAAATCAGCAGGGGAACCTGAATTTATGTTTGTTTAATTACTAAGCAGATTATATGTACAAAAGTAAGTTAGAAGCTCTGGCCTGTAGGCTAAAAAATAAATAAATATAATAAATATGTCAGCCATGTTATGGAGTACTGTGGAGAAATATAAACCATAGCAAGGGGTAGGAGGGCTGGAGGTAGGGGGAATCATGGAAAACCTTTTTGATAAGGTATTTGAGTAGAGACCTGAAGGAAGTAAAAAAAGAAAAATGAGGGCACCTGGGTGGCTCAGTCGGTTAAGCGACTGCCTTTGGCTCAGGTCATGATCCCAGGGTCCTGGGATCAGGTCCCACATCGGGCTCCCTGCTTTGCGGGGAGCCTGCTTCTCCCACTCCCCCTCTCCCTGCTGGTGTTCCCTCTCTCGCTGTTTCTCTCTCTGTCAAATAAATAAATAAAATCTTAAAAAAAAAAAAAAGAAAAATGAAACCATTGAGATATTGTGGAGTATGGAGCAAGAATTGCATGTACAAAGGCCCTGAGGCAGGAGTTTGTTTGGGATCAGAAAAATAAGAGGCAAATATGACTTGGGCAGAGTGAGGGAGGGAGGGAGAAGGAGATGAGAACTGAGAGGTTGTGGGAGGCTAGATAATTGAATTAGTCAGCTATAACCATGGAAGTGCTGCAGATATAACTCAGAGGTATACAACAATAGCATTTTTTCCCCTCACTTTCAAATGTGTGGTTTGGCTCGCTTGGCTGTAGACTTTAAATTGGGCTCAGGCCGCTTCTGCACAGGTTCATCAGAGACCCAGGATGAAGAATCAGAATGTATCCCTCTCCCCAAATCTGTTCTCCAGGTAGAACAGCAGAGTGAAAGAAGAAAGCCTAATCACCCATGCACTTTGCAAGCCTCAAGCCTGCTCGCATCCTGTCTGCTAACATCCCCAAAGTCAAAGCAAGTAATATGGCCAAGCCCAAAGTTGACTGGTGGGAAGATCCACCCTGCCTACAGTGGGAAAGGAAAAGAGTCAAGAACCATGCCCAGTAACTCAATCTAACACAATTAGGGAGGGGTCTGTAGACCATTAAAAGTCTTTAACTTTTACTCTTTATGTGAAGGCAAGTCACTAAAGAACATTGAGTCAAGCATTGACTTGTTTTGACTTTTTTTCAATGAGTAACCCTGTTCATTTTCAATGAGTAACTCTGGGAACATGGGGAGAATAGATGTAAGGGTCCCTGGATGTAAGAAGAACAGTGGAGACACTGTTCCCATGTGGCAGATGAGAGATGATGGTGGCTTTGACCATCACGTAGACATGGACATGATGTGGAATAGTCATTTTCTGAGTCTGTTTCACAGGTAGAGCCATCAGGACTGGCTGGTGGATTGGATGTTGGGCGGGAGAGAAAGCTAGTGGTCAAGGACTCCAGGGCTTTTAGTTAGAGGACCTGAAGCCATGAACAGGAAGACTGGCAAAAGACCAAGTTTGAGAGTTGGGGGTGAAGAATTAGGTGTTCTGTTTTGATCATTAAGATTTGAGATGTCCATTAGGCTTTCAAGTGGAGACGCCAAGCCGGCAATTGCTTATGTGAGCCTAGGGCTCAGGAAAGAGGTCCGGGCAGGAGATGGGGTTAAATAACAGTTTGGAATAGACTTAGACTTGTATTTGTCTTGGATGTTGAGAATAATATTTCACACAGAGTCAGACTCTGTTATATAATCTCTTGTGGGTGGGAGTCTAAATCCTTTCCTTCTCTACTGGCTTTTCCCCCAAAACATAACATGCCCAAGCCATCTGTTCCCTCTCTTGCTCTTTCTCTATCCCTTTCTTTCATTCTTAATTGACATTTTTGAATAGTAATTTACTCCCTCATTTCTATTCATTCCTTAACCAACTGGAATCTGTATTCTGTACTGCTACAGCTATTAAAAAAACTGCCCTGACCGAAGCCTCCAAACTCTGCACAAATCCAAAGTGTACTCTAGAGTGCTTCTTTCATTGCTGCATTCAAATTGTTGCCCCCCACCTTTCCTCTTCCTGAAACCCTACCGCTCTGACTTCTGCAGTGCTGCCTCCTCATCTGGCTTTCCTTGTGCCGCTCTGGCTGCCATGGCTTTGTCTCCTGTGCTCTCTTTCCCTCCTGTGCTAGCTCCTGTAACACGGGTTCTGCCCATGACCCAAAGCTGTTAGCCTTCTCCATGGGAAACCTCATCTATCTCCTGGATTTTCACTGTCAATGTGTAGGGGCTGCCCAAATTGCCATCTCTGACTCTGATGCCTTATCTGAATGTAGTTAAATTATTCCTTCTACGTGTTGCATCTATCCAAGTCAGTGTCCAATAGGGACCTCAATCTCAGCATATCCAAAAGGAAACATACCCTGGGGATTGGAGAGGTAGAGGTCATCACTCTTCCTATAAGTTCTAGTGACCCAGAACCTTCCTATAATTATCATACTTAAGAGTCCCCATGCCAACACCCATTCGCCTGTGAACTGACATGTGATGTTCCCACAGGAGATGTCCTCTAAATCATCCTTTCCCTGTTTTTATGACTCTGCTTTAAGACATCTGATTGTAATAGTAAGAACTTTGAGAAGGCTCCTCTGAGTTCATAACCGGGATACGGTGGTCCTTCTGGGTACCCCACCAACATCCTATTCCCATGTCGCATCAGGTGTTGACATTTATGCACATAGTTTTGCCTAACTTTCTAAATCAGACTTCTCCAGGAAAGAAGGCTGTATTCGTCAGTGTGCTTCAGGTACTGAGATCAGTACTCAGTGCTTGGTAGGATCTCAAGAAAAGGTTTTGAATTTAACAGAAATGACATTTGGATCAATGAATCCAACTAAAGATAAGCAAGGCCCACGCACAGCCATGGGCGCATAGTCTTCTAGACCTCATAGCATCACCTCTGGGATTCGTAATAACTTTGCTCTGTTCACAAGCTTTTTCTTTATGCCCACTATACACGCATAATGAGAGTGTGCTCGTGACTGTAGGCAAAAACACTGGATGGTCTACATGAATTCTGACATCTCCTCAGAAAGAGAAAGTAGCCCAATCATCCCTAGCTAGATGATGAGTGTGTCTCATGTTATTTCCAGGCAATGCAAGGTTTTATTTTTGTCGTGCACCAAATGGGCTTGGTGTCAGGCAGTCAAATGTCTGGCAATCTGCCTAGCTGAAGAGATAACATGAGTAGTGAATAGAACATTATTGTGTGATAATGATTTCCAGCAGCTATTGAAGATAAATTCCAATGCAAAGTAGAAAGCTTTATTTCCAGGGGAGAAGATATCGATCCTGTGGCCACTGTAAATAAAATGAGAATTGCAGGTGTAGAGAGATGTCCCGTCCTGTCATTGCCATCGAGTTCTGCCTCCTGAAGCCAAATGAAGACCCACTTGCTGATGAGCAGTTTGATGTTCCCCTGATGATGTTACTTTCTTATAGAAATGTGTCATGGGAATCAGATGCAGCATGTGAGCATAGGTTCCGTCATCGTGTTGTGAACACAGTTCCTAAATGTGAGATCAAACAAAGGCCTCTGTGGATCAACCATGATTTATCCCAGGATAGTCCCTAGGATCTTGCTTGGTTCTTGGAGAGAAACTGTTTTATGAGTCAGAGGAAGGTTAGGAGCCTAGATTACTGAATTTTTTTATAGTCTTAATGGTTGGTTAAAACAGGAGTCTCTTTTTCTTTATCTACAGCTTGAGATTGAGGATGTGATTATTCTTCATTAGCTTTTGAAGAACTGATCATTACAGCCTTTCTAGGTCATAGACTATTCAATCTAGGAAGGACTTTAAGGATCATCTCATTTAATCCTTTTATTTTTCAACAAGGAAATGATGACCCAGAGATAAGTAGCATTACAAAGGGCATAGTTAACTTGGCCTTTTTATTTTATTTTATTTTATTTTATTTTCTGGTGAAGCATTATCGGAACATATGACTCTTTTTAACCTTACTAGAATTCTGGTGATTGTAGAGGATGTTTTCCTTGGGATAGCATTAATTTACTCCAGAATGAGAAAATTTTCATGGAGACCTTTCAAATTCTTAAGGGTCTGGAGGAGTGCTAAGTCTCTCTGGTTTCAGAGACTAGATGGTATATATTTTATATTTCTTCCATGGATAAATGCAGACTGTCTATCTGGTCCCCTTATTCTCACCCAGAGATCAGCTACCAGTAAGTGCTATGGGTCTATGTTTTGCATCTCCAAGATCTCTGGAGGGTCCTGAACTTGAAGGTCACTAACTTGAAGATCTATACCCTGTGGATTTCTGCACCTCACACATCAGTGAGGAACATTTGCAGGGTAAATGTTGTTGGAGATCTGTGGCTGTAGGGTCAGCCAGTGAAAAGCTTGCTCAAGAGGGTGATGGGACGATGGCAAGTGGGTTTACATTAAATCCAGATAAAACTCAAGAGGCCATTTTGATTACCCCTCAGCAATAGCTGTACAATAGCTCCCATCATATTGCTATTCTCTTGACACCTAGTTAGGAATAGCAGTTAGAAGGTTGGGAGTTTAGGGGCAGAGGAACAAGGAGAGACTCATAGGCTCTTTGTCTCTCCTCGCAATCTCAGAGAAGTACCCCCATTGATCCCCAGTGGATGGTGTCCCATGTTTATTGCCACATGGATAGGGACCTTGATTAAGGTTTTTTTATGTTCTTAACTGGCTGATTGCAATTCTGTGGGTCTTATCCTAGTTGCTATGTCTCTATGTTGATCAGAATACATCCCTACTACATCCCTACTACTGTGGACAGAGTATCTACATATCTACCCAATTTATAAACACTCAAATGTTAAAGAGGTATTGAGCTTATTAGTATTTATCTTGTCTCCTAGCACCTTGGCTATACACAGTGTAACTCGTTTATGCTCATATTTCTGATGTTTTTCCTCCCAACATTTCTGTTTTTCATTAATGAAAAATATCTAGTTTTGTTGTTATTTTTAACAAAGAGCACTGTGGATAGAGAGAAATTTGAAATGTCTCTTTCTAACAGATCTCAATGAACTTGATATTTCAGCTTTCTTAGGTGTGCATTTGAATCTTTAAGAAACCATATTTATGATTACACCATCCCAAAGTGAGTTCTCTCTTTTCTGTACTTCTGTACAGAAGTATTGTCTCTACCAGTCATTTGGCAGTTAATTATATACTGCCTTGTGGCATTATAATTTAACTTCTTACGTATTTACATTATTTGTGTAAGTGGACTCGATCCTTGAGGGAGAGAATTGTGTATTATGCTTCTTTGTTTCCTATCTTACACCTAGCGGAATGCTATGTGCACAGTCGACTGTCAAACAATATTTGCTGAATAATCTACTACACAGTATTTCTTAATGCCTCTGCATAATGGTCCAGGAGAGAATGTTGCATAAAAAGAGACAATATTCTTTCTAGTATTAAAATATTTGGTGAAATACTACAATAGTGATGTTTCAAAGGTCTGCAGATTAAATGGCTGGGGGAGTGTACCTTAGCTGCTGGTATGTGTGAGCCCATGCACATGTGGAGCATTTTTGTGTGCATGTGTTGGGGAGCACATTCCTTTCATCTCTGATTTTGGGAACTTTTTTTTTTTTAAAGATTTTATTTATTTTTGACAGAGAGAGAGACAGCGAGAGAGGGAACACAAGCAGGGGGAGTGGGAGAGGGAGAAGCAGGCTTCCCGTGGAGCAGGGAGCCCGATGCCCAGGACCCCGGGATCATGACCTGAGCTGAAGGCAGATGCTTAACAACTGAGCCACCCAGGCGCCCCCTCTGATTTTGGGAACTTTAACCAATCCCTCTGATTAAGGATGGAGAACACTGGCTGTGTAATAGATGCCTTGCTATGGATGGCAAGGCAGTGATGCCTCAACTGGAAAATCATTAACTCCCAGATTTCAGCATGTCCCTCTATCACTTATCAACAGCGGCAAAGCTGCTTTATCAGCCAAGAACTCCCTTATCTTTCAGTGACTGTGGGCCATGTGCCGCTGCTTTCTGTAGATGGGAGATAGAGCTGCATCATTTACCCGGAGGTGACAAGGATATAATTTACAGGCTCAATCAGTTCTAGTTACCATGTAATTACAGAGTTATTACATGGTCATTTGTTCCTGATGGACACCAGTGATCTTTTATCCGGTTCTACTGTGGTCTGTTTCTTGTCTTATGCAACCAACGATGTTTAGTCTCGTCTGCATGGAGTGTTAAATGGTGTACTGGGGAGGAAGGACAGAAACGATTTGGGATAAGATGTTGATTATGCTGAGATGCTATTTGTTCTTCTCAATTGGCCTGATGATAATAACAGCATCCTGTGGCTTTCCTCCCCTAGGCTCCATGTTCACATTTTCTCCACAAGAGAGGATGGAGACAATATTGTACTTGGCAGCATGGGGGAAATTGGGTGTAAGGAATATTCTGACCCATATCACCCAAGGATGAGATGGGAATATCAACCTTAAGACTATGTCCCTGCCTCTTGTAATTTGAAGCTCATGGTAATGCCATGCCTATTGGATGAAATGTTCCTTTTCATGATGTAAAGCATTTAAGTGTGTAATTCAGTATTATAGAGAAATCATTAGAAGTTTCAGTAACCTGCCCAGTGTCACCAAGGGAATGGTACTTCTGGAACTCAACTGACAAAGCTTGGTTCCTTCCATTCTAATACACTTAAATGAATTTCTCTCATTTGAAGGCAATATTCTTTTAAAACCACAAGTACTAGATGTGGCATGAAGAAATTTGAATATTACCACGTATTTACTTGAATGGCTTATGATAAGTTCTTTAACCCCTTATTTTTATTACTTATCAATCGATGTGTGTGATACCACTTCATTTTCTGAGTGTGTCTAATGTGTGTGGATTCCTAATTTGGGGAAAAATGGGCTGAATGGGGTATTTCTGTCACCATTCAAACGTGTGACGGCCATGTCATGATATGGGCGGTATACTAGAGTCAGTCTTGTAATGCAGGAGGTCTGGGTTCTGGTTTCAGTTTTTCCATTAAACCCTGTGATTCTGAGTCTGCTACTCTGCCTGCCCAGGCCTCAGTTGGCTCTTCTGGATGATGGTCAGATGGACCAGACAACCATGGAGGTCTTCTCCAGCTCTGACATTTGTCTGTGACTCTGTGATCGGAAGTCGGCCCACAGGCGAGTCTGAGAGCAGTTTGCCTTGTTTGGGCACAAGGTCACAGGCAGATAATATTCAGTGTTGTTACCAGAAAAGCTTCTCCTCACATGGTAGCCAGAAAGGTGCTGACACGCACGTCACATTTCAGTTGATAGAATGCTGGGAATCGTAAACGCTCTCTCTCACTTCTCTCCACTTAAAACACCTTGCTGATTTAATTAAAATACTTCTTTTTCTTTTGAATGACTTAAAAGCAGCCCTAATTATAATGTAACTGTTACATAACTAATATGTGCAGGTAATATTGTGATTATATATAGACAGCCATATGCTACCATGCAGCCATTTCCACGCTGTTAAACTGCTCAAGCGGATAACTCTATGTCCGTGCACAAAGTAATTGCACCAAACTAATTTGTGTTTGCAAACAGATCCCAAATTAACTATGTAAATAGGCAGATCTGCAAACAAAATATTATAATGTGCATGTGTGCACACGCATGGGCCGCGTGGAAGCGATTTTCTACCTGCACGAATGATGGTATCAGTGAAGAACTGGGGCTCGCCTGTGGCAAGTATTGCCTTCTTGGGTTCTGGATTCCTCTGAATTCTTGTCCTGCAGTAGTAATTCTGAGTTACTCTGTTCGAATGGGGATGTTTGAAGGCAATGTGAATTTGTTTTCACTAGGCACGAAGGGTTATTTTGATCCATCTACCTTTCTTGATGTTACATGAATCCTCCAACAGTGATGCTTCCAAGATGGCTGTCTCTCGCTCAGTGTTAATATGGAGTGAAGGTTTTCTCTCTTGAAGAGAGGAGAGTTGGCTGTGTGCGTCGGCGACTGTTATTGACCCGAGGACTCTGTGGCCTTTTGAGTGAAACAGGGCTATTCGAAATCTGGCTCCACCTTGGGTCACCTCACTTCCCTGAGTCTTGGTTTTCTTAACTGTAAAAGGAGGGGATGCTATTAGGACTTGCCCCATAGGGCTGTTTAAAGGAGTGAGTGAGTGTATGTGTGTAGTACTTAGCACAGGCCCAGCTTGTGATTAGGATTCAATCAGTGCTTGCTGCTACCATGGTTTTGGTCATCCTTGGTCACCCCCGCACAACGTCCTGTGTGCCCTGTAAGTACACGTGAGACTAATTTCAGGCAGGTTCCCAGCATGGGATATCAGCTCCAAAGGAAGCTCATGGTATTAGTGATGGTTCTCCAAGGAAATAGAACCAATAGGATATACAGCAATGTATAAGATACAGTTTAGTCTAGGAAATGGCTCATGAGATTATGGAGGAAGAAGTATGCCATGATATGCTATCCACCAGCTGGAGAACCAAAGCTGGTGGTATAATTGAGGCCAAGTCTGAAGGCCTGAGAACCAGGAGTTCCAATGCCTGAGGGCAGGAAAGAGGGACATCCTAGTTCAAGAAGAGAGAAAGAGAAGCCAGCCCTTCTTTTGCCTTTTTATTCTGTTGCGGTGCTCACTAGATTGGATGATACCCGGCTGAGGTGATGAGGAGGGATGTTCTGTACTCAGCCTACCCATTCAAGTGCTACTCTCTTCCAGGACTGTCCTCACTGACACACCCAGCAATGATATTTTGCCAGCTATCTGGGCCCCCTTCAGCCCAGTCCAGGTGATACATAAAATTCACAATCACACCCACTTTGACCAGGCAAGGGGGGCTCTAAATGGAAGTCAAATGTGTGTATCTTTGTGTTCTCTGCACACCACCTCCCACTGTTCAGCACCTCCTCCTCTGGCGCAGAATGAGGGGCTCTTCCATAGCAGCACTCCACCTAGGCAGAACCTCCTGTCCTTCACTTTTCTGACATGCTTCTTGTTTTCTAAAACCTTACCTCTTGAGGCCCATTTGTCAAGACTTGCCCTGTACCTGGGTGGTTATTTTGAGCAAGGGCATTCAGAGGATACAGAAGCAATGCTGGTCTCCTTGCTCCCCAATCTAGCTGGTGCCTGGGACACTCTTCCCACAGAGACCCCTAGGCTTCCGGCCTTCTGCTCTTTCAGGTCTTCACTCAACCTTGCCTTCTTCAGCAGGCCCACCCCCACCGATGGCAGAGCAGTTTGCCCGACTCCCCACCTCCACCCTGTTCCCCCTTTCGCCTGCCTCCTGGGTCTCCCTTTTTCTTACCCTGTCCTAGTTTTTCCTTTTTCATAGCTATCATCACCTCCTACAATTTTATGCAATTTTACTTATTTATTTTGTTTGCTGTCTATTTCTCCCTGCTTGCTTATAAGCTCCTTGAAAGCGGGGTCTTTGTTTTGTTCATTAATGTCTGTCAAATTCTCTGGCTGTGCATGACTCTAGGAAGGTCCCTCCTAAGTTGTAATCACAGATTCCTGTCTATTTCCCTCTATTTGTCATCTCTGAATCCAGGTGGACTGAAGTGAGAAGGACCTGAGACGAGGGGATATAGAGCAGAGAAGCCTTACCAGAGGCTGTCAGAGGAAATCAAAGTGAGGGACCAGATAGGGCTGTAGCAGCCTTGTGGGCAGGGTGCCCCAAAGGGGGCCTGAACCAAAGGGAGCAGAAGCATACATCAGCCGCAGGGGCATGGGGAGCAGAAGCACAAGTCAGTGGCAGAAGTTGGGGGAACAGAGGCATGTGTCACAGTAGGAGTGGGGAGAGCAGAGGCACACATCAAGGCAGGGGTTGGGGGAGTGGAGGTACATACACATCAGCAGTCGAAGTGGGGGAGAAGCATTAGCAGTACAAATCAGTTATGCCTTCATGCTGCGCACGTGCCCAAGTGAATCACTTGGTCTGTCTGCAGCTTAATTTTCTCATCTGTAAATGATGAAAATATCTGCCGTATTTACCTGATAGGTTTTCTCGTGAGGATTCGTTAAGGCAACCACGTGAATGTAATTTCTTATATATGTCACGATCCAAATGCTAGGGGTTTCTTATTATTTCTGTGCCTCTGTTTACCAGTCTGAGAAATGGATGATTAAATAGAATGGAGATTGGGAAGAAGGATGTTTCTGAGGACTGTAAATCACTATTATTACTTATGGATTACTTTCGTGAGCCAGCTAATATAGAGCACAGAGGTGAGATGGACTAGCATAACAGACCAGGGGCAGACTAGACACTTCCAAAGAGTCAACTCACAGGAAAGACTAATGAGAGTTACATGTACCAGGAAGTGGGCCAGTTTGGGAGACACTTTTCAGTAGAAGAGTTTTTGCCTTCCTTAGTACACCTGGGGTCATTTCTTGTTTCATATTAACCTAAGATTAGCAATGCCCCCCATGGCACAGAACATTGGGGATATTGATCAAAAATGAATAATTGGTCCTGGAATCCTAAACATCACTCCTTTCTCTCTGAAACCTTTTTATATTGAGGTGGCTTGTCTATCCCCTCTCTCTCCAACCAATAGGACAGGAAGTAAGGAATGGTTGGCAGCCCATTATAAAACTCTTTAGCCATTAAAATTTGAGAACAAAGTGTCCTGCGCTCTCATCTTCTTCAGCCTCTTGGGGAATCTTTTCTTCTGCCAATAGGTGATCCGATTAACCTGTTCAGGTCTTGAGAGAGGGAAACAGATTTAACTTTAGATTTTAATTCAGAAATCAACTCACCATTTGCCAGCTATATGACCATAAGCACATCACTGGGGCAGCCAGTTTCCTCACTGGTGTAGAAAGAGGTAATAGCTAGTCCCGCAGTTGTGGCCAAGACTAAGTTAGTTCATATATGTGGAAGTATCTGACACAATGTATGTGGCATATAGTTGGCATCCCACAAGTGTTAGTCTTGTCCTTCTGTTCATAAAATAAATAAGCTGGGGGGCGCCTGGGTGGCTCAGTCGTTAAACGTCTGCCTTCGGCTTAGGTCATGATCCCAGAGTCCTGGGATCGAGCTCCACGTCGGGCTCCCTGCTCCGCGGGAAGCCTGCTTCTCCCTCTCCCACTCCCCCTGCTTGTGTTCCCTCTCTGGCTGTCTTTCTCTCTGTCAAATAAATAAAACCTTAAAAAAAAAAAAAAAACTTAAATAAAAAATAAGCTGGAGCCTTCCATATCCAGTATTTAAGAAGAAAAGGGTTTAATTTATTTAGATTGGGGGAGATTCATTTATTTAGTTACATGTATCTGGATTGGAGCCTTTCTTTGTTTAAAATGTACATTTCAGGGGCACCTGGGTGGCTCAGTCGGTTAAGTGTCTGCCTTTGGCTTAGGTCATGATCCCATGGTCCTGGGATCGAGCCCCTCCTTGTAGGGCTCTCTGCTCAGTGGGGAGTCTGCTTCTCTCTCTCTCCCTCTGCCCCTTCACCATCCTCTCTCTCTCAAATAAATAAGTAAAATCTTATGGGTTAGCCTGGTGATGGCTATTAAAGAGGGCACGTACTGCATGGAGCACTGGGTGTTATATGCAAACAATGAATCATGGAATACTACATCAAAACTAATGATGTAATGTATGGTGATTAACATAATAAAATAAAAATAAACAAACAAACAAACAAACATGGCCACAGTATGGATGCACCTTGAAAACCTTATTCTATGGGAAAGAAGTCAGTCACAGATGACACATGCAGTAGAACTAAATAAATATTTAGAAAGAAACAATGATTTTCAGGAGTTTTTTATTAAAAGTTTTTTTTTTTGTCCTGTGGGGAAAAAAATAAAATGTACATTTCAGCCTACATCTTGTTGTTTTTGCTCTCTCTTTTTTTTGAATGGCATGTGTGTGTTAGGATTTCTTTCTTTTTTTTTTTTTCTTTTTTTGAGGAAATCATTCTTTGTTTTGTTGTTGTATTTAATTTGCAAGCCAGGCAATGGGAGAGAACTACATACAGGAGAATCCAGGTATACCTGAAGATAAGAATGTGGAAATGCAGGATATTCACTAGACTCAGTCTAACGTGCTGAAAGCAAAAGGCTTTAGTTCTTCAAATCTTCTCAAATGTATTCAGAATAACCTTAAGCATATTTAGACAGTCATACATTTTATTTTTCTCTGGGCATTTATGTGCTGACTTGTGGGATTATTAAACTATAATTCCCCAAGATATATTTCTGTCACTCAGTGGGTATGAATGTGCAATCATTAGCAAAACCAAGATTTAGGATTGTTGATTCTTCTTGTTAAATGGGAACAGAAAAATGGAACATGACTGATATCAGAAGCTGGGCAAATACCCACCACTATTCCTGAATCACTGGAAAATTCTGAGTGATAGTGGAAAGACTGTGGAATTTAGAACCAGAAGACATGAGGACCCATTCTGACACTGCCATTTATCAGCAATGTGACTTTAGGCAAGTCAGCAAACCACTTTGAGGCTTAGTTTCCTCATCTGTAAAATGAGGAGAATATGTGTCTTGTTGTCATGATCAGATAAATTGCATATATTAGCATGTTGATAAATTGTAAAACACTAACTACAGTTATAGTATTTGTTATCAGTTGCCCTGAGTTATTACTCAGTTTTCCAATTTGGGAAATGAGTACCAGGATTTTAACCTAATTATTATAAGGGCCTGCCTGTATCTACCACGTTTATTGTTATATAGTGTTATAAATGCTGGTAAGTGGCAGGTCACTCACAATACCATCTCTCTCTTACACTTCAAATGGCAAGTTAAGTAAGCATCTAAATGCTTGACTCTAGAACCAAAATGAAGAAATCTTTTGGTGTCAGAATTTAGAGGGGTTGTTTTCCTATATGCCAGCAATGAACAAGTGGATACTATTTACATTAGTATCCCCCCAAATGAAATACTTAGGTATATATCTGACAAAATATGTATAAGATCTTTATGAGGCAAACTAAAAAACTCAGATGACCAAAATCAAAAACTTAAATAAATGGTGATGCATTCCATGTTCATGGATAGGAAGACAATATTGACAAGATGTCAGTCCTTCCCAAATTGATCTATAGATTCAGGGCATTCCCAGTCAAAATCCCAGCAAGTTCTTTTGTAGGTATCAAGAAACGGGTTCTAGAGTTTATATGGAGAAGTAAAAGAATAACTGATGCAATATCAAAAGAAAAGAACAAAGTAGAGGACTGATGCTACCCGGCTTCAAGACTTATTATAAAGCTAAGGTAATCAAGACAGTGTGGTATTAGCAAAAGAATGGAAAAATAGATCAATAGAAAGAGTAAGACTTAGAGATTATGTTTTACTTTGATCCTAGGTGTCAAATAGCATGCCCCCTTTCCTTGTTCTGTTGGAAGGAGCCATGGCCTCTGCATTAGCTGAGGGGGACAGCCACATTTCTAACCAAATATGACCACTGTAGCTGGAAATACCCAAGAGAGATTTATACTTCTTACTGGTCAATCACTTCTCTTCAGGGGTTCCAGATGTGTTTCTTCCCGCTGAAGAAGAACACTTTAAACAAATAAAAACTGCATCAGATCTCCAGAGGGACAGGGTCCACATGTTTACCTTATATTCCCAGCACTAGGACTTTGTCGAGCATAAAGGACTTTGCCTGGCATACAGTTAATGCTCAAAATATTTCTGAAAATTATTCCATTCACTGAGCTTATTCCTACAGTGGGCTTAGGTACTTGATTTATGCCTCTGCTATGTAAGTAAAAGTATGAAGAGGCCAAGATTAAAGTGGAGGAGTTTTAGAGGTAGGGACTGCTCCTAGGTTGCTAGAACATAAGAGTAGAATTTAGAAACCCTTTTATATCACTCCATGGGCCAAGGGATAGTTGAAAGGCATTTGTTTTTGGCAGTGCACTGAGGACTCCTGTCTTTACTGTCATGTTCTTGCTACTACTTGTTTTTGGTTTTGGTTTGTATCTTTCTAAATTCCTGCATGGCCACCAAGGATCTAGACTCTGTTTTAAGATTTGACCTAATTCTTCCACTTCAAACCATGTAGATTCTAGTTAATGGGTTTGTCAAAAACAAAAGGAACAATTCTAATCATATGTCACTTAACTAAGGGCACTTTTAAAGATAAGAACCACATGCATATCAAGAAAGGTGGGGGGAGGCTGCTTTTGGCTGTCTGTCTAAACTTCACCAAGCTCCTTTCCTGCGTCATACCGTGCTGTAATATTATTGAAGTCCAGCGTTCAGGGAAGTAACCATACGTCTCCCTACATGAAACCATAGACCCTGACTCAGGCAATTTTCACAGTTTGTTGATTTGGGTTCACATAAGTTTCTACAAGATTGGAAAGTGGTCACCCATTATGGCCTTTGGCTCTTACTTCTGGGTCAGTTCAAGCACATGATTCAATTATTCTTCCCATAGCTGGCTGGCAGAGGAAACAAGCTATAGCATCAGATTTTCAGGGAAAGTCTGGACTTACTGTTGTCCTAGCAGTATCAGTTGGTGTCTGGTGGGGGAGAGGTGAGTGTTAAGATTGAAGAATCACACAGAGAATAAACAGTTCTGGTTCAGGAAAATATATATCCCTTGGCCAATGTCACTCTGTCCTAGAACCATTCTCCTAGTTAAAGAAGATCCAGTCTTACTGAGATAAGTGACAGTGCTGCCATCCCAGCATTTACAAAGACAGATGCTGACTCTGTGGTTTGTGTGTGTGTGTGTGTGTGTGTGTGTGTGTCTGTGTGTTAGTATTTGAAACTGGCCTAAGGCAGTACCTACTATGAGGCTGTGCTATGGCTTATGGCCACTCAGTCTCTCATAATCTCAGCCCATAGCAGGCTCCAGTGATGATTTTGCCTGTGTGACTCTTTCTTTCAAGAACATGTAAGGCCTTTGCATGGTAAGATTTATATTCCTGCTGCAGTATGTGGAAATCAGGGCAGATGGGACACTTTGTCTTTCTGATGTGGGAAATCTGAGGCCAAAAGAAATAGGAATTGTCGATATCAGTAAGTGTGTCAGCTTAAGTGAGAGGATGCATCTCCTGAATATTGTCACTCCATAGTATCTCTTTTATGAATCTTCTCATGGATCAAGATATTTTCTTATTTCCATGTCTTAGAGGTGGCCCACAGCTTTGAGAAAAAAATGAATAATACAGGAGAGAGGTCTGGGAAAAAAGAAAGAACCAAGCTGCCCCATGTTATCATGGGTGTTTCCTTGGGTACAAGGATTCTAGACAGTACACATCCTCTAATGAGATTGTATTCCAGAGCAACCTGTGCTTTCCCAACTATGCCTTCGTGAAGCACTGCCTAGAGAGACAGGTCTGCAATAAGATGAAGGGAAAAGGCAGTTTTCATTTTATAGTAACAGCTTTAGAGTTTCTCATCAGGTTGTCAGTTGCATTTTGTTTTTTGGTGGGTATACTATTCCTGTGATGAACAATTACACATCTCTTTGTACTCATTAAAGGGTTAAGCGGCAGCAGCTCTGTAAGACAGTTGCTATGTAAAGGAAGGTGCTATATAAAAGGTAATACTGATGGTGTTGCTGGGAAGGGAGAGAAATGTGAAGGAGACATTCAAGGAGAGAAAGGAGGGGTTTGGGGTGGGCATAATGGAACTTGCCCTCGCAAATGTATCTACGATTTGACTACGCTCTTTAGAGATTAATAACAGTTCATTTTTCAGTTTATAGTTCTATATCTAGAGATATCTGAAGTTATTACTTTGGTGTATTTCCTTATATTTAGCTTCTTTACAAATACAATATTATGATGTCCCTGTGAGTATTTTTCAGACACATGATTTCAATGACTAATATTCTCTTCTAATATTCTTTTCCACTCTTTTCCTTAAATATAATGCAACAAGAAACATATGGAATGTACTTAACTCCCAAGTTGGAGTGCAGCTAGATCAGAGAGAGGGGCTTCCTTAAACACATTTCTTATCATGGATTAACAGTAATGGGGTTGAGATTTTCTTTCCTATTCTCTTCTCTTTTCCCGTGATGCAGTGTGGTACCCTCACATCTTAATGTCCCTGGGAGGGAAAGTGAAGAAACCTTCACTTTCTTAAAAGACTCCCTGGAATCAGAGACCATTTTTTTTTTCTGATCTCTTTCTGATGGTCCACTGTCTCTGGATCTCCACCAGAAGGTCCACAGAAGTGTTGTGAATGAAAAAATAAAATGACAAGAGAATACTGCTGCCCTGGTCCTCTACAGATTATGTATAGAAATATAGTTGCTTGTATAAAGTGGAGAAACTGAAATGAAATTTTATCTGTGCAGCTGTCTCCCCCACCAGACTATAACCATGAACTTAGGCGAGCTACTCAACATATTCAAGCCTCCATTTCCACAAAATGGGGATAATAATAGTGCATACTTCATAGGATGGTTTGAGTATTAAATGAGATAAATAAGATAATGTGCATGAAGTGCTTCGCAAAGAGATAGGCGCCTAAGTGACTGTCCGAGAAATGGTGACAATTTTTACTGTTTTGTCATTACTGTTATCATCCTGAGCTTTTCCACAGCAGAGACCATATCATAGTTATTTTTGTCAGAGACATTCAATAAATGTTTGTTAAATTGAACTAACTGTTCTAAGTAAAACTAAATAAATAGGAAAAAAGAAAAAAAAATCTATTGTGTTATATAATAGCACAGCACTTCTACTGGCCAATGGAGGAAACATGCATACTACTGCTTGAGTTACTATATTCTCTGAATAAACATAAGCCTTTCACATGACCTAATGATTAATGACTTATGCAAAGAAATTTTAATACCATTAATAAAAAATTAAGCAGCAAGCTTTTCCTACTTTTTTGACAATGTCAGGCTTTCACCTGTTCTCTTGGGGACAACAGGTTTCCGGGAACATGCTGAGTACAAAATAAAGATCATTCCCAGATGGCGCTCCCCTGTGTTCTTCATGTCTTTCTGACCAGCATGTAGGATGGATACAAGGTACTCTTTAGAGAGGGTAGAGGGGCCCTTGTGGCCTGAAGCAGAAAGGATAGCTGAATGCTGTCTCTCTCTCTCTCTGCATCCATCCATCCATCCATCCATCCATCCATCCATCCATCCATCCAGTATACATTTATTCCCTCAGACTTAGCATTTACTCTGTGTCAGAAATAACATTAAGATCTGTTTCATTTAATCCTCACGGTAGCCTAGGGGGTTCATAAGATTGTCCCAATTTTACATATGGAATCCTGGCTCAGAGATTGTATTGTGTCCATGGTCATCTGAGGAAGAAGTAACAGATCAGGAATTAGAACATAGGTCTGCCTATTTCCCAAATTTCTGCTTAACTTTCTTGCCTAAGCCCAGACTTCTATGCTCTTAAGGACTAGGGTCTGAAGTAGACATCAGCCATTCTAGGCAAGATGAGCAAGATTCTGGCACCAAATCCTCAAGAAGGGAGTCTTATCCAATTAACTAAATAATCTTTCAGTGTTGAGGCTAAATTTCAAGCAGAGTATCCAAGCCAGCCTGATGCTGAATCCTGGATATCCCTTATGAATTCTTCATCTCCAAATCCTTGGATAGCAGTGTTTCCACCTTGGATGCCATTTCCCTCTTCCTTCAAAAGCTTGGTCTCAACCCCCATTATTCATTTGGAAGCCAGAAATCCAAATTTCCCAAAAGAGAATTTCTAGACCTCCAAACTAGGGAGTCTGGCGGGACCCAGTCATCATTAAAATTCTTGGGGAAATACTAGTTACATAGCCACACCTCTCTTCTTGACCCTAGTGATCTGGGCTGGACAATACAAGCTTAGCTGCAGACTCATGTCTTTGGCAAACTTCCTTCTCTTGGATCCCCATTTCCTGGCAGATTCCTTGGTTCCCAAGAGAAGAGAATACTCTTTCCCAGTGAACTATTCCTCATGATGGTCTTGAGGACCACATTCTATCCTTGACCAGTATGTGAGCTCCCCTTGAGGTCAGAGTTGGGTGGACTGATCATGTGATGTCTCAAGTGTATGGTTGAGTTACCCTTTTATCCTCAATGCCCTTACTTCCTATACTGACCTAGCATTTGATTCTTACTTAGTTTATATTAGTTTTGTTTTGTAGCTGTGTGAACCTATGTGTGTGCCCCTAGGCATATGTGTGCACACCACTCCTTAGCTACAGTTCAGCTTTTAGGAGGAAGAGACCTTACCATCTTGATCTGCCTTTTGGATGAGTTCAGAGTCTAGGGGGCTACGTGCAGGTCTCAAAACACACTGCTGCTTGACCAATACAAAGGCTTGCTCTCTTCTGCTGAATCTGAAGGCATGCTTGTGGAGTAGCAATACACCCCCCACGGGCATACCTCTATCCCTGTCCTCTCACCCTCCAGCTCCCAAGCAGATCACAAGAGCCTCCCTCAAAGACCATATTATCTTTTTTGCTCTGTAAAGATCTCTGGATTCACACCATACACAACTTTAGCCCCCGTGTGGGGAATGGGTGTGTCATTCTTCGGCGCTGAGAATTATGGGGCCAGTACTGCCTCCTGGGGGCGAATAGCAGGGCCATTGAAGTCCTGGAATCTTTGTCTTCATCTCCAGAAGCAGAAAAAGAATGGAGTCTTCCCACCATCAGAGTGGAAGATTCTGCATTTTCTTGTCATGACTCTAGAGTCCCTCGGAAGCCACGTGTGAGAAAGCAGTGTGAACATGGTTGACGTTTGTGGATGGTTGGGTCCAGATGGCAGTGACAGTGGCTCAGGGACCCAGGAGCTGAGAAACTCCAGAAGAGTTCATTTTGCCCTCAGCATTAGCATCCAACATCCTCAAAACAGATAAACACACAGACCAAATCACACAAAAGCAACAATAACAAATAAAATTAACAAAGACTCTAGTCACCAGAACTAAAGAGATGTTTCTATTTTTTTTTTTTTATATTTTACTTACTTATTTGATAGAGAGAGACACAGCGAGAGCAGGAGCACAAGCAGGGGGAGTGGGAGAGGGAGAAGCAGGCTTCCAGCTGAGCAGGGAGCCCGATGCAGGGCTCGATCCCAGGATCCTGGGATCATGACCTGAGCCAAAGGCAGACGGTCAATGACTGAGCCACCCAGGCGTCCCAAGAGATGTTTCTATTTGAACAGCTGCTAAAACACAAAACAGCAGAAGTTCTTTCCCTCAGCCCCATTCGTGCACAGTGTTAGGTGAAGAGGCATCTGAAGAGTCAGCCCATACCCTGTAGGACCCTCCATCTAACTTACTCAAGAGAAGACTTCTTTCTTGTGGCTCAGGATTTTTGTGTTTAAATTTCTTGTTAATTGGGAACCCCAAAGAAAGGAAATACAGTTTTTCAGATATGACCAGGTAATAGGAAATATAATTGAAGAAAAATGTAATGGAAAGGTGCTATAGCCTCTTGACTTTAGGGTTATGCGCCTCAGATACCGACTGACAGGAAAGAAAAAGAACAGTTTCGACCCATCTAACAAAAAGGAGAAAAATCAGAACATTAAGTATGTCTGAAAAAAAAAATCCCAAGTGACCCCTGGAGGAAGATGTCACCAGATGGCTCAGGAATAGAGACCATCTGGGATCCCGTTGGCATGGGACGCTTCTGAGGAGAAAGGGGAGTTGACGTCTTCCCCTTCATTCCTTCAGTGCCATTGGGGCTGGTGATCCAGGAGGAGGTTCATTGGATCCTTTTATCCACATCAGGCTCCTCTCTGGAAGCAGGGCTGGGTGGAGGCAGGCCTGGAGATTAGAGATGAGGAGACAGGATGCAGCACTTCCAGGGAGCAAAGCATGAACTCCCTGCTAAAAACATTGTTTCTGAAGTCAATAGAGTCTCTTCTGCAGCTACAGTCAGTGGGAGGAGCGTGCCCTTCACTGTGACCTCGCTGGTTATCAGCACCCCTAGAGATGTTTATTGCTCCCATCACACTCGCCTGGGACCAGGTTTTACTTACCCTGGTGGTGGCATGACAGGTGGGGCTGTGACTCGTATGGGGAAGCTAGTGTGGTGCTGTGTTCAGAAAGAGGTGTGGTATGGGAAAGTTGGAGGGGAGGAAAAGCCAAACCGAGGAGGGACATAACATTTCCGTTTAGCTCAGTAAGGAGGGGAGCCATTAATGCTCTTATCTCTTTGACACACCTACTTGATGGAGGAGTAGCTGCCTATTAGGTCTGCCCTCAGGGGAGAACTGCCATCCCATTTCTGAGCTTTTCTTTGGGGCTCTTCCCATAGTGTTCATGGGATCGCCAGCTTACTTTGAAAGATGCAGTGTCTCCCTCCCAGCTTCCCCACTGACCTTTTCTGGATTTCTAGGTTGGGCTATCCCAGAGGCAATCGGAAATTTGCTCAGTGGCATTTACCTAACCGAGGCTGCTGATGGTGTGACATAGTTGGGTGACTTTAGGGTTTAGAGAGAAAATGCTGGTAGGCGAATGAGGAGGGCAGGGAGGCAGAAGGAGGAGACACAGGCTCTTCTTTTCTGTAATGATATGTCAGCTGCAAGGCAAGCTGGTTGGCTAATAGCATCCAGCCAGGGGCAAACCGCTGGAGACCCCAAGTTAGGGCTGTTTGAGAAAAATGCAGAACCTGGGTCTGAAGCTGGCAGGACTGAAAGAGCTGCCTGTTTTCAGAGCCCCTGTCTTCCTGGAACAGCAGGATATTCCACAGTCGGTCCTCATAGTCATTGTGAACAAGCCCACCTCTTCAAGACTTTTCCTGCTCTGAAAGTTCCGGAAGTAGATTCCTAGGAGACAGGAAGGGAGGAGAGGTGCAGGGCTGTTCTATCCCTTGAGGAGATGCATTTTGCACTCATTTATTTTGTATGCCAGGCACTGTGCTCACTGTTGGAGCAAGAAAGAAACTGTCCCTGCCGTTATGGGTGGTATTATCAAGTGTGGAGATAGACATAAACACAGAATTACACAAATCATTGCTTACATAAGAGAAGTGTGTGCCCTAGAAGGACATATGAGGGACAACGCCTAGACTGGGGAGTTTAAAAGCTCCATGAAGAGGTACCATTTCATTTTTTTTCATTTTTTTTTTTTTAATATTCTAGAGAGGGGCAGAGGGAGAAGGAGAGAGAGAATCTTTTTTTTTAAAGATTTTATTTATTTGAGAGTGAGAGACAGTGACAGAGATAGTGAGAGAGAGCACTCAGGTGGGGAGGAGAGGGAGAAGCAGGCTCCCCTCTGAGCAGGGAGCCTGATATGGGGCTCGATCCCAGGACCCAGGGATCATGACCTGAGCCGAAGGCAGACGCTTAACCGACTGAGCCACTCAGGTGCCCCAAGTGGTACAATTTCAGCTGAGACTTTAGGGATCAAGAGCAGGTGGCTAGGAAAAGGGGAGGATACAGAACCACCAGGAGCAAAATGTCCTGCAGCCAGAAGCTGCTGAGCACACAGATACCTGGAAGGCCCCAGGAGTGACGGCAACAGATGAGACCTCCCATAGCTGTTGGGTGACTGTTCTTTTTTGGCTTCATTTATCTGCTTTTATTGTTTTTCTTTTCCTATTTATGTGTATTGCTTCCCCCACAGACACTATCAGCAATTTACTTCGTTTTGTCCCTCTTATGCATAACTTCTCCTGACTGGTAGCAGGAACCCCATAAATAGAACCTGATGAATTGAGAGTCATGCCATGTGTCCCAGGATGGTAAGGCTATCTTGGTGACAGGTGGTTGGCTAACACTGATCAGGAGTGGTGTCTTGTTTCATGGCCAAGCGTTTGCACTCTGGAGTCAGATATGGGTCTGTTGGAATCCTCACCCCTGTGACTTTGGCCAAGTTACATAATCTGAGTTTCTGTCATATTGGTAGAAAAATACGGAAAATACTTAACTTTATTCACCTGTAAATAATGGTAATGATGGGCGCCTGGGTGGCTCAGTCGGTTAAGCGGCTGCCTTCGGCTCAGGTCATGATCCCAGGGTCCTGGGATTGAGTCTCGCATCGGGCTCCCCGCTCTGCAGGGAGCCTGCTTCTCCCTCTCCCTCTGCCTACTTGTGTTCTCTCTCTATCTCTCTGTCAAATAAATAAATAAAATCTTTAAAAAAAATAGAACTTAAAAAAAATAATGGTAATGATTATCATAATAATAGTAATAGTGACCCTGCCCCGCTGTTTCACGGGTATTAACTCACTCATCCTTAGAGCAGCTCTGTAAGACAGGTGCTATTTTTTTTTTTTTAAAGATTTCACTGATTTATTTGACAGAGACACAGCAGTCTCTGCTGGTGGCCGAGCTGACAAGCTGCCAGCACACAGGCTCAGGGAGCCAGTTTCTCCTCTCTTGCTCCTGGGACGAGTTCCTGCTAAGCCCTGGCCGCTTCTCATTGCTCACCCAACTACCTCCATCCACAGCTGTGATCCGGAGTGTGAGGAGCAAAGCCATGCTTGCGCTCTCTCAAGTGCTGAGTCAATTTCAGAAATGATTGTCAGGAACTCATGGATGCCGGTTGCTTATTGCACTGTGATCCCTGAAGATTGGATTCAGTGCCGTGGAAGCTGGCCAAGCAATGTGCCCGACCTTGCTTGTGGGGTCACTGACTGATTGCCCCAGTTGGCCCAGTGCCCGTCTCCCAGGCTGCAGAGAGGTTGGAGGCAAGAGGATTGATTAAATTGGTGGCAGAAGTTTCACTTTCAAATGTGGAAAACAACGACAACAAAGCGGGCCTTTTAAATAGAAGTTAATGTGATTATTAAAGGGAAATAAAAAATACTGGCGTGTAAAGAAAATAAGCAACTGGTTTAGAAAAGTGTTTTCTAAATCCTCAACAGACATTTATCCAGAGGAGGAATATTCACTAAGCCAAATTTGCTCTTAATCCTTAATCCACAAAACTACGATCCCACAGTTTTACCAAGTAAAAACAGGGATGAATACTAATTGGAACTCACCCTCTCTTCCACCCTTCCCTGCTTTTTGGGGCACCAGTCTTCTAAGTTCGGCAGTCCGGAAGTATTTTCCCCCTCAGAGAGTAGTGTTTGAGTCTACGCCCCACCACTCTCTTTGACAATCACAGTGTAAATGGCACTTTATCAAGTGAGAATGTGAATCTTGTCAACAGCCCCCAGGTCTGCCAGCTTATCAGGGAAAGAGAGAGGGAGGGTGAGATTCAGAGAGATGTACCTGGTCATGTTCATTCCAGAAGAGTGATAGATAATAACATTTCCAGGCAAGAAATGGCAGGAAACCTGACGGACAGGAATTAAGGCACCAAATGGAAAAGTCAATCGCTTGTTCACTCCATGCTTTTTAGTTGAAGTGAATGTTATTTGGTTTGGATGCTTTCTCCTCCCCCACCTCCACCCCCTGCCACCACCCACCTTCTTCCTTCTATGAGGCAGGCAGAATGGCAGAATTAATTCTCTGTCTTTATAATCGTATTTTCCAGGCTCAATGAGTCTGTGTGTGTGTAAATTCTCATTTTATCATGTACTAATGTTTTGCAAATGTATATTTCTCAACCACATTGGGTATTTTAAAGCTCTTCCTAAGTAAAAGGAGGAATCTCTGTAATTCCTTTCTTATGATGTCTCTTGTCACCTCTAAAATAGACCTGAATTCAGAGCTCACATAATAAAAATAAAAATAGTAACAGTACCGCCTTTGTAGTCCTTATGCATCTTTTTTTGTGCAGTATTTGGTAGTCTTGCATTGCATTGGATTGAAATCACTAATTGCAATGGTGTATCAATCATAACAAGAATAATTATCAACTAAACCCCGGGCATGCATAATTTAAGTTAATGTTTATATTCACCCTATGGGGGTGTAGCTATCATGGTCCTCACTTACCAACGGAGAAACTCAGGCTAAAGATTAACATGTCCAAAGTCACTCACCCAATAAGTGGTAGAGATGAGATTTGATCCAAGGTATAGTTGACTCCAGATCCTGACCTCTTAAAACGTTCACTCTCTAGGTCATGAAAATGAGGCAAAGGGCTTGTCAGGTCACAAATAAATGAAGGACAGATCCATGCACCGGATTCAGGTCTTGTCAACTCTTATTGCTATGCTTCTTGCCCTGCCAAGGCTGAGAATGAAGAAAATCTCATCACCGAAACAAATTATGGTTCATAGGGACCTAGTCTCAACACAACAGAAAAGCATTGTGGAATTCTGGACCAAGCCGATAGGTATTTACTTGGGACATGGGGGGTAGAGGGGGTTCTTGAGGGTGAGACCTTCTAAGGATGAAATAACATGGAACAAAGAAGACATACTCTCTCTTCCTTGCTACGTACGCAACCTTCCAAATACAATTCTTGCAAAATTAAGGAAACACTTGCTTCAAAACTTCATATAGAGGATTCATTGTCGCTAAAGTTGTCCAGGTGTTTCCTATAACAGAAGGCAGTTAATATGTGTTCTTTCTTTTCCTTGGACTGATTACCCTAATTGGTGGGTTCTTTTCCAGTAGAAGTTCCCAGTTCCCCACAAGAGCAGTTTCACTGAATCTTGGGGTCTATTTACAATAACAAATGAGGTGGTTACCCAACAAAAATGAACCAAAAATAAAATTTAAAAAATGAAATCTTGTGCCTCAGCATCCCATTGCACACAGAATCCAGGATTTGGTAGATAGCTACGTGATCTCTATAGAAGACTTGGGATTAGCAATTTGCTGTCTTAACTTTTTTTCTTTTTTTAAGCAGAGTTGTAGATTTAGCTACAAAGACATTTGTCTACACCGGCTAGAGATGAACACAGGTGATTCCAATTTGGAGCCATATTTGCTGAAAATAGCCAACTAATTTCAAATATACTTCGATGTGAAATCCTTTCTCTGAAGAGCTCAAAGCAACTTTGTGTTTATTATGTTGTTTCTACTCAAAATATTCTTTTTTTTTTTTAAGATTTTATTTATTTATTTGACAGAGAGAGACACAGTGAGAGAGGGAACACAAGCAGGGGGAGTGGAGGAGGGAGAAGCAGGCTTCCCGCCGAGCAGGGAGCCCGATGCGGGACTCGATCCCAGGACCCCGGGATCATGACCTGAGCCGAAGGCAGACGCTTAACGACTGAGCCACCCAGGCGCCCCTCAAAATATTCTTTTAAGACAGGAGGGCGATAGTGATAATTTTCACATTAGAGGAATGGATGGAGGCATGGTTAGTTTGCAGTAAGTTAGAGGAATGTCAGCAACCCCTTGATTGTGCTGGTGGCCAGTAAGTGGACTAAATACAGAATATCTGATCTAGATCTAAGAGCACCACAGAGAAGAAGGCGAAAGGGGCAGGAGTGGACAAACCAAATTACATACTTGGAATTTAGTAGCATTATCAAATCTATCTTAAATGGAAAAAAAAATACATCTCTCTTGGTAACCTTCTAAAAGCTAACCCAGGTAATTTGTGTAGTTTATAACATAGCCAGATGGTCCTGTTAGATGATGAAATTGAGATAGAGGAAGTGGAAATTGATCACATGCCCTTCCTGCAGGGGCTAAAGCTTGGACTTATCCATAGATCTGGAGGAGTTTGAGGAACAAAGGCAAGGAGGTCCTGATGAGGTATTCCCAGGGCTTGGTGCAGGGATGCACTAGAGGGTGTGAGACACGGGTAAGAAGGAGAGTGTGAAGAGATCACAGAGGCTCTGGAATGTAGGCACAAGGGTCTTCTTTTAAGATGTTCTGCCCATGGGGGAGATTCTTCTTCAGAGAACCTTACTGCTGTGAACATTTAGATATTCAGCTTTCTATTGGCAGTGCAGATGTAACAGTGGTTGTCAAGAGCTGAAATTCACCCCTAAAGAATGTGTTCAGTGTATTGCCTTTGGTTTTGGCTGATTTGATTTCTCCCCAGCCTTCTAAAAAGTCTTGTCTGGGTATTGCATATTCAGTGCTGGACACCATCAATGACAAGTGGGGATGCCACTTATTACACATTACAGACCACTAGTCACTATGTCAATGGCCTTAACTACCTTCTACCTTCACAGTGTGTTATCATCACCCGTATTTGGGATGTGAGGAAGTCAAGGCTCTGAGAGGTTTAGGAACTAATCCAAAGTCACACAGCAAAAAGTGACCACAAAACTTGGGTACTCAGCCACTACAATAGGCTTTTTTTTTTTTTTTCATTAAATTATTTAGAAAGGAATTTTGAATTCCCATCGATTGGCTTCTAGGTCTCAGGACACATCGGCAGTGAAGTATTTTTCATCAGTAACCAGTGTGGCATTGTGGCTGACTCCTGGGGTTCAGATCCTAGGTCTGTCATTTGCCAGCTGTGTGACCTTGATTGAGTCATTTAACCTCTCTGCGCTTCATAAGACTGGTGTGAAGGGTAAATGAGTGGGTGTTTGCAAATCACTTAAGGCAGTGGCATTTGGTATCAGAAGGGTTTGAGAAAAGCCAGCAGGGCCAGTGAGTAAAATTAGAGAGGGTGTGAGTTCCCTGCTCAGCTTGAGAATAGAGAGAGCCAAACTGCAAAGGATGACACTGGCATGGAGGTGGGATGCGGTATGGTTATAATTTTGACTGTCACTTTTCATCCTCAGATCTTCTCACTTGAACACTTTTTATTGGCACTAAATTTGTTTTAGGATAATGAAAGCAGATGTTCCATTTATGCCCTCACCCCACTCACCTGCATGTCTCATCGCAAAGACACTTCCTCTCCCTCGGGACTAACTCTGAGCACAGTGGAGCCCATGTGTCTGAGGCAAAGGATGGCACGTGGAGAGCATGTTTCTGGAAAGCCATAGCCTTGGAGGGGTTAACACATTATCTGGGCATATTCGAATGGTATGAACCCATCAGATAAAGAAACATACCAACTCGCAAATGAAGAGAAACGTGTTTATTAGAGTGGAAGAAAAACAGCTTTTTGGCACCACCAGCATGATGGCATCAGGAGCAGCAGCTGCAGCCTGGGACAACGGGCAGGGAGGAGAATAAAGTAAACACGTATTTTCAAAGTGCTTAACGTCAGGAGTGGGCATTTCCAAGAGAAGAGGAGGTTCATGCATGTGTGTGTGTGTGTGTGAGAGAGAGAGAGGGGGGCGGTATATTCCAGAAGGCCACAGGAGGTCTTCCATGGTTCCATGAGCACAATTCGGGTGTGCTTTCAAGATGGGGGAAGGGAGAGGGGCGCCTGGGTGGCTCAGTCGTTAAGCGTCTGCCTTCGGCTCAGGTCCTGATCCCAGGACCCTGGGATCGAGCCCCACATCCAGCTCCCTGCTCCGCGGGGAAGCCTGCTTCTTCCTCTCCTACTCCCCCTGCTTGTGTTCCCTCTCTCGCTATGTCTCTGTCAAATAAATAAATAAAATATTAAAAAAAAAAAAAAGATGGGGGAAGGGAGGGTGAGGTGCAAGGTGGAGAGAAGGCATGAAGACCACATTTGATTTATGATTTCATTTATGTAGTCGGTGAAGAAATGTGGAAAGACAAACTCCTTCTCTTTTAAAATTCAGGATTAGAAATGTTCATTTTTATTCAGTAAATATAAAATGTGGCTAACCTATACCCTTGTTCCAAACTTTGGTGATTTAAATGGGAGTGAGAAAAGAGAGAGGGAGGGAGGGACGGACGGAGAGAGAGAGAGAGGGAGGCGGGGGGGGGAGGAGAGGAGAGAGGGGGGAGAAAAGAGGGAAGGGAGGAGAGAGAGAGAGGACGCAAATGGCTGAGAATGATCATGGATTACAAGCCTGGGTTCCGGGTCCCTCCATACCCTCCCATCCCACCCCCAGGGAAGCAGCACAGCTTTTGTAACTTGATGAATTTTCAATATAGGATTTCAGTGGCAGAGAGGGTTCTACTATCTGGAAAAGCAGTTTGATAGCCACTGATGTACATCATCTGATGTCTGTTCTTCTGCACTAAATGTGAGCTCCATGAGGTCAGGGATCACTGGTTCACATAGTAGCCTATCTGTTCTGTAGGATGAGTTAATACACCCTGGAGTAAGTGAGTAGAAAGATGAGAAGAGGTGAGGAGGGGAGGGGAGAGGCAGGGAAAATTAGACCTTCTTGGACATGGGAAATGTTCTTTCCTTGAACACTGGAACTATTTTACAGTCCAGTCTTGCTCTTCTCAAACTCCCTGGCCTGTATTCTATAACCCAAGGTGTTCTGTTATTTCTTCATTTGATGCACCCCTAATCTCATTGTTAGCCAAGGTCTGACACCTCCGAGGATGATCCTCAACCTTTGTGCATTCCACTTTTGCACAATCCACGGTCTGCAGTAAACTACACTGAAACCACGCAAACCCAAATGTGTTCCTGTGTGGCCCCTGATGAATGAGCCGACAGCTTTGTTTCCGGAGTTCATCTCCTTGGTCGGTAGTAGGGTTTGTATGACTGTTTGAATATTTTATGGCATTCTCCCCTGGCAGAGAAAAGAAAATGCTGATACCAATGATAAGAAGCATAGGTTTCACTGACGTGGATGTAACTGGAGTGTGTTATGCTGAGAAAAATAAGTCAATCAGAGAAAGACATGTATCACATGACCTCACTGATATGAGGAATTCTTAATCTCAGGAAACAAACTGAAGGCTGCTGGAGTGGTGGGGGGTGGGAGGGATGGGGCGGCTGGGTGATGGACATTGGGGAGGGTATGTGCTATGGTGAGCGCTGTGAATTGTGCAAGACTGTTGAATCACAGATCTGTACCTCTGAAACAAATAATACATTATATGTCAAAAAAAAAAAAAAAGAAGATAGCAGGAGGGGGAAGAATAAAGGGGGGGAAATCGGAGGGGGAGATGAACCATGAGAGACTATGGACTCTGAAAAACAAACTGAGGGTTCTAGAGGGGTAAGGGCTGGGGGGATGGGTTAGCCCAGTGATGGGTATTAAAGAGGGCACGTTCTGCATGGAGCACTGGGTGTTATATGCAAATAATGAATCATGGAACACTACATCAAAAACTAATGATGTGGGGCACCTGGGTGGCTCAGTTGGTTAAGCGACTGCCTTCGGCTCAGGTCATGATCCCGGGGTCCTGGGATCGAGTCCCGCATCGGGCTCCCTGCTCAGCGGGAAGCCTGCTTCTCCCTCTCCCACTCCCCCTGCTTGTGTTCCTGCTCTCACTGTCTCTGTCTCTGTCAAATAAATAAATAAAATCTTAAAAAAAAAAAAACTAATGATGTAATATATGGTGATTAACATAACATAATAAAAAGAAAAGAAGCATAGGTTTCACAAACTTAACACATTTGAGGCCAAGATGGAATTCATTAGGTGTGCACAAAAGAGCAAATGTTTAGCCTCAGTTGAGTGCTTATCACACTTGAGCTGTCTGACTGTGTGTTCATCTGTGAAGGAAATGAAAAAGGGAACAGATAAAGAAAACAGGCCCAATGCAGTAAATATTGTCAAAGATTAAGTCAAAAATATATGGTACACTTTGGAATTGAATTGTCTTTTTTAATAAAGTTTCTAGGAATGCACATGTAACTCTGGCTTCTCTTTACTCCTGTACATGTTTTTAAGCCAGGTCCTGTGGTAGTGCAAGAATCTCTTAGCTGGTCTCCCAGCCCACCCTCTCCCTGTTCTAGCTCATGACTAATTTGTACCCATACCACGATTCATCTTTTATCCTCTCACTCCTTTCCCGTAAAGTTCCACCAGGTTTCCTACTTCGTCAGACAGATGCAACTATGTGTTTCATTTTCAAGAATTGGAGTTGTATCTTCAAAATTGTCTACTTTGTAGGAAAACATCTCTGAAAAAAAATGCTTGTCCTTTCCCCTACCTCCCCCAACAGGTAGTGTCCGGTGTATGTTCCCCTTTCTCCAAAATCTGTATCACCCTACCTCTTCCTCTCCTCTCTACTTCTAGATCCTGCTAGGAATGCATGTTTCCCCCTCCTTTTGGTCTTCTTCTAGGCCAACTCCATCAGGGAACTCCCAACACTTATTTTGTATGGGCAATCATGCCCATGTAGTAAATTCTAAATAAACAATTTAATTGAATTTTAAAGTAGGCCTAGAATTCCTATGTCCTTTCTCAGCTATTTTATTTTTCCCTCTTACTAAGAATGTCAAGCCATGGACTACTCTGTCACTATTTGGGTGTTTTGGTCTGTATTTTTTTTTCTCTGCTCTTCCTCTACCTCATCTCATGATCACTTGGTAAATTACCTAAGACCATTGCCATAACTGTGTTTGTTTCTCATTTCCAAGATTTATAAATGGGTATTTTTTTTCATAACCCTCTGTGCTTATCTCATAATTCCTGTCCTTGTTTATAAGCACAATGCTTTTCTGTATATTTCTGTATATATGAAAGTAACTTAGTACTGTTCTTACTGCTCTTTTAGCCCTGATTCCTCTTAAGTTTTTCTGTCTGTTGAGCCTCTTGTTTCTTCATTTGAATTTCATGATATTGGTCTTTGTGAATCGTGTAGTGATTCTTGATTGAACACATATTGGAAGAGTGAATGCCCATTAAACTGTCTGGTGTATGTCTTTGTGTGTTTGGATGGAGGAGGTGGGCAGGGGCTGCTGCTTGTGGGATGCATGCTGCATTCAGTTGTAATGGGGAAGAAGTGGAAGGTGCTGCGGGGCATTGCACGTGGTACTGGCTGTGGATGGTCTCTCATCCTCCCCAAATCATCAGCCCTGAGAGCTCTGCCATATGTATTGGACCCAATACCCTATACTCACTTCTCAGTCTTAAGTCAGACACTCCGTGTCTTGCTACTTGGCATAGAGACTTAGTCTGTTTGGCTGTTCCCACTGCAGTGGAGTAACTAATGCCATGTGGCTTCTGACCCTCATCCACCTCTTGGCATGGGCACTTTCCATGATGCTTTTCATTCCCTGGTCTGTAAGCTTCCCTCTGTGGTTGTTTTACTTTGCTTGTTATCATTCAAGAATTATTCAAGTTCTTATTCTTAGTAGGTTTCTTTTCTCTCATTTTCTGTGGGTTTGTCTGGGGACGGGGGAGGGGGTGGATTTGGACAGGAGAGGTAGACTCTAGGAAGCCATGCAATCTAGAACATGTCTTCTCTGTGTCTGAGATGTGCTGACTCTCAGAACATCCCCAAACCAGGGCTTCATGGCACAGGATCTCAGTGACATTGTTTGAACACTTTCACCTGTTATGGATATGTGATCTGTGCATTTCAAATGGAAGTAGCAGGGATCCACAGTGGATATTTCTCTATGATGGAGGAAATCAAGCCAGGATTCCCTATAGTCCATATGGCAAATATGGTGAAAATCTGAAATAGAAGAGTGAGAGGGAAATTATATGAGGAGTACAATTTGGGGGGCTCCTTTCACAGAAGTTTTTAAGTTATCATTCCTAGGCTAATATATATATACACACATATATATGGAATATCCCCAGTGTGGTGCTTTCCACCTCTTTTCTTGCCTTGACCATACCTATACCTTTTAATAGTTGATATGCTTCAGAATCAGGCTCTTGACTTCCAACTTCCCTTTTAGTTGCTCACTTGATTCCTCTCCAGTTCTTGCCTCTCTGGAGAAGTGGGGAGAAGTGGGCTGGTCTGACATGCTGGGAACATGGGTTACGTGGTGCATCATCTGATAGTACAGAGCCTCCTGACTCTCTTCCTCATGGCCAACCAGGCCTCATGGCTCTCTGAGACTGAGCATGTGACCTCTGGAGTGTCTGGCCCCCATAGAGGAGGAGCGAAACACTGGAGAAATGTCTGCTGCCTCTAAGCCCAGCAGTGTTTCAGGTGACCTACAGACAGAATTGTGTGCCCACCCGCCACTAATATGTGGAAGCCCTAACTCCCAATGTGACTATATTTGGAGATAGGGCTTTGAGGAGGTAATCAAGGTTATATGAGGTCATAAGTTTGGGGTTCTAATCAGTTAGGACTAGAGGCCTTATAAGGAGAGAAGCAGAGAGCTCTCACTCTGCACACATGGATTGAGGAAAGGCTATTCATAGACACAGTGGGAAGGCAGCTGTCTGCAGGTCAGAAGCGGGCTCTCGCCAGAACCCAATCACACTACTGCTCTGATTTCTGATTTCTAGCCTCCAGAAGTGTGAGAGAATGGATTTCTATTAGTTCAGCTGCCCAGTCTATGGTATTTTGTTATGCAGCATGAGCTGCCTAGGATAAGATGCATCCTTCAAGTCATAGAATAGGAACACATGGAAGGGCCTTAGGGAACATGTGATGATCACTTCACACATTTATTTTAAAAATGAAGAAATTGAGGCTAGACCTATCAGATGACTTTCCCAGCAAGTTGAGGGCATTGACCAGAACAGAATTCCTGTCTCATAAATACCAGGCCCATGAACTGGTCAGCCAGAGCTCGTTTCCTAAGCCTTGCTGATGTGTACAAAAACTAAGCATCCAGATGTGCCTGGGACAGATGCCGGGTGCCAAGTTCCCATGGGAATCCATTTATGTGTCCTTTGAATCTCTTCATGAACTTTGCCTTCACCTTAGAGTCTGGTTTATTTCTTTAGGGTGTTCATGTCAAGGATTCCCACCTTTTTTATTTCCTTCTCTCTCTACTGATCCTCCAGCTCCATTCCCCAGCCAGACCCAAGACCACTCACTGTCTCATGGGCTCTCTTCCTGCAGTGGGTTCTCCAGAGCACATCCAGCAGTGCTAGGAGCTGGATGCATATTTTTTCCAAGTCCAAGTCTCCCCTAGACAACTGTAACCAACCAAGATCCCCACACCAGCGCCTTGCAGCCTCTGCAGGAGTCCTGTAAAAGGCCCAGAGCTCTAGTAATATGGGCCCTGCAGGGAGGTCTCCCTCCTCATGAGGCTTAGGCTGCCAGTTCAGTGGTAGAGCTGCCTCCACAGCCCAGCACTCAGTCACCCTGCTTCTTGTGACGACCACACCTTGGCTTCGGACTTCTTCTTGAAGACACAATGCATCCAGCAGCTGGGGCTGTCTGTCAGTTCTGGTGTTCTTTTACAATTTAAGTGTCTGATTACAAGCCCCCTCCTGATTTGGGGACTGGCAGAGGGAGGACTCAATGTACCCGGTGCACTCAGGGCTGATGACCTACGAAAACACAGAGAGGGAGACCTCGTCTGCAGAATTTTCGTTTTCTCAAGTGAGTCTAGCCTAGAGTGAGGACTTCCTACATTTCAAAGGTAATGTGCTGTGGATGGAGGGGGTGTCCACGTTTAATGGGACACAGGCAATAGGAGAATTTGAAATATTTGAACTGCTACTTTCCACTGATGTAAGGTGGATGGAGATAGCTTTTTGCTACTGATAAACTGGCAAAGCAGATACAGAGTGGGGAGCGATGCAGAAAACATTTCACCCTGTCACATGTTATTGGTGGAAACTGTTCATGAAAACCAAAGGCAGACTTTGACTTCCAGTCAAAAAAGTAATATACTACATTGGATTTCCTTGAGAATACACAATCTTTTGTGCAATTGTAAGCTGCTAGGATTTTCCTTCCAGGAGGGTCTAGACCTGAGGTTGCAGAATAATTTAGGAATCAGTGTATTGCCGGCTTCATATGGTGTGATTAATCTTTTTTGATTTTACATGTCTACAAATGGTGTTGGTGGTCATAACTGCAAACTATTGCTATTTTTATTGGTCTGGAATGCGAGTGTTTGTGTTAGAGCATCTGCAAAAGCAAACACGTTTGCTATGTTGAAAAAATAATGAAGATCTAAGTGATTTTAAGATGGCATTTTCTGAATGAACACTAAAATGCTGCTAGATTTTTGTTTTACTGTTAATGCTGCACTGGAGATATAGTCAGGCTGCAGCACAATTTTTTTGCCTGTTTCTTCTTTTCTGTTGTCTTTAGAAACATATCCATTCTCGTTGTGGCTTTTACTCAAGAAATCAAGATTGTCATGCATTAAGATAAGTTCATAATCTAAGAAACAAATAGATGTAAAAAAGAAAGCATCTCCTAGCAATACCAGCTATTTTGTGTCATACATAAGTAATATCTTGCTTAGCCTTGGCATATTTTCTGCGTACATTTTAATGGAATGGCCAATATATCACAGTCATCTGAGTGTCCTTATCAACATCTTAGGTGTTACACTCACTGACGTTTATCATGCTTCATGTGGCAATTATAAGGTCCCGCAAACCCCGACTGATAAATTGTTTTCGGTTCTTTGCGGGGAGGGTTGTGTTTCACTAATTTTCATACTAGCCTGCACCTAATAAAGTATGTGGCTAATGAATGTGTTGAATTAAATTGAATTAGATTGAATCGAATTGAATTGAACAGAAATAAATTGAATTGTATTGAATTATAAACCAGAGAGTGCAAATGCATGGCGATCTAATATCATCTGATAATAACAGAATATGGAATCCACATGCCCAACTTAGGAGACATTTGATAACTCATAAGTGAGAAAATTGCCCTCCTCCTATGTTATTGGGTATTCTTGCCAAGTGGAGATGAAAGTCACATGAGACCCGAGGCAATTACACAGTTCAAGCATCTTCTGTATTTGTGCAATAGTAGAGACCATGCCAGGAGGGTTAAAATTTGCTTTATTATTCTATATGTCATGAAGTAGGAGCTCCATTTTTTAAATAATTAAAAAATTTTTCCTTTTGATCAGCAACAGTTGGCTCTGTGCAAGCACTTAGAATAAAGTGGTGTGTGTGTGTGTGCGTGCGTGCATGCGTGTGTGTGTGTATCAGATGGGGGTATCGTTTGCTAGTTTTAATTGGTAGATTCAACGTCTTCCACTAACAGTGCAGAAGCCACTGGCTGAGACGTTACCATGGTAAATCAAACCACAGTGTTTGATTAGTAGACTTCTAAAGCAGGTACAATCATTTTAATCAACTACAGGAAAGTTGAGGCCATCTGGTTTTGCCTCACCTGGAAGTAATTTACCACCCCAGGTGCAAAAAAATTACCCTGAGGTCAGTAACAGTAAAGCTGCCTCAAGATGTTCCAGCAGAGCATGAAAGAGGAACAGTGTCACATAGTAATTTTTATCTGTTTGTTTTTATATTTCTGAGCTTGGGAAAGTGAGGGGCTAATCATGCAAACCAGAGCCAAGAATAGATTTGGCAGGTGCTTACCCAGCTAGTTCCAAGCAGCGAAGTGAAAAGCCCTTGAGCTCACTCTAGAGCAACTATTTTAATGTCCAGTTCTGAATGTTTGACAAATTTGGTTGTTATTAAAGGAACTTTTCCTGAGAATCAAGTTTCTAAAAACTGTGGCTGAAGAGAGTGGTGTGCTTTGGAGGGGGTAAGGATTGAAATGGGGCGCACTTTGCAGTGAGGGAAATCTTTCCAAAAAGGCTTTTCCTCCAAAAACATATTTTGAATATGTCCATTTTACATAGTAGCAGTATTTTAGATATTCTTGTGGTCACATAGGATGTAACCAGTCTTTTAAAGATTTTTATTTATTTATTTAACAGATAGAGAGCACAAGTAGGCAGAGCGGCAGACAGAGGGAGAAGGAGAAGCAGGCTCTCCGCTGAGCAGGGAGCCCGATGCGGGGCTCGATCCCAGGACCCTGGGATCATGACCCGAGCTGAAGGCAGCCGCTTAACCGACTGAGCCACTCAGGCGCCCCAGGATGTAACCAGTCTTAAATAGAGATAGTGAGAAGACTTCAGAATCATTAGCTCTTTGGAGTAGTTAGAAGGATTTATTTGGCTCATGTGACATTGATTTGTTTTGGCCGCACTTGAAATGTGTGGTCTTTGCGAGTCAATAGAAATGAAGTCCTTTATTGAATAGGAAAAACTCTATGGAGTGAATTAGACAGAGAAACAGAATGCCAAGGGTCTCAGTGTCTTGTGGATCTGTGGGAGTGGATGCCAGGCAGGATGGGTTGAGCTTTGGAAAGGAAAGCACAGGGAGGGCCCTGACCTAGAGGGGCCAGGTAGGAGTTGCAAAATCACCTTACAGGGAATCCATGGAAAAGCTTGGGTTGGAAGTTGGTCAGAATGAAATGTATGGTCTCTGGAAGCCTGGGTGAAAGTGGGATGGAACACCACCGTAAGTTACAGAAAGGCAGCAATTCTTCTAGAAGTGCCATAATCCCAGAGGGTTGGGGATGAAAAGGCCCTACAAAATCATTTAGTGAGAGGCCTTGTTTTATTAATGAGGCAATGGAGAGCCAGAGAGTGGTTGAGGGCAAAGGTGATACGGAGTGGTTACAGTGGAGGTAAACCCCAGTTTTACAGCACCCTCTTCGGGGAGCCCCTGATCCAGCAGAGACTGAGAAACGCACAGAATCGAGTGTCTCCCCACCCGCTCCATGCCCTAATTACTCAGTTATTGCAGAGCTGGACTTCGGTCATTTGACATGATTTTCATATTGCAACCATGGAGGATGGAGGGGGAATTGCTTGTTGTCCAGATTCCTTTGGATCATTGGCTCAGTTTCACTGAAGCCAGAGCAGGCGAGGAACGGAAGTGTCGTTTTTCTCCTGCCTCCCCAGTCATTGTCTGGAGAGGAAGCACAATTAGAAACCCTCTTAGGTGAGTAGGTGTCCCACTTCACATCCTTTGAAAAGAAGGGGTCAAACAGTGCTTGTGATAAAGCAGCCCTTCTCACCATCTTTACCTGCTCTAAACTTCCAGTCCTCTCTCCAGAGTCAGACCCAGGTGGAACTCACTGAAGGTGCCTGAAGAAGCCCTGTGAGTTTAGGGAGCAAAATGTTCTGTCCCAGGCGCTGCAGGGCAGCTCAGCTAACTCAACTGCAATGTAAAGGAGATGGGGGAGGGAGGTCAGGTGGGACAAGTGATATGACGAAGAGAGGGTGAGAGGCACAAGGAAGGGATATATGGGAGAAAGAAAGGGGGAGGAGAAAAAAAACAGGAAGCTTATTTCTAAGAGCTTATTAGCCTTCTGTGAGTTACACACTATTTTTAAGAACCTGCAAAGCCTGCTGCTAAAATGATATTTTTCTCTGGGAAACAAATCCCATCTATGGCATATATATCCATACCCTATCGATCTGTATCTATCTGTATCTATCTATATTTCTATCATCTATATCTATTTAAACATGTGCCTGACCTGTACCTACGTATACATATGTGTGTGTGTGTAGGTAGGTATATGTGGGTATATGTACATACACACACACTAAATTGCAGTTAGGTTAGCCATGAGTTACCCAGATGGAAACGGGACATAGACATCAAATACAATCTCTCATTTTCTAAAAGGTACAAGCGTGAATAATGAGAGGGAACTGAGCAAAGATAAGTTCAAGGTGACTGTCAGGAAAGAAGAGTTAATGGTGAGGCCTCCCACAATGCAGCGACTTCTTCAAGGGAAAGGATTTGAAGACACAGGTTTTGGATGATTTAAAATGAGCTTCACTAAAGTCCTGGATAACACAGTGCAGGAAATAAACCTGAAAATAGCTAAAGGAGCAGGCAGAGGAGGAGAACAGATCTTTACTCTTTGAACCACATGGTTCCCTCCCACTTCATCTTTCTTCAGGCTAACAACTTTACTTTCCATAGGGAAGGCAGCGTAAGTGACCACCACCTTGGGTCATGGGTCAGAACATCATACCTCACTATTTCACATGGGTGAACATTTCAAGAAACCACTGCATTTCATTCACATTCCGGAACATGATTCATGGCACATGTGTTTCTGCATTTCCTCTTAGTTGTGAAATGCAGCGCAATATTATGGATTCGTTCTCATACCTGCAAGGATGTGCACACAGGCTAAAATTCTAAGAGCGCATTTGTCTCTGCTCTCAAAGGAAGAGGTTAGGGAGTTGCATGCACCCACTGGCCTAGCTGCAGGAGAGCACAGGGTGTAGGACTCTTGGAAAGACATTTGCAGATGGCCGTCAGGATCCTTAGGAATCATGAAAGGCAGGCTCTGTAAACATTGCATACATTCCCAGCCATTGAACACTGTGGCATTTCTTAACCATCTCCCTCGGAAGAGATGCCAAGCTCAGATGTCCTTTCTGGGGTAGCTTTGCATAATTAGGCTGCCCCCAACACTTCACCAGCACAGACACACAACATCTTCCTGCAGTTGAGTGATCCTGTGTGCCTGGCCACTCTTCTGCCTCTCAAGTCAGAAAGACACAGTATTTGAAAATGTGCTTCCTGGTACTATCTCCACCATTCATCGAGGCCTCATTATCTCCTTCCCGGAATCTCTTGCAGCAGGTTCCAGACCGGTTTCTTTCTCACTGATGTTTGACTCTTCATGTCTTTCAGCCACCAGACAACTATCTGTCTAGAACACAGAAGAGGTTGCGGTATTTCATATTTTAAAATCTTTCTATGGATTCTACCTCATGTCATGAAGTCCAAAGCCCTTGGTCTGTCATTCAGGAACTTCACAATTCTGAAGTGAGCCTAACTTTTCTAGCCTCTCAGGAGAAGAGTGAAGGCTCAGGAGCCTAGCTAAATGTCCCGAGTTCCCCGCTTGCTTACTTACTGCTAGTGAGTACTGAATTAAGTTCATGGAACTGTGGAGGTGTGTGACAAACAGTAGTTAATTGTCCTACCAACCGGGTGAGGCAGATGCTCTTATCACCATTGGTTATACTGAACTCAGAAAGGTTCTGTGACTTACCTGTGGTGTGTTCACCATCCTGCTGCACTGCCTTCTTCACCTCTCCCCGTGCATTCATGGGAAGACTCTGTCTCTCTTTTCCAATGTAAAGTAAGGGTACAGGGGTAGTCTACACCAGTTGTTCTCAATATTTGTATAATTCTCCTTGTTTCACGTGAAGCGCCATTTGAAAATCAGTAGAACACCTCTAAGAGGATACCTGCTGTGACATACTAATTTTTAAAAATTTCATCTTTTAATTTTTTAAAATATTTATTTATTTTATTTGTTTTATTTGAGTATAGTTGACACACAATGTTACATTAGTTTCAGGTGTACACCGTAGAGACTCAACATGTCTACACATTATGCTGTGTCCGCATAAGCGTAGCTACCACCTATCACCATAGAATGCTATTACAATACCACTGACTATATTCCCTGTGCTGTGCCTTTCATCCCCATGATGTGTCATTCCATAACTGGAAACCTGTATCTCCCACTCCCCTTCACCCATTTTACCTATCCTCCACCCACATTCCCTCTGGCAACCATCAGTTTGGTCTCTGTATTTATAGGTCTGATTCTGCTTTTTGTTTATTCATGTATCTTTTAGATTCCACATGTGAGTGAAATCATATTGTATTTTCTTTCTCAGCCTGCCTTATTGCATAATAAGTATAATATCCTCTAGTTTCATCCATGTTGTCACAAATGCAAGATCTCATCCTTTTTATGGCTGAGTAATATCCCATTGTATTTATATATACCACAACTTCTTTATCCATTTATCTATGGATGGACGCTTAGGTTGCTTCCATATCTCCACTATTGTAAATAACGTTGCAGTAAACATAGGGGTGTATGTATCTTTTCGAGTTAGTGTTTTCATTTTCTTTGGGTGAAAGTCCAGTAGTGAAATTATTGGATTGCATGGTAGTTCTATTTTTAATTTTTTGAGGAAGTTCCATACTGTTTTTCATAGTGGCTGTACCAATTTACCTTCCCCCCGCCCCCCACAGTGCATGAGAGTTCCTTTTTCCCATCAGTGTTTGTTATTCCTTGTCTTTGATTCTAGCCATTCTGACAGGTGTGAGGTGATATCTCATTGTGGTTTTGATTTGCATTTTCCTAATGATTAGTGATTCTGAGCATCTTTTCATGTCTTTTGGCCATCTGGGTGTCTTCTCTGGAGAAATGTCTATTCAGTTCCTCTGCCCATTTTTCAATCAGATTGTTTATTTTGATATTAAGTTGTATAAGTTCTTTATATATTTTGGATATTAACCCCTTATTGGATATATCATTCACAAATATCTTGTCCCATTCAGTAGGTTGCCTTTTTGTTTTCTTGACGGTGTCCTTCACTGTGTAAAAACTTTTTACTTTGATGTGGTCCCAATAGTTTATTTTTGCTTTTGTATTTCTTGCCTTAGGAAACAGATGTAGAAAAATGTTGCTACAGCTGGTGTCGAAAAAATTACTGCCTATACTTTCTTCTAGGATACTGTTTTCAGATCTCACATTTAGGTCTTTAATCCATTTTCTCTTTGTGTATGGTGTTAGAAGGTCGTCCAGTTCCATTGTTTTGCATTTTGCTGTCCTGTTTTCCCAGCCCCATTTGTTGAAGAGACTGTCTTTTCCCCAGTCTATATTTTTGTGTCCTTTGTTATAATTTAATTGACCATATAAGTGTGGGTTTATTTCTGGTCTTTCTATTCTGTTCTCTTGATTTCTGTGTCTGTTTTTGTGCCAGTACCATACTGTTTTCATTACTATAGCTTTGTAGTTTATCTTGAAATCTGGAATTGTGATACTTTTAGCTTTGTTCTTCTTTCTCAGCATTGCTTTGGCTATTTGAGGTTTTTGTGGTTCCATACACATTTTAGTATTATTTGTTCTAGTTCTGTGAAAAATGCTGTGACATTCTAATTGTATCTTGTAGTCAGTACTGTTCCTGCTCAGAACCATGAATTCAATGGTTCTTCCATGTTGAACAGTGTCTTCTCAGAACACACCGGTCATTTCTTCTTCTTTTTTTTTAATTTTTATTGTTATGTTAATCACCATACATTACATCATTAGTTTTTGAGGTAGTGTTCCATGATTCATTGTTTGTGCATAACACCCAGTGCTCCATGCAGAACGTGCCCTCTTTAATACCCATCACCAGGCTAACCCATCCTCCCACCCCCCTCCCCTCTAGAACCCTCAGTTTGTTTTTCAGAGTCCATCATCTCTCATGGTTCGTCTCCCCCTCCGATTTCTCCCCCTTCATTCTTCCCCTCCTGCTATCTTCTTTTTTTAAAACATATATTGTATTATTTGTTTCAGAGGTACAGATCAGTGATTCAACAGTCTTGCACAATTCACAGCACTCACCATAGCACATACCCTCCCCAATGTCTATCACCCAGCCACCCCATCCCTTCCACCCCCCACCACTTCAGCAACCCTCAGTTTGTTTCCTGAGATTAAGAATTCCTCATATCAGTGAGGTCATGTGATACATGTCTTTCTCTGATTGACTTATTTCGCTCAGCATAACACCCTCCAGTTCCATCCATGTCATTGCAAATGGCAAGATCTTATTCCTTTTGATGGCTGCATAATATTCCATTGTATATATATACACCACATCTTCTTTATCCATTCATCTGTCGATGGACATCTTGGCTCTTTGCACAGTCATTTCTATGCTTCTACTTCTCCTCCTCACATCATACACTCTGCTCTCTGTGAACCCTTTCTCAGTCCTCTGAACCAAAAGAACAGTTCCAAGTCCCTCACACTTTTTTTGGCTCTATTGTTTTCAGCCCTGTATTACAGTGATCAAATATTCAGCTTCTGCAGATTCTGAACAACATATAATGTTCTCAGGGTTCTTAGCATTTCATATATGTAATACCATACTGTATCATTTTACAACTTGCGTGTTTCATTGGACATTGTTTTCAAGGTGGCCCCATGTTGTTAGAGTAGATAATGGTTCATTCATTTTGGCTGCCCTATAGGATTTCCTTTGAGGTTTATACCTGGGCCCAGCAATGCTGCTTCTAGATGTCTCCCTAGGGAAACCTTCAGGTATGTGCAGAAGACAAGAGGCCTCAAGAAGTTCACTGCAGAGAGTTCATAATAGTGGAAAAAGCGTGGAGAGACAATTCTAGTCACCTACTGCTGTGTAACAAACCTCCCAAACTTAGTGGTTTAAAACAACAATGATCACTTATTCTGTTGGTGAATCTTCCATTTAGGCAGAGCTTGGCAGTAAAAGCTCATCTTAGTTTTCTATAGAGTCTATATTGGTTTTCTGTGGCTGCGATAACAAATTGCCACATACTTGGTTGCTTAAAATGTCATAAATTTATTCTCTCATAGCTCAGGAGTTCAGAAGTCCAGAATAAGTTTTACTGCCCTAAAACCAAAGTATTGTTGGCAGGGCCATGCTCCCTTCAAGGTCTCTAGGAGAAATCCTTTCCTTGCCTCTTCCAGCCTCTGGGGGCTACCATGATTCTTTGGCTTGTGGCTGTATTGCTTGAGGCTTCAAGACCAGAGTCTTTAAATGTCTCTGCTCCATCTTCACATTGCCTTCTCTTCTGTGTATGTTCAGATCTTCCTCTGCCTTCCTCTCATGATGATACGTATCACTGCATTTAGTGCCCACCTGGATAATTCAGGATAATGTCCCCATCAAGATCTTTAACTTAATTACATCTGCAGAGATCTTTCTCCCCCCTGCCCCGCCCATACAATCTTACATCTACAGGTTCCAGGGATTGGGATGTCTATATATTTTGGGAGCATATTTTCCATCCTAACCACAGTTTGCCCCTGGGCCCCCAAAGATTCACATCCATTCCAAATGCAAAATACATTCACCACCCTATTCTAGCATCCCCAAATTTCGCAAACCTTTCCTGCATCAACCGAAGTCAGAAATCACATGTAAATATCCTCGGCCTCCAAAGTCCCAAATTTCATCATCTAAACCTAATCACTCATCCTCTGATGAGTGACACTCTGGGTATGATCTATCCTGAGACAAAATTCCTCACCATCTGTGTACCTGTGAAAGTAGAAAACATTGTCTGCTTCCAAAATGCGGTGGCAGCACAAGCCTAGGCTAGCCGTTCTATAATATTCTTATTCCAAATGGGAGAAAACACAAGGAAGGAAAATGTCGCCAGTTCAGAGCACTTTCAAATATCCAGCAGGGTACATTCCATTAGGATGCAAGGACTGGGAATAATTCTCTGTGGCTTATGTCTTCACACTCTGGGACCAAAGCTCAGCCCTCAGAGTCACCTCCCTTTTTCTTGAGGGATTGTACATGTTTACAGTGCAGTAGTTTCTTTAGCCTGTATCTTACCTGTAGAATTTTGGGAGCCCAGAAGTTTTCTTTTATTTTGTCAGGTCATTCCCCTTTTCTGTCTAAGCTGGCAATATTTCTGCTTTATAATGTTCTCAAAACTTTGTGGGTCTCCTATGTATATCATGGGTATTCATTCTATTAGGCAAAAGTACCTTCCACAGAACTTTCCTAGAGAATCCCATTTCTAATCCTGGTTTCTGCAGATATTGCTGAATGGATCTATGAGTCATACCCTTGATACTTTTAGTGCTTACCAAAGGTTGTCCAGCCACATGTTTGGCCTTCTTTTCAGAGCACATTTTCCAGTGAATCTCCTAAATTTAGCATCTTTTGCAATTTAGATAGGCTAAGAATTTTTCAAATAATCAAGTTTTGTTTAGCACTTCTTCCCCTCAATCTGTCATTTTCCTATTGTATTTTGCTACAGGCAGAAGTTAAAAACCAGGTCATGTCTCCCACACCTTGCTTGGGACTCTCCTCAGGTAAATATCCAAGTTCATAACTTACAAATTCAGCTTTCCACTAAATGCAGGACAAAATTCAACCATGTTTTCTGCCGCTACCTAGTGAGGATTGTCTTTTCTCTAGTTTCCAATACATGTTACTCATTTCCTCCTGAGATTTCACCAAAAGTTCCTGTACTTCCTGTATTTCTACTAAAAATCTGTTTAAGTAAATAAAGGCTTTTTTGATCATGCGCCTAAGAATTCTTCCAGACGCTACCAATTCCAAAGCCAGCTCCACATATTTGGGTAGCTGTTCCAATGGCATCCAACTTTCTGGTACCAAATCTGTGTTAGTCAAGGTTTATACAGAGAAATGGAACCAGTAATAGACATATATTAAGGGGTTTATTGCAAGGATTGACTTACACGATTGTAGGGGCTGGCTGCGGAAATCCAAGGTCCATAGAGAAGAACATCAGGAAGAGCAGGCTGGAAGTTACTGGCATGGGTTGAAGCTGCTATCCATAGTGGGATTCTTTTTCTTCCCCAAAGTCTCAGCCCTGCTCTTCAGGCCTTCCAACTGATTGGCTGAGCACATTTAGATTATCTAGGATGATCTATTCAAAGTCAGATGATTTTTGAACATGAATCACATTGATAACAACAACATGTCTGTTTGCATAAATAACTGGGCAATATCTCTAGCTAAGTTGACACATAAAAGTGGCCATCACAGGGGTGCTGAGTGCTTACTTATAACAGGTGCTTGATGCATGTATACAGATTAAAATTAAATACTATGGTAGTAGACTGCTATCCTCAAACCAGGGAGGAAATCATTTGATTGAAGTACAAGACAATTAAAGAGACATTAAAATCCATTAGACATGGTTATAATGGGACTGTGGGGAAAGAGTATACTAAATGTTTATAATGGGACTGTGGGAAAAAAAAAAAAAAAAACATGCTAGAAGTGAAACTTCTAATAAAATGAGGTTTATTCACTGGGCCTGTTGGAACCGGATGAGCTTCAGGAGGTCCATGAGCTTCCGAGATTTATATGCTCTGTGTGTGTGTGTGTGTGTGAGAGAGAGAGAGAGAGAGAGAGAGGGAGAGAGAGAGAGAGACTGAGAGAGAGCACTTTTTTTTTTTCAAATTAGAGTTCATAGTGTTCTTCAGATTCACAAGAATGTTCACAAAGATTCACAAATACCACCTCATTCATATGGTAGTCAGCTCGTCTACCAGTAGAAATAGGCTTGTATTAGAAGTCTAGAATATGGATCTAATAGAATCTTCTGTGTTCATAAACTCAAAACCCACCTGGATAATCTAGAGTCAACTCTTAGAGAACTCAGAGGTAGTGCTGATAATGGCTCTTATGGGAACTGGTTAGGGAAGAATCAGTAGACACCTACTACCCCAAAGTCTAGTAGGACATGTCTTGGGAGGGAAAAAATATATATTGTCCTTCAATGTTCTCGTAACTACACTAAAAATTAAGTTGAAATGAGACAGATTAACAGGAGAAAATCAAATTTAATTTTGTACATACTGGGAATGCACATAGATGTGAACTTCCAAAGACAGTTAGGCAAAATGAGGTTTATATGTCATCCTGAACTAAGGAAAAGGGGGTAAGGGTTTGATACTTTAAAGAGAAGGAATATGTTAAATAATAAATTCACAGGAAGATGAAAAAGAGTAAATGTTTGGTAAATAAATGTTGTCTGGGCCATTTAGAAATAGTGGCACATAGAGGATGCTGATCAAGCAGGCCGTGCTAGGTTCCTCCCTGTCTACCATACCTACTTCATAGCATAATGTAGTTATCTATGGTGGTAGCTCCCTTCCTGGAGCAGGTCCTCTATCTAAATTCTTTTAGGTATTTTGAGGGTGGGGAAAGTTCAATTTTTTTTTTTCATGCGTCTTTTGGGACTTGATCGCTGATTTCAGCTAGAAATAATCTGCATGCCAAAGTGGCCCATCTTGGAGTAGTTTGCCCTTGGCCCTTCCATATGGTTCCCTCTAATAACGGATGCCTGCTGGCCCCACATCAATGATTAGGTAAAGCAAGAGAGTGGTAAGGCAGAATAGCTCCGTGAATGAGCTGATCCCAGCCCCTCCTCTGACTTAAAAAAAGGGTTAATGCACACAGATGGCTGCAAACCCCCCAAGCAGTCAGCATACTGTAAAACAATATTAACATCACTGCCTTTTGACTACCATGTATGTAAACCCCAGGATATGACAAGCCTCTTTAGAATCTTCTTTGATTGTGTTACTCAGTCTCCCGTAGGGAAGTAGGGAGGGGTAGGGGGTAGATACCAGAGGAAACATATAATTAGGAGTCTCTTAGAACAATAAGAGTTCTCAAACACATATGCATGAAGCTGAGTTGTTGCTTTTGGTATTTCTGTTGGTGAGTAATTAACCAAGTTTCAAGAAAGTATGTGCTAGCTTGGGCAATCCGATTGTTGTGAACCATGGGGAAAGAATAGTTCCCTTTAGCTATGTTTTCAGAGAAGTACGAAATGGAGATGTGAACAAAGAGATGCCATTATGGTAATGTCAGAACTGCTTTTCAAACTCCTATAAATCTTTCTTGTTATCATCCTTATTTTCGGTTTTACAGAAGACAGAAGGCCTATTTCCATGAGAGAATGCTGTGTACACAGATCTCCTTGTTGCCTCCCCAGGAGAGACCCATGGTGGTCTCTATGGGTCTCTGGCTTTTTCTTTTACATTATCAATTTCTCGTCACCGCAGTGCGTGTGTGCAGATCGTGGGGAGGGGGTGCTTTTCTTTTACTGCTGAGAGGAATAAACGCTCTCTCCTGGGAACTCTTCTGAGAGAAGAACAAGTTTCTGACAAACACTTCCTGAAAGTTACTGTATGGCCAGATCTGAACAGATCAGAAGATGGTGTCATTTCTGAAAAATGAGGCTGGTTTAAGAGTCTGGCCGTCTGGCACACTGCCCGCCGCTGCTGAACCTCTCAGCTTAGTGATGTGTTGGCTCCACTTAATTCTGGGGACCACTGGGGCTGAGTGTCAATGGCGTGAGAAAAGAGAGTTTGGCAGTTCTCTAGGCCAGGGGTTTCTGACTTAAGTGGCCTTCTGAATTAATAATAGGAAGCCAAAATGGGAAGTTTTGAATTTATGAAGAGAATCTAAAGAAAGTAAAATACTTTTATTTACTTTGGAGACCTTGGGCATGTACATTATCTTCCCTGGGTCTCGGTTTATCGAACCAGAAAAATGGGAGCAGAGGTACTTACTTCTCCATAGGAATGTTATGTGACTTAAGGAGGCAATGTTCTGTAATGATTTGCTGATATCAACCAGTGTTGATAGTGCCTTGTATTCATTGTAACAAGATTCCAAAGTATCTGGCTCCTCCAATAACAATGAGCTTTGGAAATTGCTGGCTATGAATATCGTAAAAGGGAGAAATGGCTTCACGTGCTCTCCAGAAAAGGGAAATGAGGAATAGAGGGCCACTTAAATAGGAAGGGAAGAGATTCAAAATGCCCTGACCTGGAGCAGTCCTTAAAAACTTCAGGTCAAAACCCGATGATGAAATTCACCAAGCTAACCATTAAGGGCAATTCGGTTTGGGAATAAAGCACCATTAATTCATCTGTCCTGTAGCCCAGGCTCCTGTGTGGCCCAAGGCTGCATTCAGAGGCCAAAGTAAGTTCTGGGGCTGAGGAGCCATTCCTCCTGTAAAAGCTTTCTACTGTCCACAGTCCCACGATTCCATTCTTTGTTTCTGCAGACAGCTCATCTCTGGCCACAAGCCTGTTCTGAGTTTGATAGGCCATCCTTTGATACACACACCTGCTCTCCCATCAAGTCAGGACTGCAGAGAGCCCTGCAGGTCTGCCGAGAGGTTTCTTAAAGGACTTTGGGGGCGATTGACATGATTTGAATGTGCTCCATCAGGCCAATGTCCCAGAGGCCCTTCTAATTGGCTGTAGATGAGTCTTGAAATGTCACAGAAAGATTTATCTCTCCACACAGATTCTCCCTCAACTAATTTTGCAATAGGCCATGGGATAATGGGTTGTTTGGAAAACAATGCACAGTCTCAGTGGCTTTTGTTTTAGAGTGAACTTGGTAGGCCTTTCGAAGCAAAAGGGCACAAGGGAATGAAGCCCACGACTGGCTTAGAGACTATTTGGCACTGATGACAGTAGGCTTTATTTGTGAGAGATTTGGCTGTGATTTTTTTTAACTTTTTTTTTTTTTAAGATTTATTTGTCAGAGAGAGAGAGAGAGAGCACAAGCAGAGGGAGTGGGAGAGGGAGGAGCAGGCTCCCCGCGGAGCAGGGAGCCCGATGCGGGACTCGATCCCAGGACCCTGGGATCATGACCTGAGCCGAAGGCAGACGCTTAACGACTGAGCCACCCAGGCGTCCCCGCTGTGATTTTTTTCAGGGTGCCATCACTGCCCATGTGGGGACTCATCAGACAGGTGGGTGGAGAAACCTGCCTCAGAAGTTAGGGCTTGTGAAGAAATCCGGGCCTCGACATCTTGGACCTGTTATAGCAATAGCAAGGATTAATTTCAGAGAAGCTATTTTATGAAAAGTGGATTTCCACCACTCACTTTTGGTTTCCCAGGAAAATATATTTTGTTGACTTGAAGGGGCCATCAGCTGTAAGGTGTGGTCAGTTTAAGAACAGCTGTTGGGGGTCGGGAGAAGTCGGAAGATGGGTATCATATTACACGCACATCCAGATTATGAGATACATTTCTAATCCATAAGCATTAAAATGTGAACATGCATTTTTGTAAAACTGAGGTAAAACAGGATTTTTGGTGAGGGTACAGCAAAAATTCAACACTCAGGGGCGCCTGGGTGGCTCAGTTGTTAAGCGTCTGCTTTCAGCTCAGGTCATGATCCCAGGGTCCTGGAATCGAGCCCCGCATTAGGCTCCCTGCTCTGCGGGAAGCCTGCTTCTCCCTCTCCCACACCCCCTGCTTGTGTTCCCTCTCACTGTGTCTCTCTCCGTCAAATAAATAAAATCTTAAAAAAAAAAAAATCAACACTCATTGGTGTAGAATCACCTTCCAATGGAATTTCCAGCATAATGTTGCATTTCTTAAGATAGTGAAGGATTTTCTTTTTTATTGGCTGTTTTATACATGTGTACATCTAAGGAAGAAAGAGAATTTCTGATGATCTGGGGTTCAAACAAAGAAAGACCTGTCATCTCCAAACAGCTCTGGATTTTCCAAGCTATGCTTAACCAGGAGAGTATAGATAATTGCAATCTACACAGAAGTCTAAAAGTTTTATTCAGTATTTCTAAAGATTTTTTTTTTTTAAGCACACAGTCTTTTTCCAGAAATGTTTATGAGTGCTTAAAGGATGACTCTTTCCAACCCCTTCCCTCCCCCTGAAAGTCTGAAGAAAAGTAAAACCCCTAAAGGTGGGAATCAGGAGAGAAAAGAAAGCACAGCAAAGGTCTTAATCTGCCTTGAAATGATTGAGAATTGGCTGAAACTCTAATTCTTCTTATGCAATAGGTAACCTTTATCTTTGTGGCATTTACCTGAACTAAGGTAAATGTTGATAGCATTGGTGAGTATGTAATCAATGACATGCTCTCATCACTTCTTTTTTTTAAACAACAGACACAATCGTATTGATTACCCCATACATTACATGCTAAGTAGCTGCATTAATCTGACTTAATGAGTATGCGTGGTAGAAACGGCTGTCCTACAACCTGAGTGTGCTGTGAGCAACAGTCCTGCTTGCTAAATATTTCTTTTCTTCATCTATAACTTCTACTTCATTATTGTTGCACCAAGGGTCAACAGACTTTTTCTATAAAGGGCCAAGTAAGGAGTAAGTATTTTAGGCTTTGTCGCTATACTACACTGTCTCTGCCATTGAGCACAGAAGCAGCTCCGAATAATGTGCAAACAGGCATGACTGGGTTCCAATAAAACTTCATTTGCTTACATTGAGACCACAGAATGTATTTGCTCCCCACGGAGGTGCAAGGTTGGAGAAAGAAACCATAAATCACCACCATGACTCGTGGAGGACCAACTACGTAGAAGGCATGGGCCAACTCCAGGGTGGCAAGCTGCACAGTAGCGAGTGGGAAATCAGAAAAGCTAGTAAGTAATGAGTTAACAAAATAATTTCAGTTGGCAATAAGCCAGCTGAAAGCAAGATAACTTGTGAAAGAATAATTTATAGTTAGCCAGGTATAATTTGTTGTGAGGGATTACAGGGTTTGGGATATGAACTCATGTTTTTGAGACCCATTTTTCTTCTCTGCTTTTTCTTTCATGTTCCTTATGATTTTAATATCCCTATCAAAACGTTGTTAGGCCCCTTCCCATTTCTAATAATGTTTACATATACCTCCATACTTTTAAATGTAAATCTTGGCAGAATTTTAGATATTTTATTAGAAAATTTTGTTATTTTTTTTTGTCAATCATGTCCAAACCTGCAATTCAGCACCTACCATCTTTCATGCCTTTTTAAAAAAAAATAAAAATTTTTAAAAATTTTCATTTTAATTCCAGTATAGTTAACAGTGCCACATTAGCTTTAGGTGTACAATATAGTGATTCAACAATTTTGAGGCACATTTTCCAAGGAGTCTGGCATTATCCCCTCAACCTCTGTGTCCTCATTTGTAAGTTCATTAATAGCAATACCTATCCGATAGGATTACCTGGAGGAATAAGGAAGATTTTGTGAACCAGTAGAACTCGCTACCATGTTCATCAGATCCTAGTGTCAGGGTTTGTTTTTGGTTTTTTTTAAGGTTGATTTATTTATTTTAGAGAGAGAGAAAGAGTGTGCATGAGTGGGGGGAGGGGCAAAGGGAGAAGGAGAGAGAGAATCCCAAGCCAACTCCAAGCTCAGCACAGAGCCCAACTCGGGGCTCGATCCCACGACCCTGAGATCACGACCTGAACCTATACCAAGAGTTGGAAGCTTAACCAACTGTACCACCCAGACACCCCAGGGTTGTTTCTGATGCTGTTTTTATCACCCATATATTTGTTATCCCTCACATTTTTTGACAATTTTGTTCCAAATCAGAGATTCTTGAACGATTCTGGGTGGACTATAGTTCTTGGTCTTTTTCCTATCTCCTCGAGAGAGGATTTCTCTAAGTCATTGGCAAGCTGAAGCTGCTCTCTTCATTTCAACTGAAACGAGAAACCAGTGTTTATGATCTACCCTGAACTCCTACCTGAGTATCTGTCATAGTCAGTTGCCAGTCCCATGGACTTGTTGATAACACATGAAAAAACCCAGCGTGAGCTGGTCTAGGCCCTCAGAGAAAGTGTGAAAAAGCTGAGAAATTGTTCTTGCTTATCAGAAGCTTTATGAACATCCATGGATGAAGCTGATGACTGACAAACTGAGTAATTAAACTCTATCACGTTCAGTCCTCTCTGATTCAGAATGACCACGTAAAATGTATATTGTTTCCACTTACCGGATGATTTCAGTAAGAGTCCACAGTTCTTAGAAACGCGAAATTGAAAGAGCAAGAAGAAAACACCGTAGCAGGTGACCCTTGCTGAGCCCTTCTAAGCCAGGAACTGTGCCAGTACATTGAATTCAACTCTTTCCCAAACCACACTATAAGCTACCACAACCTTCAGAGGTGGACAAATTCTCCCTTTACTGAGGAGGAAATAAAGACCTGGAGAAGCTTCCTCAAGGTCAGATCTGGCTGGTAAGTGGCAGAGGCAGAATTGAAGCAAAGATCTGCCTGCTTGAAAGCTAACACTCTGTTGACCAGAAAGTGGTCTCTAAAAGTTTTTTGATTGCTTATGTCAACCAATAGAAAAACAAACCATACAAAACAAAAGAACAACAGTTTTAAAAAATCACCCATACATACACATATAATTTATTTTCCATTATATATGTATATTCATTAACAAGTCAAGTCTCTGTTATGCTAATCTATATTGAGCAAATGATCAAACATTCACCAAAAAAGAAATGTAAAAAGGAGGCACTAAGAATAAATACAAATGGAAGAACGTCTATCTTCTTTCCTGACGTGAAGGGATTGCCACCTGCTTGGAATGATGTGTAAACTTTTGCAGACCACCACACTGGACCACCCGGGCGGGCCAAATAGACACATTAAGTCTAACATTATTTTGTCTCCCTGGTAAATCCAGTTTAATCTCTGCATGTGGCCCTGCCTACATAAGGCTTTATCTCTCAAGAATTCCAAATGAGGGCTGCATGCTCTGGTGAGGCTGCCTCAGGCTATAGGGAGCTGGCCCTCACTGGCGCAGGGCCTCAGCTCTCAGCAAATCAGTGGCATGAGAGTTAGGCTGCCACCCAGGGTGGAGCAGAGCCTCCCTCCAAGCTGCCCGGACCACTGCTGCAATGCACGTGCCCGCCCTAGTGGGGAGCTGGGTGGGTGCTCCTGGATGACCAAACGGTAGGCTCCGGCCATTGAAAAAACAAACTGCTTCTCCCAGCACACAAATATCTTGCTAATTAACAATTAGCCATCAAGGGAGAAGAGACGGAGGGGAACTAGGGATCTGAAATGGTCTCCTAAGAGACACGGAGGGGAAAAAAGCAGCACTTAACGGAAGCCAGATAGAAACTGGGAGCTGCCTCATTTGAGCAAGAAGTCTTGCGCTGTTTTTCTAAATGTTTTAGATTCAGCAAAGGGCCCCAATGCATTCGTCAAGTGCTTTACCCTTTAATTTTTAAATGCATTCAAATTTCAAGGGGAATTTAATCCGTATGTTTCTGGTTCTTTTACACTTAACTCATCAAAATGTTGTTCTTTAAGAGCTGTTTGATCTGTAAGGCTTATGAGCCTTTGTTATAAGCCTTTTCAAAACCTCTTTCCCCCTTTTGAATCAGCAAATGGAATTGTGCCAGTTGTGAATGGGATTTGAATAAAGAGAAGTCCAACTTTAGGATTAAATGCCAAACCTGAAGGGTGTCTGAGCGGACTCTGCAGAGACACACACCTGACCTTTTCATGATGCTGGGACCAACAGTGTCCTGGGTACGCTCGGCCCAGGGAGCAGTGTTGGGAAGAGCCCGCAGCAGAGCACCAGTGCGACTCACAGGGCACATGCTCCTACTAGAGCACCAGGAGAGGGAAGGGTCGGCCTTAGAAGCCGCCAGGCCATCCTTCCACTCGGTGACATCCGTGACACATAATGAGCCAGAGGCTTTTTAGTGCTTTATGTGCCTCATCTTCCTTAAGCCTCATCACCGCTCTATGAGGTAGGTGTGCAGGTAGTAAAACTTAGTGCGAATGAGCTTAGGATTTAGAATCAGTTGACCTGTGTTTGAATCCTAACGTTAGCATTTATAAGCTCTAGTGCGTTAGGAGAGCTCTGGAATACTCCCCAAATTGTGCCCCCAAGTGCTCTTGTTCCTGTCACTATTGTTGTGGATGGTGTGGTTGCTGATGTTGTCATCACTCTGCTATCTTATGGGGAAGCCATTTCTGTTGTTAGCTACTGTTGTTAGAAAGTTGTGCCTCTGTTTGTGTGTGTGTGTGTGTGTGTTTCTGTGTCCAAATCTCTGACAAGTCATTTAGTTCTAAAATAGAGTTAGACCAACCCCTCTTCTGAGTGGCAGGTCTTCACACACTGGAAGACAATTACTATAGGCACCCAAACTTCTTTTTTCCAGATTCAGACGCATACCTGATGTGCACTTCCTCATAGAGACCTGCTTCCTGCCTTCTGTCTTTTCCCCGGGTGCACCGTCTTGACACACTGGAGCGAGCACAGTGTTTTAGATGGGGTCTGACTGGTATGAAGCGCGATGGCGCTTTGCTCGCTTTTGTATTTTACACCCTGACAAATATGGTCTAATCCTTTCATTTGGGAAGTCCCATCACTCCTTTTTTTTCCCATCTAGAAATGATGTTAATAATAGAGTTTCTTATACATGAACCATTTTTCTGGCAGTTCATCCTCTCCTCTACTTCTGCAGTTGATTTTTTTGTTGTGAAATATAGTGCTTTCTTATGGATCCTGCTGAATTTGTAAAAGTGATTAGAGATTCAATGGGAAAACACATATTGTATTGAGTATTTAGATGTTAAGACATGGTCCAACAGGAAGAGTTTCAGGAATTCATATATTAACTACATTCAGAGCCTCCAGATCCCAAGCCTTCAGAGGTTCATTGTGATGGGTCGTTGTGAAGCTCAGGTAAGTAAGTTTTATCCTGGAAGAAAGCTGAAAAAAATCGATTGCCTTTGGCCCTCCCATTGGGTAAGCAACTGAGAGCGAGCTTACAGTGTGTTTAGGACATCTTTTAATTCACCAAGTGACTAAATGTACAGTCACTGTAAGCAGGCGTCCACCAGCTGGACTGCCTTTCAAAGAACAGACAGGACTCATCTACCTTATCCTGGTATTGACATCCCATGCCAAAAAGATCATCACTGGGTTTGAGCATTTGCACGGAATCCTCAGCAGCCAAGAGTAGGCAGCTCTGCTTGATTAAGGCACTTCTGTCTTCCCGGTCAAGGGGAGCACTTTGCCCATTGCTGGCCACTGGGCTAAAATGGCTAGGCCCAGGGAATGACTGGTCCTGCCAGTGATTCTGGCCATCTTTCCATTTACCTTTTACGTGTACTTCATCTCTGTCCTCTTGGGTTTTGTCAGACCCTGTAAGCTTCAATTGCCTATTCTGCCTGCGAGCTGGGCAGTCCCTACAGGTCCTTACTTAACCTGAGAGCTTTTCAGATACATCTCCATGGAAATTTCTTCTCTTGCTAACAGTCCTTGGTTTGGATTTTAATCTCAGAAAACTGTGAATGTACTTGTTTCGTATGATGTTTTTCTGAGAGGTTGCATGGAGAGCTAATAGGTAGCTTATGACAAGTGGGAATGCAGAGAATTGATTAAGCAACAGGACCTGCATTCTTAATAGGCACCTGGCCCAGCACTAGACAGAAAAATGCAAAACTTTAAGGGGCGGTCGCCTGTCCTCCACCCAGCCCTGATGACTATGTAACATGGTGGAGGGACACACTTTATGTCTGGAAGTAATAGAAAGGTATAGGAGAATAAGCAAGTGGATGCTAAAGAATGTGCTCCTGGCTGTAAATACTATGGTCACTGAAATGAGGAAGAGCAAACTATAGGCCAGAAGAGTCCAGAAGACAAGACAGGATCTGGGCTTCTCAGGTGGATAGGATTTAGTTGGTACAGGAAATGGTGAGATTTGGGGATAAGGATGGATCATTGGGAAATCATCCTGTACATGGAAACCAAAGCACACACACACATACACAACACAGAAACTACAAGCCAACAGCATTTCATTTTCACTTAATTTGCTAATAACTAAAAGCTACATAACTGCTATTGCCAACAGTGATGTACATAGGCATTTTTCTCGTAAGACCTTCTTTCACTTCCCAACAGGATGAACACTATCCATTTTGAAAGACAGAGTAGCTCTTTAAGCCTACTAACACTTGTCTAAAGTAACATTCAGAATAACCTTCCAAGTAGTGCACAGAGTATCTCAGCAACTGACACACAGAAGGTGAAAAGCACCTATATTACTTAGAGTTTCTAGAGCCCTTATTGTGTGCTAAGCTCGTTCTCTCCCCCTCTCTCTGTCTCTGTCTCTATATACCTGTGTGTGTGTGTAGTTTCATGTAATCTCCATAACAACATCTGAGGGTAGGCGACATTATTAATCCCATTCACAGAGACATGAGGCACTGAGAGATTGAGGGTAGCACATTAATAAATAATATGGTGAGGCTGTGAACCAGGCATTCAGACTCCAGGATAAGGCAAACATTTAGACTGTGCTATATGTCTTAAAATTGTCTGAATCTGCAGAGCAGTTGACCCTTCCCAGGGGTTGTTTCTGTTGTCCTTCACACCCTTCCCATGGCAAAGAGAGTATTGCCTCCTTAGGAAAACCGAGGCAAAGAGAAGGTTTCTCCTGAGGGTGACAGTCTTCCTCTGCTCAGACCTGCATCATGGCACGTTTGGTGATGACTCAGCAAACACTGCCCTTTGAGTGTTTTTACCTTCCCATCTGTAGCGAGTTTCATTCACGTTCCTTCCATTTTGGCTTTCCATCCATGTTTCTCCTCTGAAGTTCATGATCATGCCCAGATTCCTCAGCTTCTTAATCACTGGATTGGCTATCCTGTACCTTGACCACAACCTCCTGGCCTATCTCAGCTTGCTTGTTCGGTTATTTCTCTTCTTTGACCTCATTGAAACCTAATGCTCTTTGAACACATCATTTTTCTCTCAACCTCTAGATTCATCCTTTCTTCACTTCCTTCCCCATCTAGCCTTGATGTAGCCATCCATGGCTTCATCTGCTGTCACTGTTATCCTCCATGTCATTATCCCACCACCTTTGTGTCACACTATCCTGGCAAAATACAACTCAAGAAAAAGTTAGGTCATTAGAGCTTACACTGGGTGCTGCTGGAGAAAAACCATAAGGCTCTTTATAGTGGTGATGTCTCCATAAATGCTTGATCTCTAACCTCACCCCAATTGCACGAAAAACCTGGCAATTCCGTCTCCCATTCTCCACAGTGACCATCTTCGGTCTTCTCCATAATGCTTAGCCCTTCTAATCCTGCTTTTCTCTCCTCTTCCCGGAGATTACATTGCCCCTAACTTGGCCTTTCTTCCTTTGCTGAATTTATTTTAAGACTCAGCTTAAACATCATTTTTTGTTAGAGAGGTTTCTCCTAATACCTACATCTTCTCATAATTTCCTAATCCTACCAATTGTAACGCATGCCACCTGTTTTATTAGTTGTTTAACTTTAGCATTCTCTGTAAGTTTCAAGAGGTCAGAATGTGTGCGCTGCATCCTCAGTGAGTATATACTTCCGTAGGTGCCTAATAAATATTTGTTGAAAAATTGATGAATGAGCAAATCAGTGAATGAGAAAAAAGTACACATATGCCATCACGTAAGAACTTTCATAACCTCTTGCCATTGAAACTGTGAGTCCTCCTTCCTTTCCATCTTCTGTCCTCTTACAAATGAAGTTGCTCCCCTCCCACCTGAAGCTCCATCTTCCAGTGATGCTGTGGCCTTGTTTACCCCATCTTCTTGGCTCCCTTGTTTTATAACTCTCCTTGTCTTTCCTGTACCTTTCATCTCATTGTTTCTCTTCAGCATTTAAACGTGATCAAATCTATTTTGTACTTAAAATAAAACCTTTTTTCTTGATCCCGTGTCCAGCTTCTGTTTTGTCTCTTCCTAATAAGCATTGTTTACACTTGACATCTCTAATTCTTCAGCTCATCTTCAGTCCTCACTGTACCTAACCTCTGCTCCCACCATTCCACTGAAACTGTGTTCTTTGTGGCCATACTCCCTGTGACAGTATGGAAATGTTGGTGTCTCCATGAGGTTAATTGCTGAGTCCATCCTTTCTCCTGGGCTTCAGTACCATCTATATGCTGATAACTCCCTAATCAATAGTTTCAGTCTGTTCTCTCCCCTGACCCTCAATCAGTGTCCTCTGGACATCTCCATGTAGAGACCCACAGACACCTCAGACTCAGCAGGTCCAAACTGAGTGCATTACCTTTCTCCCCATCTCACTTTTCATGAAGTTATCCCCTCTAGAAGATGAAGTCAGAAGCCTTGGGATCATCCCAACTCTTCTGTCACTGCTTCTCAAAGCTAGTTTGAAGTTGGCTACTTCTCTCTGTTCCCAACACCACTTGGCTAATTCATTCTGCCTTGAACTCTCACTGGGATTACTGTAGCCAGCCCCTAACTGACCTTCCCCACCTCAGGCTGGGCCAGATACAATTTATTCCCCATGTACAGTCAGAGAGAACCTTGGGAATGGAGGTCTGATTCTCTTCTATCCTTCCCCTGTTTAGAACTTTACATTGGTTTTCTTCTTATGTTCAGAATGAAGTCCCACCTCCTTAACTTGGCTTTCAGGGCCTTAATTCTTTCACCATGTGATGTCTTCTTGCCTCTCCCTTCCACTCTCATGTCCTTACCCATGCTATCCCTTCTAGCGTATTTCCTACAACCCACATTCTGTTCTCTGGCAACACGGAACTGATACCAGCTTCCTTCTTTGCTCTGTCTTGCCTCTGGACCTTTGTGCACGCTGGTCCTTCTGCCTGGGATACTGATCAGAGGTCTGCTGTAGTAGCACATGCTTACTGAGCCCACGTGTTGCTCTTCCAGAGAGCACAGTGCACTAGAAAGAACACAAGATTTGGAAACCAGAGACTGGCTTACCAATTTATTCTTCCATCTATCTCTCTGGCCATCCCACAGATATTGGATCAAGCATTCTTCTCCTTCCTTCTGCCAAAACACATTTCAGAAAACTGTGAATCGTGACCAGTCCCACCAGAGCCGAAGCTGTCTCCTACTAGTCTTCATGCTGCATCTTAGTTATCAGCTACTCCAGAGACCCCTTCTTAACACACACACACACCTCTCTTTTTAGAAGTTGCGTTGTACCCTGAGCTTCACCCATCATAGCAGCTTCTTTCAATTAACAAATATGTATCAAATGCTGGTCTTGTACCAGGCATTGCACTAGGCACTGGTCACACTATAAATTGCTCCTATACTTGTCTGTATCCTCAGTAGAATGGTATGCCCCATGAGGGCTGTGATAATGAACATTTCACAGTTGTGTTATACCCGTAACTAGCACGACTCCTGGATTATGGTAGATTATCAAGAAAGTATTGGTCGGCTGGCTGGCTGGGTAGAAAGATGGAGGAGTAAGTTGGTAGGCCTGATCTCTGATTACCGTGTGCTCCTCCTGGTCCACCATGCTCTCCGTGGGCTCAGGAGGCCTGTGTTACGAGGACAGATCTTCTGATACCCAGTAGGGGGCACCAGGTGTTCTAGGTGGGGCAGGACTTATGCCCCCTACTCCGGTGTCTCTCTCTGTCATTTCTCCCCATGAGTGTCTCAGCCCTTAAAGATCTTAGTCCCTCTCTTTAGGAAGGCCCCCAAAGTAGTTTAGGGTGCCCCATATCTGAGGGATGGGGCTGGGTTAGGAAGGGCTGAATTATTTGGTTAGAATTTATCAATCCGTTCAGGGCTCTGGACTCCTTGTGTTGGTAAATAGAGGCCCCTTTCAGTTTAAGAGCAGCAGGCTTTCCTCCTCTTTTATTGTGATGATTATTATTATTTTTGTGGTTCCCATGGAAACTACCAGAGTGAGAGAACAGAGAAGTCAGGGAGGTTAAAGTGATGAGGCGGCCCCCACATGTTTAAGAAGACCGAGTGTGTCTGTGTGCGTTTGCGTCTGTGTACGTGCATGCGCCGTGCTCACTTTGTTCTCCAGCACACCGCTGGGTCAGGGGAAATTGTGATGTTTATTCACGGCATTTGTTACAATCGGGCTCAACAAGGAGACAACTATCAGCTTTGCGCAATTAGGGAGGCTTTGTAATGACAGCTCCATCAGATTAATAGCAGGGGGAGGGAAGGCAGAGATGGAGACATTCAGAACATGAGCCAGAGGAGCGTTAGAGAAGGAGATAGAACTCAGAAATAGAATCACTGGCTGGGCAGCATTCCCCTCTTGTGTTCCTCAGAGCAGGATGCTCTGGGTGCCTCCCATTTGGCTTTAATGGGGCATGGGAAAGGCAGCTGCCTGGCAGGCCTGGGAGTCCCTGGACTCTGCATCGGCTGTTCTCACGGTTGCTTCTCCCTGCCTCTGCCATCCCCTACCTGATCTGGGGGGTGGAAGAAGAGCCAGCCTGGGGTCCCTTTTCAGAATGGTCAAGCAAAGCACTAACATCTCGAGCCACCAGGAGACGGTCACAAAGAGGTCCCCTTGCAAGGGAACACATCCCCCACCATCTTCCTTGCGGCTCTGGTGGGACTGGTCACGCTTGGTACCACTGCGGCCACGGTGATCGGGATGGCCATGATGGTGTAGGCAATATCTCAACCACAGAAGGCAAAGAAAGAAACAGACTTGAAATCCCTGAACTGAAGGTCATTCCTTCTGATTGGCATTTGAGTAAAGAACCCAAAAGACAAGAGCCAGAGAGGGCGCGCCTGTCCCAGAGGCCCCCTGTCCACTTCAACCGGTGTTCCCATTCGATCATGTGCTCTTGTGTCTGAAAAAGAAGGGCCTCTCTCTCCTGTCATCCTCGCGCCTGGGGATGGCCAGGGGTCTGACTCTCACGACTGCGGTTTCATGTGCCACTTTCAGGCCTTCCGCCAGCACTTTATTGCTAAGCAAGGCCATTGTAGAGGATTCACGTTAGAAACTGAGGAGACCTGGGTGCCTGGGTGGCTCAGTCGTTAAGCGTCTGCCTTCGGCTCAGGTCATGATCCCAGGGTCCTGGGATCAAGCCCCTCATCGGGCTCCCTGCTCCGCAGGAAGCCTGCTTCTCCCTCTCCCATTCCCCCTGCTCATGTTCCCTCTCTCACTGTGTCTCTGTCAAATAAATAAATAAAATCTTAAAAAAAAAAAAAAAAGAAACTAAGGAAACCTCATCAGCTCAGGCCACTTAAGGACTGCTCTGAGAGGAGCCCGTGTGGCCCCAGTCCTGTCATGTGAGCAGGAGCACCCACACTGGACTCAACCTGAGCTAGAGACTCTTCTTTTATGCCAGCCATTGAAATGGTTGAGCTTACTACTATCCTAACTAATGCAGCAGCTCCCTGGACAGTGGGAGGCGGTGTTTTGTCACTTCCTAGCCCCTCCCTATTGTCTTGTCCGCCCCCTTCATTTGCCATAGCTCCTCTGTGACAAAGAGCAGTCTAGCCCGAGGGACAGAGCCCATCTCACTTCCTGCTCCTCCTCCTCCTTCAATACCACTGCCAGACACTTGCCGTCTTAACTTTTAGGCTTTTTTTTTTCCTTTTTTTTTTCCCCCCGAATGATTTTTTTTTTCTTTTTGACCAGCAGCCTTGATTGCAAGGAGCAACTCAGTTACACATTACCAGAGTAACAGAGTGTGTTGTAATTGGCCGGGAATCGGTCTTGAAATGTCAAGGAAAGATTTATTTCCTAGTGCAACCTCTCTAGGTGCTAATTTTGCTATAGGCTGCTGGATAATGGTTCCCGCTCACAATGGGCGAGAGTTCCTAATCAGAATACAGGGCTGTAATTGGGTTGAAGGGATTTTAAATCATTAAAGTTGCATTTAGAAAGGGGAATAGAAATAGAACCCCAAGATTGAATGACTCACTTAGTATTTAATGAGGGAGTCATGGAGTATTACTTATAATATTCTCTTAATGACCTTACAAGCGATGTAACTTCCCCCGCCCTCCAGGGTCTATTCACAAGGCACAATTCTGCAGTCTCGGATCCAACACTGTGGAGCAATTAATTACTGACCCATCAAGGAGCAATCAGGCTCTGCTCGGCCAGCAGAAGCTCTGAACTCTTTCCTCACTGTCTCCTCAGTCTTCATCTCCCTGACCTCCTGGTTCTAGGGCCACCAGGAGGGGAGTTGACATTTACCAAGCCATAAATCATCATGCAGTTGGTGAAAAGCCAGCTTGCCAGGAGAGCGATAGGGTACCAAAAAGTTCTATGTGGAAGGTCCAGAGGAGGGGGCATCAGAAGGAAGATGGAAGGTTCTTGGGAGTGCAAGGTCTCCCGGACTCAGGCTATTCTCCGGTGTTTCCATAGGGGCTGGAATGTGCTAGTTTTTCCAGTCTCCATCACTAGTTGGGTTCTCTCAGTGCTGGTCTCCCTATTCCTGAGAAACACTCTACTAGCCACCAGTGTTCAGAGACCCACCAGAGTAATGGATAGAGAACAGACTGGAGTCCTTATAGATCAGGCCCTGCCTCTTTTGAGTCAGGCGACCTCAGGCATGTTACTATGTCGGGCACATAGTGGGCACTGAGCAGATGGTAGCTGCCTTTCATGGGATGGTGACCAAGGGTCACCAGCGTTGGCTCACTAAATGTATTTCACATGGTGTAAATCTCCAGCTCTTACTTTTGGGTTTTATCTCCCGGTAGATCTGCAAGGCCTCCCCCCAGATGATAAATGGAATTCCCCATAAGGGGAATTTGTACAATTTAGGTTGTAGAGGGTCAGCTTACAGCATATGTACCTGTTCCTTCTTCAGGTTCAGCAAGGGGCCCCACCCTCCGGAGAGAGCATGCGCATGCTGTGTGTGTGTGTATGTGTGTGTGTGTGTGCATGCTGGCTGTGTCATTGATAACAGCTCCCTCCTGCTGGGGACACAGAGATTGGACATAAATCTCTTGTAGAGTGACCTGTCTGAATGAGTCTGGAGTCAGAGGATCCTGACTCAGCTTCTCTTGGCCGCCGACTCCATGTCAGCCCTGCTGCTGAGAACGTGCTTGTCATGTTCACGGGTGACCAGCACATTCCTGCATGACAGTGACTTTGGATGCTAAATGGTCAGTAATGCCACTTGTTCCTTCATGAGTGAAGCCTGTAGGGAAATGCCTTTGTCCCTTTAAGTACTTAAAACCAAGTCTATGCGTTTCTTTTATGCTTTAGCTGTAATTCCTATTGGCTTGACATAGCAAGTGAGTGAATGACACTGGCATGCACTTTCAGATCAGGCCAGTCTGGGCACGATTTTCTATTTGAGAATGTCTATGGGTCTTAGCCCTGGGGGGAAGAGGGCCTCCAAATACACATGTGAGAAGAATGACTTCATAGGTAATACATATGGTTTTTCTCCTTAAAATTAGTCTTCGATTTTTACTTGGGTAATTGTGAAGAGGCCCATCCCCCTTCAAGGGTCAAGACGGAAATGAGGCTGACATCAGTTGAGTTCCTCCTAATGGACAGATGGTAGGCTGCTTGTTGTACAGAAGGGAGCTTGTTTGCTGTGCTCTTTGTGCAGTTGAGTCAAGCTTTACACTGCTGCATAGACTTGCCTACAGCCCCAATTTTTCCCTCTACCCGTTCCCCCTTTGTCCAACTAATACAAAGAAAGATGGGGCAAATATCATGTTCTGTTTGTTATCTTGCATATCCATTGAGCCCATTAGAAAGAAATGTGTCATGATTTGGAAAGTGAAAACAGCTAGGATACTCTTTAATTATGAGGTGTTGGCTGATTTAAATTTAGTAACTGTGAAAACATCAGGAGTTATACTGGTAGTTGACCAAAAATTAAAAATGATAATAATGCCTGCTTCCTACAAATCAAAGACAAAACAATGTAACATTGTGGGTGAAAGAACATGCATTAATTTATGCATTTAATCTCTTCCCCCCCAAATTGTGACTCATTTATAAGAAATCAAATAATGTCTTAAATGCAAAGAGGTGGTCCATTATTTTAAGGACTCCTATGGAGACTATTTGGTGCAAAGATTCTTTGCCATCACAACCACCTCCATTAGGTCATCCATTCTGAAATTTCCAGTGTCTGTTCCTTTCTTTTAAAGAGGACCACCTCTGTGCATGATGAACTAGAGGATTAGAAATTCTCTTCATGGGCTGCACTTGTTACCCAGATGCTAGAATTACTGAGACTTGCGCTCCAGACCACACACCTCAGTTGTTCCCAGAAGATGGCGCTTTTCTGACTAATGCTATTACTGTGGCTGTGGCTTTTCAATCTTCTATTTCAGTTCTAGCCACAGGTGACAGCTAGCCTATATGGTACCTTTTAAGAAGTAGAAAACATGCTGTAGTGGGCTAACATATCCCACAAGTGCAAGGCTTGTTAAACCTATAACATCTTTGTGCAGATTAGATCAGGAGATGTAACCCCAACTTGGGGCCATATCTGAATTTTAGCCCTTCGTGTACCCCTTGGCCAGACTCCTTTGTGCAGTGAACAACCTGTGCAACGTGTACAGGGAGCTCTGCTCTCCTACAGTCCCAACTGTTTTGATCACAACCAGAGCAATGTCCGAAGGATCTGCTAACTATTCACATGAACTTTATGTTTATATTTAGTCAGAACGATAGTTTTGTCTTCTTTATAAAAGCAGCAAATCCCCAGAAGCTAGTCAGGAGCACCAGATGTTTACTGCCTGCAGAAGCTGCTGCTTATCTCCTTGTAACAACCTGCCTTTTAGAGATCATGTCTTAATTAACTCCATGTTATCGAAACTGAAATTGTAGCAACATTGTAAAATCAAATTGTAAATGAAAGATAAAGGGGAAAGAGCTCTGCTGACCAGAGAACAGAGCATGGAACTCTCTCCTGAGCCGGCTGTTAGGCTGCAAGCTGGCTGTTGGCGGTCCGCTGAGATTCAGAATAATCAAATCATATTTTGTTCCATTTGGAAGGAATCTTAGAGCTCTTCTAATCCAGTGACTTTCAGGTATGTTTTTTTAATTTCATGACATACAACTTATTCTTATAATGCTCAATAAACTGCTATTTTCTATTCTCTCCTATTCATTTCATTAAAAAAAATACCTGCTAGTTAAAAATCATCCAGTTGCCTTCATGACCCACTATGGATTGACAACATGAAGACTGCAAAACAGTGATCTAGCCCAGTTCCTAAATTTTGAAGTTCAGGATTAAGGGCCAAAGAGGTGGAGTGACTTGTTCGGGGTAAATTATCAGGGGCAAGGCTTGTTAAATCCATGTCTACAAATTTTTCCCAGTAGCCCCATGCCTGCCATGTACTGAACCCTGTCACTGCGGGAGACCCACTCCAAGGAGAGGAACTCAGGTTGAGACATCAATGAGCTGCCCTTCGTGGAGACAGCTGCTTTCTCATATAAAGAGTCTGAGTAAAAACCCCTGGTACTTGGTGCACTGGTCTGGGTTCCCACGCTGAAGCAGTTGGAAGTATAAGATCATAACCACCAGCTCTCACTGTGCCTACTTCGCCACCCCCCTCCCTCTTTTCCCCGTGCACTCACATTGCACCAACTAATCTGGGTCCTACTCCCCTCCACTGGAGCTGCTGCTTCCAAGCCACTGGACTGAACTGGTAAAAGAGGCCGCCTTGGGGAGACTAGGACTCCAAATTAAAGAAAAAAAAAGAAGAAGAAAGCACTTGGGATATTATGACAGATGTTTCTTCATTTCTCTGCCTGTGTTGGCACACATTTAATGTAATAAAAGAAGTTTTCCGAATGAAAGCCTCCTGGTTGATAACCACACCCACGGCTTAATCTCCATCACTCTTGGAAGCAATCGGTGGACCCAAACAGAGTTTATTTAGTACCTTTTTATAATATTGATGGGCATCATTGATAAAGTATGCATTTGGTCTCGTTGTCCCAGAGAGGGGATTGATTTGGAAGTAGGTTAGCCGACACTCACAATGCTGCAGTCAGGGGCAGGCAGGGAGTGAGTCAGGGATGAGGGGGTGAGGTGGCCCAAATAGTAGAGGAGATTGAGTTTGTATGACGCCAGCCTCCTTTGAGCTGCACCCAGGAGCACATGCTTCTGTGACCGTTCAACTCCAATGTACGGAACGGAGTGCGGGGGGCAAGGGATCTCCACTAACTTCTTATGACTGCATTGCCTCATTTCCTGTTGCCCGGGCATGTGGGCACCAACTGACTTGAATGGCTGCATTCATAGAAGCACAACATTCTCCCGCAAAAGGGGGGCGGCTGTGGCTGCCTTGGGTTAGCTTCATTCTCTGTGCTGAGGGAATCTCCTCCTTTCTTCCCTTGGAGGGTTCACGCCCACCCCGCCCCCTCACAGACGCGTGCAGACGCCGAGCCCCGTGGAGATACCGGAGGTGAGCTATCAGCTGTGATTTAATGAAGAGTATCACTGTCAGATTTTACAAAATGGAATTTCATCCGATGCTGAAGGAAGACGTCTGCATAGAAACTACAGAAGGAAATTTGACAGCTTTTTCAATCCAGTTATCAAAGCATTTGCAGTTCAAAGCAGGTGAAACAATAATGTAATCTTAGCACTGAATGCTCATTTGTATCTGAGTGTTTCAATAAATAAAATGGTGGGGGGAAGGAAAACAGACCTGTTGTCTCCAATCCACGAAATTTAATATCCAGAGTATTGACTGACAGCTTTTTATCACCATAATTAGTATAGATTGTTCCTGAGGCCATTGATCAATCTTCCCTACCTCTATGGACTTGAGCTTCTGTTTTCTTCCTCTCTTGCCCTCCCCACCTTTTATTTTAATATTGATCCCGCCAGTTGCATTCCACCACAGGAGGCTGCTCACTTAGACAAAAGAAACCTCAGGGCCAGCAGAACCAGCAGAGTAGCCACCATTCCTAAGTGGGGTTCTACCTCTGACGTCACTCGGCCTCCTCCTCTATGCTCCTGTGGCCGGATTCCTGGGTCCCGTGACCTTCCGCTCCTCTGATGGGACCCCGCACACTGCCCCTCCCATTAGGTGGGAGCTACATGAAGATAAGCCACCGAGCCAGTGGTCAGTAGCTCCTTTTCGGCTAGACTGATGAACCCAGCCGTGTGTTTGTGTGTGTGTGTGTGTGTCCATGCACATAATTTGTTCCATCTGATGCAGACCAGAATCCCAAGACCTTCTTATTTCTCACCAAGTTTTTCCAATTTGATATCCCAATTGTATTTCCTCTCTGCTATGTCTTTCTAGCTCTGTCCCCCTATCAACAGTGATAGAGTCCTATTCCTCACTAGCTCTTCCCTTACTCTCTGGTCTCCTGTCTCCTATCCCGTCTTGACTGACCTCAGCCATCCATCCTAAAACCCTCCATACAGACAGCAGGTAGGTTAATGTAAAATACACTTTATTATTCCTTTTGAGTGTTTCTCTTCACACAAAGCTTTTTTTAAAAAGATTTTATTTATTTATTTTAGAGACAGAGAGCATGAGTGGGGGGAGGAACAGAGGGAGAGGGACAAGCAGACTCCACAATGAGAGAGGAACCCAATGCGGGGCTCGTTCTCAGGACCCTGAGATCATGACCTGAGCTGAAACTAAGAGTCAGATGCTTCACTGACTGAGCCACCCAGGCACGCTTGTTACACAAAGCTTTCTATAACCTGGTCCCTCCTTACCTCAAAGTCCCATCCCCCCTCCCCCAACCCCTGTTGGTACTTCACACTCTGGAAAGAACTGCCTAGAGTTCTTCTTACTTATCACCTTTCTCGCACCTCAGAGTCTTTGCTCAGTTGTTAATTTTGCCTATCATAGCCTTTCTATCTGTTTTCTCCTTGACGATTCTTTCTCATCCCTCAGGAATGAGCTCAGATGGCATCTCTTTCAGGAAGCTTTCTTCTAGCCCCCAGAGTACTCTAAGTATGTCTTCTTTCTGTCATCTGAGATTCTTGTGGAATATGCATACATTTTCTTTTTTATGCATCTCTATCTCATAGAAGGTAAACCCCTTGGGGACAGGGACTGTGTATTTTTCTTTGTTCTATCCCCAATGCGAGGAAAAACACCAGGTACCCAGAATGTGTGTGTGTGTGTGTGTGTGTGTGTGTTTTAATACTAGAAATAAGTATCTCTATGAAGAGAATCAGTGGACCCCTGAGAGCTGGTGCTTCTTCTGTGTCAAACAGGGTATGTTCCTAGTGCATGTAACGTGCTGGGCCCTAGAGCTGTACCATGAACCAGAGCTAGGTAGAGCCTTACTTACTCTCAGGATGGAGAGAAGACGTGGGAAATGACCCTTCTGCAGCTAAGGAAATAACGAGGTATATTTCTCTGACCACCAAGAATCCAGTGTTGCAGACTGGGTAGGTTGCATAGTTTGAAAGAGTTGGGCAGCCTACACGTTGAAACGACGAGTTCTCTCTCACTGGCTTTCCTAATGGAATTTGTCTCTGTCCCACTTTGCAGTGAAGATCACACCATCAGTGTCACTTTTCTGAAGGACATTTCCTAAGGAGAACAAGTGTCAGGTGTTTCCACGGGTGTCCAAGTGAGCCCTCATGGACTAGCATGCCTTCCATGCTGAGAGCCAACCCCTCATCCCCAAGTCTGCCTAGCTGTGTGCAGCCTGTCTTCCCCATATCCCTGGCACAGCAGCCCGGCCCCTTACAGGTGTCTATGCACATCATATGCCTCGTGTTGAGGCATTAAACTAAGTACAACTCTCATCCCTTACTGAGCACAACAGAGCCAAATTGGACTGTAAAGGCCACATGTTTCTGAGAGCCCCAGAGAGCCTGTGGCATCTACAATGCAAATTGGCCCCATAGAAAGCAAAACAGTGCCAGGGCTGGCCCTCATTTCATCCCCATCATGCCTATTGTGGAACATCAGCAGCAGATGTTTCTGGAGGTGACCCTCAGATGCACGTGGGCACACACAGCACCTCCTCCTCAGCCGCCTCTATCCAGGCTTCTGTAAGACAGATTTGACAGACTGATACCAATTGGCACATCTTCCCTGCCAGATTGGAATCGGGCCCTTCTACCGTCTTTGGGGTCCATTGTGCCTTCAAGGAAAACATACAGAGGAATGTGATTCTCAGCTGCACAGCCAATTTTCCCTTTGCTACTATGCTGGCATTTCTAATCTCGGACATTTTGTTGCTGCAGAGAGCACGTAACTACCAATGCAATCTCTAGTTTAGGAGCTTTGATATTTGCAGGCACGTGGACGTGCCTTTTTATGTTCGTACACTTGGTCTGCTTAATTCATCTTAAAGCAAAACTATTAAATGAGCTTCAGACACTATTGTTACATTCCTCCCAGTTAAGTTATATAGGGCTGGCGAGGGGTGGCAAAGATTAAGGAACATACCTACTCTCTTTCTCCATCCAAGTTTTCTGTGGCTTCTACATGCATGAACTGTAGCCTGGAAAGAAATGTCAATACTCAAATTTTGCTTCCTGGGCCCATGTCCTGACTACACCACTGACTGCTTGTGAATTTAGGGAAGACAGTTTAATTTTTCTGAGATTTCGTCTCCTCACCTCTTTCCAGGTTGGTGTGAAGGTTAAACAAGGTAAGGGGCTTGAAGCAGGCTAGCACAGAGCCTGATACCCATTAGAAGTCAATACATGCATTTCCCTGCCTTACCCAAGCTAGTGTCCCTTCACGGGCAGATCCTCATCCCACAGAGCCTTTGAATGCCGTTTATTAATAATGCAATCCCATTTTATGTCATGCCTATAATGTACACACACACAAGTGTATGTATGCTATTTAGGAACCTGTGCAAGGATATGCACCACATGTTTTTTTATTTTTATTTTAATTTTTTTATTCTTATGTTAATCCCCATACATTACATCATTAGTTTTAGATGGAGTGTTCCATGATTCATTGTTTGTGCATAACACCCAGTGCTCCATGCAGAATGTGCCCTCCTCAATACCCATCACCAGGCTAACCCATCCTCCCACCACCATCCCCTCTAGAACCCTCAGTTTGTTTTTCAGAGTCCATCGTCTCTCATGGTTCGTCTACCCCTCCAATTTCCCCCCCTTCATTCTTCCCCTCCTGCTACCTTCTTCTTCTTCTTTTTTTTTTCTTAACATATATTGCATTATTTGTTTCAGAGGTACAGATCTGAGATTCAACAGTCTTGCACAATTCACAGCGCTTACCAGAGCACATACCCTCCCCAGTGTCTATTACCCAGTCACCCCCTCCCTTGCACCCTACCCTCCACTCCAGCAACCCTCAGTTTGTTTCCTGAGATTAAGAATTCCTCATATCAGTGAGGTCATATAATACATGTCTTTCTCTGTTTGACTTATTTCGCTCAACATAATACCCTCCAGTTCCATCCACATTGTTGCAAATGGCAAGACTTCATTCCTTTTGATGGCTGCATAATATTCCATTGTGTATATATATACCGCATCTTCTTTATCCATTCATCTGTCGATGGACATCTTGGCTCTTTCCACAGATTGGCTATTGTGGACATTGCTGCTATAAACATCAGGGTGCACATACCCTTTCGGATCCCTACTTTTGTATCTTTGGGGTAAATACCCAGTAGTGCAATTGCTGGATCATATGGTAGCTCTATTTTCAACTTTTTGAGGAACCTCCATGCTGTTTTCCAGAGTGGCTGCACCAGCTTGCATTCCCACCAACAGTGTAGGAGGGTTCCCCTTTCTCCGCATCCCCGCCAACATCTGTCGTTTCCTGACTTGTTAATTTTAGCCATTCTGACTGGTGTGAGGTGGTATCTCATTGAGGTTTTGATTTGGATTTCCCTGATGCCGAGTGATGTTGAGCACTTTTTCATGTGTCTGTTGGCCATCTGGATGTCTTCTTTGGAAAAATGTCTGTTCATGTCTTCTGCCCATTTCTTGATTGGATTCTTTGTTCTTTGGGTGTTGAGTTTGATGAGTTCTTTATAGATTTTGGATACTAGCCCTTTATCTGATAGGTCATTTGCAAATATCTTCTCCCATTCTGTCGGTTGTCTTTGGTTTTGTTGACTGTTTCCTTGGCTTTGCAAAAGCTTTTTATCTTGATGAAGTCCCAATAGTTCATTTTTGCCCTTGCTTCCCTTGCCTTTGGCGATGTTTCTAGGAAGAAGTTGCTTCAGCTGAGGTCAAAGAGGTTGCTGCCTGTGTTCTCCTCTAGGATTTTGATGGACTCCTGTCTGACATTGAGGTCCTTCAACCATTTGGAGTCTATTTTTGTGTGTGGTGTAAGGAAAACGTCCAGTTTCGTTCTTCTGCACGTGGCTATCCAATTTTCCCAACACCATCTGTTGAAAAGACTGTCTTTGTTCCATTGGACATTCTTTCCTGCTTTGTCAAAGATTAGTTGACCATAGAGTTGAGGGTCCCTTTCTGGGCTCTCTATTCTGTTCCATTGATCTATGTGTCTGTTTTTGTGCCAGTACCATGCTGTCTTGATGATGAGAGCCTTGTAATAGAGCTGGAAGTCTGGAATTGTGATGCCGCCAGCTTTGCTTTTCTTTTTCAATAGTCCTCTGGCTATGCAGGGTCTTTTCTGGTTCCATACAAATTTTAGGATTCTTTGTTCCATTTCTTTGAAAAAAGTGGATGGTATTTTGATGGACATTGCATTGAATGTGTAGATTGCTCTAGGTAGCATTGACATCTTCACAATATTTGTTCTTCCAATCCATGAGCATGGAACGTTTTTCCATTTCTTTGTGTCTTCCTCAATTTCTTTCATGAGTATTTTATAGTTTTCTGAGTGCAGATCCTTTGCCTCTTTGGTTAGATTTATTCCTAGGTATCTTATGGTTTTGGGTGCAATTGTAAATGGGATCGACTCCTTAATTTCTCTTTCTTCTGTCTTGTTGTTGGTGTATAGGAATGCCACTGACTTCTGTGCATTGATTTTATATCCTGCCACTTTACTGAATTCCTGTATGAGTTCTAGCAGTTTTGGGGTGGAGTCTTTGGGGTTTTCCACATAAAGTATCATATCATATGCAAAGAGTGAGAGTTTGACTTCTTCTTCGCCGATTTGGATGCCTTTTATTTCTTTTTGTTGTCTGATTGCTTTGGCTAGGACTTCCAATACTATGTTGAATAGCAGTGGTGATAGTGGACATCCCTTCCGTGTTCCTGACCTTAGGGGGGAAGCTCTCAGTTTTTCCCCATTGAGAATGATATTTGCTGTAGGTTTTTCATAGATGGCTTTTATGATATGGAGGTATGTACCCTCTATCCCTATACTCTGAAGAGTTTTGATCAAGAAAGGATGCTGTACTTTGTCAAATGCTTTTTTTGCATCTATTGAGAGGATCATATGATTCTTGCTCTTTCTTTTGTTAATGTATTGTATCACATTGATTGATTTGCGGATGTTGAACCAACCTTGCAGCCCAGGGATAAATCCCACTGGGTCATGGTGAATAATCCTTTTAATGTACTGTTGGATCCTATTGGCTAGTATTTTGGTGAGAATTTTTGCATCCATGTTCATCAGGGATATTGGTCTGTAATTCTCCTTTTTGATGGGGTCTTTGTCTGGTTTTGGGATCAAGGTAATGCTGGCCTCATAAAATGAGTTTGGAAGTTTTCCTTCCATTTCTATTTTTTGGAACAGTTTCAGAAGAATAGGTATTAATTCTTCTTGAAATGTTTGATAGAATTCCCCTGGGAAGCCATCTGGCCCTGGGCTTTTGTTTTTTGGGAGATTTTTGATGACTGCTTCAATTTCCTTAGTGGTTATAGGTCTGTTCAGGTTTTCTATTTCTTCCTGGTTCAGTTTTGGTAGTTGATACATCTCTAGGAATGCATCCATTTCTTCCAGGTTATCTAATTTGCTGGCATAGTTGCTCATAATATGTTCTTATAATTGTTTGCATTTCTTTGGTGTTGGTTGTGATCTGTCCTCTTTCATTCATGATTTTGTTGATTTGGGTCATTTCTCTTTTCTTTTTGATAAGTCTGTCCAGGAGTTTATCAATCTTGTTAATTCTTTCAAAGAACAAGCTCCTAGTTTCGTTGATCTGTTCTACTGTTATTTTAGTTTCTATTTCATTGATTTCTGCTCTGATCTTTATTATTTCTCTTCTCCTGCTGGGTTTAGGCTTTATTTGCCGTTCTTTCTCCAGCTCCTTTAGGTGGAGGGTTAGGTTGTGTACTTGAGACCTTTCTTGTTTCTTGAGAAAGGCTTGTATTGCTATATACTTTCCTCTTAGGACTGCCTTTGCTGCATCCCAAAGATTTTGAATAGTTGTGTTTTCATTTTCATTGGTTTCTATGAATTTCTTAAATTCTTCTTTAATTTCCTGGTTGACCCATTCATTCTTCAGTAGGATGCTCTTTAGCCTCCATGTATTTGAGTTCTTTCCGACTTTCCTCTTGTGATTGAGTTCTAGTTTCAAAGCATCGTGGTCTGAAAATAGGCAGGGAATGATCCCAATCTTTTGGTACCAGTTGAGACCTGATTTATGACCTAGGATGTGGTCTATTCTGGAAAATGTTCCATGGACACTAGAGAAGAATGTGTATTCCGTTGCTTTGGGATGGAATGTTCTGAATATTTCTGTGAAGTCCATTTGGTGCAGTGTCATTTAAAGTCTTTATTTCCTTGTTGATCTTTTGCTTAGACGATCTGTCCATTTCAGTGAGGGGGGTGTTAAAGTCCCCCACTATTATTGTATTGTTGTCGATATGTTTCTTTGCTTTTGTTATTAATTGCCTTATATAATTGGCTGCTCCCATGTTAGGGGCATAGATATTTATAATTGTTAGATCTTCTTGTTGGATAGACCCTTTAAGTAAGATATAGTGTCCTTCCTCATCTCTTATTACTGTCTTTTGTTTAAAATCTAATTTGTCTGATATAAGGATTGCCACCCCAGCTTTCTTTTGGTGTCCATTAGCATGGTAAATGGTTTTCCACCCCCTCACTTTCAATCTGGGGGTGTCTTTGGGTCTGAAATGAGTCTCGTGCAGACAGCATATGGATGGGTCTTGTTTTTTTAATCCACTCTGATAGCCTGTGTCTTTTGATTGGGGCATTTAGCCCATTTACTTTCAGGGTAACTATTGAAAGATAGGAATTTAGTGCCATTGTATTGCATGTAAGGTGACTGTTACTGTATATTGTCTGTGTTCCTTTCTGGTCTATGTTGCTTTTAGGGTCTCTCTTTGCTTAGAGGACCCCTTTCAAGATTTCCTGTAGGGCTGGTTTTGTGTTTGCAAATTCCTTTAGTTTTTGTTTGTCCTGGAAGCTTTTTATCTCTCCTTCAATTTTCAGTGACAACCTAGCTGGATAGAGTATTCTTGGCTGCATATTTTTCTCATTTAGTGCTCTGAATATATCCTGCCAGTCCTTTCTGGCCTGCCAGGTCTCTGTGGATAGGTCTGTTGCCAATCTAATGTTTCTACCCTTGTAGGTTACATATCTCTTCTCCCGAGCTGCTTTCAGGATTTTCTCTTTGTCTCTGAGACTCGTGAGTTTTACTATTAGATGTCGGGGTGTTGACCTATTTTTATTGATTTTGAGAGGGGTTCTCTGTGCTTCCTGGATTTTGATGCCTGTTTCCTTCCCCAAATTAGGGAAGTTCTCTGCTATAATTTGCTCCAGTATACCTTCTGCCCCTCTCTCTCTTTCTTCTTCTTCTGGGATCCCAATTATTCTAATGTTGTTTCGTCTTATGGTATCGCTTATCTCTCGAATTCTGCCCTCGTGATCCAGTAGTTGTTTATCTCTCTTTTTCTCAGCTTCTTTATTTTCCATTTTTTGGTCTTCTATATCACTGATTCTCTCTTCTGCCTCATTTATCCTAGCAGTTAGTGCCCCCATATTTGATTGCACCTCATTAATAGCCTTTTTGATTTCAACTTGGTTAGATTTTAGTTCTTTTACTTCTCCAGAAAGGGTTTCTCTAATAACTTCCATGCTTTTCTCAAGCCCAGCTAGTATCTTTAAAGTGATGATTCTGAACTCTAGATCTTACATCATACTAATGTCCGTATTGAGTACCTAGGTCCCTGGCAGTCGGTACTACCTCTTGTTCCTTTTGTTGAGGTGATTTTTTCCGTCTTGTCATTTTGTGCAGAGGAGAATAGATTAATGAGAGAGCAAAATGCTAACAGAGTAACAACGTCCCCAGAAAATATACTCTAAACAAATCAGAAAAGACCTGAAACAGTGGGAAAAGAAAGGGAAAGAGAGAAAAAAGAAAAGGAAAAAAAGAAAAAGAAAAAGATAAAGATAAAAACAAACAAAAACAGAACAAAACAAAACAACAACAACAAAAAAAACCAGAATGTGATCAAATATGATCAGGCTGGTATATAGATCAGTGCCATACACTAGATTTGGGGTGTAGTTTGGTCTGTTAGAAGAAAGTGCCTCCCAAAATTTTAAAGAAAGAAAAACTTATGTATGTACAAAAATAAGGGTTGATATGATGCAGGGATGGAATATGACTGTAAAGATGGAAATTATAAAAAATATTATAAAAGGAATTGATAAGAAGTTGTTTGAAAAAAGAAAGAAGAGGATTTAAAAAATAAAAAAAAAAAAGGGAGAGAATGTGATCAGGCAGGGGAGTAGAAAAAAAAAAACATATACTAGAGATTTAGGGTATAGTTTGATCTGTTAGAAGAAACTATCTCAAAATTTTAAAGAGAGAACAACTTCTATATATATGCCAAAAATACGGGTAACTACTATGAAGGGATAGAATATGACTCTAAAAATGAAAAATAAAAAAAATTTTTTTTAAAAAGGGATTGATAAGATGTTCCTTGAAAAAGGGAAAAAGAAAAATTCAAAAAGAAATAAAGACAGTTAAAAAAAAATAACTTTGAAAGACTAAAGAATCATGGTAAACAAGCCATGAATTCTATGTGCAGTAGTCCCCTAGCGCTGGAGTTCTGCCGTTCTCATTGATCGGTAAACTTGGTCTTGGCTGGCTGTTCTCGCTGATCTTCTGGGGAGGGGCCTGTTGCCGTGGTTTCCAAATGTCTCTGCCGGAGGCGGAACTGCCCCGCCCTTGCCCGGTCCCGGCTAAGTAATCTGCTTGGGTTTGCTCTCCAGGGCTTTTGTTCCCTGCGAGCTTTCCGTACAGCTTTGGAGGCGGAGAGTGAAAATGGCGGCCTCCCAATTTCCGCCCCAGAGGAGCCGAGAACTTGGGGCCCCGCTTCTCAGTGAGCCCCCAGAGAAAAGCCGTCAGTCACTCCCGTCTCCCCGGTCTCCGGCCGCACTCCGTGCTCACCCGGCCTGTGACCGCGCATTTCTATCTCTGGCACCCGACCCCGGGTGGAGTCTCCAAACCCAGCAGATCCCTGCGGTGCACTCCCGCGCGGCTCCTCCCGGGGGAAGAAGGTGAGTCTCCCCGGATCTGCCGCTTGTTGGGTCCCTGCTGGAGGAGCAGTGGCCCAACTGTGCTGCGGATCATGGTTTATGGCAACCCCGAGCTGAGAGCCGGCGCCTGGGCTCCGCCTCTGCAGCCGGCTTCCCGGCTCTGATACCTGGGAGCTCTGCCACCCTCAGGCACCCCCGGTCTTTCTGTGACCCCGAGGGTCCTGAGACCACACTGTCCCGGAGGGTTCCACCCCCCGCTTAGCCACCAGAGTGACGTCCCTCAGCGGAGCAGACTTTTAAAAGTTCCGATTTTGTGCTCCGCGGCTCTATCAGTTGCCAGAAGCGGCCAACGGAGGCCCCTCCCCCGCCGTCTATCCTCCCGAATATCGCCTCGGATTCACTTCTCCGCACGTCCTACCTTCCAGAAAGTGGTCGCTTTTCTGATGAGAGAGTTGTTGCTCTTCCTTTCTTCGATCTCCTGTTGGGTTTGTAGGTGTTCAGAATGGTTTGATCCCTATCCAGCTGAATTCCTGAGAGGAGACGAAATCCAGGTCTCCTACTCCTCTGCCATCTTGCTCCACCCTTGAGCACCACGTGTTTATAGTAGACGTTTCTGAGTGAAGACATTTTGTGATAATGTCCTTTCTCCCTCCTTCCTTTCTTCTTTCCTTCTCCCCTTCCTTCTTTGTTTCCCTTCATTTCTTCCTTCCTTCCCATTCATCTATTTTTTTTTCCGACAATAAACATTTGATAAAAGCGTACATGATATGAAACTACTCTAGCTCTTTAAAAATCAATTTCATGAGAAGTCAGACGAAGGGAACAAACTTGAAGTCACATGAGGAAGACTTACTGTGGTGGTTTACTTGTGTCTCTCCTCCTCTCACCATGAAAAATCCCTCCAGTTCCTCCATGGTCAGGTTACCCCCATCTGACCCAGATTCCTGTCACCTTCCCACCAGTAGCACCTGGCAGGACTCAGCCAAGGCTCTAAGCCAGCGCTGTGGAAGGAGCATGATTTGGGACCAGGGGTCTGAGCAGAGTTTAAGATGTAATGCAATTTCTTGAAGATGCACCCCATTTAGTGAGGATGAATGGCAACTTGGAACATAGAAACTCCCAAGGGAGGGAGATGCTATAAATTCAGAATAAATAAATGTGTCTGCTTATTAATTTAATATATACTGTTAGAGCAGAAACCCATTTGTATTAGTGCAGAAAAGAACTATTAACAATTATCTCTTAGGAAAAAAGCAGGGAAAATGAAGAGAAAGGGAAAGGAGCAGAGTAACAACCAGATTGTGAGGAAGTAGGGGGAGAAGGAAGAGCAGCAGAGAGGGGCAGGTGGAAAGCCTTATTAAGAAAGAAGAGTGGAAGGTAACAAAACAGAATAAGAAGAAACAAGCCAAGGGATCCAGCAGAGAAGCTTTCATCCTAAATTTGCAGGCTCAGAACAAGGCTAAGGGGCCTGTAGCAGCCTGATCACATGGTTGATTGTCCCTAGTTATCATGAGTTGACTCCTCTAGCACCTAGGTGTTGGGGGGGGTGGTGGTGATGGGTGGTTTGACTTTTCTCTGGTTGGCTGGCCGGCCCTGCAGGCTTCTGTCCTCACACAGCCTTGATGGGCTGGCCACTGAGTGCTTCATGCCGGGTGCCACTGGCTTTGGGCCCACGTCCACCATACCCAGCTCTTTCTCCTTTTCTTTTTTTTTTTATTATTATGTTATGTTAATCACCATATTTTACATCATTAGTTATTGATGTAGTGTTCCATGATTCATTGTTTGCATAGAACACCCAGTGCTCCATGCAGAACGTGCCCTCTTTAATACCCATCACCAGGCTAAACCATCCCCCACCCCCTCCCCTCTAGAACCCTCAGTTTTTCAGAGTCCATAGTCTCTCATGGTTCATCGCCTCCTCCGATATCCCCCCCTTCATTCTTCCCCTCCTGCTATCTTCTTTTTTTTTTTTTTTTTTTTAATATATAATGTATTATTTGCTTCAGTCTTTCTCCTTTTCTTAAAGATATTTTTGAGACAGAGGAAGAGGGAGAGTTCTAGTGGCATCTCTATGTGCTCTGAAAGGGGGTAGGGGTAGAGTGCCTGGCTCTACCAACCTGCAAAGTCCCCGCTCTACACCCAGCCCCTCCTCAGCACAGGAATCTAGAAGCCATTCGGTTTGAGGGTGGTCTGGGAGCATGTGCTCAATGGCTAATAGGGTGGATGTTGGCCTGTAATAAGTCAGTGAAATAGTGAGTTTCAATTACTTACATGTTCCCTGAAGCTGAAACAATTGCCATTATCCCATCTAATATTGCTTGACCTACATTTTTACTTGAAAGCCTTCAGCTAATAATTAGTTTGAATGTTGAGTTATAAATAAACACATGCATATTCCAGAAATGAAAGGGGTTGGGGCGTGATACCCAACAGTGCTTGCTGTCTTCCCACCCTCTTTTTCCTTTGTTTTCCTTTGCTGGAGTGTTCAACTTCACTTTTCCAAGATGGTAATCACTGGGGAGTTCTTTATAGGGGCCCTGTTCAGAAGTAATGAGGCAACTGGGCTTCATCCGGGAGAGTGTCAGGATCGTCAATGCTGGAGAGATTTGAGCCATCTGGATGAAAAGGGTCAAACTATCCACTGGCAGCAATTAAGCAGCCCCGTGTGGAGAAGCCATGTGACCACACTGAAGGAGCTGCCAAGAACAGGAGATTAGTAAACAAAAGTACCCAGCAGAAGGTGTCCAGGTTGGCCAGTGCTCTGGCCACTTGGCATTTGTGCAGCTTCCTCTCTCCAGTGTCCCATCTGTCTGTGCCCATAGCTCACCTATAAGCTGTCTGCAGAGGGTTTAAACCAACTCGGCTCTGTCTGAGTTTGTTTAAAATGTTAAAAGTCCAGAGCCAAGTGGATCGTGATAATAAATCTTAGACATTCACAGCATCCCTTCTCAAACATGTCGGTAGTACCTCCTGTGTGTTTGATGGCTTTTTGCTGCTTCCCTGTGATAAGTCAAAAGGTGGGGGGGTTCAGTGGGATGCTTCATTCTGGGATGTTGTCTGTGATAGCTCATCCATAAATATTTACAACTGGGTTAGGGGAGGAGATGCATCTGGATTATTTTAGCGCAGGTCTTTGTGAAGTCTTGAGAATAAACTGAGTGACTTTCTGAGTTAAGGAAACCTTTTATAAAAAATCCACGAAAGGCAGGCCAAACTCCCAAATGTATGCATTTATTTACTCAACAACTATTAATTTGGTGGGCACTGTATCAGTCCCTGTGGCTAGAATAGAGACCCGTACTCACAAATATTACCTCTTGGCCAAAGGAGAGGTAAACAGTTATCATGACTGTAGACAGGCCCTACACAGACTCCCCCTTCTAATTCCAGCTGGAGTCCGAGACACAAAACTAACTTGTCCCAACGATTTATGACACCTGAGGCATTCCTGTCCTCTACATTGTGACAACATAGAATGGTAGTTAATAAAATAAAATAAATAAAATAAAAGCTCTCTATTTTTTTCAAGAGTTAAAGATCCACAACACATTCTCATTGTTCTTAATTTTCTTAATTTCCACAACACACCACTCCCCTGGCTTTCTCTGTCCTACTCCCCTGAACCTTGCTTGGCCCCTTATATCATCTTACTCTACCCCTTTTTCACATATACTCTCAGGATCTCTTTCATAAATTTACATCATTGCTTCCACATCTCCAAACTTCTGGGAACGACTTGATGGACAGTCCCATGCAAACATATGATGATTCTGCTGATTGTGATTTTAAGGGGTGATTCTAATAGACTATTACATGCACATGTCTCAAACAGAATGACTGATTTTTCCCCCGAAGCTTGTTAATCAGGCCCACTCCATCTCATAACAAATGGCATCTTCCACTGTGTTGCTCAGAACAAAAGGTAGAAGTCGAATGTTATTCCTCTGTCATGCCTATCTCCAATCCATGCACGGGTTTTGTTGAGTGTATTTCCAAAATACATCCCTACTCCACACTTTGATCTGTATCTCCACAGTCTCTGTTTAAAGCCATTACTGTAAAAAAATAATAAATACACGAGCTTCCTAACATCCCTCTTGCTCTCTTGCTCTTCCCTTGACACTCTGTCCTCTAGAAGGAAGTCAAAACATCTTTTTAAAACATAAATCAAGTCACTTAGCTTTTTGGCCTAGAACCCTTCAGACCAAACTCTTTACACTTAAAATCCAATCTCCTGATCGAGGTATCAAGACCTACAGGAGCTGCTGCCTACCTTCATCCTTACCTCAAGCCTCTCTGTTCAGCTGGGCCCATTTGGCCTGAACACACTGGTCTTCCCTCTGTTCTTGAGCCACACCAGATTCTCTCCTTTCTCACACCTTTGCCCTGTTCTTCCCTTCCCTCTCCCCCAGATCTGCACTTGGCTGGCTCCCTCCCACTATTCCAATTGCAGGACCAGTACTGCCTCCTCAAAATGGACTTCCATGAAAGTAAAACACTCCCCATCCACCGCCTGATTTTCTTATCATTCTCTAGTCCCTTGCCCTGTGTGTGGTCTTCAGAGGATACACTGCTCTCTGAAATAAACTGGTACATTGTTCTAGCATCTCTCTCTTCCGACCAGTAGGAGAGGTGTCCTGTCTTTTCTGTGCTGTATCCTAGTGCCTAGAACTGCTTGGCTCCAGCTCAGCGCCAACGAGTATTTGTTGACAAAGTGAATGAATGATCGAATAAAGGAATAACAAACTCCTCTGTCCGTAATTTTGGTTTTCCTAAGATGGACAAACTTGAGAAATAATATCCTCTTCAGTGTTGCTATATGCCTTATCTCTATCAAGGACAATTACCTCTCTGGAGAGCTGAATTGTCAGCCTGTGGCTGAAGTGTGAGCGAGGGGACGGTAGGCATGCACTAAGTACATTCCTTATATTGTAGCTGCTGGTGGCATGAGCCTTAATGCCTTTTTCATTTTTAGCTAAATGGCTTCACTGCAAATGCTTTTAATCATATTCCCGCGTAGTCGGAATTTTGTGACAAGAAGTAATTTAAGGAAAGAGGCATTTTTTAAATTTGAAAATTACATTAAAACATACTATTATTTCTGGATATATTTACAAGACTTAAATGAGTAAACATAGAATTGTTTCTTGAACTTCTGTCTTCATAGAGAATATATTCTCATGTCCTCTTCCTAAAGAGGAAAAGTAGGATGTGGAATTCTCATTTTATGCTCCAAGAGAAGTGGAAATATGCTTCAAAGTTTACTCTCAGTTTGAAATAGAATAAGCTAGTCTCTTTTTTTTTTTTAAAGATTTTATTTATTTATTTGCGAGAGAGAGAATGAGAGAGAGAGAGGAGAGGGGGGAGGGTCAGAGGGAGAAGCAGACTCCCCGCTGAGCAGGGAGCCCGATGTGGGACTCGATCCCGGGACTCCAGGATCATGACCTGAGCCGAAGGCAGTCGCTTAACCAACTGAGCCACCCAGGTGCCCTAAGCTAGTCTCTTTTGTGGCAATATGTATGGCAGGAAGTTTCCAAAGATTTCCACGTGTGTGTGTGTGTGTGTGTATACACACTTATACATGTATCTATCAATCCAAAGTTTTTGATCTGACTTTTTTTTCCCTTTCTGTCTCTTTTTTGGGGAAAAATTTGGGCTAAAGAACTTCAAACCTCAAATTTGTTAGAACAGGTTAAGTGAACAGAAGGAACATGTCATCCTGGGTTATTTTCTGATAAGCTTAAATATGAATATGGTTTCAATGCAGTCCAGAGATTGAAACACAGGGTGGACATGGGGAAGTGATGTTTAATCCATAATGCTACAGTCCTCGGCAGCTTTCAGCAAGCCCAGAGCCTCTCAGTCCCACAGTCTTCTGTATGTAAGGTGGGAACCCTTAGGGATATCAGTGACAATTTAAGGACCTGACCTTCTGAAAAGAGTTGTGGATGCCTCAAACATCCAAGTCAACTAAGGAAAAATAAGCACTAGGCTTCGGATTTATTCCATTGGATAAATCTTTATTTATCTCAATTCTTCAGTAGGTCAAATAGAACACATGTTTCCCAGCTGGTCAACACCAACTGGGATTGAAGCCTGTCTCCATAATCACAATTGTTAATAAAAACCCTGCAGCACTAGTTGACATTTGCTGGTGAGACTGTCAGCGATTCGTGCTTGAGGCAGAAGGAAACCAGTCTGATTCTAACATAAGCATTTTGGCAATGGAAGGGGGAAACTTTACTTTTCTCAACCAAGGCTAGAAATGACTCAGATTGCAAGTGGCTGCTGTACCACAGAACAGAAGGTCACTCCTTCCCTCTCATTTTGCTTCCCCAATTGTCTGGAATGAGGGCCAAGCTATTCCTGCCCTCCCTCCTTCCTCGTCTCCCAATGCATGGCCTTCTTTATGAGGCGCATTCTAGTTTGCACCTAGAGACGGTGCTATGCAGATGGATGCATCTTAAACAGACCACAATTGAAGAAGTCTTGCATCACTTCTTCTATCCACTATAAGGCATTGAATGATAAATGAAAGAAACCAGTATCCCGGAACATTTAGCCTCACTATATGTGGCAAGTCGTGTAGAAGGGTACAGATAACCTATTGGGGGTTAAAGTACAAAAGAAGAAAGCCAAAAAAAAAAAAAAAGCCTTTTTTTTTCAAAAACCATTCACTTAGTAAATAATGGGGCTTCTTAGAAAATCCCTTGAGTTTCTCTGAATTGATAGAAAATGATGTTTAATCTTGGCATGGAGCATGGCCCGCCGAGTCAACATCATGAAAACCGGACTTCCATTGGGAGCACATGTGTGGCTAAGTACTATGTAGGCAAGACTGGTGCTGGCCCCCAGCGCATCCCTGCATCAGAACCTGCTCCCTCGGCCTTCAGAGGGCTCATCAGAGCCCTGGATGTCTGCTTTGTCCTTAATAAACATTTACTGAGACCCTTGTTTCCTCCACATGCACACACATTAGGGCCCGCCATCTCCCAGTTAGGGGAAGGGACTGCCCACCTGCCCACATCCCAGGGCTTCTGTTCAGGCTGGCTTTGAATGAAAACAATAACAACTCTATTTTCTTAGTTTAAAGTGGGCAAAGATAATGGTCCTTGATCACAGTTGGGGAAACAGCCAGAGGGGTTCTTGCCACCTCCAGAAAAGCTTTGGAAGGTGCTTGAATTCCTGCAGGGCCTACGGGACCATCTTTTTTTATGTTTTTAGAAAGAAAGGTTCCCCTAGTAGAGATCTTGAAAGCTCCTCCTCCCTGTCACCCTCTCCTAGTTATTGTTTATGTGCCCCTCCCTCAAAGTATGTTCTTGCTTGTTTACATTATGCAAAGTGCCTGATTACCTTGAGGGAGTTAAGGGTAAGAGGGGGCTCCCCCCTTGCTGTGTCCCCTGGCACTGCAGCGTCTGCCGACCTCACCAAGGCACTTCACCTGGGTGGTTGGTAAGAAATTCAACCGATGACTTGCTTTTTAAATAACTGGAATCATAACCACAGTTGTAATAAATGCCTCTGTATTTGCATTTAAATAGTATTTTCATCCACAGATCACAAAGAGGAAAGCTATCTTAACTCCACATCATGACCTGAATTCTCCTCATCTCAAAGCCAGCCCATGTGCACCAAGTACAAATTTTCCCTCTGTGTCTCATTCAGATCCCTGTACCCTCCTGATCAAAACAAGTGTTTGCTGGAGTGAGGATGGGAGCCCAGAAGGCTCAGGCGGGCCCTGGGTTCCCTGCCTTGCATGCTCATCCCCCAGCCGGGATCCCAGGGAGCTGTGACCTCCATCCAGGAGAGGCAGGACGCAGGCCTCCTCGGCCACCCCCACCGCCCCCTCCCCGATGGTACACCCTGCCCCAGTTAAGAGCGTGGTGTTGTGGGCTGTCAGTGAAGCCAATCTGATCTGGGAGCGATCGAGAGGCAGTAAATATAGACGCCCCCAAGTCACTTCAGCAGCCTCTTTGCAGAGTGCAGTTGTATTTTGAAGGAACTCCCTATGCACTCCTTTGGGTTCATTGACTTGTCATTCCTGGGAATGACTAGACAAAGAGCTGGTGATGCTGGAGACAGGAGAGGAATCTGAAGGAAGCATCAGGCACAAGACTTCAGCCCCATTCATGACAGCTCCAGCCTGATTACCCGATTTATCCACGGCTGTGGCCTTCCTCGCAGGCCCCAAGCCTTTTTTCCCATCTCGTGTCATTCTCTCATCTCTGGGCAGGAATATTTTTTTTTCATACTGTACAGTTGAACTTATTTCATCATCAACACATTTTTCTCTGTCCCATGGATTCCCTAAAAGGCATCCTTTGAAGATGTGTTTCCATTCAGACACAAGCTTTTGTTTAAAAAAAAATAAAGGAAGTGTAAATATGGGATGTTATTGAAAAGGTCTTATCTTGCTTTAGACATGACATCTAAAAATGTGTTTAAAATAAAGAGCAAGGGGCGTACAAGGTCTGTCAAGGCAGTTGGCTTCCTGTAGGGAGAGCTGAGTACGGCTTTAAATGCATTTCTGCCCCTGCAAAAGCTTTTCATGCATGAGGCCCCGCATCCCCAGTGCCTCCCTAGCACACGCCCCTTCCTGGGCCACCACGAGAGGGACAGGCAGGGCCCTTGGTTTGCTGCCTTTTTCCAATTACCATAATTAAACCACTTTTGAAGAGGTAATATTGTTTTTTTTCAGAAATAATGGTGTCACCCATATAAAAAAACATGTCTTACCGACTCACTGCTGCCCTCTTCCCTTTCCTGCTCCCCCCATACACTCTGCATTTCCATCTGCTCTGCATGTGATACAGTCCTAATTCTGTAGGGCAGGGAAGAAAAGAATGGGGACTCCAAGTTGGCTCTCTAAACAAACTACAAGAGTAGGTAAGTGGCAAGGGAAGGATCTTGGTGGGCCTCTAGTTCAGCCTTCTTAAGATAAGGAAACCTAAGTCCAGGAAGGTGGTCTGACTTGCTCAAGGTCATACAGTAATGATCTGCAGCCCCTAATTGAAAACCGTCAGTGGGACATTCTGAATACCTTATTAGTCCAAAACGTCCCTCATCAGGTGCACAGTGATCTTTTAACCTAACGTTTGTCAACTCTTCTGCTGATAACTTTGTGTTGTATCATCCTGTAGGTAAAAGAGTGGACATCCATAACTTTTCCTATACAGATGTCAAGAAGGGGTTTCTGGGGCGCCTGGGTGGCTCAGTTGGTTAAGCGACTGCCTTCAGCTCAGGTCATGATCCTGGAGTCCCGGGATCGAGTCCCGCATCGGGCTCCCTGCTCGGCAGGGAGTCTGCTTCTCCCTCTGACCCTCCTCCCTCTCATGTTCTCTGTCTCTCATTCTCTCTGTCTCAAAAAAATAAATAAAATCTTTTAATAAAAAAATAAAAAAAAAAAAGAAGGGGTTTCTGAAGGAGTAGGCAGACTGGTTTTGTAAGGAGAGGCATAATCATCGTCTGGACTCAGTGACATTCCACCACACTTGGTAACTGTGCCACACAGGGAGCCTAGGAAGCCAGCCCGGGCCCAAGATCTGTGCTAAATGCCATGACTTAGTGTTCCCTGACCACTTGCCCTTGTTGTTCTAATGTTTACTTAATTTACAAAACGATGATTTTGCATTCCTGTCCCTTCATTGATTAGCACTCAAGCCTTCTGGGAGTCTGGAAATGCAGACCATTACAAATACTGCACAGCAAAGGTGATTGAGCTCAGCACCTTCACCACCTCTAGATCAGTGAGGGTACTCTATTGCAGTTGTGTACGAATAAGCAAAACAACCTAAAAATGCCTGTAAACATGCTAATCCTCCTGCTGCTATCTGCTCCCCACCCTCCCTTCATCCTTGGCTTGCAGCTACAGCTTCCTCAAATTCAGCTTGGGCAGGTGTGGGTCTCTCTGCTTACTCCATGGGTATTTTCTTCTCCTCCTCAGCCTGGATCAGGTGCCTCTACCAGCCAGAAACCACTCTCTGCATATCAATAGACATACTTGGCCACACAGGAGAGGAAGGTGATGGGAGAGCCAGGAACCAATGAGGGAATGGACAGGCAACCAAAAGATTAAACAAGCACAGGTTATACTATCTTCATCCCCATCCACATGTTTCTCCAGGGACGGAGGCATGTAGGATGTGGCACTAGCTTGAGCTTGGGGGCCCGGCAAGCAAAAGCTATCCCTGCAGGGAGGAGCTGGAGCCTATGAGGAGTTGATCACAGCCACTGGCTTTGATACCATCCAAATAGAAGAGGAGGGTGCCTTCTGCCCCCTCCTGCCCTGCCACTGACCGAGCCAATGCTGAAGCCTGAGGCCCAGGAAGCCTGGAAAGCACAGGAGGTGTGGTTCTCTGGATACAGAGCGGAGTAGAGGAGAACAGGAAATGAACAGGAGAACAGATGTGTGGATGGCCGAGCCTCTTCACTGGACTCCCAGTGTCCTGCACATACTGCCCTCATTGCTGTCCCCCCCATTGTGTCCTGACTGTCATTGGAGCTCCTTTAAGGTGAGGACTGATTCTTATACCACAGACACCTGGGCACAGGGAGGTACTGCATGAGTGAATACTGTGGTTGGGCTGATTATGATAGGCAAGTAGTTGTTAGTAAGATCAGCAAGAACTCGGCTGAGGATGACAGAGTTATGGACCTTTCTTTACTACATGTAAAAGACAAAAGGCTAGAGCCTTTCCCTGGTGCCAACATCCATTGTAGATGTAAAGATGAAAAGTATTGCAGTTAATTAAAATACTGTGAATGAATGAATGACAGGTCTAAGAGAAGAAAGAAAAATGCCATGGGGAGCCAATGTTAAAGGAGAGTGAAAGGGACAGATGTCCACAGGGGACAATACAGAGCTTATGCTCGTATTTTCTCAAGGGATGAGACTATTTCCTGGCATCGATGGATCAAGGCAAATCTCCCCAGCCCCCACCAGTCATAGAAGTCCAGAGTTCCTGAGTGACTCACATTCATTTCAAATTCTGCATTAGAAAATTTCTATTAGAAATCAAGAGGGTTCTTTTAAAATTATCATTTCTTTGTATTTCAACTATATTCTTCCATTCTAGTAAACCCTCTAGCAATGCAAATGGTATTCAGTCTTGCTACATGAAGACAAAAAGCGTATTTGCCAAGCTTTCTATAAGGGAAAGAAGCATGGTTTTTTTCTTTCTGTTGTTGAGATTGAAAAGGTTAGAAAGGTATGTCAGGCTTCAAACTAGGGGTTAGGAGTGGGGACCCTTCTCCCCAGTCTGTGTGTGCCTCCTGGTCTTCTGTCTTACCGGCCTTATCACAGATGATCCTTTGGCTTTTGCGGCTTCTGATGGTGGAAAGAGTGACAAGTCATTACTGGCAAAGTGGAGGGCTCTGATTTGGCAAGGGGCTTTAAAATGCCCTGATACATAAAGCATTACCATCGTTAGTGTAATTAATACTGAAGAAATCGTCATGCTAAGTCCTTTGGTTCCTCCCAGGAAGAAAATCCCAAAGGCAACAGGCTCTAATCAGCTTGGCTGATGTGATGCAATCACACTAAAATAGTAAAATACTACCACCGTCCACATTTCCTATTCTCCTTACCCTCACTTATTTTTCTCCGTCGCATTTATCATTGGATGTATTTGCTTATTTTGGTTTTTGTGTAAGCACCAGGAGAACAGGGCCTCTGTCATTTCTTTCTTATTTCACCGATCTATTCCTGGCTTTAAGAACAGGCACACGGGGGCTCCTGGGTGGCTCAGTCGGTTAGGCGGCTGCCTTCGGCTCAGGTCATGATCCCAGGGTCCTGGGATCAAGCCCCGCATCGGGCTCCCTGCTCATCGGAGAGCCTGCTTCTCCCTCTCCCTCTGCCTGCCACTCTGCCTAGTTGTGCTCTCTCTCTCTCTCTTTGTCAAATAAATAAATAAAATCTTAAAAAAAAAAAAAGAATAGGCACACAGTGGGGGCTCAATAAATATGCATTTTACAGAATAATATGTACTTTAGACAACTCTCCTACTTCAGGGCCAAGTTTAGCCAATAGTCATAGGTATCTGTCTAGCTCCTTCCGCGTCTCCATATACCCCAAGTACCTAACTTGAAACAGGAGGAGCACTTGGGCTGTTTTGGACCCACCAACTCTGAACTATCTTGAGTTAAATCAGTCTTATCACTCCCATCTGTCTGCCTCCATGTCAGTGTAGATTAATTACAGCATAATATAAAACACATTGATCCTGCATCTTCACAATGGTGTCAGGGTCCTTTACAGTCTTACAGTCTAATTAAATTGTAGCTTCAAACATGAATTTCTCTAGTTTAAACGCATAAGCTAAGCAGACAAGCCTTTAAAACAAAACAAAACAAAACAAAACCCTCCCATTCTAAAACTAAAAGACCAGCTGATTTCAAAGTCCCTGAGTATTATTAATTACCAGTGGTTCATATCAATGCACGGGGTTTGTCTAGAAAGCTATTTCCTCCTTAGGTGAACGGCTGGGAATACAATATGTAGTAATCGACAATTTGCGATCGTAGTAGATTGAGAGTGTAGATCGAGGCTGAGAAAAGGCTGGGGCTTGGTATCGCCATTCCCCCTTCTCTCTTGCAGGTTGCAGAGAATGAATCTTGACTTTGCCAGGAAGACAAAACAAGGTGGAGGTGTTTTCCTCACGATCACATGCACACAGGGCAAAAATGGCAGAGAAAAGATAGAAACCCCAAGAACGTGGGCTTCCTCTACAGCACAGCTCCTTGCAGTTTGGAGAAGCTGATTCACTCTTCTTTCACCATGGGAAAACTGCCCTCCTGAGGAACAGAGGGAGGGGCCCAGAATAGATGAGAGCCCACCAATGAAAAGAAGGATGAAGTGGCCCTTTAAATATAAATCTCTGGAGCCCCCAACCCAGTAGATGTTCCCTTAAGTATTCAAATGAGATTGCAGCATCAGATTGGTATGCATTAGGCTGGTTTCAATGAAAATTAACATGTAATTGCTTCAAATGAAGTAAGTGAGGAGGTAATCTGTTCTTAAATTGGATTCCCAGGATTTTGTGGTACCATAATGCAGCTGTGAAATGAAATATATTTTAAGGATGATGTCCTCAAGGGGGTGAAGGGGCTAGGAGGGGGAGAGGAGTAGAGATAGTGTATAGTAGAAACTTCACCCCCCAGCCCACCTCTTCCTTTCTCAGGCTCCTTCTCCAACAACTGCCAATGGGTGAAAGGCTAGTCTCCTACCCATGGGTGGCTCCCATTTTCTGATACCAAAAGGGACTCTGTCTTCCCCCTAGACATCTGCTGGTCCTCTTCACCTTCTTACAGTGTCTGGAGCTGATTCCCAGAGGCAGGAAACACTCCCAGCCACTGTAGCTCTGTGGTCTTCCCTCAGCGCTGGATCTGTGGGGGAGAAGATGCTCATTCCACATATGGTCTCTTACTGAGACCGTCCATTACTGAGGCTTGCACTGCCAGGGTTGGTCATCTTGTCCAAAGCACATTGTGCAATGGTAGGAAGCATTGCTCCTTGTCCTCCTGGTCTCTGAATATGGGGGAAATGCGTGCTTGACCTCATGACTGACTCTTCTGATATCAAAGCCAGCAGCAGCAGCTGCCAAATTCATTACCACTACTGTCCTCCTAAAGCCTGGGTCTAGCCAGATCAGCCCCCCCTCCTACCCCCAGCAGCCATGATATGGTCTGTGAAGTCTGAAGAGGAGCCTGGGAATAATTAACCTTCTTACCCTTCAATCAAGATGGGAAGCAGCTGGGTGAGGAGTCAGTGCAGGTTAACGCATTAAGTTGTTTGCCTTTGCCATCCTAAGCTGAAATGGGATTTTCGGTCACAATCGAAGTGAGCTGGCAGTGCTCTGGTCCTGTGGCATCACTTCTCTCTACTGCAGAGCCATCTCTGCTGGGCTCCGGGGACCTTCTGCAAGGCCACAGATGGGCAGAGCTGGTAAATGAAATGAATCACCTGGCAAAGCCGGGGTGGAGTTCACACCGCACCATGCTGCTGGTCTAGACCAAGTTCCCCATCAAGGGGCTGGAATCACAATGCCATGCCTAACTGTGCCTCAGCTCCTGAGGAGATAAGGATTTATAATATGCTGTATAAAGAATATATGTTTCAATAAAAAAGTCCCCATCAGAGCTATAGAACAGGGAAATTAATAGGAAATCGAGAAGAATGAGATTCTGTGAATTCACTATTGCAACGCTGAATCCAGCCCCCAGTCTGAGCCTCGCTCGCCTCTCCCCCCAGTCACAGCTTGGGTTTACAGCTCGGCTGATGATTTTTGTTAATTCCTATCTTTGTTTCTCTCTCTGTTTATGTTGCTATTTTCTTTCTGCACATGTTGAACAGCTCTGGCTTTAAGACCGATCAGAGATAATGGCTTCTTCAAATGTACATGTTGTATTTCTGGAGATCTCTCAGTCCATGTGACCAGGCAGAGTTTTGAAAGAGTGCCAGAATGTTTCCCTTCTCCCCAGGGATTGGTAGGATGATGAATTCGAAGACGATCAAAGTGAAGAGAACAGGAGTGAGGAGGTGTGAAAACACTCAGCTTCTCTGGCTGAGTTTAGGTCTCCCTAGAAACAATGGACTGAGACCTTAAGACCCTGTCCAGTGGCTTTTATTTCCTACTGTAGGTACGGCCACAAGGTTGCCGAGAAACCCCAACACTGAATCTCCACTGTGGCCAAGGCCTCCAATGTCCTGTGGGTCTGCTAATCCCACTTTGCTGTAGAACTACCTACAACGCTGACACTGTTAATCCCTCCATATAAAGAATCGGACCTCGGGCTACTTTTTAAGATAGAATTTCTATACCACATTGGACAAATCTTCAGTGTTGTTTGGTTCTTTGCTTTCCCTCATCTGGGAATGGGAGGAGAATAGCAGTCGCCTACCTGCCTAGGGTTCTGCAAGGATTAATAGCAAGCGTGTCCTCTAGAACCCCCAGAGAGAAGTATGCCAGTAGCAAAAGCAAAGAGAGCTTAGCATACTTTTCTAGATTGTCCACAGACGTCCTACCTACTCTGCAGCTGATTTGTAGTCTAAACCCCACTGCCACCCCTCGATAGGATCTGACTGGCTCACTACATCCTGAGCCAAGTTAGAAGACGCTAATCTATGGAAATAGATTTTATGGTGTGTGAGCATATGTGTGTGTGTGTGGGTGTGTGTGAGCTTGTTCATTAATCATTATTTTTTGATAATCTGATATCTTGTGCTAATCATTTTGACACCCTTTTCCAGTGTCAAAATCTGTCAAATGACCATCTTGATATGCTCTTCTGGTTTAACTCTCTTCCAAGTTTGCCGCATTCACAGGAGAAAAGTAGAAAAGGCCGGTGGTTTTATTCCCATTTTAGAGACACAGGAACCTTTCACTATGTGAGCCAGGGGAAGCGTAATTCATCTTAATCACTGAACTTGTCTCATGTAATGACATCCAGAAGCCCTTCTTCCCGGGACCTCATTTACTTTGAATATAAAATCGGGGTCATGGTGTTAATTCCTTGCTCTTAAAACACAGGCCAGCGTCAAGGTCCAAGTATAAAAAGGGAGATATAACCCAAAACGCATAAAGCGGTAGCCACAGAGGAGGCTAGAGTTTAATATGGAATGCTGAAAATATCCCAAGTCATGTGCAAGACTCCCGGGTCTGCAGGGGCGTGATGAAATGCGGAAGATGAGGGACTAAATGGAAAATGCTCGACTCCATTTATTTAAGTAAAAAGACTATGAAGTACAGAAAATATAAGTGAAAAGCTGGTCCATTACAGGATCCTATTCCGAGCTCTATTCTTGCCATCCCCCTTTTTGACCTATGAAATCCCCTCCTGTTCCTCTCTTAAATTCTACTTTGGAAGCTTTAATTCTCATTTTATTTTCCTTTTCTGCCTGTAATCTGTGTCCTTCCACAGCCTCGCGCCCCTCTCTTCCAGCAGGCAGACCCACCCCTTCTGTTCATCCTTTCTCTCTAACAAGCCTAGACTGACAATTTTGCCAATAGTTTTCATATATAATAACTTAAGTGCATCACTTTTCTGCAAACATGTTATCATTAGAGTTCAGTTCTTCTGCTCCTAGCCTTTGTGCCGGGTAAATACATTCCTTTGAAGTGTGTTTTGGAAGATGGCTCTGTTTTATGCATATGTACCATTAGTGCCAATTGCATAAAGCAGAAACACGAATTACCTGCATTCTGCAGACATACCTAATAACCTAGACACCATGGGCTGGCATTCACTGCAGCCTCCGCCTCGACGCGCGAGCCTGAAAGAGGAACGCCCAAACTGCCTGTTAATTTGAAATGTAGGGATAGTGCTGTAGGCACCGAATGGCAAGTTTAGGGATGCTGTGGCGCGGCATCATCGTGTTCTGAGCGGTGCCCTGGGCGGGAGCCCTCGCTCAGGAGCTCCAGAGAGACTCTGAGGGGAGATCTGGGACTGGGGACCTTCGGACCCTGCCAAGGCTGAGATTAGTGTTCAAGGTACTCCCCGCTGGAGAGGAGCCCGAGCGAGGTAAACAACAGGGGAGACCAAAGAGGGGCGCCTCCTGGTGTAAAGGACACCTGGAGAGGTTGTGTGGGTTTTTCCCAATGTAGTGTTCTGCAAGATTCTCTTCCAACTGCTTTTATTTAGGCAACTCTGTAGTCAGCAAATCAGCCTCCCCTGGGGCTGTTAAAGTCAAATCAACAGGGTTTTCATGGGAACAAATATTTATAACAAAGAGCCTGGGCTCCACCAATGCCACCTACTGCCAGACTTCATGAATTTGTTCAGGGAGCCTAAAGATGGGCGTCCTCTGCCCAGGAGGAAGGAAACCAGGGTCCCCTCCCTATATGGGCGCTGGAGCCTTTAATTCTGTGGCCTGGAGCTGCCAGGGACAGACATCAGCAGGTTTCAGCAGTGCAACCTCAAAAGGGCCAGGCGCATAGCTGACCGGGAGACGCAACCTGTTGTGTCCAGAGCGGGGCCTCCTGCAGGACTGCAGCCCGCCTTTCCCACGGCCCCTTCCTGCTCAGTCTCCCTCTAAAGCTCCTCCCTCGGCTGGTTGGTGCTTCTTTAAAGACACTCAATCTGAACCCTGCTCGGAATTTCTCCAAGTTTGGAGCGTGTCATAGTGCTGCTCAGAATTGGATTAGTGGTGCCTATGATACACACGCACACACACACGTACACACACACGCACACACACATGCACACGCGCACACACTCTCACACATGCACACACACATTCATCCAACAGGAAACAACAAAGAACCCAAAAGAATGGGAAAACCTGTCTCTATGTTTTCTCCTTTCTCTCCGTTTAAAAAATATTTTCCTTATGTTTTTCCTCTCTGGCCGCCTATGATTTTTCTCTTTCTCTCCTGTGCCCTGTCCTGTCAGCCTCCCTCTGTCTCCATCTTGACTCCCCCGCCTCCTTTGCTTCTTTCTTTCTCTTCTCTCATTGGTAATGAGGCTGCTCAGCTGCTGGAGGGTCAGTGCCGTATATCACCGAGGGATCAGCGTGAGGGCCACATTGACAAGGAAAGCTGTCATCAAATTTTACAGCTTCATATAAAATGCACTGTCCATGGCAAGGACAGAGAAGGGGCTGGAAGGGCACGGGGTGGTTTGGGGAAAAGCGGGGAGACAGAAGAGAGGATCTTGAATAGGTGAGGGGGGAGCTAAATCTTTGAGCTTTCCACAAAAATGCATTCATGGAGACAAATCTGCTCTCTCTCCTAAACCCAAACATGTCCCCAGAAGGCTCATTAGGAGACCCATCAGTTAATAAGAGCTTCGGTGATGTGATGTGTGTATGGTCCATTGTACAGAGCCTCGGAGAACACTGCTCGAGCCCTGGGAGCACAAGGGAACCAGGGTAGGGTTATGGGTGTGACTTGCGGTCATTCTTCCTGTGGTCCTTTCCATAAACAACGTCGTGTGCATGTCTAGGATGCCCCTCAACAGGTATCTGTGTACCTGCCACAGGACCACTGAGGCTCAGCAGGGAGGCCCCTGTCTTACAGGCATTAACAACCTGGGTGGGCAAGCAGGCCAGCCCACATGAATCACTTAGAAAGGCACAGATGACGGTTCATTACCCAGACTGAAGTTCCTGCCTGCCCAGGTCCTTCCCCCAACTTCTGTTCTGTCTATAGGACCTTTCACAAGTCAGAAACTAGGAGGCAGAATAAACCCTTGCTAGGTAGACTCTGGCTCTCGTGGAGCGAGACCACCAGAGGCCCGGTCCCTACTCTCTACCTTACTATGTGACCTTAAGCAATTTAGTAGGCTTCACTTTCCTCGTGTGTAAAATGGAGATATTTTTGACGTTTCCCTCACAGAGTGGTTGTGCAGATCAAACAAGACAAAGTATGTCAGGTGCTTACTTAGCACAGTGGCTGGTGCATGCTGGTGATCAATATGTTAACTGTTATTACTGTAGGGACACCTGGGTGGCTCAGTCGGTTGAGCGTCTGCCTTCGGCTCAGGTCATGATCCCAGGGTCCTGGGATCGAGCCCCACATCAGGCTCCCTGCTCCAGTGGGGAGCCTGCTTCTTCCTCCCCCTGCCCCCTGCTTGTGCTCACTCTTGAACGCACTCTCTAAGAAAAAAATAAAATCTTTAAAAAAAACTATTACTGTGCCACACACCTTCATTCCTTGTCTCTGCCTCCTACCTTGATTGTTCAATCTGTTCAACATCCCTAGTCTCTGTCCCTCCACCTCCAGCCCTGGGGCCCTACCCTACCTCATGCCTTGGCAAATGATGGTCTTGTAAATGCGGTCTCTGCTTCTCCTCAACCCGCTCCCCCGTGGGCAGCGATGGTCTCAGAAAACAGATCTGTGTATATTCCTGTCCTGTTTGAAACTCTTTGTACCTGCAGTCGTATTACAGATTCCTTAGGGCAACAACAAGGAAGGCCCTTCATGAAAATGCCTTTGCTTACTCGCCCCAGTTTTTTATATCTGTTTCCTACCCAAAGCCTACTCTCCAGCCATTCTCAATATGGCCCTCATCTTCACACAACAGGAAAATCTGCAGAACTTCTTTTCAATACTGGTGGGGGTAGATCTTTATTTATAAAATGCGATTTCAAACATCTACAAGTGTGCGGCGCCTGGGGGGCTCAGTCGGTTAGACATCTGCCTTCTGCTCACTTGGAGATCCCAGGGTCCTGGGATCGAGCCCCCGCATTAGGCTCCCTGCTCAGTGGGGAATCTGCTTCTCTCTCTTTCTCTCAAACACATTCAAAAATCTTAAAAAAAAAAAAAAAAAAGAAATCCACAAGTGTGCCTCATATACCTTTCAAGCCATGCAATAGGCGGGTACACTGTCCTGTTCGCCTTTGTGTGTCCAGCCCCTAGCACACTGACTGTCACATAGTAGGGATACAAACAGTCATTGTGGTGACTGACTGAATAAATAAATAATGTTTCCCTTGAGGCCTGAGGAAGTTAGGCTAAGTCACCTGTACCCACAGGACTTGGGGAAGTAGAAAACGGCATAGCGTGCTGGTAGGTAAGTAGGTGCAGACAGAGATCGGGGTCCAGGATGGGGAGAGATGTGTGGGCTGTTGGCAGAGGAGGGAACACAGCCCAGAAAGGGGGCAACGTCCCATATTATAAGTATCTCAAGTCCCCAGGAGCACTGCTGGGTGATGTGAGGGAGTGGGGGGCTGAGTGGAAGCTGGGGTCCGGCTCTCTGTGTAGAGAGAGCCAACGTATGTGGATGAGAACAGAAATACAAACAGCCAAGATCAAGAGGATCCTGAATCCATCAATTCTTCTAGAAGAAAAGTTGGATGGATCAAAATTGTCGGTACAAGAGTGCAAGGAACAACAGTAGGGAGATGGAGTGTCTCTGCACCCAGCTGTGGTGAGTGACTTCCTAGTAGCCAGGTGCTGAGTTACAGGGACAGTGCTGAGGGTGACAAGGGACGCCAGCCCCACTTATTCACAGTGAGAGACGAAGGAGGCTCTTTCTTTTTCTCCCTCCTGTCTCCCCTTCTTCTCTGTGATGGATGGGGACTGAGCTGTTTGCGGTGTGCCGAGGCTGACAAAATGAGGCGATCGGACTGGAAATCAAAGCTCTCACCATGGCTGGCGGTGAGCCGGGACTTTGCAGCTACCTCCCATGGCGGGGGCTGGCGCAGGGGGAGGAAGCAGCTGCTTCAGTTTCCTCCTCGGAGTTGTTTGGGGTTTTACTCTTATTTCTCCCAAGAGGAGAGGAGCTGGGGAGGGTAGCCAAGGCAGCAAAGAAAGAAAAGGAGAAAGCTGGCAAGAATTGGAATGCATGAGGAGAAAGAGCCATACAAAGGGACCAGGGGAGAGGGGGGCAATCGGCAGAGGAAAGAAGCCTTCGGAACATTTCTTTTCCTGCTTTTCAAGGGTTGTGGACTTTGCATCCTGTCTTGTAGCCGGCTGCCCCTCATGTGTTGCCAGAGGTGCTCTCTATGATCTGTAAAAGGTGGTTGAACTTAGATTCCCACATCTGCTCCTTTGACAGGTTGGGAAACTGAGGCATAGCACACTCAGGGCACTTTGACTTGCTCATTTTTGGTTCCTATTCTCATTCCTTTGTCCTGAAAATTCCAGAAAGTATCCCCACCTTCACCTTACAGGATGAAAAATGTATTTGTTTCTTTGCTTTTCTGACCCCTTCTCCTACCACAAACTACCCCACAGGGTCCCTGAGTCTAAGTCTTGTGGGTTGACTCTGCCCTCTGCTGGATCAAAAGGTGGAGAATGAGGTAGAAAAGGGGACTTGTTCCAGAAAATGTACCCTGGCATGCTTCCCAGGAAAGTCTTCGGTTAAAGCAACCTGAACCCTAAATGAATACAGCTCAATATGCCTGTGATGTATTAATATCCTGATAAGCTGGTCAGAATGTGTTTCCAAATAGACCTATTACCTAAGTGGCAATAAGTACCTACCATCTCTCCCCTCTCTGTGGTTTGTACATAGAGAAGGATCTATAGCGTATGATCCCAGGGCCATGCAGACAGAGTTTTGGCAATTCTGACCTTCAGACTGATGCGAAGTCCTGAGCTCCTTATAACACAGGTCCCCCGTGACATTCACATCACATGATTGTGCCCTTTGCCTGCCATTTTAATGACTTTCTATTTTGTTTTACAACCTGCAATCTGCTGCATGTCCTGGTCAACAGTATCTATCTTTTCTGCTGTTGCTTGCTGCCTTGGATGCTTTTATGGGCATTGATTCCCTTCACTGGTTCCCCAAAGAGGTTCTTTTCCTTGAGCCAGAGCGTCATTCCAGCGGATTACAGTGTCTGCCACTCTGCGCTCCGATTTATTGCCATCCTGGGTTTTATCCTCTCCTACACTTGCAGCCAAGCCTCATTCATTTCGTTTTCTGGGGCGAGCAGAATGGAAGAAGTTGCTATTAATAGGAGAAAGGATGTCATGCCGGCAGGCTTAGTGATGTCTAAGTTTATGGTCTGCAAGTTCCAGGACCTAGCTCTGGCCTAGATCCACCTTTCTTTTTCTAAGTGACTGAACCAAGCAGGATTCTCACAAAGGAAGTGACCCCCTGAGAGTTTCACACTCTTTTCAGGCTTTTGGGGACACACTATGTTCTTGCTTTAGGCAAGCTCATCCATATGTCCTCTACTTTCCCCCGATTGTGACCATCAGTTTGCCTTTAGAAGAAGGTGGGGTGGGGCTGTAGATGAAGGCTGGGTACAGAGGGATGGGCCAGGGGGAGAAGATGAGAAGCACATGACAAATGACACCCCAGGTCCTTCTAGTGTGGTTTGCTTTTCAGGTTTCCCAGACACAAATGCATGTTAATCCAATTGAGATCATGCCACAGGTTTTATTTACTTTGATAAACATGTTTACTAATCATGTATCACAAATCAAATAGTAGAGCAATTTCTAAACAATGTCCTACACGTAATAAATGTCTTTTGCATATGCATACAGAATGTTACATATCAACTGTCGCTTCCCTCGCGGGAACATTTAGAAGCTACTCAGGGAACAAAGAGCAAAATGACAGAGCTGCCTTCCTGGGGACAGGTCTCAGCTCATGGTGGACTGGCCCCAGGCTGTATAGATGTATTTCTCCTTCTTACAGGAACTGGATCCACAGAGCATCTTCCAGTGGGTTATAGTTGTGGGTCTTAGTTGGAGGAGCTCCCCCAGTCAGCCGGACATGCCAGGAGGTCCTGCAGGTATAGAGAGCTGGTGAAGGTCAGCAGCACTGAGGACAAGGCTGGCAGGTATCCCTGGGCATGGGTTGATGGTATTGGCCATAGAGGATGTCTCTTTATAAAGTGCACCTGGGAAAACACAATTTGCAAAGAAGCAGCATGTATGTGGGGGTGGGGTGGCGGGTAGAGTCTATTTGGCCATGTATTCTAGAAGAGAGGTGTGGAGGTCTTCATATAGGGATTGGTATCCCAAACTGCATTCTGAAAGAGGAGTACTGTAGAATGCACATGTCTGGGTAAGAAATGTCATTCCTGGGCGCCTGAGTGGCTCAGTTGGTTAAGCGACTGCCTTCGGCTCAGGTCATGATCCTGGAGTCCCGGGATCGAGTCCCGCATCGGGCTCCCTGCTCGGCAGGGAGTCTGCTTCTCCCTCTGACCCTCCTCCCTCTCATGCTCTCTGTCTCTCATTCTCTCTGTCTCAAATAAATAAATAAATAATCTTAAAAAAAAAAAAAAAAAGAAATGTCATTCCTATTGGGTTTCCAATGATAGTTTGGAGCCAACTTACAGGGTAGTTTTCCAGTCTCTTACACATGTATTGATCTAAAGTGTTTGGCTTTGCCTCTCCAAGAAGATAACAGAGGGATAGCAAACAGACCCCAGGGGTCTGTCCAGGTCTTGCTGTTTCTAAATGAATCCTTCGATGAGGACTCAGGGAAACCTGACCTAATCACTTATATCCTCTGTGTTCCTATCCTCACTTTTAAGATAGGAGAAATAGAACTTAAGATGGAATTCCTAAATACAGACCTTGGGTGGGTTTTTCATGCCTGCCTAAAAGTAGTGTCAGCTTTGGATCAATCTACTGCTTTCTGTCTGCTCTACGTCTAAGTTATTGAAGGAAAGACTTGCTAGGAAATGAAAAGTGGATTTTTGTTGTGATTGACCTGCTTTTCTTTCAACACACACATACAGTAGTTGCCTCCTCCCTCCACCGGTCATTTCAATTTGTTCTTCATATGGCTGTATTAGAAAGACAAGGAAAAAGAATGTAAAGAGTATGAGAGGTACCGAGAGTATATGGCCACAACCCTGGAAGACAGTGTCAGTGATGCTGAGACAGTGGTATATCTTGTCCCACCCTTTCCTTTACCCTATTCTTTTTCCCTTTTCCTGAATTTTCTGGGGCAGATTATTTATTAAGAACAACCTTAGCTCCTGTGGATAAAGTATTGCCATTCATTTTCTCTTTGGGTGTTCATTTTCTCTTTGGGTGTTCTGCTGATCATTGAACATTTTTAACAGGTTTTGATGAAGCTAAAATCCTATTCTTAAGGAGAAGAACCTAATTCCAGAGACTGCTAGGACTTGGGGAGTAAGAGACTTGTTTCAACACTAAATATTCTCAAGAGCGAGGAGCCCAGAGGTGACCAATAATAGGAAATCATCTTGGCAGACAGGACCACTTGCATCTAGCGATCATTTGATGAGTGGGGTAAGAGGAAAGAAACAGAGCTCAGTTATGAGAACTGCTGAGCTTTGTTTAGGAGATGCTAGGGGATGCCATATAAAGTCACAAGATTTAAGAGTGGAATGTGTTTCCCAAGTGGAAGGAAGGGGAAAGAGCTACATTTTCATCTCTCTGATTTTTTTGTGCTTTTCTTGATAATTTCAATGAAAGGAGCAATCATGTTGCTAATTTTATTCCATGCATTTAAATTCTAATTAATATTATTTGATCCTCCTGTGTCCTGCTGAGGTGAAAGAAAATATGCTCCTTTACACTTTCTCCCCTCTTTCTCTCGAGAATTTGCATAAGAAGTGAAGTCATGTTTGCAGTAATTGGCATCCTTGCTCTCACAATTCTACTCCACTTTCTATTCTAACCTCCTAACCTGTCGTCTCTCCATTCACCTTGACAAAGAAAGGAGAACTTAAGGGTTTCAGACAGCTCTGCCCATCACAGAATGGGGAAGACGTTACGAAGGCACAGACAGCAGACCTGGGAAGTCATGCAGAGTGATCACTTTGTCTTGTACAGGTGAGGGAACGGACGTCCAGGGAAGTGAAATGACTTGCCTACAATCACACATTTTGGAGTCCTGGGTCTGGGGAGAGAGCTTTGTCTCTCCATCTGCCTTTGTTTTGATGATTCCATGAGATACAATGATATGTGGAAGGACTTTGGGTGCTGTCATGCGCAAGGAAAGTTGGAGCTCTTATTTGTCTGGTTAATTAACAAAATGCTTTCATGGAATATCTGTTGCATCCATCCTTCTCGTTTTGCAAGCGTTTGTGGAGACTGACCCTCGGCTTGGTGACTTCTGGTATCGGGGCTCGCCCGTGCTACACGTGTAGGCATGTCAGGCTCCTGGCAGCCTCGCACGAGTAACCATGGAGAACAGTTGGAGAGATTCCAGTGTTTGGGTTGTGCCTGAGGCCAGCTATTGTCTCAAAGACACCTGGTTTAGGATAGATGCCTGCCGCAGTGTGCCTTCACTTCCAGCAACAGATTATTTACGAACTGACAGTGATAATGGGCTAGGGTACCATGGTAACACAACTGGTCTCGGGGGGAGGCAGTCAAAAAAATAAAGATAAACAAAATACATCGGTCCTGCCTTCCCAAGTGCCATGCGGCTTGGTAGGTGATGTGGCAGAGGTGTGTAAGGCGCTGGGGTGTGGGGCTGTCAGTGCACGGGTGGTACAGCCGAGGGAGCCTTCTAAAGGCAGGCATGTCGGGGTTGATGTGGGGGCAAGGGGTGTTCTAGACAGAGGGGACTTCATGTGACACGGTTTGGAGTCATGGCAGGGCATGCGGCATTGAGGAATCTGCAAGAAAACTGCAATCACATGCTATGATGTGGGTCCTGTGCAAGGTGATGGGTCTAGATGAGGCCAGGGGCATCCCAGTATGTCGTTCTGTAATGTTGTAGCTTCATACTAAAAGCCGTGGGAACCACTGAAGGGTTTTGAACAAATGAGTCCAACAGTTCTGCTAGAAAAGAGGCAGCAAGAGGATTAGCTAGAAGGGTTACAACTGGAGCCAAGAGACCAGTTAGGGGACCCTGGTGCTACCCACCATCCAGATGAGGCCACATTCTATCCCCCACTTCCTGGGCTTCTGAGTGAGATTAGGGAATGATTTGAGTTTGCTGTTGAAGGGTCAAGATCAGGGAGTACTTTATGCGGAGAAAGAACTAGCTCTCCTACAGCGCAACTAGAATCCCTTCCTACGGAGATCACTTAATAGAGAACACCACCAAAGGCATGGAGAGTTTCTGTAAAGGACTTGGATAATTATTTGCCCAATGCTGGGTGCAGAAATTACTGCAGAAGTGCCTGCGAGACAGCCCCAGCGCTCGGAGGACTGATTCTGCTGGGTGACAGCTTTGCATCTGCACCCTCCCCTCCATCTGCGGTCTCACCATGAGGGCAGTGCCTGGCTTCCTGCCAGCGTCGGGACATGGGCCAGAGTGAAGGACCCTGTCTGCAGGGTTTCCTGCTTCGGGTTCCGGGGTGAGCGCTGTACTTTCAGGGCTAAAATCGGGCCCGTTCTTTAGTGTGTGCCCACTGTTTGTCATTCAGCTGCCTGTGCAGCTCCCCTACTTTCTCCCAGTTAAGTCACTGTTCCCTTCTTTGTATCATAAGCTCCAAAAATACAGAGAGTAAGGAGTATGCCTTGTCCTGAAGAGTGAGCACCGCGTCTCCACAGGCCTGGAAGCACCGTAACGAAATGTTTAACATTGAGCAGGGTGACGTAGGCATGCATTTGGTTCAGTGGGGGCAACTGCATTTTTACATGGAAGATTTGTAATTTTTAAAAATCATTAATACCTCCCTGTTCTTTAGAGTCCTTTATATGCTTCCTGAAATACCTGCTTTGACCCTCATGACAACCAGAAGAGTTGAGTGGCCAGACACATTTTTTCCCCCTTTGACACATATGAAAACTGAGTCACACAAAGTCTGAGGACTCAGGCTTGTCACGGGAGATTAGATAATTAAACAAGGACCCAGCTAGTTCGACTCCATGGAAATTAGGCCAAAAGCTCTGGGCATGATTACTGCTTCTCTTAAATATGAACATGCAAGCTGAGGTTATATCAGATAAAATATACTAATTCATGGCAGCTTCCAGATGGTAGAGATCTTGTTAAAATCTGAGTAACACCCAGTGTATTGTCAGGCTTTTGGGATGTTCATTACAGATTCTCTCTTGGAATCCACTAACCCCAGAAATCATTAATTTTTTTATCTTGGTTTAAGGAATTGGGAGATGCAGATTCTTATCCCCGATCATTCTTGAATAGCCATAGGCCTAGCCATAGGCTCGTGCATGAAGTAATTGTATAGATTTAACTTCAAACTCTTACCCATAGGGTGGCAGACCATCTCTCAGGTCCCTCCGAGCACCAAATTTATATTTGTTTGTAAAGTTCTCAGCAAAAGCACCACTTCTGCAAGGCTTGCCCTGACCCCTTAAACGAGAGAAGGTTCCTGAACACCCACCTATTTTCTGTTTAACACCCCGTAGTATCCTTTCATATGAGACTCACATTTCATGATAATCTGTTTTCTTTACCTCTCTTCTGCATGAGCAGAATGTCTGTCTGTGTCTGTCTTGTTTGTCTCGGTATCACATTAAGTGCTTAACACAATGTATGGCCCATAGTAGGTGCTCAGTGAATATTTGTCAGATAGATAATTCAGTAAACCTATTCTTGCAAACCTCAGTTTGTCCACATCTTTGGAGTAACAGCTAGACGTGAAGGGCCAAGAATGAGAAGGAGAAGGGTAAGCCTGGGGATAGGATTCTTGGGTTACAGAATGGGGGAGAGTCCTGTGATTCACAGATGGCTCTTAGCACAGTCCCTCCCGTCAGCCTGGTTTAACTTGATCCCGTCCATAAGAGAACATGTGTTCAGATATCTGACGCATCAGTAAGACCCAGCGTAGTTGGGAAGGGAAAACCTTCTTGAGAAGAGGACACCTCAGCATTTACATTGTTTCTGGCAGTGGCTGGCTGCCCACATCCACTGTCTTCTCTCTCTGTCATTGCTCCCCAAAGTGATTTTCATCATGCCAGCAGCACCCCCAAACCCCTTAAATAGCTGCTCTAGGCCCTCTCCAAGCAGACTGCAGCCTTCCTGCTTATGCTGGCTTCCTCTGCATCCCCACAGAGTCCCTACTTGTATCAGACCAGACCCTAAATATCTGACCCTGTCTCCACCTTCCTGTCTTTAGACTCCATTTTTTTCTTCTTTTTTTTATGTTATGTTAATCACCATACATTACATCATTCGTTTTTGATGGAGTGTTCCATGATTCATTGTTCACGTATAACACCCAGTGCTCCATTCTGTACGTGCCCTTTTTAATACCCATCACCAGGCTAACCAATCTCCCTACCCCCCTCCCCTCTAGAACTCTGTTTGTTCTCAGAGTCCATCATCTCTCATGGTTCGTCTCCCCCTCCGATTTCCCCCCCTTCATTTTTCCCTTCTTGCTATCTTCTTTTTTTTTTTTTAACATACAATGTATTATTTGTTTCAGAGGTACAGGTCTGTGATTCAACAGTCTTGCACATTTCACAGTGCTCACCATAGCACATACCCTCCCCATTGTCTATCACCCAGCCACCCCATCCCTCCCACCCTCCACCACTCCAGCAACCCTCAGTTTGTTTCCTGAGATTAAGAATTCCTCATATCAGTGAGGTCATATGATACATGTCTTTCTCTTTTTGACTTATTTCGCTCAGCATAACACCCTCCAGTTCCATCCATGTCGTTGCAAATGGCAAGATCTCATTCTTTTTGGTGGCTGCATAATATTCCATTGTATATATATACCACACCTTCTTTATCCATTCATCTGTCGATGGACATCTTGGCTCTTTCCATAGTTTGGCTATTGTGGACATTGCTGCTATAAACATTGGGGTGCACGTACCCCTTCGGGTCCCTACATTTGTATCTTTGACTCCATTTTCTTCGATGGAGAACACCTTCTCACCTTTTCTCCATTTATGCAGATGTATTTGTGATCCCGCACGAGCCCAGGGCTCCTGCCTCTGTGAGATCGCCAGTACCACGCTTCCCCGCCCCCCATCCACCCCCACCACACACCTGAAATCCTCACCAGCCGTCGCCTTCAGTACTTACACCTACCTAGGTGTCAGTGTCCCTAGATGGCCCTGACTCCCTCTTGCTTCTTGTTGGCTTCCCGCTCTCCCTGGCCCCACCTCCTCTCTCTGGAGCCCCACCCCCCCCCCCCCCCCCCCGCTGCCCACCCAGTGCCTGATACAGAGCTGTCTGCATCCCTCTAGCACCTTCTTGCAACCTCTGGAGCATTGCCCTTTCCTTCAGAGTTTCTCCTTCTGATCACAAAAACTTTGTGAGAATTACAAATAGGGCTGTCTCAGTTCCGGAGCCCCAGAAGCAGGCCCTGGAGATGGGAAGTTTGTGTTGAAATGACTTATTAAGGAAGTGCTCCCGGGAGAAGTGCTCCCTTATTAAGGAAGTGCTCCCAAGTGAGAGAGTGGGAGAAGCAGGGCAGAGAAGGGCAAGAAGCCAAGGAGAGGCTCAATTTCAGGCAAATATCCACGAGTGCGGCTTCTGTTGGATGTGCAGGGATGCTGGCAAGTACAGAGAGCGGCTTCCCCACTCCTCCCCAGCCTGCTGCCGGCTGCCCCGGGGGGCCACACGCTCCCAGACTCTCCCAGCTCTGTGAGTGAGTGCAGAGGGGCTCTGTGGCCTCAAGGCAGCCTGCAGAGAGCCCCAGATGGGGACTGTTCAAAGAAGAACCACACAGAAACCTGGAGAGGTACAGAGATAATAAAAGGAACCCGAGGGAGCTGGACTGAACACTGGGCCATTTCCTGCCCAGGTGGGGACATTACAGAGGATCCAAGACCCAGGGACCCAGGCCCTGCTTGCTGCCTCCCTTCCTCACCATGTTTCAGACCCCCATGACAGGCTAGCACATCTCTGCTCTGGAGACCTGGTTGGACCTGAGCCTGGAGACCCCTTTCCTCTAGGAATTCAGGCAGAACAACGGGTATGTCCTTCCCTTAGGTGAACACACCCAGGAGACATTTTTCTAGGTCTTCTGACCTAGGAAAGGTATTTTTAAGGCTTCCCACCGTCCTTGGTACATGAGAAAGATGAAATTGGCTAAGAGTGCCCATTGGCCCCTCTCCCTGCATCCCGGTGCCCCACCCCCTGCACGCCTCCCTATAGCCAACTTCCGTTTATGATAGAGAAGGGGAGAGGGGAGGGGAGGGCGCCAACGCTGGGCCACAGACTCCTCGAATGATAAACCAGTGTGTGAGATCAGCACTCCACTGAGAGGGAGTTCCTCTAACAGACACCTGTCACAGGACAGATGAAGAAATCTGACAGAAAATATGAAAACGGTGAGGCCTTCCACCTGGGCAGTGAGGCCTCAGCCACAGCTGTTCCTTCCACAGGGAGCTTTCGTCTTTCTAGGGGATACGTCCTGCCCCCCTAGGTACCGCATCACATAGATTAGCTATCTGGAGAGGTCCAATGAGCTCCTCTCCACTTAATTATTTTTACATTTCCTTGTTGTAGCGGCCACTGTTTTTCTGTACCCTGGGGACCCTTTCTCTTCACAGGCCAGCAGAGGATGGGCACGCGGAGCAGATGGTTCTGTTCCTCTGTTCCAACTTTGTCCCAGCCTCTCAGGTGGTGGCGGCGGCACTGTGTAACCTGGGAGGAAGCCCGCCTGCTTACCGCTGCCCCTGGCTCCCAGGTGGGCCCTGGGCAGTCACTAGACACACAGCGGTGCTGCCAAGAGGGGAAAGAAAGTGTGGCCAGGGTCATTTAGTGAGAAACCAGAGAAGGCGCCTCCAGCCCAGGAGCTCTGTTTATCATTTGGGGATTCTAGCAGTAGCTGGCCTGTTCTTTCTTCTGGTGTGCTGTGGGAGCTGGAGGTAGCAGACTGTCTCTTCTGGCCTCAAACTGGATTGCTTTCGTTCTGCACACCCCCAGCCCCCCCAACCCCCCCGACACAGGGTCATGTGTGTACGTAGTCTCGGGGCTGAGGACCAGGTAGAAAGGCAACCTGTTGCTGACTGGTCAGAACTGCCTGGGTGTCGCCTTCACACTCGCTGGCAGGAAGGAAGACGTCAGCTGCCATTGGTCTAGGATGTGGTTTTGGCCTCCTAGGCCATGAGGTTCTTCCCATCCTGAGGGTGTTCAAGCCCGAACTATAAGCAGTCTTCATCGGTGATGGGAGGGGTGCTGGAGGCAAGATCCAGGCCTGGAAGAGGGACTTGGAGTTGTCCCAACAAGGAATTGGAGTTGGAGCTAGTCCCAGAGTGACCCACGTGCTGACTTCACCTGAGGCTGACTCCGTGGCACAAGGCCTGCCAGACTGGTACATCTTTCTTAGCCACTGCTGATCCTGGGTTTGGGAGGAGGTGGGTAATTCAGACCTTTTTTCCAGCATGGCACTGCGTCTCTAATATGTATTGTTCATCCCACTTTACTTGAGCGAGTCCTGGTTTTCCCAGTGTCATTGTGAAAATTGTCTGGACTGGATAATAGTTGTGTGCTCCCTATTTATACCTTGCCAGTCTGGGTCCAACTTCTTCAGAATGAAGCTCCATCGTGGGTGCAAGCTTTACATGGACCAGCTGGTGAGGGCTAGAATAGGAGACAAAGCAAGGAAGCAAAAAGATTGCAGACAGATTCATTTCCTAGAATCACATTTCTTTCCATGCTGGGAAGGGCCACCCACTGGAAGACAAAGAGATAAGATCAATTTTGGTGCCTTTTATAGCCATTGGTAATTTTCTGATGTAGCCACTGCAAAGTTCTTCACTTTGGTTCTCTGGTTCTTCTCGTCTTCAGGATAAAGTAAAAAAAAAAAAAAAAAAATCTTTCACACAGAGTAGTGCGCAGTCTACCTACAAAAGTCAGGGTTCCTGCAGGGAAAAGGGATGGCATGCTCAAATCGAGTAATTTCAGGAGAGTTTAATAAAGTGGATATTTGCCAAAGTGTAGGAAAAGTGCAGGGGGAGTCAGGACCGCAGGACTAGTACAGGAGGGCATCATTAACACCTGCAGGGCTGAAGGGATAAAAAGGAGGGGATCACAGTTCCCACCAGAGAGTGAGGGCTGTGTGGAGAGGTCCACTAGCCACAGGCTGTCATCTTTGACAGAGCGATTTTGAATACCTGTGGCAGCCTCTATCCTACCTCCTCCACCCCATCTCCTGCCACTGATTCTCATCAACCAAATCCAATGGGAAGCTGGAGGACAGGGGACCCTACTGATGTGACCCACATTGGTCAGTCTGCGGTGGATCGAGGGGACACAGAATAGCAGTACACTCACTGGCCTCATTTCCCCTAACTTTTCTCTTCTGCCAAAGCCACAGACCCCATTGAGTCCAAATTTCCAACCTTCTGCAAACATGCCAGGAATTTTTAAAGCTCCAATGTGCTTTGCTCATTTTCTTCCCTCTGCCTGAAAGGCTGTGCCTGCCATCTTGTATTTAGCAAGTGCCTTCTCACCTCAATGGCCACCCTGACTCTCACAAGATCCAAATTGTCCTGAAAGTAATCAGGAGTCCTGGGAATAAAGAAACAAATATATACTTCCTGCCCTCCCAGACTTCACCTATCACAGGAAAAATGGACCATAAACAGAAATACACACCAGGATAAAAATATGTCTAGAGATCATTCATAAGGGATTAAGCATTTTTGCAGAGGAGAGGTAGTGGGGATACAAAATAATATTTAAAATTGACCTTGATAGGGGATAGGAATTTGTCTAACACACAATGAGGAAGGGCATTCCAAATACAGTGTGTTACTGAATCCTACATGCGAACAGAGTGCTCAGGCAACAGTAAGAAGTAGTCCAAAATACACGATACGTGTCTTGCCTAAAGCAGTGGGGGTGGAAGGTGAGATGGGGCTTTGCAGGAGATCATTCGCTGAAGCCCAAGTTTCAAATGGCAGATGAAGTCCAGGGTAAATTTCCACTAACTGTCCCTCAGTACTTCTGGGCTCCCTCGCCTAGAGAATGTTGGTTTTTACCAAGGGGTTTAGGGGACCCTCCTCTATGTTTGGACAATTTGGTATATGTCAGGAAAAGGAATGAGGAAAAAAAAAAAAAAAGCCTCCTGGCTGTTTGGCTTTGGTAACCTAGGGGAAAAAAAGGCTCTATTGCTTTTGTCCATGGTTGTATGACAAGATCAAAATGATGCATCTCCCACATTGCTACATGCGTGTGACACAGCTATTGAGTAAGGAAATGGCTTGTGGGAGCTGTGGCTTAGAAACGTGATATGACCTACTGGGTAGTCCCAAGCCCCCTTTAGCATCTGAGTTAGCATTGGGTTTTTGCCGCCGGCACAAATCAAAATGTTGTGCCATTCATTTCAGACAAGTCATGGCCCACCTAGCTCAGCCGTTTGTTTTGAGATGGTGCTACTTTATTTGACCTGGAAAGGAAGGACAGATGGATAGGTGTGCTTATGGAGAACACTTCTTAGAGGTCCACAAAGCCAAGCCTTCTGGAGTTATCTTCAAGACTTTAGAGAAGTAGGAGGTGATAGACTCCACTGTTTTGATGCCCTCAAAGAGTGAGCGTGCATCATTGGAGTTGTGGGCATTTTTTATTGGAAATGCAGGCAGGGTACTTAACCCTCACAGCCTGGGGCTCTTCTGGACACAGGCTCCGTGATCTTTTACTTCTCAGGAGTTTGTGGAAGGTGAGAGATTTTAAACAAAAATTAATCCCTCAACAGATAGTTATTGAATGCTTACTCTGTACTCAACAGGATGTCGTGTAGGGGCACACGAGGAAAGTAAGGCATGGCCCTTGTTTTCAAGAACTTACCCTCTAGTAGTGAAGCAACATCCATGCACGGAAGATGGGAAAGTGGTATATACGATAGACTGTAGAGTCGCATTGTTTGTGGAGTTTCAACTACATGCAAAGCAATGCATTTGCGTGCATGGTTCCATTCAATCTCATTAACCCCATGCAGGAGAAAATGTTATTTCCGTTGCAGATGAGTGCAAAGAAACTCAGAGAGGTTCAGAGGGCTTATTGAGAGGCAATAAGCCCAGACCTGGGACTTTGATCCCAGCAGTCTGAGTTCAGAACTTATCCTCTTGCCCCTGTCTACCTCCTCCCTTAGACCACAGCGACCCGCCAGCAGTGTGAGCTTGCAGGGCGGCGTGTGCACAGCTGGGTTTTACCCCTGGGCCTTTACCCTCTCTTCTAAGACTTCTGCTTCTACCCAGGCATGGTATGGACAGTTTTGTCACCTTCATAACTAAGAAAGATTTCCTAGCATGTATCTGTTTTTCTTTTGAATGTTAAGCAAAAACAGTCGTAGTTGAGGGATTTAAGGCCAGTGTGAACTGAATGTTGTTAGTGTTTTTTGTCTCATTATGATCCAAAACAATTTTATAAATATCAACCTGAGTTTAGACTCTAGTAGGGGCAAAATTAGCAACCCCACTAGGGAAGCCTTCTGCAATAAAGAGCTAAGGTACCAGTGATGTCTGAATTTTCAGCAGGTCGGTGATGAAGCATCACGCTTTGTCTGTTTGTTGGTTTCCCCCCAAGAATAGGTCTGGAAGACGCCCATGCCAACTCCATGGGATTGGGTGGCGGCATTTCTCAGCCATCCACATTGCAATGATTCTCTGTGAAGCTTGCAGGGAGGAGCAGGGCACCAGCCAAACGCTCAGAGGAACCAAATTTAGGGGCAGCTGGAGCATTTCTGTGCAATAAGAGGAGATTGTGACCAGGTGCTGTGAAGGGCGGAAGCTCTTATTTTACTATAGTCTCAAGCGTTGCTTGAGACATGTTGCTTTTCAAAAGCAGTTAAAGGACCATTTGATAGAAGGAATGGTTGGATTACCCACTGTCTGGATCCATTATAGTCCTCAGATCTATAGGCAGGTGTGTTTAAGAAAGGCCAAGCCTGGATTTTTCTCTCTTTCTTCAATAATCCTCTTTATTTCAACACTCTCTTTGTCTGTCCTTAGAAGTTTCCAAGCAGATGCTTTTTCTCTATTTTTCTTCCAATTTCTAGACACACACTCACTGTCTCCCTCTCTTTCTCATTTCCTTCCAGATCCAAAAGTAGCTTGAGGCCCTGAGTTCATACTTTTATGGTTTTATCTCTGCAACCCCTCATCCTGGGCTTGCTTAATCATTTTTTCCTATTCCTCAATGTATAAATGCAGCAAGTAAAATAAAGCCACTATTCATCAGCAAGAGTTGAAGGAGATAGAGGGCTGCATTTTTAGAGCTTTGGCACAATTGGTGTAGCTGCAGAAAATGACAGGTGCAACAGCTTTCTCTGCTGTACACTGTGCTCAGGTGCGAGGTCCAGCATGGGCATGTGTGGCTGGTCTTCTTCTGGTCAACTACACATGAACCTTTTCATCATTAAAGAAAATACATTGCCGATCCATGCAGGCTGCACACCCTGGATGATCTCTGTTCAAATAGACCAGGCTTGCTCTCTTTAAGAAGAAATTTCTCCAAGGAGCAAGGTGCAGACAGACGTACAGACTGATAAGAGCACTGCGGCTCATCAGTGAAATGATAAACAAGCATCTCTAATAGGCTCTATCTGTCTGTCTGGATTCTGCCAGGATATTGCGTAGGTCAGTCCATGGGCTGTCCATGGGGACCACACATGGGAGGAGTTCCACAGACCTGATGGGAAGGGAAGGCCATTCACACAAATGCTGAAGGCTGATGGCCACTGGCCAGAGGGCTGGAGGATGGACGCGAGAGCAGCACTGTGGCTGGAGGACAGGAGGCTTTCAGAGTGGAGAGATGTTTGGAGTTGGAGAATTGGGAGTTCCAGGGCTCAATCCAGAAGGCTTAGGTCTGCAAAGGTTGTTTCTCTTTGTATGTCTGGCAGTATGGGTGGAGAGGATGCTTGGATTGGGAGCTTAGTGTTTCTCAGGAATTCCGGAAAAAGGTGAGAGGCGCGGCACGTGGGTGGCTCAGTCGGTTGAGCATCCCACTCTTGATTTCAGCTCAGATCATGATCTCAGGGTCATGAGACTGAACCCTGTGTTGGGCTCCACACTCACTGGGGAGTCAGCTTGAGATTCTCTCCCCCCCTCTCCCTCTGCCCATCCCTCGGCTTGCTCTCTCCCTCTCAAATAAATAAATAAATCTTAAAAAAAAAAAAAAGGTGAGAGGATTTCAAGGTTTGGGCAGGGCACTTTCAACTCTTTCTGTCTCTCCTTCCCCCTTGCTGGCCTGTCTCGTCCTGACCTGTGACTATTTCCTGATGACAAGTGGCCATCACCAGCTGTACTTGCCTGGATTAGGGAGAGTTGAGTTTGAAGTCTTCCTTACTTCCCATTTAATCATACAGTCAATTACCTTCCTGAAGGACATGAAGTACCATGGTGTGTTTGAGGAGTCATTTTGTAGAATTATGTTAAGGGCCATCTCTGCAAAAAAGGGAGCCTGTTGAAGGAATTTCCCACCCCAATCTTCTACCAACTCCCCACCAACCAGGGCATTCTGAGGGAACAGTTATGCTTGCTTTTACTTTTTTTTTTTTTTAACCTGGGAGAATTGTCTCTTCTGCATTGTTGTGGAAACTCGATAAATGAGACAGATAGATGGGGACAGGTATGAGGAGGTGACAGTAGTTGGCTGCCAAGTTACCTTTGTGATCCATCTCTGCAGAAGCCGGCGGTAATGCCGTGGAGACTCAGCAAGACTGATATCCAGCAGTGACAGTTTGGACATCTAAACATGACCTTGGATGTGCCCAAAACCACAGCTGAAGCTATGCCAGCTTCTCAGTGTAGTATATCATAGGGGCCGCATAACCGGGTTGGAAATTGTCTGCGTTCGCAGCGTTGGCGTATCTGCAAATGAACATCTTTGGCCCTAGAAGCATGGCGCAGAGCATTGAGACTACTTTGTTGCAGTCAGTTCCCAGTAATTAGACACTCACAGAAAGCCCAGGACAGTCCTCTCGGATTCATCAAGAGGCTGAGATACCCCCACCGTGGGCATCAAAAACAATTATTCAAGCCTTGTAGAGGGTGTTGATCAGAACTTCCTGCACCACGGCTGGCCATTCCCCTGGTGTCTGGCTCCTTTTTAGCTGCTGGGGGAGCACATAGCTGGGCTTCAGCTCTGGCTTCCCAAAACATACCAATTACAAGGAAGTTCTCTTCCGTAAAGTAATGGAAAACTATTTCAAACAAGGGTCATTTCCTAGTGCCCGCTCGCTCTGTAGCTCTCATTTCACCAGAAACCAGATGTCTAAATTAATGGATTTCAGGATGTGGTCTCCAGATCAGGGAGGGGCCAGCAATCCATACTTTATCAGGGCTTCCAGATGATTCTGACGCACACTGAATTTAAATGTTGGAGGCCGTTGGGGAGGGCTTATAAGGACATTCAAAAACACTGAATTTGAAACAAAATAAAATAAAGCTGGATCTGAATCCTGACTCTGCCATTTAATATCACAGTGATTCTAATCAATTTGGGTATTTTTTTCAATTTGGATATTTTTTAACTTGATTTAACTCCCATCTGTAAACTGGCATTAATAAGTGAACCCACATTTCTGAGATGGTAATGTAGTCTATATAATAGGCTTGTGTAGCACCAAGCATACAATAAGATGTGTTCAATAAACATTAGCCATGAATATGAATTTCATAGTTTCTCTGCTGGGATCCAAGCAAAATTTATTTTTTAAGGATTTACTTATTTATTTATTTTAGAGAGAGGGAGAGAGAGAGTGAGAGCAAGTGGGGGAGAGTGGGGAGGGGCCAAGCAGAAGAGAAAGAATCTTAAACAGGCTCCGCGCTCAGCGCTGAGCCTGAAGTAGGGTTCGATCTCACGACCCTGAGATCATGACCTGAGCCGAAATCAAGAGTCGAGTGCTCAACCAACTGAGCCACGCAGGTATCCCCCAAGCACAATTTAGAGCAGGGACCACCCTTAAGGTAATTAAGACAAATAACATTTACCAATGTGTTACTAGTAAAGTATGCTCTGGAGTGTGTTGTTCTTCAGGGATTTCAAACCACTGTGGTTCAAAGTCCACATTCCAGGTGAGGCAGCCTGAGAGGAGGAACATTAGGGAAGTCTGTGAGGAACCTAAGGGAAGGAATGGCATCAGGTGCTTCCTCTGTTGGCTGTACTTCTCTACTCTCATTCACTCTCAGAAGATTCTGGGTATTGTCATCAAAGCCAGAGGCAGTCTTGAAGTACATTCTAGACCAGCCCAAACTTTGCATGTACTCTAGTTACCTAGAGATACTATTAAAATGCACATTCTAATTCATTGCATCTGAGATAGGGCCAGAGTTTCTTCATTTCTACCAGGCTACCATAGGATGGTGATCTGCTGGTTTTCTGACCACACTTCCACATAGTGAGGTGCTAGCTCAGTGCTTCCCCACCCTTAAGGTTCATATGTTTCACCTCTAGATTTATGTTACTCAAGGAATGGTCTAGAGTCAGCAACATTGGCGTCACTTGAGAGCCTACTACAAGTGCAGACTCTCAGGACCCACCCCAGACCTACCAAATCAGTGCATGCATCTTAATAAGATTCCCAAGAAGCGTTAAGCACGATAAAGTCCAAGATCCGCCAGAGTATATATTTTTTCACAGAGCCCTGCACTCAGAAGGATCCTGCACATGGTTAAATGCTCTCCTTTCAATATCTTGAAATTCTTAACAATTCATGAACAATAAGCTCTGCCTTTTCATTATATACTGAGCCCCCCAAATTATGTAGCTGATCCCAGACAAACAGCTCTGCACCAGTGTTTTTCAAACTTTGGTAGGTCTATGACCCAAATGGGCTATTGTTAGAAATTCTTATTTCTGGATACCCAAAGACTAAATCAGTAAGATAGGAGGTGAGACTAAACACCTATAACAAACCCCTCATGAGATTCTGATGCAAGTGGCCCATTCCCTTGATCTTTCCCTAGTAAAGTCATTTCCATCCTGCATTGTCCGGGAAACACAATGAACAGCACAGAACTTGCTGGACACCAGAGCAAAGGTGTTTCTGGTGGAGCAGCTTTCCCTACAGGCATTCTCAGCAAGGCTCCCCACCTGTGCCTGAGTGGCCCTGCAGTGATCCTGTGACATTTACACAAGTACAAGCGGAAAGAAGGCACGATACAGGATATCTCATCTTGAGAGGGACCGCCCGGGGAAGCTGGTGTGCTCAGCGGCAGTTCTTATGTTTTTTATTGTCACAGACCATTTTGAGAACTCAGCAGGGTCAGTCATCCCTCCCACTGAAAAATCCTCCTTTGCACATTCTGAGGAGCGCACGGGACCAGGAATTAGACAGATGTCCTGGCTGAGATATCTGTCACTTCCCAGTCACCAGACAATTCCAAATGGTGGAGTCCTGATCTTTAAAGCAGAGAATGGGTAAGATCATCTACTTCACAGATTTGCTGCAAGAATCAAAAGAGACAGTGTGGATGTAAAAGCATTTTGTACACTGCAAAAGAATGTATAAATTTGAGGCATCGTTATACACACTGAGCTACATTGCTATTTCCAGCATTATAGTTAGGATCAGGACACTGTTTGTGAATTTCGCCTAAGGCCATAGAACATATTTGGTGTATTGAGAGAGGGAAATGAATACAGACAGAGATGTGATTAGGACTTGGCGAGAGAAGCTGGGAGATTTGAAAGTGTAAGGAAAGAGAAGGGAGCTTCCACAATTTGGGGACTCCAGATGCAAAAATAAAAAAGACAAAATCTATTTTTACACGTGCAACCAGTTTTGAGATTTTGGAAAATGCCTTTAGTCTCTCAGTAATTGAACATTTCTGCCCCCGGGTATAATGAAGATAAATAGCAATGGTGGTGGTCCATATTTAGTTTTGACTTCAGAAGCCTTCTGTTAGAATTCGCTATTCTGAGATAATGTTTAGTAGTTAAAATCTGGGTCTCTCTGATCTAGCACATATTATTTGTGTGGCTTGGGAGAAACCTTAGTTTCTTTGTTCTTCTGTTCCTTTAACCAACAGAACCTTGCTCATAGGGCTGTTATAAGTACTGGATGACTTAGTACTCCCCAAATACCTACAGCATGGGAATCCTCGTGCAAAGGGAAAGCTGATGGTGCTCTGAGGGTCTAGCCATTCTGGGTCTGAAAGATGCCTCCAGTTATAACTATTGAATAGTTATGATGATGGGAGTAGTCCTTTGCTCAGGTGGTTTCAGGGGCACTGAACTGCTCAGGACCCAGAAGTCTCAGCCAGAGCTCTGAGGCTCTAATCCCACAAGATTTCTGCTGCCCAGTTCCAGAAAGTGCCACACATGACAATCAAACAGGAAATGTATGTGTGTACATTGGGGCTGGTGGAGGGAGTGTGAAGGCAGGGCATGGTGACAAGTCAAACTAGCGTTGCCAAGAAGACCTGATTCTGATGGTCCCCACTTCCTCTCTGGTTCCTGGACTTACTCGTCTTGTTTTCCCTCCAGGTGCACGATTGACAACCGGGTCACCCGGGTAGCCTGGCTAAACCGCAGCACCATCCTCTACGCTGGGAATGACAAGTGGTGCCTGGACCCACGCGTGGTCCTCCTGAGCAACACCCAAACCCAGTACAGCATCGAGATCCAGAATGTGGATGTGTATGATGAGGGCCCGTATACCTGCTCTGTGCAGACGGACAACCACCCAAAGACCTCGAGGGTCCACCTCATTGTGCAAGGTAGGCGGGGCTTGGCTGGACGGTCTGGGCGGGTGGCTGGGAGAGCCCATGTCGAACACTTTTCCTGTGATCCTCAGCAGAGATGAGTTCTGTTTGTCCATCCGGCCAGGACAACAAGACAACTAATTGTCATTTTGCTGTTAGAAGCTGAATTTTGAAATAAGTTTTCCTGTTGAATAAGACTAGGATTTTTTTTGTTTTGTTTTTGTTCCAATAATATATTTTCTCAGAAAATTATCTTCTAATTATTGCTTTCCTTGGCTTTTTTCTCCTCTTAAGATTTTTCTTTTTTTTTAGGTTCCATCCAGTTCTAAGCTTGTTTTATTTTAAGACCCATGTTTTAGCTTTTCTAGCACTACACACACGCCATGCCCTCCCACAGCCTTCAAAGAAAGCAGAGCCCATCACAGATGCTCTCAACGCCCACCTGGGACACACCCTTCACAGCCACCCGCACTATCTCCAGCTTGCGTGCGTCTCTCATCTCCCAGCCCTGGGTTTCGGATGCCACTTCTCCCTTTTAATAACCTGCGTCTGATTCTCCGTGTTTGATGGCACCCCAGGTTCCTGCCCCCTCTTTCTGCATCCCTCACCCCCAGCTTTTGAGGCCTGTGTATTGGTTTTGGTTTTGTGTCTCCCTTTGTTCTGCCCTGTCCATGTTTCACAGGCCCTGGGGATGGTGCTAGCCTGTTCCCCGCGAAGCAGAACTGGCCCCAGGACATTCAAACAACACTTTACCATGGTGGACAGTTCCTAATTAGGGAGGAAGAGCCCAGAACCAGACTTGGCCGCATTCGGGCTGTGAGACCTGGATCAAGTTACTGACTGGGCTTCGGGGTTCCCTTCTGTAAAACAGAGTCACTGATGTGACGAGCTTGCTAAATTTTACATGACACTTAGAAGCCGGCCTGGCTCCTACAGAGCTGTCTAAGTGTTGGCCATCAATATTTTTTTAATACTGTTACTACTTTTTAGCTTTTTAAAATTCTTTTACAGTGGACCAAATACCTCATTTTATTATCTCAGAAGCTTAAGCCCAGGGTAGCGAGTGGAGCCTGTCTCCTCTCCTGGGGTCTCTTTCACAGCCTGATTCCCAGTTCCCTTCATCCAGCTGAACGGTATCTAGGGCAGGAAGCTCCTCCAGCGGAGGCTCCTTCGGCCACCCCTCCTTGTCAGGGCACCCAAGGAAAAGGGATGGGCTTGTCAGATGCTTGGCTAGAGAAACAAGGGCAGGAAAGTGGCTGGAGAAGGAAGGCTGGGGAAGGGTGAGATGAGGTGAGCGGGGATGAGACACATCACAGCAAGGGAACTGTGGCCCTCGCTCTGAGCAGGGACCACAGGGACATCTGAGCCCCTCAGTGCTGGGCCAGAGTTTGGCCACACCGTGTGGTTCTTATTTCTTTTTCTCACTCCTCTGAAATTATGATGGCTTTTTCTATTAATTGGTTCTATAAATGAATATTTTTCAAACTGCTGGATACAAACAACATTTTTTAAAGGAGATGGGATTGCATAGAAGGTATCAGCATATTACAAACAGCAGAATAAGTATCATTCCATAAGACTTTTGTTTCAGGATATGTAAGTTTTTGATGTAAAATACATTTTTGAGGGGGCCTGGTGGGTCGGTCAGTCCGACTCTCAATCTCAGCTCAGGTCTTGATCTCAACGTCGTGACTTCAAGCCCCACATTGGGCCCCATGCCAGGCATGGGGCCTACTTAAAAAAATATATATATATCAATCAATCAATCAAAATACATTTTTTTATGGTGGATAGTTGACCGAAAAATAGTTTGAGGACGCTCCAGTGGCACCATCTGTAATCTCTACCAGGGGCTGCTTCTGAAGCCGTCCCCATTGCTCCTTTCACGCCCCGAACTGCACACACTTATTGTCGAGAGCAGGATACCCTGAACTGACAAAGAGAAGTTAGCAAATGCTCACTAGTACAGATACTCACTTTAGGAAGCAGGACCTTTCTGGAACTGGAATATGGAAGGTATAGTGGAAAATGCTGAAACCTCCCTGAAAATAAGGACCATGCTTTTGTCATTTTTTTTTTTCTTAAGCTCTCCCCTCCCAACACACACACCCACACACCCACACATTCCTGCCCTAAGTACCTGGGAGAGTGCCTGATCCAAAGTACACATTTAATAAATGCTTACTGAAGCAAATGGCTGGAATTATAGTCCAGAGGTCTTACACAGGCTCCAGGAGGGGAAGTGGAGCACATGTGGGGGTAGAGACGTGGGAGGGGTGAAGCAAGGGGGTCTACATCAATCTTTGCTCATGTCCAAGCTAATGGAAAATGTCTAATCCCCAGCTAGGTGTTTACATCTGTGACTTGGCTAGGTGGCCTCTTAGCATGACACACCACCTCAAGTATTGGAATCTCATCTTGGGCTAATTTTCGAATGCTGATGGGTGTATTGATCTGGAAACAAGCTAGGCTAAAAAAGGCACTGGTCTTGTACACAGACTCAGTCCAAGCTAATCCGCTGTCGATATGCCTGGGCCAAGCATTATTGACACTTTAATGAATAGTGAACCGTAGTTTTTCAGAGCCAAACTTTCCCCCCTCTTAAAAGCAATCAGACAAACTAAATAGAGCCAGACTCCCCCATTTCTGTATTGGAAAGATGATACATCACCATCCAGCATTAAAAAAAAAAAGAAATATATTTATCTTGGGATCATTTATTGTACTGAACATAAACCCTAATTCCCCTAGCAGGAGCTGACTGTCTGGATTTTGTTGAAGTTGCTATTCAACCCTGAACACAACGCTGCTGGAATGAAAGTCAGACATATTAAGTTTTCAAAATGGTATTACAATCATTAAACACTCATAGACATATACTTGCACGCACACACACATGCACACATGCACAATAGCAGAAAGAACGGAACCAATAGTCTGCCCCTGAGTATGTGTATTTATACATATGTAGTCAGCTTTACATACAAATAAACCCACGCAGAAGGAAGGTAATCACACTTTCATAGTATCATGTGAGCTGCTTAAGGGAGAGATTATGTCTTTCCTCTTGTTATCAAAATACCCTTTGTACCCCCACTAGTTCTTTGTTCTGGATCTTCTCCATGGTTGTGAAGGAGTATCTTTAGTTCTCGCAAGCAGCTGGGATGCCACCTTTGCATCTGCCTGAGAATCAGACCTTCGGCCCTTTGTTCATGTACTTATTGGGGCTTCATTCCTTCATAGGAGGAATAATCACTGACAAACAACTCTGGCTACTAGTACTTTGGCCAACTGCTTAGCACACGGAGATGAATAAAAAAGCTGCCTTTGAAGAGTTAGTTCCCATTCGTGTGCAGATGGACTTCTATAATGTTAGTCCAAGTCATGCCCAAGAATTCATTTCTGGAAGTGTAATTACTTTGGCTGAATCCTTCTAGGACTGCCCCCGCTGGACACTCCTGGAAAAACCTGCGACGTGGGGCCCCTTACCTGCATGTTTTCTGATTATACATTTTAATAGAATTCAGAAATGACTTGTACAGAAATCAGACTGGTCTTTTTATGTGGCAGTGGTCCTGAGCACGAGGCTGTCCCTGAGCTCAAGAACAGAGGTGAAGGGCTAGGGGCCTTTCCTTGGTTCATGCTTTCCAGAGCTTCAGCTGTACACATCATCTCCGGTCCTTCCAATTCTCAGAACAGCCTTTCACTGGTGGCAAGTTCTAGATATGTTTTTTCTTTAAAAGATAGCTCTGGGGCTACCTAAATTCTCCTAAATCTTCCCCAGGCTGATGGGGGTGGGGGTGGGTTCCGAAGGTCCTGGCAGGGCTGGTCAAGTGGCTGGAATGTGGAAACATGGACTGGGTTAGTCTAGCCTGGGCTGCAGAGGAGAACCCCTGCAGTGGGCAGCATAGGGATGGAGGAGCAATAGTAAGTGGAGCCATGGGGACCACCAGGCAGAGTAAGGGTGAGTGTCAAACCACAGAGATCTCAGTCTCCATGGCTCAGAATGTTAGACCAGCCTGCCAGGAGAAGGTGACAGTTCTCCTGATTTGTATTGTCCAGGGTCAACATGGAGGGACATGCAGACTTGTGGCTGCAGGCACTGAGCCCAGGTGACCACGTGGAACAAGTCTTCTAGACAAGCCAGGAGTAAGGGACAGCTTTGACAAAGAGAGTGGCAGTGTGGGAGGAGGAAGAGGGGAAAGACGGCTGGGGCTAGTGGTGGGAAGGGGAGAGGACAGGAGAACTGAGTGAGGTACCTACTCACCACAGTGGCTATTGAAAATTAAATGAGCTAAAACCAAATAAAATTTAAAATTTACTTCTTCAGTCACACTAGCTACATTTCAGGTGCTTCTGTAGCCACATATGACCAGTGGCTACTTTATTAGCCAGGAGTGAAATGGAATATTCTTTCGTCTTAGAAAGTTCCTTTGGGCATTGCTGTATATGAGTACCATTATGGGCCAGTGCGTGTAAAAGCAAGAGTGAGTTTCATTAACGTAAGGGGTCAAGCGTGGTATGGAAAAGAGAATGCAGTTTTGGAGACAAGGAGGAAATAAGAAAAGACACAAGTCTTTTAAAAACAAGAGGATTACTACAAAGATAAAGGGCTAGAGTTCTTCTGTTAGCTAATAAGGCAGAGAAGAAAGGCCAGAGTGTGAAGATGTATGCAAAGGAAAATAGAATTTGGAGGTTGGTTACATGTGGATGTGGAGGGGGTAGGGAGCACATCAGGACATTGAGATTTTACCTGAGCGTTCTGGAACAAGTTGGCACTAACTCATCTAAAGCATCATGCACTAAAGCATCGTGTGGCAGCGTCATGACGCACCTCAGATCCTTGGACTTCTTAATTTTTGGATGCCTTGAATACTCCCTTCAAAAGGAGTTTGTGGAAAGTAAGAAATACCACCCATGTATTTTCACACCCACTTAGGCAGCCAGAACACAATCTTTTAGGCCAGTGTGAGAGAGATCCATTTTAGATTTATTGAAATATGGGTCTAATGATTTCCATCCCTTTGACCTTAGGGTGTTCTGCTTTGTGAATATAATTAATAAGTGGCTGCTTCTGGAGTCCAGCTGCATATTTTAACTCTATTCCTCTTGATTCTGCTGCTTCTCAGGGTATCTAAAATGGCTGTACCTCTTTCTCCACGGCTTTTTGGAAGACAATGTCTTGTGGAGAGCTCAGAGTGTATAAAACATCTTGTGAGACTGAATAGTTTGCTAAATTAAGGGCAACGTGGAAACCCTCTCAAAGCCCTCATGGTCTTGCAAGTGCCCTTGTGTGATGGGAGAGCATAGCTTCCTGGTGGTCCACAGAACATTAGCGAATGTCCTTCTCATCCAGGCACAGAGTCCTGGGTGTTATACCTGAGGGGCTTTAATCTCACTCAGAGACACGTTTGCATGATAGCAAATGTTCGTATACAGTGCTCTTAAAACAGGGATATTAGTGTAATAGCAATAATAATAAAAATAATAATAATTAACAGAGCTTTTGGTTTTCCAGGCTCTATCTAGGTCTCTCTTTTGTCATTGGAGTATCTAATCACCCCCTCCCTTTTGTTTGGTGTAAATGAGTTTTCCAGTTTCTTCCTAAGCAGAATTAATCTGAAAATCCCTGCTATTGTTTGATAGTTAATTACCTGTCTTTTGGAGTCAAACAGCTCCAAAGCTCATGAAAGGGAGGAGACACTAATGCCTCTGGAATGGGGCAGGAATGAGAGAAAGAAGGCGGGGTATCGCTGTCATTCCCTGTGTCAGAGGAATTCGAGAGAGAAAGGGCCTAGGCCAGGGAGATAGTCAGTGCGGCCTGGTGACTTGCAAACAATGGAGCTTTGGCTCCATCCAGCCCTTCATTTACCTTTTACTGTCTTTGTGTTCCGAGACCTCTCTTCTTACCCGCCTGATCTGTATAATCGTGTTCCTTTCCAATCCTGAATAATTAATTGACCTTGTCAAACTAAACTTATTATTATGATTAAGGGGACAGGAACAATAACTTTTAATTTCTGGACACCTACAGCCCGTAGACCCCCCCTTCCACTCAGCCTGTACAAGAGGGAATTTGAAACACAAGATATCGAAGGGAATAATGTGCTCTAATCCTTACATTGAGAGCAAAGATTTCTGTCTCTGCAGCCACATCACCTAGAAAGCAACGTGCCCTCCTAGCGCTGCAAGGCTCCCGTAGCGTTGAGAAGACCTTTGTACCAACTAATTTCCATTCAAGCTACAGCTTGCTGAGCTTGTACTAGAGGGAAACGTCACCATCCGGTTCTAAATCAACAGAAGTCACCTTCTGAGTACATCTGTGCTCTTCGGGTTTCCATAGCCTGTGTGACAGTAGGTCAAATTTGCCACCCCAAACTGCTTTCCAAATTATCTTTCCTCTCCCGGCCCCGCTCAAGAAATAGATGAACATGCACATTCAGTCTGATAGTAAGACAGTGCATCTGAATTTGACAGAACTTTCAAAAAGTCAGGAAATTAAATCCCACTACAAAATTAGAGTGATCCTCAAAGCACCCTGGAGAATGACAAGGAAGTAGGGCATTTTACCTGAAATTGATTTATAGAATTTAGACAGCATGCAGATGAAGCATTTCCGTTCTAACTGGTGAGTTTTAAATTTCTCTGCGCAGTGCCTGACAATGGAGGGGCTGAAGAGTCTCTTAGACTAAAGGAATCTGAGAAAATTGCTGTAATGAAAGTCATAGTGGTCTAATAATGGTATTTTCTCTGCCTTCTGGGGTGTCTGGGAGGATCCCTCATGTTTTATAAGCAGTTTGGAAGACTTGACCTCTGCTTCCCATGCTTCCTGATCACAACAGTAAGTAACAACAGGGTGGCCCTGGCCAACCCCCTCCTACCACTTAAGGCTCTAAAGAAGCAGAAAGTCCAGGTGACCCAACCCTATTGCTTCACCGAAAACACAGGAGTCAGGCAGCATCCCTCCAGGTTAGAAGTTCGGGCTCCCAAAGGAGGGTCTTTAAGCGACCACAGAATTCTTATCCCTGAGGTGGTTTTCCCTGGGGAGTCTGAGCCACCTCCAATTGGAATAGCATAGTGACTCTGATTCCTCCCAGGTATTGCATACCCCCACGGCCTCCAAATAAGACCTGTTTTCCTTTTGTCTGGGGGAGAAGGGCAAATATCAGATCCTGAATAAGTTGTCCTTCCAAGATGCATTCCTATAGATTCTATTCCCATATCAGAAACTCCCTGTAGATTATCCAAGTGGAACTTCAAACAGATAGTCTTAATTAAGGATGGCGCGATTCTCTTTATGGCCTCCCAACCCACTGGTATGGCTCTGACTAATCCCAGAATATGTTTACAAAAGCCCTCTTACTACATCCCTAGAGGTTTCAGTGGGCCTCCCCTGTAGGTGATGTATAAAATGTTAGCAAGGCCAGCACTATGGATCTGAATACCATGATTTTGCTAGAGGACCCTTAGGTACTCAAAAGACTTAAAAGCCTCTGATAATTCTTCTGTTTTTTGTTTGTTTTGTTTGGTTCTTTTTTTTTTTTTTTTTTTTTGGTGGGTCTTTTTTCGCTAAAATTAAAATACCTAGCTTTTTTAGGGCATGGAGAGAAATGGGTGACTGTATCTCTCAGTCTATCTGTTGTTGGATTGAGAAATCTCACCTGAAACCTTTCAATTCCATCGAACAGTATTTTGACGTCAGGCACTAGGGACACAAAGTTTCAGATGGAGTTCCTACCCCATCTAGCAGAAGGCATTCATATACTTACAAATAGCTCTCTAATACGGTAACAGGGGTTGAGATGCTCCTATATATAAATGCCATTAATATACCGAAAGGGAGCAATTGAATTTATCTGTAAGACTAGGCAAAACTGCATGATTACATTTCACCAACCCCCTCAACAGTGAATAGGAATTTTTAGGTCTGGAGAGAAGGCATTCTGGTGGGAGTGACAGGTACAAAGGTTGGCATTCTGAGGATGCATGATACGTTGGAGGAAGAGTGACGACACTAAGGTGGTCACAGGACAGGGTTCCTCTGGTGAAGTCACCGAGCGTATGGCCAGAAAGCTAGTTTGCACATAGGTAGTAGATGGCCTGTGTGCCTTGGAAAGGAGCACAATGAGAAGCGGCAGGCCTTGGAGTCCTGCAGGTTTTCAAAATGGGCTAAGTTTTCCTTGATGTTTATAAGAACATCACTTCTCTTCCTCAAAGAAAGTTTCATTAGGTTGTTCTGGCAAAGGACAAATATATAGAAGTCTATCAGTAGAATAGAAAATGAAAACCTTGGTAGGAAGAGGGAAGTATTGGAAGGAAAGAATATAGCCAAACCCAACTGGTTCTATGTCCCTTGTATGGTAAAGATGCAAAGGGGATAGATTGCTAAAGACTCTTCTTCCACCAAGTCAGTTTTTAAAACCCTAAAATATGTGTTTTATAACCATTGCAGTCACACTATGATTCTTTTTCCATAGGAAAGGTTAAGCTACATTTCCCTGTACATCAGCAAATAGAGTACACAGCCCTGGGACTCATTGTTCTGCCATCGTGGCGATTGTACCAGAGAGAGCAAGGATGCTGGGAGAGATCACGGTGAGCAGGAAGGGGCCCATACCCTTAGGAACTGGGAGACTGACCCATGCCAGCAGCCCCTTCTCACTGGTACCCGATAGCCCACCACATGCCGATGAAGGAGTCTCAGATTTTCAGATGTCTCCAGGCTAATTTAGGTGTCAGTATTTGGCATATATCATAAGACTTCTATTCCTGCTGAACATCATCTATTGTAAATTAGTGTCTTATGTTGGTAAAAATCTAATTGGCTTCTGCTGGAGGTAGGCTCAGTGGTGAAATGCTCCCAGAGTTGCCAGAGCACACAGTTTTTCTTTTGAGAGATCTTCATTTCACATTATTTGAGAAAGAATTTATTGATTTAAAATTAGGACAGTTTAATTTGGTGGCATGTTTTCTTTATGTCTCAATTATATATTCATGTCTTTGTGGTAAACTCAGCTGGTGGGGGGATTAAGAATTCAAAATAGAGGATTTTCGCTTGGCAAATAGTGCTTTCTACTGTGATTAATTGGGAGTCTGCACAATGAACCCAGTGTTGGCTCCATTGGGGATTGAATAGCTTAGTAGGAAGAAGGAAATTTCAGGATTTAGGAGTCCTGAATTCCAGTCCAAATGTTGACAATAAGTACCTGGAATAATGACCTACTTGTTTAATTTCAGATTTGATGCACTTTATAGGAATGTTTCGATATATCACATAATCCAGTTTGGAGAAAGATACCAAATAAAAGGATGCCTAACACCATTACTAATTAAAAATCCTTCATTTTTGTAACTGTTTATCAGTAGTAAATGCTGCCAGGCTCTCCTGTCCGTTTGTCTTGTTTGGACTCCTTTAAATAGACCCACTCCTCTGTTTCAGCGATACACCCACGTTCTGTTACTGGTGTGGGTCCTCATTCCCAAGAACCTGTCTGGATTATATACACTTTCCCCTCCTGGTTCCTTCCTTTGAACCCTAGTTTTCCTAGTTATCTGACCTTCTGGCCTGGTGATGTTCCTCCGCTCTCTAGCCATCATCCCCTTTGTTGTCATAATTCCGATTGGACTTGTTTTACGGTGGTCTCATAGTGCTCTGAAACTGGACTTAAGAGAGGGACTGTCATGCTAATGCTGCCCCACACTTAAGGATCCAAGCTGGTCAAGTCCTTTCTTCCTCCCCTGAGAAAGGCAGATCAGACATTTTGGTTTTCTTTTTTCCCTTTCACACATGTAGACCACCATGTGTGAAGTACTGAAATACAGGTTTGGATAGATACAAAGACGAAGGAGACCAGTCCCTCCCATCAGGATATATATGGGGGTGGGGGCAGCAATTAAAGTTTGAAAGGGGGACCACTGGGACAGAGCCATTCACTGGAATGCAAGGACTGAGACCCAGGTGCTTCCCCAGGCTTGAGAGTGAGTATGGGAAGGCCACACAAAGAGAAGACTTTGGAAATGGATGGTCTAGCATTTCAGATCCTGGCTATTAAAATGAAAATAAAATCACTAGTCAGCACACACCCACCCTCTTCACCCACGCTTTCTCTATTCACAGCCAGAGTGATCTTTTCAGACCTGAATCTAATGGGACCTCGAGGACTTAACCTAAGAGAGCCAGTTTTTTTTTTTTTAATTTTTGAAATTTTATTGTTATGTTAGTCACCACACAATACATCATTAGTTTTTGATATGGTGATTCACAATCCATTGTTTTCGTAAAACACCCAGTGCTCCATGCAGTATGTGCCCTCCTTAATACCCATCACCGGGCTAACCAATCCCCCCTCCCCCCTCCCCTCTAAAACCCTGTTTGTTTCTCAGAGTCCATAGTCTCTCATGGTTCATCTCTCCCTCCGATTCCCCACCCCTTCATTTTTCCCTTCCTTTTCCTAATGTCCTCCATGCCAGTTCTTTATCAAGGCCTGTGGGGCCCTGGGATGAGCATCCTCTCCACTCCTGGTTTGCACCATGCTCCTGCCTCCCCATGCTCATTTGATTTTATTTCACTCGTCTTGTTCTTTCTGGTCATGGGCCCTTTCTACGTTCCCTCCTTTCTGCCTTGCTTTCTCTTCCTCTTTTCACTCAGTGAATCCTGTTTATCCTTCAAGCATGAACTTGAACGTCACTTCCTTAGGAATGCTTTCTCAGACCTGCCTGTCTTGCATTAGTTCCTCCCCTCCCCCAGGATTCAGAGCTGTGCTATTCTTTGTGTTTCTTGGCACAGTTATAATTTGACATCTTTGTGTGTGATCACTTGGTTATGTCTGTTTTGCCAGTAGACTGTGAGCCTCCTGAGGGCAAGAGGCCCATCTGTTTTTGCACTCTGTCCCCAATGTCTGGAACTTAGTAGGGGCTCATGGGCTACTGGTTGGACAATGAGTGGATGTGTAAAACTTCTTTTTTTAAAAAATCATTAAGCAAAATGATTCATTGTGTGTTGGGGCTGACTATGGTAGGCTGAATAAAACCACTCAAATACATCAGATTCTAATCCTTGGAATTGTAAATGTCACCTTATATGATGAAATCTTTGCAGATTTGAGGAAGTTAAGTGTTTGAGATGGGGAGATTATCCTGGATTAGCCAGGTAGGTCCTAAATATGGCCACATATATACTCATAAGGGGGGAGTAAAGGGAGATTTGGTACACACACAGAGGAGAAAGCAATGTGAAGATGGATCAGAGAGAGTCAGAGTCACTGGTCTTGAAAACTGGAGAGATGTGGCTATAAGCCAAGGAATGTCAGCAGCCACCAGAAGCTTGAAGAGGTGAAGAAGAACAGGTTCTCCTCTAAAGCATCCAGAGGAAGCATGGCCCTGCTGGCATCTTTACAGATTCTGTCATTCCTTTGATCTGCCCCCCCCCCCCACCCCAGTTGCTTGGCAACTCATGGTAGAATCCACAGTCCTTATTGTGGCCTAAAATGTCCTACAGTGTGTGGCCCCTGGTGTCTCTCTGGCCCCCCCTCCTAAAACTCTCTCTTTGTTAACCTGTCTCCTTGATGTTCTTAGAATCCTCAAGAGGGCAACCATCTCTGGGCCTTATAGCTCCCTATGCTGGCACCCCATGCCAGGTGTCCCTTGGTCCTCTCCTCCCAAAGGTCACCGTACAGGAGAGGCCTCTCTGACCACCTATATGACTTAGAGCTCCCCACCTCCCCCAGTTACTAGCTAGGACCTTTCTGGTATGGTTTCCTTCATGACATAGATCATCTATTGCATTGCATATATTTACATGTTTAAGAGTTGTGCTCTGTTTCACCCCAAGAGAGCACAAGCTCCGTGAGGATCAGGACTTGGCCTGCCTTGTTCACTGTTGTATCCAAGTGCCTAGTACAGGGTTTGGCACATAGTGGGCACTCAGTGAATATCTGTAGGATACATATATGAATGAAAAGTTGAAAACCAGGGCTTTCCATTAAGTGAACTTGATCTACTATTATTATTTTTCCCCAACATTTATTGTGTTTCTTTGTTTGAGTGTGAAAATGTGAACTTTTCTGTTACTTCTATCAAAATGATTCTCAGACCAGGTGCTATTAAGCTAAGTTTAATAGGGTGGCTTTTCTTAGCAAGGTAAAGAGGAGCCTCATGCTCCAGATGGAAGGAATAACACACACAGGTAAGGAATTGAGAGACCCGAGTGTGGGTTGTGGTATACAGCAGGCTGCAGAGAAAGCATGAGTTGTAGCCCCAAATGTCCCCGTGAGGAAAGGACCAACTCTCTGAAAACCCAAGAAGTTCAGATTTCACTATGGAGGGGATGGGGAATCACAGGAAAGTTTGAAGGAAGGAAATTACATGAGTTCTATTTTAGGAAGACTTTTGGCATCAGAATGGGGAATGGATCAGAGGGGGAGTTTTGAGTCAAAGGCACTGGTAGAAAATGAGAACACAGTTTACACCATATTATCCTATGTCCCTGACCTGGAGAGAGTCCCTCTCTCCTTGAGCAGCTAGACAAGTAGCACTTTAGAGCGGCTGGTAGAAGCTGGATGGGTGTGTATGCACAGTGAGAGTGTGCTGGGCTCAGTTTTCTGGATGGTCCTATTCCAGAGACGTGTATTCTTCTCAGTTTGTGGTTGGTTAAGGTTGTAAGTAAAAGGAACTTAACGTTTTCAACTTTGTTAAAGCTTTGGGTTTCCGTATTTACAAATAAGGGAAAAAAAAAAAAAAGATTGCACCATGTTTTGTTTCAGTTTGGAATTCTGAGAATATGGCTTTTGGCTCATTGAAATGAAACCGGATCACCAAAGAGGAGATAAGGTTTACACCAGCCCTTGATGGAACAGTAAAGCTTAAAATAAGACAAGGTAGGAGAGAATCAAGCACCAGGAGGACCTTTTAAACAGGAAAAGATATTTGGGGATAGAATAGCAGGTTCAGAGAACACGAAAACATGAGATACCAAAAACTGCCTGTGAGCCCACCCTGATGTCTGTCTCAGAAGCTCATGAGGAACTTTCTAGGAAAAAAAAGTAATAAGATTGTTGATTCTCCCCAGACCAACTGGACCTGAATCACGCAGGTGGAGGTGTGAGTAGTGAAACTTGTGTAGCAGGGTTTGGAAGTTACAGTCATGACACAGCAGAGCCAAGAGCCAGAGGCAACTGAAAGTCAAATTGAGAACATTTTTTACATAAAATCCTGAATTATGTGCATGCTCGTTAGTAGGAATTGTGTCAATCAGGTGAGTGGGTTTGTTCCATGCTTCTAATTACAGTGTGTCTTTAATCTCCCTGATCTTGTTGCTATATTGTTGTTCAAAGGAACAATCAGAAACAGAGACAGAAAGAAGAGCTATTCACCTAAGTGGGTCAATACAATCTTACCCCATATTTCCCTACCTTTTTTTAAGATAGTTTCTAGGGGTACCTGGGTGGCTCAGCCCATTAAGTGCCTGACTCTTGATATCAGCTCAGGTCTTGATCTCAGGGTTGTGAGTTTGGGCCCCACACTGAGCCCTACACTGGGTGTGGAGCCTACTTAAAAAAAAAAAAAAAAGTTATTAAAGAGTTACTAGATTGTCATCCTTCATCGCTATATCCTAAGACATCTGCAGCCCTCCCTTTTCTCTCTTTAGGCAACATTCAGTCTGTTCAGTACCCAGTAAAGGCATATTCAACCTTCTTCTGGAGCTCAGATGGCTGTTTTTCCCATAGCCAGGATCCACGGGACCTAGAATCAAGTGGTGGAAATGGCAGTGGCACTGCTCACTATCACCCCTAGTGGCCCACCAGCAAAATGTTTGCCACATGTTCCTTCAACTTAAGGATCCGCTGGTCTAGAGACTTTAGTTCCAAAGGGAGGAATGCTTCCATCAGGAAACACAACAATGATTCCATTGAACTGGAAGTTGAGACCACGACCCGGCCACTCTGGGCTCCTCATGCCTCTGAATCAACAGGCAAGGAGGAGAGTTATGGTACTGACCGGGCTAATTGATCCTGACTACCAAGGGAAATTCAAAAATGGAGGCAGGAAGAGTATGTTGAAAATCCAAGAGATCCCTTAGGGCATCTCTTAGTATCATCATGCTCTGTGACTAAGCTAAGGGAAAACCAACAACCCACCCAAGGCACAACTAAGAGAGGGCAGAGTCCAGACTTTCCAGGAATAAGGTGTGGTTACCCTGCCAGGTCAAGAACCATGATGAGCTAAGATGCTGGCTGATGACAAAGGGAATGCAGAGTAGTTAGTAGAAGAAGGTAGTTCTAAATAGCAGCTATAAGCACATGGCCACTTATAGACATGAAGACTCTGTCTTGAGGTTTTCAATAGCTTCTCTCTTTTGTGTTATGTGTACGCATATTAAGCAAACATCTTTGTTTTCTTTCCTCTCTTATTCTCTTATCATGTAACAGAAGATGTATTGACTTTTTGTGAATTTTACATCATAGTGTTTAAGTTACAGGATATCAGGAGAAGAGCAAACATCACTCAAGACCTTTACCTCCTCTTCTAGGGAAGGGATTAGTACATTTTCAGTTGTATGCAGGAGAGCTGTATCATGCTCAGTGGATTATAACCTTGTTATTGTCTTCTTTTGGAGATTAGGTATAATTTAAGGGGAATGGTATAGGTGCCAATTTAGCTAGGGATAGGCTTGTGATTGTTAATTTTATGTGTCAACTTGACTGGGCAAAGGGATGCCCAGATAGTGGGGAGGACATCATTTCTGGGTGTGTCTGTGTGTGTTTCCAGAAGAGATCAGCATTTGAACCAGTAGACTGAGTAAAACAGATCTCCCTCACCAATGCAGATGCGCATCTTCCAATCCCTCGAAGGCCTGACTGTAACAAAAAGCCAGAGGAAGGGCAAATTTGCTCTTTAATTGAGCAAGCACATCCATCTCCTGCCCTCAGATATTGGCACTCCTGGTTCTCAGACCTTCAGTCAAGCACTGGATTACACTACCAGCTTTTCTCTTCTCTAGCTTGCAGATGGCAGATCACAGGACTCCTCACCCTCCATAATTGCATGAGATAGTTCTTATAATTTATATATATATCCTATTAGCTCTGTTCCTCTGGAGAACCCTGACTAATACAGACGACAAGTGAGTTTTTCATGCTAGAAATCTTCCTCTGACTTAGAATGAGTGTTGCACTATAGGCGCTAGCATGATACTGGGAAAGTTAGGCAAGCATAGCCCATGGCATTCAGAAGAGTAGGAAGCCTACTGGCCTGGCAAACCAAGGTACGCTGAAATAGTACGCTGAAATACAGTCAGTGCTGTCTCTCCCACCAAACACATAGAAACTCTTGCCTCACCTTTCAGCTCAGAGCCTGGATGAAGAAAGAAGCATCGATCACGTAAACTCTTTCCTCCCTTCATTCATTCACTATTCAAATATTCATTGAGTTCTTACTATAAGCTACATACCATGCTAAACTGTGAGGGTAGAACACAAATACCAGATACTGGTCTCCAAAGAAATAATATTCTAGTGGATGACAAGGTAAGTAATAATCTTCTGTTGCTAGTCAAGAAGTATATAGTTCCTTGTAGTATAGGCCGAGAATCAGGGCAAGTACCAAGGTTGTAGCAGCCCTTAGAGAGGCTCCTGCAAATGAAAGCCCCAGGGGACTTCCAAAAGGAAACTTCACCTTAGTTGAGAGCTGAGTAGGATTAGTTAGGTAAAGTAGGGAAGGTGAACTGTTCTAAACAGGTAACAGCATATACAAAGGCCAGAAGATGAATGGGAATATGGGCCATTCAGAGAAGATGAATGCATCCCACAGGCAGACCATTAGAGGAGGGGATGGAGGGGTCTGAGGTGAGACCCAAGAGGTGGGCAGGAACCAGATCACAGGAGTGGGAATTTTTCTTAATGGCAAAATGGGCCCAAATTGGAGAGAGCAGACCCTGTTCAGGTGGATTGCTCACTGGGTGTCAGTTTTGAAAAGTGAATCTGGGAGCAAATCAAAGGCAAAAAGGCCCTCCATGGTCCATCATCCTTATCTAGAATCTTCCTTACCCATGCCTATCCAGAACTGTCCTGAATTAACAGGAGGCAATGTCAGAATCAATCTCGTAGCCTGTATTTTAACCTTGAGCCGGGTTTCAGTCATGGCTGGATCCTCCAGCTTGGCTTCAGTGAGCACCCCTCCAGCTCACTAGTTAGTGTCCACATAGCTTCCCCTTCCGCAATAAATGATTCTCTCCTCTTTGCCATTTTCCATCTGTCTCTTGGAGGCAGTCTTTCATTTGATCTTGCCAGCAACTTCTTTTTCATTACTGCATGTATTTTTGTTGTCTACTATTGTGTTTTTTTTTTTAATCTTTTTTCATTTCTTTCTACGTTTGTTCTATTTTACTTTTCTTGCCATTCCCTTATCTGACCCACTCTTCTCTCCCTTGTCACCAGCACCGTTTTTCATTTTGACCTTTTGTTCTCAGGCTGTGCCCTTTTGCTCATGTGCTCTTTTTTCTAATATTTGCTGGAATCTTCTTTCCCTCACCTACATTTTCCCTCTATCCTATTCTTTCTCCTCTTTCTTGGCTCCCTTACGCTTTGGCACCCATTGTTCTCTTCCCTCCCAGGTCACAGCCCTATGCTCCCCAGCCTGCTGGCCCCTCTCAGCCCTGTAGTCTCAGGGTCCCACCTGTCCATAAGGGCCATTACCCCTTGACATGGCACTCATGGTTTTGCCACCAGTGCTAAGAGCTCGCATTGCCATTATGGAGAGGCTAGATAATCAAATGAGCCTTTTCATTTATTTATTTCTCATTTCCCTTAATAAGCGCAACTTGAAACTGAGCTGCTGTTCTACTCAGGTTACATCATTTCCCCTGGGGAGTCTGCATCTAACCTTAGTTGAAACTCTGTCCCTGCGCAGCGCTGAGAGGGAAGACGGTATATTTAAGATTTCTTTGTTGAGACTCAAGCATGTTGTGTCTGTGTGCTCTGTCCCTGATCCCATGTGTACGGGTGTATGTGATTGTGTGTGTGTGTGTTTGTGTGGGGAGGATTCTATCTGTTTCTGAGCCAGAAGGAACTCATAGCTGATCATGAATGGGATGGATTTACAGTATTTATCCAGAGTGATGTGAGGACCATAGAGGATAAAGGTTGCACCCGAGACTGGAGATTGCTGGGGTGACGCTAGAAGAGGGATAGTTCAGAAGGCCTGATGCTTTATGCCACGTAACTCTGTACTGCTACCCTCTAAGAGAATGACAATTTGTGAAGGCAGTGAGCATCAGAAATGTCCTGGCAGGGACATTCCCAGTCGGTTAAGTGTCAGACTCTTGGTTTTGGCTCAGGTCATGATCTCCTAGTTGTGGGATTAAGCCCCACGTTGGGCTCTGTGCTTAGTGCAGAGTCTGCTTCAGATTCTCTCTCCCTCTCACCCACACTCTCACTCTCGGTCTCTCAAATAAATAAATAAAATCTTTAAAAAAAAGAAAGAAACAGAGAGAGAGAGAGAAAGAAGGAAGGAAGGAAGGAAGGAAGGAAGGAAGGAAGGAAGGAAGGAAGGAAGGAAGGAAGGAAGGAAGGAAGGAAGAAATGCCCTGGCCACTCCACCAGTCACCTGGAACCCGTCTCTGCAGAGAGGCACTGCCTGTTACCAGCCATAAGCCACAGGCCACAGCATCAGGAAAAAGGGATTTCCTGCAGGGGTACGGTGGCCACAGTACAAAAATTTACTGAGTTGCAAGGTTCTTCTCTGGCCCCTGCTGTGCCCAGGGGCCTCTTCTGTTCCAGGCTTGAGTACCTTATTGGGGCATAGTGACTCTATTCTGGTTTTTGAAGATTATAAACACGGCTTCTCATCTCATAAGACGGTTAATGGCAACTATAGGAAAACAGTAGCTGGCAGGTTTTCGCGTGCAATGATAATAATATTTATAGCTACACCTTATTGAAACCTTATTATGTAGCAGTCAGGAATCAGATGAAGCACTTTCTGACTATTATTTAATGTTCAACACAACCCCACGTACCAGATGCTATTATTGCCCTTACTTTCGAGATGAAATGGAAACCTGCTAACCTGGGTAAGACCAGATATTACTAAGTGGCAGAACCAGCATCTGAAATCAGGCAGTCTGACTCTGCATAGCCCACCCTCAGTCAGTGTGCTTCCCTTAATGAGCAAACTCAAGTTAATCTGACTCCAAGGTTGCATCCCAAGTAGGCGTGGTCTCCATAAGCTTGGGCCATGGGTTCAAATCATTTCTGAGCCAGAAGCCACTTTGAAGGCCACCTAGCCAGTGATTCTCAACTCTTGAACATTACAGTTACTTGGGGTATTGTTAAACAAGACCAATGTTGAAGTTTTCCCGCAGAGATTCCAGTTCAATTTATTGAGAATACTCCCCGGGTGCTTGTATTTTTCACCCGTGTTGAGAACCATTGTTCTCAAAACATGAAACTTAAGAGGTTAACTGACTTGTCCAAGGTCACACCACTGGTTAAGGGCAGTTGTGAGGACCCATCCCAGCTCTCCTGGCTCTCATCCAGGGCTCTTTCCCCTGCCCCTCATGAAGGACAAATCTTTCCTTGTGTGTGTGAGAGAACACAGTCAAACAACATGGTGGGTAAGATTTTGGACAAGACACAACTGGGCTAGAATAGTCACTGTGTAACCTTGGGCTTCAGTTATCTGTGTTTTGGGTTTGTCTCATCTGCAAAATGAGCAAAATAATAAAGCCTACTCGAGGAGTTGTGAGGTGATACAGTAGCACATAAAGGTTTCGTAATCCCACCCAGAATATGGTACTTTTTTGCTATACGGAAAAGACCATTCATTAAACAGCAGCCTCATCAGCCATCCTCATAGTAGTCAGCAGTAATAGCAACTTTAAATTTTTAAAAATAAAGTAGTATATAAGTAAAGAATGTTTTTAAGGTTCTAAACCCATTGAAGATAATATGTATTTTTAAAATCTATCTTTAGCAAGTTGGTATCTCTTGTGGACCCTCACTGAGTATTTACTGATGGCATGTCTGGCCACTGGATTGGCTGCAGTGGGCCAGGTATTCAAATGTGGTTGTTGCCCTATAGCATGTTACCACAAATGGGGGTAGTGTTCTGCCTCCTCAGGTCCTTCTCAATCTCATCACCAGAATAGAAGTAAAGACATTTATAATGATGATGAAGGGGGAAAGAATCAGCATGTACCCTATAGACTAGACCTTTTCTCTATGGAATTATTACTTCAGGAGGCATGGTTTTTTCCATATTTTTTTCAATTCTATCCAACAAGGAAGCCATGGTAGAATGGAGTTTACTCTAAAGATCATTTCCCATAGCTGATGTAATAGTATTCTTCCCAAGTCTCCCCTTACCTGACTAGACCTTTCCCCTATGGCTGTTTTATTATCACCTTCCCATGACATGTTGGTCTCCACTCCTTACTCTTCTTTTTTTCTCTTTGGGCTACATTGTCTCTAAAGACCTGCCCAAGCTTGTGACTTCAACTACTGAGGTTTCACTAATGACAGCCACACCCTTAGATCCAATACCAGCAAAGCTATATCTCTGTGAGAGCCTGTTGGTTTCTCCTCTTGAGAGTTCCATGACATGCTCAAAATTAAACAAATCATCTTACTCCACCATTCTTGCCTCCCCCACAATACCTCTTGCTTCTGTATTAGCAATCTTGAAGAATGGAACAACTATTTTCCCACTGTGCAGGAGAGAGAGCTAGAGGTTATCCTTGATTCTTTCTTTTTACCCCCAATGGCACTTCTCATTAAGTCAATCATCAGATCCTGTAGATGTCCCTTATTCACATCTCTCCTTTTTTAATGCCACTGCCTTGGTTCAGGCTTTTATCCCATTTTACCTGATTTCCTTCTGCATAGCCTCAGTCCTCCACTCTGTGTCCTCTGTCCAGTGGTCACAGCAAAAGTAATAGCAAACATTTATTGGATTCCCACTAGATGATAGGTACCAGGCTTAGCATTTATGAAATCTCATTCAATTCCCACCACCATAGATGGTAGATAAGAATATGATATTTACACCTTGTAAATGAGGAAACCAAGGCTAAGCTTAAGGACTCAACATCTTACTAGAGATCATAATGCTTCCAAGTCGAAGATGGGGGTTGAACCCTTATCTGCTAATAGAATGCCCATGGTGGCTCCACCCCCTCCCCAGGAAGCTGAGCCCTGGCTTGGCTTACTCAAAATCATCCTCTCACTAAGTGCTACTTCTTGCAGAGAAGAGCCTTTTTTCTTCTCTTTTTGGGGTTTTCTTGTTTCCTCAGCAATGTTGATTTCATTGCATTTTCATAATATTTCATGCTTTAATTTAATTTATTTAGTGCTATTGTATAGTGCCCTGAGCATATTGGGAAGCAAGAACTTTATAAATAAAATTATTACAGCTGCTCCAGTAGCAGCCCCTGAGCTATTTAGTAGATATATCAATTACTCTCGGTGTTGAAAATTTTCACCTAAAGCCCTTTATGGCCCAAGTTTTCCTTGTCTTTTGCTATTTTCTCCTGCTTGTGTAATCTTGACACAGTCATGTAGCATTTCTCCTTTAGCCTTTTTGAATCACTAAGGTTCTGAATCCCATTTGCTAGACCTTAAACATCAGTTTTGCAATGAATAAGTCAACCCTCCTTTCCCACCTCATGCTAGATAAGACCTCCTTATCCATCATTCTGTGGTAGAAATCTTTTCCAGGGTACTATAGAGCTGGGTGTGAGTTGATCACACCAGTTATTAGGCACCTGAGATTTCAGGACTCTAAACTTTGAGATTTGCTCAGACAAAATTTTTGTCAGTCTGAAAGGAAGTGAAGCCCAAACAAGGAGAATACAGTAAAAGTCACTGGGTTACTCACCTTCATTTATAGCACTAAGGCTACTTTCTGGAACGTACCTGCTACCTCACAATTTCATAGCAAGAGATGTGAGAAGACTGTTGTCTTCTATTAAAGAATGTCAGTGACATGTTGAAGAATTCACAGGATAAACCTGTGGCCAAGCTGAGATTTTTCCCTGAACAGCTCCCAAATCATACTAAAGAACTTGACCTTCCCCCCTTCCTCCAGGTTCCCCCATAGCATGCTCTTTGCTCTTCTTTTTAACATACTATATTCAGTCATCCATTCAATAAAAATGAATTACACACTTTCTACATACCAACAGATGGCTGGTGTGCACAGTGATGAACAAGATGTACATAGTTCCTTTTGGAGTGTGGGTTCTTCACTTCCTCTCATTTCATCTTGACATGTCTGCCTCTCAAGAATATATTCTTGTCATAATTTAAATTTGTATTAAGGATTTCTGAAGAAGTTTCCTAATTAATCAGGGGCAATACACTGTGCTGTCTTCAAAAACATTATATGTTTTTTGTTTTGTTTTGGTTTTTTGGGGGTTTTTTTGGGTTTTGGGGGTTTTTTTTGTTTGTTTGTTTTTAGAAAAAAAAAAGAAAACAAATGGAAGTAGCCAATCTGTCCATTACAAATGAGTTCATTACTATTCAAGCATCGGCTATCACATACCTTGCCTGAGGTTTCTTACGTTATAAGCAACATATTGGCTTTAGTTGTCTGTACTTCTTCCCAGCTACACTGGGATCCCTAGACGAATGGAAGACACAATAACTCAAAATATTTTATTGTATTATACATGGTGGTCATGCATAGTTTCAGTAACACAGTGAGCTTATTCAAGATGGATATGCATAATCCCTCTCCTGGCCACATAGAGAGGTTGTTGGATATCTAACAACTATATTTCTTTCTAGCAAAATAGTAATATGAAATGAACTGTGACCCAGATGTCTAGGTCAGCAAGAAATTGACAGGATAAAACCTGTCTTCCCCCAAAGGGAAGAATAATTTCCAATAAAAAATGACTAAACAGAAGTACTCAAACTGCTATGAAAGGATGCAGCCATAGAGAACTGTCTAATTCAGTTGTTTTCCTGCAGCTCAGAAATGCTTTGCAATCCACAGAGTAATCATTGAGAACCCAAGGAACCTTGCATTCTTCAAACTGGTATTCTCAAAATACGTAATCACTCAGTGACCATTTGCATCCCCACTAAGCAAAAGCCACTGTTTGCAAAATTGCTTTGTGGAATAGGTAACATCCCACTGCAGTTCCTCATTTTATGATGACCTAGGCCATACCACCTCATCTTTTGTCACCTCTTTGAAATGCATTTAAAGAGGCACAATTCTAGGCTCATCTTCCCCCTCCCATTTCTCCAAACAGATGGTGAACTTTGGAGCCCCTCTTGCATGGGTAAGGACAATCCAGGGTTGCTAATTGAAGGCTGGCTTGGACCATTTGTCCCCGCACTGTTGGGTATCCCATATCAGTCTCATTGTAATTCTGTGTTAGTCCTTCAATAAAAATGGCCAGCAAGCCAAGAGATAACAGAATAGGAATCAATGGGACCTGCGATTGTCTGCATGCCAGATTCTCTTGTCAACCTAGTCTCCAATCCATTCTGCCAGCTCAATCTCCTCTGGGACTGAGACGTTTGAAAACAGTGCAGCAGCCTCATCTCCCGGGCAGTGTTTTTCTCCATCATTTGCTTTATTAAATATTGATTTTCTGTTGCATTATTAAACCTTAAGTCCAGAGCATAAATTCTGGGCTGATACTGTAATCTGGCTCTCCTCATTTTTTTTGGCTTTTAGACCTGATTTTCAGGCCAGCTCTCCTGGGGAATCTTTAAGTCAACTCAAGGCCTGAGAGAAACCTGCCTGTAGGAAGGGGAGGAGCCCAGAATTGAGAAGTAGCTGGCCTCGCCAGGGCACTACAAAAACGACTGAGCTCCTACAAAGCAGATCTTCACTTTATACTTGTTCCAGACACAGAAGCCTATCCCCATTGGGATTCAAGTGGTTGTACCAGGAAAGTCTTTTGGATTCACAACATCATAACTATTGAGTAGGCAAATGATATGCTGAATTGATCTTAGAATCCGACATCACTGAACTCTTCAGACATTATCTAATCCACTATCTATTCACCCCCTATTCTTTTGGTCTCTATTATTCCTAGGATTTGAGTCATCAGATATAAATACACAGGTCTTTGCCTTTTCACTTATTTTGGGTCTCTGGTTTATTCTTATTTCCTCTTCCTCTCTGTTCTCTCTGAGGGCCAGTGGTTAAGTGGTCAACTATGTCAATCCATTATAGAATAGAGCCATCACAAACACAGACTTTCTAGGCATGTTGACATCTCCAACTGGCTGTGTTTGCTATGGTGACCTCCAAGTATAATTCCCTGTCCTTTGAATAGTTTCCTAGGCTGGTGCTGTCACTGGCCTGAGCCTGGGGCATGAGCCTGAGGATAAGAAGCAGAAGTGATCATCATGCCTTTGTCTTCAACACTGACAGACCAATAGGAGAAAAATGGAAATAAATATTTATGGAGTTTCTCTGGCAGGGCTGGAGCATGTTGCTGTCTACATAGATGTTTGCAGAGAGCAATGATCACCTCCTGTCTAGACTTCAGTTTCTCTCCTCTTTCTCTTTGTGCCCTGTCAGGTCCTACATCTCCAGAAATCTGGTGTTAGGAAATTATTCCAGGAACTGGCAAAACTTCTAGTAAAAGGCAATGGGTTAGAAAAGGAATGAGGAATGACTCATTCTGGGATAGAGAAAGCACAACTAACTCAGACTGGCTATTGACTCCTGCCAAAATTGAACCTTCAGGTGCTGTGAGCCAACGGCTGACTAAGTCCGCATGGCCACATCAGTTGCAACTAGAAAAGATTCTTGGGGGATATTCCATAAATATATATGTGAAGGTCAAGGTGGAAGAGTCTGTTTACTTTGTTTCCTCCAACCTCCCTCATGTCACCAACATCCTTAAGCCTCCAAAGAATAAGAGATGTGCTCTTAAATATCAAGGGAAATCTCAGGCTATGGATCTTCTCATAGTTCTGTCCAAACCCGAATCTCTGCATGGTAAGTAGGTAGGTAAATAGTACTTATGACTCATTTGAGCATTGTCAGTGAAGGCAACTAACTACCTAGTCATGTGGGTGCTTCCTTTACAAAAGCTCTAGCTTTTTAAAAAAAATTATTAAGCCAAAATTTGCTTCTCTCTAATGTGTTCCTTTTGGTGGTTTCCACTAGAACTACATAGAATAAGTCGAATCCTTTGTAATAATAAGAAGTGCTTTGCTGCCAATTAAGAGATAGGAATTTAGAATCTTACAAATTTCCACAATTTATAGGACTAAAATGGCTGAATATTAGTAGCTGTATATGTTTCAATCTGATTTTTAATCTCTTTGAGTCTCCGCTTTCTCGTTTATACAGCTCAATATAACCACTCATCAGTTTCTGGAGGCAGGGGCATTAAAATTAGGTGAAATGGCTAATATTAAGTAGCATTCAATATTTTTAAAATTCAACTTGACAAATATTTGTTAAACTCCTACTGTGTATCAGACACAATGGTATGTGCTGGGCATAGGAAAATGAGTCCTAAGTGGTCCTTGACCTCACCATGGGAATTACAATTTTGAAGATGCCTATTATTTTCCTCAAGTCTCCTCTTTTCCCCATAACAAAATAGTTCAAGCATTGCATCTGGCTGTCATTGTTCTCACCTCATTGTACTGTAATTATTTCTTTAACCAAAAGAAACTTCACTCACTCTTTTGTGCTCGAGTCATTAGCTGAATGTCACATATTTTTCTCAGTGAATGTGGACTATTGAAGAATTTCTTCTTCATCATCTTCCCTCCTGTGATAGATTCTACCATCCTCCCTTCTCTCCTCAGATGTTAGCTAACTTTCTTCAGGGCAACACAAGCTTATGCAGGCCAAACAAGCACTCAGACTTTCATGTGGTCACTGCGTGTCCTGTTGCTGATACCTTTTTTTACTCTTTCATGCACTTTGACTATCTCTATGTTTCCTTTGGTTTCCTCACTAACAATTTCTACCAACCCAGTCGGGTTCATTAAGAATTCTGTTTGAATTGTAGGAATTCACTCAACTAGTTAAAGAAGGTTTATTGGAAAGTTGGGCTGACTTTATGCACACAGTGCAGGAAGAACAGGCAAACTCTGTGAGAAGGAACTGTCCTCCACATTTCTCTGTGCCTCTCTCATGGGGGCTGTATGGTCTTCTTATTGATGCTACTCTCTACACATCTCCTGTGGTCTCTTGAGTCTCTTCCCTAGGGTTTCTCTGGTCCGCACTAACTTCATCTCACATGCGGCCTTGTCCTACCTTGGTGCTTGATAGATCACAGCTAGATGACTTGGTTTTGGTGCCTCAAGTTCAAATTAGCAGGAAATTGAGTCAAACTGCCTTTACCTAAGTCAGGTGTCCACCCTTGTTCAGTGAGCCATGGTTGGGGTGAGGGTAGAGATCCTATGATTTATGATGCTATTTTTAATCTATTCAGGGCTCTGCTATTTTTGAAAGTTGATATGAGTTAAGGTTAACAAACGGCAGCTCTAATACAGAGGTGGTTTGTAATGTCTGAAAGGTTATAAACCAAGGATGATCAGCTTGGACTTTCTCTACTTTTCTCTGGTTCTTTTCATCTAATATACTTCCTTTCTGAGCACAGCCAAGGTGGTGTCTCTGCCTGAGACACAGTCAGTAGATGTGTCCAAGAAATGCAAGGCTTCTCTTTAAAAAACAGGACTTGGGGGAAATGTTTTCAGTGGCTAGAAATCACCCCAACTTGAAATGTTTTGGCCTTACAGTGGAATGAAATTATTAAAAACTACCAAAGTGTCAATAATTAAAATCAGGAATAGTGTTGGAAAGCCCAGCCATGCTCCGTGCCAACACCCTGTTCTTCCCAGCATGCAGCCTCATGAGATGTGTAATTTCCCACTGGTACATAGCAGAGAGCTCCAGGTCACGTAGGAATTTTGCAAATGGATTGGGAACCCAGGGTCTTTGGGCTATTTCTGTCTCAGGTTATTTTTATTTTTCCATTTGATGCTGTCAGAAACTCAGGAACTGATCATTTGTGCTGTAAATAGCACAACTTCTGCCCTTTATTTTGATCGCTTTTGCCATGTTTGATTGGTAAATTTGATTGCTGGTCATAGAAAATTTCATTTGTGTCAAGAACATTCTGAACAGATCAATGCAGGAGGAAACCAAGCAAGATCAATTGTAATACCAAAGGACTAGTATAAAAAGTCATGCAACTCACATGCCAACCTGTAACTCTCCATGTTTAAACTTCTGCCAGTTTCCTCAACACTGTTCCGTTAGTTAAACCTCCAAATACCCCAAGAGGTCAGTTTGTGTCCAATGTTAGACATCTACAAGAGAGAGAAATAACACTGTTGATGGAATAACTGTAGTTATTCACAAAATGTGTAAAACATGAGACAACGGGGCACCTGGGTGGCTCAGTCGGTTAAGCGTCTGCCTTCGGCTCAGGTCATGATCTCAGGGTCCTGGGATCCAGCCCCACGTCGGGCTCCCTGCTCAGCGGGGAGTCTGCTTCTCCCTCTCCCTCTGCCCCTGCCTCTGCTCTATTTGTCTCTCTCTCTCAAATAAATAAAATCTTAAAAAAAAAAAAAGCATGAGACAACAAGTAGTAATACAAATAATTATTATAATTGCTCCATATGTTTCCCAGGTATTGTGTTACGTCTTGTATGCACATTTCTAATTTAATCTTCAAATGAAACTTATAAGTTAACTGACTTTATCATTAGCATTTCATGACTAAAAAATCAGACCTGGAAAGGTTAAGTAATCTGTTTATGATTGTCCATTAGTGCACTGAAAGCGGGCATTAGATTTTCTGATGGCTTCATATTCCATGCTTTGAACTACCTCCATTTGTTTTCTTTGCATTTTTAAACCACAAAGCTGTGTACCAATAGGAATAAGCACCATGATTGCTGCCTTAATGTTATTTTACTCATTCTACCGGATGTGTAGCAGGCTAGACATTCCTTCCTTTCCATGAAGGACCACTTGGATCCTTGGAGGACGGGTAGTCCCATTCCAATTGCATCTGTAATAGTAACATATATCTGACTTTATCAAGTGGTTTCCCTATCACAACCGGCTTAGGAAGGCGTGGGCTAAGTAGGGCAAGTGTTATCAATTCCATTTTTTACGGGAAGAATGTGAAGAATGCAGGGTTCACAGAATGTGACAAGCATCCAAGTTAGTGGAGAGTGCAGCCCCCTGGCTGCAAGACTGTTGGTCTATCTATCTATTTCTTTGCCTTTCTATAAGGTAAAGCATTTACTTTTTTTAAAAAAAATATTTATTTAAATTCAATTTAGTTAATATATACTGTATCCTTAGTTTCAGTGGTAGAATTCAGTGATTCATTGATTGCATATAACACCCAGTGCTCATTACATCAAGTGCCCTCTTTAATGACCACCACCCAGTTACCTCATCTCCTCACCCACCTATCCTCCAGCAATCCTCAGAGTTCAACATCTCTTATGATTTGCCTCCCTCTCTATTTTCATCTTATTTTATTTTTCCTTCCTTTCCCTATGTTCATCTGTTTTGTTTCTTAAATTCTGCATATGAGTGAAATCATATGGTATTTGTCTTCCTGCAACCGATTTATTTCACTTAGCATAATACCCTCTAGTTCCATCCATGTCGTTAAAGCATCTACTTTTAAAGGTATCACAGCCTAAATGGTATGAACCTTTTTCTTTAATATTGGACTGTCTCCACCCCCACTCCCTTAAAATCATGGAACAACAGCAACAACCAAAAAAAACAGTTCAGAATTCTATAGACACAGAATGTGTCTTATGTTTTTATCATTATGCACAGAATGTCTTATAAACCTTTTTGGTGCAACCTAGCCTGTAATAGAATGCTTTCAACAGAAAGATGTGTTAGAAAGAGGCCTTAACTGACTGCGTAGAAGACCAAATCCATGACTTAAAGATCTAATGATTCAGTCTCATCAATCTTTATTGCCAAAAAATGCTTATTGATGGCCTCCTGCTTTCTACTCCCTCAGCTGGGAACTTAATAGCTGGCTGACCTTGGAGAAGTCACATAACTTTTTCCAGACCTTAATTCTATCATCTGCAGAATAGACTTAATAATGCTCCTTTCCCTACCTCAAATAGTTATTGTAAGAATAAAATTACATCATAGGTATTAACTGGTTATATAAACTAATGAATTCCTATATTTATACAATGCATTGTTTTAAGCTTTTGAAAATGTTTGTGAATGTATTGGCAAATGAAGAATGGACTTTTCTACATGCCCCGGGAGTAACCAAAAACAATGTCGGAAAAGTGACATCACAGACTCAGGTGTGTTGGATGAAGGGCAGGGCAAGAGGGAAGTCACCATGTCCTGTCTCTCTTTTTCCTGCTGGGTGGAGAAGGCTGCCTTTGGCAGGATTTAGCCACTCATTTTTGCTCTTGGAACTGCTTGCTTTGAATGGTGTGATTTCTGTGACATTTTCTTCTTTTTCTTTCTCTTTCTGGCAATGACTCTTTGAAATATTATTTTTGCTTCCTCGATGGCAGGGCTGTATAATTGATAGCCTCTCTGGGTTGCTGGAGCTGTGCATTTAAACCATGCTTGCCTTGACTCCAATGCCTCAGAGTTCATTACTTTTTGAAAAGCTGCACGTCTGTTTGTGTTCAGATTATTGTTGCTCTGGAGAGGGAGGTTATTGTCAGGCAGAAAAAGGAGTGTGGAGCAGAATTCACGATAATCAAATTCTCTCTTCTCCTTAGATGAATATTTCTGGGTAACAGGACTTCACATTTATCTGATATGGCTGTTCTGAACCAGGGGACCAAGGACCTTTACTTTTCCCCTGCAGCATGCTGGAGGCAGCTCAGCAACATTCAGTCCTGGGATGTGGGAGGCTGCTGCTTTGCAAATAAAGTGGGTAATAAAAGTGCCCAGTTCTGGTACTAGAGAATGATTTAATGCAGCATATATACATGTAAGATTTTTAATTGAAGGTGTGAGGTTTATGTGGTTCTCAGTGACAGTGGGGGTGGAGGGCACATGTCCTCTCCACTTGAGCCTGTGATCTTCTCTCAACTCTGTAATGATCACCACATCATTCTCAACCTTTGTCTCTCTCTTTTGGCACAGGTCTTCCCACACTATTATCACTCATGTATGCCCACACCTTGTGCCCTACTCTCTGCCTTATACTGGGTCCATAAGCAATAGAACCTCAGATTTGGTAAAGTCAACCAGGATTGTGTAAATTTAGAATATACCAGAACATGGTCTTTATGGCAGATGAAGAATAATTCCTCTACTTTTCCAGGGATGGGGATGCAGATCCTGAGTCCCCTGGAATGGTTGTGGGAGATAATACTGAGAACTTTTAATTGGAATTCTGCCATTCTTTGTCTCTTCCTTCTCAGGCTGAAAAAAGAAATTCTACTCCATTCTTTAAGACTGAAATTAATTGCCTTCTTTGAGAAGCCACCTTTAGATATTCCCACACCCCACCCCACCCCATCTTAAGAAAGTTGCTGGGTTCTCCCCTTGAACTTAAAAATAATCTTATTTGTATTATGACTGCAGCATTCCTGTCACTGTTCCGTGATTATCCATCTCATGGGTGTTCCCTTTGCCCCCATTGCATTCCTTGAGGATAGGAGCCAGGTTTTTAAAATTTATTTCTATACCACCACCATCTAGTGAGGTCCTGACATATGTTTGACACTAAAGAAAGATTCATTGAATAAATCCATGAAAGGATTTTGCTTGATCAAAGCATATTCAGATTTTCCCTCCAGTTAAGTGTTACCGTATGCAGAAGATATTCTGTGTAGTGTGCAGAAAGCTTGCTCATTCATCTGTCCTTGGGAAACTCACATAACTTCTCATTCCAGAGGGAGATGTAGTCAGGTACAGTCCCTCAGGTGGGGCTATTTGTACAAGGTTAGGTGATAAAAAGTAGGCATTTGCAAAAGATGGGTTTTCAGCATTTTGGTCAGTTAGGGAGATAGAATCAGTCTTCAAAGAAAAGAAAACACATAGAAAAAAATCACTTTTGAAAGATTTTTTATCTCTGTAGGAGATGAAACACTTTTGAGTTGAAGACAGTTTCTTTCCCTTTTGCAGTATAACAACTAGAAGATATTGTCACATCTTGTCATTTGAAGGGCATAAAACTGGGTTACATAAGTGACAAAAGATATCATGCATATGCTTGTGTTTAACAAATAATAAATATTTGAGGGATTCCTCTGTATACATTCCAAAGGACTTTCTAAATAAGATACCAAGGGGTAGATTTCCTCCCAGATTTTTGCTTGACAAGAGGTATTATATCTGTAAATTCCTTAGTATTCTAGGAGTAGGGAAGGCTTTTAGCCTCTCTGAATCCTAGTCAAGTATATGAGCCTAAGTTTTATTGTTTCTTTGTTACTCAACCTTCTCCTTGATGCATTCCATACTAGATTGTGCAGATTATTACAGCCTAAAGCTCAGCAAAGTGGAGGTGATTATCAGAATTTGAAATGCTGTGACATTTTGCTGCCAAAAAGTAATTGATTTATTAGAGACATTACAATATATGCATGATTCAACATAAGAGGTTTCTTTGAACTTGTTCAGTATCAAATCCTGTGGGAGACTATTTGCTTTCAGCACCACGGACAGAAACTCTCTTTCATTCAGATTCAGTTGGCCTTATACAAGTAAATACTAGAGCTCAACAGTAGCACTCCAATCTAGTGGCCACAGTATGATTCAATTTAATAGCTTTAACAATTTCATCTGGCGAGTACCAGAACATTAATACATTGTTTTGCACTTACATTGCCACAAAGTGGAACAAGGGACAGAATCAGATGACTTTGTAATACATTATTATCATTGCTATCATTATTGTTGCTGAAACTAAGGATAATATTTTACAACAAATCAGATTAAATACAGAACATTTCAGAAGAAGTTTGACTTTTTCTAACAAGCAAATTCTTAGTAATTCTGTACTTCAAAACTCTATGCAAGGAACCATAATTGAGTTCAGTGGTTCCACACACCTGAGCGATGAACCGAACAGACTAACAAAATGCCTAAAGCTAATGAAAATCTTGTTGTTGAAAGCAAAGGAGCCCCAGTGGGGCATGGGGTAAAATACTGGGAAGATTAGGATCTCTGCCTTAATGGCTGTGAACTAATGTATTTATCCTGACTAGGTAAATCTCTTGTTAATTCCCAATTGCTTCAGGCAACTGTTCAAAAACTTTTAAAATAGACACAATCTTTTTTTTTTTTTTTAAGATTTAATTAATTTATTTAATTGACAGAGAGAGACAGCGAGAGAGGGAACACAAGCAGGGAGAGCGGGAGAGGGAGAAGCAGGCTTCCCGTGGATCAGGGAGCCCAATGCAGGGCTCGATCCCAGGACCCTGGGATCATGACCTGTGCTGAAGGCAGTCGCTTAACCGATTGAGTCACCCAGGAGCCCCAAATAGACACAATCTTAATCCAGGATACTGTTTGCTTCCTTATTTACTGTTTATTGATTATAAATGTATAAATAATAAAAGCAACTTTATTATTCTTTACACACATGACAAAAGAAATGAAAACTGATAATGGAGAACTTCAGGTGCTTTACTGAATAATTTACATTAAACTGGTTTATACTATGTATACTTATGTTGATGTCTGAATTAAAAAATACTTATATAGGGGAACCTGGGTGGTTCAGTCGGTTAAGCATCTGCCTTCGGCTCAGGTCATGATACCAGGGTCCTGGAATATAGTCCGGCATTAGGCTCCCTGCTCAGCGGGGAGTCTGCTTCTTTTTCCCTCTGCCCTTCCCCCTGCTTGTTTACTCTCTGTCTCTCAAATAAATAAATAAAATCTTAAAAAAAAACTTATATAACATAAGATGATATAAGCCTTAGATAACTTAGATAATAAAAGGAAACTCTGAATCATTAGGACCATATCACATGACTGACTGTTGTCTCAGGGATAAACAGACCTGTGGCTTATGCTTATCACTTGTTTGACATAAGGGGGGTGGGGATAAAAGTTAATATTATGTAAGTTATCTTTTTTTTCCCTTTGTTACCCAGAGAAGCTGTAATGTTTCCTTTTAACTTAACAAAGCATCCATATAACTAAACAGTACTCCCATTTTGCACTTTCTGTCAGGAAGCTCAAAAAGAAATGTAAAGCTTAACATCAAAATCTGTGTTGACATTTATCATTGCCATTTGAGGTATTCTCCTATTTTTTACCTTACTTTATGTGTTTGCTTTACTCTTTTATTTTATTTTTCCATTGTAAGATGTCTCATTTATTGTGGAGATAGTGGAATATAAATAATTATGAATAACTTGATATATATAGTATATATAATAATATATAATTAGTATATATTGTTTAACTTAATTTAATATTGTTTTAAAATGTCCTGGACAGTTAAGCATTTGTGTTTTCTGTGGATATGGATTTATGCATTTTAAAAATTGAGGGTGGGAGAGGAATGCTCATCATTTGTCCATCAAGGAAACATGATGTGGGAGAAGGGAATTAAAAGTTAAATTAAAAGAATAAGAATTTCATTATTGTAGATTTAGGCCATTGAAAAGAGGGAAGATTTTTATTCAGAACAAAAATGTTTTTAAAATATTATGGTGAAATGTAAGTTCTGAGAATTTAACATTTAACTTGCAATTGGATTAATGGATTCGAAGCAAAGAAACCTTGGGCATTTCAGTCATTCAGTTCAAACAATTATATTAATTAAGTAAGCTGAATTTGCTTTTTGTTCCTGATTTTATTCATTTTGCTGTTCATTTGTTGAGTACCTGTTATATTTCAGGCACTCAGTCCTGTCTGGTCATTCAGAGATAAAAGAGAATCGCTATTCTCAGAGTTTTCAGGAAACTCCACCCTCTATTAACATCTGATACAATGAGCTGTCTTAAGATGCTAGAGAAACAAAAAAGAGGTTCAGTACTGAACTGGCTCAAGGTGGTATGGAGTCTGGGAAGGCTTCCAAATCTGAGTTTAGATTTAAAGGGCCAAGAGTAGTTAACTGTATGAAAATTGAGAGTCTGTCAAGGGAAGGAACCAGAATGGATGCACAAGAGAGAATTCTGGGAAGAGGGGGATAGGACAAACATCCTAATCCAGCTTATAGGTAATAATGGTTGAAAGATAGGTGTGGGTGGGCAAAGGCTCTGAGCATGTGTGCCTGTGTGTGAGAGAGATAGAGGTGATATATATATGTATGTATATATATATATATATATAGAGAGAGAGAGAGAGAGAGAGAGAGAGAGAGAGAGAGAAATCAACACTAAGATTGGGTAAAGATCAGATTGGAGAGGTATAAATGCACCAGTCCTGAAGGTTTTTGGTTTATCTACTCAGCTAAGGATTTTATACACTGCCAACCTGAATGAAAAATGAGTACTTTAAAATATTATAAGCAGATGAGATTTGCATTTTTGAAAAGCTAATTCAAAGTCATTTTGGAAGATGGTTTGGAAAGGGGACAAAACTGGCATCCTCCACTATAGTAATTTCAGGGGAGCAGTGAGAATGGCCTAAGTTAAGGTAATTCGCCATGATGATAAAGAAAATAGAGAGTTGAATGATTTTTCTTTCCTTTTTTTTTATAAAGATTTTATTTATTTATTTGAGAGAGAGAGAATGAGAGAGAGCACATGAGAGGGGGGAGGGTCAGAGGGAGAAGCAGACTCCCTGCCAAGCAGGGAGCCCGATGTGGGACTAGATCCAGGGACTCAAGGATCATGACCTGAGCCAAAGGCAGTCGCTTAACCAACTGAGCCAAAGAAACCTTGGGCATTTCAGTCATTCAGTTCAAACTGAACAGGCGCCCGAGTTGAATGATTTTCCATCAGTGAGAATCCATGGGACTTGGTGATTGATTGGTGTGGGGTGTAAGGCTGAAGAAGAATGGGAGGTAGTATAGCATAGTGGTTTAACATGTGGACTCTGAAGCAGACTGGATGTCTTAAAATCTGGTTGTTTGACTCTGACATGTGATTTCAGTTTCTTCACCTGAAAATGGCAAATGTTAATAGTAATGTAATTTTACATATACTTTCAGGAAGTTATTGGAAAATCTGACACTCTTCCCATACTCTCTTTAAAAACTCATGAACATCATTTTAACAGCTGTTGGAATATAAAGGAGGAACTTCTTGGGTTTGGTGAGAAAAGTGGTTCCTTCGATATGGGACTTCACATTCACTTTGTATCGTGTATTCATAGACTAATAAATTATTGCATAATCTCATCTAAAACTAATGATGTAATGTATGGGGATTAACATAAGAATAAAATAAATAAATAAATAAAAATAATAATAATACTAAAAAAAATTATTGCATAATCTGTGAAGATGAAAGAGAATAAGACCATCTTTAAAGAGGATAAAAGAGGGGCGCCTGGGTGGCTCAGTCGTTAAGTGTCTGCCTTCGGCTCAGGTCATGATCCCGGGGTCCTGGGATCCAGCCCCGCATTGGGCTCCCTGACCAGTGGGAAGCCGGCTTCTCCCTCTCCCACTCCCACTGCTTGTGTTCCCTCTCTCGCTGTGTTTTTCTCTGTCAAATAAATAAATAAAATCTTTAAAAAAAAATAAAGAGGATAAAATAATCCAGTAGAGAGATGTTGGTATTCAGAAGACAGAGAGAAGTTGATAGTCATGTTAAGTCAAACACAACTTTTAAAGAAGGTACTAAAGATTGATAGATAATTATTAAAGGCAGATATTAGCCAGGAAGTAGAGCAGCCAACTTCAAAGGGGCAAGAAAAATGGGGGGAAAAGTGTTTAAGACTTTAAAGGAAAAGGACAAATGATAGAAATTTTATGCAACTGAACAGCTTCGCCTAAACAAGTAATTCTGGTCTGCAAGCTCATAGGTTCCCAAGCTCACAGGAGAAAGAAAAAACAAAATGATCCTCTCAGAGTTTTCTATTTCTGTCCTAGGCAGTTGGACATGAATACAAGGACTTGAGTTACTAATTTCTATGTCTGATACCTTTTTAAGAGTCACCATAGTTGATAATCCAGCTCCCCACCTCCACTCCCCTTATCCTTAAAAGATGAAAAATTAAAATCCGATGAGGCTGTGCCATCAGGTTGCCTTTCCATTGTTTTCTGCTGTTACCAGACCCAGGCACACATGAGCTCTTTCCAAGGTAAAGTATCAGAAGAAAAATTTAAAGAAGAGAATGAGCAGAGAGGAGAGGAAAAAAATTATAAATTGGTTCAGCACTCTATGGATATGATCAATCATTCAACACTATCAATGAAGGCTACTTATTTTACTTGAGGAATGCAGGAAAAAGTTACAAAAAAGTGTAAGGTAAATTAACCTGTTCTTCTAAGGACACCACTAATCCCTTACTATCAAATCCTTTGACATCTTTTCAGTATTCTTTCTGCTGAAATTGGTTCAATTGCTACCACTCTCCTTGATATTCTTTCTTTCCTAGGTTTTCATGAAACCACTCTCTTCTGACTTCCACCCAGCTCTGACCCACTCTATCTCAGTTCCCTTTGCTTGATAACCTAGATCCTTCTCAGAAATCATAAATCTCTCATTCCTCTGGACTCTAACTTTGAGTCTTTCCCCTTCTGGTCTTTCCCAGGTGATACTACTCAGTCATGGCATTAGCATGGGGTGTTGATTTGCGGAGTCATCACGGTGTGCTCTGTCTCGTCTCTTCTAAATTCTCAAATGATTTCAGGTTACCTAGTGAGCATCTTAACTTGTATGTCCTGCAAACAACTTGAACTCAACAGATTTCAAACTGTTCTTATTATCTTCTGTACCTTACTGGGTTCTTGGTTTCAATCAACAGAGATTTATTCAGGCTGACTTAACAAAGTGGAATAGATTATACATACAATGTAGACCTCATGGAATTGACAGAGAGTTGATTCAAAAAAGGGAAAGAGGTCAATGCACATACACAAAAATCACAATGAAGGAAGAGTCTCCCCAGGGCACTGCAGCCACCACAACTAACATAGGCACCATTCTTGGCACTTCTAGCATGTCTGAGCATTAGACATCCCAAAAGGAATAAATTCCAAATGGTCCCTGCCTCTTTATCACTTGCTATCGAGGCAGAGTCCTTGACAAGAGCATTCAGTAGATAGAGACCAGTTGATATGCCCATTCTCCAGCTACAAGAATGTAAAAGCACAACTTTTTGACCTTATCAGATTTTATAGTGGACTCACACTATCAAGGGTTTCTTAAATATAGGAAAAGGGTTCAGATTCTGGGTAGTATTTTTAATGAATGACAAATTACCACTGTATATTTCATGGGCTAAATCTTCTCTTCAAGTGGTACTTCTCATCTCAATAAATGACACCAGCATACACCCGGTCAACCAAGCTAGAAACCTCAGTATCATCTGCATATTTTTATTTTTTCTTTATGGTATAAATATATTTGTTGGTGCTATTTATGTCCCCGTCTTATAAATCCATCTACCAAATATTCCTTAACTCTTTTGCACACTACCTTTTCCCCTCTTAGATCAACCCTACGCCTTTTTAAAAGAGTACCTTTAATATTTTCAAGCAATAATGAGGTTAAGGATGTTATGGGTATGGGCTCCAGTGTCACACCACCTGTGCCCAGATCATACTTCTGCCACTCAACTAGCTGAGTGACCTTAGGCGTTTTACCTAACCTTGTTCTGTATCACACATGAAATAAAGTTAATAATAATGCCTATCACATGGAGTTGCTGTAAGAATTGATGGAGGTGGTATGTTTAAAGCATTTTGAATGCACACAATAGACATTCAATAAAGTTAAAGTAATGCTCAAAGTGAAAAGTAGTGGTGGTAATTGAGGCAGTAAAGATGCTGATACTGTGGTAGTAGGAGTAGAAACTTCCTCTCATCAGTACTCTCTATAACATGCAGTCTGTATTGCTGCCAGCATTTTCTTTCCAAAACATAAATTTGCTTTTGTTAGTCCTCTGCTCAGAATTCTTTGATGGCTCCCATTTCCTGAGATAAATCCAAACTCCTTAGTGAGGCATATGAGCTCCTGCAAAATGGGACCCTGGATTATCTTTCTGCCACTGTTTTCTACCACTCATCACTACCCATGTTACATTAGAGGAACATGGATCAACTCACTCCCCAGCATTTCAGAGATGTTACTTCGAGCTTTCACACATGCTGTATTTGCTTCCTGTAACACTTTCCTTTGTACCCTAATACTCCCACATTTCCTGTAAGACCCAAACACACAGCATTTTACTTTGCATTCCCCCACCTCGTGTCCCTTGTGGGGGGCTTGACACATGCATCTCGTGTGGTGGGACAGTACAGGATTTGTTGCATAGATCATCAACTTCTGCACTTACTGGGGTGCCCTTGTACTGAATGCTCCTGCTCTTTTCATTTCCATCTCTTTTATGTAGGACTGGCACATAGTAGGTGCTCAGGGAATGGTTATTCAACTATTGCCTTTATGAACACATTTGTAAGGACTCGTTGAAGACATAGAGAAGACCAGGGAGAGGTGTACCGACTTATTCCAGATGAGCACACATGTCTCACTGGCTACATTTGGCAGGGAAGTGAACAGGCAGAATATCTAAGGGCCTTGACTCCTGCAGCTTTGCTTTAATCATTTCCAGTTTGTGCTTGGCACCAGGCACCTTGCTAGAAATTTTAACAGAATACTGGGAACACATGGTCCTTTTTTCTGAAAGAATTTTCATTCCAATAGAAACTCTAGATTAGTGGACATCATACTTAGGGGACTCTGGAGCCAAATTTGCAATCATTGTTATGGGGAAGAGCCCAAGGACTGTGCATTTCCTATTACAATATTCTAAATCAGAAACGACTACCTTTTTTATTTTATTTTATTTTATTATGTTATGTTAATCACCATGCATTACATCATTAGTTCTTTTTTATTATGTTATGTTAATCACCATATATTACATCAATAGTTTTTGAAGTAATGTTCCATGATTCATTGTTTGCTTATAACACCCAGTGCTCCATTCAGTACATGCCCTCTTTAATACCCATCACCAGGCTAACCCATCCCCTCCTCCCCTCTAGAACCCTCAGTTTGTTTCTCAGAGTCCACAGTCTCTCATGGTTCGTCGCCCCCTCTGATTTCCCCCCCTTCATTTTTCTCTTCCTACTGTCTTCTTTTTTTTCTTTTTTAACATATAATGTATTATTTGAGAAACGACTGCCTTTACAAAGACAGTGCCATATGAAGAGCTCCATGTTCCTTGAGAGAACAAGGACAAGTATATTTTCTCTAGATCTAAGAAGTTTTAGAAAGTTTGGATCCCTTTCCCTCAAAATAAAATAAAGTCACAAACTCCTAATCAGGCTAAGTGCAACTTTCTTTATTATATTTGAAAACAAAGAGTACTATTGTATGAGACCAGAAACAACTATTCAGGAATAATTTTCACAAAATTTAATTATTGAAAAACAATAATTTTATAAAAATGCATGATGTTCTTTCCATTTGTAAAATATGCCACACTACCTAAAAAGCATTCCCATGGAATATTAAGTTCTAGGGACCAGGACTGGGAAAATATTGGTATGAAATGCTTCCATCCCAGTCTAATTCAAAAATAAAGGATTTTAGTGGGTACTTGGAAGTTATATATCTGTATCTAATAAACAAATAAATGCATAAGAGCAAAAGTATAGCACACTGACTTTCCTATAGTCAGGGCAAATGGTAGCAAGTTCTCCATTGCCAAATGGCAACTGCTTTTGCATTGGAATATGATGCTTACACCCCTTTAACCTCCTGCACTGGCACCCCTAACTTACAAGTTACTTGATGAAGGTTATTTATGTTACTTATGTGGAAAATCCTTTGATCTCAGCATCTCCTGTACATAGTTGAACTAAAATAAAAAAGGTAGGGATTCTGCATTCAAATATTTAAATTATTTTGGTTTTTGGAAGGACTGGGTTTAGGAGTACCCATGGTTCTTCTTGCCCCATATCCTGTGTCCACCAACAGAAGATGGGAAATTCCACCAAAACTTGTGCCTCCTTGCTAGGGCCAGAGAAAAGATTTCCTTCCTTCTCCTCTACTTCGCTCTCTTGGAGAAGAAGGGTTAGGATGGGCTGATCCACCTGACCCATAGATCATTGTTTACCATTTCCAAAGCAGAGTTCTCTCCCAAGCTCATTTTGGACTCCCTGGGTTCCTGCAGTACACAGACAGGTGGAGCTCTGCTCTCTCTATTCAGCTTTTCCACCTGCTACTAGACAAGTAGATCAGATTGGTTTTAGGCAGAGAGCTCCCTTACCCAAAGAAAATGAAAACACTAATTCAAAAAGATAGACACACCTGTATGTTTATTGGAGCATTATTTTTAATAGCCAAGATATGGAAGCAGCCCAGGCATCCATCAATAGATGAATGGATAAAGAAGATGTGATCTATATCTATATCTATCTATCTATCTATCTATCTATCTATCTATCTATCTATCTATCTATCTATCTAGGAGTATTACTCAAACACAAGAAATAATGAGATCTTGCCATTTGTGATAACATGGATACACCTAGAGGATATAATGCTAAGTGAGAGAAGTCTGATAGAGAAAGACAAATGCCATATGATTTCACTTACATGTGGAATCTAAAAAACAAAACAAATGAACAAACAAAAACAGACTCTTAAATACAGAGAACAAACTGCTGGTTGCCAGAGAGGGAGAAAATAGGGGGATGGATGAAATGGATAAAGAGGATTAAGAGGTACAGACTTCCAGTTATAAAATAAATAAATCGTGGAGCTAAAAAGTACAGCATGGGGAATATAGTCAATACTATTGCAGTAACATTGCATGGTGACTACACTTATCATGGAGAGACCTGAGTAGTGCATAGAAACTAATATTGCATTGTATATCCACAACACTTCGATAAAAATTCCTCTTCCTTTGGGCCCTGCTACACCCCCAGTCCTCCTGTCCTGCTGGTAAAACCAGTATAGACCTTTGATGCCACCTGAAGCTTTGCTCCATCCCTCAGTCGTTAGTACCTGGAAGGAAGGACCACACAAGGATTAGCACCCTAAAATTTCAGTGCTGCATTTTTTGAATGTATGTTATTTGTAATCCCAACACATGAATTTGATGAAGAGTTAGGTACACATAGTTTTCTGGCAAAATATTCAGTTAGAAGCAGTTGATCTTCAGTCCGGTTAACACACATTATTAATGCACTGTGTCACTGAACCTATGCTACACATCATCACGTCAGATTCTGCGTTCGGAGACAACATTCTTACGAAAATGAACGGCTGTGCCTTGTGTTTTCAGCTCATCTTTTTTGTTGTTTTAATTTTTGTTGATTCGGGTTATTATTGTGCTCTGCCTCAGCACTCCAGATTCTTTTGCTGAGACTGTTTATACATTGTGACAGACTTATGATGGTATCTGATCTGTTATTCTCCCAGTTCCTCTAAAAAAGTCTCGTGTCTGTGCTCAGTGGTATAGAAATAGAACTTTTTAGCAAAAATGGGAAACAAAACAAAAAACTCTAAGTCCTCCATGTTGGAAGCCTTTCCATGCTTAAACATCAAATTCCCTTTCTGTGGCCTTTACTCTCACTCCCTCCCCAGTATGTGGACATGTATGTGGATATGCACACATATGTGTGTATGTAAGTCTGCATGCAGATAGGTAGGCATGTATACAAACACATATGCACACAGTTTTTGCAAGAGATATTAAACCTTTTGTTGTTCCCTTTAATGCTCTCTTCTCACTTTTCTTTCTCTACAGAGGAAGTTGCCTTTCATCAGAGCATCGAACTGAAATAAGCTCTGCATTTATAATGCATGTAGAGTTTTTCCAGCGCTTGTCTAATGAGAAACGATACCCAAAATTAGAGCTTGCTGCCTTCCAATTATCCCATTGCATATGATTTTGTTATACCACAAATAGTTATTTTCTTCCTTCCCCAATAGCTGCATAAATGGGCCATGGTAATCTACTCCAAAACAAATGGCCAGGCATTGCTATTTTTGCGTATATAGTAAAAAAAAAAAAAAAAAAAAAAAAAATTATTATAAAAACAAAAAGAGAACAACAACAAGAAGAAGGCTCTCTCGTTAGTGTCTACTGGTCACAATCACCAAAGTAGGCTCCAGCTCTCTGGCACGGAAGAGGGTTGGAAGTTAGTTCTCCAAGAGCACGGCTTTTCTGAAATCTGGAAGACAGCCTAGGATAGGGTAACAAGGTGCTGCAGGACTTGGTAGGGTCAATTACTTTTACTTGATTTTTGGGAGGCTTGTATTTTCTAATGTTGACCCTGCTTTGTGCACAGGCAAATAATGGGTCAAGGCACTTAAAAGCAGACAGCTGCACTGGACTTGATTCATCCTAATAAAAAATAATAGTTGAGCTTGCCTATTAATCTCTTTGCCACCCTAGAAATTGAGAGATTAGGGGACGTTGAAGTCAAATCTAAAATGTTCTGCTTTAGATGGTTAAGAGGATGATTGAAATCAATAAATCCCAGGCTTTTGGGAAGCCCAGATGATTCCAAATTTACTAAAGACAGAAAGAAAGAAATGCCAGCAGGAGCCTTTGGTGACCGCAACTTGACCACTGAACTCTGCAACGGCTCTCCCCTCCTGGGACCTCCTAGGAGGATCCTAAGTTTTACTTGATCCCATCTCATTATGATGTTCTGCCTGTGAGGAACAGCAATCATAGTAAGGGCATGATCAAGCAAATTGAAAAACAGAGCAGCCGGAGTTAAAGGCATCAGTCAGTGCCCGGCAGACCCATGAATAAATCAGTTTGTCTATTTCTGACAGCTGGGATCTCCTCTGTGGAAATCCCATCACATCTCAGGTTACACAGGCAGCCTCCTGTCTTTAGCTTGGGTCCTGTATCACGGCTTCTGGAGGAACCTGCAGGCCTCCTGAAATTCATGATGGCGGCAGCAGAGACACCATCTCATCGCCTGCGTGGCTACTGCTTTGGACAGCCCATCTTTCCCCCAGCTCTGGAATGTTCTGGCCTTCAGGCCATGGCATCCCAACCATACTTCATATTCTCTTTTCCTTATTTATATGAAAACACTTTCACAGAAATTGCCTAGTTTAGCTCTCACAAAAACTCTCTCGGGTAAAGCAGTCATACTAATCTCTATTTTATGCACGGAGCCAATAACCCCTGAGACATCAACCCTTGGGCCCCAGTGTGTGCTGGGTTGAGGAGTCCTGTGGTTTCTCCCTGGCTCCAGTGCCCAGGACACTGCTGTGTCAGGTTCCCCCAGCTGCAGGTCCCTGTGGCTTCATGCAGGAGCTTCTGAGTGCTTGGATGACGGCACGTGGAATGCATTTGGGGTCATACTTTCAGAGAGGGGCGCATGGTGCTGGCCGGTGTATGCACATGACCTCTGTCTTGACCGCACGCTAGGAGAACATTGCGTGCCTCTGAATGCCGGCGTCCACACAGACACCACTTCGCAGCCTCCACCGTGTGCTGATGGAGGCAGAGCCGGCAGGTCTGTGGCCTCGCTAACCTCACCAGGCAATTCCATGGGGAAATTTACTACTTGGAGGACCTTTTCAGAGTCTTGCCTATCTTTCCTTTATCCTCACTGGGAAGGAAGTTGCTAAGATGATGTGATTTCTTTTTTTTTTTTTTTTTTAGGCTTGGGTGCCTTGAAAAAACAAGATGGAATGTATAGAAGTACATTCAGCAACACCATATCTGGCTTCTCTGCACCCACCCCTCCCTTTATATTTTTCTTAGCTGTTCTGTTTTAGTTAGCGCCAATAGAGTGCTCCCCTCCCACATATCCCTTTAGGGTGAAATGCCTGCTCAGAAAGTGTGCCTCAGAAAGGCAGTATATTTTAGGCAGCCTGATAAAAGACTCTAATAGCCCCAGATTAATGCATTCATTCCTAGCCAGTTGAAGGATTCATTACAGTGCTTAGGCTGAGGCTCCTCTCTGACGAATTTGCCCTGGGTAATGAGCCATTCAGCAGCTGCTGCCCTGCACTGTGGGTAACCTGCAGAAGGGGGCAGTGAGATGAAATGGGCATAGGAAGAGCACAAAAGTGGGGAAGCTTCTCGCACCTCCAGTTGGACCAGGCGAGAGAGCAAGAAGGTGCTTGTGGACACGGCATCTGCCTCTGGAGCTGGAACTGAGAAGTGTCTTGTGGGGGGAATGTGAATGCATTCAGGACCACTGTGCCTTTTAAGGCTGAGAAGTGAGGGTCACAGCAGACCAAATATGACTCTGCTGTGAAAGTGAACCCCGACTGGGCAAGTAGAAGGAGAGTGATATGTGGGAGAAGCTTTCAAACAATTGTAACTGTCACGGAGTCAGAAAGTTAGGAGACACTCTTTACAAGGGTTGGCTAGTCCAGGGGTTCTGTGGGGGGATTGGGGCAGGAGGGTGATGGTGACTTTACCCTCCAGGGGATGTCTGGTAGTTCTGGAGACATTCTTGATTTGTTTCAACTCCCTTCAGGGGCTAGGGGACTGAGAGGCTACTGGCACCTAGTGGGTGGGCCAGAGATGCTGCTAAACATCCTACAACACACAGGACGGTCCCCACACAACCAAGAAACATTCGGCCCCAAATGTCAATAGTGCGAAGGCCGAGAAACTCTGGCTAGCCCCAAATCCTCCTATCATGGCTGAGAAAGCTGAGACATGGCGAATGGTGATTGGCTCAGGGTTACAAGGTAGGAGGCCTGAAGAGCTGAGAGGGGCAGGAACTTGTGTCTTTTCTCTGTCAATGACATGCCCTTAGCTCTGGGAGGCCGGCTTTCCAATTCTGAACTGGTAAGTACTTTTGGAAATAAAGTTGTTCCTTCTCCTCCCAGACTTCAGAGCACCCTTCCCAGCCCGCATCTCCAGTAAAAAAAATTCCATTGCCTACTTTTATGAGCTCCTGCCAGTCCCTAACCACTTTGGTCTAGGAAGATCTCTCTGGGGGGTAAGCTTATTATCTTTGTTATGCATTTTAGAAGTGGATGGTGTTGCTGATAAAAATAGGAATCACCAGCAGAGTTAGCGCCAGACATTATAAGATGCTGTATGTGCAGTGTTGTTGCAAACAATTCCCCATGAGGGTGGAAAAGAGACCCCTTTCCCATACACATAACCGTATCTCACAATTATTAAATATTGATTCATCTCAGCAGGGGCCTGTGCCTGATTTCAAATGAAGGCAAGTACATTAACTTGTGCTAATCTCATCTAGACCCATAGCGTTGCACCCTTGGCTGTCTCTGCTGACCCACGCTCTCTGATTGACAGCGTAGATGGGATCCGATTCCTTTACCCACCATTCTGACTCTAGAAATAAGCATATATGAGTTTATATCTGGAATTATAGGATGTGTGGGATGTGAGCACTAGAGCTTAATAAAAGAGAAAAGAAGCCTACATGATGATGAATAGCAATTACAGGGAATTAGATTAGTATCAGTGTCTGGAGTAATCGTAAACATTTTCTGGTGCCGATGTTTGATGGCGCTGGGGAGGTGGGGTGGGGGGAACATGGGGATGATAGAAAGGAAGGGAGGCCAAAGATAAGAACAAATATGCAAGTCCATAGTGTGTGCTTAATGGAACTGAGATTTATTTCTCTGTGTGTCTTTTTAAGCCTCCAGATAGATCACAAAAAATACAGCCAGCCAGAAAAGAAATAGCCCAAATGTAATTTAAAGGACAGCTTTTTAACCAATACTTCAGCTTGGAGACACCTGTCCTATGTTCCTTGAAGATGCCCAGCTCAGGGGAGGAGTATTAAAGTTACTGATTTATCTTCAGTAGCACAGACCTATTTTTAATTTATTGCCTGGTGACAGATTTTTTGTTTAGCTTTTCTGTGTTACTCAACATAACCTTCTCAGTAAAAGAAGAGCAGCTCGTAGGCCATTGTTTTCTTTGATGTCCTAGTGCCCGAGAAGAAGGCACTGAACTCGGACTTCTCAAAAGCATGTTGACATTTTCTCTGGCTTCATGACAAGAGCAAATTTCATAGTAGGAAATATGGTTGTTCTGCCCCCCTGATTCACAATAGAAGTGTCTGTGTGTGTGTGTGTGTGCGTGCATGTGCATGCACATGCGCTCACAGACCACTGGTGTGGCTTTTGGGGTGTGTGGTGTGGCCGTAACAGTGTAATCATTCCATTATCAATAGTTAGGCCACAGAACCTGTTGCCAAAAATATCTGTTTTAACACCATGGAGCCACAGGGAAGAGAATATGTATGATGTAGTTCAAACATACAAACGAACACTCAGCTGTTGTGCCCCTACTATTTACAAGGAACACTGATCCATGCTGGGGGATATAAAAGGGGAAGCACAGAAAAGAAATAAAAATAGTGTAGATCTTTCCTTCTGAGTCTCGTATTCTAGTGAGGGTGCTAGGTGCTTATACTATTTACTAAGACAGCATATGATATGCTGTATGAGAGGGTTTGAACAGAGGGGCACGGGAAGACAAAGAAAGGAACAATCAATTCTGACCAGGGGAGTTCAGGTATTCATCAGAAATTTCCTGAATCCCTACTGTACGCTGGGCACTATTCTAGGTGACAGGGACAGAATGGGGAGATGTGGATAAGGTTCTGTTCTCGTGGGCTTCACATTCTAATGAGAAAATGTAAATGACCAATGCCAAACAAATTATGACTTTGGGGAATGGATGTGTGCCCCAAGATAATGCAAGCAGGGTAACCAGGTTGGGTAGGAAGCTGTCTTGCATGGCACGGTCAGGAAGGACGCACAGTAGGTGACAATTGAAATAAGAACCAAATGACAACCAACTATCCATATGAAGATCTGCGAAAAGAGCATTTCAGGAAAAGGAGCAGAAATCGCAAAGGCATGAGGGAAAAGCCAGCTTGGCACCTTCAGGGAACAGAAAACAGGTCAGGGGACTGGAGCGGAGTTAATTCTGGGCAAAGCAGTCCATGGAAAGTCAGAGCTCCCCCGGGACCTGCGATGTGAGAGACACAGGCATGAACTTCAAATTTCACTGCAGTCAGGTGCCTTTAGAGGTTTTTAAGCAGGGGTTGCAATCTGAGTTATGTTGTTTTTAATCACTCCAGTTGTGATGCAGGGAATGGAATGTCTATGTCAGTGGTAGAAGTCGGAGGACCAGAAAGATGGTGGACCTGGGTAGTAAGAGGGAAGAAAATGAGAGCAAGGCAAGGTGAGGGTTATTTTTGAGATAAGTCCAACAGGACTTCATAATGGGTGTGGAAATCGAGATAAAGACAGAAATCACAGGTTCCTAGGTCTTTGTCCCAAACAACTAAATAGACGATGATGTCATTAGCTAAGATGGGGTAAGTAGGAATCCAGAACTCTGTCTGAGACATAGTAAGTGAAGTTTTCTATTGAACAATGAAATAAAAATGACAAGTGGACCAAATCGCTATCCTTTATTGCGCACACACTGTATACACCATATTGTTCTTAGCTCTTTATACACTTGAACTCATTGAATCCCCAGGATAGCCCTATGAGAAGGGTAATTATTAGATCATCTTTTCTTACAGAGGGAGAAGTGAGGCTCTTTGATGTGCACAAATAGGTTAATGTTGTCCTGAGTGCGCATGTCTTTCATTCTAATGGGGAAGGGCAGATGTTGGCATGAAGACCATGCAGTTGTATTTCCCATAGTAAGCCTTGGTCAGGTGGTCTCCACCCCTCAGTACCCGGAGAGCAGAAATCCCTGTCTGAGTGATGCAGGAGAGCAGATGGCCCCGTGTCAAGATTCATTGACATCTTGATGGGCCCAATTCTGCCTGCTGTGAGCTGATGAGGTCTCGAGAAAGAGAGTTATTGTCAAATTCCCAACTTGCCCTTTTCGATATAAAGTTCACTTGTAATATATATATATATATATATATTTTTTTACTCCGGTTGTTAATGCATTTTGTTCTCCAGAGTGCGAGAGACCCAGCTTCCTGCGTAGCCTTTAATTAGTTTCTGGATGATGACATCTCCACCGAGAAGCAACTGGTTGCATCCCTCCAGTCTCGGGGGGAGATAAAAGAATCTAATAAAGACATTTGGTATTTCTAGGTGATGTGTTTGACAAGCTTTGTATTAACAAGAAGTCATGTTGGAACTTTTTTCTTTCCCCAACTGCTTCCCTCACTTGCTCCAGCACTGTGACATTTCACAGGGGGATTAACAGAGCCATCACAATCCCGGAGAACTTGTAGCTTAAAACAGACCAACCTGCATCTCCGCCCCCTGTGCTGGAGGGGAAAAGGCTTCACCTTGATCTGTTCGCAGACCTTAACCTTTATGAGGGATTTAGTGGCAATAAGGCCTCAGAACAAGAAATCAGTTTAAAACCAACTGACAAGTTACTTTGGACAGCAATGGGGCCAGTGGACGGCTGTGGGGCTTCAGGATTCAAGGCCAGATAATGAGATGTTTCTTGCACATGCCTAAATTATTCCCGAAGACCATGGTGACAGGGAGTGTGGGTATAACTCAGATTTTCATTTTGGCATAAGTGATAACAGTGCTCAGATGGAGAGAGGCAGAAACCCCCCTAGGGCTGTCTCCCTTCCTCTGAGTTCAACCTTGCACGTACTTGAGGGGAAAGATAAGAGCCTGTGGAGAAGCCATACCAATACCACAGTCAAGGCTGGGGTGGGGAGGACTCACCACAGCCTCCCGACTGCAGCCAGCAGAGTCCCCCACTGCACACGGTTTGATAGCCCGTGTATGAGTGCATAACTACCACTGCTTTTAGGCAATTGGGAATGAAAACGGAAGATGCCACCGAGGCAGCTGAGAGTCTAAGTGAGCTTGGCACCATCGGCAGCCAGCAGATGGGCAGCTCCAGGGAGCAGACTTCTGCAGGGCTGAATGTGGGACCTCCAGGAGCCAGGGGCTCCATCTCTGCCCCCTTGTCTCCAACTGACCTGGATGGGACAGCCTGGAGAGGGGAAGGGCCGGTACCTGCCCACCTGGGCAGCTCTTAAGGGCAAGAGGAGAGTATGCGCGAAGAGAATCGTTGCCAGGAGTCCAGGAGATTGTGATGACAGACACACTTACATATGTGGTTACTTGTACTGTCACAAGATGGAGAAATGTGAACTCCGTCCTGGGGTTGGGTGACAGCACTGAGCGTTGTAGAAAGACCATTTCTCTCTCCACAAGGTGGGTTTCTGAGCAGAAGCAAGAACACCCAAGGGGCAGAGTTAGCTAACCTCTTCCTAAATTTGGAGAAAAAGGACCCCTATTGAAAATGAAGTGGCACCACAGGAACTGTAGGCTCCTAAAACTGCAATGTATCTGAAGAGTTTCTCCAGCTAAGGCTCGGGGTAGCCAGCCTTGCCCTGAGCCTGATGGGGTCTGTGTCTCGTTCCTCTAAAGACCTTTAGGAGCTTATGCAAAAAAAAGTCTTTCTGGAGGAGGGGATAGCTGATAGGGTCTGTGATCAGAGCAAAGTGGCAGACACAGTTCTATAGCTTACCTTAACTGGCCACTTGAGTTTCACAGACATCAGCTGCATTCTCCGTTTAGGAAGACAGAGACATAGCCGGATGCCAGAGACCAAGGGAACAAAGGAAACTGCTTGAAGAGACTTTGTGGCAGGCTCTGGCTGCTGGTGAAAACAAGAGTAGACAGTTCCTGGTGGGCAGGAATTAGAAGCAGGGGGCATCAGAAACATCCTGCCAGCCGCCACCTTGGAGACGCATGTGAAGAAAACACGCGTGTCAGAAAATGTCACAGGTGTGTGACATTTCTAAAGAAATCCTGGTCAGCGATTCCGGGGTGGATTTTTACAGCACACACTTATGCTGTTTACCACTAATTGATTGAACTCTGCATTATCTCAATCACAATAGCATTCATTTGTGGAATGATTAGCAGTTCACTAAGTGATTTCAATTATATCTACGTATTTCATTTGATCTCCAAGACCCTTCGAAAGAGGTGGGGTCCGGGATCTGCCACTTTCTAGGTTAGTGGCTTTGAGCGCACTGTTAGCTATTTAAAGCCCCAGTGTTTTGCATTAAATCGGAAAATACATGACAAGTACCTAGTATTTATTAGGTACTCAACAAATACTAGTTCTCTTCTATGAGGAATAATAATAAAAAGTAATATTATCTTGAATTTCCCTTTTTATTCATGTCATTATGTAATTGAAGCAGATTATTAATTGAGTCCCTTTGGGATAGCATTATTTTAGTTTTTGAGGACCTCTAGTTTGTGTAAAGCTTAGCTGATTTTTTTTAGGGACACTTTATTAATGAATTGCAGTTGTCTGATTTCCTGTATGTGACCTTGAGTTAGTTGTTTAAATTCTCTGATTTTTGTTGTCTTTATTGTGCAATGGGGATAATGGGTACGAATTTCCGTGAGGATTTAAAAGGAAGCAGTGCCAGCAAAGTGCTTAGCATAGCTGGTATTCAGTGGCCCTTCCCTTCCCATTCCCTCTCTCCTTCCTTTATGACCTGGTCCCTAAAAATCTGGTCCTGCTTGGCAAGTGGAGCATGAAGGCAGTCATGCACATTTAACCCAAAGCAAGTGCTATTCTACTAGAAACTGGTTAACAACCAGTCCTGTCTGGATGGCAGGTCCACATCATGATTAGCAATAATACCCTTATGTTCCCACATTAAACAATTGATGAAGAGAGGCTTCTTAGCAATTTCTTGGATGTTGCCAAATATAATGGAGCACTTACAGTTACAGGTAAGTTGCTGTGAAATTCAATTTACACTAATATGCCCAGAAGCAGGAAAGCATAGAGTGAAGAATGCATGGTGTTTATTTTATTCGCCTACGTCTCTATCAGGAATGACTAAACTGGGTCAGGAAGCAGAGCTCATAAAAACTTCCTTCCACATTTCAGCTGATCCTGAAAGGAACAAATTCCAAACTTCAGAACCAGTGGTTTATGACTAATCCTGAATAAATCACTAGCTTTTCTCTCAGGGCTTCATGATTTTCCAGCCAACATGAAGGGTTTTAATATGGAGAGAGAAAAAGAATGAGATGTAAGAAGTGACAAAAGGGTTCTGGTAAAAGAAATAACAGTCTGCCTGTGCTTTGTCATTAAGAACATTTTCAAACTATGATTTGGGATTCCGAATGTCTGTAATCTGAGCTTTCCCTTCTGGAAAATGGAGCCAGCAAGCACACTGCCAGCAAGGAAGTGGGGTCCTGTTGTACATCCCCACCCCAGGTAGCAGCCTTCGTCCTCACCTAAAGATATGTTCGTCTCCGAACTGCTAGCTCACCTGCAATAGTGGGTAGCATCCACTTTGGTGAAGGATGGGGTCCCATCTCAACCTCGATACTGAAGCACCTCCCCCACAGCTCCTAATGTCTGTATTTATCTTCACAGTGGCCTCTAGAAGTACACATTTTTAGTAACAGTAATAAATCACATTTGAATATTACCTTACATTTAAAATGTGATTTCTCACAGTTTTGTCTGATGCATAGAACATCTATTCTGAAGAGGCGAGATAGTAACATAATTAAACTAATCAGTGAGTTAGATTATTTGCATGAGTTTATGCAGCTAGTAATTGTTGGGTCTGGTCTCATCTTATCTTCTGATGCAAAGGTTAGGGTTCTTTTTATCAAGGGATGAAAAGTCCCACAGAACCCACAATATTGGAATGTGCATTCTGTTATACAAAATTTTTTTTTTTTTTGGTGGAGGTTCCTCAAACATTTAAAAATAGAGCTACCCTATGACCCAGCAATTGCACTACTGGGTATTTACCCCAGAGATACAGATGTACTGAAAAGAAGGGCCACGTGCACCCCAGTGTTCATAGTAGCAATGTCCACAATAGCCAAACTGTGGAAAGAGCCGAGATGCCCTTCAACAGACGAATGGATAAAGAAGATGTGGTCTATATATACAATGGAATATTACTCAGCCATCAGAAAGGATGAATACCCAACTTTTGCATCAACATGGATGGAACTGGAGGAGATTATGCTAAGTGAAATAAGTCAAGCGGAGAAAAACAACTATCATATGGTTTCGCTTATTTGTGGAACATAAGGAATAGCATGGAGGACATTAGGAGAAGGAAGAGGAAAATGAAAGGGGGGAACTCAGAGGGGGAGATGAGCCATGAGAGACTATGGACTCCAAGAAACAAACTGAGGTTTTTAGAGGGGAGGGGAATGGGGGGATGGGTTAGCCCGGTGATGGGTATTAAGAAGGGCACGTATTGCATGGAGCACTGGGTGTTATATGCAAACAATGAATCATGGATCACTATACCAAAAACTAATGATGTAATGTATGGTGATAACATAACATAATAAAAAATATATATATATGTATATATATATAATACATAATATGTAAATATAATACATAAATATATATATTATTGAAAAGAAGGAAGAAGGAAAGATGGAAGGGAGGGAGGAAGGAAGGAAGGGAGGGAGGAAGGAGAAAAGGAAGGACAGAAGATAGAAGGACAGACTGACTAGTCTTTTCAGTCCAAATAAGTCAAATAAGGTCTCAGTGGACCCAGCAGTGGATTTGATTGGTTATTTCTCTGCCATGGTGGAGCAATAGCTAGGAACACCTGGTTGTGGGAAGCAGCAGCTACGGTGCTGCCTCAGATGAAAGCCACCCAAAAAGACTACAGCTCCCTGCCTCAGCTCGCAGTAGTGGAAGCTGAATGTGAGGGTGCTGGTTAGAAAGTGCTGGTGATGGAGCGGGGGGGGAAGAAGAGATATTTATGCAAATGTGGGAAGGTCCATGAAATATACTATTGAAACCTCCCCTTCACTCTTCTGACAGAGACTAGCACCATATACAAATGAACAGAGAGGGCTCCCTTTCCCGAATGTACTGTGGGCATACAGATATTCACGCAGAGAGGTAAAGGGGAATGATGGCTGAGGGACTGATGAGTTCAGCAAGCCCCAAAGGTCACAGTGTTGGGAATCTGCATTCCGCTGGACTTAACTCTCCATATGAAGACAATATATCTTGGATCACACATAATCTACATTCAGGTCCCACTGTTGACATTTACTTGAATAACTGGGCATATTGAAAGAATCTCACTAAGCCTTAGTTTCTTCATCTGTGAATAGGAATAGTAGTACTGCCTTATAGAATTCTGTCAAGATTAAATCAAATAATGGAGTCAAACTCCCTGTAAAATATCTAATGCACAACAGAGATTCATAATGTGTCAGTGCCCCTGTGTATGTGTGTGTATGTACTTGGTGTCTGTTTCCACATGCTTTTTAAAAAAATTTTCTATTTCATATAATCCCTCATTAAAAAAAAAAAAAAAACCAGCCTGCAACTTTGCAATTTTAGGTTGTATGTCCTTGAACAACTTTCTTGATGCCTCTGCAAATAATTATCCTCATCTTTAAATGTAGGAAAGGAAATAATTAGATTGACCAACACACCCCACTTGCCTGGAACTTTTCTGGTTTTAACACTGAAAGTCCTATGTTCCAGGAAACTCCTCAGTTCCGGGCAAACCAGGACAGTGGTCATTTTAGAAATAGTATCTTTGCATAAAGCAATATATGTAAAACATCTATTATACAGTAGGTATTTAATAAATAGTAACTACCAGTATTATTATAGATGCTGAGAGTCTTTAGAGGTCATTTCAAGGTCTTGAGGAAGGTCATTCCTTTTAATTTATTTGCATTTCCAAACAGTCTTATAAAAACACCCTAAGTCATTGATTCAAAAAATATTTATTGAACAGCTGTGCCAGACATGATGGTATGTGCAGAGCACTTCAATGAACAAGATGAGCACAGTAGCTTACATTTTATTTGGAAGAGGCAGGCAATTATGCAACTGTCTGGCCTGGGAGGTTCCACTTTAGAAAAAGTGATCAAGGAAGGCTTCATAGAGGAGCTAAGATTTAAAGAATAAGACAGAACCAGCCAGGTGAAGAGCAGGGAAAAAGACAAGCAGATGGATCTGAGTCAAGGAATGAATGGCTTGTGGTGTATCAGGAGGAAGGGGAGCCAGGGGAGTGAGAATAAGAAAGTGCCTTGATGAGAACAGACAGAGAGGCAAGGTCTGGTTCATGAAGGGCTTTTGACATCAAGGAAGGAGTTTTCATGCTTCATGACCTCTCCTCTCTGTTCAGTCTAGATGAAAGAAAGAAGGTCCTAGATCAAGCATATTTTACCATAGCCTGATTCCATTTTTTGCACTAGACTTTGCCCTGGTCCAAAGTGGCCAGTGTAAAAAGATGGATTAGTTCACAAACCAACATCTGCTTGATTGCATCTTTAAGAGATTTTTGATCAAGATTGAACATTCATGCACCAGGCTATTGACATACACCTGAGAGTCTCTGTGTAGGGTCCAGAAACCAGGAAAGTTAAGGCTGTTCCAGATTGGTCCTCTTAATACTGTAAGGAGAGAGGTCCCAAGGCCTTAGCAGTGACGGAGCCCTTGCTGTGAAAACCATCCTGAGTTGCCGTGGACATCTCAGATCTTCGCTAAAGAGAGGAGGCAAGAGGAGAGTGCCACTGGCAGTAAAGGAGGCCATCTGGGATGCATAGGTCTGCATGTGTCATGCAGAGTAACCTGGTCCAAGCAGCTTATGTGCATTCCCAGCCCCACAGGACTGTGCAATGCTTAATAAAGCATCTTAATTTGGATTTAATAGGATATCTACTGTGTGCTAAAAACAGCAAATTGCTATTTATTAATGACATAATTATTAAAACTTAACACCTGGGCAGTGGAAGCTAAACCAAGAGTGAAGAAGTTCCCTAGAATACTGTTTCAATAATTATCTTATTTAATTATTTACACTTTTGAATTAGAATTTAATAAGAGCCAGATTAAACCTTAACATAATATATTAAATGTAGAACTGTATTCAGAGTGTGGCTCACTGGGCTTCTGCCTTCCTTCCCAAACATAACCTACTCACTTCTTGGTCTTCCTGTTTCCATACTGGTGTGTTCTCTAGATTCAGAACTCTAAGTCAGCAGAGATGCCACATACATGTTGGTGGAAAAAAGCTAATGACCTTTTTTAAGGAACCATGAACTCCTAGCACATCTCATTGAACTTTGTGGCTTTGGTTCTCACTCCTCTGCTGTTTACCTTCAAACTGTATTCTGGGAAATTGCCCCAGACCTTTGATGGTATCACTGTAACTGCTGAAAGGATAGATCTGCCTGCATATCCTTGATAATCTCACCATCAGAATGTCTGAAACAGAATCAAACTCATCAAAATAATGTCCTCCCCAAAAGAAGATCTTCCTATAACAACCTGGGATCTGCTAGCTCAGCCATCCAGCTCCTGTTGAACAAAGTGGCATTCATATTTGATTCCTTGTTTCTATTTTCTCCATCCCAGGAATCATCAAGCACCTGCACATTTTCCTGGACATTGCTCTCAAATCCATCCTTCTCTTTCTATCTTTATAGAGCTAGCAGTTTAATCCATGCCTTGAATATCACTCTAATATAGATTAATATATTTGACTTTAATTTCTGCCTATTCCATTCCCTCTGACACATTGTTACCAGATTTATTTTGCTTAAAAGTATATTAAAAATAATAGCATTCTTTTCTTAAAAAAATAATTCCAAATGCTTGCCATTGGCTATAGGATAGAATGAAAATCTAGGACCTAGTCATTCAGGCTGTTCCATACTTTGGCTTTCGCTTACCTCATTGATGTTATATCCCATTCTTCCTTGAGTCAGTTAAAATTTATCAAGCATCCATTCTGTATTGGATTCTATTTGGTTCTAATGGTATGTCAATAGCCTGGTGCATGAATGTTCAATCTTGATAAAAATGGACCTATTTTTAATTTCTAGACTGCACTATATATGTGTGTTTGCCAAGCACACACAATATTAAAATGCACTTATTGAGCACTTCACATTGCTAGGAGCTCCTTTAAGTCCATTTTATAAACTCACTCCTTAAATCCTCAGAAGAACACTGTGAGGTACATGAAATTATTTCTTCATTGCATAGATGAGGAAGTCAGGCACAGAGAGATGAAGTGATCTGGCTAAGGCTACCCAGTTTGAACACTGTTCAGCCAGGATCTCAACCACAACTCTCTTTTGTTTTTGAGGTAAATCAACTTTGCATCTTCATACATTTCATGATTTCTGCCTTCCCTTTTGTGCCCATATATTCCTGTCACACTTGAAGCAACTTCACTTTCTCAGCCTTTATGACTGTTTTTTTTTTTTTAATTTCCATATGGTATTCAGAATAGACTCGAGAGACGAGGCAAAGCCACTCTGACACTCCTACTTGCTATGATCCTCCCTCTTCCTAACTTACAGAGCTTAATATTTGTACCATTCATTTGACATTCAACCACCCACAATTCTGGGGACAAATTTTCTTTATTTTTCAACTCTCTGGGATGTTTATACACAGTGTTTTCCCAAACAGATTGTAAGTTCATAGAGGGCCAACCAAAGTTGTATATTTCTGCATGTCGTTCATATACCTACAACACAGTTGTGTATCTAGGAGGTGTTCATTTAATGCTTGTTGAATGACTTTTGGCACAAGCTCCTTTAGTAGCCATTTGTCCTTTACCAATTATGCCTGGCCACAAAAACTCTTAATAATAGTATTCTTCTTGTGTGGTCTCCTTTAACTACAATTTCTTCCCTCTTCTCTTCAGATTCACTTTTACTTATCTTCTTGAGCTTAGTTTACGTGTCATATATCCAAAAATCTTCCATGACATCCACCTCTAGGCTGGCTTAAGTATCTATCCTCTGTATTCCCTCAACATCAGATCTATTCCTCTATGTCACAAGAGATTAAGGGGATATACTTCTTTGTTTTATTTATTTTTGGGAGAGAGCGCACAAGCATGAGCGGAGGTGAGGGTTAGAGGGAGAAGCAGATTCCCTGCTGAGCAGGGACTCCCCACCCCTGCCCCGTGATGCAGGACTGGATCCCAGGACACTGGGATCATGACCTGAGGTGAAGGCAGATGCATAACCAACTGAGCCACCCAGGTGCCCTAAGGGGATATACTTCTGGACCTATTTTTAATTTCTAGACTGCAAACTCCTTGAGGACAAGGGCTGTGTCTTTTTTAGTGTTGAGTTCTTAGTGCTAAGCACAATGCTAGTATATGAAATTGATCAATGAATATAGATAAAGGAAGGGAAGGAAGGAAGGGAGGGAGGAAGGAAGGAAGGAAGTCAAAGCAATCTTAATATGTTTCTAACAGCCTGCATAATGAGAAGAGGTAAGATGCAGAATGTATCCATGGAAACAATATAAATACATAAATAGCCCTATCTTAGTTGACCAGAACAGTTTTATGAACATAAATTAGCTAAGGCCCAGTGCATCCTTATCAATTCAATTTAATTTTAAATACTGACAGTGTGCTAACACTTGCCACCTAGAAAAATGATACTTTTAATCCCCAGCATCTTAGGCACTATGCCAATTTAGTTCTGATAATTGGGATTGCACCTCTGCTCAAACGACCTCAGCTCGATGCCATGAATGGTCTGCCTTTCAAACTCATCCAGGGCCATTTGCCACCTTTGAGCTGCACTTCTGTTCAGGATTGAAAGGACAGCAAGCATTTCTTCAACTTCTACTTCATAAGTTGGACACTTTCCAATTGTTAGTGGAGGGAGATAATTCTAGATGATTCTTCCAAGCATGAGGTGTGATTGTCTCATTTAATATACTTACTGTGCTAACAGCTCTGGCCCAAAACACCTTCTCTTCTACTTGGGGACTGTCCATCGTTCTCTAGTGTATGATTAGCAGATTAGCTATCATGTAAGAAGCCAGGAAAATGAACTCCCAGTAAACCCTTCCAAAGCAAGAGTAATTCATTACCCAGGCTGATTTCCACTTAAAATGTACTTTAAGCACACTTCCAACTACAAACCCTAAATCACCCTGTGTTCACAAAGTCCATCATTTTTTATTTTATTGCATGGCATTGGCGTGACATAATCCCTTGCAGAGCATCTCGGAGTGCTTTACAGATCAATAAATCACTTACCTGCGCAGTTGAAGCAGCGTCTGCAAGGCCAGCACGGTCATTATGCAAGCCGCCTGTCCTCCAGGAAGCAAGCAAGCTCTGTGGGTGCCAGCGGTGGGTGGGGGCAAGGGCCAGGCAAATGTATGGGTTGGGGGAGTGGTGGTGCAAGAAATGACTGTTCCAGTTAAAACTCTGAATAAAATACGTCATGTTTAAATGATTTTAAAACTAAGAGCATTTAGGGGTGCCTGGGTGGTTCAGTCGTTAAGCAGCTGCCTTCGGCTCAGGTCATGATCCCACGGTCCTGGGATCGAGCCCCACATCGGGCTCCCTGCTCAGCGGGAAACCTGCTTCTCCCTCTCTCACTACCCCCTGCTTGTGTTCCCTCTCTCGCTGTGTCTCTCTCTGTCAAATAAATAAATAAAATCTTTTTTAAAAAAAAGACTAAAAGCCTTTAAAAATTTGGATCCTTCAGACAGTCAGCAAATCAAGTGTTCAGTCATTAACTCATCAATTAAATTTCTGTCCTGGAAGATTCAATCTAGCATTTAAACTGGTATAGCCATAAAATTGCAGTGTTATGTCTTAGGAGTCCTGGATCATAGAACCAATGGTCCCTCCCCAGCCCTCACCACATTGACTCTCCTACCAAATAATTGTGAGAGTGCAAGTGTATGTGCAAACACACACAGACACACACACACATACTCACATTGCCTCACTGTCTGACGCTCGATATGGATTTAAATCTAAAAATGATTAAATGGTGTTTACTGTATGCCAGACACCCTATTCAAGACAGCAGAAAATAAAAAGAAGAGTAAGGCTCTTGCTCTGTAGCTTATATTCGGATACTTCATAGCATAGAAGAAAGGTGAGACTGGGGTAACATAAGCAAGTTTATTTTAAATGCCTTGGAGGAGGCTATGGGATCCCCGGGAAAGGAAGGTCACATCTTTTTAGAGATATCTGGAAGATGTTATGGAAGGGGTGGTAACTCAACTGTACCTTGAACAATTCCAATAGGTATACATGGTTAGGGAGAAAAGCCTAAGTGACCAAAATCAGCAACAAGGGCATGGGGATTAGGAACCAAAATTGCAACACATGCTGATTAATGAGTGTTCTCAGTTGGCTGGAGTGTAAGAAAGGGGTGGGAGAAAATATGCAAGAACGAAGGCCAGAAGAAGATACTGCCATGATACTCCTTTTTCATGGAGAAGAAAACTTAACACAATCAGAAGTTCAAGTTGAAGAAAGGCCATCACAGAAATTTCCAATCAATCTGATTTCCACCTGAGGGTCATCCTCTGGCCTTGGGACAGGGAATAAGGTCGACGTTTAGGTTTCCTCGGATCTCCAGCAGGAGAGTTGGCATGGTGTATTGGGTGGATGATGTGCCTTGGAATTGCACACTCTGATGGCTCAAATGGGGGCTTATTCAAGGGAAGGACCTCATATGAAGAACCCTAAGTGAGCTGGGTGGAGGGGCCACTTAATTTGTAAAGAACTAAGGTGTCAAAACTAGTGTCCATGGGCTGAACTGGTACATGTTAGTGATCCAGTCCTGATGTTGTTACGAACATGTAGCAGGCTGGAAAGTGGTTCCCTTGAGTACCATTATAATTCCATTCTATAAATATTGGTTCGGCTTTTGCTGTGGCTATAAATATGAGTACATCATGGCTCAGGCTGTCAAAATGTTCTTGGTTAGTGGATGAGAGACGCTAAGCAAATAACCAAAACGTAGTAGGATAAGTGCCAAGAATTACAGTCTGGGAGCTCAATAAATGACATCCTTGCTTTATACACCAATTGGCAGATAAGACAAATGAGCAGTCATACTTGAACTGAATATCACATTCACTGGGGGTAAAGATGGTACTAGAGAATTAGGCTTAGAAGTGCAGCAACAAGAAGCTTCTAATTTGGATCCCCAAGATGAGACAGGTGCACACAGGCAAGTGCTGGCTGTCTGTGGGGTCTACAAGTCCCCGTGGGTTGCTGTCCCTGTGAATCATATATGAGGAGGACCGCAACAGAATATAGGTTCCTAAGAGAAGCCTGGTTCCAAAACGAAAGACTGAAGGAAGCAGGGGTCCTACTCCCAATTTTACCAATTAGATACATCCCTCCCCTCCTTGGGGGATTAAATTTAGGGTGCAGAAGGAAAAGAGACCAAGTGTGTTATGCCTAACTGGTGTGCCCTCTGACTCCCCACCAGGTATGTGTAATGTACTCTGGGAACACAGATGAGAAGCAGCGGTAACTTAAATTTGTGGAGGACAGAGAGGAGTAGGGGTAGGGAAAGCTGCAACAACGTGGCATCTGATTTGGGCCTTCAAGGATGACTAGAAGTTTTGCAGGAAGGACATAAGGAACAATACAGATCCTGGATGTGTGACGGCCAGGAAGGACATGGCAGGTCAGGGATAACAGGGAGGGTAAGGAAAGGGGGGATGCCTGGGAATGTCAATGGAAACACAGATTGTTGCTTGATTCTGAACAGCGCAGTATGCAGGGCTGAGAAGCTTGAGTATTTTCAGGTAGGCAATAGGGAGCACCTGGAGGTGTTTAGGCAGAGATATGATAAAATCAGAATTGCATTATATAAAGAGGACTCTGAATGCAGTGTGGAGAAAGACTTGTGGATGTGTGTCGGAGATGGGTGGGGGTGAGAGTGGAGAAGGAAGCGGGTGGAGGCTGGGAGAACAGTTCTTGTAATATTGCAGTGGAATCCATTCCCATTCAGACTCCCTGACTCTGTGTTTAAATGGGAGGAAATAGAAGCTAAATTCAAGGTAAGATATTTTCTTTCTAGTTTAAGGTAATTCCTCTAATTTCTCATCATTTACTCCCACAGCCCCGATATTTCAGCCCCTGCATTGTCCTGCCAACTATCATTGTAAGACAACAAAGAAATGTTTTAACAAGATTTTTATTTCGCTTCTCTCTGTTTTGTTTCCACAGTATCTCCCAAAATTGTGGAGATTTCTTCAGATATCTCCATTAATGAAGGGAACAATATCAGCCTCACCTGCATAGCAACAGGTAGACCAGAGCCTACAGTTACCTGGAGACACATCTCCCCAAAAGGTAAGAGAGGAAATTGAAGAATTGTTGGCCATGGCTAAGAGGTCGTGGCACTGGTGACTTTGTCCAAAGGGTCCTACACTTTTGATGTCCTGATAACATTGTACTCATGGTTCTGCAGAAAATTTTGATGTTCTCTGCAAGACAGGAATATATCTTGTAAAATTTCAGAAATCATATTTGAGGATCTCTTGAATCCTGGGGAAATGAATCCCAGTTGTTTCTGGGTGAAATGATGGTGAGATGTTCCGGGTGAACTCCACTGATCCTCTTTGCTGATGGAACAACCAGTGCCGGTGGCATTGTTCAGGTGGTTGTTGTAAGATACTGAAAACACAAACACACATGATGAATGAAAGCTTTGAATGGCCATAGTCCTAAAAGGAAAATGTCCAAGTCTGCTTCTTCAGCGTTGACAAATATCTGGTCCCTAGCCCATTAATTGCTTTGTGGTTTTGTTGTTGTTTTACTCTGATTAATCCTAGATAACAAATATAGAGCAATGTGTGACTAAATTGAAAAATTTGCTTTGTCTAAATGTCTAGATGTTTTGGAGACCAGACCAAGCTTTGTTTTGTGCTTTCATGGATTGAACATTAAACCTTTAGAATTTAAGGAGAGATGCCATTTATCATTAAGCTAGCTTTTATGCAAGGTGCATTAAATTATTTCATTTGTTTTTAAATATGGACTGACTGCTTGTAATAGTCCAGGCACTCTTCTGAGCACTAAAGCAATAAAGCAAAACATACAAGTTTCTGTTCTCATGAGCTTACATCTCAGGAGACAAGTGACCAAAAAAAAAAATGAATATACAGTATAACAGGTGGGGAAAAGGATGAGAAGATAGAGCAGTTTACATTGACAAAAGAAGCAGAGTTTGGCCGGGGAAGGTCTTTGAAAAGGTGACATTTGAGCAGAGATATGAATAAAGATGTTTCATTTCAGTGCTTATTGCTGGTTAATGTGAACTATATTTAAGTAAGTATGTATATGTGTGTGTGTGTGTGTGTGTGTGTATGCATGTATGCATGAATGTATGTGTATTGCTGAGTACTGCAGGTTTAAGGATTCTAAAGGAACCATAGTAGTGGATATCTGCTTAGTGTTAAGGTCCCCAAAAGCTGACCCTGAGAACGCGATTGGTGTGCAAGAAGTTTATTTGAGGAGCTCTTGGGATCAACTCCGGTGAAAGGGAAGGGAAGAAAGCAGGGTTGGGCCAAGGGAAAAGCTGAGTTGCATGAAGACCAGTGGAATGTCTCAGGTGAGGCTGTGGAGAGTTCTGGAGCTAGCATTACCATTTAGCAATGCTCTCTGTTGAGGTGAGAGGCGGGTCTTTTACACCAGCAGAGCATTCAGTCATGGAATCTGGGCTGTCCCCTGAAGGATCGTAACCTTGGGCCAGGGGTCCTTAGGTGAGACAATCCACGTAAGTGGCGGCACCAGAGTTCTGCCCAACAGCAGCACATGATCCGCTGGAGCAGACATCCTTCCCTTCTGAAGGTGGCAGAGCATCGCAGTGTCCACTCCACTTGGATCTTTAAATAAAAACCATTGCCCTGTTGGAGGTTCTTAGAGAAGGCATGAAGTTTTCAGTGTGTTTGGCCTGAATTGCTGCGAGCTATCCCATGTAACCATTTCTGAACGCTACCACTGTGAGCAGAGGGACTGGAGAGAGTACCCGCATGTCTGCGATTCTATCAGTTTGGAATGGCCTTACGATGGGCTGGCCCAAAATCTGGGTGGAGGCTTCTGCTGTGCATGGGACCATCTGAGAGAGGACATGGCCCTGGGGCACATGGGAAGGAGGGGCCATCAAAATGGGCAGACGTTCTAAGTCCACGGTGCACACCATTCATCACTCCTTAATGCTGAGTCCCCAGTGCCATTGGATGCCAGGGCTGTCTGTGCCTTTAGAATCTGTGGAACATTCATCATCACAGGTAGACCCACTTTGCCTTATGTCAAGAGACACTGGGCCCTGCCCTCGTGCAGGTCTCTCTCTGTCTCTGTCGGGTATCTTCTCTTTCTCTTCTGGCTCTTCAGCTCTTTGTCCTTTTCTGGGTCTTTTTTCCCCCCTTCTCCTCTGTACATCTTCTCCTTTTGTCTTGCTCTTTCATGCTTTGTCTTTTTATTCTTTACTTTCCCTTTCTCTCTCAGCATCTTAAACATTTGTACATTAATTTCTTTTCTTTCCACATTTCCTTTCCTCCCTGCCCCCAGCCCCCACCCTCTCTTCTCACAATTACTTCTGCCTCTCGTCTGGCATTGGAGCCCTCTTCCTTTCATCTTGCTGAAGCTCACACTGGCACATCTTAGAGTGCTTTTTCCCCTTTGTGGCCATCCAACAGACTCATTTCCCTGAGGGACTTTACCTGAGCCTCTGCCAGATGCTTCCATTTTACTGGGGTTTTGGCTGCTATGGAAACAGAAGATGGATCAAGGGGAGAGGAGCAGGATAATCAGAATCTACCTGTAGATCAGAGTAATTTAGATGAACAGCCTTTTCCAGATCCCTGGTCCAGATTATCTATCCCAGATTCAAACTGATGAGACATGCCAAGCAGTAACTAATCACCTCGAACTCAACAGGGTGCTGTTTTCCCTGTGACTGATTATTTGGAGATCAGAGGTGTCACTGGGCTGTTGCCAGATCTGAACTGAAGCTAGAGACCTTAGCAGTCAGACCTTCATCTTTCTCCACTAAATATTTCCAAAAAGGGTACTTATTTTAAATAAGTTGGGACAGCTTGGGGTTCCTTGGAGAAAAAGAGATACGACGCCTCTCAGTAAAGACTCTAGAGGCGGAGAGCTGTTGTCATCTTTTGTCCCATTCTGTGTGGGTAGATCATGTTTCAATCTGGACCATTCTCACACACATACCCATTATAGTTCCTGAATGGATAGCTGATGGAGGCTAAGCACATTGGCAACACTGATGGCTTCGTTGCATTTTCTCCCTCCAGACTGATCTAATTGTTTTGTACATTTCTGAAAAATCCTAGTTTCTTCCATCATAACTCATAGGGTGCTGCTTGAAATAAACTTATATAAACCTCTTTAGAATATGTATTTTTAGCCTTGACCACGTCTTACGTGGAAAAGGAGAATAAGAGTATTAACCACCATTTTAGTAATGGTTCATACATTTTGATACAGAGCCACTTAGGAGTGACATCTAATTGGAAGAGGGTGGAGGGGCCTTGTCCATGAAACCATCTGCCAACACTTTACATCAGATGGGGAAAATGTCAGTTATCCATATCCACTGTCAACTGTCCATATCCAAGGTGGCCTCCCAAGCCACAACTCTGTACTACCATTCATCATGGGAGGTAGTTTCCTCTTATTATTGGCAATATGTCTCCTAGTTGCCCTCATGAACCTACCACTCCTAAGAGGTCAAGAAGAAAGCGCCTGAGTTTTATAAAGATACCTGCCGTCTCACTACACAGCTGTTTTGGAGTGTGCAGATGTTGTTTCCACCTGAACGGGCCTTGGTCTTTTCAGAAAGAAGTGCCTTCATTTCCCTGTCTCACATGGAAATTCCACCTGGATCTACACGAATGTTTGATTGGCCCATTGCCAAACTCTGTATAAGTGCTAGCATCCTCCTGCAGGGGCCTGAGTGCCATCAGGGGACCCTGTCTCCTCTAGACACATTCCCCATTTATGGCTCTGTGCCTTGTCTCTTGTCCTCGTCAAGGCATGCAAGAATTTATTTTTGCATAGCCCTAGGCTCTAGACTTCCTGTGTCCAAAAGAATACATTTAATGTCCTCTATTCCTCTGAGTCTTCCCTAAGTAAATAGAAATACCATCTCTTTCAGGGTATCCTAAAAGGTGCTTTTTAGGACCTCTCTCTTCATGGAAAAGTATTCTCAAAGCCCAATTTTTATGTCTCCAGTTGCTGTTGGATTGGAAGAGCTTTAGAGAGGAGGCTGAGATTCCTATATTGCCACACCCCAGGAACCCAACGTGAAACTCAGGTGAAGGCATCAGTCTGATGACTGATGTGTGGGTTCTTCTATACATATGGAATCAGGGATCACTGAGCATCCTAATGGAGCTGCCCTCTTGAGTGCACTCACCGACCTCCCCCTCTCTCCCATCAAACAAAACACTGAAAATAAAAACATCACCAAGGCTGCTGAAAGAATACTTTGTACCCAGTTATTGGTTGAGGTCTCAGTAAGGTCCAGTGAGCTGTTTACAGAGATGTCCTGATTTCTGATCCATGAGTTCTTTGAGACTTACGTCTCTTTGAGGGCCTACATCTCACTTTACTTCTTCACTTTCTAGCACAATGCCCAGCACCTAGAAAGCATTCAAGAAGTATTTTTCGATTCAGTGAATAAGCACTTACCTTTGCCAGTGCAAGAGAGGCAAGCCTGTTCTCCTGGTTCAAAGACTTCATCCTGATCCTTGAGCAATTCTCCTCCACTTTGATGTTGCTGTTGAGACCTGTGTGTTTCCTGCTGAAACTCTACTGGGGAGTCTCCAGGACATTTTCTCTGGTCTTCACAGGATTGTCAAGCCTTCCCTGAAGTTCCCGTACTGGGGGACCTGCTGTGGCAGGGCTTGATTTTCCTTGAAGGAGAGACTCTTTTTCAAGTACTCTTTTGAAAAAGTTGAGAAGGCTCACAAGTAACTTTGAAAGTGGGTTTTCTGTGAGCTCCCTTCTGTCCCCCTCACTTCCTCTCAGTCACTCTCCCCGTGTGTGTGTTTCTCTCACCTCTTCTTCATCTGGTCTTTCTGGGGCTCTTGATCCTTTTGGTGTCTTACTCTTCCCAACCCTAATTGTGCCTAAACCCTCAGCAGCTCCCAAAAGTTTCATAAAATAATCCTGGATGTTGCCAGGGAAAGTTAGTTCAACAATATAGGAAAATCCACTGCTCCTCATGGGTTAAAAAAAATAAAAATACAAAGAGAGAAATAAGTACAAAAAAAGAGAAATGTTAGTTGAAAAATTCTCCCTGCCCTCCCACCCCCATCGTATGTGAATTAAAGTGGGAAAGAGATTGATTGGTTTTTCCCAGGGCCATATAAAGACTCTGGGGGGCAGAATTAGAGCAGGACCAGATGTCGATTAGGTTCCAAACCCAGCCCTTGTTATGGAACCCATCTCTTTCCACAGCGTGCCATGGACCCATACCTGCAACTGCCAAATCTCTTCCCTTCCCACCTCAGCTCTCCTGCTCTACTTGAAGGGGCCCAGGGAGCAGTTGATTTTTCTGGGCCTTGTTTCTCATAGTTTTTAAAAGGCACCAAAAGCCTCACCAAGTTGGTGAGGACAAAGTGACCCTTGGATGGAAGCTCTTCTTCTTGCCAATGCCCTGAGTCCTTCCCTCTGTGCCGCTCCCGCCACACCCACATATTTTCCCATTTGTCAGCACTGACGGTCTTCCTCCCCAGCCAAGCAGGACACTGTAGCACTAATTGGCACCGGAGATAACACAGCATGGGTTCAACCAGGGCTGGCAGGCGCCATGACTCCAGGGACAGCTCTGTGAAAAAGTGTCAGGAGCAGAGCTGTTGCATGCCATCGGCTGACTGCAGCACCCTGGCACTAATGAGCAACCTGTCAGCACCAGCATCAGGGGCCCCATGTGGTACAGGGATCATTAGGATGGCAGACAAGAAAAACCTCTCCAGCAAAGAAGAGCCATGGATGGGAGGGAAGGAGGACAAAATGGAGCTAAAAGCATCTCCTTACCCACACATGGTTACCACCCAGCAGGTGAGAACCAAAAAGCACACACACACACACACAAAGAAAAAAGAAAGAAAGAAAAAGATGTTTATAAAAGATTTCTATGCCGGGGCACCTGGGTGGCTCAGTTGTTAAGCGTCTGCCTTTGGCTCAGGTCATGATCCCAGGGTCCTGGGATCGAGCCCTGCGTGGGGCTCCCTGCTCGGCGGGAAGCCTGCTTCTCCCTCTCCCACTTCCCCTGCTTGCGTTCCCTCTCTCTATCAAATAAATAAAATCTTAAACAAACAAACAAAAAGATTTCTATGCCAACTCTGGACAACTCTTGGACTCTCATTTTGGTTGGGTTTCCCTGTAGTTAATCAGTACAGGCCATAAATCTTTTCTGCAGTAAGCCAAGGGGAACTCAGGGACTAAATTAACTCTCCAGTCATGGCCACTGTGCTCTGAAACCAGGTGGCAAGTAGTCTAAGTTCCAAAGAAAGAGGGACCTGAGGAGAAAAAGGAAGCCTTGGGATCTGTGTCTTCTTGTTACTTTTCAGGGCAGGCTCCCTGCCCAGGGAGCCTGCTGAGCTGCATGCTACCTGCCTGTCTTCCACTGGAGTATGAGAATCTAAGAGACACAGCTGAGAGAAGGAGCTTTTTTTTTTTCTGTTCCTTTACCCTAGATGTGGGTTTGGGAAATGGCCCGTGTGTCTGCTCTATATTTCTGCTTCCTGAGGGGAGGTGTGAATTTTCCAGCTCCATTCTTCTGCTTCAGGCTTTATGGAATGTCTCGCCCTGTGAGGTTTTGCCTACCTCTAATGACTCCATCATCATGGGTGGAGGCTGCCTGATAGAAGGTGGGCATCTTTCTGAGAGAGATGGGCCTTGAAAGCAGGTCTGGCTGGCTTTGAAGTTCCCTCCACTACTCACTTACTCAGTCACACCAAGGTAGTGATGAACATTCCAGAGGAGACTTTTCTTTATTAATTTTGTTCTTGCTTCTTGGCATGACACTGAGAGTTTTCATTATTTGGTTCTGGACCTCATTTTCCCCACACACTGCAATCACACTAACAACTTGACATTTACCGCATAGTTGGTGTGCTTACCTTTGCACCTACCATCTGGTCTCCCTAGATCATCTCCTTGCAACTTCTGGATAGAGTTCTACTCTTGTTTTAAGACCATGCTCAAAAACTACCAGTTTGAAACCCTCCAGTGACTTTCTTCAGACAAAGTGAGTCACCCCTTTTTTTGAGATCCCATAGCACTTTGCACATATTTTTAATGATGGCAATTCTTACCGCAACTCATAGGCTTATGAGGCCCTCCACTTGTCCAAGGGATCAGGGAGCACAGGAAGAGTTCTGCTGTTTTATTCTATCCTCAGTGCCTAGTTACAGCACCAGATGTTTGCAGGCCCTGTAAGTGATTCTTGATCAATGAAGTATCCAATCTATGGATATAGTATGTTTCATTACTTTTTTTAAATTTTATTTTATTTTGTTATGTTAGTCACTATACATCATTAGTTTTTGATGTAGTGATCCATGATTCATTGTTTTTGTATAGCACCCAGTGCTCCGTGCAGTATGTGCCCTCCTTAATACGCATCACTGGGCTAACCCATCCTCCCACCCCCCTCCCCTCTAAAACCCTCAGTTTTTATTCGGGAGTCCATAGTCTTTCACGGTTCCTCCCCCCCTCCGATTTCCTCCCTTTCATTTTTCCCTTCCTTCTCCTAATGTCCTCCATGCTATTCCTTATGGTCCATAAATAAGTGAAACTATATGATAATTTACTTTCTCTGCTTGACTTATTTCACTTAGCATAATCTCCTCCAGTCCCATCCATGTTGATGTAAAAGTTGGGTATTCATCCTTTCTGATGGCTGAGTAATATTCCATTGTATATATAGACCACATCTTCTTTATCCATTCATCTGTTGAAGGGCATCTCGGCTCTTTCCACAGTTTGGCTATTGTGGACATTGCTGCTATGAATACTGGGGGGCATATGGTCCTTTTCACTACATCTGTGTCTTTGGGGTAAATACCCAGTAGTGCAATTGCTGGATCATAGGGTAGTTCTATTTTTAACTTTTTGAGGAACCTCCACACTGTTTTCCAAAGTGGCTGTACCAACTTGCATTCCCACCAACAATGTAAGAGGGTTCCCCTTTCTCTACAACCTCTCCAACATTTGTTGTTTCTTGCCTTGTCAATTTTTGCCATTCTAACTGGTGTAAGGTGGCATCCCACCAAGGTGATTTTGATTTGAATTTCCCTGATGGCTAATGATGATGAACATTTTTTCATGTGTCCGTTAGTCATTTGTATGTCTTCTTTGGAGAAGTGTCTGATCATTTCTTCTGCCCATTTTTTGACTTCATTATATGTTTTTTGGGTGTTGAGTTTGAGAAGTTCTTTATAGATCTTGGAAATCAATGCCTTGTCTGTAGTGTCATTTGCAAATATCTTCTCCCATTCTGTGGGTTGCCTCTTTGTTTTGTTGACTGTTTCCTTTGCTGTGCAGAAGCTTTTTATCTTGATGAAGTCCCAAAAGTTCATTTTTGCTTTTGTTTCACTAGCCTTTGGAGATGTATCTTGAAAGTAGTTGCTGTGGCCAATGTCGAAGAGGTTACTGCCTATGTTCTCCTCTAGGATTTTGATGGATTCCTGTCTCACATTGAGGTCTTTCATCCATTTTGAGTTTATCTTTGTGTATGGTGTTAGAGAATGGTCGAGTTTCATTGTTCTGTACATAGCTGTCCAATTTTCCCAGCACCATTTATTGAAGAGACTGCCTTTTTTCCATTGTATATTTTTTCCTGCTTTGTCAAAGATTATTTGACCATAGAGTTGAGGGTCCATATCTGGGTTCTCTATTCTTTTTAAAATTAAGTCTTTCTGGTGCAAAATTGAAAACAAAAGCAGATTTAGTGAGTATAGGGTAAGATACAGCAGCTTCATCTCTTCACATCATTCTTTACTATTATAAATTTCCCAAACCAGTCCAAGGAATTTATAAGAAAAGGCTCTCCCCACTGGTCTGTCCCCAGGACCGAGCCTAAGACAGAGATAATAAAGCCTTTCTAACATGGATGTACTGAGGATTAAATGTGCTCATCGGCACCTGGCCCCGTAATGACACGTAGTAGGTGTCCAATGACCTGAGCTCCCATAGCCCCAGCTGGCACCTTCCTCTCCCTCCCACCCATGAGACAAGAACAAAAGGGGAGGAAATTAAAATTCTTTTCTCTGAAAAGTTTGAATCCTTACAAAAGCCTAAGCTCAGTCAATTGCCAGAATGGATAGATATTCAAAGGTGCTTAATCAGCAACTCCCTCACCCCCCACCATTTTCTAATTAACATAGGTGCTTGATTAAAATTCCCAGAGTACCCCCAAGTAGCTATCCCAGGAGAACCGAGTAATTGCTATCGCAAAAGATATTACAGTGGTCATTGATGGTGGAAGAAAAAAAATAATTGCATCATAATTGAAAGTGGCAGATCTCCTGTCCAGAGTAGCAGCAGAGCATACGGTATTAGGCCCAACCTATACAGAGAAAGCGATTTATTATGATAAAGATAAGCCAGTGGCACAACTTCAAGTCTGGGACAAAGTGATGCAGAAACTCGTTAAGCAAACAGTTTAAACACAGACACACAAACCAAGGTGGAAAAGAAGAAAGCCGAGGAAGGCATTTACAGATGACTCTTTAACTCCGTAATTCTCTTTAACTGTAAAATTACAGTGAGATAGATACAGTTAGGGTAAAATTTGCCAATGTCAATAAGCATTTTCGTAAGTTTAAAATTTTATGATCTGGTTTAAAGCAGTATTATAGCTGTGCAACTTCCAACTTCAAAGAAGAGGAGAATCATAAAAAGACTAGTGGGGAAATTAATGAGTTCAATGTGCTTGGATTGAGAACATATGAAATTAAGCCTCCATCTAGAAACCAAGGGCAGGAGTGCATACCACAGACACTGTTTGTGGTTTTACCCAATTATTTTAAAACCCTTGAAAATTGTTGTAGAATCAGATGTCTGCTGAATTCAGACATTGCTAACGGCATCTTTCCCCACACTCTCCTGAGTCAGGCTATTTATGTTGGTACTTGGTGACCGTTACTATGCAGAATTGTTTTGATAGAACAAAAAAGGAAACATAAAAGCAAGAAAATTGTATCATCTGCCCCACAGATGCTAACCAGCCCTGGCTGAGTAAGCTGCAAAGGGCTTCTTAAAATGGCAGCCCCTCCAGTCCAGGAGATCCCATTTCTGACGAGTACCTATGGTAGGCAGCTCTACTTGGGGTATGAGAAGGGTCTCAGCAGGGCTTCAACACCAACCACAACCACAGTGATGTCCTCACCATCACACCCCTAGAGACCACTAAAGGCTTTGGGGTCTCATGTCGAGGATCCACCAAGAATTGCCATGCCAGCTTGGAGAAAGTTTCCATTCCAAATATCCTTCTCACCAGGACTTCAATGTGTAGTTCTGACTTCATACCAACTTTTGGATCCTGAATCTTGGCTTGATTTGATGTGACTGCTTTTCTGAGATTATAACCAGAGTCTCTATTATCCAAAGTCAACAATAACAGTTTGTGGATGCTTAAAAATGTGCTAGGTACTCTTCTGAACATTTACATATGGCAGTGTGGATTATTCACAACAGCAGTGTGAAACATGTCCCATGATTAGGCTGCTTTACCAGTGAGAAAGGGAGGCTTAGAGAGGTCAGGCTAATGTGTCAAGGTCACACAGCTCCAAGATGCACTCCTGGCATCCAGGCACCAGCAGTGTCTGCGGAACACATTCCATCCTCAAAGGCTGGTCCCTGCACTAGCAACATTAGCATCACCTGGCTTATAAGCCAGAGCTAAGGTGGGACCCAGAAGTCTGCACATCAGCAAATCCCCCAGGTGATTGTGATCACACGATCACACTTGAGTTTAAGAGCTACGACTGTATGGTAGTTGCCTTCTTCTGGGCACTGTGCTTTACACACTTTATATCACTTAATTCTCACAAATGCCCTAAGAAGTAGACATTATTTTCATTTTAGTGATAAAGAAATGGAGACTTGAGAGGATATTTTTCCCACAAATATGAAATGGCAAAAGTGAAATTCAAATCCAAGTCTCTTTGACTCTAAGATCCATATTCCTAATGTGTATTGATTTCCTGCCTGATTTCTGACCCATTGCTTCTTTTGGATCTTCTGAGACAAGTCTAAAGTCTGGTTTCAGACTTCCTGCCAGCCCAGGGCTTATGGCCCTTGGCTTGTCCACTTCTTCACTGCATTCTTGCAAAATGACCCACACCCTTGTTCAGACACTGGACTCCAACTGGGGAATTGTGCTTGGCCTTGGCATTCCATCCTCCCCAGCGATCCGAGGCTCCTTTCAGTGGATCTTTGCATGAATACCTCTGAGCAAAGGACAGAGCCCCAGCACGAAGGGCTGACCTTGCCTCAGTTCTCGGGTGAGCTCTTTTCCTCCCACTGAGTCGGCCTTTGTGAGTTGTATGCTCTCTCACCCCTCCCCTTCCACCTGGACCAGGACCTGTGGCCGTGATGCTGCTGCTTTCTGACTTGATTTATTTTTTCTTCATGTTAAGTACCATCATTTGCTCACACAATGGTATGTCTTCTGCTTTGATTGTTATTATTAGGTTGTTTTACACTTTAACAGCTTTGACTATGAAAAGAAATTGCTGGATTCCAGGGTATGTTTTTCATTATCTGACTCCATTCAGTTTCCCTACGTGCCCTTGTGGTATTTGGCATACTTTATCTTCTTAGTAGTGTGAAATGCTTTTACTACTGGAGCCCGGACAGTTGGGAAGGCATGAGCAGAATACCAATGTAGTCCTCTCAGATCAAGGAGGCTCCAGCCTCCTTCCTGGCTAGACCACACAGGTTCTCCAAGGATTACTGCACGGTCAGGTTGGTCATCACGTTTGAATTTGAGGTCAGGAAGCTGCAGTTCTTCCTTCCCTAGGAGGAGCATCTTAGCCACTTCTCCCCAACAGTGACTGATTCCGCTCTGCTCACACCCGCCTCTCGCCCTGAGAAACAAACCCCTCTTCCCTCTTCTAACAGAGAGTTAAAAGGAATGACTTTGGACTTTATCAGTTCCTCCATAATGGATTCAGGACCCCTCCTGTTTAACTGTTCTGCACCCAGGAGGCCTTGTGTTCCTTCTCTGATTTCCTGCATCACTGCTTTGCCCTCTACTGAATGGTTCACTGGGGTCACCGTGGATGAAGATATTTGGCCAGTCATCTGCATGATAGAGAGAGACAAATGGCTTTCTCCCTTCATTGATTTATTTAATTCTGTCACCCACCATTCCAGAAAAGGATTTAATCAGAGAAGGTGGCATGGATTCCCCACCTCTCCCAGGAAAATCTCTTGGCAAAACGATTTTGATTGTTCCTATATGAATTCTTATGTTACTTAATAATTGCTTATGAAGCTAACTTCTGTCTGCTAAGTGACTCCTAGGCATTGCGGACACATGAATGAGCAAAGCAGACAAAATCCTGGCCTCAGTGAGTTTATATTCTAGTGGGAGAGACAGAAAATAAGCTGATGAATATGTAAACCTTATAATGTGTTACATGGTAATTACTGTGAAAACATTAGGATAAAAGGCAAAGAGATTATCAGCATGTGTTTGGGGGTTGCTATCCTTTTTTTTAAACAAAAAACTCCTTTAATTGTCAATGTTTCTGATACTTCAAATTTAGTGTACTAAGTAAATATTAGTTTTACTATTTTTATGTCCATAGTCACTTATAACCAACATTAAGATTTTTAATGTTGTGGCAAAAGTTTTTAAATCCTCCAGGAAAATCATATTTTGTCATTAATTATTAAGATTACTTTGCATGGTTTGAGCTTATGTGGGTGTTGTAATCTTAAATAGAGTAGACAGGGATGGAGTCATTAAGAAGATAGCCCAAGAAGGTTGTGGGAGGACACTGGGCTAACTCCAGCAAGAGCATTCTTGGCAGGTTTGGCAGTGAATACAAAGGGCCTGAATCGGGACACAGCTGACGGGTTCAGGGTCATCAAGGAGCCCGTGGGGCTACCAGATGTATGTACTGCCTACCTTCCTCTCAATAGACTATAAGCTTTACGAGGGGAAGGAACATGCTCTTTCTTGTTTACTGCTGTGTGCACCAATGCTCAGCATGTGCCTGTCAAATTATAGACATTCAGTATTTGTTCAAGGAATGAGTGAATCAAGTCAGCAAGGGATTACAGCATGAATAGTTGAGCATGCTGGAAAGTTACAAGGTTCGAATTAGGGGAAATCGGAGGGGGAGATGAGCCATGAGAAACGATGGACTCTGAAAAACAAAGAGGGTTCTAGAGGAGAGGGGAGTGGGAGGATGGGTTAGCCTGGTGATGGGTATTAAAGAGGGCACATTCTGCATGGGGCACTGGGTGTTATGCACAAACAATGAATCATGGAACACTACATCAAAACTAATGATGTAAATGTATGGTGATTAACATAACAATAAAAAATTTAAAAAGAAATTTAAAAAAAGAAATTGTAGTCCCTTAATTAGTGATTGCAGATTCTAGAGAATAACATGGTCAGGCCAATGACAGTGGTAGAATATGGCTGAGACAGAAGGGAAGGTCCGTGGAGAAGAGGGGTCCAGGTAGCTGATGGTACAGTTGTCTGGAAAATCATCAAAGGGAACATTGAAGTCATCACAGATAATGGCTGAGGTTAGTGACAAGTAGGGCTGTCAGCCACATGTGAAAGCCCTCAAAGAATCATGAGGAGTTCAGGACATCAGTCATTGGCAGCAAGGACAGGAAGATGCAACATTTCCAGAGGGCAAAAACTTTAAAGGGGTTTTCAATAAAAGTGTGAAAGAGGAATGGTCTCCAAGTGATCTTAAGGACTGAGAAGGACCATCACCCCCACCTCCAGATGCCAAAACAAACAATCCAGCAATTTCTTGAGAGAGCCACGGAGGAAACGTTGCCCTCAGGAAGTAGCTGGGTTTTCATTACTTAAGGCAATTCAGGGAATGGGCAGCCTGGAGGCTGAGGGCCCAGCGAAGTATTTTGCTTAGGTAGTAAGTGGTGTTCCAGAGAACATGAGGTGGGGAGAAGGGGGAATGAAAGAGCTGCAGGACATTGACGATGGAAGGAAGGGGCATTCCGGATACACAGTCACTCTGGCAGTTGGATTTAAATTGTCCCCAGTGGAAGACAGTGAAACCACACTTCGCAGATTTCAGCTGCAGCCTGTGCCCGTGGTAAGGGATAAGAATCCCTTTTCTTTCTGAACCTTAAGGTGGGGTGGTAACAGTGGTAGCTTTTGGCAAGGTCAAGTCTTTATTTTATGACCCAGAGCAAGGGGACTGACTTTTAGGAGGCCATTAAAAGGTCAAATTCAGAGATCATGAGATAGCAGGAGAGAAGAGGAGAATATGGAATTAAGAGATATATAGGAGGGCAAATTACCAGAACCTGGTGATAGGGTCAGTGTGGGGTGAGAGTGCGGGTGGAGACTATGTTGACAAGAACTCCTAGGTGTCTGGACTGGTCTCCTTATTGCCTGTTTTATCTATCTGGCTTTTCTCCCATGTGGCAATCGGTAGGGTATTAGGAACTAGCTGCTGTCTAATTTTTTCGGTCCATTCATCCATGTAAGTTAGCTCCCCTTTCTCCAAAAATGATCATAACAACTCCAGACTTATTTATTTTTTTAAAAAAAATCAGGATTTGTTAGATTGTACAGAAATGATTGAGTACAACAGAATTATGATAAATAAGCAGAAAGGATCATCTTTTAGTCCACAGATATTTATTGAGTATCTAAAACACAACAGTGCGTATCTAGGTGCTTCTGACCGTGTGGTGAACACAGCATTCAAAGCCTCTGCCCCGTGGAGCTGCAGCAACGGGGTGTAGGTAATACTTGATAAATAAATATACCACCTAGTCTCAGGGAGCGATAGTACTGTGGAGGAAAAAGACACATTTACCGAGAGATGTGGTAAAGAAGGAAGAGTGGTACTACTTTTGATAGAGTACCACGAGCAGCCTTGACAGATACCTAGAGGCCTGAGGGAAGGGAACCCATGAATGAGATATATCAAGAAAGAGTGTTCCAGGCAGAGGTACCTGCAAATACCAAGGCCATGCATACAGAATATGCTTAGTGTGTATGAGGAACCAAAAAGTGATATGGTATGTGATTAAAGGAGCCAAGGCTCAGATCATGTCTTGCCTGGAAAACCATGTTGAAAACTTTGGAATCTGTTTGAATAAAAAAAACGTCGGCCAGTTTTAAGAGAGTGAAATGATTGAATACATGTTGCTCAAGGGTCATTTTAACTGCTGGAAGAGAAAGACAGGGGTCAGGAGGTGAGTAAGGGTAGCAATTGGGATGCCAGTTCTGATACTGCTTTGGCCCCTCAAGAAATGATAATGATGCGGGCTATCATGGTAAGGTTGAAGGTGGTAAGACCATGTTTAATGTGGAATATATTCTGAATTAAAGCTGCCAAGATTCACTGACTGATTAAACATGGGGGTTGTGAGGCCGAGTTAGGAATCAAAGGTGACTGAGATCTGTGGCCAGTGCCACTAATGACTAGCCATATCATTTTCTGCCACCAAGAACTCCAAGAGGATCAGGTTTGTAGGTGGAAACAGGAGTTTGGTACTTAAGATACACAAGTGGCAATGTTAGGAGAGAGCTGGTTATACGAGGGTGCAGGGGCTAGAGGAATAAATGTAGGGGTCAGCAGCATCCTGATGGTGTTCAGTGCCATGAGGCAGGCTGTAACCTCCTATAACACGAGGATGCTTACAGGGGAATTCTGCTGACCAGACCTTGGGGCATTTACATACTAGGGTGCTAAGATGAGAGGATGCACCAGCACAAACAATGGTGAGGCAGTGGCCAGAGAGCTACTAAAGAAATCTGAAAGACAAGGGAAGAGGAGGCTTCCTAAAAGGGGGGAGTGATAGATAGCACAAGGGAGATGGGGACCGAAAATTGGCGAAATGCACTTGCATGAGACCCTGGCTGGTTTGAGTGGTTCTGGTGCCAGAAAATACAAGACAAGATTGATTGGAAAGGGAGAGAACCGGCTGGATGAACGGAGAGGGTTATAAAGTCTTTTGAGAAGTTTTGCTATAAAATATAGCACAATATAGGGTTGGTTGTTGGAGGGGAGTATGAGGGTAAAGAACGATATTTTCCCAAAGTCCAGTCCGCAGCTGGCTTCCCTTGACCATTCCTTGGCTATTGTTGCTGTGTAATTACAGTGGGTCCTCGCACAGCATGGGTTTGAACTGCCTGGGTCCACTTAGATGAGGGTTTTTTGTATGTGTGTGATTTTTTTAAATATAAATACAGAACAGCATTGTAAGTGTATTTTCCCTTCCTTATTGTTTTCTTAATAGCATTTTCCTTTCAGTGTTTCCTTTATTGAAAGAATAACAGCATAAAATACATGTAACATACAAAATATGTGGTAATTGACTGTTTATGTAATTGGTAAGGCTCCCAGTTGACAGGCCATTAGTAGCTGTTTTGGGAGCAAAAATTTGTATGTGGACTTTCAATTCACAAGGGCTTGGCACCCCTAACCTCCATTTTGTTCAAGGGTCAGCTATACTTGTGTTAGGGCCTCCTCAGGTGAAATAAAAGAAAGAATTAGCTAAGACTGGTCTGTGCATGTAGAGGAACCTACAAATTTTGAGTGACCCCAAAATTTCCCTACATGGCTTTTGAGTGATCTGGGAACTTAAAGCCAAAGTCTCCATGTTGCTAAAGCAACTGACTATTTCTGACACTAAGGAACGTTGTCCAGAGATGAAACTCTTTGCAGCCAAATCTAGTGAAGATCCCACTGGACGCTGGTAGCTGAAGCACTTAAGGGAAATGTTGCTTGGAGTGTGAAAGAGCCCATGAGAAGGGGCATTAAGGATGACATCTGCTTATCTCTCAACCTCCCCTTAGAGACCAGGTCAGAAGTACTCAAAGTCCTCAATATTTGACCTTCCATGACCTGATACTCAACTAGAACAGTGTATTTGAATTCATCTCTTCTTCACCACCAGAACAAGAACTCAGTGAGCCTTGGGCAGCCACTCCTATGGCCACAGATGATTACCCAGGTGAAACTCCTCTAGGAAGCTCCAAAGGGGATGGAATATGAAGGCCAACTAACTACTCTAGAAGTGCCAACAAACACAACCCCCGTCCTATTCTGGGGGAAGCAGCTGTCTGGGGCAAACATTTTAGTTCTCTGCAGATCTATGCCCTGGAAATTGTGTGAACATCCCTGTTGCCTCAGTGTTGCTGAGTCTAGGTCAGGCAGGATAGAGGAAGCAGACAATCTGTTTAATCTAGAATAATGTTGGAAATGGAGAATAGTTCACCAACCTGGAAAAATGTACCAGCAGTGACAGGTAGTGACATCTTCTCCACCTAATCCTATAAGTAAGTTCCTGAGAATCCCTCCAAATTATTTCTCTTCAAAGTTCTAACAGTCCTCTTTCTCATTGCCCACATTACCCTAGAGACATTTCTTTCCTTTGGGAAGGGAAAAAAAATCCTTGATTGTTAAGACACATTGTGAAATCCATGGAAAGATTGGAAGGAATTGGTTCCATCCTTCTTTGCATCTCTGTTTCCAACCAGAACCCTTGGCCCTTGAGAATCAAGGACAACTTAATGAATGTGACCACAATGTTTATGTCAACATAATTTTGCTTCCTTTGGCTTCACTGCCAAGCATCCACACTGGCCAGTCCTTGTTCTTCTCTTAACTGGTCACATTCCTCTGTGTGTTGATGTTTTCTCTCTTTATCACAGCACTTTTCTAGGCCTCTTGATTTTGGTCACTCAGGTGTTGTCATGGCAATGACATCCTCAGTAGAGTGGTGCTGCTCATGTTGTCATGGTTATAAGGACCTCTTGATGAGAGCCCTACTTCATTGTTATAATGCGGACAGCAGTAAAGGACCCTAGGATCTCTTGGCAAGCCTGAATTCTTAGGCTAGGAGCTAGTGTTTCTGTGCCTAAAAATGCAAGTGGCAATAATTAGAGAAATAGCAGCGGTCTAAAATTGATAGATTCTATACACATGGAAAGAAGACTGAAAGAGGGATCATCATCATCATTACCATAAACATGTCTTGCTCCTCCTCTCCATCATTATCATCATCATCATCATCATCATCATTGTAGCCAATATTTTTACAGTAGTTTTCTATGTTCTGGGCACTATTCTATGTGCTTTACATGTATAAACTCTTTAATTTTCTTGATAACCTTATGACACAGGTATTATTACTGGTCTTTAGTAGTTGAAGGATCTGAGAACTAGAGAGCTCATATAGGTAGGTAACATGCTCAAATATGTACACTATTATGGAGGTGGACAAGACTTAACCAGGCAGATGGGTTGCAGAGGCTCCACTCCGAACCCATGACTCTCCTGCTTACTGTTGTCCTGTTTTATAATCAATAGCAAAAACCAAGATGAATCAGCCCATCAACCAAAGGAGTTGCTACCTCAGATCATCTTTTTTTTTTTTTTGCTAGAATTCAAATAGTTTCAATTTTATACCATTTTTAAGTTTTAAAATATTTTCACATTTTCATTTGATTCTCTAACAACCATATGAGGTTAGTATTGCTATTAGCTTTATTTGACAGATAAGAAAACCCAAGTTGAGAAAGCCTATGATCTCCCAAGGAAACAGCTGCTAGACTGTATGTCAGACTAGGCCTGAACACGTAACCACCACTGATTCAGAATCTAGTGCTTTGTTCTGCCCTACTGCATAATGGACCTTGTGATATAGCCCTGACTCTGGCTCTGGGGAAGAGAATGGCCAAACCACCTAAAGTGCAGAGTGGCTAGCAGTCAACATAATGGTGATAAAAGGAATAAATGGTAGGCCTTGCAATGTCATTTAACTAGCCATTTGTCCTCTTTTGCCCTCCTTATTTTATGCCTAATAACTCCGCTATTAGTGGTAGCTACTTTCATCTATCACAATCTAGGCAGGAGAGCAACAGCCTTCATTCCATTCCAACTGCTGCCATTGACTCGGTGCTACTTTAAGCAAGTCATTTAACCTGTGTGGGAGAATCCCAATAAAAGGTTAATTACAGCTCTCTGTCTATGCTGATCTTCAGAAAATGACAATTAAACATAAATAAGTTACTTAGAAACTGGCCCCTAAGAAAGTACAGGTTTAAGGCAGAGCGAGTTCAGGCCTAAGAGTTGATGAATCTTCTCATTTGAGCATGAGGAGATTGGAGGGAGATACACTGAGTGCAGTATAGCACTAAGGTAATAAAGGCGATAAAAACAAACACAAACAAAAAAGTAGCAAAGGCTTATAGTGTTCTTATAATGTGCTAACTACCTGCATCAACCCATCTCATCTTTAGAACTACCCTATGAGTTTAGATACTATTATTATATATATTTGGTGAATGACAAAACTGAGGCATGGAATTGTTAAATAGTTTGTTAAACGTCAAGTAGCTAGTAAGAGGTACAGCTGGAAGTTGAACTTTGCCTTCTGGATCTACCTGCAGATACTGGCATGTTGTCTTTCATGGGCATGGACTGGGTCCTGGAAACTGCCTGAGCTTCATCAGAAGCATGACATGGTAAAATTTCAAGACTTGAGTTCTGATTATACCCTTCTCAAGGCAGTGTCCCCTTGGCCACATTGCCCACCCTCTCTGAGCCTTAGGCATCTCATCTGTAAAGTGAAGATCATGATAGGATGTGTATCTGGGCTTGTTGTAAAGTTACATGTGATAATCTATATAAACGCATGCCCCTGTGCCTGGTATAAAATGAAGTCTCAGTAAATGTTTGTCTCATCAAAGGTGGCACTATTAGTGAGCATTAGTGTGTAAATATCTCTGTCAGTGACAGTAGCATCTTATCTTACTTTTAGAGATGAACACGCTGTTCTTAATACTTGAATGACATGTTAAAGGTCACATGTGGCAAGTACAATGGGGCTGTCCTATTTTTATGCCTTTCCACAATACCTCAGTTCATCCACTAGAGTTTGGCCTATACTATTTTTAGATGACTTCTTCGTACACAGGCTACTGTTTCCTTTTGACAGCCTTTTCCAGAGCCTCAGTTTTCCCTTAAGTCAGACCTCCAGCCACTTCTTAGATACCCAGTGGACACCACAGGTTCCTAACAAACGTCTTTGAATGGAGATCGTGACTGCTCATGGCTTTGTACCATCCTTTCTTTCACCTGTAAAAAGAACACATTCACAATTAGCAGCATCTGATTTGAAATAGCAAAAAGTAATTGAAGTTTAACCAAAAACAATACTATGTCCTAGGTTTAATAAACAAAAAGCACAAATAGGAAAGGCTATTTGTTGTCTAAAAAACAATTTATTTGGTATATAATGGTCCAGTCTCGAAGTGGGATGTGTTCTCATCATTTCTGGTAAGCAGCATTCTAGCCACATAAATGAAGGGCATTTGGCCATAAGCTGGGATACCTGTCTCTCATCAAGGGTGTGAGGCCAGACAAAGAGCCCCCTCCATTCCCACTTCCAAAAAAGGTAGCTTGGAAGTAGAGGTGATGCTGTCCACGGGGCTTGATGATATCAAGATGCTTTGTTGCTATCCTCATGTGATACTTAAATTAAACATCGGCTTTGAGGATGTTTCCATGTGCCTTTAAAAATGAAAACCCTTTTCTCTGCCTAGCTAATCAGTAGGGCAGCCTAGTGGGAGAAGACCCGTCTGCCACCCTCCCTGAGTGCCATGGCTGCTGAGTGAGTTGAAGGAAGTGAGAGAGCCAGGAGGGTCACAGCGGTGTCTCTTTCAAGATCCAAGTTAGATACGAAAGGGAATTAAAAACTTCATGTTGAGTTGTTGTCACTCTCTCTGTGTCTCGCCTGGGAGAGTTCTCCAGCTGGAGAGCACTGAGAACACAGCCCTTTGGAGCTATTACAATTCATATTGACTATAAACTTCCCACTGTGCGAATAAAGGGAGGAGGTGCTTGCCAAGTGCTTGAAGGGGCAAATACAAGTTATTTCACCATCTGATGATATACACCACATTGGGAAACATTAGGAGAAAAAAGAAAAGGAGAAAAGAAAGTAGAGCGTGTTGGGAGGCTGGCAACTGATCATCCAGCATTCCTTGGTGAAACTCGGCCAGAGGCACATTAGCGAAAAGCAACAGCATCCAGGCCCTTCTCCCCAGCACGTGTCTTCACTAATGGAGATTGGTTGCCTCTGGTCTATACCTGGGAAAGGAGAACCTGCAATACACAGATGTCACCTGGCATCCCAGGGTCACGCATGATGAGAGGAGGGAGCAGGGAAAACTGGAAAGAGAACACCACTGATGTCAGGACATTTGGTTTGACTCTTTGTTCTGCCAGTTACCAAGTGGGTAACCTTGAACAAACCAGTTAACCTCTGTGAACCTCTGCTTCCTCATCTGTAAGATAGGATCACAGTATGAGGTTAGCAGTCCTGCATCACAGGTGCTTTGTAAACATGAAAACATGATTGCGTGGTCCTTCATTCAAGTTCTATATCAACGCATGCAGAGTCTCCAGGCAATGCCAACCAAGTCAAGAGGTCAGGGAGGAGAGATGGAATCCCAGTACAGTGCAGCCTTCTAAGACAAAGACGTTTTTACATTTTTGCGTCACAAACTCAAAAAGCAAATATTGTAACCTTTGATTATGACCGTTGTTACAACAGAAATTATCATTTGGTAAATCTTATATTTATTTACACAGCATAACTAATTTGAAAGTCCACCTAAGTGTTTCACCAGTACTATACAGAATGCAGCCCAAGTGAGTGAGGGGAGTTGAATCTGCTTAAAAAGAGCAGAATAACAGGACACACTGTGCAGACCAGAAACCAAAAGGGAAATCACAGGGCAAAAGGCAGAGTTGGATATGTGCTAGTTTTAGAATCAGTCCAGGATCTCTGATTTCCAAAGGAGTCAGGACCTCAGAGCCATCTCTGGTCCTTCTTGCCCTGATTCATGACACCAGGGATCTGCAGACTGTGACCAGCAGGCCACATCTGACCTGCTACCTGCTTTTGAACAGCCTGTGAGTTCAGAAACAATTTCCACTTTTAAATGGCTGAAGAAAAACGAAAGAAGAATAATACTTCAGGACATGTGCAAATTATTTGAAATTAAAACATTTTATGAGAACATAAGACAAAGTTTTAAGAGAACACAGCCATACCCATTTGTTTATAGCAGCTTTTGTCTTGCAGTGTCAGACTTGAGTAGTTGCAACTACACCATATGTCCTACAGAGCCTGAAATATTTATTATCTAGTCTTTTAGAGAAGAAGTTTGCTTATATCCACACTACGCAAAGACTGACTCTTGACCGTTCTGATCACTGCTATTAAAATTCTTATTTTTATCCATATTCCCCTTCCTTAGTTCTCTTTCTTGTAACTCCTTGAAGTTGCAGTTAGGATTGTGCTCATCTGTATTCAAAACCATTCTCCCAAGGGTGGTCCATTCAAGATTGTCCCCATGCCACTCCTCAAGGGCTCCTCTCTGGCTCAAGCTGTAATGCTCGACCTGGCAGCTATGTTTTGACTTTTCTACCACAAGGTACTCATTTGTCGGGCCCCAGAGGAGTTCTGATTTCCAAACCATTCTGTACTCTTCCCACTTTGTCTTTTTCTGGGTTGCTTTTGTCCGGGGCAAGATGGGGGGGGTCATGAAAATCCAAACTTAGTCCTGGGTCTTTGATCGTATCAGCTTAAAACATGCTCACTGGTCTGCTATTGATCCCAGTTTTACCCTCGCAGAAGTGTGTTCAGTTGTTGCTGCTTTTATTTTTCATATAGTATTTTATGGTAACATGAGAACCTGCCTTCATTAGTAGTTTTAATGATGGGAACCATCTCCCAGGAGGAAGGCATTTGCATCTAGATCAGCACCTTCCAACCATCCCAAGTAATTGCAGACTCCTTAGCTCTTCTGGTTTCACATCCACATTTGACCATCACCAGCATTACTCCATCCTCCCATTTCTGTCAATAATCTGTCTGTAGCATTGAGTTTATTTGTGAAGATAGGCCTTATGTTTCCTGGATGATCATGGTCATATGTGCTCTATTTGATTTATTATATTCCTTTTGAATTCCTCAGGCATCTCCTAGATGAATAGTTTTTCAGAATCCCATCATTATGATTTTATAGTTTCAAATATATTTTACACATAATAATAATAATAATAATAATAATAATTTGACCAATGAGAAAAAGGATCATTCTGCCAAAGAGATTTATTTTCTATTGAGATGTACTTTGAAATCCTGTCACTCACTTTCAAAGTGAATCCCGATTTTTACATAAAAAATTAATTAGTGGTTACTGCTAACTGTTAGAAGTACAGGTGTTATTTGTGTTCTTCTTCATAACTTTTATACTTTTCAAAATGTTTAATATGTGTTTGCAACAATTTCATCATCATAAATTTAACCTTTAGAAGTAGATTTTCAATTTTCAATTCTAGTAAGATATGCTTGGAAGAGACAAGACATTGAATTAAGAAGCCTAGGCCTTGATTTGCAGGTGAACTACCAGCAAATTGCTGTATCTGAGCCTGATTCTCTCCTGAGGACAAAGCGAAGGTCTTTTGGGTTATTTCCCCTTTTTCCATGATTCCTAGAGCTCCATAGAGCTCCATGATTCATAGAGCTCCAGATCTTAAGACTCTGTTCTAGATGCTGTCAGAGTCAAGCCATTCCCTTGTTGTTGCCAAGGGATACATTCTGCAACAAAGCTCAGATCCCAAAGTCAGCCCAAATGAGTTTTCTGATACAAAGGGAGGTGGTCATGTCCTCTTCCATCTTCAGTGAATATCATTAGAATCATCTCCAGACTCTTTGGGGCGATGAAAAATGCTAGAGTCCTCTGATAATGCATCATTGGGAAGCAGAGTGTGTTATCAAACACCTGTCAAGCTGTAATTGTTCTTTGTGTGTGTGCATGTAGGGGTCCATATGTGTGCACATTTGTTGTGTGTGTACGTGTGTGTCTATGTGTGTCCTTAGTTCTCATGCATCTCTAGCCTCCAGACTGTTCTTCCAATTGTATTCTAGTTATACTGGATTGAAAAGTGATGAGGTTTCAGAATTAGCAGTATTAGAATTTAGTACTTCGGGTAACACTGGAATAGGAAGAAAAACTATTAAAATTATTATTTTTTTGTCTTTTCTCAACTTTTTTCTCTTTTTCCTTCTCCCTTTGTATTACCCTGTGAGAGTCCCTGGTGCTTTTTATCAGTTAGCTGAGGTAATTTCTGTTGAGACACATGGGACTCAGACTGCTCCCACCTGGAAAATCAGTGGTTAAACAGCTGACCAAGTCAAGTGTCAGATGTGTTTTCCAAGATAGATCCACAGAATGCTAGATGTGCCTACTGATTATCTCATCATTAGGACTTTTAAAAGTGAACCCCTGGGAAAGCTTGCAACTAATTAATGTTCACCTTTGCATATACCGTCTCTTTGAACAATATGGTGTTGTTGACAAGTACCAGAACTTAGCACTTAGTCATATGCTCAGTCATCAGCAATGATGGGAACCTTTTTGAAATACCTTTCATGGAAGTGCTGGTTTAAAAAATAGGAGTACCTCGGGCACCAGGGTGGTTCAGTCGGTTGGGTGTCTGCCTTCAGATCAGGTCATGATCCCAGGGTCCTGGGATCGAGCCCGTGTCAGGCTTCCTGCTCAGCGGGGAGTCTGCTTCTCCCTCTCCCTCTGACCCTCCCTCCTGCTTGTGCTCTCGCTCTCTCTCTCAAACAAATAAATAAAAATTCTTTAAAAAATAGGAGTACATATATCCTGTTCATCAAATATTTGAGATATATATGCATATATATACATATATAAACATATATATATATATGGTTATATATATTATATAGAACCATCAAATATATATATAAAATATCACTCATTCAATTTATAATACTTTGATCCAAATGGTTGTTTATAAAATATAAGCTATGCATGAAGAATGATTTGCTCTCATTGAGGTTAAAAAGCATCATTTAGTAACCATACTTGGGAATGTGTTTCTTGCCAAGCTCTGTGCAGAATGCCCAATACCTGTGATCACATTTAATCTTTGTTAACAGCCCAATGGGATAGGTACCCTATAGTCTCCATTTTACAAATAAGAATGTTGAAACCTCAGAAAGGTTAGGGAACATTTCCAAAGGCACACAGTGATGACTGCTGTGGCTATCATTCATTAGCTCTTAGGGTATCTGTAGAAATTCATTTTGCACAGAGGGAAACAGCATGGTGGAAAGAGCATAGACTTGGAATCAAACAAACCTGTGTTTGGATCTTAGGGCCTTTGTTTAATCTGCTTCAGCCAGTTTCCTCACTCATAAATTCGGAATAATGTATATTGCTAAAAGTAGGAATGCATAACTATTCTATGTCGACTCTAGGCATAAAGGACATTTAATCAATGGCTGCAATGATTATTCATGTTGTGGTAAAGAGATGATAGAGAGACCTATCTATATATGAGTTAACCATGGGATGGACCAAGCAATGAAAAGGTTTGAATCAAAATCAGAGAAGCTATGGTACCACTGTGGAAAGGCAAAGGATGAGTAAAACTGGCTTGGTGGGCTATATTGGTGTTAACAAGTGATGTTGAGCCCCCCCATCAACTGAAGTAGAAACCCCTTCACTGGACTATGAGTTGGTTTCATAACTCCCTCCTATGGAATGGATAGGGCAGTGGCAAGGCTGCATGACTGCAGGGCCCTGGTCACAAAATACCTTGAAGCTTTCGCTGGATTCTCATGGGATCCTAGCTGGGGAGACTTCAGCCACCACCTAAGAAATACAGTTACCTTGAAGTTGACATATGGAGAGACCATGTGGGGAGACCTCAAGAGGGAGAAACTAAGGAAGCCCAGATCCCCAGACCCAGCTGGTGGAGGGAGAGGGGGCAGACCTTGGAGAGGGCCCCAACCCCAGCTGCCACTGAGCTCACAGCATCATGCAAAGCCACGGTGAGTTCACCTGGCTGAGCCCAGACAACTCCAGCTCCACAAGCAAAATGACTGTTGTTATGAGCCTCTGCTTGGGGTGGTTTGTTACTCAGCAGTAAATTACCAAAACATGGGCACATTGTAGGAGGAAATAACAAAATTGCTCACTTGGATATACTGCCCTTCTGTTTCTCACCTTGGTTTCCCCTTCTCCCTGCACTTTGTCCCTCTGGCCAAAAACAACATAGTCCCTAATGATCTTGGTGACATGGGGGGCTTCCCAGTGCCCGTGATGTATGATCTGATCTCACTTTTCCTTTCAGATTTCAGGAATTTGTGGTGATCCTGGTGTCTGTCAGACTTCAGGGAGCTTCCAAAATGGCAGACGGCTAAGTTAAGCACTGTGTCCTGAGGATTAGATCACTGTTGTCTCTGCCTTGGGCCAAAGCATCCATAAAAATGGGGAATTTGGAGAAGCCTGTAGTATAAAGGTCCCTGCTTTTCTAACCATATGTTAACATTTGCTCTCCCTGACAAAGCCCTTCTGAGTCTCAAAGTTCTAGGCTGTGGTAGCCTCTGTGGATCCATTGCCAGTCCCTCTTTCTGGAATCCAAAGGCAGAGGCCTAAAGCCACTGTCCCTGTCTTTCCCTATAAATCAGAAGCAGGACAAGTAGAAGCAAGGGAATTTCTCTCTCTCTCCACAGTGAGAGGAAATCAGAGAGCAGAGAGAGATTTGGAACACTTGAGCAGAGGATAAAACTTGATCCTACCCTCCGCCAGTCCCAGGCCTGAGCTCCAAGTAAATTAAGTGAACCGTTTCAACAGGCTTGAATTCTGTCGGCAGCTCAACCATCCCCTTGTTTACTGTTGAAATAATTACTACTTTGCCATAATATTAGCTCTGAGCCGTGACTCCATTACCATTATCACTGGAATATTACCCATTTATTATGTCCCAGCAACCCTGGAAGATGAATACTGGGCTTCAGAGACCAATTGTTTTACAACAGACAGGATCTTGGTGTGCATTGTTTAATGAGGTAAACTACATTATAGCCAGCATTAATTTGGCTGCAGTGCACACCACTAAATCACTCTTAACCTGTATATCTGCCACTGTTTTTGATGTGTACTTCATCAGTGAGGAGGGGAGACATCATTTGAGAAGGGAATGAGGCTGGGGGGAGAGGAGAAAACGAAGGTGAGCAAGTCCATGTTCCTGGGTGCGTGGGCAAGACAAGGAAGACCGGGGAGGTGTGGGTGAGTCACAGGAAGCAGGAGAAGGGAGCAGGTAGAGTCCACTCATCTTCTCATCCTTTAGGACAAAACTCCTGGGAAGCTGGAAAGGTGATGTGCTGAGTTAGACATAATCAATATGCCTCCCCTCTTGCAGCTCAGAAGTGTGGATTCACAGAAACCATTTTCTGATCACTTTTAGCTCTTTTCTTCTTCTATTTGACATCTTCAGTATGACCACAGCAACCCGCAACAGACAGATTTAGGAGAAGCAGAAAACAGAGCGAGACAATAAGATTGTCTTTTGGCACACGGGGTGGGAGAGAGTCCTGGAAACATGGAGCTCTCATTTGCTGAGCTCACAGGAACCTGCATGTGGGTGCACAGAACTCATCGCCTTGGATGAAACACAGCTGGAAGCACACCAGGGGAGCACAGCAGCAGATGGGAGGAGTCTCTTCATCAGGCCTCCCTTGTCACTTACATTCCAGCTTCTTAGACTTTAAGGTGCATATAATTACCTGGGGATCTTGTTAAAATGCATATTCAGATTCAGTAGGTCTGGGGTGGGGCTGGAAATTCGGCATTTCTAACCAGCTCCCAGGGATGCTGATTCTACAGGTTCACAAAGGGACCACACTCTGAGAAGTAAGGGCCTACCGAAAAGGGAGGAGCCTCCTCCAGCAGAAGCAGCTTTACCTCCAGAAATGCCAGCCCTGGCTTGTACAGAGCATGCTCAGAACCATCTGAAGAAACAGCGGCATCATCCCTATTTCAGAGGTGGGGAAGTGGAAATGTGTTGCTTTGCTCCATCAAATGCTGGTGACTTCCACATAGGTCCTGGGGTAAGTGAGGCATCAAAACTCAGAAATAATGTTCCAAGAACAAGAGAACAGGAAGACTGCCAGAAATTGGTGCCTTCATTTTTTAAGGTAGAGAGCATTGTATTCCTAAAGTGTCCTAAGACATTACTTTTGTATTACAAACTGAGAAAGAACCAAAAGGTTTGAATAGACCTTTGGATTCTTGAAACCTCAATCTAATCATCTTTAAAGAAGCATATTCTCTGCCATGTCACTTGTGAGTTTCCCCAAATCACCTATGTTCTTGATTTTGGAAACCTTTCTCCACACAACGTAAATAAACTTGAAACTTAAGCAATTATGCCATATATCCAGCCCTGGTAATCAGGCGTTTAGATTATCAAAACTGTTTCCTAGAACATTCTAGAGGTTTTTTTTTTTTTTTTAAGAGTGGAGCTGACATGCTTCTCAAAAACTTATCTCAGTTTGCCCCCACCCTCTTCCCAAGTAGTACTGAGTTTTTCTGAAAGAGACAGTGGGGGAGGGGAGAGAAAGAAAGGGAGAGAAGGCTTTTTTGATTTATTTTTTTAATTATTATTTTATTTTATTATGTTATGTTAGTCACCATACAGTACATCATTAGTTTTTGATGTAGTGTTCCATTATTCATTGTGTGCGTATAACACCCAGTTCTCCATGCAATACGCGCCCTCCTTAATACCCATCATCGGGCTAACGCATCTTCCCACCCCCCTCCCCTCTAAAACCCTCAGTTTGTTTCTCAGAGTCCATAGTCTCTCATGGTTCATCTCCCCCTCCGAATTACCCCCCTTCATTTTTCCCTTCCTTCTCCTAATGTCCTCCATGCTATTCCTTATGTTCCACAAATAAGTGAAACCATATGATAATTGACTTTCTCTGCTTGACTTATTTCACTTAGCATAATCTCCTCCAGTCCCATCCATGTTGATGCAAAAGTTGGGTATTCATCCTTTCTGATGGATGAGTAATATTCCATTGTATATATGGACCACATCTTCTTTATCCATTCGACTGTTGAAGGGCATCTCGGCTCTTTCCACAGTTTGGTTATTGCGGACATTAATGCTATGAACATTGGGGTGCATATGGCCCTTCTTTTCACTACATCCGTGTCTTTGGGGCAAATACCCAGTAGTGCAATTGCTGGGTCATAAGGTAGCTCTATTTTTAATTTTTTGAGGAACCTCCACACTGTTTTCCAAAGTGGCTGTACCAAGTTGCTTTGTGATTTAATAGGTAATCTCAGGAGTGACAGGAACTGGCAGACAGTATAAATTGGGAACATCTTTTACTGTATGTCTTCCCTACCAAAGCTTTTTGTTGTATACATTTTGAGAACTTATTATTTTTATCTCAGGGCATGCATCTGAAGTATAGTGAGGAGGTGTGAGGATGTGCATATCTTTCATTCTTTATAACACTAGAACAACACTAATTTTCCTTTTTAAATTTAATTATAGTTCAGAAAAAGAACACTACCAAGTTAATTTCCTATTATCTACCAAACTATTCCACTAGGAGTTGAATAATATTTCTGTGGTTTGGGAGTATTATGCCTTCCCTGGTTCATTTGTCCATCCATCCATCCATCCATCCATTTGTCCATCCATTTCGGAAACACTTATTTGACATCCACTAGTTTCCAGTAAACGTGGAAAAATAAATAGATTAGAAAAATAAAGATGAATGAGACATGGTTACTGCCCTCAGGAATTTCACAATTTATAGCAGAGGCAAACACATAAATAATTTATTGTGATACCATTCTACATTCCAGTTGTTCTCTACTTCCCTTAATTCTGCAAACAGTTTACTTAAGGTTATCTATAATTCTTTTTACTGAACCAGAGACAAAAGATTGTGTAGAATCAAGCAGAAAGTTAAGAGGGTACACTTGGATATAATATTGAAATAATTATTATAAGTCTTCTGTGGGGGGTAGTTTCCAATACAACTAAAACTCTCTTTGTCATGAGTTCCCCTATTTTAAAACTAGGCTATACTAACTTGATTATTCCATCTCAAGAATGTTTTTATATACTCTAATGAAAGATTGTATTGTTTCAAACATGGCAGAGCCCTCAGCTACCTCTATATAGCAGCTGTCCACTGTCAACTCTATGTATTTGAGGAAAAAAATACCATCCTGCTGAAAAAGCTTTCTCACTGGCCTTTATTCAAGGAATGAAAAGTGGGAGGCTTTACTGAAGAAAATCTGTTCAAAAGAACTTGAGAGATAGTGGGATGGTATTAGAGGGAAAGAATTCCAAACTCTGAAGCAGATGTGTCAGTAATAAAAGTCACTTGACCTATCAAATTGAGGAATTTAAGCAGTTAACCGGTAATACTGGGGATAGGGGAGTCCCAAATTGTTTCTATTGCATGAATTATGATATTTTTCTTCTTATGTATATATATAATGTATACATAGTATACATATATGCTATATTATAGCATACTATAGTATAGATGCTTTATATGCATGAATAAATTTTATTAATATATAAATATATATTAAATATATATAAATACAATATATAATATGTACAATAAACATGATAATAAATGAGAGAGATATACATATAGTTATGTTTTCCCTTTTGGTACATGAACACATCTTATTTGGTTGAAATTCATGTGGCTCTTTTTCTGATGTGGATTTAACATATTTATTGAATGGTAACCATGTGTTGGACACAGTACTATGTAATTGAATTTAATATTATTTTGTCTTCATCCCCTCATAGCAAAACAATTCAGTGATGTCTGTTACATGGGCCAAATTAACTAAGGGGGGATGTTTCAACTATTGAGCAGGGACGGATAGTCAGAATAACTCAAAGTTATAATGCAAACAGCGTCCTTGTTGTAACTGGATCTGTCCAGGAACCTTCACCTCCTCCTCTAAACTATCACATTTTTTTCTCCATAAACTGAAGTTTAATAGCAAGTTGCTCCTACTCTTAACACTTAACACTAAGATGTAGCTAAAAACTTTGGGGGCCTTACTTAAAAGCTATATGAAAATGCAGAATTATTTTGCATGTGTTTGTATGGAAGCCTTTCATACATCAGTACACCCTCAGGTCCTGCTCCCTGATTTCTAGTACATCCATCAAGCCCAATTGCCCATAAACAGTAGAAATGCTCTGTTAAGAAGCTGCGTTTGGAGGGAAAATGTAAACTAGCCTTTGTTGTAATGGTTTCGGGATACGTGTGCTGGTTCTCTCTCCCTTAGAGGCAAAGTGCTGTGGGTAAAACATGTATTATGCTATCAGATGCCACCCCAGCCTTTGTTCAAGTGCACGTTGCAGAGGCACAATAGATTGTGGTAGTTTGATACCATCTCCTTGGTTTCTTTCATCACATTTGTTTGTCTTGGCTAATCGGCAGAATCCAGAAGCCCTTGGCGGGTACTCTCTGTTCTTAGCCTCAAATCAACCAGTCAAACCTTTGGCATCCTGGGGGACCCTCTGGAGGGCAAACCTTCTTTCTTTGCATTATTATTTTCATTTATCCACCCTCAAGGAAAGCAATATCTTAACAACTAAAGTTTTTACAAGATGACCAAAGCCTGGAAGTGGGTGGGGGGAATCATCCTGAGTAAATTCTTCAAGATTTTCAATTTGTAAAGACAAATGGTATATCTTAAATGGTTCTCCTTAGTTAAAAAAAAAAAAAAAAAAAAAAAAAAAGATAATAAAAGGTGGGGAGGGGACACGCCGAAGAAAGAATAGCCAAGAAGCAAGAAAGAAGAGGAAGTCATTTGAGCATCTCAGTTGTCTTTCTCCTACCCTGGGTCTCAAAGAGCAAAGAAATCCCCGCTTCGCATTCCCCCTCAGATGCCGGCAGCTAGCTCGGCCTGTGCTGGGCTTGAGGTGGGTTTCGCGTGGTCCGAGCAGCCACCCTGTTTGAAAAGAAAGCAGGAGCAGCCAGGAGCTCCACAAATTAAAACCTTTTATCAGCCTCTGATAGCTGTGCAAACTAATTATGTTTTGGCCAAACTTTGCCAATGACTCCCCTGAGGTATTATTATAAAATTTTGAGCTTGGAAATGCGTCCCCATTCTGTCAACATCGGGATGTTTCAGCTGCAGGAATCCGGCTCCAGCTCATTTTGGTTTCCATGATGTGCTTTGCATAAACTGGCATTTGTACACTGGTGTGGCCAGGAGGGTCACAGAGGGAGCACAGCTGTGCTGGAAAACACACACGGAGGGTGTGTTCCCAACACTGAGACTTCAGACACAGGGGCTGAGTTGCGAGGAGAATCCATTCCCCCCCACCCCAGATTTTGAGGAGACACTGCAGGCTTCTAACCCCAGATGTAAAGTTAGAAACAGCTTCTAACTTGAGGGGAGACATGTCACCTCCCTTCTCAAAGCTTCCTTTCTCCATATGCGGGAACAGCACTTCCTAATGTCACTGCTCAAATCCTTGGGCAGGTCTTAGAGCAAAATCTGGAGGAGGGGAGACTTTCCCGAAGAGCTTGATAAGAAGTCAGTAGACCCTGATTTGTCCCAGAATTTAGGTTTACATGTTAACAAGGACTGAAACTCTATGTGGTTCAAATAAAAATGATTGGTCAGTCAATAAGTGCTTATCAAACACACTCAGGCATCAGGGCCTTATTAGAGGAATGTGATGGCATTCCTTGTACCTGTATATGCCAGCCAATCCCTTTCCTGTGCTGGTGCTTGCTGAGAGTCCTCTGCGTGGCTGGCCTTGGAGAGCAGAATCACTCTGCCCCAAATGTACCCTGTCACAGAGTCCCCTGAAACAATCAAAATCAAAGGCGACGACAGAAGCCTGGGGTTTTCCCCTCACCCACACCCTGTTGTTGGATCACAGAGCCAGGGAGGGGAGATGCTGTTTATGTCCGTTGCTGGCTTCGTTCAGTCCAGCTGAAAGCAGAAGACTGAGCAAGATGACCTTCCAGTGTTCCCTGGGCCCTTTAGGACGGTGTGTTTTGACCCCTGCCAGAACTGATCATCTGCCTAACTCTTTAGCCAACTGTGGGCCACTGGTACAGCCAGGGAGCCTGGAGTGTCAGGGGAGGTAGGAGGCTCTTGCCCAGTGGGCTCTGGGAGACTGTGAGGCTGGCCTATCACGACGCAGACCCTCCAGCACTGCGGTGCAGCCCAGGGCCCTCCCAGGCCCCGAGCAGAGGCAGGAAATGTGGAACAAAGATGCTGCCAGAGTCCAGACCGTCCCTCACCATAGGGTCCCAGGTTCATTTTTTGTCTCTGCCATCTGCCATCCCATCTCAAAGGCTCCCACGGTGGTTTCATCGGATTCTTGATTTCTTTCCAATTGTCACTAATTGCACCACAGAACAGTAAATCATCCCAGGCTAGGGCTGACAGGGAGAGAAGCAGGCCCTCTGCCACACGGAGCTGGAGTTCCCTGCCACACCTGCAGGGGGAACCTGTGAAGCACGCGCTCCATCAGGGCTCTGTGCTGATGGGAGGGATGCCCAATCACCGCCAGGCCCCGGGGCCTCTCTGGCCCTGGGCGGCCCCTGCCTTCTTACCCTGGGACCTCTTGCAGGCAATACAACCACAGTGGAAGAATTATGTGTCTCTGACCAGAGGTTTTGATTTTTGTCTTCATAGTGAAGGCAGCTGAGGTGAAAGGTGAGGCTCTTGGTTCATCTGGAGTTTTGTGAAGTCAGGCTAGCTCTTGGCAAATTTTGCTAATAATGCAATGGATTGATTCATTGGTTCTGGCATGGGGTGTGAAGATGTGCATTTTACTTTGGAATTTTTTTTTATACTAGAGAGTACAACAGAGCCCCTTCCCCACTTTATTTCTTCATAGGTATAAATGAAAGCAGAGGAATACATTGAGTGACATTTTACAGGTCTTTCTGGTCATAGGTAGCAGACTGCTCTTGGAAGAACAAGTCTGGGTCCTCTGTTTAGCTTTGCTTTTTGTTTGTGTGTTTGTTTTTTCTTTTTTATTATTATGTTATGTTAATCGCCATACCTTAAATCATTCGTTTTAGATGAAGTGTTCCATGATTCATTGTTTGCTTGTAACACCCAGTGCTCCATGCAGAATGTGCCCTCTTTAATACCCGTCACCAGGTACATTTTATTTATTTATTTATTTTTAAAGATTTTATTTATTTTTTAGAGAGCGAGCGAGAGAGAAACAGCATGAGAGGGGAGAGGGTCAGAGGGAGAAGCAGGCTCCCTGCTGAGCAGGGAGCCCGATGCGGGGCTCAATCCCAGGACCCTGGGATCATGACCTGAGCCGAAGGCAGACGCTTAATGACTGAGCCACCCAGGCACCCTTTTTTTTTTTTTTAAGATTTTATTTATTTGACAGAGAGAGACACAGCGAGAGAGGAAACACAAGCAGGGGGAGTGGGAGAGGGAAAAGCAGGCTCCCCGCCGAGCCGGGAGCCCGATGTGGGACTCGATCCCAGGACCCCGGGATCATGACCTGAGCCGAAGGCAGACGCTTAACCATCTGAGCCACCCAGGCGCCCCACCAGGTCCATTTTAAATGTGCACCCCAGGTGCTTCTGGGTGGCAAACTAGTAACCCACTTTAAGAACCGCTGAACATCGGATTGCACTCTACTCTTTCTGGCTCTATGGAGACTCTAACTGACCGAACAAGGACACAGATTCCTTCTGATTCAAACCTCGCTCAGCTTCTCCATACACTGGAGCTACAGGCACAGCCCAGGTGCACAGCTCAAGGCTGTGGCTCTGAGAAAGCCCGTGCCCATGGTGTCCTGTGGCCATGGTGTGGTGGGCTGGGCGGGAGCGCCCCCAGAGCCCCCAGCACCCCCAGCCCTGTGTCTCCCAGCCCAGCCCATTCACTGCACAGATTGCTAGCTAATGGGGCGGAGCTAGCTCAAGTACCTTCTATTAATGGAGCAGAATATAAACAGAATAAAGCCTTCATTTCCCAGGCTGTGGTTTCATTATTAATATACTTTACAGTTCACAGGTTGTACGTTTGCGCCCGTGTTTTCTCAGCTGGTGTAATCTGCAGCTCCGAGTGAGAACAGTCATAAAATTTTCATTTCCAGTTGAATGTGCGTCCAATTCGCCGTGAAATGTTCTATCTGTCGTGAATATTAAGTGCACTGAAGCAATGGCTGCTGGATTAGGGGAAGAGCTTCCCGGGGCCCCTCCCAGGCCTGGCAGAGGAAGAGGTTGGCTGGGCTGTGGGTGTGACTTTGACTGGGAAGCCCTGTGGTGCGAAGATTGTGGTGTCCAGGCCGCCTCCTGGAGCAGTGGTGGAGGAGAGGAAATGTGCCTTAAGAGGCAGCTGATGGGTCAGGAATAATGGAGAATGTGCACCTAGGGGTCAATGGAAAGCAATCAGACGGGAGGTGAAAGGGGATTGGAAGTTCAGGTGCAGAGATTAGAAATGGAAGGCAAGGTGATGCTGGGGCAGGGGTGAGGGAGCAGGGGACCAGGAGAAGGAGGGAGGGGATCACAGAGGAGAGAGCAGGCCTGGGTGGAGGGTGCACCGGGGGAGGCTGCTCCACAGGCATAATGTTTATAAGAAGCCAGCAGCATTTTATGCACAGTGTCTTTTTAGCCTGGAAAGGGATGAGGAGAGCCGGGGGGTGGGGGTGGGGTGCGGGGGAGAGGGGACAGGCGGGAGCAACAGCTCTTCGGTGAACTTCGGTCTGTTGGCCTGCAGCTTGGAGCAGGGCAGGAGTGGGGCCAGGGGCCTTGGGCCTCGAGATAAATGTTACCTGCTGCCCCCAGGCCTGGAGTGGAAGTTAGTGGCTTCCTGGCACTAACTTATCCTTTCTTCTCGGGGCACTCCCCGAGCGATTCTAACCAGTTCTGGCTTCCAGATTTCCTTGTTGCAGGACTAGGATCGCTCACCCCTCCCTGGAGTGTGGGGAGCACCATGCCTTGGGGAGACACAGCGGGGGGGCAGGTGGGAGGTAGAGAACAGGACACTCCCAGATTCCAGCTCCCAGCTGCTAGGTCCGGTTCTTTCCTCCCAGGGGAGCAGGTGCCCCGCCTATAACGGTTTGATGTGAAAGCTGCCCCAGGCTGGAGGGGGAGGAGAGGTAAGTAGGGAGACTGAGCTGCAGCTGCTAGACCTTCATTGCCTCAAGCTCAGAGCCTCCTTAGCAAAGGTGAGAGAAGCTGCCTGTGCCCTTCGGGAGGATCCCCAGAAGATATGCACGGACTTGGCTTCCCAGGCTAAAGTGCTGATTCGGGCAGAGAACCCCAGCCCCCAGCCTTACTTCCTGCCCAGGCAGGATGCCCCCAAGCTCAGCCAGCTGGCCCAGAGAGAGAGAGAGAGTGCCTGTGTGTCGGTATATACACAACCACACAACAGAGTCAAGAGGCTACATGCCCTGAGCTGCTTAGGGTCACAGCTCGTAACAGGCCAGCAATGGTTATTTTCCTCAACTTCCTGATTAAGGAATATAGCACAGCTACCAGGTTAAGTGATTTCTGCAAGGTCCTAGCCTGGAACTCACAGTGGGGGTCGAAGGAAATGCCCACATTCTGTTTTGGAGTCGTGCACCGCAATTCTTTGTTGGACTCTCTTTTCCCTCTTTCAGTTGTTTCATTTTGAGTAATCAAATAATCTCGTGTTTCTCAAACACAAACCTGTGTGGGGGAAGAAGCTGACAATGAGCTGGGCAGAGATGGTAGAGTGGGCCAAGAGGACGAATATACCAAGCAAAGTCCTCCACATGTCCAGCTATAATCCAAGGATGGCTAGTCTGTTTTGTACTTAGCCTATTCCGTCTCGCACCTGTCGCATACCTACTCACCTGCGTTGCACCTTGAGACCCAAGTCAGAATTGTTGTGGTGTGTAAGAAGCCCCAGCCGCTGTTCTGGCTCACCACTGTGAATACAGCTCCCTCTGCCCTGAACACCCCTCCATCACCTCGTCCCGCCCCCATACCTCCAGCTCACCCTTGCAGTTCTTCCAGAGTCATCTTAAATGCCCCTCCTTACGGGGAACCTTCCTTGGCATCCATTTTACCCCCAAGCACAGCAAGCCCTTGCTGGGCTGCCTATGAGCTTGAGCTGGACATGCACACACTTCAGTTCCAGCATTAATCTCATTGTGGTTTGTTAATCATTTGCATGTCCAGCTCCCTCAAGGGACAGTGGGCTCTCTCAGGGCAGGGACGATAAAATGCCCATCCTTCAACAGATATCCAGCTCAGAGCCCGGGAGCATGGGCTTTGGAATTAGACAGATTTGGATTTTAACGCACCACCACTATTTATGGCCTCTGAGACTCTGGCTTAATCAGATCACCTACTTGTGCCTTGATTTTGCTCATTATTAAAATGGGGATCATTAGTTTCCATAGAAGGTGCATTATAAAAAAAAAAGTGAAAAAATATCTATATAATAGAAAACTTAGATACTGAACATAAAATAAGCACTCAGTAAATGTCGGTTCCCTTTAATAAATATCTCTTCTTTTCAATAAGTGTTTATTGAGTAAATAAGTAAGAAAAATATATGATTAAGTACAAAATTCATCAACCATTCAGATTCAGATTGTACTGGGGATGCAGAATGCAAGGATCAAGAGCAAGTGTGGTCAAGGTCTTCCAGGAGCTGGTGTCCTTGAAGTGATCATTGATTAGAAGAAGTGCCTTTTTCTTCCAAATCTAGGAGGTTCACCTCCACATATTTGTAGGTCCCTCTCTCTGTCTGTCTCTGCTCAATCTCTCCTCTCTTTCTCTCTCTCTCTGACTCTCTGATTCCTTTCATTTATTGGAGCTGAAAATGTAGCTCACACTTCCTACCTCATGGAGCTTTCCCCCATGTTCTTGAATGTTAAATTTGAGATCCCCGACCTGTAAGAAAGGACTCTTGCAGCCCCTCGATCCTAGGATCTTCTAAGAACTTCACCTTCTCTCCGTGGGCCCTCGAGAAAGGCATTCAAATGGCATCCAAATGGCATTAAATAGTCACAGCCCAAAGCATCTACACATGGGAGAAAAAGGAGAAATTAAGAGAATGTGCTCTCACAATATGCCTGCCTGCTGAATCTTTAATTCTACCCCTTGTTGCTCGGAACTCCTGCCCTTAAACTGCGTTCAGAATGAATTCCACCAGTGGCCCATTCTCAGGGAGAGACGGGGGGAGAAACTGTACATCCTTCTCCCGGCTTGTCACTGTAGAGTTGAGATAATAATAGTCTTTTTCTGATCCCCTGAACTTTCCCATCTGCTTCATAAAACAATGGCAATTTTTTCCCTTGCTCTGTCTTCCTCTCTCTCTCTTTTATTTTTATCCTCCTACACTATAATTTAAAACTGTGGCAGTGCTCTAGCCCTTGAGTGTTTTTTTTTTTTTTTCTTTCTTCTCCCCTTGCTTTAATACATGACTGTTATTTAAAATGGCCTTTCATCTCAGCACCAGGAAGCTGCCTGAGCAGGGAAACTGCCTTGTGCCTTTAGAGAGGGAGGGGGGCCACTCTGGCCCCTGGTCTAGCCCAGGACATGGTTCCCTTTAGCACTGCCTGGGAAATCAGAGGTGTTGGTGCATTTATTTAGATTTCCCCCAAGGCATTTTTTAAGAAGACTTTCAAAGCCAAGGTCCAAGAAATGCCCCTACCTCTGAAATGGCCGTCATATTAAGCTGGTGACCCTCAGTGGCTACCAGGTATCAGATCCAAACAAAGCAGTATCAGCTGAACGCAGTAAGTTCATTGTGCCCATAGATGCCAGGAGGGGGACATTTGTCAGCCGCCAAGCGAAGAGGCGTTCAGCTGTTGCTATGCAAGCTTTTCCTCAGCTGCTGTGCCAATCACACCCATCCTTGTGCATCTCTGCCTCAGCTGGATGGGCGAAGTCCATGAAGGGCGCTAGCCAGGGGCTGCTTTCCCCAGGGAAATGCCATCTATTTTAGGTATCAGGAAGGAGGGTGCCTGACCCTGGTGTTTCCCACACCTATGTTACAGTATTCCTTGCTTCTGGTTTGGATCTCTGGGTAGTTATCGCTCTGCTGGAAAATTCACTGCACGCTGTCTGTTCCTGTGTCAGTTCATTTCCATGCATGCACCTGTACCTCCGAAAGCGATTTTGGCCTTGTCTTTTCTGCCCGAGCTCTCTCCAGAGCTCCCTCTGAACTGGCAATGGCAAAGTAATCATATTGTAAATGATCTTCATGGAGGAAGATGCCATTGCAGTAAAACACAGGGGACAGAACAAGGCTGAAGGCTAGAAAAATGTGTGTGTGTGTGTGTGTGTGTGCGCACGCGCGTGCCGTGAGTGGGAAGGTGCATCCCAGGCCTTGTGGAGATGATTCACCCTTCGGAATATGCAGCCATTCTGCCAGCTGGAGAAGGAACTCTCTGGGGAAGACAGGGCCCGCTATCCCCAGCCAGTCTGCTGGGGAGGCCCCACGCCCACTGGGAATGGAGACTGCTATATCCTACCTGGAGTGGCTGATCTCCTTGGCTGTGGTGCCCAAAAGGACTGGTGGCAGGAGAAAGTGCTTGGAGATCCAGTCTCATGGTTCAAGTTGCTGGATTAGGTCTCAGGTATCACTGCTTCGCTTCCTTTTGGAAATCTACCTTCTCTTCAACTTTGGAAATGACCATTAAAGCCACATAGAAATATTAAGAGAGAGGCTAAGAAGTCAGGAGCCTGATTTACTCATGAATGTGATACTCAGCCCTGAAGTGGTGGCAGAGGTCAAGGCCACAGCCATGTGCCCTCCCTCCCTTTGTACTTTTTTTCAAAGGGTAAGTTTAGTCCATATAGTTACCTTCCTTTGTGATAGTCCAAGGATGTCGGGGTATTTTAAATTCATCTGTCCCCTTCTGACTTCATTGTCATTGCTAGCATGTGGTTTAATTAAGAACATATTTTAAAGTATTGTTTTATACAGTTTTCCTTTATCCTATCTTTTTCTTTTTTTACTCATTGCACCTCCATATGGGATTTTTTTTTCCTGCTTCTTTAAAGTTTCTTCTTAGAAACTTCTTAGATACCTACGTCTGTGGCTGGTATATTTCCCAGTTTTTGAGTCGTGAAAATGACTTATTTTTCCCTGATTTCTGAAAGGTATATTTTTTTGAGTAGAGAATTTTGAGTTGGAAGGCTGTTATTGTTGTTTTTCCTCCTAGCTACTAAGGGTCTTTTGACTTTCAACATTATTATTAGGGAGTCAGTTGTCAATCTCATTTTTGCTTCCATGAAATTTATTTTTTCTCTCCCACCTCCAACAATCTTTATTGTTTTTTAAGGCTTTTTCTTTGTTTTTGTTTGTCATTTCACTACGCTGTCTCTATGTATAGATGTCTTTTCTTTTTTCTTTTTAATTTTGCTTGGGATTTGTTGGTATTCTTGAATTTGCAGATTGATGTTTGCATTAGTTCTGAAAAAGTCTCAGCCATAGGTTTTCAAACACTGCCCTGTGTTCCATTCTCTCTTCCCCTCTCCTTCTGGGATTCCTTATGAATGTGTGCTAGATCTCCTCCTTCTATCTTTGTTCCTTTTTCATTCATTTACATTCTCTGTCTTTTTACTTACTGGATAAATTTTTTTCTTACTTATTTATTTATTTTAGTTAATGTATCATCTCTTCAGCTGTGTCTTATCTTTTAAACCTTTCCATCTGTATTTTTAGTCTCAGTTATTGTATTTTTTATTTGAAGAAGTCCTATTTTTATTGTTCCCCTCCAATATGCTATTTATTCTTTTTGGTTTTATTTTCCATGAAGATATTTTAAGTTTGTGATTTTTTTAATAGTCAAAGTTTACTTTTTATTTCATTAATTTTTTATTATGTTAGTCACCATACAGTACATCATTAGTTATTGATGTAGTGATCCATAATTCATTATTTACGTATAACACCCAGTGCTCATTACAACACGTGTCCTCCTTAATACCCATTACTGTATGTGGAACATAAGGAATAGCATGGAGGACATTAGGGGAAGGAAGGGAAAACTGAAGGGGGGTACATTAGAGGGGGAGATGAATCATGATTTATTTCTTTATTTAAAATTAGCATGGCTGTCTTATAGCTGTGTTTCATAATTCCATTAACTAACATATTTTTAGTCTTTTTTTTTGTTGTCTGTCTTATGCTGCTCTCACTCTTAGTATCTTGTTTTCTTGTGTGCCTGGTTAAGGTTTGCTGTGCGATATCCATTGTGTTAAAGATAACTTGAAATAATTTGAGACCTAGGATTATAGTACCTTCCTTCAGAGATGATTTGGGTTAGTGTCTGCAAGAGGGCTGGGGAACTCTCTGTTCAGAACTACTTTAAACTGAATTAAGGTTCTTCTGGTCCCCCAGATAGCCCAGGTAATTCAAACCATATTGCAGACTCTTAGAAGGGATGCTCAGTCTCATCCTGGGGATGCAGCCTTCTGAAGTCTCAACTTATTGTAGAGAGGTTGTCCTCATAGATGTTCCCACTTTAAAAGGGTCTTGGGCTTTGATTTCCTATCCCCTGGACTTTTGCCAAAGGTCCAAATCTGCCTGACTCAGCAAAGGCCCTTAAGAAGGGGACAGCTGCCCCTTGAGTTCTGTTTTCCTTTTAATTTAGGATTTGGTAAATCCAAACAAGGAAGGACACTCTGTGGTGCTTTCAAGAAGGCTGTAAATATGTCTTATCCAGCTCTTTCAGTTGTTTTCAATAGGAGAGCTGGCTGATAACCTAATCTGCCCTTTCCAGAAATAAGATGATCAGTATTTTCTTAACCTACAACCCATATCAGCTTTCTATCCACATGCTAAAATTTATTTATGTGAGGATGAGTTTACTCTCAGGGAGAGAGGAAGGCATGTGGATTACACTCCAATATCCACTGGATGTTTTTATCTTTCTGAGCTTCAGTTTCCTCACATGTGAAAAGGGGAGACAGTAACCTGAACTGCCTTCCTCAAGGGGTTATTGCAAAGCTTAAAGAAGATCATAAATTTTGGGTTTTATTTTTACTGATTTGATGGTGTCTATGAAAGTGCCTTGAGAGATGCCAAGCCTACTACATATTTACTAGCTTGGAATTTGCTTGCTTCTCAAAGAGGACAGAGTCACTTGACAAAGGTAGACTAAGGAGGAGAAGCAGGACCTCCAGCTACCTCTGGCCCTACCCAAGAGAAGACTTCAGGCTCAAAGTGACAAAGCCCAGCATCATGAAAGCACCAAGGAACATGGGCCTGAGGGTGGTGCCTCACCCTGTCCTTCTGCTGCAGCAGATGGAGACTATGGGGCACTGAGGAGGTGTGACCTTCCCAGTGGCGTGTCTACAAAATGGGTCTTTCATGGAACCCTCACCTGTCCCACAAAGCCTCCAGACTCCCTCCTCTCACTGGCCCTGTCCCCCTCTCTCAGCCAGGGCTGGTCATTCAGTGGCAATTCTACTTGGCAAACCTTCATTCCCTCATCTTTATTTTAACATTTGCTCCCTGTCTCATGAAAAATTAGATATCTATCTGTAACCAGCCTTTCAACTTGCCTCCCTATCAGCTCCCCACACTCAACACTTCCCCTCATTTATTTCTGACAGGCATCATCTAACAAATTCTTAATTTGATGAGCTAGATATAGTCCAGAGGCAAAACAGTGAGCTGAAGTCAGGGTCAGGGTCAGGATCCAGTTAGTCATCCTGGATGTCCCAGACCATCTACCCATTTGCTACTGAGAGCAGAGTTCCTGGTGTGGTCAAGGAGTAAAAATGGGAGAGGGTGTAGGGAAGCAGGAAAAGGAGGCCCCAACAAAGGCCGATAGTTTTCTGTGAGGAAGCCTGGAGAAAGGGAGCTACATGGAAGCACTCACCCCATGGATGTGGGTGGGTAGGTGGTTGTGAACCAACAAGTTCATTGCCGGTTGAAAAACAGAAGGACTATTGCAGCTTTGGGATACTCTTTGATAATGATGGATAAGAAGCATGGGCTTGGGTACATGAGTGCTTGGGTCTGTTCATGACTGACATTAAGCTGGGTAAGCAAGGGATGCATCTGTGTACACCCCTATTTCTGAAATTGTGTTCAGAGTAACACTGATGGTCTCCTAGAGGTTAATAGATATTTCTGTAGGAAGGAAAAATGTACCTTGGTCAAATAAGTTTAAAAAACTGTGTGCATTCTACGTTCTGCATGGAGCACTGGGTGTTATGCACAAACAATGAATCATGGAACACTACATCAAAAACTAATGATGTAATGTATGGTGATTAACATAACAATAAAAAATTAAAAAAAAAAAACTGTGCATTCTATTCCCCATTTGGAGCTCCATGGTGTATAAGAACCTATCAAAGATTCTGAAAAGCCTGCCTTTAATCTATTTAACCCAAAGTTACCCTAAACTTATTCAATAAAGAAGTCATTCTTTCCAGAATGCTGATTACAGTCACATCTTGCAGGGCACTTAGAATGTGGGGGGAAAAAACATTCATCCTGAAGCAATAGCCATCTCTGTTTTACCTCTGCTATTGGGGGATTTTCTGTCAAGCCACATGTTTCCAGAATGGTACCTGTGAGTAAAACGCTCTTCCTGAAACACATCCCCGTATCCTAAGAGCTTGCTGTCTGACAATGATAAATATTCCCATATATGGAGGGTCTACTTTTGTCCTACATGCTTTATCCATGCATAACCTCTAATCCTCACAATGACCCTGCTGGATAGATAGCATTACCCCATTTCATGGATGAGAAAACTGAGAATCAGGCTTGTTATTTAACGTGCCCAGCCAAGGCCAGTGGCTAAGCCAGGATTTGCTCTAAGGTCTGACTGACTGTAATGCAGTGTTTTCCTACCACACTACATCATTTGGGTAGTCTGAAAATGGGACACATTTACAAAGCAAAACAATTTTCTAAAAAGCAAATAATTTTAACAACCTTTCTAAAGTTACATACAAGCACCATTTAATGTTAGCTCCAGGAAAAAAAAAAAAGAAACCTAAAAACTATCCAGCCCTAATTATCATTTCTATTTGCAAATGAGGAGCTGAGTCTGAAGAAAGTGCAATGCCCTGCCCAAGATCACATGGCCAGCTGGTGTCAGTGTTAGTGGGATCATCACCAATTACCCCAGTTCCTGGTCGAGAGTTCTTTTCACCCATGGCAACTCTTTCTCCCCCATCTCTCATTGAGATGAGCAAAAACTTTTTATCAGGCTAAGATTTACCCAAGTGTTCAACTTGCAGAATGAAGATGAGGATCTGCCCCCACCATATCACCACCAACAACATAGCTCATTCCATGTATGAGAGGGCATCAAGAGCAAAGACTCTCCTATTCACCTGTGCTTGCTGAGAGCCTAGCACAGTGCCTGGTGCAGAGCAGAGCAGGAGCTGAGTTACTTATTGTCCAGAAGTCTCCTGAATTCCCTTCAAATGTAGAGCCTGAAGAAATGGGACAGTCTTTGCAGGTCGAGCCATGAACCCAAGGAGGGCCAGGAGTGCAACTCCAGACTCTGCCCAAAGCCTCATTGTTACAGTGTGTCCTTTCTTTCCTGTCCCCCTGCCCCCAGCCCACTGACAGCTCCTAGATTTGAGCTGCTAAATAAAGCTGACCATGGGCCACCGACAGACAGTGTTCAGCTCAGCTCCTGGCTATAGACTCATCTTCCTCTCTGCCCCGTCTCTTCCCATGGAAGCTTCTTTCCCTCTGCCTTTACCCTTCTTTTCTTAATTCTCCTTGGTTTTTATTTTTTGGTCTCTTACTTGCTTTAGCTATTATTTGTATGATTTCTCCTCCTCTCTTTAGAGCTATTGTTTTGTATTTTTTCTCATCTCCCCCCATATTTTTGAGAACAACCAATCTTATTCTCCTCACCATCTCTCTGACACACTCCCTGTAAATACACTTTATCTCTCTCTCCAGCTCGTCAGACATCTTCATAGTATTGCTTCACACGTCTGCCCATGGTGTCCTCCCTGAGTCACTGCTGCCCTCCTTTTCCCTTAGCTATTCTTTCCGCATCCCCCTTCATTTGCTTTTTCCTTTGTTTATACTATTCCTCTTCTGCTTTGACTTTTCCTTTAAAGAACACCCTTTTCATGGAGCACCTGGGTGGCTCAGTCAGTTAGGCAGCTGCCTTGGGCTCAGGTCATGATCTTGGGGTCCTGGGATGGAGCCCCAATTCAGGCTCCCTGCTCTGCGGGGAGTCTGTTTCTCCCTCTCCCTCTGCTCCCCCACCATTCATGCTCTCTCTCTTTCTCACTCTCTTTTGAATGAATAAATGAAATCTTTAAAAAGTAAAAAAAAAGTTAAAAAAATAAAGAACACCCATTTCTTGCCTCAAGATGCTTCCCCATCCCTCTGCCGTTTGTGTGGGAGCCCCTCCATCTCTCCTGACCTCTGTTACTATTTTCCTTGTTCCACAGAAAGGCCAGTGGCTCGTGGGTTGAAGGGAACCAGGACTTCCTCCTCCAGTGCATTTAGGTGGGTTTCCAGTTGGGTGAGCATCGTCTGGCTTCCTCTTGGATCTATTACCTGGGGATTGTCAGCCTCAACACTATTGACACTTGGGGCCTGGTGGTCCTTAGTACTGTGTGGGGGGTGTCCTGTGTATTATATTTAGCTGCATCCCTGCGTTCTGTTCACTACATGCCACTAGCTCCCACCTCCCAGTTGTGACAGCCACACTGACGGCCACTACCACAGCCCACGGACTGCAGCCTCATTTCTGGAACCCGATGTGGAGGTGAGGACACAAAAGTAACAGGCATTTGTCAGGATGAATTGGAGCTTGCCTTTTGTTGTTGTCTTTGGTCCCTTTGGCTCTGCTCCGACCTTTACTAACTTTTTTATCTTTTTATCCACGTTCTCTTTAGCCTGCCTTCACTATAACCCAAACTTCTTTTTCACATGACGACATGACAGGCTTGAGTCCCAGACTGCTAAAAACGGCCCTGATTAAACCCTTTCAATGATTCCTCCACAAAAGGCTCTGCCAGTGTTCCATCTGTACCCTCAGAAGGTCAAGGTGTAACTCAGCTGCTCGAGGGAACTCAGCTTCTTGGCTCCCAGGTGGTTAATGCCTATTTGACTAGCTGTAAAACAAAATCCAGAAAATGCCAAGAGGCAAATCTCGATTCACCTTTCAGAGCGAAGCTCTCTGCCCAGGCAGGAGAGAGGAGGCAGAGGGGGTGGTGAGTTTCACAGCTGTTAAATTTGCAACAGGTAAGCAAGCAAACAGACTCCTTTCTGACATGCCTCCTCCAGTTTCCTGTAGCACCTTAGTCCCCTTCAACTTTCAGCTGCTGACTCCTGACTGAAGACAGCTCAGTGCTATTTGCTGCCCTCTCTGCTCAGCTGTGCGTTCCCAGCTGGGTGCCCCCTCTCCATTCCAGGCAGCCTTTCCCGTCCCTGGTCCGATGCCATCTTGTTGCTTTTGTTCTAAGCTCACCTCCACCACCAACAAGCTGGTGTCCAGTGTGCACCTCTACCATGCTTCTCTAGAAAGTCCATCTCACCCTCAAATCTGCCCAAAAAGTTAAAACCAAAGAATAAGAGAAACTGAGCATACTCAATGAACCTTCCCCTACCAAAAATAAAACACCCTCGCCTTCTCTTCTCTCCCCTGGACCATATTTGCCCTCACTCCATCCTAGAAGGTAAATGCGGAAAATTCTGTCAAAGCCATGGGTATGGTGGGTTCCCAATAATCATCTGCTGTGATGTTTTCTTGCACACACAGTAAGGTCCCAATGTGATTGTTGCCTTGTATTCTTTCCCACGCCACAGTGGAAGCCGTTCATTGAGGAAGACAGCACTAGAGACTCCCAGTAATGAATACAGAGTTAGCAGGCAAAGCGAGTTGACCAGATCTTAAAGTCATCAGTGCCACAGGCCACTGCAGCGTTGGGCTTCTGTCACCTGTGTGCTTGCCTGGATGATCTGGCAGAGCCCATCCGTTGCTTTCCACCTTTACGTTGCATAACTCCGCCTGCTTTTCTGACTCCTTTTGCCTTTCTGTGCGTTCATGGCTCACCACATCATTTTTACCCCAGGTCATTCTTAAATAGGGATGCTTTCTGAATCCAGCCTGACTCCTGCTGTGTTGGTTTTTCTCCTGGGCCTGTACTATCGGGCATGGTCGCAGGTGGGAGTGTGAACGCGGTAAAAATGCAGCATGTCCGTGTCTATACAAAGCCCCACCGGATGGACCTCCATGACTACAGGAGAGGCCAAGATGGGTTCATCCACCAAAGTCTCTGAAGCCCACAGCTCACCTGTGACACCTGCTGACTCCAGCTGAATGAAAGTGGGCAAGCCTCCTACAGACCCATGTTGTCGACGTCAAGGCCTCAGCTCCCACAAACGGGCGGTGTGTGTTTGTCTGGCTGACTTTCTGCAGGAGCATCTGTCACTCTCCAACGTTTCTTTTATCATTGCAACAAAGTATTTAAACACTACCCACTGAACCCCATCTGTCACTGCGCCCCATCGCTGTCAGGGCCCTGTCTCCCCAGGTCTGTGAAGAAACTCACTGGCAGAGGCTCTGTGCCAAACAACAGGGCAAATTAAATCAAAGCGCGCTCTGGCACCCAGGGGGAAAATGCACATCAGCTTTGACTTATTGCATGGAGCACGCTTACAAGAGAGAAAGCAGCGGTTTTTGTCACTGCAAGGGGCCGTGAAAAATGAATTAGGGCCTCTGCTGAGAGAGGGCATGGAGGAGAATCTTTCATTCTGAGACGTTGTCCTCGCTCACCTTGCAAGAAGGAAATAATGAAAGAAGAACTTGTGGTAGGTCTAAGTCTCTCCAAGCTTTGACTGTATCCTCAAGCACTCCTGGCTATAGAGAGGAAGTGAGGAGTTGGGGAGAAAAGGACTTTTGTGAGGCCTGGGAACAGCCCAAGTTGCATGGTGCTCCCAGAGGGTGAGGACGTGAACAGGTGCAGCTGAGCATGGGCAGCACCCTGCAGAAGGGAGGTGTGCGGGGGCAGCAAGGGGACCAGGGGAGAACGCTGGGACTGGTCCTCCACCTCCTGAGCAGTTCAGACCTCGTGCCCCTGGAGAACTGGCCATACGATTTCCAAACCCTCACTATAGGTCACTTACAGGACTGGCCCTTCTGGTCACTTGGTGTCTCTTAAGCCTCACATTCCTACGAGTTAAACATTATTTTTGCCCATTTTACAGATGAGAAACCTCAACGAAGTTTAAAGCAATTCCTCAAGCCATCCAATTTGTGTGCACCAGGGCCAGGATTCAAATCTACATCTGTCTGATTTCAAAGCCCATTGCTTCTCTTTATAAAAGAATTTCTCCTCCGTCTCCTAGCTCCCCATGAGACACAGCTCATTTATTTTCCTATAATGAGGGAGGGGCCTTCGATTTCCTAATAGATTGCTCACCTGTCATACTAATGGAGCTGGCATTCGTTGTGGATTTAGCCACCAGACACATTTGTACTTTGTGACAGCACAGAACACGTGGACAGCTGCTCAGGCATTTCTAACGCAACCCTTCCCAGGCAGAACTCCTGACTACAGATAGCATGACTCCATCTTCCAGGAGAGGAGGAGCCCACAGACCCCTCTAGTTAGATCCCAGGCTAGACAACTCAGTCTTTGGCTTCAGGAGTTGGAAATGCACACCAGGCTCTTTGTTGGTCTGGCGGAAAGGACCTAGGACTGAGGGGTGGATTTTCTCTGCTCTGACCTCCTCTCTTCTATCCCTGTGATCCACCTGTGGGTCATTACACTCTGTGATTGTGCACTTTCCTCAAGTCCAGAGTCAGGCTTAGATAAAATATTATCAGGCACTGGGTTAGGTGCCTGGTAAGTTTTCCAATTTTCTTCTGGAGGATCCCTGAATGTCGCCAAATGTTTGGGCAGTTGTTGGACTGCCTGTATGTTTCAAACAGAATGTGATGCCCCAGGCAGTGTCTGTTTTCTGCCCTTTCGTAGCTGAGTAACACCCAGGCTCAGGTCTGTGTTCTGCCAGTGCACTATCCTAACTTGGGCTCTGTCTGTGTATTTCTTAAGTGTTTGCGCTTAGATATCTTGGGCTGTCTTTCAGCGATCGTTGGCCATAGTAAGAAAAGCTCACAGCACAAGACCAAGGGCCACAGTGTAAACAGACCACTGATCTAAAATGAGGCTTTTATCAGACCCACCCCCTCCAGTCAGCACAAGCACCAGGGAACCACATGTGAGCAGAATAATGCTATGGCTATATCAAAAATCCATAATCACATTATTATAGTGAACAAGTGTTCATCCATAAGACAGTGACAGACATCCTTCATACGTACATGTGACAGTCAAACAGATGTTTGGCTGAATTCAGTCAAAATAGTCCAATTCAGTAAAAATTCAAAACAGTTCTGTTTACGATTCCTGTTTATAGACTCCGCAGTGATTTAACTGGTAGAAATATTGACCATCACTTTGTGAATATGATGTAAGCATTGATCACACTCCATGCCTCCCACCCCTTTGGGAAATTACTGTTCTATAGGGAAGCTGGTGTGGGGAGGGGCAGATGATATGTAAGAATATTATATCTATAATATCTCTCCCCCCAGATACATGATTTCCTAGTACAGTCATGCCTTCAGAACAGTTACCATTGTAAATGTGAATGTAAGTTTTGATGGGATTAATATTATAAAGAGTTAAATTCCATAGCATAAACTTAAAGGAGAGAAGACCGTGGGGCAGGGTGTGGGCTCAGTGAGAGGCTCAAATGAAAATAAAGAAAACATGGAAACCAGGGATTAGAAAGTTGCCACTGAGGAACAACCATAAAACAGTCCTTTGGTTGGTCACTAATAAGTCAGTAGTAAATAATAAGTCAGCAGTTTTGAGAGTTTTGTGTAGAATCAGTTGATGAAAGGATTTGCCAGGGGGAGCATGGAAGATGTGCCCTGAGAAAATATGGAGGGTATTTTGTGACTAGGTTACCGGGGAGAGATGGCGACTCTCTACTTTGCCTAGAACTCATCCAGACCCTAAACTCAAACTGAAAACTGGGTTAAGTAGGCAGTCCTTTCCTCCATGATCAGTGAGTGCCAAAGGTAAATTGCATATTTAATCTGGAAAGAATTTAAAACATCACACAGTCTAATCCTCCCCCCCCCGCTTTTTTTTTAAGATGAGAGAACACAAGTTCAGAGAAGTTAAGTGAATTTCTCAAAGTCACACAGCTAATTAGTAACAGAAGCAAAACTAGAAGCTTGGAGTTTGACTCTTATGGTAATATCCTTCTTAAAACATCCTGCTCTCCTTTTGTATCACCATGCAGATATTTAATTTTGTTTGTTCATCTTTAAGAAAAATTGACAGTTTTATTTTGGACAAAGTGTCTTCAAACTGTGAATGATTTAAATTTAAAGCTACAGAAACCAGAAGATGAATAAAAGATGGCCATACACATCTGTGGTATGGTACTCAATAGTGTTGAGCAGAAAATCTGGTATAAATCTGTATCCTCAGCTTAGACTTGTCTGTAGTTGGCACAACTAGATTATAAAATATTTCAAAAAATGGTTTTATTCACAATCTGGCCAAACTGACTGGTTTTGACTGAAGACCTGCAGCAAAAGAGGGTCACCAGATGGGAAAGCCCTTCGTCTCCAGGGAACGGCCTGACGCACAGCTGAGTTTTTAGGTGTTGGCAATAGAACACCAGGGAACCTTCTATTCAAATGTGTCCCAGAATCAGCAAGTCACAATCCTCAGCCTGGTTTGGAAAGTGGTTTAGAGGAGTCTTGTCCTCATTTCCTCCTGAACACCACTTGTAGGCTTACCTTCTTTAGAAAAGGAAGGCAAGAGCCATTGCAGCTTATATGGGAACGGTGTCATGGATAGAGTTTATGCCTAGGAGCCTGAGGATTTGGATTCACTCCCTGGCTCTCCTCATTTTAGCTTCATGGTTGTGGGCATATCTGTTAACTAGACAAGGCGGGGGAGACGATTTGATCATTTCATTAGTCGGCCTGGTACACTAAGCCATTGCCACCAGCTTTATCTGTAGAAACAGGTGGACTTTCCATTGAGACAACTATTCTTTAACCAAGAAAGTACAGGTAGCTTCATTTACCTGCTGGAACTTCCAAACAAGCTCTTAAGAGCCTTCAGATACTCATCTCCTCACCCCTAGAGTCAGGGTGGTAATGATACACCCAGGTATGAGTCCTCCTGGTGCCCCTCGAAACTCACTCCCAGCCCTGCGGCGGGGGGAACCACCCACTCCTCCCTGCCGTGGGGCTTATGATACTTTGGAGGGTCTGGTAGAGCAACCGGGCAAGAGGGAAGCACCCAGAAGGAGGGAAAACCTGGGATCTTCTTCTGTGTTTGGTCAGAACGGGTTAAATGTTCTGTGGGGGTTCAAACTGCCCACTTTCGAAGGCCTCATTTAAAAGCAACATCTCTGAGGTGCCTTTTAAGATTGGAGATTGGATGGTGGAAGGCCGTGGGGGCACAGACCTTGATAGAGAATAGAGGGGTTTGGGGCTTCGGTTGGATAGCAGCTGCCGTCTGAGCAGTTTTAATAGAATGGGAGCAGATAGATTTCAAGGAAAGAAATGAGTATAATTTTGAGTGGAGGAAGGGAGAAAGTAGGGAGATCGTGTTTGACTAGTCACAGTGCAGAAACTTCAGGAACTCTAAACTAGAAACTCTTAGTGACTGAGTTGAATCTTTTCAGGAACATTTCAGGAACTCTAAACTGGAAATGAAAGTGACTGAGTTGAATCTACCAGCAGCTGCAGAGTCCCGGCCTTGCTCTCTGGGTACCCATTAATAAGGCTGAGACTGGGTGGAGAAGCCTCAAATTGGTGGGCTTTAACCCAGATCGAAGCCCACCCAGGCATGTGCAGTGAGCACTCAGCATTCTGTCCCTTTGACCTCCACCTACCGCCTCCCCACCTGCAGAGTGTCTATAGCTGGCCATGGCGGTGTGTGGGGGGGTGGGGGATGGCGAAATAAATTCTTTCAGGTGTGTCTGCAGGACAGCAGCCCCCCCCCAGTCATAGCCCAATGGATTTCTTCATCAGCAGCCTCCCAATGTGTCCCACATATGCAAACCTGCCACCTGCCCAGGCCCCTGTCCCTTCTCCTTCATGTGCTGGGTCCCTGGGAGTTCTCGGCACTCTTTGGTCTGAAGTCCCGGGGAAAGAGGGACCTGCCGGACATTGTGCTGAGGGATTGCCTCTGGCTGATGCCCAGTTGGCCCAATGCCCAGAATGCTCCTCACCTTGAACGTGACTGTTCTTTCCTCTCCAAAGCCCAGCCCCTGCCGTTCTCTCCCTGCTTCTCTCTCTGGATGTCTCCTGGGTTGCCACCCCTCCTCTTGGACTTAACCTGTGATTGCAGATTCCATCCCCTTTCTGCCCTGGACTTGTCTGTCACTTTTCTCAGCTCCTTCCCCCCAGCTCCCATCCCCTCCCATCCCCAGCATGTCATAGTCAAGGCTCCTGCTAATTCAGTCTATCGCTGCCCTTTTTGGGTGCCAACACTAAAAGGATAGAGTTCATCCTAAGAGGTTTATCTTTTATTTTGTGGTGGAAGCATAACATCATAGATCATTAGGAATCTCATAGAATTCAAATTAGAGAATGTGATATTCTCTTGTTAAGGGACAGGAAACTGGTACTTACTTAATGCCTACCTGGTCCAACGCATTCTCTTCTCCTGCCTGGATTTTTTGCAGTAGCCTAATAACAGCCTGCCACCGCTCAGCCCTGATTCATCCTGTTAGTCGCATAGCACCCAGAGTGATCTTACTAAAGCTGCATTTTGTCACTCCACGGCACCAAATCCTGCAGTGGTCTCCCATCTCATTTAGAGAACAAACCTGCATGATTTCCCTGGCTTTATTTCCTCCATCTCTTCTCTCGGAACATTCTGTTCCATCCATATTTCCTCCCTGTGTGTTCTTTGGATGTACCATGCAGATCCTGCCCCAGGACCTTTGCACTTGCTGTTACTTCATGAAATAGTCCTTCCCCAGATATCTACATGGCTCACTTCCTCATTTTCTTTAGTTTTTGTCTCAAATGTCACCTCTGTAGATCTTTACTGAGCTTCCTGTATCAATTTACCCTTCCATCACAGAACAGCTATCCTACTGTCTTTCCTTGCCTCTCGGCCATGTATCATTATTTCTGTACTGTATATTTTTGTATTTACTTTATTTATCTGTCTCCCCACTTTAAGGTGTCACCTCCCTGAGGGCAAAACTTTTGTCTGTTTTATTCACTAATCTATCCCTAATGCCCAGTATAGGGTTTGGCACATAATGAGTGCTCAATTAATATTTGTTTAATTAACAAAAACCCTCATCCATCCCTGTTTACAATTTAGTGACTATCCTTCTAGAAAATGTTCTATACGTTGATACATATGTGCATACATAACACACAAATCATGCATAAATGGGATTCTACTGTACTCAGACCTCTAGAACTACATGTTGCAAACTTAACAGTAAGTCTTATAATTTTTACTTGCATCTACATAGCTAAATGGCATTCAGTGTGGCACTGCATAATCCATGATATGACCAGATTGTCATTTGTAATTTATTAAGTTTTGCAATAGCCATTTCTAGTGTTTCACTCTTTCCAAGAGTACTTCCCTGAATCACCTCATACAAATATGTATATATATATATATATATATATATATATATATATATATATATATATATATATGAGTATTTCCATAGGCTGAATTACTAAAATGGACTTGCTTGATCACAGGACATGTTCATTTGAAAATGTTATATATTTCCAGCTAGATTATCCCCCAAAAGTGTTATGTCAATGAGCAATCTTGCCAACATGTGGAAGTGCCCATTTTCCCACCCTTTGGCTCAGAAGAAATACTCTCAATGGTTTACATTTCTGCCAATTTGATCAGCAGGAAATTGCACCTCACTTGAATTCGCATATTTCATATGTTTATTGGGTATTTGTATTTCTTCTGTGAATTGCTTGTCCATGTTCTTCATCCATTTTTCCATTGGATTGTTTATCATTTTAAAATCGATTTGTGGAAGTACTATATATATATATATGTAATCTCATAGATGTTAACCCTTTGTTATAAAGGTTACCAATATGCCAATATCCCTCCTGGTCTGTCTCGTGCCTTTTACTTTATTTTATGGTGTCATTTGTCATACAAGAGTTTTAGATTTGTAGGCAATAAAATCTGTCAATCTTTTCCTTTATGACTTCATCACATGCCGTGTTTTGCTTAGGCAGGCTTTCACACACATATATACTGTATTGTGTACTTGGTAAACCATCTTAAATCCCTTTAAGAAAAAAAGGCAAGACATAAAGAAATGAATGAATTAAAATAAGAAGAGATCCTTCCAGGCACGTCACATGGAAGACAGAGGTACCTTATATTTACATAGCACTTTTACTTCCCAAGTGCTTTCAACTTTATTATCTCATTACTCAGTTCTGCAATTTATCCAATAGACATAACTGCTGAAGCCTCCCTCAAGCAGCTGCTCTTTGTATTTACCACCATTCCTTCTGTTCCACCCCTGGATGGATGTGCAGGCCCCTTTAGGTTTGTAACTGGGGCCACAGCCTTGCCCACAGTCCCAGACTGCCCCCCAGGACCCCCTGGGAAGTCATAAGTATGTGGATACAGGTATGGAGAACAGGGCGATGTGCCAGGTATTTCAGGTTGTCCCATTAATTAAGGAGTGGTCATGGACCCTTTGTGGCATCATTTTTTTGCCCTGATATTTATAATCCCCATCTATTTCCTCCCTAGGAGGGCAGTCATTGTGAGATGGCAGGAGTTACAAATGTCACTCTGCATGGGCTGCAAGAAGCAAAGTGGGGAGAGGGGGTATCAGGCAAAGGGAGAAACTTCTCTTCCAAACTTCAGTCCAGGCAGCCCTATACCTAACTGATTACATACTGACAGTCCAAAAAAAATCAGTTAACATATCAGCTCCACTGCAGACTAGCTGTGGGGATAGGACAAGTTAACTTCCCTGGTCATATTTGTCTTTCCATTACTGTGACACTAGAATCTACTCTTAGCTCCTATGATCATTCTGACAAAATTACACATCTGAGGCATGTGAAGCATAACTATCGCTTAAGAAAAGTCAGATATTTTTATTAAGAAGTTATAAATTCAAAAACTTCAAGGGTGGTTGAAAGGGCAACTTCTGTAGGCAAATCTAGGTCTAGATTTACTTAGATTACAGAAGTAGGCAAACCTAGGTTTTACTCCTGGCTCTGCCATTTCTCAGCTGTATGATTTTAGGTAAATTACCTAACTTCTCTGACAGGCTAAAGTTCTTTCCCGGCTCAAAGGGGGCATCAGATCTGCTCTGACTTTGCCCAGAAACCACCTAAACTCTCCATGACTTCATGAACCCTAACTAGTAATTGAGTTGTACCAGCTAGGATTCTTTGCTTGCAAAAAACAAAATGAAACGAAACAAACAAACAAAAAAAAACCTGCACTGATTCTGAATAACATAGGCAAAAGAGAGTAGAGTGTCAAGAATTTGGAGGCCCACAGAATTTATTCAAAGCCTGGCAAGAAGCAGGGAACATGACACAAGAGGATCAAATGAAGCACATAAATAATAGTGATGATTCGGACAATGATGGTAGTGAGCACAGCTACTGAGATAGGGTCTCACTGTATATCAGTGTACATGTAGTAACTCCTTTAGTTGTGATAACAACTGGGATGAGGTATGCATTCTTATTATCCCCATTTTGCAGATAAGGAACCTGAGGTGGGGTAAGTGTTTTAAGAAATATTTAAGCAAGTGGCAGATTTGGATCTCAAATTTAGGTGGTGGGCTCCAGCTGCAGCTCTCCCATCTAAGAATGCTGTTAGGATTCTCCATCCATCTTGGCGCAGGGTTCATGGGAAAGAGCCTTGGGCCAAACTCTCACCTGCCAGCTCCTTATTCAGGGAAACAATCCAAAGGAAGAAAGAAGTAGGATGAACGTGAAGCAAAGCAGAAAAGGAGGAGAAGCAAGTGCAACCCTTTGCATAGTCCCTGGGATGACTCAGGAGAGTCCTGTGAAACACCAGAACTGAGACAATGATTTATCAGCTGGCCCCTTCTCATGGCCAGTCTTCACTGGCTGAAGCCCACCCCACGGGACATTAACTCCCCACATCTCTGGCTGTGTTACCCAGTCTCCCAGGAAGCTAGCAACTCCCTAGAGGCAGTCTGGCCAGGATGCAGGCAGAGCAGTCATCCCTCCTGTCATTCCCGTGTTGTGTGGGTGCCTGGGGCTGTCGTAGCAGGGGCCCCCATGGCCACAGAACAGTGTTGCCCAGGCTAAGGTCACTGTTGCTAAAAGCACAACATTTAGCCAAAGCAACCTGGAGTGAGTAGAAAGTGAGTCCCATCCCCCATCCTCCATTTGGAGAACCCTCCAAATATTTCACATGAAGATCACTCTATCAGGGCCAAACGGAAGCCACATGAAATGAGGAGAGAGGCCTTTAATCTCTTCCTCTGAGATGGCAGCATGATCTAAGTGTTAAAGATAGAGAACTTGAAGGCTGGAAGGATTATGTGATTTGAAGGAGGTTTTATAGCTATTTAGACATGGTGGTGGAAAGGGAATCCGGGTGCCCTAGACCTTTCTGATTTCCTATTTTTGACTTCTGGATTTCCTATTTTTGTCAGTAATATAGATCTAATATGCTCATGAGAGTTAGGGGTCGGGTGGGAAAGGTTACAGAGAGGAAAGCTATGGGTGTGTGTGTAGGTGGGTTATAGTCACCTGTTTTGGAATAAGCATATGTAATGGTTGAATGACTTAGTTAAAATCTGAACCAGAGAAGTCCATTAATAGAGTTTGACTGTAAATGTTTCATTTGAAACCGAATGATCTTTTTATTTTATTTTTTTAAAGATTTTATGTATTTATTTGACAGAGAGAGAATACAAGCAGGGGGAGGGGGAGAAGGAGAAGCAGGCTCCCCACCGAGCAGGGAGCCCAATGTGGGGCTTGATCCCAGGACCCTGAGGTCATAACCTGAGCCAAAGGCAGATGCTTAAACAACTGAGTCACCCAGGCACCCCCGAACGATCTTTTTGAGAGTACAAACATTCAGGGTTGTTAGTCCTCATCAAGGAATGTCGGCATATGAAATTGTGATGAAAACATCCCACATCATGCTCAGGTAACTCAAGAGGCAAGATTGGGGGGAAGGGGGCATTCATCATTTATCACACTTCTCATGTGCTAGCAACTTGTAATAAGGACAGGCAATATCTTATATGTATATAGGGTATTTCCTTTCCCCGGAGTAGTTAGATCAAAGTAGTTCTCCTTATGAAATCTCGTTTAGTCTCATAGCAAAGATTCAGTAGATGAAAGGCTGGATGTACAGTCTGGGAGCACAAAATCAATTAATTTGAAAAACACAGTGTAATATATTATAGCTGGTTACTTAGATGCTGCTGCTAAAATATTGTAAAGATCATTGGAAGACAAGTTATCATTTAGATATACACATTTCTCACCCTTTGGTTATACCACTCTCCTTAAATCTACTGGAATTTACATAATCCCGTTCACTCACACTGTCTTTACCCACATTCAGTAGGTTCTAAACACATGCCCAAGTCCTCATTTTACGTATTTCCTTGGAACAAATTTTCATCCTAACTTTGTCCAGATGCTTATTTTTTTCTTCACTTAAAAACTCAAGGGAAATCATACCTTATCTATGAAGCCTCCCCATGGAGTCCAAGTGGGTGTTTTCTTCAACATTCAGGAAAGAAACTAATATATGGGAAAGATAATCAAACACATCACCAAGAACATTCTGTCCCCTTGGCTCATTTAGGCACAAATCTCTTGAAAGTCAGACACTGGATCTTAGGATCTTAACCCAAGGATTCATACCTACATTTTTACCAAATCATGAATTTAATAAATATTTATCAAGTGCTTACAATGTCCAAAGTTCTGTGCCAGTGTAATGTAGGAGATAATCTACGTACAAAGGACCTGGTTCCAACAAGGTGCATCTTCTAAGGTAAACTTTTGGAGCCTGTATTTTCTTAATGATCACAAACCTAGAGTAGATCTGTGTAACTAAAAAGAAAAGGAAAGTGTATCAACTATCCCTTCGTGCCAGGTACTGTGTGGGTTAAATGTACATTATTATGTTATTTTAATCTATATCACAAACATGCAAAGTAGATATTATCCTCATTTTTCTTTTTTTTTTTTAAAGATTTTATTTATTTATTTGAGAGAGAGAATGAGATAGAGAGAGCATGAGAGGGGGGAGGGTCAGAGGGAGAAGCAGACTCCCTGCCGAGCAGGAAGCCCGATGCGGGACTCGATCCCGGGACTCCAGGATCATGACCTGAGCCGAAGGCAGTCGCTTAACCAACTGAGCCACCCAGGCGCCCCTATCCTCATTTTTCAAATGAGGAATTCAGACTCTATGAACAGTTCAACAAAAATTTAGCAGCACACATATAATAATCAAACACCTCCTGCATCATGTTTTATTTTTGTTTTAGGAGATTGGCATAGGATCTTGTTTGGTGAGAGAAGAGGCTGACCATATGTTTAGGCTTGGCTAATGGTGGTGATTACTAATTCAAGTGTGTATGTGTGTATGTATGTGTGTGCACATGCACATGTCTTTGGGATGGAGAGAGGAATTTAGGATAAACCTGTACTGCTTTATTTAAAGATCTTTTTAAAGATTTTATTTATTTGAGAGCGAGAGAGCAGAGAGAGAGAGCACTAGCTGGGGGAGGGGCAGAGGGAGAGGGAGAAGCAGGCTCCCTGCTCGGCAGGGAGCCAGATGCAGGGCTTGATCCCAGGACCCTGGGGTCATGACCTGAATCGGAGGCAGATCCTTAACCAACTGAGCCACCCAGGTGCCCTAATCCTGCACTGTTTTTAAAGCCAGTCTGGGCTAATATGAATTTCATAGTTCAAAAAAAAGAAATGGGGGTGGGGAGAGGGAGGGAGGGAGGGAGGGAGGGAGGAAGGGGGGGAGGGAGGGAGGGAGGAAGGAAGGAAGGAAGGAAGGAAGGAAGGAAGGAAGGAAGGAAGAGAGAGAGAAAGGAGAAAGAAAGAAGGGTCCAGTTTGCTGAGAGGATAGTGAGATTGTTAATAACATCTCTAGCAGCAAAGAAATAATGTTGAACCTGGGTCAGGGGTCTGGCAAAGGTCAGGGACCTGGCGAAGGTCAGGGAAAGCCAGCTATATTTCTGAGTGACCTGAAGTGATCATCCAGACATGGTCAGTTGTGATAGCTCTGCCTCAGACATAATCAAAGGATCATCTCAATTTCCATTCCTCCTGATGCTTTTATCCCCTGTATTCCAGAGCAAAAACAACGCAGAGGGTGTGTGTTGCAGGGGCGGGGGGTTGGGGTGCGGATAAAATTGAATCTGCAGGCTGACTCCATGTGTCCGGTTGAATTAAATATAAGGGTGGCTGCTGTGTGAAGCGAAGAGGGAAAACTCAGGAGGAAGGATAAGATATTGCTCTGAAACACAGAAGTCGAGGACACGCAACAGCACAAGAAATAAAGTAAGGAAAAGCTACCAGCTGTTTTATGTGCTCGAGAATTTGTCTTCCATTTAGACTTATGCTCCACTGCGGATCTGAAGATCTGGAGTGAAGGAGAGAGAGCAATACTAGTGATTTGTTTTTTGGTTTTTGTTTTCTAAATTAGTAACCAAAGGTAATTAAATCTTCACTTTGAGTCTGGATGGAAACAGGATGGGACAAGCTCTAACCTGCAGGCTGGCATACCTCCTGGGCCAGGAGACCACTGCAACATCGACTCCACTAAAAATGGCAAATATTTCAGTAGAGTGTGGTACTTCTCTGTGTAGACTTGTGTTAATAAAACTCTTAGTTGTAGCAATCCCATCCGATATGGCAGATAGTTACATAGGCCTTTATATAGTTCAATCTGTGCAACGACCCTGGAGGATAGGTATTTTACAGGCCAGGATTTATACCAAAAATTGCACAGCTCATAAATGATATAGGCAGAATTTAATCAAGATTCCTCTCTGCATCACACAATGCTCTACTGGGATTACCAGCATAACACTGCTGAGCAAGGAAGGTGAGAAAGCATGGCCATTCTGTGCCCTGGGGGTCCTGGCAAGCCAACAATTTAAAAAATTTAAATAAATAAATAAATAAACAATTTAAAAACAGTACCAAAATCCAATTAATTGGAAGCAAGTCCCGAGAACACATCTGAGAGATGGGCGATTTACTTCATGAAGGGATTTGTTTTCCTGAAATCAACTTTACTGACCTATAATCTACATACAGTGAAATTCAAACATTTTAAGGTTGATGGCTTTTGACAGATTGTATGTAGTCATGTAACCACCACCTTTCCATCTACCAAGAAGGTTCTTCATGGCCCTGTACAACCACTCTCTCCCCGCCACTCAGCCTCAGGCAACAATTGATGTGATTTCTGTAAGTAGAGATAGAATTGCATGTACACGAAATCATGCAGTCTGTATTCTTTTAAATGAGGCTTCCTTCACTTAGCTTGATGTTTGGGAGATATATCCATGTTGTTGCATGTAGCATTCCATTGCATTATTTTACTGTAATATTTTACCCGTTCATTTGTTGAAGAGCATTTAGGTTATTTCTAGTTTCAGACTATTATAAATAAGACTGTTCTGAACATTTGTATACATATCTTTTAACAAGTATGTATTTTTGTTTCCCTTAGATAAACACCAAGGATAACCCTGAGATATCTAAGGATATCTAAGAATATCCCTTAGATAAACACCAAGCCTGTGTCACATGTTAGGTGTATGTTAAACTTTACAAGACATATCAAGACAGTTTTTCTTTCTTTTTTTTTTAAGATTTTATTTATTTATTATTTTTTATTATTATTATTTATTTATTTATTATCATCATAAGCCTTATCATCATCATCATATTATCATCATAAGCCTTATCATCATAAGCCATTATTTATTATTTATTATTATTAATATTATTATCATTATTATCATTTATTATTTATTATTTATTAAGATTTTGTTTGTTTGTTTGTTTATTTTTATTTATTTTTGTTTATTTTATTTATGTTTATTTGTTTGTTTATTATTTATTTTTGTTTCCCTTAGATAAACACCAAGGATAACCCTGAGATATCTAAGGATATCTAAGGATATCCCTTAGATAAACACCAAGCCTGTGTCACATGTTAGGTGTATGTTAAACTTTACAAGACATATCAAGACAGTTTTTCTTTCTTTTTTTTTTTTTTAAGATTTTATTTATTTATTTGACAGAGAGAGAGAGAGAGAGCACAAGCTGGGGGAGCAGCAGGGAGAGGGAGAAGCAGGCTCCCCACTGAACAGAGAGCCTGATGTGGGGCTTGATCCCAGGACCCTGGGATCATGACCTGAGCCAAAGGCAGCCGTTTGACTGACTGAGCCACCCAGGCGCCCCTCAAGATAGTTTTTCAAAGTAGTTGAGCCACTTTACTACCAAAAATATATGAGCCTTCCATTTGATCCACATCTTAGCTATTTGGAAGTGTGTCATAGATTTTTGGTGTCACAATTAACTATTTGATTAAAATATAATATAAAATATAATAAATTAAAATAAATACAATTGTCAGCATTATTGAAATATAATTAACAAGGCTCACAGTTCACCCACTTAAATGTGTACTAGTTAGTGGTTTTTGATATAGTCACAGGGTTGTACAAGTATCCATTTTTTGTTATGCAATGTAAGTTTAGAAAATTTGTATTGCCCTCCAAAAGAGACTATTCTTTAGAAATCTGTCTTCATATCAGCCCGCTCCCTTACCTGCCTTCAGCCCTAGGCAACCAGTAATCTACTTTCTGTCCTTATAGAATGACTTATTTGGTATATTTCATATAAATGGTGTTACTTAAGATGGGATTTTTTTTGTTGTTGCCTTCATTGACTTAGCAAAATGGTCTCAAAGGTCACCCATGGTTTGACATTTAGCAGTACTTCATTCCTCTTCATGATGGAGCAACATACCATTGTATGGGGATCCCATGTGTTATTTATCCTTTCACCAGTTTATGGGCATTTAGGTTGTTTGCGTTTTTTGGCTATTATAAATAATGCAGCTGTGCCCTTTCTTATGTGAGTTTTTGTGTGAATATATTCATTCCTCTTGGGGTATATACCTAGGAGTGGAATTGCTGGTTCATAGGGTAGTCCTATGTTTCACTTTTTGAGACACTACCAGACTGTTTCCCAAGGTCACTGCATCATTTTACATTCTTACCCCAGTGCATGAGGGTTCCACTTTTCAATGTCCACACCAACACTTGCTATTATCCATCTTTTTGATGATAGCCATCTTAGTGGACGTGAAGTATTATCTCATTGTGATTATGATTTGCATTTTCTTCATGGCTAATGGTGTGAAGAAGAAGGGGAAAGCATTGAGTCTTTTACAATTAAGTTTAATGCAAGCTGTGGGTCTTTCATAGATCCACTTAAGTAAGTTGAGGAAGGTCCCTTCTATTTCTAATCAGTTGAGTGGTTTTATCAGGAAGGAGTATTGGATTTTGTCAAATACTTTTTCTGATCTATTGAGATGATCATGCATTTTTTGTGCTTTATTCTGTTGATTTGGTATATTACATTAATTGAGTTCAGATATTGAACAAATCTTGCATTCCTGGTATAAATCTCATTTGTTCATAATGTATAATCATTTTTACATGCTTCTGGATTTCCATTGCTTGCATTTCTTGTTGAGGATTTCCACATCCATACTTGTGAGAGATATTGGTCTACAGCTTTCTTTTTTTGTGATACGTTTGTCTGGTTTTGGAATCAGGGTAATACTGGCCACATACAATGAGTTGGGAAGTGCTCTTCTTTTTTTTCTTTTCTTTTTTGAAGAATTTGTGAAGAATTTATGAATTTTTTAAACGTTTGGTAGATTCACTGGCAAAGCCCTGTAGGCTTAGCCTTTCTTTTTGAGTAAAATTTTAGTTACTAATTTAATATTTTTATTTGTTGTAGATCTATTCAGATTTTTTACCTCTGTGAGTCAGTTTTATTGATTGATTGATTGATTGATTGATTGATGTTTAAAAAAAAAGAAGATAGTAGGAAGGGAAAAATGAAGGGGGGGAAATCGGAGGGGGAGACGAACTATGAGAGACTGTGGACTCTGAGAAACAAAGTGAGTCTGTTTTAATAGTTTATATCTTTGTGTGGATCTGTTCACTTCACATGTTACTTATTTTATTTGCATAGAATTATTCATAGTATTCCTTATTGGTCTTTTTTTTTTTCTGTGATGTTGGCTCCTCTTTCATTCCTAATTTTAATAATTTGAGTCCTTTCTCTCTGTTTTCTTGGTCATGCTTTCTAAAGGCTTATCAAAGAACAAATATATACTTTTGTTGACTTTCTCTATTGATTTCTATTCCCTATTTCATTAACATCTATTAGATTCTTTATTATTTTCTCCCTTGTGCTTGCTTTCAGTTTAGTTTACTCTTCTTCTTCTTCTTCTTTTTTAAAGATTTTATTTATTTATTTGAGAGAGAGAATGAGAGAGAGAGAGAGAGAGCACATGAGAGGGGGGAGGGTCAGAGGGAGAAGCAGACTCCCTGTTGAGCAGGGAGCCCGATGTGGGACTCGATCCCGGGACTCCAGGATCATGACCTGAGCCAAAGGCAGTTGCTCAACCAACTGAGCCACCCAGGCGCCCAGTTTACTCTTCTTCTTGATGGATAAATAGTTCCTATACTTAATAAAACTTCCCCTAACTGTGCCTAGACTGTTTGTACAATGAGTTCTATGCTGCATACCTACTTTCCTTTTGGGAGTCTGGAATTTTGGTACATAATAGCCAGATGGTGCCTACATGTCCAGCCCATAATTAAAACCTTGGGAAATGAGTCTCTAATGGGCGTCCTTAGGCAGAAACATGACACACATGTTGCTGTATGTTCACTGCTTGGGGAAAGACTGTGTTTCAAGTTTCCCTCGTGGGAGGGAAAGAGCATAGGGAAGCTTCATATGGATTCCTCTAGACTCTGCCTGTGTCTTTGTCCCTTATGACTCAGCTGTATATCCTTACTACGTTTCTGTAATAAATCTCAGCCATGAGCACAGCTCCATGCTGAGTTTTGTGAGTTCTAGTGAACCCCTGAGTGTGAGAGTGGTCTTAGGGACCCCTGACACATTATTCTTGCCTTGTGTCTTATTGAAGGTGGAAGACATTCATTCTCCATTATTAATTTATTATTTACTTTTTCAACTGACTTATGACTTAATAACTTTACCATTTCTCGATATTTTTCTAAGATTGTATTTCTCTCAAACAAGAGATAAGACCATAGCACATGCTGTGTGAGGATGAGATGACCAGGGACTGAAGGATAAGACCTTTATTCATGATGATAAAAATAAGTGAAAGATGATATTGTGGTATCTAAAGAAGGACTTGACATCTTTTGCAGTTTTTCCTCTAACCTGCCTTTCTTCTTCACTCAAATCTCTTAGCTCATTGCCCAATGCCTAACACAGTAGGTTCTCAAAAAAAAATAGGTTTTTAGATTACTTGAATCAAAACTCAATTACTGTAAGGGTTATTATTAATTTTGTCAAATGCATAATTGTATTTGGTAATGTAATATCAAAAGCATTACTTCTTAGGGATATATTCTGAAGTATTTCTAGAGAAAATGATGTAATGTCTGGGGAATACTTTAAAATATTCCAGCAAACAATAACAGTAACTAAAGTGAGGTTCTCAGAATATTGATCATTGTAAAAGTTTGCTGCTAGGTATACCATATTTAAAAGTCTTTTTAATTTATTTTTATTTTTAATTAATTAATTTATTTTTAATTTTTTAAAAGTTTTTTAGAAATATCAATCACTCGCCCTAAAATTTTGAAACAAATAGGTAAATTCTGGTTGGGGGATTTTTATTTTCTGACTTCTAAGAAATGAAAAGCGTATTTGACAATTAATTTTCCATGACAGATTATTGAGAACTATAAAAGATATTGGTACTGACAAACTGACAAAATTTTCAGTCACTGAAAGATTTGCTCTTTGTAGAAAGAGCAGTCCGCTTTCATTGCCTCATCTTCCTTGGGCCACGTTCACTGCTTACCTCACCAGGGTTTGACTTCTGAACTCACCACTGCACTGGGAGAAACTCAGACCACCGTGGGTTGTCTAGTTGCCAAATCTAATAGACACCTCCTCACCTTATTTCCACTGTCTGCCACCTTTTGTAGTGTTTATAGACTGCTCACTATTTCTTTTGGGTTTCTATTCCTTTGCTTTGCTTCTGTTCTACTTAGCTAATAAACCACCCTCAAGCTTAGTAGTATAAACCAACCATTTTATTATACTCAAAGACACCTTGAGTCGGGGGTTTGGACAGACCCTCATGGGGACAGCTTGCCTCAGCTCTTTGATTGGGAAGACCTGAAATCAGGGTTGACTAGACAGCTGGGGGTGGGGCGTGGAATCACCTCAAGGTATCCTCACTCATCTGTGTAATTGTTTATACTGACTGTTGGCTGAGACCTTTACCAGGATGCCAGCCAGACAGCTACACGTGGTCTCTCTGAATGGCCGTGTTTGGGCTCCCTCACAGTAGGGCAGCTGGTTCCTACAGAACAAGTAAAGCTGTAATACAATCCCACCCAGATATAAGAAGGCATCATTGACTCCACCCCTCATTGAGCGGATTGTCAAAGTCAATGTGACATGGAGACATTGTCCAGAGATCTGTGGAAAACACTTCTGCCTTAGCCTCGTTAACACTCTCAGGATTCTCTTTCCTCATTGAAATTTCTTTCTTAACCTTAGTGTGGGCTCTTTCTCCACTTACTACTGAAATGACAGTGATCTCCAGGGTGGGACTGACATGAATCTTTTCCTCTTTTCATTCCACACTTTATCCTTTTATCTCATTCCAGACACCAGCTGTAACTACCACCAATATGTAGCTGCAATACACAACCAACCAAGCAGGTCTTTATAGCTCGGGCTTCCCTCCTGAGCTTCAAATCCAAATATCTAACCATGTAAAAGACATTCTCATTTTAATGCCTTACAACACTTTAAACTTACTTTAAACTTATACTTCCCAAGTGGAATCCATCATTTGTTTCTTGCATTCTTTACTACAGGGAACAGCACCACTGTCCTATTGCCTCAGACAAAAAATTGTAAGTTTAACTTAGATTCCTTCTTTTTATCCTTTCAGTTTCCAAGTCCAAGACCCATAGAAGCACTTCCAATCCTGCTAAATATCCTTTCAATACATTAATTTCTCTCCATGACCACCCCCACTACCTGGTTGGGGCACATGTTATCTCTTACCAGGATCATTCACTATTTCTCTTACTAATCTTTTTGTCTTTTAGATGTGCGCTTCTCTATTTTATCTCCCATTCTCCTGGTAGAGGGCACTATCTATAGTCCATACATATGACTCTGTTCTTCTCTTTTTCAGATTTTGCAAATGGTTTCCCATGTTCCTCAGGAATATCCTAAAACCTTTTTGTTTGTCAGTGTAGATGACTGCACAAATGTCCACACTAAATGCTCATCATTCTTTCCACTATTTCACTTTAAGCCCTGGAATCAACAATTTATTTATAAATATATCTTAAAATACTGTTCTTTTGGGGCAGGTGGGTGGCTCAGTTGGTTAAGCCTCTGACTTCGGCTCAAGTCATGATCTCAAGGTCCTAGGATTGAGCCCCGTATTGGGCTCCATGCTCAGTGGGGAGTCTACTTCTCCATCTCCCTCGCCCTCTGCCCCTCCCCCACTCATGCTCTCTCTCTCTCTCTCTCTCTCTCCTCTCAAATGAATAAATAAAATATTTTTTAAAAATACTATCTTCTTTTATGTCTCTGAGCTTTTGCACATGCTATTCCAATTTCCTGGAATCCTTTCCCTGCCCCCCTGCCTTCCAGGCTCTTTGTTTATATTTGGCCTTTTAAAATCTCAAAAATAAATAAGTAAATAAATAAAATCTCGATATAAGTGTTACCTCTTCCATGAATATTTCCCTGATAAAAAACTCCTCTTACCCACACACATACACAAACCCACCAAAATTAACGGCTGCAAGAACTCTGAGACTTCTAGATATAATGCTCTGATTCCATTGTTTCCTCTACATACCTCCTCCAGTACAAAATATCCTAGTGTGTTATAATGGTTGTATTACAGAACTCTCCTGAATCTCTAAGTCTCTTAATGTGAGAATTCTGCCTCAGTGATTTCTTGAGTACTCATTCTATTAACAAATGGTGCCTAGTGTCCCCTGCTACATGCCAGTCAGTGTTGTCAAGTAAACAGGACTTCATTCATAGTCTGTCTCTAGCTCCTGGTAGATATGCAAAAAATCTGTGTTGAGTTTTCAAGTAAAAAAAACAATGAGCTATTGTAGGTGTTCACTAGTGTGTTAAGAGGTTGTTGAGAAGAAATGTGCCTGCATTGCATGGGTCTCAGCTGGGGTCATTAGAGAAAGTCTTCTGTGCACCTAGGGCCAGAATTGGGATTTACATAATGCAAGTAAGTAAATTTGAAGTTTGCTGTTAAAAGTCTCTTGATTTACCTTAAAGGTTGTTGACATCCATATCCTAAAGAAAAAATAGTAATGTAGCATCATGAAATTCCAGGCCTCTCCCAACATGTGCCATCTATGCCATCCACATTACCTGGGAGCCCAGCTCTTTGTGTTTTGAGCTACACAAAACTGAACACCCCTAGAGGACACCTGCAGAGCCTCCCAGGCTTCATGCTGTTCTAATAGTCTTCCTTAGGTGCATTCTCTTAAATTTGCCTCTATTTGCTTTGGGTTATATAGACCACACCCAGATTTCAAAGCAACAAATATGAGTTCTCCACCATTCTACAGAGTTGGCTATCACTGCCCACAGGCTACAAAGACTCTGCAGGAAAACCAGGCTTAAGACAAATGACATTTCACTTTTAGCAACTTTATTCTCTCTCTCTCTCTACTCTGCCTCCATTGCATTGTAGACATTTTTATAATGGTCATAAATCTTCATTTAATTTCATTTGATATATGTTGTTTTAACAATGCCACACCATCACAGAGTATCACTCATTTAGTCACTGAATTCTGCTACCAGCTATAAAGGAGCAACTCTGGGTGTGACCAGGGGTAATTTAGAGCATGGCCACATTTTGACTGGTTAATTTCTTTAGTCCACACACCAATTACTAAAGCATAATCACAAGCCTGAAGGGTGCAGGAACTCTTCTTACAGTGAAGTAACATTGCTACTTTTCTCTGTAATATTATTATTTTTAAGTAAACATCTGACAGTGTCTAGGTAAATAAATTTTGTGCATACAAAAATCACAGGGTACCCACCAAAAAGAAAAGAATTGAAAAATATTTTTTTTTTCACAATTCTACTTATGCAAATAACACAGAAACATTAGTTCACTTTCTGTTGGGAGCTGTTTGTTGTGTCCTATGAAATGATTAAGGTCCTTGCTCACCCAATGGACAGGGACTATAGGAGAACCTTCTTTTATAAATGGAAACCCGATTTATTCTTACTAGGCATGTAGAGATATAGAAGCCTGATGCCCAGAAATCCTCTGTGAAGCCTAATCCAAAGCATGAAACATAGAAGCCCGAAGGACAACTAGACAGTACATAGTCACTCACATAGAGGTCAAGCGTGTGCATATTTTTCTTTTAGGTTTAGAATTAAGGGTTAATCACATAATCTAAGAAGGGTTCAGGAATATCTCTTTGTGTGAATTTTCATAGTTATGAGTAATATCAAAAATTAACCTCACTCATGATGAAAGCACAAGAAAGCTGAGAATTCTTTCAAGTCTTAAAAAACAGCACTGTTATATTAATAACATAGATGAAATTTATTTTTATTAACTCCTACTTTTAAAATTTCAACCACCATGCTTTAAGCCCACATCTTATAATACTGTTATGCTTTATTGCCAAAAGTAACTACATATTGATATTTCAGAAATGCCGCAAGGCCTTTATGTAACTAGTTGCTATTTTACCTCAAAAAATAAATAACGCTTCCTGTTTTTACTTTTACTTATCTGGAATAAGTAGCTATTGACATCTGCTGAAGTCAGGATAAAGATTTATTTACCCGAGTGCAAATATTGACAAATAGGGAGCCTGGCTCAGTGTTTATATTGAAGGACTATAAATTTTGATATTGACTGGCTGAGACATCAATATTTGCATTGTTGTAAACATTTAAAAAATCTCCATGAAATATTCTTCAGAAATTCTCTTGTCATCAGAGTAGCTGAGCTAGAGCTGTTTGGGGAATAGCTTGTGTCTGGAAGCGAGTGGGTAACCTGAAATAGCTATAAATTGTTCTGGTTTCCAAGTTTACACAAAGACACATTCTTTATGGTGATGGATAATGGTGATTATTAGGAGCTTTGGGATGACAAACCAAGAACTCCACCCCCAAATCGAGGATTTTGTCTAAAACAGCTCCCTGAGCAGAAATATTCTCCATGATCAGCTTATGACTTGAAAATCTCATGTTTTCCAAAGAATATCTGATCCCCAATACAGTGAAACATTGTTAATTCCAACTAGACTAATTCATAACTTGGGATATTTACACTCAGTTTGGATGAATTTCTCCTTTGTGTTTACAGTGGAAAAAAGATGGTTTTAAACAAATTAGGGCAGGTAAAATGACTCAATTTAAGAGAGAAATCTACACACAATCTTATAACTTATACCTATGAATGCCTGTATTTACCTGTAACTTCTTGAATACAAATAATGTGTATGTATGTGTGTGTGTGTGTGTTTACATGGTACACGTGATTTTTAACTAATTGTTTGGATAGATACAGGGTTATGCACCTTTGTCAACATGCCTTCATATTATTGTATATATTTGGAAAAAACAAGGCATGGGCAATTCCTACCATATAGTGTATAAATTAAACTTCTGGCTAATTCTTAATTCTCAGTTATTTCCAAGTGGGTAAGGTCATAATCTACTTTGACCAGTGCAGCAGAAGTAGGTGAGTGTTTCAAGGTAATGAGACCCGCCTTCTGGAGAAGCAGACTGAATGTCCTAGTGCAGGGTTTGATGCCCAATGTCTTTGTAGAGAAAGGCAACTATGACAGCATCCTGATCAGAGATCAAACAGCTTGGGAAGATAAAATATGATGCCTATTAATGTTTGAGCATGAATTTGGATAGAAAGTTTGGCATTTTTTAAAATATTTGCATCATGTGTATACTCCCGGAGGACTGAAAAAAAGAAAAAAAGAAACATCCAATATGCCTTACAGTTGCTTAAATCTCTTCTCTAGGCTGTTCTTCACTGCACCCTGTTCTAAGTTGGTCTCAGGGACTGACAGTGCTTTTAGCTAAGAGGGCTGGAAGGGAGGCCAAGATGGGCATGACTAAAATAGGCCTTCCCTGTTAACTGAGGGGCTTATGAGGGAAAGTGGGAATTTTCCTGCCAATAATGGTGGCCACAAATGAAACACTATGCTCTTGCCCAGCTCCCATGGCAAGCCCCTGTTCTGTCGTCACCCCATAGGCTCCATTTCCACCTCCTCCTCCCACTCCTTTTCTGGTACCTTCCTCCCTCTGGTCTCCCCACTCTCCCCTTCTCCATCCCTTTGGGGAAGCTTCTTTTATCCAGCATTGGGCCTGCGTGTCAGGCCCAGTGTGCATGTGACTGAGCAGAGGGCCCTTGAGCTGTGTATGTGTCAAGCTGTGAGTGTGTATGAGATTGAAGTTATGTGATTTCCGATGAATAAAAAAAAAATCTGGTCTATAAGAAAAAATAATACACTAAAAGGAATTGAGAAAGGGATTTGGGAGACTGAACAACCACTGGAGAATATGATTATGGGAAGTCAAGTGCAAATGAATTAAGGACTTAGATGCCGTGAATGTTTCCCAATATAGAACATCTGAAAAAATAGACTTAAAGGGAAATAAATGGCAAATGTGAGCATTCTACTAAATAGAAAAATAAGAAAATGTGCTAATATATGTGTACATGTGAGCATGCGTGTGAGTGTGTCCCAAATAGGCTTACAACTTTATTAGCTTACTCTCTGGGGTCTCTGTGCATGTCCAAAGAGAGTATATAGTGTATGGGAATAAAAGGAAAAACACAGTTTTCTGGGGATGTGCTGGGTGTATATATATCTATTTTGAAGAACGTTGAGGAATAATTAAGGTTAGTCATTCACTATACATTTATGTGGTTGACAGGGACGATGTATTTTATCCCTGGAGGCAAGACTGTTTAAAAGTGAAATTTTTGTTTTTTATATGCTTTGTGAAATATAGTCTCCTTTCTTGTCAAAAACCTTTAGCATTGTATGCTATACGCAGAGCCTAGAGTTAGTGTTTCCCTAGGAACTGAAGCAGACAGTTCTACCAAACAGTGTTGAGGAGAGACAGCCTGGACAGGACACAAAGCACAGAGCGGAGAACATGATTCTCAGTGGAATCAGGGACCACAAGCCACAGAAGCCAAAAGAGTTACAAGCTTCCCAAATATCCCCAAACTCTTTGAAGGAACATTGAGTTTCTCAGTGCACAGAAAATCCAGATTTACTTAAATTTAAAGGACAAGTAAATTTTAAGAGGCTGTAAAACTTGGGAACATCCAAGTTTCTGACATACGAAATACAACTTGTTTGGCACCTATATTGTACCAGGCACTGTATTAACTACTAAAGATAGCTACCTTTTTTTAAAGTATACGTTTCTATGAGAATATAGATTCATGTGTTCCCCACTGCTGGAACTGCACAGAACACACAAAGCCCCATCACCCCAAGACATTTATTATGCTGCCCTGTTGTAATCAAGCTCTTAGCCCTCTCTTAATCTATGTTGTTCAGATTGAATGACTTCTATTCATCTTCTTCAGGTTCATTAACTGCTTACTCTGTTATCTCTGTTCTGTTATTGAGCCCATCCAATGAATATCTAAAGTTCAGTTCCATTTTTGTTTTACTTGTTTCTTGTTTATGACTTCTACTTTTCTGCCTACAATTTTTATCTTCATATTCATTTCAAAAGTATCCACTTTTGGAACACCTGGGTGGCTCAGTTGGTTAAGCGACTGGCTCTTGATTTCGGCTCGGGTCATGATCTCATGGTCCTGGGATCTAGCCTCACGTGGGGTTCTGCACTCAGTGGATAGTCTCCCTGAGGATTCTCTCTCTCTCCCTCCCCCTCCTCTCCCCGTTTGCACATGCTCCCTCTCTAAAATAAATAAATGTATCTTATAAAAGGTGTTTACTTTTATTTCAGGGGTCCTAGTTACTAGCTGCTTGAAAGTCTTTGATATTTGCAACTTATAGATCTTCTGAGGGTTGGTTTCTATTGTCTTTTCCCTTGTAGTGTTGAACTTTTCTTTGTTCTTTGTATGATTAGTGGTTTTGGATCATATCCTTCACACTTGAATATTAGGTTAGTAGATTTTATATTAGGTTATCTAGATTTTATAAAAATTCCTTGAGAATATACTCAGAGATAGAATTGGCTGTTTTAACAGCCAATTAGTTCAGTTAGGTTTGTGCAACAAATACTGCTCCTCCTTTTGCTGTCTGTGATTCCAGTGCCAGTTCTACTCCAAAGTCTCCACAATGTTATTAAGATGTATCCTCCATTGGCTGACTAAGACTCTGCGTTAAATAAGACATCAGTTCTTAAAGCTTTTGTCATGCTGTTTGGGGTGATTTCAACACATGTTCAGAGATGAACCTGAGGTTTTACACACTGCTTTACGTGACCCCTTTCTTGAGCTCCCTTCTCTATGATTTCCTCCTCCTCTCTAGTGCCCATGGGTCCCCTTTTCCTGCCCTCTGCCTAGAAAACAAAAGTATTAAATTTCTCTTAATGTTTCTCATTTCCTGTGACTGAGTCAAACTCTGGGGCAAAACAGTGGAAGAGAAGAAAGAGAAGAGAAAATATATAATGGAAATTCCTTTACATCTTTCAGGACACAAGGGCCCTTTGCTTCAGTTCTTCAGGTCATAAAGAAGACTTTTTTTTTTTTTTTCTCACATTTATGTGGCCACTGTTGCTACTAACATTGCTGCTGCAGGACTGAGGCTTACCTCAGTCAAGAGCCAAGAAGGGAAACAAAAAAAAACAAAAACAAAAACAAAACAATGACCCTCACTCTCCCCATCTTGTGAATTTCCCCTTTCTCCATCCTCAGACCCGAAAGAGAGGGGTTATCTTGAAGCATTTTTCAGTTTGCACGTACCACACCATTTCAGAATTCTGGCTGTTCTAAGTTTACTCTGAGAAAGATAGGGAAACAAAGCACAACTGGAAACTTACCACTGTAGTGGTCTTTCCTCAAGTTTTCATTTCCTTCCCCAATATGCCCGCTATTATTTATGTTTCAGAGTAATCAGATCATTTTTAGATGTATTCTGTCTAGCTATAATGAGTAGAAAGAAGATCCTAGGTGTGCTTAGGGTAAAGTGTGCTTACTCCATCTTAACTGAAACTGCAGAAAATTAATAATAATTGACTAAAATCGGCCCAATTTTTTAAATTATGATCATGTATGTGTAATTTTTGGACAATGTCGGTGAACATACATCCCCCACTGTCCTGCCCTTGGTAAACCACTGATGTGGGAAAGATGGAAGCTGGAAGTAATAGAAAATGGGACTACAGGGTCAACTATGTGTGTCATGGGTTATTAAGTAATTTAATAAGGGCAGGTGTCTTCATTTGGGGGCCCTGAATATGCATTTGATTATAAAGTGGGTTACTTTAACAAACTCTGTCCATTCAATATAGACAGAAAATTAGTGTTGACTTAGTTAACTATGAATTTATTGACTGCAGGAAACATATCAGCTAATGCATTAATTCATTCCTTCATTCATTTAGTACCTATATACTGTGATAACTATATGCTACAGATACAGAACTAATATCTGCCCTTAATGGACTTTTAGTCTGAAGGCAGAAAAAGATAAATAACCAGACCATTTTAATATGATATAATAAGTGTTATTATAGAAAAAAGCACTGGGGACTCATGACATAGAGTGAAAAGAAGAACAAGGTGTTATTCTGGGGCACCAGAAAGGTTAAGGAAGGATTCTCATAAGAGATGAAATCTAAGTTGTGACCTGAAGGAAAAGGAAGAGACAGCCTGAGAGAGAGGGTGTTTCTAGGTACAAAATAGGAGATGACACTCTTTTGGAATTATAACCTTTTTTTCAGTGAGGCCTGAGCCAAGTACAGAAATATATTAAGGAAAAAGTGACAAAGAAATAAAGAGGGGCTAAATCATGATAGGACATGTGATAATTTATGTTGATTTAGGGTTGACTGGATCATATGTTACCTACCTAATAGTGTTATTGGAAAAGATTAAATAGATAATATTTTTTAAACATTTTTTTTTAAATTGGAAAGTCCAGAGGCTGTTTCAGTAGTCCCTGAGAGGTAAGGTGATATAGGTAAAAATAGAAAGAGGAAAAAAGACTCAAGGCATATTTTGGATGTAGAATCAGCAAGACTTAGTAATGGATTCAATATTGTCATCAGGGAGAGGTAAAGGCTGAGCATGACTCCCAGAATTTTCATCTGAGCAATTAGGTCAATAAAGGTGTCATTCATTAATAAGAGAAAAACTGAAAGGAGCAAAATTTGAAGGAGGAAACCAAGAATTCCATGCTGGACAAATTTGGATGTTTATGAGACTTCCAAGTGATTATTTTAGTTATGCATAAATGAGTTGTTTTAGGTATGCATAAATGAGTCCAGGGCTCGTGAAAGAGAAATTAAGGAGAGGTTTAAATGTGTGAGTTGTTGCCATATAACTGGAGGTTCAGAGCCACAGAACAGATGATGTTGCCTGAAAAATGGCTGTACAGTGAGAAAAGAAAGGAATGCCTAGGACCTGGCTCTGGAGAATCCCAAAACACAGAAGTTGGATAACACAGGGGAAGCCAGTGAAGGAGATTTAGAAAGGGTATACAGAGAGGGAGGATGAACAATTAGGAGAATATGGCGTCAGAGAAGCCATGAGTAGAAGGAGCTAGTTGTCGACCACGTAGATTGCTGCCTAGAAGCCTCTTAAGAAAACACTGTTGGTGGGAATGCAAGTTGGTACAGCCACTTTGGAAAACAGTGTGGAGGTTCCTCAAAAAGTTAAAAGTAGAGCTACCCTATGACCCAGCAATTGCACTACTGGGTATTTACCCCAAAGACACAGATGTAGTGAAAAGAAGGGCCATATGCACCCCAATGTTCATAGCAGCTATGTCCACAATATCCAAACTGTGGAAGAGCCGAGATGCCCTTCAACAGACGAATGGATAAAGAAGATGTGGTCCATATATACAATGGAATATTACTCAGCCATCAGAAAGGATGAATACCCAACTTTTGCATCAACATGGATGGGACTGGAGGAGATTATGCTAAGTGAAATAAGTCAAGCAGAGAAAGTCAATTATCATATGGTTTCACTTAGTTGTGGAACATAAGGAATAGCATGGAGGACATTAGGAGAAGGAAGGGAAAAATGGTGGGGGGGATTGGAGGGAAAGATGAACCATGAGAGACTATGGACTCTGAGAAACAAACAGGGTTTTAGAGGGGAGTGGGGAGGGGGGATTGGTTAGCCCGGTGATGGGTATTAAGGAGGGCAGGTACTGCATGGAGCACTGGGTGTTATATGAAAACAATGGATCGTGGATCACCACATCAAAAACCAATGATGCATTGTATGGTGACTAACATAACATAATAAAATTAAAAAAAAACAAAACACTAAAATTTGTGCAATAAATTTGGAAACTTGGCAGTTGTTTGGTGACCTTAGTATGATTAGGTTCAGTTAAGGGATGTGGACAGGAGCTCAATTGGATTGATTGAAGTATGAATCTGAGGTAAAGAATTCTAGATCACATATTTGGACAATAGTTTTAAGACGGTTGGCTATTGAGCGGGGCTGTGAAACATGGGGTCAGCAGTGAGGAGTGGTGTTAAGACAGACATTTAAAAGGTGAAAAAAAGTCTGGGTGGATTACAATTAGGAACTAAGACTGGGATAATAAACTGATTTCTTTCAGTTCAGCAAAGTCAATTGGTGTGACTGCCTGGAATGATGTCTTTAAAAATAATAAAAATGAAAAAAATCTCTGAGGCATAAATAAATAGAACAGATGGAGTGAAGTCCTCAAAAAAGTGAGAAGGGAAGAAATTATAGATCAAAAGGAGGAATTTTTTTTTTTTTTTGAGAGGAGACAGCTGTTCTGTTAGAGAGCAGGAGTAGAGGTGAAGAAGTTGAGGGTACTTTCCAGTGAGAGATTGCAATGATGGATCATTTTCCAAAACTCAGGAGACAATGAGATGACAGGCACAGATGTAGAGGTCTGTAGATTTGATCATGAGAAGAGGAGTGATGCTGTCTGATGGCTTCTGGGTCCCCCCTCATTAGCAGATCATCATCCAAAGACAGCATAGGTGGAGGGAGATGATGAGCAGGCTTTTGGAGAGGTGTTTGGAGAGAGCGAAGAAGGAAAATACACCTTGAGAGTGGGAGAATCTGGTTATCAGAGAAACATGGTAAAATTCCAGGGCAATGAAGTCAGGCTGCTATTTGTGTGATACTCCCAGAGCAGACATGGGGAAGACAGATATCTGGATCCATGTAGAGTGTGGCTTCCTCAGGTTAGTGTAACATACAGGGGGAGGTGAAATAGGGGTGGTTATTTTCCGCGAGAGTTTAAAGTGATGGGTCATGAAAACCTAAGTTTAATCAAAAGGGATGTCAAAGGAAAAAAATAGTAAAAAATGTTGTGTCAGTGGATTTGAGGCCTTCGTGAAGTAAAATCATTGTCCCATAAAATCACTGAGCTAATGTATTAGCAAAGATAGGAAGTCATGGACAGAGTGAGGTGCTCAGATTCATGACTTCAAAGGTGGTTCAGTTTCTTACAAGTTTTAGGTGTACGTGTGAAGTAGGTCACTGAAGTGAGCAGAGGAGAAAATCATTAGAGATAAGGGATCAAGATTGTGAGAATCAAGTGCTTGATAGATTATATTTCTGGACAACAAAGTCATTGAGAATGATGGGTAAGAGCTGGCATGGAGATGAAGACTCTAAGCCAGGAGCAAAGGTGTTCACTGAATGGGAAGGAGTGACCAGGAGATCAGGAGAACAGAAGTGTGGGGAGGCAGAGGAGTGTGCAATTAGGTACAGGTTTTAAAAAGATGGAGTCTAGAAATTTCACTAGAGAGCAAACATACCAACCCACAAGAGAATAAATCAGTAGCCTCCACTTGACAGGATAACTCTATAGTCAATCCATACTCTAGACTCAGTGACAGTGACGGGGAGGCATCTGTCCAAGAAGAGTGGGAGGGGATAAGGGAGTGACTGGTCATTAATAGAGGTGCAGAGAGCAGAATGGAAGAGTCTTGAAAGAAGAGGAAGAGTGTGGAGTTGAGCCAGATGAAAGGTCCTACGAAACAGTGTGGGACAAGACTGTGGGAAGTAGAAGGTGACTGGACAGATTCATACTTCTACATCAGAGGTCAGCAAACCACAGTCCACAGGCCAGATCCAACCAGCCACCTGGTTTTTTGCATGTCCCACAAGCTAAGAATGCCTTTTACATTTTTAAATAGTTGCATATTAATCAAAAGAAAAGTCATATTGCATGATAAATTAAGACAATATGAAGTGGAAATTTTGTTGTCCATAACTAAAGCTTCAATGGAAGGCAGCAACTCTCATTGACTTGTGTATACTGCGCGGCTGCTCATGCACTACAACAGCGGAGCTCAGTAGCTGCTACAGGGGCTGTATGGTCTACGAGGTCTAAAATATTTGCTATTTGATCTATATAGAAAAAGTGTGCTGACCCTCTTCCAGAGGATTGGGTAGGAGGGTATCTTGGAAAGAGTGGGTTATTCTAGCCAATGCCTGGTCTTTAAAGCATAGTAAGATGTTCCAGTGCTGTTCAGTCCAGCTGCTTCCACAGGCTTCATACAAAAGAGTCGTTGTATCTAACTACTTCCAGAGTGGTGACAGAGGCTTGAGCTTTGATGAGAACACAGTAGTCATGGGAGCGAGAATCTGATTTACCTAAGCAACTGGATAATAGCCTTTAACAAAACACTTGCATTCTGCTTGCTTCCTTTGTTGTTTGATGTGTAATTTTATCATCTGCTTATGCTCTGGCTGTCTCACACTCTCCTCCCCTCCTTTTCCCTCTCTGCCTCTCTACCTCTCTCTCTATCTTTCTCTCAACCCTACCTTCAGCAGCCACTGACTCTATGGCTGGCTTCATGAGCTCCTGTCCACATGCCCACTGCACCATGGAAGGTGCCAGTCAAGGCTTTGACGTGGCTGTGAGGCTCCTGAAGGAGAGAACTGGAACAGAAAGAAAAACTTATGGCCCATCAGTTCAGGTGGTTAGTTCTTTCAATTCAAGAACCAGTGGCATTTTGGTCAGTGATAAAGTAAAACGTTCCTTTATTCCATCTCTTGGAACTGTGGGGAAGGAAGAGAGTTGCTAAGTTTGAAGAAGACCAGAGGAGTGGGAGCTAATGTAGGTTGAGTAAAGCAGTTGAGGACAGATGGAGGTGAGAAGCTGTTGAGGACAGATGGAGGTGAGAAGCAGTTGAGGACAGATGGAGGTAAGTGGCAGGTCCAGCCCCTGGACCCTGAGAAGGAAGGAGGGCAGGGAAGTCACATGAGCACATGCGTGAGAACAGGGATTCGTTCAGTCGCCTTGGGCATTTTGGTTTCAGACTTCGTGAAGCAGGTGAGGGGGAGAGTCAGGCTGGTTCTGATGCTACAGAACGGCATTGCTCTATGAGGGGAAGTTCGGGATTTTCTCAACAGAAGCAGCCATTGCTTGAAACTACATACCCGAGTGCTAGCTTCCGTCCCAGACGTGGGGCTGCTTATTGTATGTATCGCTGGCTGGCGGTGCTGTTTCTACTGCAAAGGCTCCCCCTTCTCCTGTTGAGGTCCACTTTGTGTTGATGACAGCACTTTTTCTCCTGCCTGTCCCAGGAAGGTAAAGAGCCTAATCACACTGCCTGCAATCATTCCACCACTAATTACATATAGGCAGAGCTGAATCACCAAGCTGATTCCAGTTGGAAAGAATTCATCCAAATTGACGATGACATAAGAAAGCTCTCTGAGACACTTCTGATTAGGGCACGCTGGATCCTAACTCATTCAGAGGAAGCAGGGACATTAGTTACAAGAGCTTTTAACTAAGGATATTTGTGGAGATGGCCAAACCCAGCTCTTATTCACTCCAGCCCCAGCTTGATGAAGGCTTTTTTAGTTCCCCTGAGGAAATGGGGGGGGGGGGGGATTCTTTAACTTAAGGAGATTTGAGAGGTCCAGCCTTTATCAGGACGAAGAAAAATAAATCTTAAAAAATAGACCTTAAAAAATAGTTATTTTCGGGATGCCTGAGTGGCTCAGTCGGTTAAGCGTCTGCCTTTGGCTCAGGTCATGATCCCAGGGTCCTGGGACTGAGTCCCACATCGGGCTCCTTGCTCAGCAAGGAGCCTGCTTCTCCCTCTGCCTGCCTCTGTCTCTCTCTCTCTCTGATAAATAAATAAAATCTTTTTTTTTTTTTAAGATTTTATTTATTTATTTGACAGAGAGAGACACAGCGAGAGAGGGAACACAAGCAGGGGGAGTGGGAGAGGGAGAAGCAGGCCTCCCGCGGAGCAGGGAGCCCGATGTGGGGCTCGATCCCAGGACCCTGAGATCATGACCCGAGCTGAAGGCAGACGCTTAACGACTGAGCCACCCAGGCGCCCCTAAATAAATAAAATCTTAAAAAAAAAAAAAATATATATATATATATATATATATATATATAAAATAGTTATTTTCTCAAAAGTCATCAAAGAAGATTTTAAATAGTTCATTATGGGGGCACCTGGGTGGCTCAGTCTGTTAAGCGTTTGCCTTCAGCTCAGGTCATGATCCTAGGGTCTTGGGATCGAGCCCCATGTGGGGCTCTCTGCTCTGCGGGGAGCCTGCTTTTCCCTCTGCCTGTCCCTCCCCTTCTTGTGCACTTGCTCTCGTTCTCTCTCTGTGTCAAATAAATAAATAAATAAAATCTTTTAAAAAATAAATAGTTCATTATGATAGCCAGAACAGCCACCAATATTATAGTCAGTTGGTTCATTCATTCAGTCTCTGACCATATGATCATTTGGTGCCCTCTCTGTGTTAAACACTGCAATAGATATTAGAGATATAGAAACAAATAAGAGTTCCTTTTTTCCTGAGAATTTGAGTCCAGATGGGTAAACATATGTAAACACATAACAATGCAGTGTGATTAGTACAACACTCGAAACAAACCCAAAAAACAAGCTGGGTATAAAGGAAGCAAGGAACTTCGAATGTCAGGAAAGGGTTCCCAGAGGAATGATATGTAAGATGGTTTTGAAGGATGCACAGACATTTTAAAGTGGACAAAGGCGTATTAGATCCCAGGCAGAGAAGAAGGTATAAAGGAACAGATCAATAGCCTAGTGTTTTAGGAACTTTGCCAGTGTGTCCAGTGGATGTGGGGAGAAAGGAGTTGGTGAGAAAAAATCTGGAGGTATGGACAACAGCCAGCTGATAAGAAGCCTGTATATGCCACGTCAAGGAGGAATGTGGAGCAGTGAAAGGATTTAAGCTGGGGTGGCATTGATTTTTATTTTCGGCAATTTTTGGACAAAAATAAAAATAATGAGCTGGAAGCAGGGAGATCAGTAAAGAGGGTATTAACATCATCTGCAGTAGATAACGGACACCTGAATTAAGACAGTTAACAATGACAAGGAAAAGAAGGAAATAGATTTGAAACCTCTAAAGAAGGTAAAAACAACAGGATTTGTTGACTGAAGGTGAGGAGTGAGAGAAAGAGAAGAATCACATGTGACCCTCTTTTTTTTTTCTTTTTTTTTTTTTTAATCTTAGGAGAGTGGGAAGTTAGCTGTGCCAGCAACAGAGATGAGTGGATATGGGGTGAAAGCAGGTTTGAAGGGCAAGACCATGAACTCAGCCCATGGTGTCTGTGAGACTTACGGATGAGGCGTTCAGTGGGCCGAGAGCTCAGCAGAGCCTCCCGGGGTTGGCGATGTACATCTGGAAATTATGAGCATAGCTGGTAATCTAAAATGTAGGAGGGAGGTTTCAAAGTATAGGTTGGCCTGGGAGAGGGGACAGATGTAGCAGAGTGGCCCTGATTTATGGATTGAGTATCTTCTTTCCTATAGTTGGTTCTTTCTAACGTTATTGACCATCTTCCATGTGCCAATCCCCCTTCTGTACCTCTGCCCAAAGTCTCTTATATAATCCTCAGACCCAGCCAATGAGTAATAAGAAGTCTTCACATTTTAGTAATGAGGGAACTGGGGCTTGGTAATTTACTCAGTTAACTAATTGCCGAAAGAAATAACCATAATCAGTATTCTAAAACACCGTGTTTATTCCAGTAGATCATGGTTGTCTTGTTTACATACAGTGCATTTCATCCGGGACCCATGTGTGCATGCCTGTTTTTAGATGTTATTTGAAATGAAGAGAGGTAGAAGGAAATATGAGTAGTGTCACTAACGGAAGAGTAAGTCAACTCTTCTTTTCTTTTCTTCTCTTTTCTTTTACTTTCTTTTCCATACACTCTCTCTTTTCGTAGATTTTATGTGCTTGAAAATTCCACCCCTGTACAGTGGAATACTAAGAACAGACAGGTGGGCAAGGCCCGTGAAGCATTGCAGGCAGCATGATGTGGTAGCAAGTAGCTTTGGTGGTGGGTAGATTTTGAGAACTATTTGCAAAGATTATATATATACATATATACATGTGTATATTATATATAAAATACATATATGTAATATACACATATATGACATATAATATATATATGTATGTATTCGAAGGCTATAATCAAATATAGTAAATACAAAGGTTTTCAGCTACATCTCCCCTTCTCTCTGGGCCCATATCATCCTATACCAATAGGCTTCCTGCCATTCTATGGGTATTTCCATGTGATTTTCTCAAGGTATTCTCTTACACACGTTATTTTTTTTTAAAGATTTTATTTATTTATTGGACAGAGAGAGGGTTAGCGAGAGAGGGAACAGAAGCAGGGGGAGTGGGAGAGGGAGAAGCAGGCTTCCCGCTGGGCAGGGAGCCCGATGTGGGGCTCGATCCCAGGACCCTGGGATCATGACCTGAGCCGAAGGCAGACGCTTAACAGCTGAGCCACCCAGGCGCCCTTACACACGTTCTTTTACTCCATGCCAGTTGGAAATGCATGGATAGTATTTACATCTCTAGTATGGGTGGTACTTTGTAGTCTCCCATGATGATCTAATCTGAATATATATATTAGATTACCTTAACTATAGATATGACCCCACCCCACCTTTTCTGCTCCCTCCCTTCCCCCAAATGGTCATTGACTGCTTGATATAGTCACCCATAAATGGAATTCTTCAGGAAAGCCTTCATTCTGCTCTGCATCTGAGGATGCTGCATGTGAAGGGAAGGCCTTGTCCTTCCTCCCTCCATGTACAGTGGGCACCTGGTTAATCACCTCTGGTCATGGGGCTCTGTGGGAATGGGCAGACCCTGCACACTTTGTTCTTCTCACCCTAAATATTGGTAAGCATTCCCCTCTTTTAGTGAAAAAAAGAACTCTTCAGATCTGCATAACTATTCCTCAAAAGGATTATTTATAAGTTACTTCTCTCCCCATCCTCCACAAAATAGTTAATGAAATGTGCACAAGGCTGTGCTTTTTCTTCTAGAGTTATGTCTTTCCGATCATCAGTTACATTTTGAGGAGCTTTTCTGTTTTTTCTTTGTGGGGCTGGGGGTTGTAGAGATTTGATTCTGTATCATCATTGGAGGATGAACAAAAGAAACAAAGAAGTGTAGCTATTAATCTTTTTCAAAAAGGTATAGGATCCTTCATTAAGGAAAATATACACACATATGTGCATATGCATCATGTCATTTCTTAAGGTTCAAAACCTCCTGGGGTTAGAGTTCCATGGTTCTCAGATTAAGAACTCCTGTTCTTTTTTTTTTTTTTTTTAATTTTTTTTTAAGATTTTATTTATTTATTTGAGAGAGAGAATGAGAGACAGAGCACGAGAGGGAAGAGGATCAGAGGGAGAAGCAGACCCCCTGCTGAGCAGGGAGCCTGATGTGGGACCCGATCCTGGGACTCCAGGATCATGACCCGAGCAGAAGGCAGTCGCTTAACCAACTGAGCCACCCAGGTGCCCCAAAAACTCCTGTTCTTAATCTAGAAAATGTCTTCATGAGTAAATTACAGGCTGAGGGTAGAGAATGCTCTGCTTTTCCAAGGCAATTCAGAACCAGGTGATGAAGAGGACTCTGTAAGTGGACTTCTGACCTGAGGGTGTGCCTGCTGGTGTTAGGAGAGACTTAACACATTAGGAGCCTCTCAAGTAAAAATAATTTCCTTAAATTAACCTAAGCAGGAAATTTCAAACCAATTAAACCCTTCACATTTCTCAGCACTCAGTACTGACTTATATCTCTAGAGATTTAGAAAAAGAGAAAGCAAACAGCCAAGATCCTGAGGTAATACGACACTGCGGAGTTCTATATTTATCCCCTATCAATGTCTTTCAGATCAAGTTGGCTGAGTTTACAAATCAAAAGCTGATTTCTTTATTTATTTTTTATTTTTTTTTAGCAGCCATCAGCTGCACTGCTGCAAATACCCAGGTTCCAGACATCAAGCTGCAAACTCCAAACATCCAGCTGTGTGCTTTCTGACTCTGGTATCATCACCCATAAGAGAGGGTCTGCATGCATAACCGAGCTGACAGGCTTTGTCAAAAGGCACACCCAGGGCCCAGCCGGCTGCTGAAGCCGCATCTGCACAGAGAACTAGTGTCATGTCATTAGGGAAGGGGTAGGCCGCAGAGATACATAGGGCTTGGCCCTGTAGCGACCCAGGGCCCATTTTCATATAATTACATTTTGGGCTTTAGCTCCTCCTTAATACATCAGAATGATTATTCCCAGAAAGTTTCAAAACTGAAAAAGTTAAAGGAATTATTTTTTCCCTTCTATATATCTGTACAATTATAGATTACATTTTATACATGCATATTCACGCATATTCAAAGTATATATATACTGGGACGCTTCGGTGGCTCAGTCGGTTAAACGACTGCCTTCAGCTCAGGTCATGAAGTCAGAGTCCTGGGATGGAGCCCTGCATCGGGCTCTCTGCTCAGCGGGGGGCGTGCTTCTCCCTCTGCCTGCCGCTCCCCCTGCTTGTGCTCGCTCCCTCTCTTTCTCACTCTCTATGACAAATAAAATAAATAAAATCTTTAAAATATATATGTGTGTGTGTGTATATATATATATATATATATATATATATATATATATACTGAGTTTCCACTATCAAATGAGGTTTTGTTTGTTTCTTTGTTTTTTAGAGGAAGAGAGAGTGTGCATTCAGGGCAGGGAGGGACAGAGAGAGAATCTTAAGCAGGCTCCATGCCCAGTGTGGAGCCTGATGCAGGGCTCTATCTCATGACCCTGAGATCATGACCTGAACTGAAATCAAGAGTCAGAAGCTTAATCAATTGAGCCACCCAGACACCCCTCAACTGATTTCTTACTATATGCCAGGATCTATGCTAAGTGTCTCCCTATTATCTTGATAGATAGATAGATAGATAGATAGATAGATAGATGATAGATAGATAGATAATAGATAGATAAACAGACATGCAGTTTATAATTGGCATCAGTTTATGTAATATTTTAATTGAATCTCTGTCGCTTTATGATGGAATCAGGTTAATAGATTAATTTTTCAACTCTCAATTTGCATTTCAATCTTAAGCAGAGAAGATAACGAGTATAGACGCTGCCTGGGGGATGGTATCTTTTGTGTGTAGGACACGATACAAGAGATGCTGCGACCAGCTGATGTTGCTCTGAACAACCAATTTTTAGGTGTCTAACAGAAAGCTGAAGGAAATGATGAGATAAGTTCCCCAGGTAGAAGAAGAGGCCATGTGACATTGATACAGATCTGAGACTGGCAGGGAGGTAATGACATGGGGACATTGCCACGTGTTGTACACTCCACAGTCTCAGCTCCCAGTTCTCTAGCAAAAACACTACCATGTTTCAGGAGGAGCCCTCTTCCATAGTGGAAGCTGTTTAGAACAAGTCAGTCTGTCCCGTTTCCCACGGTGGTCCCTATGTTGCTACCAAGAGTAACTTTTTCAGTGAATGTTTGAGGCTGTACCTCAGGGCTAACCCAGGCATGTTGGGCCCTCTAGAACTTTTTTCCTGAAAGATATGTTATAAATTCGCTTATTCTTGGAGAGATCCTCAGACTCTCTTTTCGGTCAGCCATAGTCTTTGTATCCAAGGGAAAGGTCAAAGAGAAAGATAGATACAGATAGAGATAGAGATAGAGACAGAGATAGATATATACATATAGATAATATAAGAAGATTAGATATAATATAGACATGAAATTTTTCAGTTGGCATCTATAGATGATTATGTATCTATATCTGTGTCTCCTTTTATTCTTACTTGTGAAATTAGAGCCATTTCTCAAACCCTCAGCAGGTCTCACACAGGCTGTGCAGCCACACCAGCTTTCCTAGAAGAAATGATCCCAAGAATCTCTATCCCTTGTAAATCAAATCCTATTTTAAGTGAAGGGAGTAGAACTTTTTTGTTAAAGGATCTGTGGTGAATCCTTTGTAAAGTTTATTATTATTAAATTCCTACTAGAAAAGCAGAGATCTGATTATTCTTTCATCTCTACATTGAGGTTTTCTTGTATCGAGGATCTTGTATATTAAAATGTGCTCAAACGAAGTTGTGGTATCAGTGATAGCTACTAGCTACTGAGAACCTGCTCTGTTCTAAGTATTTTACACATATTTGCTTATTTAATATTCACAGTAACCCTTTAAGGTAGTATCATGTGCCCCGTTGTACAGAGGAGGAATCTGAAGCACCAAGAAGGGAACTATCAGCCAGAACGTTCTCCGGGGCTCACATGAGGGCCCAGGAATTGAGCCCTGCCCGAGGTGCAGTCAGGCCAATGGTGCTGATAACCATGATCAGCAATTCCGTACAACATCAGATCTTTAGGAACTATGCTGTGTGCATAAATCAATACCGTTACCATGTCTGGAAATGCATTGTAACACCGAGAGTCTCGCCCTGTTGCTGTTGATGTTGCTGTCTGGATTCTGTGTGCATCACACGTGTCTGCAGCCTGGTCCAGGGGCACAGGGACTGCACCTTGAAACCCCTAACACGTGCACCTCGAAACCATTCCCTCAGACTCCCAGGGATTGGTGCTGTGGGACAGTAACCACATCTCTGTCACGTTGTTCTTGTCCCCCCGACTTCCCAGCCTCTGAACAAAACCAAGTCTTTCTCCAACAAAATACAAAACTTCCCATGCTGGTCAACCCATAAGAAAGGCCCCGGGAGGACACCCACCAGCCAGTCCTGGAAATAGCTGTCCCCGATGCTCAGGCTGAGTTTAATAGGAACATCCTGATGGAAAAGGGGAGGGAAAGAAAGCAGTGGCGTGAGTACTAGTCTAGGACTAAACTAGTCACAGTATTTGAATCTAAATTAGAAAAAAAAAAAAATTCAACTCTCAAATTCTGGGATTTTGTGCTCTGCATTTTTTTTTTTTTCAGTTTCTGAGGTCCCATGATTTTTATCTCAGCTGGTATATATGCCATAAAAATATTAAGTAAAGAGACAGCTGTGTCCTCTCCTCTCCAAAAGCTACAGCTGTTCTCCTGACAAGCTTATTCTTGGGTACAATAAAAATGATAATTGTGGCTATTATTATTTTCAGTTATTAAGGTTTTTAACACCCAATCTATGAACTCAGAAACTTGGGGTTTTCTTTTCCAAGCGAGTATTACTTATGCGGGGCAGTTTTTGTCCTGTGATTGGTTATAAACTGCTGAGCTCAACCCTTTGGACAAGGTGAAACTCCCTTGGGGGTCGAGGGGCAGGTGTAATCCCATTTCCAACTTGCTTCCTTTCCCTGCTTGGGTTGTCAGATTCCACCTCATGAAATAGCTGTGCTCCTAAGAAGTTGGCTGTAAGACAAACCCTGTTAGATAAATCATACGTCCTCATTGATCTACATCTTTAAATTAAGAATGCACTCCTCTAAGGAAATAATTGGCCCCAAGACTAAATATAAATTATACTAAACACTCAATAAACCTTTTAAAATCACATATTTAGAGAAAGTCTGTTTTGTTAGAACACTAATAGTGATGATATTTTTTAAAGTTGGGAAATACAAATATTGTGCTAAAAACAATTACCAGAAGTGACACCGCCTTGGGAATAGAGCCACACGAAGATTAGGTGAGCTACACGGAGCTCCCCGCTTTTTTTTCCCTTTTAATTGAACTCAGCCTATAGTTCTACAGTCTATCATTTAATTAATATGAAGCTGACAAATTTTGGATTATGTAAACTACCTTCCTAGGTGCCTTGAGAGCCAGAGAGATCCAAGATTGGTCCCTGCCTCCAGAGTTTCATTTCCATTGGAAAATCAGACCAGTGCAAACAGCATAAAAGAACAGGCCACCAAAAAATGTTATTGTAGTTGCAGGGGCTGTGGGCCGGACATCAGGAGACCCCGAGGTGGTCCGTCACTAAGCAGATATGAACTCTCCTGCATTGCAGGTTCCCACATTAAGATACAAGGATGTAATGATATTGATATGTGGCAATTTCCTAGTAAAATGAAAACTCCTCATTCCTGAAGATTCTGACTTAATAGGTATGGGTGGGATCTAGAAATTTATATTTAAACAGCTATTCTAGGGAATTCTACTGAAGTCAGACTATGTCCTAATATAGCAACTATGGAGTTATATATAACCATTAATGTCTCTTTAAGCTCTCGCGTTTAATTCCCTTCTGGTATTAAAGCCTAGAAGGGCTCTGCGTGGAACAAGAGTGCAGGACAGCCACAGGCACTGACAAGAGGCAGAAGGGCGTCTGCGAGTTTCCTAAGGCCGCCATAACAAAGTAGCCCACACTAGAGGGCGTAAATAATGCCAGGTACGTTGTCTCTCAGTTCTGAAAGCTCGAAGTCCAAAATCCAGGTGTTCGCTGGTGCATGTGCTCTCGACGGCTGTAGGGGAGAATCTTCACTTTGCCTCCTCCAGCTTCTGTGGTTTGCCAGCAATCCCCGGCTCTCCTTGGCTTGTAGGGGCATCGCGGTGGTCCCATGGTGGCCTTCTCCTTGTGTGTCTTCACACGGTCTTCCCTCTGTGCCTGCCAGTGTCCAAATTCCTCCTTTTTATGGAGGAATTTTATGGAGGAATCACACTGGATTAAGGCCCACTCTAATGCCTCATTTTAATTTGATTACCTTTAAAAAGACTCTGTTTCCAAATAAGGTCACACTGTGCAGTGCGGAAAGTCAGGGCCTCAGCAGATCTTTTGGGGGACACAGTTCAACCCATATCCGGGAGTTTTCAGGGAAGAATTAGGATTTGAAAGCCAGGTGGTGTCGGCCTCGGTGACAGAAAGAACATAGCTCTCTGAGTGATAGATGCAATCTGTGCAAAAGGAATGATGATGTTTGTCCAGGGTGAAAAATAGCAGGGCCTGGCTCGAAAGCTGTGGCTGCAGTGGTAGGGACAACAGTGGTGACAGCGCTAACACCTGCAAAAATTTATCACGTGCCTTTCACTGTGCCACCCACATGGCCCGTGCACTCCATCCTCAAGGCACCGCTAGAGGTGGGTAGCATTATTCTAAGTGAGTTGTAGAGAGCAAGCAATGGTGGCGCAGAGGAATAACGTAAGTCAACTCCTCAGGAAGCTTCAAGTAGAGGATTGGGTTTGTCTGATGCCAAGCTTTTGCTTTTTCCCGGGATCACCTGTTGCCTTCCTCACGGCACAGGTGTGAGGTGAGCCGGCATGAGTAGATCGGGCTACTTGTTGAAGGGTCTCCGCAAGGCAGTGGGGTTTGTGTTTGATGTTGTAGAAAATAGGGAGCCATTTTTAGTGTCTGGAGAGGTGTGACATGATGGAGGGGGTATTTTAGGAAGATGAATGCATCATTTCCATCGAGGGATGTGTTTTCTTTGGAAAAGAAAGACTTACAAATGAGAAGCTATTGACCACGAAGGGTTTCTTTTCATAGGATTTTATCAGGTGATTTGCTCCTTTCCCCGCTGGTAGCTCTTAACCAAGAATTTCCTTTAGCACTTTAAATGCACTTTAAAGTATGCTCTGCTTATCTGTTTTTCCCCCAGTATTCTTTGTAAGTTCCTCATATGAGTGATAAAGCATTGATCATTTACAGCCAGAGCACAATTGCTGTTTCGAAGAAAACTCTCCTTGAATCATTAACTCTATAAATTCAATCATCACCTCTGCAAATTTCAGTTTAGGTTTTTTTGTTGCTGTTGTTCTTTAATTCTTCATTTGTTTTAAGCAGCAACTCTAGGAATTTCATTTCTGGTGGTTCAGAGTTTAATTTGTTATGTTACTGATCTTTTTCTCTCTGTTTTTGCTGCCCATGCTTCTCCTACAGAAAAAAAAAAAAAAACTATGTAAGGATAAAGGGGAAAATAATAACAATGAAACCTAAAATGTACAAAGCATTTTACCATACAAATTACTTTTCGTGTACCTTACCCAATTTAATCAGAAAGTAGACATATAACAATTGGTGAGCAGTAGAATCATTGTGGTTTTTCTATAATTTCTACATTTGGTCTGAAGAACATATGATAGTAAAATTAAGCCTCATTGCTTTTTGCAGGATGACTTAAGTGTAAATCCCTTCCCTCTGGTAATAGAAATCTGGATCAATGCAGAACATACGGCTTCTCCAAATCTTAAGCCATCCAACTTCCTTTCCTACATAAGATTGCCTGATACTCACGTACAAAATTACACATACACTAATACACCTATTGCCACTTGATGAATTCTTTTTTTTTTTTTTAAAGATTTTATTTATTTATTTGAGAGAGAGAGAATGAAAGAGAGCAAGCACATGAGAGGGGGGAGGGTCAGAGGGAGAAGCAGACTCCCTGCCAAGCAGGGAGCCCGATGCGGGACTCGATCCCGGGACTCCAAGATCACGACCCGAGCCGAAGGGAGTCGCTTAACCAACTGAGCCACCCAGGCACCCGCCACTTGATGAATTCTTGATTGTGATTACCCCAGGATTTATGTACTTGCTTTTGAGTCCTATAATCCCCCGGACTTGCTTCTCTTTTGGACGTCCATATAACAAGTTCATCCAGGCTGGGTCCTTGTAAGTCTTGCTGTGGTCACACAAGAACGTATTTGGATGGTGAAATTAAAGCAGATGCATGGCCTCTAGTTGGAGGCAAGGACAAGAGATGTAGAGACCCCTGTGTCCTTTAGTTTCCTTGCTTTGGTGGTACAGTACACAGCCTCCCAGGAGATGTGAGCTTCTACCAATCACTGCTCTGACACCGGAGCTCAGTCCAGAAACAGCTGTCCAGAGCTAATTTATTTCCTAATGCTACGGCACTGTTAATCTATAAATTACATTGGTAATTCGAGCTATTATTAATTTCAGATGGTGTAGGGCAAGTATAATTAAAATATGACACCAATTGCCACACATATGTACCAAGGACTACTATTTAAAATTAATGGGAATATTAAGTGTGACACTAGACTCCGAGATGCTTTGCACAGTAATTATAGCATTCTAGCTGGGAAAGATCTGACAAATGTAGGCTTGAGGTTTGTAAAAAATAAACAATGACAACATAGAAAGAATCACAACTTCTTCGTGTAAATCTTTCCTTCTTATTTCCTCCACTCTTCCTCAAATCACGGTTAGTACTTCTCCCCCTAAAGATGCTTACAAACAATAGCAAAAAAGCTACTGTTGTGTTGTTAATTAGAAGTTTCTTACCATTTGGGACTGTGAGGCTCTGTAGGTTAATGTTGAATTGTCCTCTCCATAGCCTGGACTTTTGGGCCCTGTTTTCTATGTGTTCCTGGTTCTTGTGAATTTTGGTTGCTTTCTTTTTTTTATTTTTTTTTTATTTTTATTTATTTTTTTATATATTTTTTTTAAGATTTTTTATTTATTTGAGAGAGAGAATGAGAGAGAGAGAGAGCATGAGAGGGGGGAGGGTCAGAGGGAGAAGCAGACTCCCCGCCGAGCAGGGAGCCCGATGCGGGACTCGATCCCGGGACTCCGGGATCATGACCTGAGCCGAAGGCAGACGCTTAACCGACTGAGCCACCCAGGCGCCCGGTTGCTTTCTGTAACAGATACAGGCTGTTCTTTCGCTCTCCTATAGGTAGTAAAGGCACGAGAGTGTCTACCCATATATAGTGTGGGTTCCATGTGGCAGGCAGAAGTGTGAGGAAATGCTCAGGTTGGGCTTGATGGTGGCACAGACTTCTCATGACCAAGGAGTGGTGGCAGTGGTGGGCAGGTTGTGGCCCTTCTTGACAAGATGGTCATTTTCTAATTGCTGTCATTGTTATGTCTATTGTTATCTTGACAAAGATGGTTACCTTAGGATAAATACAATGGTAACTTTACATACCATATCTATTGTTCCTTGTATTATATTAGTTTCTTACTGTTGTCATTTTCATGCTTTGGATCAGCAGATCCATGTGGCATTATGGGGAAGTCTTATCACCCGGAGAGAAATGTTCCTTTCTTTCCTTTACTTGTGTGGGCCACTCATGATAAAACAGTTTCACTCCACCTGAGTCTGTGCTTCCCAGCAGATTACAGACTTACTTTCTAAAGCAACAGGTGTGCTGCATGTGAGAGTTTTGATTGCTTTTGTGTGTGTATATATATATATATATATATATATATATATATATGTTTTCATTTGTTACCCCAAACAACCCTGTGAGGTTATAGGACTGTATGTACAACATGCCTGCAAAATGTCTCTTAGTTGCCAGGGACAGTCTCAACTTATGCTTATTGTCCCAGAGAAACTATTAATGGTCCCCCTTTTACTCTTAAAGTATCCCAGTTTACATGATAAAATATGTCATTATGCTAGCTATCTTTACTTAACAGAGAAGGCAGAATAATGCTGGGATGTAAACAGTTCCTTTTGTTCTCCGTTGCCTGTCCACAAGTAGGCTAAAGTTCAGGGTGACTAAGGGAGAAAACGGTGAAATCAGTCTTCTAGGCTTTAACCTTATGGTTTCCATAAGCCAGTGCTCATGGCTAGTGCTCAGGTAGGAAGCCAGTAGGTAGAGGGTTGTTATTATTCACAATTTTTCAACAGAGAAACTGCATCTCAGGGCGGCGACATGACAGGGTAAGGTTTGCTACCATGTCTTCTTGCTCTTCACTTTCTTCCGTATGTGTGGTTAAAGCGTGGTGTCCTTTTTGTTGGTTTATCTTCAGGATCTCTACACAAGAGCTCTAGCAGATCAAAGTTTAGAAAACTGATCTTTGCTTATTTTATTGATTGTCTAAATCTAAAAGCACGAGTTTGAATTTATTTTGTCAGTGTCTCCACTGCCTTTTGTGGCTCGTGTGTGTGTGTGTGTGTGTGTATGTAACTGCTAGTGTGGTATTTTTAATTGACCCATGGCCTGGGATGCGGTGATCAGCTCTAGACTTCAAGGTCCAGCCTCAGTGATACCTTGAAATCAGAAAGAGTTCATATTCACCTATAGTGCCTGATTTAGACCCCAGAGCCCCACTGCGTGGTAAGATTCGGGCAATGTAAATGTCAAAATTATTAATCACTTATGGAGGACCAGGAATTCTCCAGGCTCTGTGTTCAGTCTAGGTAGGAGCACAAACATCTCAACTGGTCCACTGGGGAACTAAAGGAAAGTTGACGATGGAAGCAGTAGAAGGGCGGGGAGTGGGGGAAGGAGAACAGGCATCGTTCTCGAGAACGGAAACTTGGAAATGGCACAATTCTCTGCAGACATAACCATTTTATGCTTTGTTCTCTAAGTTTATACCTTTGGCATTTTGTTTTGTTTTTTTTCTCACCACACCTTCTCCTGCAGCCGTGGGCTTTGTGAGTGAAGACGAATACCTGGAAATCCAGGGCATCACGCGGGAGCAGTCGGGGGACTACGAGTGCAGTGCCTCCAACGATGTGGCTGCACCAGTGGTCCGAAGAGTAAAGGTCACCGTGAACTGTAAGTGGTCTCAGGACCCCGACCCTGCACGTGCGTGAGGCAGGCTGCTGTCATGGCCACAACAAAGAACGTAACAATAAAAAAAAAAAAAATTAATCAAGTAAAAGAAAAAGAGAAACAATTCCAAATTCTAGTTTAAAAAAAAATGCAGCTGAAATTTAATATAATCCCAAACTTGACTTCTATTCCTAGAAGATCATTAAATGGCCTTCAATGCCTAATTTATAGAAATGCATCTTTGAATCCTAGTTTTTCCCATGCTTTGCTCATAATGTTTCCAAGCTCCTCCCTCTCTAGCCCAGTCACGTCCATAGTGGGGAGCAAAATACCTTGTGTGTAAAGGAAATTAATGATATATTTATGGAAATTTATGGTATACTTATGTGATCTCATACTTTTGTGATTACATGTTGATACACAAAGGACTCATTCATACTTTAAATATAAATAAACATACACATATTACAGGATGCATCTCAAAACCTGATTTTGACTAACAGAGGTACAGAATCCAAAAAGTTTGGAGTCCAATCTAGACCCCTCATTCTCTGTTATCAACCACCCAGATTCTCTCTGACATTGAACCTCCTCCACTTCCCCACCTGTCTTTCACGCTCTCTTCTCTTGATTCCTCATAGTATACATTGACTCAGTTCTGTATGACATATTGAAAGTTTTTTTCTGCTGTGCTCATTTCAGGAAGTCTTACAACAGGATAGAACCCAAGAACTAAACCAGTAGACAAGAAACCTTTCTCTTTCAAAACTTGTGGGTGGAGGTGTGGAAAGAATATTGTGCTTTGGTGATTACTCATTAATATTTTTCTTTCTGTTACAATTAGAACCTCCTTAATACACAGCACTTTAAGAAGCAAGGAAATAGGTATAACAATGCTACGGTTTTTAATACCAAAATGTGTACCACCAATATTTTTAAAAGAATTTGAAATGACTTGCGGTTAATAAAAATTAACCTGAAAAGTAAGGGGATGTGCACAAAGAGAAAAACTGATTTAGGACAATAAGTGAAAGCTAGGGATAAATGAACACAGGAAATATATACCTCAAGGAGGGAGATGCAGGTGCAGAATTTGGCTTTGAGTTGTGAAATCAAAGTGGGAGACAACATCTGCTTTAAGGTTTATGTCCATAAGATGAAAGCAAACCCATTGCTTGGGAGAAACACTGCTTTTCCTGGTACTGAGACCCAAGAGAAATTTCTCTTAGTGTCTCCACAAATAGATCACTTTGAGATATAGTCAACAGCATCACGCACGGTATTTCTGCAATAAATAGAATGCCAAGTTTATTATGGCTGTTTTTCATAATGCACTTCAATGCAAACTTTTGGAATTGCCAAGGGTAGTTAGATAAAGACTTGAAATGAACGCAGGCCAAGTTTATAGGTCTAGTTTGGTCCGGCTGGATTCGGGGATCCATTTTAGGATGCCTGGAAGAATGACTGATCTGTCTAGGCTTCAGGCAATTCTCCATGAACATTATTTCTTGCAACTGAGCTTTTGATGGGAATTTAATGGTTCGAGGTTATAGACTTTGGCAAGAACCTGGTGTGCAGAAATTCTGTAAGGCTGATTAAAGGAGTGTAGGGTTGATAGGCTGGCATTCCCTTATGAAAGTTAAAAAGTTTAAACTGGAAATACGCCTGAATACTTGGTCATTCCACCTCTGCACAGAGGGAAACAGCAACCATACATACTAGGAAGACAAGCTTTTCCTTAGCACCGTGTTGAATGGTTTCACTCTCTGGCTAACTCGTCTATCAATTTGTCAGCTCTAGCAAGCAGAGTAGAGCAGGGAGTAAACACCAAAACCAGTAGATGAGGCAGCCCGCCTCATTTTAGGATGCATTTTAAAATGCTACAGCACAGCTTCTCTCTGCAGACCCGCCGTACATTTCAGAAGCTAAGGGGACAGGCGTCCCTGTGGGACAGAAGGGAACACTGCAGTGTGAGGCCTCAGCTGTTCCCTCCGCAGAATTCCAGTGGTACAAGGATGACAAAAGGTAAAGACACCCTCGGGGCGCCTGGGTGGCTCAGTCGTTAAGCGTCTGCCTTCGGCTTAGGTCATGATCCCAGGGTCCTGGGATCGAGCCCCACATCAGGTTCCCTGCTCCGCGGGAAGCCTGCTTCTCCCTCTCCCACTCCCCCTGCTTGTGTTCCCTCTCTCGCTGTGTCTCTCTCTGTCAAATAAATAAATAAAATCTTAAAAAAAAAAAAAAAAAAGGTAAAGACACCCTCCCTACCTCCCTGCCCCTAAGGAGAAGAAAGTTTTTCCAGCTTCCTATTTCCAGATGTTTATGCATGAATCTCTGAACAATCTTCTTCTAGTTCCAACTAGCTATCAAGATGGGGGGGGGGGGTCTGATTATTCATGATTTCCAGCTCTGTTTTTAACATTTCCATCGCCAATCAACGGGCCTGAAAGAAAACATTGTTTTAGGAAAGCAAAATCTCAAAGAAGGGCCACCAGAAGCATCACAGGTCCTGTGAATGTTTTTTTTATAGGGCAAGAAAATAATGGGTTCTGCCTGAAGCTATTTTTAACACACTCTCAGGCTTGCATTAAGAAGATGGGAATGTTCACGGGGCGCTGGGAGTAGCCAACAAGTTAGCAGGTCTCCAGTTCAGTTCCGGACACCATCGGTGGTGGTGGATAAAAGAGTCCGTGACCCGATTTAGGCTTCCCTTTGTGTCCGGGCTGTTCTTTCAAGGTAAAAGAAAAGAAAGGGGACATTTTCTTTCCCTCCCATTGTTGCAGCCATCATCAGGATCTCTGTTGTGATTCGGGGAATATTGTCATTTGCGAGGAGTTACCAAATGGCAAGTCAGCACAGGGTTCAGCAGCTCAGAACAGCCAGGCAACCTGACAATTACTGTGATCAAAGAGCTATTCTGAAGTGGATGAACAATGAATAAATGTGCAAGAGCTGTCCATGTTCAAAACGCTTTGATAAAAATGGGGAGGGGGTGATGCAACACCGTCCGAGGTGCATATGGGGTGGAGGAGGAGGGAGCTCTGGGGGCCTAGAAGCTGGTAAGAAAAACAGCCCAAGGGGGATTGTGAGAAGGGGGACACGGAGCAGGTCCAGGCCATCAGTGACCCAGCTGTTGCCCGCACTACTTAGAACATCCCCAGTGCACCGTGGGTGCCTTTCTTTATGAGGTCGATGAGGCACCAAAAGCTCTCCCAGTCTTGGACTCACGTGACTCCGTCGTAAGCTTCGTCGTGTCCTATCATGATCCTTCCAAGCGAGAAGCAGTGCTTTTCCATCTTGAAGTACAAAGCCTGGCAGCAACTTGGCAATGTGTATCCTATTCACCTGGCCCATTTTAGAGATGAAAGATGTGAGGTAAAAGGAAGAAAAGCAAACACATGAAGAGGTGAGAAGAAAGAGCTGGCTTTCCCCTCTTCTTCTCAGAACTCAGAATCAAGCTGAAGGGAGTAACATTTTCCCAATAAATAAGCATTTTCTTGCAAGTCCTGCTTCCCTGGTCCCTCTGCCTTCCCACTGAAGGACCCCCTGTGTGAAAGTCTGGTATCCGAAAAAACAATAACAAAAAACATGTATCTGGGTCTTCCCCTAATCAGATGCATCCTATTTTTTTTAAAAATTCTTTATGGGAGAAAAATGTAAGCACAAGTGTAGGGGAAAGTGAGATCTTAAAATATGTGGAGGAAAGTAGAGCCGTCCATAGACAGAAACGGCCAGTGGTGAGAAAAAATGAAAAGAGCCTCGCTTTGCACCCTCTGTGTCATAGGAGGGGCTCCTGTGTATGCATTAATTTCCCAGGAGGAGACAGCCCGGTTGCATCCCCAGGGTGGTTTCAGAACCCCCTGGCTCAGGCAGCCTTGATTCCTCCGCTGTCCAAGCTCTTCTCATGGGGGCTCCTTTCTCCCCTTTAATTGATTCTGGTCAGTTTTCCATATGTTCCTCATTTATTGATTTCCAGTGTTCTCCCACTGGAGTGGAGTTGTCTGTCCTCCTGACACCCAGCTCGACAAGAACAGCTCTGGCTCTGAGGTCTTCGTCGCTGCCATTCCTTCCTGTGCCCCTGAGGCTGGCAGGCAACTTCCTCCAGGCAGCTCCCCATGGAGGAAAGAGCAGCTCTACCCTAGCTCCATTCCCAGTGACATGAGCGGACTTCCGAGGCAAATCAAAGGAGTCTATATGATGGGGACAGGCAGTTTTCCCAAAATTTACAGTAGAAGCCTCTTTTATGTATGTCCTAGCACTTCTCAACTGCACGCCACTGTGTGTGTCATCAATCAAAGGGAGAGGAACTGGGGAGCTGTACTTACTAAGAGCCACCCATCCACGGGGGCATGAGCCAACGAAAAGCCTCAGGTTCATTAAAAACCTGAAGCCTGGGAGCAGTATGGGATGGGGAAATGTGTGACCACACAAAGAAGAGGCAAGTATGTCATCCCAGAAGCTGCAAAGTGCTGCAAAGCGCTGCTCGCCACCCCATCCTGCTTTTAGCTAAAGACGTTTCAGAGCTGTCAAGCAGGAACCTGCTTCGGGTAAGTGTCTCTCCCCACTGCAGAGCTGAAATCTAATTCACAGCTTGGTTCTGATGTGAAGGCTTCCTCCCCAGCCCAGGAATGGCATCAGAATGGCAAATGGGATCAATGCACTTGACTAGCTCTTGAAAACCTCCTGGTGGGTGGGCTTGTAGAGCCTTCTTTGGACAGCACCCCCTAGAGGATCAATATCTACATAACAAGCTGGAAATATAACAGCAGCGTCTGGAAGCACAGCCGGATGCCTCATTCCGTTCCTATAGTGCTCACATTTTAATGAAGTCCGTGGACTCAGGCCAGTTCACTGCCCCTAGCTTATGAGAGAGAAAGGCTCTCAGAGGAAAATCTAAATAATGAAAAACAAGCAAGTTCCTCCACCCATCCTTCTGACTTCCCAGGAGACAGATGTTAAGCAAGAACTGAAGCCAGAGCCTGACTTTCTCTTCTGATCGGGGTTGGGGTGGCAGAGAGAAACATTCTGTAGTCCTACAGGAACAACGTCTTCTGATGATGACAAAGCAGCTGTCCTCTGTGCCAAAAACATGTTGGGACCCAGGAACAGGCGGGAGGTCTTGATGTCTGACTCCACAGAAATTAAGTATATTGAATAACATTTTATAGTTTATGGAGCATTTTCTCATCATTGTCTTGCTGGGCTTCACTTCCTATTCTGCCTTGAATATTGTCTTTCTCAGTTTGATGACTCTGAAACCAGCCATTGACCCCAATTCCTGTCCCCTGTGCCTTGACATTGTTTATTTCTTACACATCCTGTCCCAGCGAAGCCCTAAACCATGTTCCCTGAGATCCTCCATTCAGAAGGATTTTTCCCCCTAACATTTATCTTTCCCATAGCATAGGCTCAGCTTCTGGGCAAGGAAGACAAATGATTTCAGAGAAAGTAAAAGGTTGGCTTAAAGCCCATTCTCCAAAATAGGACATTCCAGAGTTTTTAAAAGGAAGAGGGTTGGTCTCATAATTTCTATGTAGACATGCAATGGTAGTAAGAATTTTTGCTGACAGCATCCTGAAATAGAGGATATGACCCCACCAATCCCTAAGCAGTGTTCTCCCTACCCTCTCCATCTCCTATCTATGGCTTTAGCAGGTATATCTGTTTTCCCCACTCACCTTCTGTGGCCTTTCTTTAGTGGCCCCTACCACAAATGCGAGCCCTTGTGGCCTATTGGACCGCCATAATGGATTGCTCAGGGAGACCATCCAGGCTCTATAAGGTCAGATTCTTAGGAATCTATAATCCTTTCTAGACTGAGTTATTATAATACTCTGGGCAGACCACCTCTCCCAAGCCCTTCAGAGTACACTGTTGTAAAAGTGATCCCCGATTTTTGTATTCTATTCACCACCAAAAATAAGGTATTATCTGCAAGTTCATAAAAGAACATTTATCACCCAGGTGTTGAAAACACTTTGTCCTTTCAAACCCCTCAAGTTCTTCTCTTTGAAGATTAAGGGCTTTTTTTAAATTATTTATGGTTGCCATCATCATCATCATTTTCATTAGCCTTATCATCAATATCAATTAAGTGCACACATGGAGTCCCTACTGTCTGAATATCACACAGCTGGAACTTTTGAGGTGTTGAAGGCACCTGCCTTCAGAGAACTTGATAAATATCTGTAGTGCCACGAGTGTCTCCAGACACACGCATAAAAATAGAAAAATACAATTATTGGTCATTGTGTGTGAACTTGCATTAGTTGAGTGGGGAAAAAAGTAGTCATCATGATGTCAGAAAGGGGGCAATAAGAAGATCAGTAATTCCAGAGTCTGTCTTCCCCCTATAAGAAAAACATAACCATCTCCTTTTTTCTCCTTTTTTGTCTCTCTCTTGTTGGTCTCAGACTGGTTGAAGGAAAGAAGGGGGTCAAAGTGGAAAACAGACCTTTTCTCTCAAAACTCATCTTCTTCAATGTCTCGGAGCACGACTATGGGAACTACACCTGTGTGGCCTCCAATAAGTTGGGCCACACCAATGCCAGCATCATGCTATTTGGTAAGACTGAGCCCCGAGCTGGGCAGTGAAAGCAGAAAAGGGTCCTGTGGGACAAAAGGAGTCAGAAGGAACGGCCAGGGTGAGGTGGCAAGTGTAAGAGAATCAGGAGAAGCTGGGCAGGGATTAGCGAAAAGAGAGAGGAGGGGGAGAGAGAGAGAGAGAGAGAGAGAATGCTAGTGCATGGATGGGTACTGCTAGCAGGGAAAAAAAATGAGAAAGAATGTTCATGCTTCATTTTGTAGTGGGCAAAACCCTGAGGCAGGAGGACAGGATGTAGGGATGATGAAGTGACATTTAATTTTTTCTCTTCAAGAGCTCCTCAACTGACAAGGGATGGGGGGTTCTAATTGGGTACAATAGCAAAGCACTCGGAGAGGAACATTTACTATTTCAATACTTTGTTCACTAGAGTCCTGTAAAATGTTACCATTTCTCAACCTTTTCCTGGCTGTTGGGATGTAGGAGAAAGTAGATTCTATTTGTAAAAGTAGAATCATAGGCCTTGGGATCCTGAATATTAGCTTCAGAGGGAGAATTCTCAAAGGAAATGGGGATTTCCCCAGCTCTTCATTTGTATCAAAGGGTGTTGTCTGACTGGATTAAGATATATTTGTCCAACCAAGCCACCATCCTGACAGAAGTCACATAGTCATTCATGCATTAATTCATTAAACAACGGTTTATTGAGGGACTGATGTGGGCACAGCAAATCGTTTTGCCTTCCTTACATATCTGGCAACTATATTGGTGCCAGAAGCAAGTAAAGAAAGCAAACAAACAAGCTCCCCTTTAAACCCTGGATGTCTCAAATAATGCCATAGAAGTGAGCTGGATATGTAGGTCTGTGTCATCCGCTAGAACTCCAGGTATCCAGGGATGACTTGCATCCCTTGGTAGATGCAGATTCACCTTGCAGGCCACAATTGAGGGGAAAATTCCTGATACCCTCACAGGCTCAGGTAGCTTGGAATTTTCCAAATCCATCCCCTAATCTCCCATGGTAGCAAGCACGCTTGAATATGATGGCGAGGGAAAGCGAGGAAGTTAACAGATAATTAGCAAGAACATAAATTCCTTTTACTCTGAGAACTCCTGGAAAATCCCATTAGCTTCAACTACCTCACCCTCGCCCCCAGCCCCTACCGCATCCCTCCACAGCACATTGTATCCGACCTGCCCTGAATAACCCGCCTGTGTGGCTCCATTGTCCCATCTCGGCTTCCAAATCACATTCGGCCCCCTCTTCTATCCAGCACGTAAAACAAAGCCCAGCTTTATCTAAGGGGGCTGGGAAGGGGAAGGCTGCCCTTGATCCCAGAGCTGATAGCTCAGAATGGGCAGAGCTATGATTAGAGTGACTGATCTGTCTGACATCTCTCACACAGGGATAGTCATAATTGCCCCTCACATTTGTCAGGTCTTTTTGGCTTTCTGGCAGGCGTCTCTCTGCAGAAACAGAAGGGCCAGGATTATAAAGGAATAGATCCCCCCTTCCCTGGCCTTGCAAATCTGAGACTCTCCTAGCAATACCGTCCACCTCTCCCCAGGCCTGCCCCCCCCGCCCACAGTAGCCCTCATTCCTATAAACAGTCTTCCTCCTCCTCTGACCTCCTTGTTCTTCTGATTTGGATGCATGACATGGTTTTGCAATTGGCTTTATCACTACTGTGTAATTCCCTGGCCTCTTCCCCTTAAGCCATCTGAAGATGAGAACAGGGAGAAGGCACAAACTTTGAGAGTGAAATAGCTGGTGTTTGTGAGAAGGAATGCAGTAAAGCATGTGCCATAAATCTGCTCTTCTCAGCAGACCCCTGCGTGGCAATTAGAACCTCTGCCTCCCCACCGTTGGTCTGTCTGTATTCACCGTGTGTGTCATTGGGATGTTCTTCTACTTGCCAGCCCTCTGGAGTCCAGGATTCTCTAAAAAAAAAAATACATGGAAAAGTGACAGTATGCATTCAGAGAAGTTTAGAAAGACTGGGTCAAACAAGATGAATGGAGTACACGTGGGAATGTTCTTTAATGTGGAGATCTCCAAGATTTTCTTCACATGCTAATTCTCTAAGAGGGAGAAAAAGCATGGAGCAATTTCTAAAATTAATCCAACAGAAAGCAATTTTCAAGCCTCAAATGAGAGGCAATTTGTGAGGAGCCCATCACCGAAATGCCCCATGGCTGACATAGTTCCATGGAACTAGTCAAATGTCATTAGTGTGCAAGGTGGGTGTTTCCACCCCATTGGCTCTTGCTGAGGTTTAGTCCAGACATGGCAGTCCCAAAATTCATGATGGAGGCCCACCATCAATCACAAATACAAACTTATACTGGAGTTTTCCATGTCATCTCCCATTATCAGCAGACCCTCAGCCCAGACCCATCAAGCAGACTGCGCAGATGGGAAAGCAGCATTTGTGTTATGCTAATCCATGAACTTTGTGATGCAGTCCATTCTCCTATAGCATCACAGAAAGCCAGCTACGTTATCACCATTTTGTTACCACCTTTCACACAAACTGCATGCCCTCATCATGTGACCTGAACGTTGGAAAGTGAGGAGTGCTGTGCAAAGAGGCTCCATCATGGCCATATCCAAATGCAGCAGGGTCATCCTTCCTATCATGAACCAGTAGTGTCCTGAGCATCTGCTCGCTAAGACTGCAGGGATTGCAGGGTTCCCAGAACGCCGAATCATGGTGGTTCTTGGCGCCATCTTGCTCCCGCTGTGGTGCTATGGGATCAGAAATTACTGTTCTTGGTCTCCCGAAGTGAGACAATGGGGGTAAGATGTGGGACAGAAACCTCACCTAGAAAGGGACTTTGGTCCTTTGTTACCACGTCAGCCCCCTAGCTCAGCACAGCTCTGGGAAATGTATGAGTGGCCAGTTCCCTCACTTTCCAACCATCACATCCGAGGATGGAAGCATAAGGCACATTAGTGTTTCTCATGATGCATCTTGTCCTACCACCTTTGGTTTTTGTGTCTTCTTTATTTATCCATTCCCCCAGAAATGTATGTGAAAGGCAGTATACAAACTATATATGACAAATATATAGCGGCTGTATATAATATATGTGTTTGTTTTCATTTTTCTCTCCTGTATGTCCCTCACCCGATTTAGAACTAAATGAGCCTACAAGCTCAACTTTGTTGCAAGGTCAGTATCCCCCTTGCTTTATGGTTTTTCTCCCCTTTCCTTTCTCCCAGAGTCCCCCTCTCCCCTCCCCCACCCCGCATTACCTATCTGTGAAGTTGCTTAGAAGATGCTTGCAAAAGCTGAGGAGGTCACTGGAGCTGATGGAGCTCCAGGGGTAGCTCTCCTCTCTCTGCTCACACCTTGCCCACACTTCCCCAGAAGGGCCAGGTGGGGGAAAAGAAAAGAAACACCATTGACTTCTCAAAGCCTAGAGATCTGTGTAAAGGTCAAAGGTAGAGAGCATGAGTCTGAACCAATAGGAAGACAGTCCAACCCACCGAGCAATTTTCATAGCAAAAATCCTATCAGTGGGCCCTGAGCAACAGAAGAAAACACTGTGTGCATGAAGATTTAAGTATTCCCTAAAATGCATCAGCTGGTTCAAAATGCATCAGCACCCCTCCCTTTACGTCCTATTCCATTTAGAGGTTCTCTAAGAAAGGCAGGTAGGGAGGGTGCAGCACGCATGACAGTCAGAACAATGACCTGGAATGGGATGCCTCTGAGATCAAGTTCAGAGCATGACAGTTAGTAGTTCTGTGCTCTAGAGCAATCACTAAACGTTATTGAGACTCAATTTCCTCTTCTATAAAATAGAATTGATCTGCCTTATCTACCTTAGAGTTGTTCCAACATTCAGCTGAAACTGCATAGTAAAAGGCTTTGGAAACTGTCAGGTGCATTTTGAATCATTCCAGTCCAATCCCCAGATGCAGACTGAAAGACAGGAATTTCCCTCAGTGCCACATCAGAGCTCTTCTCCCCAGCCCCTTTACGTCCTATTCCACTTCAAGCCCTTCCCCATATACAGCTCCTGCCTCACCGGCCCATCTTTGCACTGCCTTTCCAATTTTCTCAAGGTCCACTAGCCTACCATAAGTGACTCACAAAAGTCCACGAACCTAGCGGAGGTGGTTCACTAAGACTGTGCCTGAGCATTTGGGCAGCAGTGAGCCTGGCTGAGTGGTGGAGTTGAATCCCTGCTGAGTATGCTACAGTTCTCCTCTGAAGGACAGGGCTGACATAGGGTGGCCCAGCTGGAAGGCAGCCGTGAGGCTTTGCCCACCTTCCACCCCAGTGCCTGACCTTTCTCATCTCACCCACCCCCACACCCATCCCCCCGCATCCCTTCCCATCTGGCCACGTGAACCCTCAAGGGAGGCCGGCAGTAGACTTGCAAGGTGGGGAAGGAGAGGGAAGGGGATAAATTGCATGTGAAGCTGTTTGACAGATGAGGAAAAATACATTTATCATGAAAAGATTCAGGGCTACATTCTTCACCTTAGTGATGTAGGGTGCCGTAGTGATGCCCCACAAACAGGAAAATAACAAAGAAATCGACAGTAAAAGTGAAGTCAATGGAAGCATTCAGGTCCAATTTATGATTCAACTTACGTTTATTGAACCCCGGTGCAGGGATAGTCACAGATCTAAAATCAAGAGCGTTAGGAAAGTAGCGAACCATAAATGGTAAAAGGGAGGCCTGAGGGACTGGAGCGAAGACAGATGGTGCTACAGGCTGTCCTTTCAGAAGTGACCGAACTCATTCTGATCACTTAGCTCTTTATTTCCAGAGGGAATAGGAGCTTCTAATATAGGCAGTATCTGCTTAGCAGTTAGTCTTTCCCTAAAGGTGTACTCACCTGATAGAGGGGGCATGATCCCACACCAGTACCAATGATAACAAAACAGAGCAGACACAAACACATGCCTTCTAGCTGCTGAGCAGGGGATCGGGGGCAGGACACTTTATGACCAGGCCCCACCTGCTGAGACAAAGCTGTCCTGCCTCACTCCTCTCTGCTGCAACCATGGATGTGGGTAAAAGGATCTGTACGCCAGCTCTCTACTCAGATTCTCGGGCTGCTCTCAACCCCACATCCTTCTTGTCGAGCACAGGGCAATGGGTCATTGCCAGAAGTTATAGACTGTAGACATCTGGAATGTCCCAAGATTTGGATTCATGTGGTCTTCAGTATAGCTATTGGACTCTTTTGTACAACCAAAGAATCTTAGAGAAAGCAGACCTTGCACTTGGGGCATTTCTCCCATTCATCTGTGTTCTCTCTCTCTCTCTCTCTCTTTTTTTTTTTTTTTACCTCCTCCTTTGCTAGTCTCCCACAGAATAGTCATCTATTTTCTCAGGGAATACCCCTAAGTTATGCTCATCTAATCTCAGAAATACCAAGCAAGATTTATACAAATGCATGGATTTCCACGGACAGGGTACACTTGGCTTTATGAGAACTTCTAAGCTATTTTGTTACTCGATTCTGGATGGACTAGAGAGATTCTGATAAGAGAATTTCATCCCTCCTCTGCATTTGCTGCCACCCTTGAAGTATTTCTCTGTTCCCCTTTTGCAAGCACAACAGATTGCATGTCACCCTCTCGTATTAATATTTGGTGGTGCAGGACTCCTACCATGATAAATAAGGACTCGGGGATGCGCCACCATCCCTCACCGAGCTCCCTTGCAGGCAAGTGTGCAGGGGCCCACACTGCCAACTCAGCGTCTTGGTAGCTGTTCATTTCCCATCCACTGTCCTTTGTCTTTTATCTCCTAGGCATGAAGTAAGATTTGATGGTATCAGTGGGCTGGGAAAGGTTGGCTGATTAATGCCTGTGAACCTCACAGTGACTGTCAAACCAACTTATTAAAGAATGGGGGAGTAAGTAAACTCTGTGTATCAGGAGGGAAAAACTGCAGCAGAAAAGATGATCAGTTCTTCCCTGCAGAGGATTAAAGGAGTTAATTATGCCCAGCCATCCAGCAGTGAGCATTTCTATGACACGTGTGTCTAAACATTGAACGTATAAAAAGACGTTCTCTCATCCTCTTTCTGGACAGTGAATATATCCATCCTGGTGTGAAACCAGCTCTCCTCTGCCCACTAGAATCAGACAGCAGCCCCGTGCTTACCTCGGTACTTAGATTTAGCTGCAGGCATTGGCTTTGGTGGCAAAAAGATCACGTTATGGATTGACCAGAGATACTAACTTAGAGGCTTGAGGGGAGTGTTTCTTTTTTCTTTTTCTTTCTTTCTTTCTTTCTTTCTTTTTGTTTTGTTGTCTTCTTCTCTTTTCTTTCATTCATTCTTTATTTTGAATATTTTATCCAATTCTACCTGGCTCCTCATTAGCGTATCAACAAAAAGATCACAAATTTCAGTCAAGTTCTTGGCAAGGAAAATACATGCTTGGATTGTCAGAGATCGTTTGTTTTCTTTTTTTTTTTTCTTTTTTTTTTTATTAAAGATTTTATTTATTTATTTGAGAGAGAGAGAGAACACATGAGAGGGGATAGGGTCAGAGGACAAAGCAGACTCCCTGCCGAGCAGGGAGCCCGATGCGGGACTCGATCCTGGGACTCCAGGATCATGACCTGAGCCGAAGGCAGTCGCTTAACCAACTGAGCCACCCAGGCGCCCAATCGTTTGTTTTCTTGATAGCCAAGAATGAACTCAGTAACATGAGCTGATGGGTGGCTACAACTCACCTTGAAGGCTCAAACAAGGTCCACACTTCTGCAACCTGGTGCAACAGTGATACCATCTGAAGCATGATATAGAAAACGTGTTAGCATTTCTGCATCTCTCCTTGGTACCAAGTCAAAGGGAGTGGGATGGAGTGCAGCATCAGAGTAAATACAAAGAATATCTTGGCTACATTCCCCCCTCATTGTGGTGATACGTAAGGCAGACAGAAGGACATTTCCGTTAAGTAGAAGTTTTGAAACTTTGCTATCTAGCAAAGCCCAAGGATACATTCTAGCTAAGGCTCAATGTCAAATAGTTCTTTGCCAAGGTGGACACTGAAGAGTACTGACCTTCATTCAGGTAGTGTGTGTTAGAGATTCAGGGACAAGAGTAGCTGGATGGGGACAATTCAGCTGAAGTTGTTTATAGATCTTTGCTTTACAGAAAATCACAACTGGTATCTAGATCACTGTGGAAACTAACGCTTTCAATTAATTTCTCTTTCTGATAGATCCAACAAACCAAACTACCAAGTAGAACCCCCCTGTGTCCTTCCTCCAGCAGAGTCTAAATCAGCACCCCAGCAATCAGTGGCTGCCCTCCCCCACACGTAACCTACATCTGCACTGCTTGTGGTTTGGGGTTGAAGGCCTAGAACTACTTTATCATTCCATGAGTCCCTCTTCATTTTCCCTCCTGCCAATCACCCTTCTTCTTGGTACAGAGACTCAAGTCAGTCGTACCTGAGTGAGACACTTCATGAAAATAGCCCCACCTTTGCTTCTGGGTGGGTCTCGAGTCCCCTGTAATCACTCCAAGGGACTGTCCTCGCTACATGGATAGATAACATGTCACCAGCACTCCTGGCTTTTCTCTACCACCTCAACTTGACATCTTCTGTGAATCATGCCTTTGATCTTTGATCATACATCACCCCTTACATCTTTTTCAGAATGGCTTCCCGCATCATTACTGCCCCCTTTGGTCAAGAGGGATATCCTATCTCAGGTGCCCTGAAAGCATAGATAGAGAGCTTGAAGGCATACATATGTATTCATCTCAAGTTGGTCAGATGTTTTAGTTTAGTTTAGGTTGAATTATATCTAGGTTGTCTTTCCTTCTATATGCAAGGACCTTTGCACTGAGAATGGTATCACTTTGATGCAAAGAATTTCATGCATTTGTTTTTTTTTTTTACTTTATTGAGGTATAATTGACAAATAAAAGTATGTTTAAAGTTTAATCATGTTGATTTGATACACAAACACATTGTGAAAGGATTTTGCATCTTCTCTGCATCCAGGCTGAACAACTGCAGAGACCCCTAGTTAAAGTGGGAAGTAAAATATTCCAGATGGGACCACTTCCGGCCATTCGGGCGGGACATCTACTATTAGCAGGAAAGGCTCTGTGGATTGTTCTGAAGGCTTGAAGCTGATGAAATGTGGGTCTTTTGTGGCCTAATCATCAGAGAAGAGCTGGCATCCCAGTAAATTTCCACAGGCAGGTCTTACCTAGCAAGTGCAAGTGCAGCAGAATACGTGTGGGTCTTATTGCCCGAGGTTGCACCTCTGGACCAGCTAGCTATAGTCTGACTCATCCAGGGAGGTCAGGCATCACAGGTCTGGGCCCTCTGGCACAGTGTTTGTAAAACGGGTAGATAAATCCCAAAGCTTTACATCTCAAATGTAGCATGGGCACCTATGTTCAGATTGCTGTAGTATAATCCATTTGTTATCAGCCAATTTTATACATAAGACCTACAGACTTCAACTAATTAGAGGATAGTCTGGTGGCCAAAGAAAGAAAGTTGTTGTACAAAGAAGTATTTATCGGCTTGGGGCCTCAGGCTCCAAGGTGTACCGAGTCTCCTGCTACGATCAGATGGATGCGTTGGCTCTCATTGGATCAATGATCCAATCTGACCATCATTCATATCCTGCTCCATCCCCCCGCCACCACTCCACCTTATGGCAACTTCCCAGCAAAGTGGAGGGCTGCACTAATGAGAGCTGGGCTGTGGTCAAGACAGCAAGAGCCAAGGGCAAAGCAAGTGCCTCTGACTGCTTTCTACCTTAACAGTGGCTTGTTTTTAATTTCTTTTAGAGGTGAAAACTACAACTTTGACCCCTTGGAAAGGTTGGTATATTTATTCCCAGGCATCTCTTCCTGGGTGGGGATGGGTATCCCAAACTCTTCACTTTCTTCCCAGATGCCTTCTCTTCTGAGCTAACCCCAGGAAGCAGCCCAGTGGGATCCTTCCCTGACCTTGGGCCATCTCTGTGCCAGTCTTGATTAACCTGTCTCCAAGGACCTGCCACTCCCCCTGGGTAGCTTCCACCCACAGACGTCTAACTGTTGTTTGCTAGAGGCACTAATGCGCCACGTGCCAGGGCCCAGAGTAGCTGCACGTCTTGGCTGCTCCACACCAGGCCGGCCTCTCTTCACACGCAGATGCTCTAATGCGATGGTCTTCTTAGACCTTGGCCTTGCATGCTGTCTTTGCTTACCCTGTTCTCTCTTTCTCTCTTCCTCTCTCTCTAACTTGGAGTTGAAGGGAGGTGATGGGAGGGAGGGGAACATGGAAGGAAGGGGGAGGTTCTTGGGTGAGTCACTTGGCTCCGAATAAAACATGTCTTATTTGAGGCTTTCATTCCCACTAGATGTTTCTGATGGATAAATTGACACTCATCACAGTTCTCTGGGACCCTAACTGTCCTGGTAATTAGTCTCTTTAGGCCTCCACAGCTCTCTAATGAGGTAAAGGGAATAAAGGCATCTGAGGCAGAGTGGAGGCGTGGCTGCTTGATGAACGGCCCTCATCTGTGTGGCCCATGTCACCAGGATGGGCGGATGCTCTGGCCAGAGCAGGCTCTGAGAGGGCCCTGCCCCAGGATGCTGGGATCCACACCTGCCTGGACAAAGGCCCTCATTTCATGAAATTCTTTCATATGCTGGCGACTGGGGGTGGCCTGTGTAGGGCCCACCTGTCCCAGTGCCCAAGTGGCACCAGGCCCCGTGGCCTCACTTCCTCTCCTCTCCTCGTTCTTGGAAGATGTGTGGGTTACACACAGTGGCAGCCCCGAGTTAGTGGAAAGAAAATTGTATTTGGAGACAGAAGTCGGGTGAGCTTGGGGAAGTCAATTAAGCCTTCTGAGGCTACGTCTCCACATATGAGAGCTGAAGAGAATAATCCTCATCTTGTACCTGAGTGTCTTTGAGGGGGCTGGGACACCCTTCCAACTGCAAGAACTCTTCCCGAAATCCTAATCGATATGGTTTTACTTCTATGTATACTTTCCCTCAACTGTAAGAACTTTCTGTGACTCTTACTGGAAATAGAAAAAGAGGTGAATGGTGTTTGGAAGAGAAAACTGAGATAAAGAAGAAGGTAGGGAAAGAGTGTTTTGTTTTGTTTTGGTTCAGTTGGTCTTTTGCTTTTTTCTCTCAGTAGAATCTTAAGAGAAAGGAAAACACAGAGGCAAAGTAAACGTGAACACATCAGTATGCATCAAAACATTCTGGTTCCTTCATTCTTTCAATAAACATTTGTTAAATACCTGCCATGGGCCCAGTTAGACACAGACCCTGCCCTTAAGGAGCTTATAACACAGAAGAGGAAATACATGTTAGATAAATAGAGAGAAATATAACACAGATGGTATGTATTTTAAAAGCTGGATGCAAACGGTGCTATGGAAGCAAAATAGCAGCCAAGTCAAGGAAGGCTGCCTGGAGGAGGTAACTGGGGACCAGAACGGAATCTGGAAGGAGTGATTTGGGTGAAGAACACTTCAGGCAGGGGGCAGAGGGTATGAGGATGGGAAGGAAAGGGAATATGGCTCACACGCACACACAGTTGTGTGAGCACACAAGCCCGTGTGCTTGAGAGGCAGGGAGAAACCGAAGAACTTGTGGCAGGAACAGTGGCTGAGGAGGCAGATGGCAAGCAGATGATGAAATGTAGGGAATGTTCTACCAAGGAGTTGGGAAGTTTTGTAAAGGCTGTAGGAATCACGTAGGTTAGTATCATGATGAACGTGGACTCATAGCAACACGGCTCTGGAATTAGCATAAAGAATAGCTTCAAGGGGTCAAGGCCACAGGGAGCAAGGCCCAATCTGTGAACTTTTATGGCAATGGAAAGGAGAGCTGATGCAGAGGACAGCTGGAGTAGTACCCTTGTCTCGATGTTTCTCTGGGGTCAACCCCTGTTTCCTCCTCCTTGTGATCAGTTTTGTCCAGGTCAGGTTTCCTGGACGTGCCCAAGAGAAGGATCAGTTAGGGTGAGGGGAGAAAATGTGGGGGAGGGGGGCGGGGGCAGGCTGGACATGGTCCCACGCAGTGAGTGACAGCCCCCTGTGGGCCTAGGACAGGAGAGCAGCAGAGAGGCTCTGTGAGCTTGGCCAGGGTAACAATGCAGGCAAGAGGAGGCTCCAGCACACTTGGTGGCCTTTGCCTTTCTTCTGTGGGAAGAGTTTTCTGACACAACAGGTCAGGACCCCTCTCTGCAGGCTCTCTGTGGTACTTCCCAGCAGGCAACAGAGCCACAAAGGAACTCTGAGGGGCTTAGCAATGAAGCCAAAGACAGGGTGCCCAGAGCGCGCACCTGCAGAGGCTTCCAGCGATTGTGAGGTACCTTGGGGGTTGTTTGCCCACCCACAGCCGCCTCCCATGCAGCACGGCAGAGGCCCTGGCTGCAAACACGGTTCTACTTTTCTTACATGGTCATGAAGCTGGGTCCCTGCTGGGCTGTCTGCCTGGCTTGTGGCATTCTCTATTTTCCTCCCTGGCAACTCCCATGAGCTGGGCGGCCCCAAGAGGAGGGAATGCAGGTGGAAAGCCCAGAGCCATGAAATGCAGAGAACTGGCATTTATTCTCTTCTCCTTTTACCACAGGGCATCCTCCGAGCCATGGCCAGGGCTGGAAGTGAGGGTGGGAATGTGCTGGAGGGAGTGGGGGAGTGGGCTGCAAAGCTGTGTGTGCAAATGTTCAGGAGAGCAAAAGACGGGCAAGAGAAAGAGCTAGGCACCAACAGATGCGTGTCTGGCCAGGAGCACTCTGTGCCAGGCAGGCAGAACACCCTTGGAATCCTCGTGCCTTGCGCGTGGGAAGATGGAGTGCAGCCACCAGGCCTGTCCCACTTAAACATGGAACCCGGCTCCTCAAAGACCTGCTGGCCCACTGACCTCAGAAACAAACTTTGTGGCTTAGAGTCAGCCTCAGTCGTGGGCAAAGGTCTTGATGTGAAGGATCTTGGAGTGGCCCAGAGCAGCAGGGCTTCCTCCAGGGAGAGAACGAACCACCTCAGCCTAGAAGGCATGGTGAGTGGCTTCTCTCCTGGGGTTCCAAAGAATGCTCTAAAGATAACACAGAGATCGAATATGAAAAAAGGAGTCCTGATGGTGGTTTACATAGAAACATACTAGTTAAATATTACAAGACAGAGACAATTAGTGATCAATGGTAAATGATAAGCATCTCTGAAGTTAAAATGTAAGGCATTGGAGCATAAAAGGAGTGCTCCTTTGTCCCCTATATCCCACTGAGGACTGGGAGAAGGAGGGCATTCCATGACACATACCTTTTGTTTTGTGTTGCCCAGGTTTACTTCCCAGCTGGGTGGAGAGCAGAATACATGTGTTTTGGGCTTCTTAACACGAGAACTTACACTCCCTGGCCTTGGGAATACTGTGAACCAGACAGCACAGACACATGAGATTGGAAGACCCAGTCCATTTCAAACTCATGACCATCTCTTTAGCCACTGCCCTAGAATCAGAGATTTGTCCCAAAGGTCTAGGAATTAAAGTTAGATGGGCAGTGTTTCCAGGCCAGGGGTTCTAGGACATGATGGAATCATCCTGTATGGAATCGAGAAAGCCTGGTTTGATGCTCATCTGCCTTAGCCAGAAATGTCTCTGATTCTTAGCATCCAAGTCAGACAAGCACGTTCTGACTTTGTTCTTGACCCCAGTGTGGACATGGCCTTAGAGGGGATACCAGCTTTAAATACCTCTGTTAAATTCAGGGCAACAGAGCCTTCCAGAGCAAGTCCAATCTGACAAGGTGGCCCACTGCATTAGGTACCCAACACATCTGAGCCTCCAAACTTGTGTGTACTGTCCATGAATCATGCTCCATTTGTTACAGGCATTCTTGGCCAGAACGCTTATGTTTCAAAGAATAGAGAAACTGCTGGGAAATTCCATGCACCTCATGGTTTCCTTGCCTCCTGCCTTTGGTCCTGTCTCCCAAGAGTATCTGTCTGCAGTGAGGTGCGCCTCTCACCCGCAGATGTACACGGCGGCAGGCTGTGCATCCTAGTGTCCACATAAGCCTTCCCTCACTTGCAGGTACACAGCAAAAGGCTACCCATTTCCTTACTTCATGCCACCTCGACGTCCAGCGGGCTGGTTCTGGCCTTTCGGGGACGGGATACTTGAGCTAGCGCTGCTGTGACCTCGTCCAGATGGGGAAGAGGCCAAGTGCTGCAGGTGGAAGCCCAGTGCCTGGCCCGAGATAGAGTGATTGACAGAACGGACGCTGAGTCCGACGCAACAGCAGAGTGGAGACAGATTGTTGTGTCCAGCAGGTCCTTCCCTGCACGACAGAGCGAGCTGCTAGAGGGTTACGTGCATGTTCGAGGCAGGCTCAGAAGTGGTCAGATGATGATGCAGACACTACAAGGGTCTCACTTCCTCGAAGCTCTTTATAGAATATGGATTAATTCTGCCACCTTCTTCTTGCACTTGACCTGAGCCATGGCCTTAACACGTTACCACACAGCAAAGGAGTCGTGACCACCAGCACACTTGAACCTGAGCCTCGTGTTCTCTCGTGCAAAGGAAAGCTCCCCCTTATATAGTGTGCATCCAAGGGATCCAAGCTGTGCAAGGTTATTTCTAGTGCCCCACACACACACGTATGGAGCAGGAACATGAAATGTCCCAGTTAGAGGGTGATCGGGTGACAGATGGTCCCTCTTAGACCAGGCGGCCCATGACGAGTGTGCTCTCTCCACAGGCCCCGGCGCAGTCAGCGAAGTGAACAACGGGACGTCGAGGAGGGCAGGCTGCATCTGGCTGCTACCTCTTCTGGTCTTGCACCTACTCCTCAAGTTTTGATGTGAGTGCCACTTGCCTCACTGGGGAGAAGCTGCCGCCACGGCAACCACCCGCCCCACAGCAACGGCATCTCCCACAGCAACAAGAGCATCCCCGTTTCTTATGAGCTAGAATCAAATGAAATTCCGAGACACAGAGCCTAATGGGACACAAATTCGAGGGAGGGGAACAAAGAATACTTTGGGAAAACACGTTTAAAAGGGAAATTGAAAATCGCCTTGCAGGCCTTGCGGATCCGTAGGCACAGCTGAGTTTTCTTTCTTTGCCCAAATGGGAAGAACGCACGCCCGGCTTTGGACCCACCCGCAGCTGCATTGTGACCTGTTTGTGACCAGGGTGGGCCGGGCGCAGCCACTCTGCCCACTACCGTGCCCCCAGCGAGGAAAATTCTGGAGCCGGCCACCCCAAATTCAGCAGAGACGAACACAGAGCGAGTCGTGCAGGCCCAGTTGGGCCCCCATGGCCCCTTTCGGAGACTGTGCCACCCTTGGGTGTGCTACAAGATGCAAAATTAAAGAAAAAGAAAGAAAGAAAGAAAACGGAAACTAAACAAGACAGCCTGACAGCTACAACAGTCCCACAATCAACAGTCACACAAGATATTGTTAAACTTTTTCTTTTTCTGGTTTTTGTTTCACTACATGGACATCATGGATAATAAGGGATTCTGGTTCATTATTAATTTTATTAATTATATTTTCTGATATGAGTCTAGAATTTAGTGCAAAAACAAGACAGGACTAAAAAATACACAAATGAAAGGGGTGAGGAGAAGTATGTTTAACATTAAAAATAGTGTACTTCTTAACTAGGTTTACAACTGGTGGACCGCACACCGGGCATTAACCACCTGGTGAGGTTATGTCAAATCCACCAAAAAAACACATACAATTTAACCAACATCTCCACCAGCGCTACAGATTTCTCCTTATCCTGGCATTTAATGCAGACAATACTATGCTTCTACCTGCTGTTTAGAAATGGAAGGGTGATCTGCACTGTATCTTGAGTTTGTTGGCTATGCTTCTTTTGATGACATATATTATACAGTATATATATACATATATTTTTTTTGTTAGAGTTCTAGCCGTTTTATTTCTCAGCAGGGTCCTTTCTCAGACATTACTGCATGCTGTATATGGCGTTAGCTGTGTGTTGATCTTCTAAAAGATGATAGAGTTTACTGGTAATTGTGTAATCAGCTCCTGCCTTTTTATTTTCTTGGGTTATTTACACGTCAGAGACATTTATAAAAAGTGAAAAGAGAAACAGAACAAAACACTAACACCAGGCGCAGCATGTTTTCCAGGTGTGGCTCTCGGAGGCGAAGGCCCTGACAGGAGGCCTGGCTTCTCCATCATGCCTCGGGGCGTGAGCAAACAGCAAGCAACTGAACCAACTAAACAGTTAGTAACCACTTGCTTTAGACCATTATGGGAATCTCTGATGCCTTCGTGACTACTGGAGAATTGAATCCTCTCGGTTCATTTTATTTAATTTCCCACCTTTGTGTGTGTGTGTATGAAAGAGAAGAAAATGCGGTTTTTAGATAACCTTTTTTTCCTCCTCCAAAGTCTGGGAACGGGAGAGGCCTCGGGGAGGGGTCCTGGATGTGATGAGGGAAAGTGGGATTGGGGGCTAGGGGAGGGAGGGGTTGTCTCTGACTTGACATTAAAAAGTGTTCCATGTCCCTCTTCACCTGGTGTGGTACCTCATTCTCAAGCGGGGGTGGGGGTGAGGGGCAAGAGAGCCTGCCTGGCTCAGGTGTGAAGAATATGGAGGCGAATGCGCATCTGACTCAAGCTACTGCCCTTTAGCTCCCTCGTTGGGGTGAAGTGGGTTCTTCTGTGGATGTGCTCTGATGACAGATGGGCCCAGGAAACCACCTTCATCCTCCTAACAGAAGCAAAGGAGGGGTGGCTCTCATGAGGACTGCATCTCCAATGCCTTCAAGAAGTGGCTGAGGTTTGCAGCATCCCGCTTGTGTCCAAACACCCCACTTCGCAACCTGGGCAAAATGTCAAGCCTGGTTAGGGAAAGGCTTTTATGTGTGATTATTTCTGGGAGGCAGCCTAGTGCAGCTATCATGAAAAGGAAAGATAGGAAAAAAAAAAAAAAAAGCTCAAAACACTTTGGGTTAGTATTAAATAATTCCAAATTCTACCAACCAGTGTTTTAGGGACTCTCTTCCCACCATGCCTACCCCCCAAACCTTTCCTTTAGTCACAAGTAAGAGAAAAAATAGATTTTAATACCAAATAGCATTTAAATAATTCTAATTTGTTCTGATTGATTCTGGGAATTAAGTTAGTAGCTGCAGATTCACTGAGAGGCAGAAATGCGGTCATAGCCGAAACTCTCAGGAATTACCGTCCCTGTGTCCTCGGGGCTCAGTTCCAGCCAAGAGGAATGGGCAATGTTTAGGAAGGAGCAGTTTCGGTTCTGGCTGTTCCTAGCAAAACTGAGAAAAGATTGTTGACTTCAGGTTTCTCTGTGCCCTTTTGACATTCCACCCTCACCACCAGGTGCCACCTACCCTTTCTTCCCAGCAGCATGATCTGGAGCAGTCTGGCCAAACCTCACAGAAATTTGGCTGCTTTGGAATTACCCCTCACTTATATCCCAGAACTGCTAAGGCATGGGATTTAGGTGTCCTTAGACTGAAAGTGGATGGGTGAGATTTACCAGTTCTCCCTTGCCTAAAACTAGTCTAGGCACTGGTGGGAGGATTTGTGAGCAGGTCATAGTGTTCATGGGATTAAAGTGGACACGGGTAACTCCTGTATGCTAAACTTGAGCCCAGACACCTCTGAGTAAAATGTACCAAAACATCTGCAAAGAGACACTTCCTAGAGTTTTTGGAACGTGGGAACATGGGGACACATGGCCTCCATTTGAATCAGAGCTTTCTCTTTCATACTTACTGAGCATGCTTTAGATTACTCCTTCACCATCCTCCCAGGAGGGACTGGTCAGTCACAGCGAAGCTTATAAAGTGGCATTGATGAGGAAGGCTTAAATTTACCTATTTGTGAGTTCGATAGCCCTTGTTGTCTTGTGGTTCTTTAGAACGTTGGTTATTCAAGAGCACGGGCCTTGTAGAAGCAGCTTTGGTGTGGCTGATGGGTTCAGCAGATAGGAGAACCTCCTATCCTGCAGCAAGAGGGAGTTCCTCTCATTTTCGGCTCTGTGTGCCACATGAGTCCCAATCTGCCAAATTTCAGTCTTTAAAGGGAGCATCCATGTGCTCACAAGAAAGGGCCTTTAACCAGATGTACAGTTCAGTCCAGGAAGACATGGCTTTGATTAGGAGCTTATAGGGACAATTCTCCAGGCCTGTCTCTTTTCAGGAAAAGGAGTTTGGCCAGAGAGTTCTTGTTCATTAAAGAAAAACATCCTGAATAGTGTCTGAAGTTATCTTTCTTGGTACAGATACAGATGGAAGACTGTTCCTAGGCTGGCCTGGATTTCAAGTGTACTGGACTCCTTGAGACTCAAGACTGGTATACTTTAGGATTCATCCAGCACCCCGCCCCCAACTTTAGGATGTCCTTTGGGGGAGCCATGATTTAAGTCTGGCAGGTTTTATCCCATAACAGTCTCTCCTGTGTTTAGGGGGTGGGGTGGTGGGGGATGTTCTAGCCCTCGCCACTCTAAGCAAACTCCTAAAGAACCCCAATCATCTTATTTCAACAGAATATCTGTTTCTTTCTAGCCACACAGATGGGCAATGGCTCACAAATTGTAGTTAAGTTTTTCCCCATAATTCTTCTACCTAGTGGGTTCAGATGTCTCACCTGAAGCATTATGAGTACTTGTCCAAGGACAGCCTTCTGATGAGTGGAACCTCCAAATCTGGAACTATAATCACAGTTGATGGTCCACAAATATTTGCTTTTGTTGCTGTGGATGGTGATAATGATGGTGATGATGAATGACAGTTACTGTTCTTCAAGCTGAAGATAAGTTAACAAATGAATTAACACTAAAATTGGAGTGAGATTTAGCACTTTTCATTAGACTGACTTATCTTTATTGTATATCTCAGTTTAGAAGGGAGGGCAGTCACACCAATCAATCACAGAAACGTCCCTTTAATGTGTGCATTTGATTTTTTAAAAAATGTAAAATCTGGGATCAGCAAAACATCTACATGTTTTTATACTTACAATGGTACAAATTTGAGGTACTTCTCAGGACAGAACAAAAATCTATGTAAAGGAGAGACATAGCAGAGTAGATGGTCCCTGCTCGTGATAAGCCTACACAGCCTTGTTCTTCTATGGCCAAGTGTATATGCACATGCCAGCCATTTTCTCTTCATCAGATAAGCAACTTAAAAGAACTGAGATTAGTGTATCTGAGAGAGGCACTAAATAATACCTCTTTCCTGCATTAAGAAAAAACAAAACAAAACAAAAAAACAAAGGTAAACTAAATCCCAGACCTAATTTGGTTCACAACTTGCTCACTGGGATTTGATTGTATAGTTAGCGTCTCCTTTATCATCCTCAACTCCTCAATCAGGTCATTCTAAAGCATCAATCCTTACCTCTCTCTGCTTTTAATTCAGATGCTGTTTCCATGAGTGTCCAACTCTATCTTTCTCCAAGGCAATAAAGGTAAATGAATATCCCCATGATTTGTGAGTAACTGAGATCTCTGGGTCTCTGCATCTTCATTCTAATTTCCCTGTCCCTCACAACTTCATATGTCTCCCATCTTATCCACATTATGTGACTAGAACAACATAGCTTTCTGTAGCAGACTGTCCAATTCCTGAGCTCAATATATGATCACTTCTTATAATTTATGTCTGAAGCGTATTGGTGCATTATTTTTTTATGAAGGAGGCTTAGTTTGGCTTTCATTTTCTGAATGTTGATCTTACCGCCATCCAAGCTTCCATGTAACTTAGACATTGCTTCTGACATATTGTTAAGGTACATGAATTCATGTCTATACTTCAGGGATTGTTAACATTATTTGAAAATGAATTGTACCTCTGTCAGAATATCTATTTGATTAAAACTTCCTAGAAATATAAGTTGGCTATGGCCATAGCATTTACCTGGTTTCCAGTGATTCTGATTTTGGAATTTCTCAGTATCAGTACAGTATTTTGGATATAGAACTGAACTACTGATCAGTAAAACTAGGAACTAGTCCAGATTCTATTACTAGCTAGTTGGGTTCTCTTTATCTTTTATATAAGGTGTTATGATGGGGGATTACTAATCATTTTCAATCTTCAAAATTCAATCATGTAATTTCAGACTTAATAAGATTTCTGCAAGTAAAACTTTGGAAAATTGTGTTTTTGATAAACGACAATGGAAGGTGTGAATTGGGGTGAGTGATAGAGCCAATGCATTGTCCTTGTTCCCAGGATGGCTTACAAGAAGGGGACATGCATGATCAAAGCTGCCATTTCTACAGACATGTGAAGTGACTCCTTAAGGAGAATTTGAGGGATGGACACCACAACACCTGGAAAGGAGTGTTGTCTAATAAAAGACAGTAGCTTTTTCTAGAACAGGAAATGATGTTAGCCCCAAGCTGCTGTTCAGTTTTGCTCTCTATACGACACAAGTAAAACAAGAGAATAAACTGCCATACATCTTAAAGTCTAGAAACGTAAAAGATATTGGAGCTAAACAAAATACTCAGAGTTCTCACTAGGAATGTGTGTGTGTGTGCATGCGTGCATGTGCGTGCTTGTATGTGCATGCACGTGCACATGTGTGTGGGGAAGTATTTATTATAATTATTAAATTACATAATCCTTCAAAATAGATGGCACCTGTTATTCCCAAGATCCATTTTTAAAATAATAGGAGAGAGTAATGAACAGAGAGGTCTCCAGATAGTATTTTTAATAATTATATCACATTCCCTGATAAGTGTTCTGCTCAAGAGTCCAGAAATGTTTGGGCAGGTCTCATTTGACATATTTGTGTATTGTTGGTTCAATTCCAAGTTTACTGAGTGCCCCTCACTTTTCATTCTGCCCCTAGACTCTATGCTTCATTTGTAACTCCTCTGTGACGAGCATGAAGATATAAGAGGCAGTGGGCCAAGATTAGACTGAGTTTGGTGTTGGAAACTGTATGATCCCTGATCCCTTTTTCCAAATGTTTGTTCCTGGCCACTCTCTTAAGCTTCAGTTTCCTCTGAAGGTTCATTTGCAAAGTTGATGGAAGGATCAGGTGGAGCCATCAAGCCATATCTCCTACACTCTGTGAACTGCAAAGGGAAGAAGAGCACAAGCCATAGAGCACACACGTGGGTGAGGGGGTCCTTGTCTTCCTTTGGAAGGAGGGGTTAGAAAGAGAAGGACAAAGAAAATAAATGCTTTATCATGTCACCAATTCAAGCCAGTGCCATGTCATTCTTTTCATTCCCATCCACAATTATTCTCATTGTACTTGGCCACTTGGAAAGGAAGACAGATAGGAACTAAGATGTACAGTAATAGCTGCTGTCTGGTAAACACAAAATTCTGTTCTCTAAGTGTCCATCTTAGAGTTTAATAAGCAAGAAAAATGAAAATAAAATGATAAAATAGAGAAGAAATTCAAAATACACAACTTATTCCTAAGTCTGTATGTGGGAAGGGGTGTATATTCACACACAGCGGATGTGCCCTGTGGTGCCAAAAGTAAGTTCTTAGAGGGTAGAGGTGAGGCCCTGCCTCCTTCCTCACCGGAGTCACTGTGAACACCATTCCTAGACAAACTTTAGGCAAAATACAATCAAATTTCACACTTTAAATGTAGCACATGCTATTGCATACCAACTTCCCCTCATTTTTTGAGGGCCGAGTATAGCTAGAGTAGAGAGAATATGAAACAGGCAGCCAAAGGATGTGTTCTAGCTCAACATAGGCTAGGTTTTGTGGTGGGATCTGTAACAGGTCATCGAACCTTCCAGGGCCTCAATTTCTTAATTGCTAAAATGGATGTTGGACAAGCTGCTCTCAAAAGGCCTCCTAAGGTCTTCAACACTATGGACTTTCCTTCTCCATTCTTCCATAGTTCACAAAACGAGAGAAGTCCACATTTGAATTGGCCTTGTGGAGAGAGGTAAGAGGTATTGCTATTCACACCTGGCTAGGAAGGATCCCTTTTTCTGGCATAGAAATAAGGATTAAGAAGCCTATCTTTCTCAAAGCTTTGGATGTTAGGCTATTCTTTGAAAATCTGAAGAAAAAAATACAGTCACATTCTTAAGACAAGAAATCCAAACAAGTACACATGCTCCAAAAATGCTTATAAAATGCTCTAGATGGTTATAGATGGTTTGTGGACTATTCTAACCCATATTAAAGGACCCTACTGTGATGTTGCATTCTGGATTTCCCTTATAGGATGCTTACCTTTCTCAAATATATTTGATATGGATTGTGTCCTACACGCTTTGATTTTTAATCAAATGAACAGAAAGCAGCCGCTTCTGGAATCACCCAGGGAGTCCCATATGGACTAGAGCTCATCATTTAGGAATACAACCCATAATGATGTAATTGCTCAAGCTCTTTGCCTACAAACCCTTTGTTGACTGACTTCTCAGAGTATGTTTCTTACTCTGACAATGACACCAGTTTAGATAACACCAAACTTGTTGTACTAGCTAGCAATTTGTACCAGCTAGTAATCCTGACTCTTCCTGTCCGCCAAATAGCTCACAGTCCACAGGAAGCCAAGAAAATTAAATCACCACTGTTTTCTCCCCATTTCTGTTAGGCCTAAGGTGGGCAGGACATTTTCCTTAATAAAAACAAATTCATCAGACACTCCATGATCCAGATTAATGGATAATTTATCCTTCTCACTAGCATTCTCTTCCTCATGTTCTGGGTACAGGATGCCTCCCTCCAAGAATGAAAGACTTTCTTCATCTAGGGAGCATTTGATTGAGCCAACAGTAGCACAGCCCGTGTGTAAAAGGGTCAGGCAAACCATTTGCCCAGCCCTAGTTCTGCACAAGGAAATCAATATTCCACGGTGTAATTCACCAGTCAGAAGGAATCGCCCTCGATCACAGCAGCCCAAGGGCAGCAAATTCATTACAACGTTTTTGTTCCCATTCTCTCACGTACCTCAATACTGCTGCTTTACAAATGCGCCAGACACCCTGGCCTCTTGATAATTTTTGCATTAATACCTGTCTTTTCCCCCAGCCACATGTAGAATCATTCCTCTAAACACTGGCACAGTAGGAGCATCTATATTAATGTCTCATCATTCCTTGTCTTCAAAAATATAAAAGAATAATCAGTCAGGTAGAGTCCATGGCATAAGATATCTGAGCTCTGGAACACTGGGCATCAAACTAGAATTTGTGAGTAGAAGCATAGGCCATTTTCATTAACAAACATAGCAGTGTTAAGACACATCCCTGAACTATCAATGAGAAAGTCTCTCTGATTAAATAGCCCACTAGCCTAGCTCACCTATGTCTTCTTTAGTAACATTTTTTTCTATACATTTCCCTTTATCTTCTTTTCTCTTCCTCATTCCCTTCCTCTGGTACAGCCTACCTCTTCGTACTAATAACCTAAGAAACTGGAGATCTAAGAATTTGAAAAAAAAAAAAAATCAGTTCCATAGGGTTGTTCCAGTACCCCTGTTTACACGAGGCATTCTGAGAGTAATTGTGACTTTGATGGAAGAGATGTGATCTTGTTGGGCTATACCTAGGAATACACATTATCTTGAGTTAGATATGTAGTACACTGAACTACACATCAGCCCAGATCATTGCCAGGGGCTTAGTAGACCTCTAAGACAGTTCTACACTACAAACTGCATCAATAGATCCTAGCCACTTGGTTAACTTAAGGCGGAAAAGCTAGTTTGACTCAGGCATATTTATCCAGCTTTAGCCATCTAGTGACTAATCCAGATGAGCCACATGAAAAGAACAATTACCAAAGAATTCCCAGGTTCCATTACTTCAAAAGTTCCTTGAGGAGTGACATTAACAATATGGCTAATAAGATGCTCTTGTCATATCCCCCCTTTCTACAACAATTTGGTATCCATCCACAGGCAGAAGTGTCTTTGTGGGAGCTGTGGGATCCAGAACCATATGCCTAGGAACCAGAAGGAGTCTTGCCCACCTGTGCATCAAATAACAGACATACCAACCTTGGTTCTGGCTGTGGACCCTGAAGTGACCCATGAACCAGCTCCAGCCCCTCTCAGTCACAGTCAGGAACTCCTAGAGAACATGATCTTAGATCAAGCGTGAACTTGAGAGCCTTTATGCAAGTCCAGGTTTCTGACAGAGAAGTTCCATCACAGAATTAGAGCTAAAAGTACAAGTTTGGATGCCTTAGAGAGGATAAGAGGAACAGTTTGACTTTACTTACATAACCCTTTTCTCCAAGGCAACACAGCTCAGTGCCAAGCGAGACCTTCTTAGTCCATGATTTCTCCCATGGGGTAAAGTTAAAGTGTGTGAGTAAGCACTCATCTTCCCCAGATGGGTTCCATTTCCCTCTCACTCCATTCAGAGTATTGTCATGAGCTGCATGATTGGGGTACTGGAAAGGCTGGAAGAGGCTGGAAGAGTGACAGGTAGGACTCTAGGAAGGCATTACAAAAAAAAAAAAAAAGTGCAGATCCTACTAACTGATCAGACTCCATCAGGAGGCCTTCCCATGAGCTGTTTGTGATACCTCATCCATGGATTCCCCCGGTTGGCCCACACCTACCCCCAGCATTTCACATGCCTCACCCACACACCCTCACATCCTATGGCCAGTCTTCTGGGCATACCACTAATATTGGCAAGATAAGCTTTGGTAGATGGCTAGTGAGCATGTGCAGAAAAATAGCCCAAATCTACAAGCCGAGGAGAAACCACAAACTTGAGCTTTAGTGCTGCCCTTGGGAAAGCAAAAGGGCGGTGTCAGCACTTGGCCTGGTGCATTGCAAAACAGAGAAAAGGCACACAAGCTTAAGAATTCTGCCACAGGAGAGAGCAAAAAGCGTGGAAAGGGCATACCAGTAGAAGGTCTGACAAAGCCTCAGAATCCCTAGCAGAATGGACAGAAGGTATTTCTTTCCCAAAGTCAGTTAGTAAAGACTAGAAGAGGAGATTGCTGCTGATAATGTGAAGATAGTAGAACTTTAAGGAACATGAAAAATCAAGGAAACATGATACCACCAAAGGATCACAGTAACGTTCAAGTAACCTACCCCAAAGACATGGAGACCTGCAATTTACTCAATAAAGAATTCAAAACAGCTATTTTAAGGAATCTCAATGAGCTATAGGAAAACACAGAAACACAAGTCAATAAAATCAGGAAAACAATACACAAACAAAATGAGAAGTTTAACAAAGAGCAAGAAATCTTTTAAAAAGAGAGAGAAACTCTAGAACTGACAAATATAATGAATAAAATGAAAAATGCAATAGAGACCATCAACATCAAAACGAATCAAGCAGAAGGAAGAATCTGTGAATTACCAGACAAGAATTTTGAAATTATTCAGTCAGAGAACAAAGAGAAAAGAATGAAAGAGAATGAAGAAACCTGTGTGATCTATGCAATACCATTAAAAGAAGATATCTGCAAATTATTGGAGTCCCAGAAGGAGAAGAGATGGAGGAGGGAGCAGAAAACTTATTTGAAGAAATAATGAAGGACACCTTCCCAAATCTGGGGAGAAATTTGGATATCCAAGTTAATGAAGCTCATAGGTCACCAAACAAACTCAACTTAAAGATATGGTTTCGAAGACACATTAAAATAAAAATGTCAAAAAGCAAAGATAAAGAGAGAATCTTAAAAGCAACAAGAAAAAAGAAGTTATAACTTATAAGGGGGCCATCACAAGGCTGTAGGTGAATTTCCCAGCAAAAACTTTACAGGCAAGGAGAAAGAGGGATGATATATTTAAAGTGCTAAAAGAAACAAAACAAAACAAAACAAACAAACAAACAAACAAAAACCTGCCTACCAAGAATACTCTATCAGGCAAAGTTGTTCTTTAGAATTGAAGGACAGATAGACTTTCCAAGATAAACAAAAGGTGGGGGAATTCATCACCATAAGACTTACCTTGCAAGAAATGTTGAAAGGAGTTCATCAAGCTAAAATCAAAGAACAGTAGGTACATGAAAACATAAAAATTAAAAAAAAAAAAAAAACACTTGTAAAGTAAGTATGTAATCAAATTCAGAATGCACTAATACTATAATATGATATATAATAACCACTTAATGCTAGTATAAAGTTAAAGGACAAAAGTAGTAAAATAACTGTAGTAAAATAATATGTTAATGAATATACAATATAAAAAGAGGTAAATTATGAAATCAAAATATGAGTGGGGAATTAAAAAGAGTAGAGTTTTTGTATGTAATCAAAGTTAAGTTGTTAACAGAAAGTAGACTTATACCTGTAAAATGTTGTGGGTTTTTTTTGTAAGCCTTATGGTAATCACAAAGCAGGATAAAATCATACTGCTACAGAAAATCATCAATTCACAAAGGAAGGCAGAAAGAGAGGAGAAAGGAATAAGAGAACTATAAAACAGCCAAAAACAATTAATAAGATGGCATTAGTAAGTACTTACCTATTGATGATTAGTATTAATGTAAATGGATTAAATTCTTGAAATCAAAAGGCATAGCATGGGTAGATGGATAAAAAAACAGGACAGAACTATATGCTGCCTAGAGGTGACTCACTTCAGCTTTAATGATACATATAGGCTCAAAGTGAAGGGACAGAAAAAGATGTTCTATGCCAGTGAAAACCAAAAGAGAGCAGGAGTTTTTATATATGTATATCATATTAAGACAAAATAGACTTAAGCCAAAAACTGTAATAAGACAAAAAGACGATTATTATGTAATGATAAGGTGGTCAATTTATTAATAAGATATAACAATCTTATACATCCAACATCAAAACACCTAAAATATATTAAGCAAATACTAACAGATCTGAAGGGAGAGATAGACAACCCTCTAATAGTAGGGGACTTTAATACCCCACTTGCAACAATGTATAGATCATCCAGACAGAAAATCAATGAGGAAACTTTGGACTTGAACTACAGTTTAGACCAAATGGACCTAACAGGTATAGATAAAACATTCCATCCATCGATAGCAGAAAACACATTCCTCTCAAGTGCACACGGAATTCTCTAGGATAGGTCATACTATAGGTCACAGTATAAGTCTTACCAAATTTAGGAAGATTGACAACATACCAGGTAAATTTTCTGACCACAATGGTATGAAACTAAAAATAAATCACAGGAGGAAAGCTGGAAAACCCACAAATAAGTGGAAAGTAAACAATTTGCTCTGAACAACCAATGGGTCAAATATGAAATAAAAAAAATATCTTGAAACAAATGAAAATGGAAATACAACATACCAAGACTTATGAGATGCAGCACAAGCAGTTTTTTTTTTGTAGTTTTTAATTTTATTATGTTATGTTAGTCACCATACAATACATCATTAGTTTTTTTTTTTTTTTTTTTTTTTTTTTTTTTTTTTTTTTTTAAAGATTTTATTTATTTATTCATGAGAGACAGAGAGAGAGAGAGAGGCAGAGGGAGAAGCAGGCCCCCAAGGAGCAGGGAGCCCGATGTGGGACTCGATCCCAGGACCCCGGGATCATGACCTGAGCCGAAGGCAGACGCTTAACCATCTGAGCCACCCAGGCGCCCCAATACATCATTAGTTTTTGATGTAGTGATCCACGATCCATTGTTTTCGTATAACACCCAGTGCTCCATGAAGTACGTGCCCTCCTTAATACCCATCACTGGGCTAACCAATACCCCCTCCCCACTCCCCTCTAAAACCCTGTTTGTTTCTCAGGTCCCTAGTCTCTCATGGTTCATCTCTCCCTCCAATTGCCCCCGCCCATTTTTCCCTTCCTTCTCCTAATGTCCTCCATGTTATTCTTTATGTTCCACAAATAAGTGAAACCATATGATAATTGACTTTCTCTGCTTGACTTATTTCACTTAGCATAATCTCCTCCAGTCCCATCCATGTTGATGCAAAAGTTGGGTATTCATCCTTTCTGATGGCTGAGTAATATTCCATTGTATATATGGACCACATCTTCTTTATCCATTCATCTGTTGAAGGGCATCTCGGCTCTTTCCACAGTTTGGCTATTGCAGACATTGCTGCTATGAACATTGGGGTGCATATGGCCCTTCTTTTCACTACATCTGTGTCTTTGGGGTAAATACCCAGGAGTGCAATTGCTGGGTCATAAGGTAGCTCTATTTTTAAATTTTTGAGGAACCTCCATACTGTTTTCCAAAGTGGCTGTACCAACTTGCATTCCCACCAACAGTGTAAGAGGGTTCCCCTTTCTCACAACCTCTCCAACATTTGTTGTGTCTTTCCCTGTCCATTTTTGCCATTCTAACTGGTGTAGGGTGGTATCTCAGTGTGGTTTTGATTTGGATTTCCCTGATGGCTAATGATGATGAACATTTTTTCATGTGTCTGTTAGCCATTTGTATGTCTTCTTCAGAGAAGTGTCTGTTCATCTCTTCTGCCCACTTTTTGACTTGATTATTTGTTTTTTGGGTGTTGAGTTTGAGAAGTTCTTTATAGATTTTGGATACCAGCCCTTTATCTGTAGTGTCATTTGCAAATATCTTCTCCCATTCTGTGGGTTGCCGCTTTGTTTTGTTGACTGTTTCCTTTGCTGTGCAGAAGCTTTTTATCTTGATGAAGTCCCAAAAGTTCATTTTTGCTTTTGTTTCACTAGCTTTTGGAGATGTATCTTGAAAGAAGTTGCTGTGGCTGATGTCAAAGAGAACTGTCTATGTTCTCCTCTAGGATTTGGATGGATTCCTGTCTCACATTGAGGTCTTTCATCCACTTTGAGTTTATCTTTGTGAATGGTGTTAGAGAATGGTCGAGTTTCATTCTTCTGCATGTGGCTGTCCAATTTTCCCAGCACCGTTTATTGAAGAGACTGTCTTTTTTCCATTGCATGTTTTTTCCTGCTTTGTCAAAGATTATTTGACCATAGAGTTGAGGGTCCATATCTGGGTTCTCTATTCTGTTCCATTGGTCTGTATGTCTGTTTTTGTGCCAGTACCGTGCTGTCTTGGTGATCACTGCTTTGTAGTATAGCTTTAAATCCGGCAACGTGATGCCCCCAGCTTTGTTTTTCTTTTTCAACATCTCCTTGGTGATTTGGGGTCTTTTCTGATTCCATACAAATTTTAGAATTGTTTGTTCCAGCACTTTGAAAAATGTCATTGGAATTTTGATCGGGATGGCATTGAAGGTATAGATTGCTCTGGGTAGCATAGACACTTTAACAATGTTTATTCTTCCGATCCATGAGCATGGAATATTTTTCCATCATTTTGTGTCTTCTTCAATTTCTTTCATGAGTGTTTTGTAGTTCCTAGAGTATAGATCCTTTACCTCTTTGGTTAGGTTTATTCCGAGGTATCTTATGGTTTTTGGTACTATTGTAAATAGAATAGTTTCTTTAATTTCTCTTTCTACAGTTGCGTTGTTAGTGTATAAGAAAGCAACTGATTTCTGTGCATCGATTTTGTATCCTGCCACATTACTGAATTGCTGGATGAGTTCTAGTAATTTGGGGGTGGAGTCTTTTGGGTTTTCCACATAAAGTATCATGTCGTCTGTGAAAAGAGAGAGTTTGACTTCTTCTTTGCCAATTTGAATACCTTTTATTTCTTTTTGTTGTCTGATTGCTGTTGCTAGGACTTCTAGTACTATGTTGAACAACAGTGGTGAGAGTGGGCACCCTTGACGTGTTCCTGATCTTAAGGGAAAGGCTCTTAGCTTTTCCCCATTGAGGATGATATTTGCTGTGGGTTTTTCATAGATGGATTTTATGAGCTTGAGGAATGTTCCCTCTATCCCTATACTCTGGAGAGTTTTAATCAGGAAAGGATGCTGTATTTTGTCAAATGCTTTTTCTGCATCAATTGAGAGGACCATATGGTTCTTCTCCCTCCTCTTATTAATGTGTTCTATCACATTGATTGATTTGCGAATGTTGAACCACCCTTGCATCCCGGGGATAAATCCCACTTGGCATGGTGGATGATCCTTTTAATGTATTGTTGGATCCTATTAGCTAGGATTTTGTTGAGGATTTTGGAATCCATATTCATCAGGGATATCGGTCTGAAATTCTCCTTTTTGATGGGGTCTTTGCCTGGTTTGGGGATTAAGGTAATGCTGGCCTCATAGAATGAGTTTGGAAGTTTTCCTTCTGTTTCTATTTTTTGAAACAGCTTCAGTAGAATAGGTATTATTTCTTCTTTGAATGTTTGGTAGAATTCCCCAGGGAATCCATCAGGCCCTGAACTCTTGTTTTTTGGGAGGTTTTTGATCACTGCTTCAATCTCGTTACTGGTTATTGGCCTATTCAGGTTGTCAATTTCTTCCTGTTTCAGTCTTGGCAGCTTATAGGTTTCCAGGAAGGCCTCCATTTCATCCAGATTGCTCAGTTTATTGGCATATAGTTGTTCATAATAATTTCTAATAATTGTTTTTATTTCCCTTTCATTCATAATTTTATTAATGTGGGTCCTTTCTCTCTTCTTTTGGATAAGTCTGGCCAGTGGTTTATCAATCTTATTAATTCTTTCAAAGAACCAACTTCTAGTTTCATTGATCTGATCTACTGTGTTTCTGGTTTCTAATTCATTGATTTCTGCTCTAATTTTAATTATTTCTCTTCTAATGCATGGCTTAGGCATCGTTTGTTGCTTTTTCTGTAGTTCTTTAAGGTGTAGAGTTAGTTGGTGAATTCGGGATTTTTCTATTTTTTTGAGTGAGGCTTGGATGGCTATGTATTTCCCCCTTGGGACCGCCTTTGCAGTATCCCATAGGTTTTGGACTGATGTGTTTTCATTCTCATTGATTTCCATGAATTGTTTAAGTTCTTTTTGATTTCTTGGTTGACCCAAACATTCTTGAGCAGAGTGGTCTTTAGCTTCCAAGTGTTTGAATTTCTGCCAAATTTTTTCTTGTGATTGAGTTCCAGTTTTAGAGCATTGTGGTCTGAGAATATGCAGGGAATAATCTCAATCTTTTGGTATCAGTTGAGACCTGATTTGTGACCCAGTATGTGGTCTATTCTGGAGAAAATTCCATGTGCACTCGAGAAGAATGAGTATTCTGTTGTTTTAGGATGGAATGTTCTGTAAATATCTATGAGGTCCATCTGGTCCAATGTATCATTCAAAGCTCTAGTTTCCTTGTTGATTTTCTGCTTAGATGATCTGTCCATTGCTGAGAGTGGAGTATTGAGGTCTCCTACAATTAACATATTGTTATCAATATGACTCTTTATTTTGGTTAACAGTTGGCTTATGTATATGGCTGCTCCCTTGTTGGGGGCATAGATATTTACAATTGTTAGATCTTCTTGTTGGATAGACCCTTTAAGAATGATATAGTGTTCTTCTGTGTCTCTTATTACAGACTTTAGTTTAAAATCTAATTTGTCTGATATAAGAATTGCTACCCCAGCTTTCTTTTGAGGTCTGCTGGCATGGAAGATCGATCTCCATCCCTTCACTTTCAGTCTGGATGTATCTTTAGGTTCAAAATGAGTCTCTTGTAGACAGCATATGGATGGGTCCTGTCTTTTTATCCAATCTGCAACCCTGTGCTGTTTTATGGGAGCATATAGGCCATTCATGTTGAGAGTGATTATTGAAAGATATGAATTAATTGTCATCATATTGCCTGTGAAGACATTGTTTTTATAGATTGTCCCTGTAAATTTCTGTTGTAGATCACTCTTGGGGTCTTTCTCCTTTTATAGAACCCCCCTTAATATTTCTTGCAGGGCTGGCTTAGTGGTCACATATTCTTTCAACTTCTGCCGGTCGTGGAAGCTCTGCATCTCTCCATCCATCCATTCTAAATGAAAGCCTTGCCGGATAAAGTATTCTTGGCTGCATGTTCTTCTCATTTAGTACCCTGAATATGTCTTGCCAGGCCTTTCTGACTTGCCAGGTCTCTGTGGATAAGTCTGACGTTATTCTGATGTTCCTCCCTCTGTACATAAGGAATCTCTTCCCCCTAACTGCCCTTAAGATGGTTTCCTTGGTTCTAAGATTTGCAAGTTTTATTATTACATGCCGGGGTGTTGGCCTGTTTTCCTTGATCTTAGGAGGGGTCCTCTCTGCCTCTAGGACTCGAATGTTTGCTTCATTCCCCAGATGAGGGAAGTTCTCAGCTACGATTTGCTCAAATACATCTTCTAGCCCTCTCTCTCTCTCCACTCCCTCCGGGATTCCAATTATTCTGACATTGGAACGCCTCATGGTGTCACTTATTTTTCTGATTCTATTTTCATGGATTCTGAGTTGTTTTTCCCTGGCCTCCTCTTTTCCCTTTTTGTCTATTATACTGTCTTCCAGATCGCTTATTCTCTCTTCTGTCTCAGTTACCCTAGCTGTTAGATTATCTAGATTGGATTGGATCTCATTGATAGCATTTTTAAGTTCTGCCAATTCACCTTTTATTTCTGCCTTTAGAGACTCTATGTTGCCATTAATTGATTTCTCCATTCTAGCCATTGTCTTCACAATTGCTAGCCTGAATTCCATCTCTGACATCTTGGTTATATCTGCATCCATTGTAAATCTGCAGCATAAGTCATAATCCCTGAGTCTTTTCTGTTTTGGGGGGTCCTCCTCCTAGTCATTCTGTTGATGGGTGTTTGAGGGAATGTATAGAGTCCAAATTATTGACTAGAACCCAAGCAAGATGCACCTGTTTTCTTGGGACCTTAGGGTTGCTGGCCTCTTGTTTTCCCAGCCTGTCTTCTGCGGGAGGGGCCTGCCGCGCTGTTACTCAGGGAACCCTGTTTGGGTGGAGTTGCCCTGCGCCCCTGTGGCGGGGGATGGGCTCAGTGGGACTCAGTCTTTGGGGCTTTTGTTCTCTGGCGCCTTTCCCTGGCAGCTTTCCGCGTCTCTTCCACGAGTCAGAGCAGAAGAGACCGTATCCAACCCTCTGCCTCAGAGCAGAGAGCCCGCAGTGTGTTCTTCAGTGAGCTCTCCAGGCCACACCGTCTCCGTTTCTGTCCGTGCTGCTATAAACTGCAGCGTCCTGGGTCATGCGCCCCTCCGCAGCCCTCCCAGTCCTGCCTCCAGGTCGGGGCACGTCTCTGCTCTTTGTGCTTCTAAAACCGCCAGTCGCTCCCAGTTTGCGTGCACGTGTGACTCCGCCGCTTGGGGTTCCCTCCCAGGGGTTGCAGTTCACCGGCGCGACCCTGGCAAACCGGGTTTCCATCTCGGAGGCTGCAGTTCACGTGCGCAGGACCGTCGTTCCGGTTTCTGTCCAGGGTGGCTGTAGTTCGGGTGCGCGCGACCCCTCCGGTCTGGTTTTCCACCCCGGGGGCTGCCCTAAAGTCCTTTCCCGACGCTACCAGTCTGCGAGTCTGTGCCCGGCCGCAGCGTGCGAGGCTGTCACTCACTGGTGGTGTAGGATCCCCACGTCCAGGCACCCTCCCGCCTCCGTTTATCCTCCAATATCTGCCCGCAGAATCATGGCTCTCTGCTTCGTACCTCAAAACCAACTGCCTGAGATATTCTGTTTGTAGAGATCCAGATCTTCTTACATCTCAGGCTGGTTTCGTGGGTGCTCAGAGTGGTCTGGTAGATATCCAGCTCAATTCCGGGGACCAGTTGAAATAGGGTCCCCTACTCCTCCGCCATCTTCCCCCCCCAGCACAAGCAGTTCTAAGAAGGAAATTCATAGTGATAAATGCCTACATTAAGAAAAAAGAAGACCTCAAAAAAAAAATCAACTTAACTTTACAACTTTAGGAACTAGAAAAAGAACAAACTAAGCTCAGCATTAGCATAAGGAAGGAAATAATAAAGATGGAAGTGGGGATAAAGTCATGGAGAACAGAAAAACATTAGAAAAGATCAAAGAAACTAAAAGCTGTAGTTTTTGAAAAGGTAAACAAAGTTGACAAACTTTTAACCAAACTGAAGATAAAAAAAGAGATGACACAAATAACTAAAAGCAGGACTGAAAAATGAGACATCACAACTGATGCCACAGAAATATAAAGATCATAAGAGATTATCATGAACAATTATACACCAGTAAACTGGATAATAAAAGAAATGGAGAAATTTCTAGAAACATACACCTTCCAAGACTGAGTTATGAAGAAATAGAAAATCTGAACAGGTGAATAACTAGGGAGATTGAATCAGTAAACAAAAACCTCTCAACAATGAAAAACCCAGGATCTGATGGTTTCTTCGGTGAATTCCACCAAACATTTAAATAATTAAATGCTATCATTCAAAGCTCTTGTTTCCTTGTTGATTTTCAAACTCTTCTAAACTCTTAAAGAGAAGGAATTATGAGGCCAATATTACCCTGATACCAAAAAGTTCTCAACTCTTCTAAAAACTTAAAGAGGAGGAATTATGAGGCCAGTATTACCCTGATACCAAAGCCAGATAAGGATAATACAAGGAAAAAAAAACAAAAACAAAAACAAACACTGTAGACCAATATAGACCAGAAAAACAAAAACAAACAAACAAAAAGAACAAAACCACTATAGACCAAGGGAGATGCAAATACTCTCAATAAATTATGAGCAAACCGAATTAAACAGCACATTAAAAGGATCATACACCATGATTCAGTGGGATTTATCCCTGAAATGCAAGGATTGTTCAACATACACAAATCAATACACCACATACTAAAATGAAAGGTGAAAAATCATACAATCATCTCAATAGATGAAAAAAATTGACAAAATACAGCATGCTTTTATGATAAAAACTCTCACCAATTGGGTATAGAAGGAATGTACCTCAACATAATAAAAAGCATATATAAAAAGCTCATAGCTAACCTCAGATTCAGTGGTCAAAGGTTGAAAGATTTTTCTCTAAGGTCAGGAATAAGACAAGGGCGCCCACTCTTATTCAACATAGTACTGGAAGTCCTAGAGAAAGCAATCAGGCAAGGAAATGAAATAAAATATATCCAAATCAGAAAGGAAGAAGTAAAATTGTCTTTGTTTGCAGATAATATGATCTTATATAGAGAAAATCCTACCAAAAAATCATCGAACAAATCCACAAATCCAGTAAAGTTGCAAGATAAAATATCAACATACAGAAATTAGTTTTTCTATGTAGTAACAATAAAATACCTGAAAAAAGGAATAAAGAAAATAATGCTACTCACAATAGCATAAAAACAATATAATACTTAGGAATAAATTTAGTGAAGGAGTTGAAAATTCTATATGCAGAAAACTCTAAGACTTTGATAAAGAATTTAAAGAAGACTCAAATAAATGGGAAGATATCTTATGTTCATGGATTGGAGGAATGAATATTGTTAAAATAACTAGACTACCCAAAGCCATCTATAGATTCAATGAAATCCCTATGTAAATGTGGATGGAACTGGAAGGTATTATGCTGAGAGAAATAAGTCAATCAGAGAAAGTCAATTATCAGATGGTTTCACTCATATGTGGAATATAAGAAACAGGGCAGAGGACCATAGGGGAAGGGAGGGAAAACAGAATGGGAAGTCATCAGAGAGGGAGAAAAACCATGAGATACTCTTAACTATAGGAAACAAACTGAGGGTTGCTGGAGGGGAGGTGGGTGGGGGAATGGAGTAATTGGGTGATGGGCATTAAGAAGGGTATGTGATGGTTATGTGATGAGCACTGGGTGTTATACGCAACTGATAATTTATTGAACACTACACCTGAAACTAATGATGTACTATAAGTTGGCTAATTGAATTTAAATAAAAAAAATTTTTAAAATTCCAAAGCCATTTTTCACAGAAATACAAAAAGCAATCCTAATATTCCTATATTGTCACAAAAGACCCCAAATGGTGGAGATGTTTTGAGAAAGATAGATCTTTCTCAAGGCACTCTTGAGAAAGAACAAAGCTGGAGGCATCACACTTACTGATTTCAGACTGTAATACAAAGCTGTAGCAATCAAAATAATATGGTACTGGAATAAAATTAGAGACATAGATCACAGAACAGAATTGAGGGCCCAGAAATAAACCTATATATATATATAAAATAATATTTGAAAAGTGAGCCAAAAAATATTCAGTGGGGAAAGGTAGTCACCTCAATAAATGATGTTATTGAATAATCACATGCAAAACAATGAAATTGGACCCATATCTTACAACACTTACAAAAATTAACTCAAAATGGATTAAAGACTTGAATGTAAGTCCTGAAACCATAAAACTCCTAGAAGAAAAAATATGGTACAAGCTCCTTCACATTGGTCTGGGCAACATTTTTTTGGATATGATATCAAAAGCATAACCAAGCAAAGCAAAAATAAACAAGTAGGACTTCATCCGGAAGTTAAAAACTTGCACAGCAAAAGAAACAATCAACCTGTAGGATGGGAGAAAAAATTGCAAACCATATATCTGGTAAGGGCTTACTACCCAAAATATATAAGAAACTCCTACATCTCAATAGCAAAAACAAACAAACAAAACCCCAGACAACTGGATTTAAAAAAGAAAACAGGCAGAGGAACTGAATAGACATTTTTTTTCTGAAGAAGACATACAGATGGCCAAGAGGTATGTAAAAATGTGCTCAACATCACTCATCATCAGGGAAATCCAAATCAAAACCACTATGAAATATCTCATCACACCTGTTAGAATGGCTAGTATCAAAAAGAGAGAACAAGTGTTCACAAGGATACAAGGAAAAGAGAACGCTTTTGCACTGTGGGTGGGAATGTAAATTGGTGCAGCCACTATGGAAAACAGAACGGCAATTCCTCAAAAAATTATAGATAGAACTAATATATAATCCAGCAGTCCCACTTTTAGGTATATATCCAAAGAAATGAAATCTGGATCTGAAAGAAATATCTGAACTATGTTCAGGGAAGGATTTTTTTTTTACAATAGCCAAGACATGGAAACAACCCAAATGTCCATCTATGAACAAATGGATAAAGAAATTATATATCTAATTATCTCATAAATTCTTTATATATATGATATATATGCTATTAATATCTTATAATTTCTTTAAATTATATATATAATGTGTTTTATATATAATGTATATATATGTGTTATACATATATAATGTATATATAGCATATATATACATATATATACGCTATTCAGCCATAACAAAGAAGATCCTACCCTTGTGACATCATGGATGGACGTTGAGGGCATTACACCAAATGATACAAGTCAGAGAAAAACAAATATTGCACAATATCACTCATATGTAGAATCTAACAAAGCTGAACTCATAGAAGTAGTAAAATGATGGTTCTCTGGGGCTGCAGGGATAGGTAAATGGGATATCAGTTAAAGAGCACAAACTTCTGGTTTATAAAATGAATAAGTTCTGGGGACCCAATGTATGGTGACCGTAACCAACTATACTGTATTATATACTTGGAAGTTGCTGAGAGAGTAGATCCTAAATGTTTTCACCACAAAAAATAAATGGTAATTATGTGAAGTGATGGAGGTGTTCACTAACTCTACTGTGGTAATCATTTGGTTATATATAAGTGTATCATATTATCATATTGTGCACTTACATTTATACATGTAATTATGCCAGTTATATCTCAATAAAGCTGGGGGAGTTCCTTAAGGAAAGGAATGGGTTATATTAAACTCCAGTTTCCCTGTGGCCAGTGATTCCTGGCATGAGAGGTACTCAGTATATGTTCACTGAAAGTTCTCACTTCGACACTGATATCATATGAGAACTTTAAAACTCCTTTTTGGAACTTGAGGACTCCACAGAGAGTGGAAAGGTGAGTTCAGTAGATATTTGGAGTTGTTGCTGACATTTCAGTTTATGAAAAGACTTTTTATAGTCTAATTATTTTCCTTATATTTCTGAATCATATTATCTTCTTTATGGGGCATCCTGGTCTTATGGGTAAACAAGGACCCTTTTAGAAATCAATGAACTGCCACCAATGAGAAGAAAAGTAGATTACACTTGGAACTGGGTAAGAAACTGGATAAGAAATAAACTCATTTATTCCCCATTATTTTTTGAGGACTTAATATATTCCTGACACAGTACTAGGTGCTGGGATAAAATGGTGAGCAAAACAAAAAACGGTTTTTGCTCCTGAGACTTTTCCAGTCTAGTGGGTGAGAGAGGCAATAATGAAATTGTCACAGACACACACAGACACACACACACACACACACGATAAATGTGCTCTGTGCAAGGTGCCATGAACACACGTAGCATGAGGAGCTATGTGGGAGTCCAGTAGGGTTTCCTGATGAGGATTTGACTTGGGGCAGGAAGGATAAGGGGCTACCTATGTGGGTTGAAGGAAGGAGGGGCGAAAGACACAGTAACCACAGACACAAAAGCCTTAACATCGGAGGAAGGACTAGCATAACAGAGAAAACCTTCATCTCCTACTTTATGCTTCTTATATACATCATTTCAGTAGATTACTGTTTTTCTTTTCAGGTACAGTAACCTTCATACGTATAATTGAATGCAAACCAGTACACCTGCCATTCATCTCACTCACACATTTATTTATACACAATAATATGCCAGTGAACTTTTTTTTAATATAAAGTTTCTCTGTGTGTAATAAGACTTAGACTATTCTCAATTCTGAATGTAGTACATCCGAATCACTGGGAGAGTCACCTATTAAATCGGAATCTCCAGGGAGAGGACCATAGAATGTGTATTCTAAGCAAGTTTCCCAGGTGAGCTCTCAAAATGAGAAAATTCAAAACCTCTAAAAGAAAACATCTTGTTCTCCCAATTGTTTTTACCTCCATAACTGGCACCATCACACTTGGCTCAAATCGAAAACCTAGGATTTATCTTTCCTTTACCGTCCCTCACCACCCACATACAATCGCCCAGAAGATTCTATCATTTCCAGTGTATCTCACCCATGTCCAGTTCCCTCCAACTTTGCTACCACCTTCCTCCAAGCCACCATTACTGCTCCAACTACTCTATCCTAATTCCCTACCTTCCACAATAGCTCCTCACTGGCCTCCCTGTTTCCAACATTCTTCCCACAGTTGCTGGAGTGATATTCAAACACACACAGACACACACACAAAAAACATCATTTCACAACCCATTTCAGTTTTTAACTCATTTTAATTCAATTAAATCTTAACAACTCTCCCTTGGGATATTTCTCTAACTCTGATTTTCTGATCCCTATGTTCAGACACAAGGAGAGCTCAAGGTCACCGGAAGTGAAGCCAGGATTTACCCAGGCGCTCTGACTCTGGAACTTGCAAGCTCAGTCTCTGAGCTATCCTACCTTTAATGAATACATTTTTATTCAATTCTAAGACACACATTTTTTCACTTAAAAATCTTTGAAACTGTAGATGTGTTTTGCGATCAGTGGCATATCACAGTTTAATTGGCATCATTTTTTTTCTTCTGTTACATAAAATAATGGCGTGTCTTAACAACTGATGGCTTAGTTGGTGAAATACAATGGTTGTTGAATGAATGCATGAGAGTAGGTCAGTGGCGCTGCCCTGTTCATCTCTGCTTTAGTCTTTGCATGCAGGGGAACAGTACATTCACAGCACATTGAATACTTTGGATAAAAATCAAAAGAAACCTATATAACTGTTCTTATTGCTATCAATTATTTATGGCTCCAATTAATTATATTTTAACTTATTTAACAACAAGAACTTAAGGGAAAATTACATTAGAGTAACCTACCCTTTAACATTTCGTAATGACTATTAATAAGTTAGACACTCACGTATTTCTCCCAAAGTGCTATTGTGAGATTTTTTAAAGTCATTAATTTCACCCCATTCTCCATTCTAGGTGGTTTGAACTAGACAGTCCTAATTTTAGTCACCATTATTCTTCTTCTCTGGGGGTAACATACTTCTAAACACAGCCCAATGTTTACTTGTGTGAGAGGGAAAAAAAATACACACCAGGTAGATGTACAATGGTTGGCTTTCTCCTTGTTTGCATGTATTTTATTCATTACTTTACGTGGATGACTTGGATTGGATATCTGGAGGCTTGAAGCATTATAATCAGTGAGTGAGGAATATCTGCCTACGGAAACGTACACTGGTAATAGTATTAAAAAATAAAAATTTATACTCATCTGTTCTTTGCAATATACAAAGCACTTTCACATACTCTAGCTCCTTTAATTTATTTAAATCTCTCCATAACTATGTATGGAGAGATTTGGCCTTTCACACTCTGAATCTTCTTAATTGTGCCTCTGTCTGAATACTCTCTGGGCTCTGAAATGACTACTCTAGACAAATGCAAAGTCATGAATTAGCCAAGGAGATACTGGGTCAAGAGCCTCAGCAAATTCTGGAAGTGCTTTTCTGAGTGGTAATGAGCCTGCAACTCAATTATTCAAATGTTAGTAAGACCAGAGCTTACTAATATGGGTTCTGTGGCACCTGGCATACAAAGTTTGGGTTGCAGCAAATCAACAGGGCAGGCCTGGGCAGCAGGAACCCCTGACGCTGTGGCATCTAACTCTGAACAGCTTTGTCCATTTATCCTGGTATGCTATGTGTGCAGACTTCCTAACAGATCGAACCTTCCATCTGGGCCCTGTTAATCCAACCAGGCTTCACTGCACCAGTATAGCAGTTGCCACTAATTGTCGTCTCCATGAGGAAGGTGCCACGAGCTGTGGCCGAAGCGCACAGCCCACTTGGCTTCAGGCTGGGGCCCTCCATCTCTCTGCAACATAGATGTTAAAGCTTACTCACTATGCAAGTCTGGACATTGCCTCTTCCCTGGAGATTCCATGCCAACCCAGGGGCTTAGAAAAGCATAGGGCTTTGGAAGAATTCTAGGAATAACCTGCTGATCCCTGGACAAGTAAAATTCAGAGTAAGAATGTACCACACAACCCTCATTCTGTCTGCTTCTTGCCTCTCAGTGACTCAAAAGGACTTTCACAGGCTCTCGCCTTTGCCAAGATGAATCTCCTAGGTGAGATTTCCAGGTGGGACGGATAGGAACACACATTGTGCGGTTAACCCAGCACTGTTGAGCAAGAGCAGGTGGCTAAAACCCATCTCGATACAATGTGGGTACTAGCCCTTTATGTTAAACGGGATTAGCAGCCCAGCCATTAAACAGAGCTGTAATGCCAGAGACTTTAAGGCCCTCCAAGAGCCCCCAGACTCTGGGAGTTTTTACCTTCCATTCAGTTTAAATCCAAGAGGCTTTCCCCCTACTGGCAGCTCCAGCATTACCACTGAGGCTTAGGGAGAAGCTGTTATGAAAAGCTGAGGTTGTTGCTAAGCAAAGGAAGTCTCATGGAGGCAACTGACAGAGTAAAAGCAACACCTGGTTAAACTGAAATTGACATGAGAGCTCCTCTAGGCTTTAAGCTGCTTTTGTAAGGGTTAGAGTTCCATCCGCCCAATATTAAAAAGGCAATAAGCATAGAAAATCGCAGTTCCTCCAGACATGCATTTTCCTAGCCGGGGGTACACAGTGAAAAATACGGCAAACCACGAAGGTACATTTGGGTACTGGGGTGTGAGAGGGTCTCCACATTATCTTCAACGCCCAGGCACCACACGTCCTTTGTTGGAGACCGGGCTATGTGGAGGAGTAAGCTCCTGCACATTTGTCATCCTCTGCTGTCCTCACCCAGCGAGCGGAATCTGTGAGGAGAAATGGCTTCTCCTGGCCAGGAGGCCTTCAGAAATGCTTGGTCTGAAGGCAAGTCTCCTGACATCTAGTGTCTAGGTGGTTTTGAACCAGAGGAACCCAGAAGAGTTGGTCAGCAGATCTTTGTTCCTTTGGGAGCTCTTCCCATGGGCTCAGTCTTGTGCTAGGTGTTTTGGGAGATTCAGGGGCATCTGCTCATGGCCTTACCCTCAAGGCAGCCTCCTTATGACAGCACGGAAGCCCACAATAGATTTATTTAAAAAGTTAGCAGAGTGTGAGGATATGTCAAAGGAGACGGGGGTAGGGGGTGGGGGTGGCAGGAGGGCCAGGTAAGCCGTGGAATAAGATTCAAGTTGGGGACAGGAAGAAAGTAAGGCCTTCCAGCCAGGAAACCACATGAGGGAATCTCCATGGTGGAAATGAACAGGGTAATGAGAGCTTTCACTAATGGACAGAGACTGTAAGAAATGGCTGAGCACTGCTCGGTTGTTGCCTCTCTACTGCACATCAGCACAGATCACAGGTAAAGGACACACAGACAAATGCACTCAGCTTACTGCTATAAAGCGTTGACTATAAACACCCAGGTAGAACCGCTAGCCTTTGAGCTGGGTTGGCTCTCCATGGCTCACGGTCCTGTTGCCTGTTACTTAAAGACTTAGTACCTGAAGAATTGAAGGAGTTGCTTCCTGTTCTCATCCTTAGGCAGTACCTGATTCTCTTTTTCCTGCTAGAGTGGTAAATTCTAATGGAATAAAAAAATGGAATAAAAACTAACACAAAGGGGAAAGGGGAGATGTAGTCTAAGACCTGGTACTTTAACCAGAGCCCAGTGCCAGGGTAGAAACAAAGCCTTTACTCTTGGTATAGCAGGGCCATCAACAGATCAGGACAGACTCCAGCCCAGTAGAAGTCGGCCCTGCTCTCCCAAGCCTTAAATGCTTAGCACTGAATATCTCCTTTTGCCTCTCCAAAACAGTCTTAGTTTTCCACCCTGTTCTGCACCCGGGGGGGCTGGCCCTGATTGCCAACCTCAACTAATCCCCTGTGATGTCTAGATACAGGCTGAATTTTGCTGGTGGGGGCCTTTCATTCCCTGGGTTTCTCCCTGCTGGCCTGAACTTGGCAGTGCTTACATTCTTCCATAAAGACCTCAATGCCCATCAGCTGGCTCTTGCCACAGTTATAGATCTAACCAAATTCCCATAGCCACTCCTTGTTATTGAACCTTCAGGCCAAGGAATAGAAGTGGGAGCTTCCCACTGTCGGTAGACCTGGGGTGTCTTACCATCCCTTGATAGATTTCTTAATCTCAAACACATCACCGTACTTGAGATTTCCATTCATCTTTTTTCAACTGCACTTTTGGTATGGCCCTTGCTCTAGCAAAACCTTTCAATGATCCATAAGTTGATTATGGAGCAATACAGGAGGCTCTAGGGGACAGTGACTGGGGTATCCAATAAGGACAGGGGTATTAGGGACTTATGGCAGGGGCTATGTGCCAGCAAGTATTTCCATATTTTAGTAGCCACAGTAAACATACAGGTGGGTGCTGGGTACCTATCAGCCCCATTCAGACCATTAACTGCTTCTGTCTCATTTTTCAAATAAAGAAACCAAGACTCAGGAAGGTCAAATGAAATGGCCCATTATAATTTTCCTGTCTGCAAGGGGTTGGGGCTTCAGCTTACATTTCCTTTTTAGGATGGTGAATGCTACATTCTATATATAAAACCATGACATATAAAGGAAACATGTAAGAAATTCTTTCAAAAGGGTCAGAACCCTGACTGTATTTATGTTCTTTACCTGTGATTTTTTTTTTTTTTTCACTGACTCAATGAATTTAGTTTCTCTGCTCCCTGGGAAGAGCCTACATCATAGCAGAAACCTTACCTAATTCTTTGTTTTGCTACAATGTCTAACATGTTTTGGGCATTTAATGAATGTCTATGAATAGCACCTACCCATGGGGGGCTCTGTGTTCAATGTGATCACTTGCTGTTTCATATACAGACATATAATACAAAATGAGGGATTGCCTTTATTCTGTATGAAATCATAGATCAGCTCTTGAGAGGGCTTTCAGAGGTCATAAAGCTCAGCTCCTCATCTCCAGCCAGGACTGGGTTTGAAATGTAACAATCAGACCCGTGTCTCCCATGAACACCTCTGCACAGGTCCCTGGAGGGCCCTTCCCCAGCTCTGGCAGCCCAGCAGCATGAACATGCCTCCTCCTGTCTGATGAGAGTCCCCTCCACCACTCTCCCTGTTGTAACAGTGTGAATACAGTGGGGAAAGATACCAGTTATAGGCCAGGCAGAAGGAAACTGATCACAAATGAAAGTGAACCAAGTGGAGAATTATGGCAAAGGGCTGAGAGGCAGTGGGCTCATTCCCCCGTAGTCAGAAACAAAAGCATGTACGTTTTTAAGATCTTTTGGAGGCAGTCATGCATTCACCCACCAAAGGGACAGATCAGAGCATCCACTGTGTTTCAGGCACTGAATCAGGCACTAAGGATATAGGAGTGGATATGAATATCAGAGTAAGATATAGAACTATGGCTAGAGGAGAAGGATATAGGAACAAATCTTGACCACAAGGAACATTGCGTTTAAAAATGAAGACAATTAGGGGCGCCTGGTTGGTTCAGTCAGTTAAGCATCTGCCTTCGGCTCAGGTCATGATCCCAGGGTCCTGGGATCGAGCCCTGCGTCGGGCTCCCTGCTCAGCGGGGAGCCTCCTTCTCCCTCTCCCTCTCCCTCTGCTGCTCCCCCTGCTTGTGCGCTCTCTCTGTCAAATAAATAAACAAAATCTTAAAAAAAAAACCAATGACAATTAGAAAACAGTTTAATGTTTATCCCCTCCCATATGTCAAAGAAGATGTACTACATTCTAGCCGCTTGAACAAGATAGCCCTATCCCTCCCTACAGGATGTTACTTTCCAGCAGGGAAACTACAGTTAACCAATAACTGTTTCTGATAATTATTCGAATACTATCATACTGATGGTACTGCGTTTTGTTGGGATTACATTATTTAATATATATAAAGCACTTTGAATACTGCTTGGTCTATAATAAGCAATATGAGTATCACAAATCAAAGGCAGAGTGTGAACTGAGAGAAAAACTAGGGACTTAACCTGCTCTTGGGGATCAGAAAATTCCTCCTGGAGAAAATGGCGTTTAAGCAGAGATCTAAAGAATGGGCCGGGGTTAATCAGGCAAAGGTTGGTTGAAGACCGGGAAAGAGCCTTCCAGGTAGAGGAACTGGCATTGTGGAGACACCAAGGGAGAAAGAGCATGGGATAAGAAGGTTGGCTGGAGTGCAGAAAGACAAGTGAACGGTGAGGGATGAAGCTGGAGAGGCCCCCAAGGAGCAGGTTATGCAGAGCCCTGCAGGCTAGGTAGGGGGTGAGTCCAATCAGCCTCCCTGGAGCACTTCCAACCCTTCCAGTGCAACTGGCATCCTGTAATTCTGAGGACCACTAGTTCAAAAGGGGTCCACTTTGGCTCAGGCCTCTCTTGATATGCTTACAGGATGGGCCCCAGAAGCTGAGGAGAATCTGCCTGGGGCAAAGTCATATCTAAAAGCCATGCTGTACCCAGTGCAAGATCCCCAGTCAAATAATCCAGGGTCTTTCCTATTAAAACTTGTTTATTTCCATCACCTGCAGAATGAAACTCCCAGACAACTAGAGAATTGAAAGACCTTGAAATCAAGATCCAAGGACTATCACCTCCCAGATGAGGATTGGAGAGATTAACACTGTGGGGACCAGCACCCAAGGCACTGGAACAGGGCTTGGAGAGAAAGAAGTGCTCAAATGCCAAATGTTAATGGGACTTTTCTGGGGAAAGACCTGAAGCAGCCCTAAAATGGGTAGAAGACACAGTTTTGGGGGTATGGAATCTTTCTCACACTAGCAAAGCCTTCTCAAAGCTAGGTCTACAAGTAGGAGACGGAGGCCAAGTCTTCTGCTCTGGCTTATGCCACTTTCCCTGTCATCCTCGCTTATGGGCCTCTTACACCCTGCCAGGCCTGAGCCCAAGGGGCCAGTGCCACTGGGACTCCACTTCTCGCTGACATTTGTCCCACCCAGAGGGCACCAGCAGCAGGCCAGCTTCCAGTGCCCACATGCTCATGAGCCAGGACAAGTCGCCTGGCCACCCAGATGGCCAACATGCCCCAAGCAGGAGCACTTTGTTTTTTCCTCACAAGACATAAAAAGTTGTCCTTTCCTGAGGACAAATAGCACAGCCTCCCCTACCCCTACCTTTCTAAAGGAAGCTGCACTCAGGGGTTCCAGAGGGAACTCCCTTCTAAGGGACTCACCCAAGCACTTCTTGGGTGTCTAGGAGTGGTCACTCAGTGATTCGAAGGAGACTTTTCTGAATTCACCAGTATTGTAAAGTAGCCAGAACTACCTCAACAAAGAAGGAAAACGTACACATCAATTTCATCTCAATGGCAGACCCTATTCAAAAGCTTTTAGAACAATTCTGTTCAAGGAGACAAGTTTTAGGACATTCATTTTCAACCTTGGTGGAACAACAAGGCCTGGATTTATCCTTCTGCCTTGAGCAACTAGAAACAAACTGAATGTAGAAACCCAAATTTCAGTCATCGGCTATTATAGCCAAGGCAGCATAGCCCAGTCGTCCCTAGGAGAAGGGAAATAAAGGGCTGAGGTCAGCGATCACCCCAGCTTACTGTTCAAAAAGAGTTTCCAGCTTCCATGCAGGGAACAGAGACCCAGTAGCCATCTCCTGAGCTGAGTTCAGAGGTCAGGGAGGCTGACACCACTGGAATCACAGGCCAAGTATCAGAGAGAAAGAAGCTACCCAGAGAAAGAAGGCTCTGGGGATGCATACAGAAGGCTCTGGGGATACATACAGATTTCCATGGAGTGTCCCCCTAGAAACTGACCAGGTGACCGTATGTATGCATATGAGACCAAAGCCCAGGCAAGGCCACCAGCAGGGAGCAGGCAGAGAAAAGGACCACATATCACACAGGGATGGGAGTGGCTCCTGGCCAACCAGACAGAGTGAAAAGTCCTCCTTACACAGACCTGTTTTTGAGAATAAAAAAAAAAAAAAAAAAATCAGCTGCTTAACACAGCAAGCATGCATTTCCTACATAAGGAACAGCCCAACTCAGGTCCTGGTCAATATCAGGATTGTCCACAGTCAGTTGTGAACCATGGCTAAAGCAGCCTTTGGCTTCTAGGAATGCCCTGGAGAAAGTATATATGTTTCTTAATGACTTTGTCCAGGAAGTCACACATATCATGTCTTCTGTTATTGTTTGGGAAGAAATTGTCACACTGGCCCATCTACAGCGTGGGGTGCCCAGGAGGCCTCTTCTTGGCATCAGTGAGTCCTGGTTTTTGCAGCAGACAGTAAGAAAAGACAGTCAGAGCTCTTTTTTTGTTTCAATGACTGATCCTAGAAAGAAATGTGAGGAGTAACAGGTGGAAATTATTATGGCTGCCATCTAAAGATCAGGACTCTAGAAAGTCACCTGAAACTACAAGTGTATCACATATTGTATTGAGTGCCTACCATGCCAATACCAGCTTACCTGTCTAAACCTAGTTCAATAAGCTACAACCAAATTCTGATGAACTGAGGTGGACAGTTGAGGATTCAGTTATATATTTGCTTTTGAAATCATCGTCATCATTTTAATCCGTAACCGGCACTTGAGGAAAGAAGTGGCAAATTCATATTTAAACAAAGTAACCAGAATTAGAGAAATACTTGTTTTTTCTTTTGCTCACAGACATGACGTGTCCCTGCTGTCATAACCAAAGCGTCAAAGTTCAAAGAAATATGCATTTGACCGCTTATCTGCCACTTGTTCCCTCCTGCTCCATATTTGCTTCCATCTGGCTACAGAGCCCTTTGAGCACGTCAGTGGCAGAAACAGCTGGATGGCTTCATGATGACACACAAACCAGGTGAAGGCAACCTCCTTGATGGTCATCCCTCCAAAACTTTCCCAGAGCTATGGATCAAAACCACAGAAATGTTAAAAACATCTTTGGTTCAGTCTCATGACCACTAATAGTCCTATAAGGCTAATCCTAGCGCAGTTGGCCACACACCTGGTTTTAGCCACACAAAGACAAGGGAGAGCCTGCTATAGCTAAAATTGAGGTTTGTGAACACAGAAAGAGTAAGTATAAACTGTAGCTGGGTGGTCCTGGCTTGGCCTACACTGGCTGTGCAGACGTAGGGGCTGTGCAGACGTAGGTCCTGTGCTACCCCAGGACTTTATTTGCACGAGAGGAAAATAAGACTTGAGAAGACCTTTGTGTCCCAAGTCCTGGGCAAGAGATGAGAGACAAGTCATTGGCAGGCCCTGATGCTGTTGCTCCTATCCTGGCCCTTGGATTTGGACTGAGCCCCATGAGGGGAAGCAGTCTCCCCACTGTGTATGTGTGTGAAATATCATAGCATGATGTCGTGGCCTCTCGGGGATTTTTTGGTAGCCTGAGAGACAACATTTTAAATAGCCCTGGACATTCTCAGAGAGGGAACTAACAGCAGTAGAAATGGTGTGGGGCCTCACCTTGCAAGATTGGTCACCAAGACCATCAAGGAGGCCACAGTAAAAGAAGAAAGCAAACCAGGGGAACTTGGGTGGCAGAGATGGGTCAGGGAGGTGGGCATCAGGTTGTGCAGTTACTCAGAGAGGAGGATAGGCAAACCGTGCTCATGTCACAGAATCCATGGGATGTAGGATAAAGCCTGGGCCATTAGAGTTATATATTTGGTGATCAGATGCGATATTTGGGGGATTATGGTTCAGCAGCCCTTTGGGTCATGACTAATCACTATTTTTAGAATAGAGCCAGAAGTATACTTTCGCCACAGCTGCCAAACTGCCCAGAGGCTCCATTGAGCATTGATTTACCTTCAGCAGCTGGGTCTTGGCATATCACACTACAGGAAAAGACAGGTTGTTGGAACTACTTTGATGTTGGATTTGGTGCCCCTAAGGAATGTAATATGAGGAACTGGATATATCAAGCAGGGAGCAGGACCTATGTGATTTTTTATGAAGTCTCTAAAGTGGTAAAATATATTAAAATCTCTCAAAAGCAGCAAGAGAGGAAGAGCCCTGGAGGGTAATGTGCATGTCAGTTTCTATGTACACCCAGTTTCTAAACCTTTAGAAGACACTGCTCAACCTAGACAGGAGGTTTATGGCAGATGTACCAAGAGGATGTGTGAACCTCCATCTTGGACAAATGCCATCTTGGAAAAATCTGCCATGATGACTGCCTTTTTGAGCAGAATACCACCTCCACTTCCATTCTTTGCTTTTGTTTAACCACGCCCTTAATTATACCCTAAGGGCACAATGTTCTTGATCTGCTCAGAAGATAGGATTATCTCAAATATTTCCTACCAGGTGGTCTACCAGTACAAACTCCCCAGCCTCTTGGGCTATAAAAATAGGTCTTACGGGCATGTATCATATGATCTCACTGATATGAGGAATTCTTAATCGCAGGAAACAAACTGAGGGTTGCTGGAGTGGGGGGTGGGGTGGGAGGGATGGGGTGATTGGGTGATAGACACTGGGGAGGGTATGTGCTCTGGTAAGCGCTGTGAATTGTGCAAGACTGTTGAATCTCAGATCTGTACCTCTGAAACAGATAATGCAATATATGTTAAGAAAAAAAGAAGAAGAAGAAGAAGAAGGTAGCAGGAGGGGAAGAATGAAGGGGGGAAATCGGAGGGGGAGACGAACCATGAGAGACGATGGACTCTGAAAAACAAACTGAGGGTTCTAGAGGGGAGGGGGGTGGGAGGATGGGTTAGCCTGGTGATGGGTATTAAAGAGGGCGTGTTCTGCACGGAGCACTGGGTGTTATACGCAAACAATGAATCATGGAACACTACATCTAAAACTAATGATGTAATGTATAGGGATTAACATAAAAATAAAAAAAAAAATAGGTCTTACGGGAAGTGGGGTTATAAAGATGTACTCCTCCTGCACCCACCCAAGACATGCTTCTATCTGTATAAGGCCCCTTAATAAGCCATTTCTTGTTGAGAAATGGCCCTACATGGCCCTTTTCTTTGGTCTTACGGCTCCTCTGGCCTTTGGAGGTCATTCTGTCCTCCTGTTCATGGAACTGAGGACATCAGGCTGTGTCTATACTGTATGGACACCTGTGTAGGCAACGTGGCGGGCAGTGAAGCCCAGAGTAAGGTCCCAAGTGTACCCACAACTACAGGAGATTTTATGAAGTGCAATGACAGTGCCTAGAAAGGAATTTTTAAGCTGTGACTCTACAAAGGCATTTAGATATTACACGACTGGCATGTCCTGAGGCAAAGCAGGATAATAATTTTTAAAGTCTACAAGTTCCTGCACAAAAGGTCACCTGTGACCTCAAAACTGCTAATGCCTCAGTACCTGTCGCCAAGGGCTTAACTTCACTTAAACAGCAGCTAGTCTTGCAGAGGCTATAAGAAAGTGCATGTCTATTTTCTTTTCCATGAAACATGGGACAGAGAAGACTCTGCACAAGTGTTGAAATTAGAAAAGCATCTCCAGGAGGTCTTGCAGAAGGGGGCATGGGATAGAGTTGAACAAAGGGGTTCAAGTAGATCTCTTGACATTAGACATGCCTTAACCCGAAATGGTGCTATGAAAGTTGACTTTGGGGGCTGGGTGGTCACTATTAGTAAAAGTAATTCCGGAAGAGGTAGAAAGAGCCAGTGACAGAGGTTCTCAAGTGAGGGGAGGGGTCAAGGGAAGCAGCAACTGAAGGTCCAGCTCTGGCCTCAGGAGTAAGAATTGATGTGGATGTCAGGGCATCCTGGGGTGAATCCATAACCCCAAAGTCTTCTTGAGGGAGGGCAGCCAATTTTACAGTCCAGATAGGGCTTTCTAGGTACAGACCCTATTTGCTAAGGAACATGAGCACAAGCAAATCAGCCAAGGACACAAGCCTCTAGTCTCTGTGGAGGCAGGTCTGAAGAAGAACACTGCATTTGAGAGGATTCACACCTTCAGAGGAGATCCTTGCAGCTGCCTCTATGGCAACCAAGTTCAAAGGAGGCACCTCTCAGCTCTTAAAGAGGAGCCTCCCAGAAAGCCCTGTGACTCTGAGTGCAAATGCTTCTACTTTATGCAAGGTAGGTGCATTGGTCTCCTGTTGCTGCTGTAACAAATTCACACACACATAGGAACTTAGTACAAACTTATTATCTGATCATTTTGCAAGTCAGAAGTCCAAAATCAGTCGCACTGGGTTGAAGTCCAGGTGTCCGTGGGCTGGCTCCCTCTAGAGGCTCTGAAGTCAAAATCCCCCTCCTTGCCTCTTCCAGCTTATGGAGGGTGTCTGCATGCTTTGCTGTGGCCCCTTCCTCCATCTTCCCAGCCAGCAGTGTAACATCTTTGACTCTCTCTGACTCTCAGGTGTCTGCTTCCTTTGTCACATGGCCTTCTCAGACTGCGACCTTCCCGCATCCCTCTTCTAAGGCCTCTTGTGATTATACTGGGCCCTCCCAAACAATCCAGGGTGATCTCTCCATACTAAGGTCTTTAATCACAACAACAAAGTGCTTTTTGTCGACTATGGTAACATCTTTGCAACTTCTGCTGATTAGGACTTGGAAACCTTTGGGGATGGTTGTGGGGCATCATACAACCTAGCACAGTAGGCAGAATAGAAGGATGCTGACCATAGACCCTTGGTGATTCTGAAGTCATGCCCTCCCAGAAGGTTGATGATAAACCAGAAGGGTCCAAGGCGGTAGCCAGTATATTACTTTCAAGTAGAGGAGTTCAGAAAACAGTTCCTTGAGAGATGTCTTTCTTCTTTATGGATGAAGGGAACCCTAGAGAGGGAATGAAAACTATGGCAACATGGGGCAGATGGAAGTGCATTGCTGCCTGTGCCAGACATCGGGGTTCAGTGGTAACTCAGCATTCTATTTAGCACAGAGTGGGAGAGCACTGCATTGTTTCTATTATGATGATAATTATTAAGAAATTCCTAAAGTGCACTTCTGGGGTGAGGAGCTTCCTTTAGCTCTGTGGGAGACAGATGCTGGCATAAAACCCACGACAGTGAATAAAGAGAACTGGAGCTTAAATTGGGTCTAGGAAACCACACCCATCCATCGAGCCAAAATTCATTTCCAGACTCACTCTCTTTACTTCAAAAAAAAAAAGCTGCTAGCCCAGAGGGCTTGAAAACAGCCACTCCAGGACAGGGACAAATGGACAATGACTGACTTCATGGCAGGAAGTCAGTGCTGGGCTAGAAGAGCCTCGTGTAGGTGGCTCTGATGAGGAAATCCAAAACTCTGCTTTATGCCCAGAGCCATTTACAGCGATTCTGGAGTGGTAGACAAGGAGGAGCAGTGCCCAGAACCCCTTCAAAACAGGACTGGCTGCCCAGCTGCAGGAGTGTGCTCAGCAGATGTGCCAGAGCTGCCAGCTTCTTCAGGGTCAGCCACAGCGGCTAAGAGCCACCTCGCTCAAGGTCATGCCCTGTCTTTTACTCATGCAGTCAGAGTAAAAGAAGGTCTAAACCCACAGCCACTTTACATGGCAGTGGAACACTCTGCAAGGCAGAATTTTCTCCAGAGCTCCCTACTATCTTGACCAAGGCTTCCTTGACCCCTCCGTCTGCCCAACTCTGCTTTGTCTCCCTTCCCTTAATAGGTTTGATCCCTAATAAATAGCTTGCACCCAAAACAGTACATGGTTTAGTGCTGTTGAAATAAAAGTCACCTGGTCTCAGAGAAGCGTGAGCAGGTTCTGTAAGACCTGAAATTGGGAGCACAGATGTACCTGAGTGACCTGAGGCTCAGTGACACGAAAGGGTATTATCCTGAGGGGAAAATAAATCTAGATGTGGAATGTTCATTCAAACCCCAGCATCCAGGGAAAATCTAGTTGTGGCAGTGTGTGCCACGACGGCAAGCTCCTTGGGACCAGCCACCTGGCATGGTGGTATGCTTTGAAGGAAAGCAACTGAGTGTGTACTCATGAACTAAGAAAGTAGTAACCTTGCAGACCAGACATGCAGCCCCACTGCAGGGCTAGCAGGATTTCAACTGGTGAAGCCTCTCAGCACAGACAAGAGTTGTTCTTAGCAGTGACCACATACTGCAGCCAGAGAAATGGCAGAAGGCTGGGAGGGTACTCCTCTTCTCTCTCTCTCTGGCATTTGAGGGAACTGTTTCCTTCCCTCATTCCTCTGTTGGACCAAGTGTGTTCCTAGGGTCTTGGATAATTCAGGAGGCTGCACCTTTTAGAGAGCGAGGCCCTACTTCCTATTAAGGTTGTCACGAGGGTCCTTAGATAACGGATTTAAAATATAAAAGAGATGAGGATGTATTTGTAACCAAAAATGATAGCACAGGTCATAAGGATATCATTTGATATTCAAATTAACACCATCACTAATGTATAATATGAAATTAATACTAACCCTTAGAGCCTTCATTTCCCAGGTGTAGAAGAGAACTTGTCATTTGATTTTCTCTCAATATAAGAGAAATTCAAGAAAAATGGGTCATAAATATACAGAGTGGGGCAGTGGGCAGACTGGAGTTAAAATTCTTCAGAACAGGGGGTTGGAAAGTGGAGGAAAACAAAGCTTTGGTTTCAGATGAATGACTCTGGAGGCCCCCTCCTCTCCTGTCCTGGCAGCAGGTTGATTACAGCAGACCATGGGGCATGTTTCTCCATGGAATAAATTTAGGAGCTCAGAGATTTTGTGTAGGCTGCTACTCCTGCTCATAAGTTGTAATTAATTAATCTTACAAAGAAGACTGTGTGTCATTAGCCTGCATCCCTGTGCCCCTAGCACAAAAATATGAAAATCATGGTGATAACTTTAATACTATCCCTCTAAGGCAGGGGCTCAGGAAATGTATTTCCCCATGAAGTAGAAGTTTGGGGATCTTTCAGTTGAGGTTGTGGCTGTGGGAGAGACAGAGAAGTTAAGAAGAGTTTCTGCAAGAGAGTCCAAGCCATGGCATCTCATTGGGAAAGTAGATCAGACCCAGGCTGAAACTGAATCAATCACCACTACAGAAGTGTGGGTCACACATGGCTCATGCAAATGTGGTGCAGACAACAGGATTGCTGCTCTTTCACCAGGGAATCTCTGTGGCCTAAAGACAATAAGAGCTATAGGTCTCTTGGGAGTTGGCTAGAGTACCCACTTCCACGTTTGAGGCAAGTAGCTCTCAACATCTATACTAATTAGTGGCAGTCAGTTTTGAGACATGTCACAAGCCATTTGTTGGTAATAATAAAGTAGCAAATATTGCCAGTGATTGCTTTCTTTATAAATTAGACTAATGTGTTAAGACTTCTTTGGTTGTTAATTGAGAGATAGCCAAATTGAATTTGTTTGGGTAAGAAGAGAACTTAGCGCAAGCTCTAAGTAACTTGTAAGAGCAGGGTGCAGCTGGGTGTCAACCAGGAACTGAACTCATTTTCCCCAGGGTATGCTCATTCCACCTTTCAGATCTACTCTTCTCTGCATGTTGGATTCATTCTCATTGTAAGGCAGCCCTCTACATGGCAGGAAACCCAGCAACAGATAGTTCACAAACCTCATATATCATGCTTTTTGCCAGCAGAGCATCTTGAAACTCTGTTTCAAGTTTCATTTTGGACATCTCTAAGAAACTATTTCCATCTGTATGTATTTAGGTCATGCAGCCATGGCAAACTGTGGCCGAGGTATGTCACATTCTTGTTCACCTGATTCCAACAAAAGTCCACATCTCCCAGATAAGCTACATCTATCAGTCAGGCCCAATGTCCAAGTTGCTTAAGTAGCCATTAGGCTGGCCCAATCTTCCACCTCTTTCCAACACTCTCTATATTCTAGTCTGGAACTTACAGTCTGTCAGTAGAAATCCCCCTCCATCCTGAACACTTCCCTAGAACTGATTTTCAGATTCTTCTCCTAACTGCCCTAGAATATATCACCCCTCCAATTCCTCTCAAATGGAGACTGATTTTTGTCTCTTTCACTGTGCCCCAAATACCTCTGGGTCTGTACTACTTGCTTTCTGTGGCTGCCTCCAAACCACTTCCTTCCTACTCACAATCCCTCCAAGCCTTTGGAATCTGTCCATTAAACTATATCTACACTTGTCCATCTTTGTTCCCCTCATTCATTGACCTACTGATCATTTCACCTCATTCATTAAAGGTTGGAGCATTTGCTTCATTATCATCTTCTCTGCCTCCATTATCCAAATCTTTGAGGCCAATTCATCCAAAATCCTGCTGTTATGTTTGGGTTATATTTGAGCCAGCAGGGACCACATGGGGTATAGAGGACAAAGGAGAAGGAAAAGTTTTAAAAGATATTGAGTCCTCAGCACAGCCTTGAATTATGTATAATTGTTCTATAGATCGTGTAGGGAAGGTATACTGAACAAAGAACAGTATGGGAAGCTTATCAGAGACTAGAAATAGCCTCATCTATTTCAAAAACAAAGTGATTTTGATTGACCAAGAGAGGGGAAGTAAAAAGGGTGAGGGAACACAACAGAGATTTAAATCAAGGAGGGCTATCTATGCCATACTTAAAGAGCATCATTTTTTACTTGTTTTTACAATGAAGGGTAGTTGAATGGTTTAGCACCTGCGCATGGCTTGATCACGGTGGTTTGCACATTATACAACAATTTGCTTCTCAGTCTCTCTCCTTTGACTATGAATTCATGAGGGTGGAAACCATCTTATCCATCTCTATAACTCCTTTATCTAACAGCGCACACACAGTGGGTGCTCCATGTTTACTGAATGAAAGAGTCAACTTGTGAGATACCTGAAGATTTACTGTTCATAGAATTATTTATAAAGAAAAATGTAATGAAAAACATATGCCAAGTTGCAGATAATTACCTTATAGACAAACTTTAGAAACACAGCCAATCCACAGCCCCAGGTATAAGATTTTGTGACTTTGACAATTTTTAAGCCTACTCTAGAGAACATGATTAAACTGCCTTGTGTTGAGTTTGTGAACAGGGCTAATACTTTACATGGCTTTATGGGTTTACAGTCTGCAAGTTGCTTTTCAGGTACATTATTTTATTAAATCCTCTCCATCAAGTTTGAGAGAATGACAGGTAGGTCTTGTTATTATCCTTACAATGAAGAAAGTAAGACAAAGATTTTAAGCCATTTGGCCAGGATCATACAATAAATAAGTGGTAGGGGCTGAACTTAAACTGGAATCTTTGGTTCCAAGTACAGTGATCCCTCCATTGCTTTGCACTGCCTCTAGATTACAGCAAGGACGTCTGACACTGGAGAGAATGTAGGTAACAAGTGAGGTTGTTATATGGCACCACTATAAAAAAATCCAAGGTAAAAGCCATCTGTGCTAATAAGTGTGTGAATTGCCTACAAAACTTGGCAATACTTTTATCCTTTTACTGTGTATGCTATTGGTCAGACCCTTGTATTATGCCTGGTCTGAATCTGACTCTTTCAAGAGAGATGTGCAGAAATGTAAAAGGGATTCAGTCTATTGTATCTGATCTAGGAGAGAATATTATAGGGAGGATTATGCTCACCATCTCCACAGACTGCATAGCCTCACAGGAAATTAGCAAGTTGCAACAACACAAATATAGGTTAGACCAAAGAAAAAACTTACTGATTGTGAGGACTCTGAGATGCAGGGAATGTGTTTTCAAAGCAGGATATGAAACCTCTATCACTACAGATTTTAAGGATAGGAGAAATTTTGTTCAGAATACATTGAAAAGCCTGGAGACTGAAGAATATACAAAATTGGCTCTGCTTCTATCTCCTCTGGGGTGGAATTTGGCAATGGTAACCTTGGGGCTTACCCTGACCTTTTCCTTTTCATTTTTCTCCCCCTCCCACCTATGTAGTTGCTTTACTACAAGTAAATTTGTTTTGCTTTCTTTATATTTTAAAACATGTGAAGTATGATATAGGTTTATATTCCCAAAGAAAATCTGCTCTCTGAAACGTATCCCCTGTGGGTGATACCACAGGTGAAAACAGAAAACGGAAAGAAACTAAACCACCTGTCTCTTTCCTATCTTGGTTCCTCACAAACCCATAACCATGTTAGAAATATCACACCATAGTTTTAACAAGGGTGTTATCTTTTCACTTTTTACCAATTGCTTTATTCTACACTCTTTCCCAGATCCAAAGTGATTCTATTTTTCTGACTTCTTATTTAAAATATACACATATATGTAGGCATGTGTGTATATCTGTAGTTCTTTAATGTTTTTCTCCTTATATCATGTACACTGTTGTTAGGGTCTATGTGACAGCTATCCAAAAGGACACAATTTTTCATTATCCTGCATCTATGCCCCCTTGAGAAGTGTGACTCATAGACCTTCCTCTTTGAATCTGGACTCAGCCTTGGGACTCCATTGGCTTATGGGATGTCAGCAAATGTGATGCAAACAGAGGCTTTAGAAGTGTTGGGCCTGGGGGTTTGTCTTCTCTTGCCACTCTCTTTGAACTCTGTAACCACCCTATGAAGAAGAGGCTGGCCTGCTGAAGAATGAGAGGGCACACACAGCAATAAGCAGAGATAAGCCACTCTACTGGCAGTCCTTTTAGAACAATTGGCTTGCCAACTGCCCAACAGGGGGCTTGAGTCCCCTCTAGATCATCCAGACCCTGGCCAACTCACCCATTGACCTCAGTCTTAGGAGAGTCCAACAGAGATAAACCAAGACTATGTTAGCCTAGACCAAAATAACCATCAGCTAATCTGCAGAACCATTAATTAAATACGTTGTTGTTTTAAATCATGCAGTTTTAGGATGCTTTGTTACATGGCTATAGGTAACTGCTAGAGTCTGTAAACTTAGAGATGGCAGGATTTGTTGTGAATCTCCTCCCTTTTGAGTTGATTTTGTTTACTTTAGGAAAAAAACCAAAAAGCTAAAAATGTAAAGTACATACAGAAACTAATGAATCAAATAGCCATGGACAAAACACTGAGATTTTAATGTTGCATATTTTTCAGATAATTTAATATAGGGAAAATTATATATCCAAATCGATCTCTCCCCAAGCCCATTCTCCTTCTTACTTCCTTTTAGCATTACTCTCATAAATTTGCTATGTATTTCCTCTGTCCAAGCTTTTCCACTTTTATTAAAAATATATGCATGTGTGTCTATGCTTCTTTTAGATAAGAATGTGTTCTTTATTCAATGAGACTAATGCATATTAACTTATATACAAATTTCCTTCATATATTGATTTTATTTTTTCATCCTCCATTAATGGACATTTGGTATTGCTTTCAACATTAAAAACTATGTGTCTAGGGGCACCTGAGTGGCTCAGTCATTAAGCGTCTGCCTTCAGCTCAGGTCATGATCCCAGGGTCCTGGGATCGAGCCCCACATCGGGGTCCCTCCTCAGTGGGAAGCCTGCTTCTCCCTCTCCCACTCCCCCTGCTTGTGTTCCCTCCCTCGCTGTGTATCTCTCTGTCAAATAAATAAATAAAATCTTTTAAAAAATAATAATAAAAAAACAATGTGTCTATGAAGATTCCTGTACATATTTCCTTGTACTCATAGGAGGATATTAACTAGAAAGTCATTGAATCACATATTGATATTTAGTGATATTGAATCTTCTTTTTTTTTTTCATTTTAAAGTATCATTCTTAATAGGACATGCACATGGTATAGAATTCAAATGCTACACAGGGATATGAGGAGAAAAATATAAAACCTCCCTCCCTCCCCTATCCACTAGCTATCTTGGTTACCTCCCTGAAGCCAATTATTACCAGTTTCTTGTATATCATGTGAGAATTTTTCTTTGAATGTATGAACATGCAAGTGCCAGTATTCTATCAGTCAATCTTAAGAAATTTAACCAGGTTCTTCTTGGTTTAGGTGTGAACTATTAAATTTTATGAGTAACACTTGTACCAGTTATCACATACTTGCTTCTCATGTCCAAATCCAGCCTTCATGGCCTCCTCTGCAGTAATGGATCTGGACCCTGTAAATACCTCTCCCCTCTCAGCAGGCACAATGTTTCTCAATTTTACAAGAAATTGCCAACCCTCCAAAATACCAAAAATAATTTGAATTTAATTAGCACTGCATGAGTTTCAATTTCCTTACATGAAACAAATACTTGATTTTTTTTCAGGCAAAGATGGGTTTGAGGATTAATCAGAAAATTATATAAAGGCAACTGTGTACAAAAGATTTAAATATAATAAATGTTAATATATTTTTATACCAGACAGGTGAAAATAGTGTTAGGGGAGGTCACTGAAAGGAGATGACCACCAGCAGATCTTGAGCTGGCTTTGCCCTCTGCCTACAAAGGCAGGTTTCAGATTTCATCTGAGACATCCCTGAGGAGGGTGGGAATGAACAAATAGTATCTTGTTTTACTTGCATTTTATTGATTACTGATAAGATACAGCATTTCTTTATATGTTTATTAGTCATACAGATTTTCCTTTCCTATGAATTTCCTGTATATATCATTTGCACATTTTTCTATTGTGCTTGTCTTTTTCTTATTGCTTTTTAAAAAATTCTTTATAAGGATATTTATCTCTCATTTTTTATAAGTGTTGAAAATATTTCCTTCAGCTTGGTTTTTGCTCTTTTTTTTTTTTTTTTTTGGCCTGGAGTATATTAGCCATATAGAAATTTGCATTGTGATATAAATTAGTGTAATCAATCTTTTTATTTAATACATGGACTTCTTTTTTGTTTCACTCTTTGTTTAAAAAATTATTTCCTCTATCAAGTTCAAAAGATATTTACATGTGTTCTATAATAATTTTATGGATTTGCATTAAATCCATGTGGAATTGAGTTTTGGGATGAATGAGGAAGAGAGCATGCATTATTCTATATGGAAAGAAAATTATTATGCATTTTAAACCATTTCTGTTTTCCATATTGATTTTTAAAACCATCTCTATTAAATAACAAGAATTTTTAAATGCTTGGCTCTAGTTCTAGATTTTCTGTTCTGCTCTTTTGATTTTTTAGTCTCTTCCTGCATCAATACCACATCTCTTAATCACTATAAATTTAAAGTAAATGTTGACAAATGGTAATATGAGTCTTTCCGCTTTGTTCTTATTTTGTAGAGCTGCCTTGGTTATTCCCATTCATTTAGTATCTATTTTAGATACAATGTTTTAAATCTCACAAAAAGTCCTTTGAGATTATGATTATAGTTTCATTGCATTTAAAGATTAAACTGGAAGGATTATATATTTATAATATTGAATTTTCCTATCAGAATAATAACTATCTTTCTATTTATGGTATTCTTTAATGCTTTTCATGAGTTTTGTATTCCTTTCCATAATAGTTTGCACATCCTTTGTTAGAGTTTCCTAAAGGACCTTTTATAATTTTTTGTTCTTATTGCAAATAAGATTTTTCTTTTCTGTTACATTTTTTATGATCATTCCTGTGAAAGATGAATAGTCTTTAAAATACTCAGATTATGTCTAGCAACTCTACTGTACTTTTTGTTTGTAAATCGTTTTGGGATTTCTATGTATGTAATCACGTTTTAAATAAATCAACAAGAATTTCAACTCCCCCTTTCTAGTTTTAAAACATCTTTTCTTTTTCTTTCTTGTTTTGTTATTGTTTAGGATCTCCAATAAAATACTTAATGCTCATTCATATACTAAATACATACTGAGAACCTATGATATGACAGACTCTGTTTAGATGCTTGTAGTACACAGTATACAGAACAGAAAAATATTTATTCTCTTATGTTCCCCACATACTAATAAGAGACAAAGATTTATATATATTATATACATATTACATTATATGTCTGTGTGTACACATACACACACACACACACATATTGTCTTAAATAATCATAAGTGCTATAAGAAAAATATAAACCAGGGTTACAGGGTACTGGCTGCAGAAGGCACCAGCTGCAATTTTAAATGGGAATATCAAGGCAGACCTTAATAAAGTGATATTTGAGGAAAGCCTTGAAGGAGGTAAAGGGGTTCACCTTGCAAACATCTGTGGGAAGAACAATCTAGGTACAGGGAAATTCTCAGACAAGGTTCAAAGCAGTGGGGAAGGTGAGAAATAAGAAGTAATTGAATCTTGGGTTTTCTGTTGGATTGAATGTGATTTTTCAGAGAAAGCAATCCATCAAGAAAGATTCTAAAGTTTGCAGCCTAAACAACCAGAAAGACAAATGTCCTCTCAACTGGGAAGGGAAAGACAGAGGTTAAATAGGTTAGGGGGGAGACAGGACTCTAACTTCAGACTAGGAAAGCTTGAGATGTGGATTAGACATCCAAGAAGAGATGTTGACATAAGAATTTGATATTCAATCTGAAGTTTATAAGAGTGTTCTGGCTGGAGACATTGGCAAATAGAAAATATTTAAAGTCAAGGGACTAGATGAAATCATTAAAACTGAGGACTGAGGCCTGGAGCATTCTAAAGTTTGGAGATTGTAGAGAAGAGGAGGAACCAGGAAAGGTGAGGGAAAAAGAACAGCTAGTTAGGGGGAAAACCAACACTATCGTATCCCAGAAACTAAATGAAGAAGGTGTGACAAGGAAGAGAGTGGTTAGTAGTGTCAAATGCTGTATAGACAAGTGAAATATGATGGATCGAATAAATAATCATTAAATGTAGCAATATGGAGGTCATCAGTAACCTTGATGAGTTCATTTTCAACAGGGACAAACATTCTTTGAGAGATTTAGAGAGAAAATGGAGAGAGAAATCTGACGTCATGAGTATAGATAATTCTTCTGAGTTTTGTTGTAAAGGAGAGCAGAAAACTGAGCCTATAGTCTGAAGGAGGAGGAGGAGAAGAGACACAGAGAGAGAGCACACTTGTGTGAGACAGTTACAGAGGGAAACAAAAAGAGAAACAGAGAGACACAGAAATGGAACAAATAGCATGTTTCTATGCTGGGATGGAAAATATCCAATAGCAAGAGAAAAATAAATGATGTTGGAGACAAAGGGAATTGTAGAAGTGATATGTCCTTGAGCAAGTGAAAGGTAATGGGTTTGAGTATATAGCTGCAGAGATTAGTTTTGATAGTGTTAATAAGGAATTTCTAATCAAGTCATGGATATGTCCTTTGATTCTACTTTGCTAAGAGCTTGTTTTAATCATAACTGAGCATTAAATTGCATATTATTCTCAGAGACCTATTTAGATGTCTGCAGTATTTTCCTTCTTTCATTAATGTGGTATATTACTAGCTTGTTTTATGTTGAATATCTTTGCATACATGGGATAAATATTACTTAGTCATGATGTATCTTTATGCACTTTGTTTTCAACATTTTAAGAATATTACTTCTACGTTTATAACTTATATAAGCTTATAATTATCATATGGCCACTGTTTAAGTTTTGGTCAATATTATACTAATATTTAAAATGATTTGGCTAAGACAGGGATTTCTTAAAATGATTTTTTAAAAGACATGGATTATCTACTTCTTTCTTGAGGATTTGGTGAAATCTATAAAATTATCTACAACGATGCCTTTCTAGGGAGAAAATTTAGACTATTGACCCAACTCCCTCATGATTTTTGGTATATTCAGAGTTTTTACTTCTTCTGGAGTCAATTTTTTATTATTTCTATATGTTTCATATTTTTCTTTTTTTTTTAATGGTGGAAATAGTTGTTCATAGTATTGTCCTAACTGTACCTGTAAGTATGTCACCTTTTCCCAACTATGTTGTCTTGGAAGATCCATATTTGCATATACTATTTTATTTTTTTATTTTTATTTTTTTAAGATTTTATTTATTTATTTGACAGAGAGAGAGAGACACAGCGAGAGAGGGAACACAAGCAGGGGGAGTGGGAGAGGGAGAAGCAGGCTTCCCGCGGAGCAGGGAACCCGATGTGGGGCTCGATCCCAGGACCCTGGGATCATGACCTGAGCCGAAGGCAGACGCTTAACGACTGAGCCACCCAGGCGCCCCATTGCATATACTATTTAAAAAATTAATCTTCTCAGGGTGCCTGGGTGGTTCAGTCAGTTAAGCGTCTGCCTTCAGCTCAGGTCATGATCCCAGGGTCCTGAGATAGAGCCCCGCATCAGACTCCCTGCTCAGTGGGGAGTCTGCTTCTCCCTCTGCCTCTGCTGCTCCCCCTGCTTGTGCTCTCTTCCTCTGTCAAATAAATAAATAAAAATCTTAAAAAAATAATAATGTTAATGTTCAAATGTTTAAGATTAATGTAAAAATTAATCTTAATGTTTAAAATTAATGTTAATAATTAATTGACATTTATTTTTACTTAGATATGTGTAAGAAGAAATAACATGCAAATGACTTTTTCTAAGTCCAAGAAAACCTACACATTTAAGTTTAATTCTTAATCAGTATACATGCTTCGCAAGATTTATGAGTAAATTCAACCTTCATAACAAACACCAAGTGAGTCAATAAAATTTCTTATAACTGACAACAAACAAATATTGTACTGATCATAAACTTGAAGTTACAAAGATGAACCATTTCGGTGAGAATCTCTTAGGAGAATTTCTTATAAACTAGCCAAAAAAGCAATTTTATGGCAAAATAAAATAAAATTATACACAAGCTGGCTAAAAAGCAGTTGTATCTACAATCACTCTACTTGAAATTTCTCATTATTTAACATTGAAACTAGCAGCCTATGATTTTTTCAAATTTTAACTAAGGCTGAGGCAATGTATTAGGAGCTCAGAATTTTCTATTTCTACTGTCCCTCTTTTTTGAAGCTTTGCAATAAGTTTTATGTTGTTTTATTATAATTTATATAATCAGCTTTTGGTTTTGTTGAAAATCTCTGTAGACTCATCTAGGTTTTTTTCTATATCAATCATGTTTGCTTTTATTTTTATTATTTCCTTAATTTGGTCTGTGTCTTATTTTTCTTAGTGCAGATTTGTGATTGATTTTACAACTCATCAATGAATAACCCGTTTCAGATTTTCTCATTTTTTAAATTTGTGTGTTTAAAGCTATAAAATTGCATTTAAAGCTATAAAGTTTCCTCCAATTACTACTTTTGCTGCAACCTGCAATTTGGATATATAAAGCTTTCTTTGTCTCTCATTTCTAGATATTTTATAAGCCTACTGTGATTTATTTTTTTAATTCATGAGTTACATAGAAATATGTTTTACGTTGCCAAATATATGGTGAGAGGTAATTGAGAATGTATATTTGTTGATAATATTGCATTGTGGTCAAGAAACTCAGTCTTCATATCTTTTAAACTTGCGATAAATGTATAACTATACATATAAAACTTCATGATAATGGTGGCCTGATATAACATGATTTCAGCTCTAAATGGAAAATAAAAAAAAGCTCTTTGCTTCTGCCCTCTGCCTCGGTGTTGTCTTATAAGGCTCTTGTCTTTGAGTTGCAGAGGGGAAATGAAGAATAACGTTAAGTCCCCCTGGGGAAAGCAAGGGGGTGTAGGATGAGCTTCAGTCTCAGCCGAAGGATCCAGGGTTGTCTCCAAGGATATTTCAGGCAGAGGCAACAACTGTTAGCAGGTGGCTCATAAATGAAGCTGGGACTAAGTTGGATTTGGATTGTGCAGCAAGAGCCATGGACCTCCCAGCAAGTTTCAGTTCCCTTTCTTCTTTCCTTAGGGCTACTCCCCTGAATTTTCCCGTATAAGCAAACCAAGAAGTGCCATGTGCTGAGCCAATTCACCTGTTAAATAACGGGCTGTCTCTTTCTCTTGCCTCATTGCAAAATGGAAGCCAGCTCAGTAAAGTATTATTTGCATTGCTTTGCATCTCTCCTCATTTCACTTTCTTTTACCATACCCTCGCTGACCTGGGTTTGCAACACTTAAATAGAAAGTCAACAGTTTAATGCTTAATTCAGGTTCTGTTGTCTAGGAGTACCAGGCAAAGGCAATTGAAACTGCAAGTGAAATCTGCAGAGCATGCCCTTCAGATTGTTTCTGAGTTGGAATGTCTACCTGTCTAGAAGCAATATAGACTTTATTGCTGGTAGTTACTGGGATGATACACTCTGGCATGGAGTAGATTTGCAATTGATCTAAGCTTTTATAGCTGTTGATTGGGATAAAATGTAGTTAGAACTCAAAGCATTGGAAGGGCATGTTTCAAGGTCACATATAATGGGAACCATGAGCATTGCAAGTCTTGTGGAGTAGGTGGGTGATTGTGATGTCACTAGAGACTTCGGAAAAATAACAGGCTGACGGACAGTATCTCACCTCCTAAAACTAGAGAGCTTCTTTGGTGGCTTTAAAGGAGACTCTTATGTTCTGAAGTCTCAGAGTAGACTAAGTTGAAAATCAGACCCCAAATCTGAATGTTAAGTAACAAAGTTGCAAAGAAGACTAAACATGCAGCCACGGAAGCCTTCCGCTATCAATGTAAACCTCAGTGTCATGACAATGAGAGATGGGATCTAGAGATGTCAGATAAGGTCATATTTACACATAAACCTAAAAATATTGAATTTTCAAGTTTTCCTGAACATTCTTGACAGGAAAATTCTTAAGAGGAAAACAATTCCCTTTCTCCTGACAAAAACATATCCTCCCTTTACTGGGAAACCATGTGATTATCTTGTATAAAGAATAAGCTTCACTGGATGCTTTTACTTTCCACAAGATCCCTCCTCATTGTGTTCTCCAGATTGATAATAAAAGCACATACTAAAGAAATAGGGGGAGACAAACTTTTCTCCAGGAAGTTGTAATCTACATACCAAAAGGATTTCAGGATCTGGCAATGTGTATGGCAGTAACCTGAGGAACACACAGGGAAGTAGTAGATCTTGGAGGTATTAGAACAAGGTTGATAAACTATCAAGCAGTATAGTAAAAAATTCACTAAACTGGGGCTATTCTCCTACAATTCAGGAGTCAATATTTTGGCAAAGACTTCTGGAATAAAACCTACAGTAATTGGCTGGATTAGCTTTGTGAAACCTGGACTCGATAATGACCTGCACAGAAGTATGTAGATATGTCAGTTTTAAAGAAGAGATAAGGACACAGGGAGATGGGATGTTGCCGTGAATTTTGTTATGTGTGGCCATAGATCCTACCATCTGACTACATTTCCCTGGAGGGTCGAGAAGACAGATACTTCACTAGGGCAATAAGGAATGCATTGGTGATGGGTGCATGCACATTGCTGAGAAGAGAAGTCACAGCTATCTTCTGAAGGTTATGGTAGATTGTGAGTGTTGCTACCTTTGAACTGGCATTTTTCCTATCAACATCAATAATGGGAACATGAAATGACAAAAGCCTCATGGAAGCACATAACCATCATAAGCAAAGTAAATGTAATTGCTGCAATAGGCAGTAAGCCTGCCTTAACCCACAATATAGGGAGGTAGCTAATAGAGAATGGTATTTTTAAGGGTAATACAGGAGGATAGAAGACTAGGGTATTACTCCAGAGAGATAGCAAGTAGCAGATTGATGTTAACTGCCACAATAGTAAATCATCACCCTTGCCTCCTTATCAGATCTAAGCTGGTTCTCAGAATCAGAACTCACTGATTAAAGACAAGGTTATGTCCACATCAGGAACAGCCCTGCTACTCTGTTGTAAGTACTTTCAGTAAATATTTCTCCAATTCATTCTTTCCCCAAAAATCTTTAAGGAAAGTCCTCTTTATGCAGTGGGGAAAAAAGTATTTCTAGAATTGTTAGTTATTGAGTCTGTGAACTTAACACTTATATCTGGAATGGAGAAAAACAACAACAGGGACCCTATAATTAGGTTGAGGGATCCTGGAAGTCAGTTGATAAATAGATTTTGGCCTGAGATTATCTTAATTGTGGTTTCACTAAGTCAGCAGATTCATCCTGTGGTTATTTTCTTGAATCCCAAATGAATAATTGGGAATAGATATTTTTAGCATCTAGCAGACCCTTTGCTTTGGTTTCCTGATCTGTGGGTATTATGGTATGTACTATTAAGTGGAAACTTCTGAAATGGTTTCCCCATCATTCCTCCTCACCCTATTGCCAAGAAGAAATATTGCATTCCTTGAGAAAATAGATATATCCCTATCACAACTGAAGACATAAAAATATGCAAGGGGGATAGTCACTATCATACCTTTTTATCTGTGTGACCCTGAAAAATGGATTGTGGCAGATGGTTGTAGAATAAAAGAGAACTTAATGAGATGGTAGTCAAATCCCAGCTGTCTCAAGTGTCATCTTTACTGAGAAGATTAACACAGTTTCTGCCACTTGGTATGTGGGTAATAATTTAGAAAATGCTATTGTCTGCTGTCTTAATTTTTGATAATGAAAAGGATCAAAAGCAGTTAGCTTTTACATAACAAGGAAAGCAGTATACCTTACTGACCTGCTTTTGTTAAATAGTATGTTTTATGCAGTAATATAGTCAGCTCACAGAAACCTTCATTGTCCTGACATTCTGTGAATCATCAAGCTGATGAGCAGGGAGTCACATGGAAGACCTTAGAGACATGCTTCTCATATGATCTGTGGCAAATGTCAGTTTAAAAAGTTTTGTTGTCTTTTTGTTTTGCTTTATTTTAACTTCTAATTATTCATAAACCAGTAGTTTTGTAAAATACGGAACCAAAAGCTTGGATGTTGTAGAAATGTCTGTCAGAATGATATATAAAATTGTCCAATCACTCTCAGTTTCTGGACTTATTAAGTCATCTTCTGGATTGGTAATTTATCTTTTGGGTTTGAGGATCATATTTTGAGTAGCACCACTCTAAATGCCTGAATAAGACATGTGTGTGTAACACACACACACATATATACCCATCTACATATATATGTTTTTATTTGTCTATTTATATATGCATATGTATGTATATGTATACACACAAATGCATGCACCAGTCATAGAAAAAAGAAATCAAATAATTGAAGAAACTCAGAAGCATGGCATATCAATGAATATCTTAGCTATCTTGTGGTCTGGGACATGCTGTCACATTGTAAAATATAAATTGCTGCATTTCATACCTCCTTCAACCAAACAAGAGGCATAACACTTGGTTGTTCTCTTTGGATTTTAGAAGTAAAATATACTTCATTTGGGAATATTGCTTCAGAGTATTTCCTGAGTCATTCATAGACTGTCATAAAAGGTGTTTCAGTAGTTTTCAGACTGTAGTACATGCTGTTCTTCCCCTTGGGCCATATAACTCAGGTGCTAGAAGACCCATAGTGGATAAGGATGCTATATGAAATTTTGCTGAACTTCAATGGAAGTCATAGAGAAGACAACCAAATTTTGGGTACAAAGCCATGACTTCTCTATCAGAGAACTATTTTCAATCTGAAAAACAGCTTCTAGTGAGATACTGGGGCATACTAGATACTGGGCACCTGATTGTAGAAAAGGGATGACTCTAACCTACAATGTTAGAGGAGTAAGCGCAAACATAGAGGCACATTTCAAGATCTTCTTGAGTTACATCTGTTAGCATTCCACTGGCCAAAGAAAGTCACAAAACTAATCTAAATGCAAGGGGCAGGAAAGTATATTCTGCCCACTCGGAGGTCAAAGAAAGTCACACAACCAGGTAATACTTCAATGGAATTGGGATGTATGGAGGTGGAGTTGGAGAGTGATTCCTTAACAATAACACAATCTGTCACACCCACTAAACTATTAAGCTGGGCAGGCTGATCAGAAATCCATCACGGAATGGAAGTGGCACGTTTGAGAATAAGCTCAAACAGATCCAGGAGGTACAAATATGTTATGTGAACAGATGTTGTCTGCATTTGCTATCCTCCTTTCCTTCAGCCTATACTTAAAACTTCATTTTGAGGTAAGCAGTTTCCTTTGACCAATTGACTGAAGAGGAAAGAAATTTGACCTGATTCCCAGATGTGTCAGCACAAAATGTTAGCACTAAAAGGACATGAACTACTGCCTCATGGTCTCAAAGGGGTGATGGACAGTAGTAAAAGCAAATCCTTTTAGGATAAAGTTAATCATCCATCTTGTAGAGTGTGAGAAGAAAAGATATAGACTGACTTCTGATAAAATGGCTTGACTGATTCACCAGTGGTTTGAAAGGAATAAGACCAGGAGAATACAGATGAGGAGATCTGGGGAAGAATTATGTGGATGGATCTCTGAGGGTAGGACAAAGTGTGGAGGTCTTTTTGTCTCATGTCAGTGCCCCGTAGAGCATATGCCTTGTGGAGTAGCTGCTCGACAACCAGCTGAAGAAGGTGACTTCTTTAGCAGATGTCAGTCAGCTTCTCTTCTCAGCTACCTGATACATGGCCAGTGTGCTATGGCGGCAGAGATGAGGCTCTGAATGCATCCAGCAATCTAGGCTTGTCTTCACCAAGACCTTTCTGGCTAATGCCACTGATAGCAGCAGAAATGGACATGTGACATTACTCCTTGGGGTACCTATCAGCCATTTGGCAGAATCTATTCCATTGGAGTGTTTCTATCATGAAGGAGCATAAGTTTGCTTTTATGAGAATAAATATAGATATGTACGTGTGCCTTTACCATCACAACCATCCAAGGCTTACAGAATACCTCATTAGGACACATGCTACCATATCACAGTGCCTCACACTGAAGGACACTTTAACAGCAAAGGAGAGCAACCAGCCTGAACTAACAGTGAAGCAGCTGCCCACTGAAGTCTCAGCTGAGGTCCAGCAGCGTGGCTTATGCCTCCAGGACTTGGCACATGTGTTCAACCAACTACCAGTATATGGTTCTGCATTTCCAAAACCTAGAATGCGTGGGTATAGGAAATAAGATTGGAACTAGAAATGGTTAGTCTCACTGTCACACCTAGCAGCTCAGTCACGGAGTTTCAGCTTTCTGTTTCATCAACCTTGAGCTTTGCTGAGGTGGAAATCCCAGCTCACAGGGTGTGGAGAAGGCTGCCAGGGGATACATTAAATGTTCCACTGAACTAGAAGCTGCAACTCTCACCTTGTTAATTTGGGCTTCTCATGTGAGTGGATAAACAGGCAAAGAAAGGAGCTAATGTAACTGGTGGAATTAATAGGTCTTGTTTGTCATGAGGAGCTAGAACTGGTAATACATGATAAGTTAAATGAGCAGTTACTTCACTAGGGAGTCTCTTAGAACTTTCAGACTTGATAATAACTGCCAAGGAGTGATTATAGCAACCACAAATCAAAAAGTATAAGGAAACGGTTGGTTGAGATACCTGTGGGGATCAGTGTCTGGATCACCCTACCAGACATGTAACCCTGACCAACCTAACTGTTTTCCAAGAGTGAAAGACATGTAGAATTGCTGGCAGAGGAGAGAGATGATAGACATCAACTGCAGGCTTAGGGCCAGGTCCTGCAGCATCAGCACTGTTCTTTATATCATTAACCCTCTTTGCTTAAGTGTTGCAAGAGCTCACAGTTTGTGTTTATATATATATAATTTGAATTTGAATATATATATAATTTGAATGAGACTCTGTGAGCAGTTAGACTCCTGCTCCAACTCCCTGTTCTTTGGGGAAAGCGTGAAGGTGTCATTTTCTCCCAACACACACGTACACATGCACGTACAGTAGAGGTCCTATATTTTCGGGAAGAAGAGGAATATAATGGGTAGGCACCCTTCCTGCCTCTACTACTGCCCTCCTACCTCCTACCAAGCCCTGCTCCCTGGCCACACAGCTGTTTGTTTGTTTGTTTGTTTTCTATAGTTCATAGCTAGTAGTAACACTTCCAAACTTGGATGAAACACCACACTGCATGGCATAGGATCCCATAACCCAAGTAGCTGCCAAAGGGGGTCAGATGATACAACCCAGAGGTACAGGAGGCTTTACACCACACAGAACTCTTTAACTAATGGAAAGCAGGGGATGAAGTGCAGCTGGGAAAATAAAACCCCCTCTTCTCTCTCTCCCACGGACTGTCCCAAGGCATAGTTCTTCCATGTAAACCATCTAGAGAAAGCCCACATGTCGAGCAGCAGCAACTGCTAATTGACCTGCTTTGCCTCCTCCCTGCTGGGATCACTGTGAGGTGGTAGCTGGTATGATAAAGCATCCTTTTGTTTTGCTTTTGAGGTCTCTTATCATTGCACTTCCTTTCTCCTCATCCGTGCTACCCTGCACCAGCACTACCCAAATGAAGCATCAGCAGTTCCTCTCTTCTAAGGACTCTTGACTAGGAGATGAGCTTTCCTCTGTATACACACATTCTAATTTTTCTCCTCTCCCAACAAATAAGATACCCCTCTTTCTATTTGGAGGCATCTTTCCTTGAGCAGTAAAATCTGTCCCTTATTTGCCCCCTTGGTCTTGCAACTATTCCCATTGCCGCCTGCATTATCTCCCCGGCTCTCCCTGAGTCCTCATGAGACTACAGACACGCCACTATTTCCCACCTTCAAAAATCTGTCCCTTCTCCTCACTGCCTTCAACAGCTACTACTTATTTTTCATAAAGATGTGGCAAAACTCACTGAAGTCTGTTGTCTTGGCTTCCTCTTCAGCTATTATTTCTTTAACATACACCAGGATTTTTCCTTACTGCTTCACTCATTAAAACTGCACTTCTGTACTCTTCCTCTTAAAACCACCCCCCCCCCCCGGCCACCGACCAAATATATCAGTCCAGCCTCTATGTTAATCTTGTTACACCTTTTGGCAGCATTTGACCCAGTTGATCACTGCTTCCTTGAAATACATTTTTATTTGGTTTCTCTCCCTCTCTGTTCCCTTCCAACCTCAGTGGCAGCTCATTCCCACTCTCCTTTACTTGATTATACACTTGTTCCCCATCTCTAAAGGTTGGATTTCAGACCTCTTTTCTTCTCTAGCTATAATTTCTTCCTAGCGACTTTTTTTCAGACTCTGGCTTTAAATCTCATCTATATCCCGATGGCTGCCAAATTTGTGTCTCCAGCTCCAATTTCCCCTGAAGCTCTAGACTCATATATTCAGTGATTCGACATCTGGATGTCCAAGAGAAACCTCAGATGCATCATGCATGCACAAGGAAATGCGCACGCGCACACACACACACACACACATACACACACAAATGGCATATCACCCATCTTCCAGTTGTTCAGAAAGGACAATTGGAGGCATCCTTGATTTCTTGATTATTCTTTCTCTGGCATACCAACACATCAGCAAGTGCTATCAGACTTTTCTTAAACATGAATCCTAGATCCAGTGTTTCTCGTGATCTTCACAGATAGCACCTAGGAGAAGCCACTTACATGTCTAGCCAGGATGACTGCAATAGTTTTCCAACAGGCCTTCCTTCTTCCTCTCTTCCTTTCTTATAATCTAATCTTCACATAGCAACCAAAAATGTTACTTTAAAAATGTGGGGGACAGGTCAGCCCAGTGATGGGTATTAACAAGGGCATGTATGGCAATGAGCACTGGGTGTTACATGCAAAGAAAGAATCATTGTTCACTACATCAAAAACTAATGAAGTACTATATGGTCACTTCACTATATGAATGACCATGTCATTCCTAGTTCACAAACTTCCGTGATTTCTCAACCTGCTTAGGCAAAAAATAAATAAATAAAAAGTTTTTATTACATTTACAAGATCTTACATAACCAGGCCTCTGGCTATCTCTGTGATTTCATCTGCTACCTCTCTATCTTACTCACACAGATCTAGCTTGATTTCTGTGCTATTTCTCCAACACCCAACCATGTGCTTACCTCAGGACCTTTGTATCTGCTATTTCAGCTGTCTGGAGTGCTCTTTTCTAATACCTTTGTGGCTTGCTCCTTCACAACATTCACATCTCTGCTTGCTCTATCTCCTTTAGGCTATTTTATGTTTCCTCATAGTAGTTATCACTAACTGACAAGTTATTACATATTTACTTAAATATTTTCTGCCTTTCCCATTAGAAAATGAGGTCCACAAAGGTTGGGATAATGTTTTATTCATCATTACATCACAGCATTTAAAAGACTACTTGGCTCATAGTTGGTATTCAGTAAGATCTGTTGAATAAACAGATGAGTAAATACAATGACTTAATTGTCCTTTACCATTAATACTCAAACATACATTCATATTTACACTTATTTATTTAAACCACTTTCTTTCTTTTGTGTGTGCTTACAATGTCTTCATACTTTAGGAATTTTAGATGTCTCCCATTCATTATATTTTTTACTTTAAATATTATGATATTGGATACATATTTCCATATGTATTTTAAATTTTGAATTATGAGCTCATTATTTCAAACATTTTCTTCTGTGGGGGTTCTGTGAATTCTGTGGACTATGGAAGCATCCATAATAGATGGTTTCCTAGTTGCCTCTGTCAAATTGTTGCTGACTTTGTGGTACCAGACCAATTTTATTTCATATAAAAATTGGACTCTGACACCCTAGTAGAGTTCAGACTTGAGTCTCTGATTTCTTGCAGTTGAATCATTTTCCCCCCGTGGTCTAGAAGGAGATATTACTTCCTTGCTTTCTTCAGGCCAGGAAGTGAAGTTTTTCTAAGTAGGCACATTTTCCAGCCTCCTGGCTTTATCCAGGGAGCATATTTTTAGCTGCCCTGAACACGCAGGGCTGGAAGCTGATGTCCATCCTACACAGACATTAAGACCCCAATGGTATATATTCTGCCCATTTTCCTTCACAGATCCTCTCATCTCAGCAGCTTCCTTCTACCATGTGTTCCATCTTTCTTCTGGAAAATGCAGTTAGTTCCTTTTTGATTTTCATGCTTGGCTACATATTTTTATTTCTTTCAAAATATATATTTTGCAATGTATTTATGTGTTTGAAGTGGAAGGTGGCTTCCTGTAGTTCAGTCTAATCTGGATTAGAAATCTCTGACTTCATTTGAAAAAATACCTAGGATAACATCCTAGGCTCAGAGGACCACAATATGGTAGTGGTGGTGGTGTAAATGTGCTGTATCATTTGGGAATGCGGTGAGACTAAAAAGGCAATTAGTATTGGGAAACAGGTCCAATTGTCCAAAAAGAAGTCATAGATGGTATATGTATTTCCTATGGTTGCTATAACAAATTGTCACAAACCTGGCCATTTTAAACAACACATATTTATTCTCTTACAATTCTGAAGGCCAGAAGTCAGAGATCAGTACCCCTGAGCTGAAATCAAGGTGTTGGCAGGTCCATACTCCTTCTAGCAACTAGAGGTGAGAATCCATTCCTTGCTTCTTCCAGCTTGGGGATGTCAGTATTCCTTGGCTTAGGGCTCCATAACTCCAACCTCCAAGGGCAGAATCTTCAAATTTCCCTCTGCTGTCTTCACATTACCTTCTTTGGGTGTCAAATATCCCCCTACCTCTCTCTTATAAGGGTACATGTGATGGCATTTAGGGCCCACTGGATAATTTAAGATAATCTCCTCATCTCAAGATCCTTAACTATTTAATCACATCTGTAAAGACCCCCCCCTTTTTTTTTTCTATACAAGGGTAAATTCACAGACTTCAGAGGTTGGAATGTGAATATCTTCTAGGGAACTGACCACAACCTACCACAGATTAGTATAAATAGGAAATGTCATCCATTTTTTACCAGCATCCTATGGCCACAATTTCAGAGGGAAAAAGCAAGACTCACAGAGAGCAGGTAAGCCAAGACCAGGAGAACTGATTTATATGGAGGAAGCTGAAAAGAAGTTGAGTCAAATCACAATAGGAAGTACACATCAGGGAGAGGCTAGTTTGAGATGATTCTGTTCCATGGGAAATACCAGGGAGAAGACTAGTACGAGGAAGATGGCAGATCTTTGACACTCTCAATTCCCCACCGCTCAGTTGAATTTTAGGCGACAGTTTTCACTTTGGAATTAAAAGAGTTCATGATGGCTATGAATGGCTAATGGAATAAAACTGCAAACTTGTTATGTCATGCTCTCGTTCTTCAGTAATACCAGAAGCACAAAGAGTATGTATGTGGCTCCTGAGGAATGGGGTCAGACAGAGATCAATAGATTCATTTCTAGTTCACCAAGGTCAACCAAAGGTCAATGAAACTAGCTCAAAATAAATAGAGACATTTTCTGCAGGAAGAGTATATTTCCTAAATTTGGGGAGGTGGAGTGGGATGGTCTACAAGGGGTCACATAAAAAGAAGGGTGGGTTTGCACAAAGTTCAATAAACTAAAAAGTTCATTCCGGTCAAAAGAAATCATTAGGGGTCACTCATATCAAGTTAGAGTCTAACTGAATGCTGTTTTCTCTTCAAAATTAAGCACAACAGGAATGTTCTCTGAAGACAAGAGGTCAGAGCAAAGAAGCATTTTTCCACAAATGGATTAAAGATGCCTGCGATTCAACATAAAGAGGAGACAAGCTACCTTTTAGACATGAGGATCCAAATAAGTGGTCCACTTTCTTCTGACAGAGGAACAATAGTGGAGAGTCGGGCAGTCTAGGACTTTGATCCAAAGTGATGGAAACTTCTAACTCGACCTGATCCCTGAATACATGCTACCCCTTAGAGAGTCTTAAGGTTAGCAGAGCTCATTTGTCTTAAATGCAAATAAACCCCAAAAGAGCAAACATACTGGTCTTTCACTGACCTCAGTGTTATCTTCCATGAACTAATCCTGCTGCCTTTCTGTGCTCCAGTTCTCAGGGTTGGTGTAAAAACTTTTGCTCAGAGTGCATGTGAGGCTCTTAGAAGAGAGTGGAGGGACATTGAGACTCGGGGCACTAAAGAAGGGGAAATCTAAGATGACGCTAGAGCTGTGAACTTTGGTCCTCCTCAGAGAAGGGAAAGGAAACTAGCAAGCATTTCTTTTCAATCACTGCTTTGCATATTAGGAGTGTATCTTATTGAAATTTTTTCTTTGTCTCCTGTTACAAAGGTAAGAGAGTGCCTCAGGGAGACACTGTTTAGGGGTAGGGGCAGGACAAGAAGTCCACCCTGGATTTCTTTGTCTTACTCTATTGTCAGCAGCATTCTAGGGGCCCTGAGGGTTGGGGTTGGAAAACAACAGAAGAGTGATGTCCACACATTCCTTATTCCCATTTTAGTTGCCTTAGTTCTGGGGAAAAGGGGTAGTGAAGATTCTCTTCTGTACTCCTGGGCTGTCTTCCAGGTGGGTACAGACACATTCCCTCCCTCAGCTTCTCCTAGCATCCTGACCCTAGCAAGATGACTTTACATTTAGTTGCTCTTGTTCCAATTGCCCCCATTGGGCTCCTTGAGAGCAGGAACTGTGTCTTCTTCGGGGAGCTTATCTGGTGCCCTGCATAGGGCTGGCTATAAATAAATGGCACAGAAACTACACACGTTCTTCAGTGCAGAGTGAGGGTATCCTTCTGGCATTATATGGATCTAGGGAGCAGTTATAAAGCACCTTCTGTGCTCAGGCCCCCTGCAAAGCACTCACACATACTTTTCACTCAGTAATTCTCAAACAGCCCTGAGATACCATGATTATTCTTAATTCCACAGACAAAGAAACTGAGGCTCAGTGAGGTAAAAGGACTTGCCTGAGGTCACAGGGCAATGGAGGGTGTCAGGATTATGCTTCCCTCACACCACGTTTACCAACTGCCCCGCCATGGACACAGCTCTCTATTGGGACCAACAGGAGGAAACATGGCCTTTGCACAAAGGGAGCTTAAATAAAAGAAGACAAAGAGAAATATCTAGGGATACTTTAAAAAGCAGCATGTTTGATGTGAAGGTAAAGGGCCAACTGACCGCGAGGCTGGGGAAACAGGAGGATTAGGCGTGACCCCGGGGAAGTGGGGTTAACCAGAGAAGGCCAGGTTTCCTAAAGGAGGTGACATTTGAACTAGCATAGACAGCAGGTCTGCAATGCAGAACTGGCTCGCTGAAGAGCGAGCTATGCTCACTGGGAAGTGAGTGTAATTAAGTCCTTCCCCAGCAGCTGCAGAGCTTGAGGTTCTGGGGCTGCGCTGGTGTATTACTAGTGCCCCCCTGTGCACGAAGGAAGAAGTGGAGCACTTTCCGGGGTGAAGGGGGGGCTCTGCAGCTACCTGCGCCCTCCACCAGGAGCATGCATTTCACTGATGACTTCCCCAGAGCAAAACTGTGAAAGGGATTCTATAGTATAAGTAACAAAGAACTAAGCAGGCCTCCCGGCCCCAAGGAGACTTTTTCCCTTCTCACTTCCCACTGCAGTGAGGGCCTTTGGTCCGGGGCACAATCTACTGGATCTCAAGAGATCCTTGGAAGACGTGCTGTAGACAAGGAGGAGCTGAGAATCCCTCCAGAGGAAGAAGAAGGGTTTCGCTCCCTGGCCAGGGCTCTGTAGAAGGCCTGCCCAGCCTAGGTGAAAGAGCCCCCCGGGCTCAAAAGCGTGGGCTCAAGATATCAGTTTTTGCCTAGCTTTGTGCTATTAGGCAATTTTTTTTCTTTGGATTTTAGTTTCTTCATCTGCAAGGTAAGTACTGAATCATATTGGAGTTGTCCTGCGTGTCAAGTGTTTCCATTGCCCCCTGCCGGGTCCTTCCTCAGCTCTGCAGAACAGTGGGAATTTGCGCACCTCTTCTCGCTGACGGCTCCTCCTTCTTGCCTTTCCCTTGGAGCCAGTTGTAAAGAATTTAGAAAGTTTAGTGAGTTAGGCAGTTTGTTTAGATCGGAAAACTGAAGGAGACATTTACTGAGGTTCCTCTGGCTCCAGCCTTAGATTCCATGTAAGAATATTCTGCTCCTATCCAGAAGGTGAGCAGCACTTTTGTTCCTTTAATTTAATTCAACTGACACATATTTATTTTGTGGCCGTTCTATACCAAGCAAAGTACTGTCTAACTCACCACTACACCACCCCGACCAAACGAACCATCTGGAGAAGACATCCACTTGCATCTTAGTTAACGGTAATACAGAATTCTATCTTTGCTATGCTTACATCTCTGTTAAGAACACCCATGCATGAGGACAGGAACTGGAGAGAAATAGAAAACACAAAAAAAAGACAAGAGTTGATTTAATAGGGTGTTGGGAAAGGTGGGAGTGGGTGGCTGGTATTCTTGTAATGTTGTCTATGCAAACACACATATAGACTATGAACAGTACGTACAGACAGAATGAGTACATTAGACACAGGGTGCCACAAGACAGGGGGAAGTACACAGTCACTTTCGTGATGGCATCCAGAAAGTCTTGATAGGGATGTCACTTTAATATCCACATTAAAGGAGGAAGTTCATGCACTCCGTGAAGCAAGCTATGGAATAAAAAATTAATAAATAGATTCATTCAGTCAGTCAGTCATTCACAGCTGAGGATACACAGATAATTAATACACAGTCCATGCCCTGAAGGAAAACAAAGGGAGAACAAGCAGGAAAAAGTCAAGAAATGTTCTTTATCAGATGAACACAAACCCAAGAGAAGACTTTTCTTAATTAGCAATTACTGATAACTTCCCATCTTCACAGCTCACTGTTTATAAGCAATCTGTCAGTTATAAGGGGCAGTATTATTATTAATATTAGTACTTACTCTCTGTCCATAGGGCTTTTTGGGAGAAGTGGGACGGAGAAAAGAGAGCGAGGACATGGCAGGGAAGATGCATTTTAAATGGAGGTCTGGATTAGAATTCTATCGACAGAAAAACAAAGAAATCAAAACCTCTAAAATAGAGTTTGTGAAAATTTAAAAAGAATCTTAAACATATGAATTAACACTAAACTCACCCACTGATACTTATAGCCTCCCTCAGGCTGCCATACCCATGGCAGTCTACGTAAGGATGGTGTGTTTTGTTTGACTTACATTTCTTTCTCCCCCAGCAGAAACTGCGTGCTGGTCCTCCCTGTTCCCTCTTGTGCTATGCTAACAAAGGCAGGTTTCACCCAGCAGGCTGGATGCAGGTGAAATCTCATCACCTCCTTTCCACATAACACTCCTTACTTGCCTGTGATACAGAAGCAAGACCAGCCGGAGGGGAAGAAGCTGAGGATTCTAGCTACAGAGAGAGCTGGGGATTCAGGCAGTGCCCTCTCCTTGTCACCTGGTGAAATGTCGGGACAGCCTGGGGAAATACAGACCCCAACCCCGTCTGCATTACTGGCCCTTGACACCACTGAACAGAGGAGAGCCTGCTGACCCTTGCAAAGAGGGACAGCCTATTGCTGGCTAGCTACATTCTGCCTTGGAGTCAGGACAGGGCCCTGGCTAGATGCACTTTCGGGTTCCTGGCCTATTCCTTTCTTGCTTTCCTACTGGCTGATAAGTGATTTAGCTCATCGAAAAAACAAAGAAAACCCCCAAACTTTACCCCATTACCACCATTATCACCGAAATGTTCTAATCTCCAAAGAAATCTAGGCTTGAGTTCTTATAAGTATGTCTTATAAGAAATGCTATGGTGAGTCTATGGATTTTTTTTGCTTATGTGGGTCTTCCAAAACAAGTTGCCATCTTTAATATTCTCTACTCAAGCTCAGTTCAAAAGCAGTCTCTATAACTAAAATGAACAAGGAAATCAATTTGACAACAATCAGACTTTTTTCTTTTAATGAATGTATTGAGGCTAAAATAAAACAAAACAAATTAAAAACAAAACAACAATAAAAACCAGCCTCTGCAGGAGAAAGTACATCAGAGAAGGCCCCGCGTATTTCTATTCATTTCATTTGTTAAATGATTATATCCCCCCATTAAAACCAAGCATGGGGAAATGAATGAGGGACAGATGCTGGGGCTGTGAAGGGTTAAAGACCTTTTTCTTCCTCAACAGTATGCTCTGGGGATGTGAGAAGAACCCTGGTCAGTAGACAGATATATTGACTTGTTATTATTTAAAGTTGTTTAACCAGGTAGAGATAAACGAAAGCTTTCAGCAGCTGAACTATCACACAAATCACAATTAAGGTGACATATGTGGTTGGAAGACGTAAAATCAATTCCCGCGAAGATAATGTTTTAGTCTCTATTTGAACTTGAAGACAGAAGTAAATTTTCAGCAGCAACAGCTGGGCTTGTTCCATCCAGGAGGCTCTCTATTAACTGTACAAGAAGGGCCTTTATTACCTCTTCTAATGGTTTTCCTCTATGGTTTTGTCTTCATCAAAAAAGCCAAATTGACTGCCGTGGTGCTGTTTACTGATGTGGTGTTCCCGGCAATGGCAGCTGGGTGCTCACCCACCCCAGTATTTGGACCTCCTGAGGCTCTGTGAGTGCTATTTAATGTTTGTGGAGAGAACAATGGAGCCCTGAGAGCTACTGGTTGGACTGGGTGGGGGAGGCAGGGAGATTAGGCCTCCTTCTTAGCTTCACTCCCTAAGGTAGCCTTCCCTGGGCCTGCCTGGGTGGGAGAGCCTGTGTACAGGAAAGCAATGCATTTATTCATCTAAAATAATCTCTGTATGGGCGCCTGGGTGGCTCAGTTGGTTGAGCGACTGCCTTCGGCTCAGGTCATGATCCTGGAGTCCCAGGATCGAGTCCCGCATTGGGCTCCCTGCTCGGCGGGGAGTCTGCTTCTCCCTCTGACCCTCCTCCCTCTCCTGCTCTCTGTCTCTCATTCTCTCTCTCTCAAATAAATAAATAAAATCATAAATAAATAAATAAATAAATAAATAAATAAATAAATAAATAAATAAATAAAATAATCTCTGTGATTCAATCATCCTTCAAAGTTTCTCTCAGTGGGATGTAACATCTGAGGACTGCACCTCACTACTGAACATTTTAATCATATGAACTAGTGCATATGTTCGTGTGGTCCTCCTAATTCTATACTATGCTCCCAGGAGGCAGGGACCACATTTAATGCCACTAGATTTTTTTTTTTAAGATTTTATTTATTTATTTATTTATTTATTTATTTATTATTATGTTATGTTAATCACCATACATTACAGTATTAGTTTTTGATGTAGTGTTCCATGATTCATTGTTTGCTTATAACACCCAGTGCTCCATGCAGTACGTGCCCTCTTTAATACCCATCACCAGGCTAACCCATTCCCAACCCCCTTCCCCTCTAGAACCCTCAGTTTGTTTCTCAGAGTCCATAGTCTCTCCTGGTTCATCTCTCCCTCCGATTTCCCCCCCTTCATTTTTTCCTTCCTGCTATCTTCTTCTTTTTTTTTAACATATAATGTATTATTTGTTTCAGAGGTGCAGGTTCATCTCTCCCTCCGATTTCCCCCCCTTCATTTTTTCCTTCCTGCTATCTTCTTCTTCTTCTTTTTTTTTAACATATAATGTATTATTTGTTTCAGAGGTGCAGGTTCATCTCTCCCTCCGATTTCCCCCCCTTCATTTTTTCCTTCCTGCTATCTTCTTCTTCTTCTTTTTTTTTAACATATAATGTATTATTTGTTTCAGAGGTGCAGGTCTGTGATTCAACAGTCTTACACAATTCACAGTGCTCACCATAGCAAAGATTTTATTTATTTGACACAGAGAGAGACAACAAGAGAGGAAACACAAGCCGGGGGAGTGGAAGAGGGAAAAGCAGGCCTCCCGCTGAGCAGGGCTCCATCCCAGGACCCTGGGATCATGACCTGATCCAAAGGCAGACACTTAACGACTGAGCCACCCAGGCGCCCCAATGCCACTAGATTTTTGATTGGACTTAGTACAGTGCTGGCACACCGTAGATGCTTTTAAAAGGGGGGCGTGACAGGACGCCTGGGTGGCTAAGTCGGTTGGGCGTCTGCCTTCTGCTTAGGTCATGATTCCAAGCTCCTGGGATCAAGTCACGCATCAGGCTCCCTGAGCCTGCTTTTCCCTCTGCCTGCCGCTCCCCCTGCTTGTGCTCTCTCTCTCTCTGACAAATAAATAAATAAAATCTTAAAAATAAATAAATAAATAAATAAAAGGGGGGCGTGGATATTGGGAATCCACTGGTCCAAAGGCTGAAATCCAATCTACTTCCTCCCTGCATTGCCCCTTTCAGTCTTTATTCATGATAATCCATGAGAAGTGAGGCCAGTTGAATGTCCTATTCCTGTTGAGTTCTCACTGTCCTTTAGTTAAGATACAAAGGTGCTGTGAAAGCTGAATGGAAATGCAGGTGGAGCAAGTGTTGCCCTTTTGGGGTCACGGGGCTTGTCTGTGACTAAGAAGAAAAATCCATTGAGGAAATAGAAGTTTGACTTCCCCTGAGCAGGAGGTAGGGTACAAGGACACTGTGATTCTAGAGTGACAACAGAAGCAGATCAGGGGAGGAAAGATGACCAGTAAAGGACTCGTAGCCAGGGAACCTGGACTCCAGTTCTCTTCCAGGTTCTAAGTAGTTGGGAGACCTAGGACAAGTCATTGGCCTCAGTGTTGTGGATGCTTCATCAGAAAAGTATGAATGGTGGGACCCAAGCTTCTTAAAACATGAACACTTATAAAAATATAAGCTTAGTATTACCATTGAAAACAGGCAAAACAAGCACAAAAAAAAGAAAAAAAATATTACAAGAGACTACCTGTTCTATTCAGGCCTATTTCCTTTTAGACAAGAAGTAGTGTAGGCAAAAAACTTCTTCCCTCTCAATATCTTTTACATCTGTAAGTTCCTTTCCAACCCATGACCACCCCCTACATTAGACACTCATGATCACAAATACGGACCACACAGAGCTCTCTGCCTCCCCGATTTCCTGCCCTACTGGTGCTGATGATTTTTCTTTCACTCTGTCCAGTGTATCGCTGCCAGGTCTCTGCTCACAGGACCATTTTGATCATGTTTTTTCTCAGCTCAAAATCCATAGATGCACTCATTGAATAGATACTGAGTTTACCGTGTGCCAGGCACTCTAGTAGGTGTTTGGGAAATAGCAAACACACAGATGACCTGCTGTCATTGAGTTAGTTTCAGGGAGGATGATGGAGGATAGATGATAGACAGATGAAGAAATGAGGAAAAAGAGACATTTTGACATAGACATACACATTTATATTTATTTAAAGTCAGTGCTTCCCATATGCCTGAATGGAGTCATATTTGACTCAACAGTCCATATACACTCCATTGTCTATAACCCACTTTCCTAGGTAGTGATTTTTTGTGGATCTCTTTTGTTTTATCCAAACTAGAAAACCAAGAAAAGCTATTTCTTCTTACTTATATGATACAGAATTGTGTACTTGGAGCCTGGAATTAAATTCTTTGCTCAGTTCTTTGCATAATTGACAATTTTTTCCTCTATGTTGCTTTTCCATGACTCTCAGACTTGTGCATGGTTAAGGGTCAGACACACTTCAGCCAACACTACCAGGTGTTTGTTCCTCAATGGGAAAGCGGGAAGGGTCAGGGCTGAAGAGCACAGCCATTTCTAGACCTGATCCTTCGAGCCAGGAGATTGTCTAGGGACCTGGTGCCATTTTTTCCAAGAGATAGAACTTTGATCATGGGAGCTCACAAAGAAGGCTGACTTACAAAAGACAACTGACCTGCTCTTGTGTTCAGTGACAGAACCCAGTGTGTTTCTGGAACATGAAGTCAACCCCGAGAACAGGGAGCAATTTGGTTTTGAAAAGGAAAGAGTATACAGTGTGGAATCGAATGGAGCTGCGTGGGATTCCTAACCCTGCTGATCTCTAGCATTGTGCCTCTGAGCTGCAGTAAGGATAATACATCACTCTTGAGGTTGTTTTGAATATTTTATGAATTAGTACACGTGAAAGTTTCCAGCTCCTTGTGTGATTTCAATAAACATATCAGCGTTAGAGGCCTTTGGCCCTCGCTCTGCCTCTCCCTGCCTACCCCTATGCACACTTTGCTACTGTTGTGATGTTATGTACCAGGGATGGGTCTGCTAAAATATCCTTAACCTGTGGACTGCACGGTGTGAAAACAAAAAACATATTCACAAGACGGTACTCTTCGCTTCCCCTGGCACCTTCCACTTCCTGTCTTACTCTCTTCCTCAGCAGTTTCAAGTTCCTTAAGGTAAGAATTAAGAGGAGGGAGGGGGCAGGTTGAGCGGTGCTGAAACTGCCCCCCGGTACAGATCAGCACAGGAAAGAGCAAGGCCGGGACGATCGAGGATTCTGTGAGTAACTCAACAAGGAACTGACGCCAAAGGGGACACATTCAAACAAGCAGACTGACTCAGGTGCTGGAGTCACTGTCACAGGAGATGGAAAATAGCAGACAAGGAGAAGTCACAAATGGGGCTGTCCGTGCTGCCTGCTGCGGCACTGAGACTGGGACCCCGGTTTCATCAAGAGAAGAGCCAGTGCCTTTGGAGCTCAGCCCCTCCGATGAGTCCCTTTTACTGTCCTAGCTGACTCAACCGTGCAGCTCTTTCTCTAATAAGCTGATTCCCCCGAGACCTTTACCCATAAAGAGACAGAAACTGAAGTAATCTGGTCTTGTAACCAGAGCAACCGTCCTTGCAAATCCACCGAGCAGGGAACAAGAGCGAGGGTGCAGGAGCAGGATCCATGGGTACTGCCAGCCTGCCTCCTCCCTCAGGGACAACCAACTCAGAGAGCACCCCACACCCTGCAGGACCCAGGCATCAGGGAATGAACAGACGTCCTCTGTGCATCTGCAGTTGGTTTGTTTATGCCCCAGCGACTGCGTGGAGGCATAGGAGAAAGGGGAGAAGGAAGTAGATATTATTTAACACGTAGAAGCTGGACACTTTTCTAGGTACTCTACATGTTTTATTTCATGTGATCTGAACAAAAAATCAGAGAATGTGGTATTTACGCAGAACCATCCCTTACACTTTGCCCTCTAGATTGTCATATGTGGTAGGGGTGCTAAGACGGAGCCAGAGAGTGAATGAAATAAATTCATTTATCAGCTACCTGCCTGTGCCAAGCCCCTATAGGCCAGGAACTTGCCAGCTACTTCCCCACTGCGCCCTCCCTCATACATCTCTCGGTGGTGTCACAGCGTAGGTATTACTAGTGCTACTTTGTAGATGAGGAAACTGAGGCTGCAAGAGATTGTGCTATAAACTCACAGGCACACAACCTGTCTATAGGAGAATCAGGATTTGAACCAAGTTCTTTAGCACTTGCAAGTCTGCTGCCTCACATCAGAGCAGCATATACTTATGGGCGCAAACTCACATGGCTCTGTGTTGACATAGACTGATAGATCCACCTGCTGAATCATGTTGCTGTGAGATGCAGCCAAACACCAATGGCTTTTTGAGAGATGCAGCCTCCCCTGGTCTTAGAAGGGCCTCTCTGGGATCATTGGGAGAAAAACTTGAACAGAGGTAGAATTATATTGATATCCTCGAGTCATTCAAATGGAATGTATTCCTCTTTGTGGTAGCTAACTGATGAGGTTTGGAAACTTAAGCACCTTTCGGAAATTTGTCTGCAAACAAGTGAGGATCAGATAATATGATAACACAAAGAGGACTTGCCTCACTGTAACATAATGGATGAATTGTAATAAAACACGTTCAAACATTCCCAGTGCCCGGCAATTCTCTCATCCTCCAGGGAAGAGTGGTTTGGCCCTTTGCAGTCGACTTGAGAAGGGCCAAATCCCATCTGGGTGGTGGGACAGCTGTGCCATTTCCCCCCTGCCTCGTTTAAATCATCTGTTACTTCCTGGCTGCCTAATCAGAGAACTGCTCTTCTACCCTTCTATCCCAACAAGCAATAAAAACAGTACCTTTGTAAGACAAAATCAAGATACAGAGGAAATGGAGGATGAGAAATGAATTGCAGATGATCCAAGGAGCTAGACTTCCTATGGAATTAAAGTGGAAGGCACAGGAAGGAAATCAGGCATCCCTTGTTGATGATGATGGATATGATTAGATGATTCAGGAACATGCTGATGGTGCTTAAACCTCTCCACCTGGAAGTTCTAAGGATGCTTGAAAACGCATATATCAAAAACTGGTTGGGACATCCTCCTCCTTCTAAGTTTTAGAATCATAGAGTGGTGCTATCTTCCACCCGGTTAGCTAAGTTAGAAACCTGGAATATTCCCCATATTTCACATTCCACATCACCCTATGCATCTAGTCCTTCTCATTTACCCCCTAAAAATCATCCCGGCTTGCCTGTTTCTTCTGAATACTCCTCATGATTTGTCGCCTGAATTATTTAAATTGCCCCTAAAACGTGTCTCCCTCGCCAGTTTGACCAATGCCCATTAATCCACTCTCTGGCACAGTGATCTTTCCAAATTGCAATCTGATCTAGCCACGCTTCTGATGAAATCCTTCTATGTCTCCCCTTTCTCTTTTAGGACAAATTCCAACATCTCATTCTTTCTTGTAAATTTTTTAAGGATCTCACCCCTGCATACCCATTCCACCTTGTCTCCTGTCATTCTGCCTTTGCCCTCACCTCTCTTGAGATAATCTACACATGCAGTTTCTTGACCTTGCTATGCTTCTCATGCCTGCATGGGTTCATCAAGGATGAGCCTCTGCGTCACTCACTTCTTCCCCTTCCCTCCCTTTTCTTAGCTAATTTCTTTTGCTTCTTTATGACTCACTTCTGAAAGTGTTCCTTGAGCCCTAGTGTCTGGTCATGAGCCCTCTACTGGGCACCTCTAGCACTTGAACAGTACCTACTATGTTGTGCTATAGTTTTAAATCCTCCACTGGACTGAGACCTTCTTGAAGATAGACACTCTGTCTCTCCTGTATGTATCCTCAGTACTTGTCAGATATTAGCTATCCAATACACATTTATTAGATTGGAATTTAAATTTTACTCTGTTGTTTTTAAAATTCCTGTGGGATACTACCAAAAATATTCCCACTTTCCAGATTTGCATCCTTGAATAATCTAGACTCAGAGATTTATTTCTCCTTTTTAAACTTCAACAAATAAATAACATATAAATATCCTTTTTTTGAAAGAAGCAAACATATTAAAATTAGATTTTGTAGAAGCTCAGGGAAGTGAAGGCATTGAGGGAAGGCTAAAGAAAAAATCAGAAGAAAAAGGTAATGTTTATTTTGCAACTAATATATACCACGTACTTTGTTAAACATCCTTACCTATTCATATCCAATAAGGTCACAGTCAATCTTCTGAGGTGGATATTATGACCACTGTTTTAATGAAGATAAGACTGAGGTCCACAGAGCGTAAGAAACTGGTCCAAGGCAACATAACTTGTAACTTGTGACATCAGAGTGTAAAGATAAGTTTCCCCAAACTACATTACACTATGTCTCCGAAGAGAAAATACGTGGTTTGAGTACATAAACTAAACAAAAGAAAACATGTCTTACGAGATACAGAAAATAATGAAGAGGCAAAAACTGTAAATGTTCTTACTTGTGAAATAAGAGATGCTGCTAAACATTTAAATGCAAATGAGCCAGGTATTCCATTCTAAATCCTTGAGTTCTAGGCAAGTCTAGTCTAGAGAAACTCAGTTTAGAGGAAACTATTCAGCAACTTCACACTTAATCTCCAACTCTTACTCTTCAAGTCTCTGATATGTCCACACTTCCAGTAATTATTTTCTCTTCCCCTCATCAAAAAGTCTTCTCGAGCTTTGAGATCCAATAGAAGACAGTATGTTTGATGATCCCACGTGGAAATGAACTTTTATATTCTAACCAGAGTTGACATTCTAGGTACTATGTCTCCCTCGCTGGGACATTTTGTGTCAACTTTACAATTCAGTAGTGTGGTTCTTTGGACATTTACAGTTGAACTCCTTTCATGGTACTCATTCATCCAACAGATATCATTCACACTGTCAATAAATACTTGAACACTGAATGTGCCCTGGTCCTGGTACCCCATTTATTTTCATAGCAATAGTCTGTTCACCATATCCACTGCCTATATTAGCTGTCTATCTTCCAGCTTTTCATCCCTAGGGGATAAAAGTAGCTTCCTAATCATTTCCCAATATTTGCTTCCACTACACTCATTTTCTCATATCTGTATCATAATACTTGCAAAATTATACTGTAATTTTCTTTTTATATAGCTGTTTTCACATCTTAGATTTGAGCTCCTTAAGGGGAGTTCCTCACTAAATGCAATGCATGAACAAATGAATAAATGGAAAAAAATTAAGAAAAAAAAAGGATTTTCTACTGATCAAATGAACATGTTCCATGAAAGTAGTATCATTTGTAGTTTGAAGGTTTTGGCTTCCAAAACTGATCATAAGATTTGGTACCAATTAACACCCCCTTCCAAATTTTCATCAAAATAATTTATCCAACAGAAAATCAAAGAGAAAAGAAGGCATAGTTGCCAGTTGAGGTCTCTCCTGTTTGTTTCTTCAGCCATTTGTTTTGTTCATTGAAAGACTGCATTCCCAGTGTTAGAAAATTAAACATCGACATATGCTCATCTGGGTGTTTCCACTCTGCTCCCAATTCTCCATTCTTTTCTTACTGTAACACAACCTGATTGATAGGGAAAAAGTATGCCCTTAATATATTTCCTAAAGCCCTTCTCTCTATATATGTTTTTAATAGGGTGTATTTTTGGTGAAGATAACAAAAACGTATCCAATCATTTAGCTGCCGTGCTTAAGAATACCTAGATAGAGCCTCCCTTGCCGAATGAAGAGATAACAGCAAAGATTTTCATTACCTTGAAGTGGCTTGGTAAATAGGTATTTCTGCCAAAGGCTAGTTGGAGGATGCTTGGTGGATGGATTGACAGGTAAGGGAAAGATAGATGGTTTAAATAAATAGATGGGGACAGTAATATGATGGAAGTGCATGAGAATATAGATAGAATAAAGGTTAGATAAATGGGGAAATAATATGTGAATGAAGAGGTGAGTGGTTTGCTAATGGAAGAATAAATTGGTACACAGAAGACTGATGGAGCTGAGTGGCCAGATGGAATGAAAGACCAATGAATGTCTATGCCAGCAGGAGAGCCAATAGATGGGTAAATGCTGTGGTATGAACAGAAGCAGGAGACTGTCAGGTGTGGATGAGAAGAGGATGATTAAAAAGAAGAAGAAAAAGGAGGCAGTAAAGGGGAGCACTAAAGGTATTAAGATGATAAGGGGAACTGGAATTTGTTTCCCTGATAAGTTATAATTTTACAATGAGTCTGAGGAAACTGGAAACTCTCAATCATTGGTACCACCATTTCCTTGGTATTTTAATTTATGAAGAACATGACCTAGTCTATCGAGTTCTCTGTGTTCCATCCCCTGTGGCGGAGACTGAGTTTTAAAAGTTTGGAAATGAGCCCTTGTCTACCTAGGAACCCAATAAGAAATAAGCCTCATAAATCTAGCTCAGGGTCTTGGCCAGAGGAGATAGCCATGCTGTAAAGTCAACTGAAGAATTTCAACTCACTTTCTGCTGAATTCCAAAACTATTAATTAACCTTTGGCCATAGGCCTTATTTGGGGGTAGTCGTGATAAATCCAGTTGTTGAAAGAGAAACAAAAACTGCCCTGAGAATTTTGAACTAGAACTTACCATCACGTATAAATTCAAAATTGATGCAGATGAGGAATCAAAGAGAAGCAAGGTCAAGTGTCCAGTCCAACATCATATATTTAGTTAATGGCCAAACTAGGAAGGGTTAGCTGATGTATAAAGATGAGCTAGCTAAGTTGTAAGAAACAGGTTAATATCCATTCCCTCAGAAAAGCAGATGGGCGTGTGATGAAGGTAGAGGTGTTGGAGTTTTCTTGAAAGAGAAGTCTGTTTCAGAAAAGGCAATCAGAGGAAGGGAACTTCTTCTCCAGGTCACTTTCTTAGGCTATTTCCCATATGTTTACAATAATAAACCTAAGATGGAGAGACAATCCAATGAAATACACTTTTAATAATAAATGTATAGCATAGTCACCATATTTTCTCATACTTACTCTTGTCAAAATGTTTCTTAATTCAGTGGATTCAAACCACAGGAACTGTTAAGGAGTGTCCAAACTGAGCAGAATCTGGTAATTATTTTTCTGAAACTTCTTTTCTGATTTCATTTTAGCTTAGGTCAATAAATAATTTAGACTTTGAGGCTGCAGCTACATTTTATATTACTTGTAAATGGCATAGATATTAGATATATAGGTATAATATGGAAAATACCTAGAATGCCTTCTACTCTGTGTGTGTGTGTGAGAGAGAGAGAGAGAGAGAGAGAGAGAGTGGGGAGGCTACTCAGTTTTCTGACTACATCACTCCCCAAAGCCTATACACACATATGAGAGAAGCATATGGGAAAAGCATAGCCTGCTTTTCTCTCAGTAAGATGTCCTAATAAACAGCCCCCCAAAAGTTACAAATTTCTTCGAACTTTATTGATACACTGCACAATCACAACCATCTCGTATTCATCCTGAATTAGAAAAGGTTACAACTACAATGTAACATGCACAAAATTCAGGTAGTATATTCACCCTTAATACAATTATTGACAGAAACCAAGTCTTCATTGATTTTTGAAGGAAAAAATAAGAAAGAAAATAAAAGAAAAAGAACTCTAGAAGTTATACTCTTGTATCATGTGATAATTTTTTAAAGCATTTTAACATAGATTTATTTCAAGGATAATTGTGAGAATGGGCACACCCATCGTCTGACACAGCTATAATGGCACCATTGATAAGTCATAATTTTTTTTAATCTAGAGGACTCTGAAATTGACAGATACATTTTCGTACACCCACACGTTCCTCACAACTGCACTTTACATGTCACAAAAGTTTTTGAATGATTAAAAATGCTCCCTTTAACTAACACAAGGGCAGCTATTACTTATCATTGCTATTATTGATATCCTTATAAATCTGCCAGTAACGTAGAATGTGGCCCTAGAAGGATAGTAGAGGGTTCACAATCTTTCTTTCTCCACTCAGTGGCGTGGAACAACTGTATGCCTTTAAAAGGGCACCATTGAAAGAAACAAAAAGGAAGCTATTTCAAAATACTGGAAATGAGGTTTAGCTGCTTACTTTCAGGGTGAAGACAATGGCGCCTAATTAAATCCACTCCACATTCCTTTGGACTCTGAGGATCCTGCACCTGAAGGCTAAATTGCATTGGTTCAGCTCTGTCTTTCTGCCCCATCTTTTAATTGCAACCTATTTCTTCCTCCTTTCATTTACTTCTCTTCTCTAAGTAAGAAATGAGGGAAATGAGACTGGCATTTTTATTTGTTTGCTTTTAGTGATCATTAGTAGTTCTCATCCTATGGTATCTTTTGAAAATGTTGCCTTCCTAGTTACACACCTGTGAAGTTTTACTGCGACTGCTCAAACTTATTTGTCTTAAAATCAAAAGGGAATCTTTGGATAGCAGAAGAGGAGATTGGGTGTAAGTTTCTAAGAATAGAGCCTGTGTGAAACAAAAAGAAAACATTCTCACAATTGGAGAAAAAGATAAAAAAGTGAATTTGCCAACGGGAAGAATTTTATGCCCCTTCCCCAATTCCAAAGAGATTAAACTTTACTTAAAAAATTTTTGAGGGGACGCCTGGGTGGTTCAGTCATTAAGCGTCTGCCTTCAGCTAGGGTCATGATCCCAGGGTCCTGGGATCCAGCCCCGCCTCGGGCTCCCTACTCAGCAGGAAGCCTGCTTCTCCCTCTCCTGCTCCCCCTGCTTGTATTCCTGCTCTCACTGTCTCTCTGTCAAATAAATAAATAAAATCTTAAAAAAATAAAAATTAAAAATTTTTGAGGGGGTAGATGGGGAGGGGAGGTAGGCTGGTTCCAGGTGAGGACTCACGGTCAAATTGGAAAAGATGACCCCACACCCATATCCCACTTCAACTTCAGCCATTACTCCCCTCCTTCTACCGATGGGGCTTATGACATCCATACACAACTACAGAGGAGCAAATAACTTCCTTTGGCACTAGAAGTGCCAACCACAACTAGAGCTTTCCATTTATATCCACTCCTGATGCAATGGCAGTGATAAGCTTTCTTTGAGATTGACTGCTCACTTTGAGGTTCTCTGCTTTTTTCACAAAAAGAGTCCTTCCAACATAAGTAGAACATGCTAGCACCTCCACATTGAGAGCAAGTTGACTGGATCCATGCAGAAAGAGGACCTTACATTTAGCCTCAGCTGTGAAGTTTCTGGAGTCCCAAAGCATACTTCCCACCCAGGTTTTGAGAAGGAGCTGCCCAACCTGTGGAATGTATCAACTAGTATGAGGCACAGCTTTTAGGGGACAAAGACTAAGCCCTCTTTTTGATACAAAGCCTTACCTTTCCTTCTGTTCCACCGAGCACAATTGCAGCAGAACAGACGTATACAAGGCCCTCTGCATAACATACGTGCGTGTTTTGACCACTGCTCACTTATACGTCCCCTCTCCCCCAGTTAAAACAAGAATGAGAAAAATTAAACACACTTGCTTAGACTTGCAGATGACTGTATCAGGCACTTGACATTAAACCACCAAAAAACAAGCTTGGCCAGAGCCTTAACACTAGCATTTTCATTGGCATTACTTTGGTGGAAATACATATTAATTGTGTTTTGGGAAGGGGGAAGGTTTCAGAGTAACTACGTGGTTGCATTTCTCTCACCTAATCTCCTGATAAGCCTTAGTTGGTTTCCTTCCCATGTGGAAAGCCTATGAAGAGTCATAAGTTGTTCAGAGTTTTGCTTATCTTCTTTATAGCCCCGGCCCCTATCCCTTATCATTGGCACCTCGAAAAAAATCTATCCAGCAGGCTTTGTCCATCTACCCTCCACGGGAGATTGAAAAAGCATGTGAGTGTGGAGATTGTCTTTAGTAAGCATTTGATGTTCTAAGTGCTTCAAACGTTGGGCGACGGCTACTCCTCTATGGAGCCATCCCCACGAAAGCAACCCAGACAACACAGAAGCTGGAGGACGTCTAAAGAGCTGAAGAGCCGTTTTCTTTCCTAGTGCCCAGTTTCCTTGGGTCTTATTTACTTGGTTTTCTTGATCCCAGACAGATGAGGATTGACTGTAGGATTTTTTCCCCTCTGAAACCTGGCTGGAATAGGCAATCACCAGAAATGTTTCCTGATACCCAGTGGAAGAAGGCAGCGCAGAGTTCCATAGTTACACTGAGACCCAGCCTTATTATTGTATTCAACCAGTTCTGGCGATCTTCCTGGTCAAATAAGGATGGGTCCCTTCCTCTAGAACAAGTCTTGGCATGAAGAACACGTAGAGCTTGTCCACTTCAAGCGCTGTGTTCTCCAAGACCATCCACTCCCCAGAGCCTCCACATTTATTTTACTCCAAAGTAACACATTTATTATCAGTAGAACACTCAAATGACACACTGAATTCCCATACAATGTCTGACACCAACCCGACTCCAGGTGCTGAACGTGATGACAGATCTGAAACATTGATGTCTGACCTTTAATTCTGACTTTGCGTCTGCTCCTGATTGTCCCTGGAACTTGGAATCAATACACTGCTTTTGGCACGTCATTTATGTTCCAGAATCTGGCTCCTGGCAGCTCACTAGGAAATGCAGATGTCTGTTTACAGCTGGCAAATGTAATATTAATTCCACTTGTACCAGCTCCAACTTTTATGAAAGTGCCTAGCTTTTTGTATGCCAAGACTGCCTACCTTTGAATTTGTGTATCTATTTATGCATGTATATATATCTAAGAATATATTCCCCGTCTGTGTATGTCATGTTCATGTGCCATTATGGACAAAACAAAGAAGCCATTTATATTGGAGGAAGAAGATCAATTAAGCATTTAGAGAACGGAGCTCTATAAAGCTCGTATTTATTTAGACTGTGGACCTGAAAGTTTTCCAACTGAGGCAGGGCAGGTCTGTGAGACAGTCACCATTGATGCTTTTTCTCATCCTCTCAGTAGGTCAGTCCTTGTGGTACAGGTAAAGAGGGGCACAACTTTGCATGGTTTTCAATGCCGTTCTCTCAGATTATAGGCACCCTTGCTGTCTGAGTCCTTCTTGTCCCAGGAGATGATGCAAAAAAGTCCAGTCAGCTCTTATTTGTCTGCTGGATCTGATTTGAACATGGAACACTGAGGACAATCTTCCCCAGAGCCACTGGAGAAGCGGCCTATATCAGAGGAAATTGTGTGTCATTTACACATTCTCCTCCTGTTTGCAGTGTTGTGTTAATCAAGTGCTTGGAAATTAAGTCAGTTGCTCAAGTGCCCTCAGCTCAGAAGAGCTTCCTGAAACAAATACCAGAGTTGTCAACACACCCGCCATGTAATTGGCTTCCATCAGCTTTATACTGGATAGTTTTCAAACAGATTAAACCAAAACTGGAACAGGGAGGAGACAATAGCTGAAGTCATTGCACTCAGACAGGTGGACTGCTCTCGTCACACTACAGGGACAGATATGTGTTTTCTCTCTATGTTCTTGCTATTAAGAAAAGCCAGCCGTGGAGTAAGTCCCATGGGTTCCTGACATACACTCTCTTGAAAGGCTGAGAGAAACATGAAGCTTGCCACCTTGGTCCTTCAAGTGTGAAAGGAAAAAAAAAAAAAAGAGCCCACAGTATTGATCAAGGCTTTTCCAGGGCTGATATGCTTCCCAAGAAGATGCTTTTGGAAACACAGTCTCTTCTGGGAATAGTGAGTGACTGATCCTTAGATTGCTACTTTGGTCCATCTGTTAACTACTTTGGATGGATAGGATACCACATTCCAAAGAGTCCTTGACATATTGCTTTTCTATGTTGTTAGCCTGTGAGACCACTGGCTTTCATAAGAAAGTCGATAGGTATTTTTGAAGATGCCAATGTCTGCTGAAGGTAGAGTAGAAATGAATACAATGGAATAGACATGATATGATTAGAAATTAATATGGTGATGAATTGATAGTATTAGGGAAAGAAATAGAAAGAAGTGTTAGATAATTACATTGATAGATTGATAAACAGTAAATAGATTGCTACAGAGGAAAATGGGTGGGTAGATAATTGGAGGGAGAGATAAATCAAACAATTGAGTAGATGGATAACCGTATAATTGCTTCAATAGCTTGATAAACCCTAAATAATCAGCCATCTATGGATCATTCTTTTTTTTTTTTTTATGAGTTAGACAACATTTTTTAAAGAGTCATCTATGGATCATTTTTTTTTTATGAGTTAGACAACATTTTTTAAAGAGTACTATCCTCAAAGTGCTTCCCCCTTTTTTGGTCAAGTGACTTCTAAACTTTTACTTTTGGGTTGTGTGCATAGCCCCAAACCTTTAATCCCTATAGCTGATGGAGAAAGCTAATAGGGCAGAGTGGCTAGAGAAGGAGATAAGAAAAAAAAAAAAATATATATATATATAGAGAGAGATGGATATGGGTATATTGAGATATCTTCCCAGAAAGAAAGGATGTGAACCCGAATGTAATTAGATAATAATAAGCATGGAGGGAGGGATATGTACATTATAATAAGGAAAATGGCCCAAAGCTTAAAAGACACAGATAATAGGACACTTGGATATAACTCTTGCTGTGCACTACATTATAAGTCAAGTTGTGTCTTCAGGGTGTTTATCATGAGGCACGTTTTTGCCCAAATGGAGCTTACGGTTTGGTGTGTGGGGGAAAGGGAGGCTGGTAGTGAGGATGATGAGGAGAGGAGCAGAGGAAAGGGAAAGGCCAAGGTAGCAGGGACAGATTCCATTTTTGGACACACCAGTGAATGATTATCCTACACATGGTAGAACTTTGCCCACCCCTCCTCCCAACCCCACTCATTCAAACTGGAGAAAAAAAATCAAATAAATCAACCCCCCCGCAAAAAAAAATCAAGAAGAACAACAGAAACAAACAAACAAAAAGCCCAAACTGGTTTGCCCTCCGCAGTGTAGATTAAAGTCTGTGATATGGAGAAGCAGGCGTTGCTCAGAGGACCTATGATTTCTTATCAAAACTTGATGAAGAAGTGGGCAAAGAGGGTCCCTGATAGCCAGAGACAAGCCAGTGCTCTAGAAGCCGAGTTTACACCATCAATGACTGCTCCAGGCCCTGTGTAGGGGAAAGAGAGACAGATCCATTAGCATGCACCCAAAGGGTACCATACTTATTCCCTGATAAGCATATATATATATATATATACATGCTTCTCTGTGAGCATCCCCCCATCTCCCACGTCCCACCATTGATCCTTCCAAATCAGGACAAATGGAAAACATTTAGTGGGAGTATTTAGAAACCCAAAAGGGCAACTCACTGAAGTACCTTAACCACTATAGCCTGCTCTCAAAGGGTTTAAAAAATAAAAGGGGTAGAGGAGGGCCTCTCTGAAGGCTGGAAAGAAGACTCTGTGTTCTGTTCAAATTGACACCTAATGGTGTGGCCTGATGGACTTCTCCCTCTACCCTTTCTTCTGGTCTCTCTGGCACTTTACATGCCCTAGTGAGTCACCCATGCTCCACTGTAAAACAAGACCATCGAGTCACAAGTGTTGCTCCTTTCACTTCCCTTGCCACCCTCAAGAAGACAAATCACATGAAGTGGGATTGCCCTAGCCTGTTCTAAGGACCCAGAGCATGTGTATCAGGATCTAATTCACCTCTGCATTCCTCCATCACCTTTATTTGCAAGCCATAAGAATTTGGAGTCATAAGCAAGACCAGCAGCTAGCAAGCAGAGAATATTCCAGGGAATGTGGAATTAAATATAAGACAGGGGTTAAGAAGTCATCCAGAGGTATTCCTGTAGAGCCAGTGAGAAAGAAAAGGAGCTGCAGACAAGACAAGCATGCCTCTTTTGGCCTCTTAAGCCAGGACTTCCTTTGCTTTCAGAAGTAAATAGGCTTATTGGAAATAAGCATGATTACTTTAAGAAGCATAGTTGGTGCAGGGTCTCCTCAAAACAGAACCATAGTCATTTGGCTGGCTTGTCAGTGTGATAGTGTGGATCCCTGCCTTGCCTAGGAAGAGGCTGGTGCTAACCTTTTGCTTGGGGAAGTATAGGCCTCTCACTTCAGCAATGAGCATGTAACTGTTCCAAGTCCAGGGATTTCCATATGGATACTTTTTCTTCCTCTGGTTTCCAATGTACACAATTCTCCTATTGACTAAAGATTCACATTTACTTTCTGGCTTGAGAGTCTGGCTCATACTGCTGTGCATTTTTGTTATAGAGTATTCACAGACAAGGGCAGGATCCAGGCATGAGCCAAGTGCTATCATCCCCATGAAGGTTCCATACACATTTACGAAAAGTAGCCTGACTCTGGGGCCTCCATCAGTCAAGACATATATCTTAAAGAACCATACTGGCCTACAGAATGTACTGAGTTGAAAAATGCCCAAGTTGGAGCTCAAAATAATTCTCTATATTATCTTCTTCAAAAGATAAATGATATAGGTGTTTTAATGAGTTTATAAAGAAATGAACAATGCAGATTTGTTAGACATATATGTTTCTATAAAAGACATATATGTTTCTATATCTATCTATAGACAGATACTTTTATAGAAACATGTTTAACGAATCTGCATCACTCATTTCTTTATAAACTCATTAAAACATCTAAATCATTTATCTTTTGAAGAAGATAGAGAGGACTTACATTAAACTAGTTATATGTGTGTGTGTCTTTGTCTAATTCATGATGCTGACATTAACTTAAGAAACAACTGAAGACCTAATAAGCCCCACTCTAGAGAGACAGAGAGCTTTAGTGTAGGAATCACTTTATTCCAAGTTCTACTAGTGTATTTAAGCGTTGCTTTGGATGTCATGCTACCAGCACAAGGTTGGATATAGCTAAAACAAAGCAGAAAAAAGCAGTATATGAGGAAGGCAAAGCATGAACGGTGAGGTACAGAGAGAGAAGGAGGCAGAATCATAAAGAGAAATGAGTATTTCTGGTGCTGTGTGGCAGTTGCAATAAGATGTTCATTACTGATCAGGCAGAGGGTTTATAACCACAGTTAAACTTCAGTTGAGTGTTCCACAGAATGGAAACCGTGAGGGTGACTTAGCAGGCATAAAGCCTGCTCAGCTTGCTTAGGATGATGATGGTAACATGTATTTACATTGTGCTCTCTGTGTGGCAAGTGTGATTCTAAATGCTAAACAAATATTAGCTCATTTAATCTTCACAAAATGCTACGAGCTATGCACTAGCCATGGCATTCCCATTTTATAAATGGAGAAACTAAAGAACAGAGCAGTTAAGTACTCTGTTATGGTCACCCAACTTATACACAGGGCTGGATTAGAACAGAGTCACTCTGTCTATAAAGTCTGTACCCTGGATTGTTACAACTCGACTTCCTTTCTGTGGAAAATGACCCCTTGTGCATGTTTTCCAAGGACCACAGCAATACATAGTGAGAGGAATAACTGGCTAGGAATCTGGAGACCCAGTTTCTCTATGTGATTCTGCTGCTCCCTAGCTGACTGGCACCCCCTCTCTGGCCTTCGCTCTCCCATCTACAAAAGGAGAAGAGGTGAGATTGATGACCTAAGGCCTTTCTCCTATTAGCATTTTGAGTTATTGTATGAATGGAGACTCTACATCTGGTGCTAGAAGGGACAGCTGGTGAGCAGCCAGATGGCCCTTTCCAGTTGGTACAAAACCATCACCACTCTGGGTTTTTGCACCTCAGCGTGTCATCTCCTAAGAGAACAAGAGGCCACCAAACATTCTTGGGCCCCCAGATTTTCTTTTCTGTGGTCACGTTCTCTATGCAGCTTCAAGAAGTTTATTCTTCAGCAGGTTTGAGGAGATCTGCTTAAACGTATCAGAAAATATGGCAATTTAATCCCAAAGTGCTTTTAGTCAGTCAATCTATGAGCAATGGCTGAGCTAGTCTGACCAATGAGTTAGTCTAATCCAATATAACAGAGATTAAAATTAGCATCACTTTCCTCATATGGATCCTGCACACATATGGCAGCTGGGCTAAATGCCAGGACAGCAACGGACCTATAGGAAGGCTCTTGGATTTTGTTCAGAGCAGGAAATGAGACTCACATCTGTGTACCACTCTCTAAGTTGGAGGAATGTGCGATAAAAGCCATCAGCTATGAACTGATTTTTTAATTACATCATTGCAGTAACCCTGATTCTACTATTAATGAGGAAAATAAAGCATTTAGTTTGTGTCTCTCCCTTAGGGTTTCTGTATGGTAAGGTCACTCACCTGATTAGTCATGTGCTTCTTTGTGCTTTAATATAGATTACCACTGCTCAGCTAATTGGTGTGGTTCCATGAATACTCAGGGCTCACTTTTGGTCCCTTAGTCTGGTAGGAGGCTTTTGCAAATGTTACCTCAATGAATCTGTTAAGGGAAGGGCATGCTACTGGAGGAACACTTCCCCTGAGCTGAGCAGTGGTAGTACTAAAGCTTGAACACACATCCTCATATATCAAGTTGACTATGGTTTTCCTATACCTTGGTTTCTTCAGGTAACAACAGCTACATTGACTTCTCCAAGTGCTTGGTACCCAAGATAATACTAGCTTTAATTTCAATAAACATGGTCAGGAATTCAAGTGGTGCTTTCCTCCTCCTTCTCCTTCTCCTCCTCTTACTTTTCCTCCTCCACATCCTTCTTGGTGGAAATAGGGAGAAAGTTAGTTCTTATTTGAACTTAGAATCCAGGATTAGGAAACATGAAGTGAATTTTCAATTGTGTGTTCTACTACAGAAAACTAACCCTGAAATGTATCTGGATGAAGGACAAGGGTTGGAAGGAAATATGGGACCGAACATCTAAGGAGCAGTGTCCCTGAATGAACAGGTAGAGTAGACATCTTCTATGAACATTAGGAAAGGTTTTGGATGCATCTGTACCCCTTGGCTTTGCTCTGTTGTCTTTGCAGCCCTAAACATCCTTTGGGGTAAAGTCAATGACCACTGTAAAAGTGTACTAATCCTGGCAACTTTGGAATCAGACCAATATGGGTTTAAATCCTGACTCTGTGGTGTACCAGCTGTGATCTCATACAAGGTACTTTCAGTTGTCTTACTGAAAATAGAGGTAATAATACCGAGTTTACAGGATAAAGAGTCAGAGTGATTAGTACAGTACCTGGTACAATGTAGTCATGTGATCATGGGAACCACCACTGTAGAGCTTCCACACCCCCCACCTTCCACGTCTTAGTTGAAGCTAATATTGGCTTATTTCAATCCTTCCCAAATATGTTGAACCTGAGGTGAGGTTTTGCTGGTGACAGAGTGAGGAGATGAGGTCATGAGATAGGGGGTCTGTTGCTGAGAGAGGCTGTTGGCCGTGAAGTGAGCTTGGGAAGACATGGGTCATTGAGCAGAGTGATGGAAGATGTCCAAAGCTAGGTTCCATGCAAGGTCCGAGGGCAAAGGATCAGTCTTGCAAGGGTAAGGGACCCCACACTAGCCTCAGAAAGCCACTGCCATTCACTCAGCAAGTATTGATTGGGAAGCTGCTGTGAGCCACTCTCTGTTTTCAGGCAGACACAATCTCTGCTTTCACAGAGCTTATACTTTAATAGGACCAGGAATAGCATTTCTTCTACTCTAAATCAGTCAACAAACAATTGAAAGAAGGAAGGAAGGAAGGAAGGAAGGAAGGAAGGAAGGAAGGAAGGAAGGAAGGAAGGAAAGAAGGAAGGAAGAAAGAGAGGTAAGGAAGAAAGGAAAGAAATTTTTTAAATGCTTCCAGATCCTGAGAAGAAAGCCATTTGGAACAAATAACCAGTATCCCTTTCATCTCAAGAATACCCTCCCTGTTGGAGTCTTAGGAGAATTAAATTCAGGAGTCAGAGAGGACTGAATTTGAATTCTGGCTCTGGGACTCACTAGCAGGATGACTTTGGACAAGACAGTCAACTTCTCTGAAACAGTTTTTTGGGTTTTTTTTTAATGTATAAAATGGGGAGGGGTAGTTTCATCTCCTCCTGTAGGGTTGTTTTGAGGATTAGATAAGATGATGGGTAAGATCATTGAGTAGAAGTAAAGGATGAATAAATATGAGGTGAATTAGAACCAGGACAATAACTGCTGATCCTTAAAATAGGATCTTTTGTGGGGACCCTGCTTTAAATAGAGACCCTGTGGAATAGTAGGCTCTCAAGGACAAGTGCCAAACACAAGCTGAGAGCAAACTTGGCTATGGTGAGCAAGCAAGTGACCTGGTCACTCCTTAAGAGACCTGAAGTGGCTATAACCACAGGCAAAAGCTTCCCAAAGAAGCAAGTGTAGTTAGAGCCCCAACTTCCTCTCTGGGCAATTGCCACATTTAAGGGATCATTTTTATGGTTAACAGTGACTCAGTTCAATTAGAATGGCTGGACGAATATCAGGTTTAATTAAATATTTGTCAGGGATAAATTGGAAGTGAGAACGTGTATTTTAGCCCTTTCCCTTGATCCAGATCCTCCTCCACCCTTTCAATGTTACACACTGTTTCCTTCATGTCTGAAGGGGAGCGTCCCTGAGGATAAAAGCTGAAATGATGATGCAAAGCCACAAAACAAACTGTGAATGACAACAATGACAACGACAAAATACCTTGGGGACACATATGCAGACAAAAATACTTTTAGTCTTCAGCATAAAGAAGAGAGAGATCAAGGGATAAATTCCAGAAATGGTAAATGGCATGAAGGTCAATTGGTGTGTGTATTCCGGGCCAGAGGGAAGATTTATGGCCAGATGTGACGCTCAGCAGGGTTAAGAGAAGGAAATAAGAAACAAACAAACAAATAAATAAAATAAAGTCCACTGTGGAGAGGCTACTCACTTTGTTAAATTAAATATACTAAACATTAGATTTTTAAAGAAGCAAATTTGATGGAGAGCTTAACCTAGAAGCAACCTGCAGGCCTAGTTCCCCTGCAAGTAAGACTATGCCGAGGGGTGACAGATCACCCTCAGAGGGAGCAGGTTTTGAAAATCAAAGTACCCAAACCCAGCACAAAGCTCCCCCCAAATATATTTAAGCTTACTGATGAGATCTTGCCTCGCAAGAGATTCAAAGCTTAAAAATGGCAATGAAAGTATTGAAATGTGTCACGGTTTTTCCTTTCCATGATTGCCAAGAAAATATGGCATGGTTCTTCAGCAACATTAGAGTGTATTGCTGTAATTCTACTAACATAGCAGGTGGTAGGGTGATCACATTAAAAAAGAAAAGAAAGAAAAACCCCACAGGCAAGTTGAACTTGGTGATAGCACAGTGAGATCAATGAAGTATCTGAAGTGTAAGAAGATATAGTTTTGTTCTGAAATTTGGATAGGTTTTATAAGTATGAATATGAACTATGTGACCTTCCTAATGAGGAACTAAAAGGATAATGATGTTCTTGGTGATTAAAAGAGGAGCAAGGAAATCTAATTAGAGGATGCACGCGTTACACTTGTTGGTGAAACATAAACCTATTTTCAGCAGTGCTGGCTGATGAAGGCGCTTCATTCCCCTTCAAAGGGAACTTTTCCTCCATTGTCTTTAATTACAGTGGAAAACATGGCACTGTGTTGTTTTACAAGGAAGATTATCCGGGCTTTGCAGCTCGAAGACTTGTGAATAAAGAGGCCAAAAAAGGCAGCCATCTTTGTTTTGTTCTCTTTAGCGCTCCTTGTTTTGTATTTACCACAAAGACAAAAGCTGAAGAAGTTAATATCAGAAGTTCATTCAAATCTGTCAGCTCATCACAAACTTGAAAGAGACAAGACTTTGGTCTATGCCGAACCACAAGCTCTTGTGAGTGTGCTGACGTCAGCACACCCCGAATGCTCAGTGTTACATTCTAAATGCTTAGACTAATAGCCAGATGTCAATGATTCAGATAGAGGAGGGTGGGGTGCGAGGGAACGGCAAGGAACCTCATTAGGAATGAAATGTGAAATGTCTGCATTTTTTTTTTCTAATATGTTGACATTTTGCAGGTTGGGGAAAGTACAAATGATTCCGCTGCTGTCACCAGCCAAAAGCAATGGTGTATCTCTCTGACTCATTCGCTCCCACCTGGATTTAAATTGTGGATTTGGAAAATAAAAATCATATACATTATCAGCAGGAAATGGACAAATATGGGCAGTTTTTGATGTCTCTGCAAGAAGAAATCATTTGATGAACGTCTTCCTAAACAGTGAACTGGAATGTTTGATAGAGTCTCCCTCAGAAGAAAGACCCAGGGTGAGGGGAACCCTAAATTCCAAATACGGAAGCTGGAATGCAAGGGAGAGTGTCAGAGAAATAATAATTTGGCTTCCCTGGGGGAGAAGACCACGAGTTCTTTTGAGTATTTGGCTTCTCTTTGGTTATTGGAGAATTTCACTCTGTATAAGGGCAATCCCTGATGCCCCCATTGACTGGAAATTATAATTATTAATTTGACAGATGTTTACTGGGCAAAAACCACTGCAAGATACAGGGCTATATCCTTTAAGTGCAGAAACAAATACAAACAAAATATAAGCTACCCTGAAAGCCCCAAAGATGAGTGCTTCTTCAGTGGGGCTCGGAATCGCCTTATGGACAGAATAAAATTGAGTAGAACCTTAAGGGATAAGTACAATTTTATCAGACAGGGAAGAGGGCAAAAGCCTCCATCTGTGACCCTACAGCATCCTGGAAGACATAGGATATGTATGGGTTAAAAAGAAACATGGGCTTAAGATCAGACAGACCTGGATGCAAAACCTGGTGTTGTCATTTCCTTGGGTGGTAGAATTCCTGTCTGCGGGAATTCAGTCCCACCACCTGAATTCTCTGGGCTCCAGGCTCTTCTTCTTGGAAGTGGGAATAATAACAGTACTGACCTCATAGTGTTCTTAGCTGTTTAAACCATGTCTGGCTGACACTTAATAGCTAGTGGCTTTTTCACTTATTATATTCTATTATTCTACTGTAGCTGTCTATTGACTTGTTTGTGCAGGGTTGGGAACTTTGTAACTCAATCTGAATGGATGGAGGGATGAAAAGAGCTGAAGCAGCATGGTCAGAGGCTGACATGTGTCATGGGATCCGTGTTCTGGGTCTAGCATGGTGGGTGCATAGAAGGCAGTGGGAGAACCTCAAGTATAAGGGGGTGTGGATCTCAGAGCAAGAAGAACCCTCAAGGCCATGCTTTCCTGGTAGGCAGCTTTCAGCAGGGTATGAGCAGTTTCATTCTGAGTTTTGGAAAGGTCACATGGCCCCACAGTGGCAAAGAGATTAGAAAGGGGTCACCAAACATGCAGGAATCAATAAGAGAATAGCATAACTGCTCAGGGAAGGCACATGTCCAGTGTAAGTGAGGATGGAATGGCGAGCCAGCAAGCCAGGTCTGCTTGCTGGGACTCACAGGCCCCCAGGTAGAAGGGGAAGGGAAAGGAAGAGGTCAGAACGACCGGACAGATTCTAGTGAGAGTATGTTGGGGAGAAGATAAGGTATACGTTTGAGTGAGAGGCATACCTGAGAGAGAAAGGTTGAGTTTGAGATTCCCATGGAACATTCAGGTAGGGAGAGGGTTTGTAGCTCAGAATTCAGGAGAATGCTAGAGATGCAACTTTTGTAGTCATCAGACAAGTGCTCAGAGACCATCAGTCTTCAGTGTGCAAAAGAGTCCCTTGGAGAGCGTGCTTTAAAAGCACATTCTCGGGACCTTCCCTGGAGACTGTGCTTAAATGGGTCTGGGGCAAGACCCATGAATCTGCATTTTTAAAGCCCCCAAAGCAAGTGCAATGCAGACTAAAATGTTGCTCTGTAAGATGCCTGAAGACACAGAAGACCCGTTCTCCTCTCACTGTGATACACTCCCTGGGCAGACTGATGGGGCAGGGGGTGGAGGGGCCAGCAGCAGACTAACCCAGAACGGTAGGAAAGTCACCACCTGGGTATGTCACAGAAGCCAGGAGGGGTTGCTGGGGGCCAAAGGGAGGTCTGGAACTGAGATTCTGCTGGGTGTTAGGAGGGAGCAGAGCGTGGCAGACTGAGGCATGATGGTGCTAGAGGAGGAGGGGATGAAAACAAAGACTCCAGCTGTCAGAGGTCTGGAGGAGAAGGCAAGAGAAGATGCAGTACGGTACACAAAAGGCACACTAAAGACAATCTCCAGACTCATCGCACCCACTCCTCAGGTCTCCCCTGGAGGCACCTGGGGGAAAGGTGTGCTCTTAATAAAAGAGTAGGGAAGGCTAACAGAGACAGAAGTGTGTTGGGGTGGGGTGGGGGACAAAGGCCCGGCTCTGAGGCTCTGCCTACAAGTACCAGTGGTGTGCGTGGTGTTGGGGACGCGGTCAGCAAAGGGTGGAGCCTGAGAGGAGTTGGTTGGTGCTGCCTGTAGTTGAAGAAAATCCAGTTTGAAGAGCAGCCTGATATGTATATTTATTCTAGAGGAATGGCCATTAGCAAAAGAAAATATAGATTCTGTCCTTATGGCTTGCAGGGCCCGCTGAGGTAGGCTTGAGTCCTGGCTGCTCTGAGTGGGGCTGAGGCATTGCCTGAGGAAAAAATCCAGAGCCCAGATGTTGCCTTAACTGGAATATTTTGCCGTTTTCATTTGCAATGACAAGATTCCTATCAGTTGTCCTTATTCCTGATACTTAACTCTTAATGTAACTAATTTGTGTTGCTACGATTTCTCAGATAAAATGTGAGAAATCTGTTTTTCTCTCTGCAGCAACCCCCTCCTTTCTGGCATTGTTTGCGCTCTCTGTCTCTCTCCCCTGCCAGTTCCAGTAATCCAGGCGTTTATATGGCTCATTAAGCACATCGCACTCTCTGCAGTGCCGGATGTAATCAAGTTCAGAATCTTCGCTCTCTGCACTCTAAGGGCAGGGGGATGGGGCCTCTTGCTCAGGACCCAGGGGAGGCAAAGTGGGTTGACAAGCTGAGAGAAGTGAGTGGCTTCCTGGGGGGAGCGGGGGGAGGGGGCAGAGCTGGGGCCAGCAGGCTGAGCCTGGCCTTCCCTCTGCTGCACACAGGCTTGGCAAGACTTCAAGGTGCTAGCACTCCAGGTGGGCCTGCAAAAGCCTGCTTCCACTCAGTAAAACTTACTTATACTTAGAGCAGTTTGCTTTTCCATAGAAAAAGCATTTTAGTTGCCACCATTTCCAAGTTTATGGATGATGGGTTTTGGAGACCTGCCTTTAATACTGTTTCTCCACTGTTGCTTAAATTTAGAACACTTAGCTGGAAGTCAGCTGAGAGTCCATCTTGTTCTGTTCTTACATTCAACAGACAACCAGGAAACAGAACAGAGAGCATCAGTTTGTTTGAACCGGGGTCGGGACCAGAACACCATTTTCCTTGCTCCTGGTCTCTCAGTGTTGTGCTGTCTTTCCAGGACCTGCAGTTGCCCCGCACTAAGGAACATACAGGCAGTCTAAAATGCCACTTTGAGTTGCACTCTGCCTGCCTGACCTATCCTGTCAGTGTGGCTTTTGAAGGGGCTGCAACTGGCGTGCAGGGAAGAAACACCTCATGTCAGTGCCAACCACTGATTTGTCTCTGTGTGTCGCCCACACACCTGTGTTCACTCTCACCACCTGCCCCATCACTTCCTGCTTCAGCTCACTCACCAGCCCACTGTCTCACGGGCTTTGTCTTATGTGTTCTTTTGAAACTGCTTTCATCCCACTCCCCCTTGTTCTTTGCATGTAGGTAGGAAATAGATAAAGATGTGTTTGTGCGAGAGCCCTATTATGAGTATGTGTTGTGATGGGGTCACAGTGCAGAGTCAGAAGGGTCTCCAAAAACAATCATATACTCTTTGAGGGCAAACACCAATGTATGCCTGGGAATGTGGGGTGGAGGGGAGGGGTATATTTGGGAAGTATGTGTGTATGGGTTGTAAACGTAAAAAACGTCCTTTAAAAGAATGGGTTCAGATTTATTTTTTGCTTTTTAAATTATTTGAAGGAATCCTCATGCACTGTTGGTGGGAATGCAAATTGGTGCAGCCACTGTGGAAAACAGTATGGAGGTTCCTCAAGAAATTAAAAATAGAATTACCATATGATCCATTAATTCCACTACTGGGTTTTTGCCCAACAAAAGTGAAAACACTAATTCAAAAAATATATATATATGCACCCCTATGTTTACTGCAGAATGGGTTCAGATTTAGATGGAACAGAGGAGATGCTGGTACAGGAAATGGGTCCAAGCAGGCTAATTGTTGATATGGGCTTCCATCTGGAAGGGCATCCACCAATGTCCATGATGGGTTGCCAAGTATGGTGAGTTGGATCGAAATAGGAGAAAGAGCTCAGACACTGGAACCAGAGTACATAGGTTTAAATCTCAGCTCAAGCATTTATAAGCCACTCAACTCTAAGAGTTGAGTAACCTGCCTAATGTCTCAATTTCATCCTCTGTAAAATCAGGATAAATATACTACTTACTTCCTAGAATCATTAAATGAGATAAAACATGTAGAACACTTAGTCTAGTGGCCCTGCACATAGTAAGTGCCTGGTAACACTAGTTAGCCATAATTATGGGAATATTGAGGACTGGAAGGAACACTCATGGCCAACAGAAAGGGCTGGTCTCCTGGACAATGTCATTCTGATCCTTTGTTAAGCTATTTCCACTCAGGCATAGTGTCAGACAATTACAGGACATCTTTTCTAAAATACCTACACTGATGAAAAAAATAAGGCACACTGAGATTGACTTTCCCAGAGCCATTCAGCCAGTGAGCAGCACAACCTGGCTTCGAAGAGGCTCTGAGTCTTTAGACCCTACTCCATGCTGCCATATTTCATCCTTGACAGTTGAATTCCTGCTGCTGGCATCACCAACACAACTCTCCAATCTCTGTATATACATGTTCACTCATTCAACAAGAATTTTTCTGACCCACCATGTGTGTGGATCTCTGTGCTAGGTTCTAAGAATGAAACCAGACATGGTCCCTTTGTTTATGGAGCATACGGGCTGAAAGGGAGGAAAGACTAATCAAGCAAACTAAATAAATGAGACAGAAGTGGAATTGCAACTAGCAAGGAAAGGCTATAGGGACAAGGACAATAGCTGCTGTGCACTCCTGTGTCCTTGTCACTGAGAACAGTGCCCTACTTATGGCAAGTACTCGCTGAATGAATGCTAGCAAGTGCACTATGGTGTGAGTGGCCTTCCGAAGGCCTGTCAGTGTGGCTTTTGAATGGGCTGTTATATGAGAGTGTGCAATGGAGGACTGGCCCACTCACAGAGGTCAAGGAAGGCTTCTCTCAGGAAGGGATGATGGGAGGTGAGCGGGTACTAACCAGGTGAAGCAGGCTGGGCGGATTACAGGGATTGGAGATGCTGCAGTAAAGGGCATAAGAGACTCTGGAAGGAAGGAACGTGCAGTCCAGTTGAGCAACAGTCTCAGCAGCTGTACCAAGGGAAGCAGTAATAAGAGGGGCTGCATCACAGGTGTTGGCAAGCAGCGGAAGTAACTGCAATACCTTGCATTTATACAAGTTTCAGTTTGTCATGCCTCCGTAGTAAATATTGTCTTATGGACAATTCACAATGAGAGGCAGCAGGCCAAGAAATATCATCCCCATTTTAGCTGGGTAAACTGAGGCCTGTAGACTTGGCATGTTGTTGAAGTCACACATCTAAACATAGCACCTGCCGGGCTCTCTCTCTGTAAGACCTACACAGTCCTCTCACTAGCCTTTTAAAGAAGGTATTGATATCCCAATAGCACCCATGATGAAAGTAAGGCTCAGCAAGATGAAGTGGCTGGCATGTGGCTGGCTGCATTGGGATATGAAGCTATGTCTTCCCTGTGGACAGGACTGTATCTCCCCACATTCATATGTTGAAGACGTAACCCCCAGTGTGTATTTGGAGATGGGGCCCATCAGGGAGTAATTAAGGTTACATGAGGTTATAATGGTAGGGTCCTGATTCCATAGTATTTGGGTCCTAATAAGAAGCCATGCCAGAGAGCCCTGTCTTTCTCCTCCCACCTCTGCCCTTTCTGTCTGTGTCACCCCACACACTCCACACACTCAAAAGAAAGGCCACGTGAGGACAAAGCAGTTGTCTACATGCCAAGAAGAGAGCACTCATCAAAAACGGATGATAGATCTTCCTGGCTTGATCCTGGACTCCTGGCCTCCAGAATTGTGAGGAAATACATTTCCATTGTTTAAGCCCCCCAGCCGATGACAGTTTGTTAGGGCAGCCCTAACAGGCTAGTACAGGTGTGCATACATTTGCTGTTGTTACCTGCTATGGCACATCTCTCTCATCAGAGGCAGGGAAGCACAAGAACCTAGATTATCTGGTTATCAGTCCCATGTTCACTCCCTTCGCCATATTCAATACCCCTGGTGACCCCACTCAGAGGGTGATGGCAGGGTGAGGGTCAGGGCATGACACCCACCCCACTCTTTCCCCTCAGTTTTATCAAAACCAAGAGATGGGCAGTCATAGACCTCAAGGCTTGGGTAGCGCTAGTGGCCCGTGATTCTCCTAGATCCAGAGCTATGAAAAGTGACAGTTACAGAGCTGATTCCAAGTCTGGAACATTCCAAATGTCATCACTTTGTATGTGACTGAGATTGAGCATAGGGAACTAGGGCTGTGAGGCCGCTGCCTCTGGAAGCACAGTGAGGCACCTGCTGTTGCTTCATCTGTGTGCAAGTGTGTGTGTGCGCATGTGTGCATCACTCTCTGTTTGCCCAGGATCTGATGGAGGGCCAAGTCTGGGTTTCATCCAGCACCTACTCACTGGTACGTGTACTTCAGTGTTACTTAACCTTGCTGGTCTTCCTTGTACTTGTCTTTAAAATGGAGTTTTTGCACAGTACTAACAAAATGCCTAGAAACCAGTAAATATTTGGTAAATGGTAGATATTATTACTATTATGATGAATAACGACCCCAAGTACTTCTATTTTGAAATGATGTTTATAGAATTAAGTCATCATTGCTTTTTGCCCTGAGCTAAGAGAATAAAACATTCATACTAGGGTGACTTCCCCATGGAGACAATCATTTGATAATCGATTTCATCTCTGGGCTGGGTTCCTCTTGGTGCTGCTATGTGCAGAAATAGCAAAACACTCCTCTATTTTACAGGCCACCGAGTCGAAGTGTATTGCTTTTTGGGGAACACCCCTTCCCCCCAAAATATATAATGATGTGTGTATGTGAAAGCCATCATATTCTACATGCTTGTTACCTAACCTGTGCAAACCAAACCCCCTGAGATCTATCTACTAAAGATAAATAAGTCAGGGAGGTGGAGCAGGCAATCTTTGAAGTGGGCTTAAATTAAAAAGCATAGGCATTCAGGCAGGCAGAGGAAGGAAGGAACATGCTGTACCCACCTGCCACTGCTGATGAGGGGCTTATTTCTAAGACACACACAGCACAATGCACACACAATGCAGAGAGAAAACAAAAGACATAGATCACACATTTCAGATGGTTGGTGGACAAAGTTTAGTTAATGTCAATGCTGAAAGCTTGTTCCGGGTCTGAGATACACATGGGAAAATGAATACCTTTTCATCCCACTCACCTCTAACAAAATCTCAGCAAATAAACAAGTACATACACACACAAAATATCACAACAAGCTGACCCTGGCCCATGATGTGAAATGTGGCACAAGGAGATGGACACAGCAATGTGGGAAGGCTGAGTGAGGGAAAGATAAGGGCTTCCAGTGGAGCCAGTCAGGGCTCTGGAGACCTCTCCATCCATATGGGAGGAAAAGGCCTTCAGAGAAGGGTTTGATGCTCCAGCTGTGGACAGAACAGTCGTCTTGATGAGGACTCAGACTACTGCTCCACCCACTCCAATGAGTGAGAATGTGACATGGCAGTCAACATGAGCATCATGATGGCAGCAGTTGACTTGGTTCAAATCTATGAATATAACCCCCAGAATTATAGACTCTTCCTATAGAAGGTATCTTAAAAGTGTATCTAACTCACCCCCACAGACCATTAGATACTACAACTGAACTATTCCATGGTTCTATGTTTTGTATGGTGAGTTGGATCGAAATAGGAGAAAGAGCTCAGACACTGGAACCAGAGTACATAGGTTTAAATCTCAGCTCAAGCATTTATAAGCCACTCAACTCTAAGAGTTGAGTTCAGCTTGGTTCAGAATTGGGTCTACTCCTTTTATAAAGTGCAAACCTTGCCTTTCAGTGGACCAGGAGATATCAACTACCTTGCAAACATCACTGTATCACATGCTTAGGAGAACGACAGGGAGAAGCACGTCGTATCTAAGGGTGGTGGGTTGAGCAGTATGGATGGACACAGGCCAAGCAGATTGAGCCTTCCTCCCTCTACAGCCCCGAAGTTCTCCCTCATGGACGAGCCCACTGCATCCAGGCTTCCTGCACTCACCATACAGTGTGATGCTGGCGTTGCTGTTCCCAAGCTTATTTGTAGCCACACAAGTATAGTTCCCATAATCCTTTTCCGAAACATTGAAGAAAGTCAGAGTGGATATGTGGCCTTTGTTCTCAATCCTCACACCGCCCAGGCCAGTGGCTAGCCTGCAAGAAGAGAAGGTATTGCTGGTCTGGTTCTACAAACAGAGTGAAATAGCAGACAGAGATGCTGGCGGGAACTGAAAGATACCAGAGATGAATCCTACAAGGAGGCCCTGCTCACAGACACCTTTCCTCGAACTGACCCAGTCTCTTTAACCCAAACCATGAGTACCACAGCCTCCAGAGGAGGAAAAAGGAAAGGATATTCATGCTCCAAAGGTGAGGTTCACTGGCTTCTAGGCATTGAGGGCTGCCATGTCCCTAACTAATCTCAGATTCTGAAACCAAGTCAATTCATTTTCCCACTTGCCAGCTTCCTTGATTTGTTTGTTTGTTTGTTTGTTTCTGGTTCTAAAAAGAGACTCTGTTATAAAGGAGACAAATGCATTTTGGTTTTGCCACATCTTTCCCCTTTACTTTATCATTCCTTTTCCATGTGGGGAATGCTCCATCAGCTCTGCTTCAGATATGCCTTATTTCCATTTTTAAGGTACCTGGTATCTTCCTTGAACCACTGGAATTCAGCCATAGGTACCGCAGAAGCTTCACAGCTCAAGATACCCTTCTGACCAACAGACACACCAGTGTTCTTGGCTTTTGAGATATAGGGAGGGTCTGCAGGAGGAAAATGCAGAGTGATTTCACAAAACAAATGAAAGGCACATTTAGTCACCTGCTGTGCAAATGGATTTCTTGTGCCACCCCACCTTCCCAGTTAAATAACCATTTATTTTAGGAAAAGAATTTCTTGCTCAAGGATATTGCATTTACCCCAGCATCTTCTTAAGCCTTCAAACCAATTCAAAGTTAACAATTCTCCCCATTAGCTAAAACTCTGATGGGCACAGGTAGATTCCAGGGGAAAATGGCAGTGGAGACAGTCATGGTGCAAAGCAATGTGACACAGTATTTTCCTGTTGGAAACAATTTGGGATGGTCAGAAAATGGCATTGCCATGACCAGCTTGTTCCCTCAGTCCCTATATTCTCTATTCCTCTGAAACTTCCTGACAACGGGTCAACTCACAGTTTACAGTGATTTTTACTTTCCGCACATCAGGTGCAGCCACATCATTCAAGGCGCTGCATTCATATTCCCCAGACTGGTCACGTTTGATGTCAGAGATTTCCAGGTATTCATCCTCACTCACAAAGCCCTGGCCTTCTGGGAGGAAAGAAAGAGAAAGAAACAATCAAGAAACCATGAAACCAGGGACAGAACTATATTCATATCATGAGCTTGGAGGGGAAGGAATACAAAAAGCTGTAAAAATGAGGTTTGAACACTGAGTCAAAGATTATAAGATATCATGTTGACCAAATAGTATGGCATTTGGAGAAAGAAATTCTCTGCTTGAGTCTTGGGTCATTGTGTTTTTGTCCAACTCACTTTAACTTTCAGACCATTTGAAAAGAAAAGATTTTCATTATTTTTCAAATATGATTATGATGAGGATTAACTAAGAGAATACGTGTGAAAAATCCCAGCACATTACTAAACTTCGATCTTTTAAAGAGAATTGTAATGATATAATATATACATACATATATATATGTATATATAAAAAATAAAAAAATGTGGGAATAACTTTAGACTATGTTAGCATGGGCATCTTAACTTTTCATTATGTAGAAATCCCTTTGTGGGGTGCCTGGGTGGCTCAGCCTGTTAAGCATCTGGCTCTTGATTTTGGCTCAGGTCATGATCTCACGGTCATGAGATTGAGCCCCTAGTTGGACTCCATGCTGGGTGTGGAGCCTGCTTGAGATTCTCTCTCCCTCTCCCTCTGTCCCCCACCTCTCTCTCTCTCTCTCTCAAAAAAAAAAATTCCTTTGGATATGGAACACAAACTACTAACTACTTGTAGAATAAATAAGTGACCATTTAATAGTTTAATACAGATCGATGCAAAGCAGTTGATTTGGTTTCAAACTGTCCTGGAGCAGATGAACTGGAGAAAGAATGAATGTGGAAGCATTTTGTAACCACTATGCATTTGGTGCTCAATAAATGATTGCCAGCGTAAGATAAATGTGGTAGGCCCAAATGATGGATCCATGGTTACTAGAACAGCCTTGTGGATTTAATACCCAACTTTGTGGGACATTCTGGAGACTTTATTCCTAGGCACTTCTGAAGCTTGGAACTCATGATCCAAAATATCGTACGGTCACAAAATGTACATTGTTTGCAATCACCATTATGTGTCTTACAACAATCTGGCTCCTCTCTCTCATCCCTCATCCCCCTCCCTGTGGTTCAGTGCAAAGAGAACGGACCCTCTGTCTTGAACCCCAAATGTTTTCAGTTCTGTCAAAGCACCAGGGTCCTGTGAAAACCCAGCCAACACAAATGCCAAGGACGAAATACAGTCATTTGCCTTTCTTGTAGGCCTGCTGACTGATTCTTTTTTGTGCTCCAGGCATTAGAGTGAAACTAGTTTTCAGGAAGATAAAAACTCATTATAACTTTCCTCACACCCCCATATAAACTTATTCTTATCCAGTGGGTGTTCAGTCAACTAAGTCTATGTCAACCATGGATGTGGAGGAGCAGGAAGGTGAGGGATAGGGTGATGGGCAGGGGTAGGGAGGCAGGTGCTTTAGCATCCTGACTTTGCTCCAAGTCTAACCCTTGGGGAGTTTCCACCAACCCTGTCCATTTCCTCAGACCAATTGCTTTTCAGCTCCTGTTGCTTTCCCTGTCTCCACCCGCCACCCCAAGTCCCAACCACCCAGGCTCTGCCATCAGTTACACCAGTACATCCCAAGCAGGTGTGGGTCCTCTGGCAAAATATTTTTCAAGAGGTCCCTCTCTATATAATCAAGCAGAGTCATCCAACATCAGCACCATTCTGGTAACCCAATCTCATGCAGTTACATGAAAGAAATCTTGCACCGTCAGGAGAAGCAATCCTTTACCACCCTCCTAGAAGCTGGACCTGTGGACCGGGTCCCAGAACAAGTCCACAGGTGTGAGTTTGGGGATCTTGGGGAATCTGGTTGAACCCATGTGAAGAATGGCTGAGAGTAGAGGTTGGAAACGCACCCCACCCTGAAGGGGAATAATTGGGCCCAGGACAGGACACACACTCCCAGTCTAGAATCTGAGTATCTCTCCTTAATGGTATTGCTGGCCTAGGCTGGTCCCAGGCACCAGAGGAGGACTTAGAAAAAGTCAAGGAAGACACTCCAGAGCATGGCGCCCCCCTGGGGCTTAGGTAGGGCCCTATTCACCAGGATCTCAGGGTAGTGGTGCTGGTCACAAGCCCTCCACTGCAGCAGACATTTAATCATTCAGGCTAGTTCATATCCTAATTCCTCAAGATTTATTAGAGGGATAGAAACATCTTCTCATCCCTTTTTCCTTATTTCTCTTAGACTTAACAGAATCTCATAGTTGAAGTAGATTTTAAGATCACTTATTTCAGGAAGTCTATAAAGATAATAATGGCCTCACTTATTGAAATGATGTTGGTTGACCAATCTAAGTATTTTTAAGGCTTAAACAACAATGAAATCAATCACACAAAACAACTTCCCAAATTCTCTATACCTTTTCTGTAATGAATAAGTATGGTGCGATCAAAAGGCTGCCTCCCTACCACTAAGATGCCATGATTTTTTCAAAATGTGCTACAGTGCATTTGCCACAAGTAATTAAACCCGAATGCATCTGACTAAACAAAAGAGCCACCTGCAGTAGGTCTGGCAGGAGCCTCAGGCAGGGTCACTGAGCCCCTTGCCTTGCAGAGAATGAGATAGATCCATATCATGCTATATGGTACACACTGGACACATGTCTTAAAGCCCCTGATAAAGCAGCTTTATAGAAGCCAGTCAACTTAGAAGTGTTGGCCTGTGCAAACGGATGGGGTCACCTCAAAGAAGATGGAGGCCAATGTGCTGGGACCCTGAGTAATTCTCTGCATCTGTATGAGTAGGGCAGATCTTGGGTCCTTCGTGTAGGAATTACTGGACGACACAGCCACCCGCTGGAATGTGGGAATGTATTTTCACTATTTGTGATGTTGTTTTTTTGGGACACTTAGATGACAGCAAAAAAGGGAGGAAGGAAGAGAGTGTTTGGTGTGAAATGGGGATCGTTACAATAATACTACATCATTAAGTGAGAGAATGAATTTTGTCAAGTTTGTACTATAACGTAAGTGAATCTCAGATTTTTATTTGCATATAAATTCCTCTGGGATCTAAAAAATCCATAGATTCTGATTCAGTAGGTCTAGAGTGCGGCCTGGGGTTCTGCATTTCTAACCAGTGCCCAAGGATCTCCATGCTGCTGCTCTGGGGCCCACGCACTGAGCAGCGAAGTTACAAGGCACCACCCGTGCTCTTCTCAGATCACTCTTGTCACCCATGTGCAATTATCTGTGCCTGCGAAGTGGCCACTTGGTCAACAAAGCTTACTGAGCTCCTCTCATGCAGAGATCCTTGGGGAGTCTGCATCTCAAAAGACACCCTCTTTGGAGAATAGCGCTCAGTCAGGTGCACTGAGGCCAAGGATCTGGACCCCTGAAGCTAAATTTTCAGTGTTTATGGTCTTACTACAAAGCATGCATTCTCTCAGTTGTCTTTGCTAAGAAATGAGAGGAGGACTTTGAAACTGCTCCCCATCTTAAGCCCACTAAAGGTGATTGAGATGTCATTTTTGTTACTGCTTTGAATACTGGGTGAACAAATCGAGGTTGCTAAATGCCTAGAGATCTAGGAAACTGCAGGGTCGAATGCTTTCCCTGGCATCTCCGGGTCCAGTCGCAATGTCAAATTCTGATTCCATGCCGCATTGAAAGGGGCAGAAGGCAACAAATGTTTTAATCCTCTTTGCTGGCTGCCAGGAAGACAAACTGCTGAGAGGGAGAAGAAGAGAGAAGAGGGGGCAGGGAGAAACACATGAGGGAGGAACAGGAGAGGAAGGAGAAGGAGGTATGAAGAAGGAATGAAAGACAGAGGGGGTGCCGAAAAGATGGCCTGGGTGCCACTGGAAAGATTCTGAAGACACATTCAAAAGGGATTAAAGGAAAAATACAGGCTAAAGGACTACAATATTTTCTCTGACAAAATGTATGAAAACGGGAGTCCCAAATCAACTGCACAATTTTGCTTTGTGATGAGATGTCCTTTAATAAGCCAATAACCCAAAGGCATTATCAACCTGCCCTATGCATTCAGACATCCCCATATACCATTACTGGAAGCAAAAGGAAGTGTATTCTGAATCATTGGCAAAAATATATTTTTAAAAAGGGGTTATTTCTTCCCACAGATGAGTACTTTGGAGAAGGTAAGTTTAATTCACTGTATTAGTGAGATTAAGAGCTGCAAGAATACAAATGGGGCCATTTATCAGGGTATGTGGGAGGTCTGTGGGCCAGGACTCCTCAGTTGCAAGACGCGTGAGCAGGCCCCATGGTTATGTGGGCACAGTGGGCTTCTTCTGCAGGGAGGCAGATACTGACCCAGTCACAGACCGCAAAGAACAAGCAGTGGCCGTGAGCAGGGTCTGCCATCTTAAAAACAGAGGAGCAGACTGAGAAACTGCTTCAGGGAAGGACCCCTGGTGTGATCTGCTTTCCCTGACATCACCTGCAGTCATTCTATGCACATGTACCGTGAGAGAAGTGCTGGGTTAGACACTGGGTGTAGGGTGGAGATGAGGTAGAAGACAAGGTCCTTGACCTTGGGTAGTCTACAATATCATGAGCCCAGAACAGGAGCAGTTTATATTTTTCTATCCCTAGGCTCAGTTTTCAGCTCCTAATTGCTTTTACATCCTGCTAGTAAAGGATGGTGGTTCAGAAAGATTTATTAGAGCTGGAAGCAACCTAAGCATTCAGGGATGAAGAGATCAAGTAGGAAATCCGGAGTAAAATCGGGACGCTCCCTGATCTTGTTCACTTCTTTCTTTCCCCCTTCACATCCTGTCCTTCCATGCCAGCTATCTCTCAGCCACCACTCGTATGCCCAATTTTTCTTTTCTTCATACAATTCCTTAGAATTGTACAGTTCTAAGCACCATGAGGGCTCAAAGATTTTAGTCTTCCTTTTTTTTTTTTTTTTGATTATTGTTCCTGATGGAATATCTTCCCCCACCTTGGGGATGATTTCAGAGGGAGGCCTATTCCTTTGCTAAACTGTTCACATCATCCAAAACAATCATCCTCATATTGAGGCAACCCCTGCCTGGCTTCTCCCTTTGAAATGATTAAAAGTCCCTTTCTGGGTGCCCCAACCTCACTGTCCCTCCTCATTTGCCATGGAAATTTGCTGCTCTATCCAGGGAAACTGCTTTGTGAGGTTGAATGTCAACACCTGTCACACCTTTTGCCATGAGGCCCGTCAGGAGGTGGCTCAGAGCGGCACATGCCTGGGGGGGGGGGGGCTTGGAGGAAATGAACAAGAAGAGGATGAGAGCGGGGAGGAGGGGTAAGAATTTAAGGAGGCATCCACACAGAGCAAATGGCTTTGTGAAGACATGGCCAGGAGAAGAAGAACTCCGGTGGGCAAGAAAGGAAGAAAGCCATTGGGAGTGGAGAGTACATGGGCACCCCTATATGGTAGCCATCATATTGTCTCAGTTGCAAGTGTACCGAGAAGGGATTACAACTTCCACTTCCTTGAACTCTGTATGCATCTCATGTAGGATGAACATACAGCATCTGTTCACTCTATGCCCGATGGCCAAAGGTTTGGAAACTGAATCCCCCCTAAATTCTCCCTCACTCCTTAATCTTCTCTCTCTCTGCCAGGCCGCTCTCCACCCTCTCTATCCTCCCTGACCCCGTGACTCTCCTTAGAAAAGCAACTCTGGGCTCCCCATCCTTAATTAAACCAGGGAGTGTGGACAGCAGTACATCCCATCCTTGCTTGCTCCCAACTCCCAGATACATCCCTTCACTGCATTGGAGTTAATGAAAAGTGTGATAAACCCACAGTTTCATTTTCCCTTAATTAATACAAGCAATTGAATTGTGCTAAAGTCATTTTGGTTTGGAGACTGAGCCTCTGGGTCAACGTCTCACTTGCTGGCAGTGACAGAAGCTCTTTGTCATGAGCTCAGACAACCTTTCTCAGGCTGTTGCTGCCAGGACCTTGCCCAAGGGAGGGGTGGCTTGCCCCTGTCCAGGGCTGCCTTGCTGGCTGCCTTCCCTGAGGCTGACAGTAAATTGTCTAATGACAAGATCAATATGTGACTGTGAAAGTCAGGTGAGTTTCTAGGGGGGGAAAGAGTACATTAATAATGCTCCCGGGAACTGGAGGCTCAAAGGAATTGCCTGGCAGTGGTGAATTTCCTAAGTCTGTCATTTTCTTTTCTTTTTAATTTTATTTTATAATTTTATGTTAATCACCATACATTACATTGTTAGTTTTTGATATAGTGTTCCGTGATTCATTGTTTGCGTATAACACCCGGTGCTCCATGCAGTACAAGCCCTCTTTAATACCCATCACCGGGCTAACCCATCCCCCCACCCTCCTCCCCTCTAGAACCCTCAGTTTGTTTCTCAGAGTCCATAGTCTCTCATGGTTTGTCTCCCCCTCTGATTCCCCCCCCCCTCATTTTTCCCTTCCTACTGATGGGACAGCAGGGATGACACAAGAAGAGAAGGGCTCAAGTGACTTTCCAGCGGGACTAACCAAAAAGATCAATTCTGGTACATTGGCTCTCTTTATCGGAGGAGGAAAGCCAAAGGCAGGGGATTTGAAGGGTTTTGCCTGGTAGGTGGGGACAGGAGAATGCAATGTCAAGAAACCTCTATGCAATGAGGTCTAGGAGGGAAGGCCAAGAGGTCTTGTCCCAGGTGACACAAGATATCATTCAAGGAGCACCTTAAAAACAGACTCTTGCACTCATGCTTACAGACTGATTGAACTAGTCCATCACTGGCATCTTCCAAACACTGCCCAGGGCACACAAATGTATAAACAGGGATGACACCCCCAGTTAGTACATGGAGGACTTCTGTGGCCTTCACCTGCCAAGTGCCATCCAGTTCCATTTATAGACTCCCAGGCATCCTCTGCCGAGAAGGCATTCAGGACCTAGCAGTCCATAAAGTTCTGCACATCTCAGAGTGTACTCCGGCCTTCTGTTGACTGTCCACTGGCCTCTATGAGAGACATACAGTTGGGATGTCAGCAGGTGAGTCTGGGAAAGGGAGCCTTGCAAGGTAATGGCAGCCAGGCCTGGGCCTGACAGCGTTGACTGCCCTTCATCAACCCACAGTGGATAGGGATGCCCAGATGGACAGACACAGAGCATCAGGGCAAGAGTCGCTCTCTCCAAAGCACAGTGAAGGCATGTAGTTAGTTTGGTCTTCCTTGTGTTCTTTTCTGAGATGGGTTCTGAGATGGGCTATAAGAAAAATCAGGACATGAGAGTTTTATAACCTAGATGATACTGTTGACCCAGAGGGAGTAGTCCTGAGTGAGTGATACAGAAAGAGTCAGAGTACTCGCAAGCATGAGGCACGCAGCCTTTCGGTGGGAGTTCCGAGTGCATGCTGGATAAAGAAGAGAGGAGCTGAATGCGCACGTGCACACACACGAAGACGGACAGCATGAGGATACAGAATGCAGAAAGCCCGAATTTCACATATATGCAGACAAATGGAGGAGGGCAGAAGCTTAAATCCACTTGGAGAACAGAGTAGCTGACATGGTTAAAAAAAGTAGCTAACATTTATATTCTACAAAGTATCCACACATGAACAGAAATAAATAGCTCAGGCCAAAAAGACATAAAGGCTGAGGAAAACAGCATCATGACTTATAGAAAGCATAGCTAAAACAGCTGAGTTATTGACAAAATGTTAAGGACATTTGAAAAGTTTTTATTTATTACAGGATTTCTTCTTCATTAATACTATTTGCACTCTGAACCAAAAAGGTTATTTCATTACTAACAACTAAAAAGTGAAGGAATTCTATGCTTTAGTCGAAATAAACTACTACTTTAAAAAATAATAATTTTTAAAAAACGAATCAAGGCACTGAACGAGATACTGCTTCTTTTGTGTATGCATGTCTTGTATATGTCTTAAGAAACTTTGACTTGACCTGTCTTGCTTTACTTAAACAGGAATGACCAGTCACCTAGGCCCAGTATCTCAAAGAAAATAGTGTTTTGGAGGCACGGCCATGCCCCATGCCACCATGTGGCCCGTGAGTACCCAACACCAGAGGGTGCTTGAAAACTTGGCTTGTTGAACTCACAGCGAGTCTATTTGTCAGAATCTGTTGGGGAGCAAGTAGTGTCCAAACTCTTCAAATTATTTCTAGTAACAGAGCAACATCAGACCAAATGCTTTACCCTTTATGTGCTTTGGGAGGAATTAAAACTTTCCTTCTAATACCAACTGCACTGGGCTTGTTTTCCCTGGGGATTAATGTTTTCTATAGCAGCACCAAGGAAGCCTTTGTTATTTTTACAAGTAGGGTGACCATATAGTTAAGTCTGTCTGATACACTCTCAGTGGACACCTGTTTTCCAAGCCTCATTATTAATTAATGGTCACTTCCGCTCTCAACATTGTGCTGCTCTGGGTGATAATCTGAGTGGCCGCTGTACTTCCAGCCCGTGGAAAGGCCGGCCATCAGGATCTGTCCAGGCTGCTGCTTGCACCTTCTCTGCCTGTGGGGCTGTCCCAACACCCACACTTTTAAATTCGATGAGAGACAGTGGTTTGGTCCCCAAGGAGTTTGTGGATTCTCAGATGTAGGACTCTGCTAGATGAGGGTCCAGCATGACTCTGTGTGCCCCCTTCCTTGGAGCTTGAGGCTCATGAGCTAACTAGTTTTCTGTGGGGTTGCAGGCTAGAGCAGCTGCTTGTAGCCACTGCCAATTGGAGTGAGGGCATCAGCACTGCACCCTGCAGGACAGAAACCCAGCTGGGGTTCCGCAGATGCTGGCTCGAAGCCCCGGCAGTTCGGATACCAGACCAGATTTGCACCTTCTGAAATGGTTATGATGGTCCAGAGCACTCATGGAAGCAGCTGCAGGGCCCCTTCAGGCTACTGGGGAGATGCTCTTTTGAGGAAGAATACAGCCCAGCGTCTGCAGATGAAGCCTTGATGCAGCCTGACTCTTCCTGCTTCCTCTCTTCCTTCCTCTTCTCTTATTCTCTACCTTTTAGCCTCTACCCAGATTAGCTCCCAATAGCACAACCGCATGACAATGATGCTAACTATCAACGTTCATTAACATTTTTGAAATCCTTGTATTCGCTTCCAGGCAAAATACCCACTAAGCCAAGCAGCGTATTTGGCATGCAGGCCACACCTGAGACATTCTGCACACTTCACCGAGCTGGAGGGCCTGAGCTCTGAAGCATCACGGGCAGATAGCTATGCTCATGCACTCAGCTATAGCGGCCGTTGAAAGGAAGAATTAGGAGCTGCGCACTCAATGGGCAATGTCTCCGCCCTCGGGGCCAGGAGCCCTTGATGTGATGTTGGTTCGCTTTGGAAACTTTCTTGCCAAGGACCCTCTGTATCTGCACCTTGTGCTGTTTTAGGCAAGTCTGTCTGCCTCTTATCATCCGACTTGGACTCTTATTAAGCTGACCTCTCACGAAAGACAACTATCTTCCTGGCCTCCCTTCTTAGCCTCATCCCCATAGAAGTCACGATACGCATGATCTTCTATGACTCTGTCAAGAGCAGGAGTAAGTGGAGAAAAAGTACTGAATTAGAGATCAGAAGACCTGGTTCTAAACCCCGCTTTGCCACTAATGTGCTATGTGACTTCGAGTAAATGTTTTTAGCACCCCAAGCCTTCACTATTTTTTTCCTATCAAATAAAAACATGTACTGGATGATTTCTGAGGTCATTTCTAGTTTTTTATAACTTAGCAATACAGTCTGTGACCAGAAATCTCACAGAATTCCTTAAGTTCTGGAAATCTGACGACTGTGGTGCTGATGGGCAGAGTTCCAACCGAGAAGCTCAGGGTCACTGACCTATATGGAAACATAAGACATTTCCTGCAGTCAGGCATGCACACTGCAGAACTGACCTAGGCCACCCTAGCTTTTTCTGGGGTCTTGACAATACAGGCACAAGAATAAAGACACCACAGCAATTTCAAGGTGGCTCTCATCTGTCATTGTGCTGTCGCTGCTCGGTGATGGGGAGGAAAGAGGTTTTGACAATTATGAAGGACTGTGTGTGTCTGAGGGTAATGTCTTGTATTAATGGGGGAAACTAATTCTTTCCGTTCCCTTCTAAGAATCCTATTCATGCAGATTTTGACAAGTAGCTGTTCTTGTTTCCCTCCTCTCGATCGGTAGGTTGGAGTAATATCTTATAGGTATAACTAATCATCCACTTATCTGATTTGAGACCCATCTTCATGGGTCTGAGGGTAACTCCAAATGCAGGAAAATGATGCTTCTCTCTGCTTTCTGTCCTCCCCTGCCTTGGTTAAAAATATCCCTTCTTAGTTATGTGGCTCACCTAGCTAATCCTTCCCAACCAGAAGACAGAAGAGAGACAAGGAAAAAGGGAGCCCTGGCAGTAGTAAAGGCCCAACACTCAGAACTGCAACCTAAATTTCCCCTGCACCCCCACTATCAGAATTGATCTATGGCTGCACCAGAACAGAACCAACATGATCTGAGGGGCCATGCGATTGTTAGTTTTATGTGTCAACTTGACTGAGCAAAAGGATGACCAGATAGCTGGTAAATATGATTCTGGGGTGTGCCTGTGAAGTGCTTCTAGGATAGATGAGCATTTGATTTGGCAGATTGAGTAGAACAGATTGACCACACTAATGTGGGTAGGCATTATCCAGTCCATTGAGGACCTGAAGGGAACAAAAAGATGGAGGAATGGCAAATTCTCTCTCGTTTTTCTTGGGCTAGGATGTCTGTCTTCTCCTACCCTTGGACGTCAGAGCTCCAGGTTCTTGGGCCTTTAGCTCCTGGCACTTATACAAGTGGGTGCCCCCACCTTCCCCATTTCTAAAGCCTTTGGCCTCAGGACTGGCTGATTTCTAAGGTGATTTCTAAGCACCATCTGCTCACCTGTTCTCAGACTTTAGATTCTGACTGAATTACATCACCAGGTTTCCTGATTCTGCAGCTTGCAGATGGCATATCAGGGGACTTCTTGCCTCTATAACCACTCAAGCTGGTTCCTATAGTAAGTCTTGTCTTATCTGTCTCTCTATATATTCTCTTGGTTCTGTTTCTCTAGAGAACCCTCATGAACATAGGCCTAATGGAAACCTAGGAGTCTTCACTCTGCTACTAATTAGCCAGGAATTCTGGACAATCCACTTTACTTGGGGCAGCCTCAGTTTCCTTATCTGCAAAATGAGGGTATTGGGCCAGTTTATTTCTTAGCTTCTTAGCCACTGTTCTTCTCTCGACTTAATTCTCGCCCAGTACATAGGGATGCTGTGGTCTTACCATGAGTCTCTGGACGGCAATCAGCATTTGATCAAGTCCCAAAGCCCCTGGGTAGGGAAGTTTGGAGGTGTGAATCTTGTTTCTACCCTCAAAACCTGGGGCTGACTCTGGTTCTGGAAAATGCCGCAGCTCAGCTCATTGGGAGGGATGCGAAGGCTCAAGCAAGGGCTTGTCAGCCTCTGAAAGACCCCTCACCAGACCCCTGCTGTGCTTCCCTTCCTGTCTGCCTTTGCTGGGTTTCCTTATGCATAGTGGTCATAAATAATGCAACAGGCCTCTGTCAAAATTAACACATCTGACCTGGAGAGGGAGAAAAGTCCTGAAAATTCCTAGATTTGTTTCCTATTGGGTCAGACGAGTTTGTCACTTTTGTTTTTGTTACCTTAGGAAGCATGGAGCCTCTGTCTCCTTGGCAGACAATGTCAGTCTGGGGGAGAAGAGCAAAGAGGATTGTAAGGGTGACTAAGTTCCAGCAAGGCAGGCTTGGGTTGAAGGATCCTGGACAAAAATAGGGAGGTTGGAAGGGGCTGCTGTATTACATGCCATGTCAGGCAGGTGCCTGGAGCCTGGTCGCTAGGCAGGTGGTGCCTGTGGATTTCCAGGACAAACCGCACAGGGAGCTTCTGAAGGGAACAGGTCAGGATGCACAGTGTCAGACACCTTCAGACTGGCCCTGAGCTTGCTCCACTTACACACAACACTAGAGGGTTTTTTTTTTTTTTTTTTTAAATTATAAAACATTGTACCCTGATGGTAAGTCATGAAATTAATATAAGTAACAGTGTGGTATTTATTTTATGCTGCATATAATTCACATACGCACACACAGATACACATATGGTATGTATGCATAACAGTAGAGAAACATTCAATAAAGAAAGTAAAATACAGAGCCATTGCAATTCTGACACTAGTTCTGATGCGTGGGTTTCATCCCCCACACCGAGCAATTAACACCAGCTGGGTGTCCTTCAGTTCTGACACTATCTACCTGGAGATAGTATCAGATCCCACCAGGAAAAGGCTCAGTCCCACAAGATGCCCCTGATCCCCCACTTCCGATGCCAACTGAAAATCCAGGTTGTTCTTTGTGCTTCCTCACACTGGCTGTAGATCAGAGGTTCCTGTGACCCCTGCTTGGGTTTGACTGATTTGCTGGAGCGGCTCACAAAACTCAGGGAAATATTTTACTTACTAGATTATCGGTTCATTATAAAAGGATGTAACTCACAAACAGCCAGATGGAAGAGATGCATAGGGCAGGGAATGGGGAAAGGGGCACGAAGCTTCCATGCCCTCGGAGCTCACCCTTCTCCCTGAATCTGGATGTTCAACAACCAGAAGCTCTCTGAACTCTGCCCTTTTGGGTTTTCTGGAGACTTGATTACATGAGTGAGCAAATCACTGGCCATTGGTGATTGAACTCCATCTCCAGCCCCTGTCCCCTTCCCGAGGTGGTGGTGGTGGTGGGGTAGGGGAGAATGAACATTCCAACCCTCTAATCACAGGATTGGCTACCCTGGCAACCATCCTCCATCCTTAGGTGCTTTCCAAAAGTCTCATCGTTAACATAACAGAAGGTACATTTCCTGTCATCACAGGAAATTCCAAGGGTTTTTGAAGCTCTGTGCCAGGAACTGGACAAAGACCAAATATGTATTTCTTATTATAAATCACAAAATCACATCCATTCATTTTGAGTTTTCCTCATCATTTAGGAAATAGCACTATACTAGTTCGTGAGCAATCTCTAGCTCTCTGTGTACATTTGAGTACATCACTTACTTACCCACCTGGGCCTCCTGTTTCTAAATTATTTCTGTAAGTGTTAGGTCTAACATTTGATCACCAATAGCTGGTTGAAAAAATGTCTTCCTTCCAACTATTGATTCAAAATGTAAAGAAAAATAGAGCAAAATAATGAATAAATCTCACCTATAACCTCAGGAGAAGAGACAAAGATATAAGAAAGCCCAAGGAGCCTTGAGTTTAGCAAATCAGAAGGCAATTCATCTTAAGAAGAAAACAAGTGGTATTTACATTATTAAATCACAATTACAAAGCCAATCAGCTACAGAAGAGAAGAGACCATTTCCATCAATTATTACTGAACTGAACATAATTTTTCAATCACCAGCAGATTGTAAATGGGGGCTACAGCTCATCCAGGAACTCTTCTATCATAGGAGTTATTAATCAGGTATTAACTTTGTCGAATTAGCAAGGACACCGATGAGATGGTGGGGAAGCAGGATACAGAGAAGACAGGAGGAGGCAGCCAGGTTAATTCCTGAGAAGGAGGCACAGAGCACTTGAGAAGGAGACCTGCGGTCAGCCACCGAAGCAGCCAGGACTCCTGCTGTGTTGAAGAAAACATTTGGCTCTAGTGTTTTCATTCCAAAGAGTCAACACATGAGCAGGTAAAAATAAGTAAGTCATGCACAATTTATTGGCTGTTTAGTTCTTGTGCAGGAGAGCTGTAAGGACTACAGTATGCACGGGGCCTGACCACGAGGAAGCTCTGGATTTGGGTCACATGGCTGACTGCTGACTTTGGTAGGCTCCCCACCTACTCCCCTAACTACTTAGGTGCTTCAATGCTAGTGCAAAGTATAAACTGCCTGCCTCATTAGAACCTCATGTACCTTTGTGGAGGATGAAAAAACACATACAAAAGACTTTGTTCTCCATCCTGAGCTTCTGACATCAGGATTGTTAATGACTTCTGTGTCATGGGGTCTAAAGCAGTTGCTAGGCACCCAGAAGATGATTACCATCCAGGCTTTTGTTTTAAATAAACAGGAAAACAAAGAGTGTTGGCTCAGGGAGGAGGGAGAAGGGCAGCCAGCTGGGGTGCAGGGGATAGATAGCCAGGTGGTGGGGTTTATAGAGGTGTCTCCACCAAAGCAGATCACCTGTTCATTTCCCATGCAAATGCCCAGTAGGTGACAGCACCTCAAACTGGGTGACAATAAGGATGGATCCAGAAGCTGAGATCTACTTGTCCCCCCTCCTGCCCTCCCTCCCTCTCTCCCTTTCTTTGTTCCTTTATTCAAGGAATGAATTGTCCCTACAACCTAGGACTGAAGGACTCCTACCACTGAGGTCTGAAAACTAGAGACCCTTTCCTCAGCATTTGGGATGCTCTAGAGAGGAAAGACAGTACCCCCCCAAACGTCACTTAGACTGAATTTCTCACATGCCAGGCTGATGGGGGCTCAAGAGATCAACAATAAATGTAACAATGATTCTTATAATGGAATTCTGTGGAATAGAAATCACATGTGCTATTTCCCTTACCTTGTCCTCAAATAACTCTGACTCATCCTTTGAGTCTCAATTTAGATTTGACTCTTTCAGGGAAACCTGCTGCACTAAATATTTCCTTTTCAACCTTCTAGAAACACTTGTCAGCCTTCTATGCCCTGCTTTCTTCTCTGAGTGCCTGATTAATATGGGCTACACCAACTGGTTCCCCTGCCATTGGTTTGTGTTTGGCGTGACCACTAGGAAGCCCAGCAGGTGATCAGAAAGAAGGAAAGTGAGCTCAAATGTGAATTTTCCAGGAGGGTCACCTCCCACGACTGAGTCACTTCACCAAAGAACATAGCTTCTCTCGAGTCAGCCCTCTCCACATAACTCCCCCCTTTAACCCAGCAATTGCCCAGCTTACCCCCTCTGGCCTGGGGCAAGAAAAATCCTGCTGTTATTAGCTTTGGATATGGGTTCCCTTTATATACCCTTTCCATACCTTGTAAATAATTCTCGTATTAAATCTGCCTACAATTCTTCACAATCCAGTGTGCCATTTGATTCCTGCTAGGGCCTTGACTCTGACCCTTAAAGTCTTAGACGTCCCTTCTCTAGGCTCCCATAGAACCTGTACTTATAATTACATTTATCCCTGTAGTGCAGTAATGCTCAGGCTAGTGACTTTCTACCACAGGGAGCACTTTGCAATGTCTGGAGACGCTTTTGGTTGGCAAACTGGGGGTCAGGAAAGGGATATTACTGATATCTAGAGAGTAGAAGTCAGGGTGGATGCTTAAGACCCCACAAGGCACAGGACAGTCTCCCACAACAAAGAATTTTCTGTTCCCAAGTAGCAATAGTGCTGAGGTTGGGAACCCTGCAATGGAGTGTAAATGTCTGGTTAGTTGTCCAAATCTCCCTCTAGAAGGAATCTCAGTCAATGCAAGGACCATCCATGCCATGCACAGTGGCTTCCCGGGACCTCATGCCATTCCTGACCCATGATAGGACCTCACAAACAGGGGCCGACAAATATTAAAAATGAATGAATGAATGCACTAATGAAACCCAGTTCTTGTTTTCCATCACCTAACTGGCCAATGCTGAGGATAAGACAGATTGACTCATACCTATACATAAACCTAGCAAGAAATAACACAATAGATGCATGCTCTCTGAAACTTTTATCGGGATTTAGAGGAAATATCTGGTACTCTTTAGTTGTGGGAGGGTGGTGCCATGAGATGAACAGGCAGGGCAGGTAGTACTTGAAGCAGGCTCTGACATGTTATTTTAGCAGGCAGAGCTGGATCAGCACGTAAGTCAGGAAAACAGCATGAGCAAGGGGAGGACTTAGGACAATTCTGGAAAGCAAACTGTACGTTATTTTTTCACTCTGACTGCTTTTCTCAGGACAATTACTGATGGCTCTTGGTTAGAGGATTCTGGCTCCAGGGGAAAATTCTGCCCTGTAAAATGACCTCAGGGAAATTGCTGTCAGGAGCCAATAGCTATTTTCATGTTTTGCTTTCTCATTATACTTTCCCACTTTCATATGATTAGCAAGAAACATGCCCACTATGTACAAAGCACATGATAAGCAGCATAGGTGGGATTTTTTTGGGGGGGCTGGAGGGTAGGATGAGGTGGATGGGATTAGAAACACCAGGCCTATGGGGCACCTGGGTGGCGGAGTTGGTTGAGCATCTGATTCTTGGTTTCAGCTCAGGTCGTGATCTCAGGGTCGTGGGATAGAGCCCTGCCTCAGTCTCCATGCTCAGCATGGAATCTGTTTGAGAATCTCTCTCCCTCTGCCCCTTACTCTAATGTTCTCTCTTTCACTAAAATAAATAAATAAATAAATCTTTTTAAAAAGTAAAATAAAACACCAAGTCTGGCAAATACAAATCACTCAGTAAACATCTATTGAATTTAATCCTCCCGCACACATCGTTTTATTCTGGTCTCATTTGTGTGGTCTCTAATTTTAGACTCCAAATGACGATAAACTCACTTTTCACTTCTGTTTCTAGCTTTACAGACCCAGCTTCTTTCAGGCCATAACCTGCTCTTGGAAAACAAGGTCTGAATAAATCAGCATTTGTGCCCAAGAACTCGGAGAGGTCAGCAATAAGAAAAGTCATCTTAAAAGTTTGGCTGTGGAAGTCTGGTTTGGAAGGGTAAGGACCAATGCTCAGTGAGCCAGAGGCCACCTTTCTGAGGTCAGGCTTCAGTGGGCTAATATCTAATCAGGAGCCACCAAGCACCTCATCACCCTGCTGGGCGGCCCCTCCACAATGGGGATGCTCCACTGCCTTTTCCATGAACTGCTCACAGTGACAACCCCTCGGAGAGGCTCTGGGGTGAGGACAGAGTGCAGACAGGAAGGAGGGAACCAGCACCCTGTGCCCTTGGGGGATGTGGCAGCAGCCCTCCCTCACTGGGATGAAATGGGGTTTGTGGTTTTGTGTAACCAATTCTCTTGCAGAGAGGAGAGAGGGACCGCTTTTACATCCAATCAAGCTGCTCTATGGGAAACAGGATGAATTAACTTGCGGGAAATCCACTCCAGCACATAAATTGCTTCATGACTGCAGGGACATATAATATCTGTACACAGCCAGTATGCACACCACCTGGCAACGATGTGATTTTCAGTCTAAAATGTCAATTTATTTATTTTTTTCCAGTAGGGCTTAGTAATCATTCACTGACCCCAGATGGAATAAGCATGTCAGGGGCAGTGCCAGGATAACATCTGATTCACCCTCTTCCAGGGAGACATTTGTAATTTTTTTTTTTTAAGATTTTATTTATTTATTTGAGAGAGAGAATGAGAGAGCACATGAGAGTGGGGAGGGTCAGAGGGAGAAGCAGACCCCCTGCCGAGCAAGGAGCCCGATATGGGACTCGATCCCGGGACTCCAGGATCATGACCTGAGCTGAAGGCAGTCGCTTAACCAACTGAGCCACCCAGGCGCCCGAGACATTTGTAATTTTACGAACAGAGTGTAACACGATTATAATAGAATGTATCACATAAACTTGGATATATTACAGGTCAAAACCGTCTCCTAAAACATAACAGGGACATTCTGAAATGGCCTGATCTAAGTTCTATGATCCTAATACCAACACTGAAAAGGAGTTTCACTGGGCTTGCTCATCTCATTTCAACTTTATTGTGAACTCCTTAAATTCAGCACAGGACCACAACACTGCTTTAGGTGGCAAACGATCACACTCTGTCCTACGCTCATGAGGTGGATGCCTTGGAAATACTGGAAAAATGAGTGCAAAGTGGCCACTGAACTCAGAGAACTTAGGTGTTACAGCCAAGGGTCCTCTAACTCAGGTACCTCATTGCCAAAGGAATAGTCCTTGTTAGCCATGTTGGTTCCCCTATTCTGTCTTCTCATCTCTTGTATTGCCCTTAGAATAACTGATCTACTTTCACAGATAAGATTCTATCAAGGGCTTGGGAGGGGAATGGTAGCAGAGATGGCAAAAATAATAGCTACTCTCCCTGTCCCTGGAAAGCATATTCATTGCTGTCTCCCTCAGTGTCAGAGAGACAGGAGCCCAGGCCTGGTGATAGGCTACCATTCAGCCCCCAAAGGAACCTTTACTCTTCTGGTAGTAGCTCTAATCTTCAGACACTCAAACATTGGGAGAAGTGAGTAATCGGCAACAAGACCAACACTGGATTTGTTTCCTGTAATAATCACTTCTAACAAGGCGGAAATAAATAGGACTGAAATCCCCTTGGCCAAAGGTTAAACTTCCAAATTTGTCCTCAATCAAGATCCCCTTGAGATCTCATTCAAGAGAGTGAATTATGTCCTACTCTGTCAGAGGCAGCCACTGTCTTCATCTGTTGACCGGCGTAATTAAGAATGTCACACTTTCACCTTCAAAAGGGTTTCAGTGTAGACAATACATTATATGAAAATGCTACATTTAAATAGTCCCAAACTCAAAAGTCCTCTTGTGTTTAAATATGTTAAGCCAAGTGGATATCAATCGACACCATCTTTGTCAAATTAATTCTTTGTCGAATTAATTTATTCATTCATCCTATATATGAAAGATTACCTACTACACTCACTAGGATCCCTGCCCTCTCTTACATTTTAGTAGGGAAAAAACAGACATCGGCTCATATAACAGATCATATGTGTTAATGGTTAGTGGCTATAAAACCTGTTTTTAAGTAGCAGAACCCTCTGTGCCTATAAGATCCTACACTGGAAATTCATTGAGTTATAAAAGCTGAGCTGCTACTTCAGGGTTGGGGTGGGGAATGTGGAGGAACCAAGGACCTAAGTGCAGTGATCACTGTTAACCATTTGTACCTTCTCTCTGTCTCCTTCCCTTGTTCTCTTCCTCCTTCCTCAACCACAGAGGCACCTGTGGGGGTTAACAGAACTCCTAGGCTTTTTATGAACTACAGTTAGTGATAAACAGGTTCCCATTGTTATGCAGAACACAGTCCAGTAGGGGAAACAACACAGAAACAGATATAATATTAATTAACAATGAAAGATTTAGGTAGTAAGTCAGAACAAAAAAAAGATGTCCAAGGCTGTGTGAATTAAACAACTAAGAATTCTGATAACCCTTAAAGGAATTTTAAGGCAAGAGAGGTCACACTAGGCTGGAAACTTTAAAATTTAGTTTTAGTCAATTATTTTAGGGTTTGTGCATTTTAATTGGAAGAAAATTCCATCTACTTAGGCTAATAACCTCGTGATGCCTCTTGTTCATTTCCAAGTACGCTGTTGTCAGTGGCAATAGAAGAGAGCCGAAAGGACTTTCGGTGTTCCCAGTTAGCCCATAACCCCATTATTCATCCATTTATTCAGTAAGTAATAAATGATTCTACCCGTGTTTCATGTAGAGGGTGGTGAGGGTGGAAGCCCAATCGACTTCCATCAAAAAGCAACATAATTCACCTAAGTCATCAAGTGTGGACAGAACAATAGTGAACATGCATAGTGCTTTGGACTTGTCAGGGGAAAGTTATCAAAGAAATTTGTGGTATTATCATTGTATTGTTCAACATAGTCCAGTTAAAATTATTTGAAGATTTAAACAATACCTTTTATAATACTCTTTACAATTCCCTGGTTGTATAAAAACATATTAATCCTGTCGTTAGACCACCAATGCTTGTGTCAGGCAGTAGGAAAACACAAATGAGACGATCCTCACTGGAGTCTTAGGATCATAAAGATGATTGCAATATGGAGTGTGGTAAGTTCATCAAAGGGGGAAGTCAGGGAGCGTGGGAGCTGACAGGAGGAACAGAACCAGACTGGTGTGGAAGGTTCCAGGAGGATCTGAGAGCTAGGGAATGAAGAGGAATTAGCACAGCCAAGAAGTTCGGAAATGGTGTTCCCAGCAGAAGTGTGTGGGGGCTGTTCAAGGTGCAGGCATAGCAGGGAGTCCAACCAGTTAGGAAGCACAGGAGCAGAGTGGGGGCCAGATGGGAAGGGCCTTGAATGCCACCTAAGGAATGATCCCTTCAAACAGGTAACAAGGGACAATAACAAGAGGTGTAAGAGACACACCCTGCTCTTAAAAAGCTTACACTATAGTGGTTGATTAGGGCCACACCCACACACAACACAATGCATCCCCTCAACATGTATGCATTGAAAGCCTACTATGTTCCAGGGACTGATTAATGACTAATCATAATGCAGCAAATGATATAAAATCCCTGCCTTTTAGTGAAGGGACAATTAATAAATAACAACCAATACAGAACAAATATAACATCAGACAGTAATAAGGATTGTGCAGAAAGGTCAAAATAATAATAACAATAATAATTAAAATGTACCAAGTAATTACTGTCTGACAAGCACTTGCCATGAATTTTTCTCATTTTCTATGGAGAAGGCCATGGTGTGCCCTCCCAGATTTCTTCTTCTTTACTGAAACACTCACTTTCCCAGCTGTAGGGAGTGCTGTCTGCTGAATCCCTTCAGGAAATTAGAGTGGTAGATGGTCCTGACCAATGTTATGTCCCTTTCCTTGGCAGCATGCATCCAACCGCTGACTGCTCCAGATGGGCCCTTGGCCTTGATCAAAGTCAACTCTAAAGGCCTTCTCAGCACCAGAGACCATACAGGATGGGCCCAGGCTTGTGCTACAACTCCTGTTCAGTTCAACTTCTCCAAGCCACTGACCTACTTGCTCATGCACTAACAGAGTTGCTGTTGACTAAATTCCCAATAAAATTCCTATTTCAGTGTCAGAGACTGCTTCTTAAGGAAAGCAACATAAGACACTTGGCAATCACTCAAGAAACTGAGTCTCAGGCCAGTCGCTTGACCTGGGTCCCACAGTTAGGAAGGAGTGCTCTTAATCTCCACATTTTACTCCTTCTGAAGCACGATGGACAATCAATCACTGCTATTGTTGCTCAGAGGAGGATGGTGATGCATGCAGCCAATATAGTGTTATCCAGAACTTCTCTCAGAGAGTACTTATCTGACAAGACCACTGACTCCAAAAAACATCCCAAACACCTCAAAACATTCATTTTCTCATTCAACAAATATTGAGCACCTCTCTTGTGCCAGGCACAGTATTGTACATGGCGGGACGCAGAGCCCAGAGCACACACTTAAGAGCTTAGATTCCAGTGAGGACAACTGGTCGACCAACCCTCGTGCCAGTGGTGCATAGGAAATAAACACAGTAGGCTGAATTGGGTGGAGAGCTATGGGAATGGGGAATGGGCTGTTCTATCCTGGGTGGTCAGAGACAACCGCTCCAGTAAGGTAACATTTAAAGGAGACTGACAAGGGGTAGGAAAATAATACACGAGGATGTGGCAATGGTGGGGGAGACAATGGTGTTTGAGTAGAAAAAAATAAATGCCACACAATCTATGCAGCAAAGAGCATGCACAACTAAAAGAACACCTCTGGAGCCCACTCAGACCTGACTTACACTAGTATCAGGCAAAAGTTACTTAAGTCTGGTTATCCCCCCTTCCCTGGGCTACCTGTGGTGTAACAAATCCTGACCAGGGGCTACAAAATGTGGATTCTAATCTAGACTTGCAATTTAATTATGCTTCCATCCCTTCTTCAGCAAGTCAATGATGGTGATTCCTTACCAGCTTCCCTTGCATAATTTTGTCAAGCTCTGATGAGGCAATAATAAGTAAGGAGTAAGAGTTCATCTATCACCATAATATACCAGTACCCAAACCTTTTGGTCTCAGGACCCACTGACACTTAGAAATTTATTAAAGACCTCAAAGAATATGCTTTACTATTATATTATACCTATTGATATTTACCATATTAGATATTAAACTGAGACAAAATTTAAGATATTTACTTAATGATTTGCTTTAAAATAACAATAATAAACCCATTACATTCTAACATAACTAAGACATTTCTATGGAAAATAAACACTTTCCAAAATAAAAATTTATTGAGAAGAGATTTTACATTTGGGCAAATATCTTCAATGTCTGCCTTAACAGAAGACGGTTAGATTTTCCTATCTGCTTTTCATTCAACGTGTCGTGAGAGGTTATGGTTGAAGTATGTGAAAAAATGCAGCCTTACATAGAGATGCACTTGGAAGAGATAATATTTTAGCAGCCTTTTTAGATAATTGCAGATATTCCTTTTTGATATACACCAAAACATGACAAGTGGTAGTTTCTTAAGCCTTGATTTCAATATGAAATCAGAAACTACATTGATAAACGAACATTTTATACTCTGTTACTTTAAAATCCACTGTCTTATCTTTCCCTTTGGATGGATTTTTTTTTTTTTTTTTTTTGTGCAACATTTTGGAACATTATCAGTTATTTAGAAAATCTTCATTCACTGATATATGTAGCTCTCCAAATGTTGACACATTTCATTATACAAAATAAAAATAAAAATCACATCTGTTAATGTCACCACCAATTACATCAGAAAATCTTTAGGCATTGAGAACCTATTCGGCTCATGATAACAAATCCATGTTTTCCAAAATTGTAGTTTTAGCTTGAAAGTTCAAATTCTATTTTTGATAATTTTTTATAACAAATGCTGTCAGTTGTTTTCCTCTAAGTGACAGGCTCACATTATTCATTTCCAGGAAAATTTTTGCCAGATCACCAAAACCGAGTCTGAATAACCACAAGTATCTGTGACTTGGTCTTCCAAGTAAAAATTCTCTTTTCTGGTTGGGGAGAGGGTATGCTACTTCAGCTCACAACTCAAATAACCTAACAAATGATTTCTCCTTGAGAAACCACCATACTTTGTGCTTCATGCATACGTTCTTTTACATTTCACAGAATAGTAAAGTCATGTATTACAGTGTTGAGTTGTTATAACAATTTTTGCTGTTTCAATAAGAACATTCTTAGTTGTAAGTTAAACTGCTTTTTTTCTTACTCTGAATAGGAATACAATGAAGACTAGCAGAACTAATGATGTAATGTATGTATTTAAAAAAAAAAAAAAACAAACCCTAGGAGTTTACAGATGCAGGTTTCATTATGTATGACCTTGTGTTGTTGATGAGTAATTTTTTAAATCCTTCCTCAATAAATCTTATACCCATCATCAAAAAAAAAAAAAAGACTAGCAGAATTTGATGATGCTTAATTGATGAGCGCTAAGATTCTAGCATGTATAACTACCATGGCCTTTGTACCATTAGAAGTATCAACACATTGCAAAAGGCAAATTACGTCTAGTAATACTATGAAAACAGTTTTGACCTCACAGACCCCCTGAAAGGGTCTTGGGGATCAGTTAATCACAGGGTAAATAAATCACACTTTGAGAACTGTTGCCAAAATAGAAACTTTGATGCACTGGGGTGGGCAGGGCAGGGACTGTGGGAGGAAAATGTATATTGACTAAAGATAAATGAAATTTCAGCAGCAAAAATTGATGACTGGCATTCTGACAGCAAGGAAGAATAAGGAAAAACTATAAAAAGTAGATACATGACTCAAAAGCATTGCAACTGGGGGTTATCTTGAACAGGAGTAAATAACCAGGCACTTCGATAGCTCTGGAGAGCATCCACGAAACTCAGCATTGTTGAAAAGCACTGTTCACAACAATGACCTTGGATCATTAAAACAATGTTAAAAAACATCAAACATCCTATGTTTAAGAAACCAAGGAAAGGAATGGTATCTCTTAGAAAGAATTCCTCAAAAAGATTCCCATAACAATCACTGAAATTTTTAAAAATTGCTTTGAGGTTTTATTAAGATATCTACTGTGAAGACTAGCTCATTTCAGGTGATGGAAAAACAAAGCATCTCAGTAATTAAATGAAAGTCCATGAATTAGGTACGACTACTTATCTCACTTTATAGCTGGGCAGTAGTGCTGAATGAGATTAATGATGGCTTTGTGGATACTGAATAAACCAAAGGAGACAGTGTGAACCCAATTTTGAGTCTCACACATTGAGCCACCGCCACCCACACCTCCCGAACAGTGTGGCATTACCTATGAAATCAAAACTCAGCATCTAAGAATTTGAGCCCCACCCAGGAGGACCCAGGGAAGTTGGGGTTCAGGGATATTAAATGTGATTTCTGCCCATCAGTCATCCTGAGCTGGGAGCCCGCAGCACTGAAGGAGAGATGATGATTTATAACATCTAAATAATGCAGTCAGCTTTGCTTCCTGGCCAGGAGCCTCTCTTTGTTAGGGTCCCTGAGAGCAGGTTCCTCTGCCCCGAGACTCACAAGAACACATCTTCAATTACATTGCATCCTAACCTCCCTGGAAGGGAAGAAAGAACAGGCATCCAACAATCAGGACAATATATCTTAATCTGTCTGGCCCATCTCTTAGGCAAACATGCAATTCATGGCAATGAAGTGAATTTCCACAGAGAGAGGGTGGCGGGTGACCAGGCCTGAACAATTAGGTTTTCCTGGAAAGCAGTGCTAAGTTTGCAGCTGGAAGTGGTCCCTGAAGGTCACACAGGGGGAAGGGCCAGGGTATCAAAGATGGCAAAGTTCCTAGACCTCAGGAAAAGAGGGCCAACCGTTTCAAAATGACCACCAATGCTCTTCTCGCCTGCTGCTGCGTGGTCTGGTAGGGCAAGTATAGGAAGTGATTAACCGACTTCCCTCACACCAATTATCTGGATTAATCAGGTTAAAAAATATCCACTTAATCCAGATCACTGAAGCAAGAACTCTGGGACTCTGGCTTGAATTTTGTGCATAATTGCCACAACTTTCTCCTCACAGTTTCTCTGTAACTATAATCTGGGAGTTGTGCCTCAGAGACCTCATTACATCCTCAGCCCACATCAGTTCATCTCCTTCCCTTCCCATTTTGTCCCCTTCACCAGCATCCCTTTCCCCAGCACCATCACACACTTATACAACCACTCTTTTCTATCACTGGGCACAAAGATAGTATTTGTCACCTACTCAAATAAAGTGCTTAGCTTTCTAATCTCTAGGCTTAGTGTTGAGGCCCAGACAGCTCTAACAGACTCCCCAGGAAAGTCAGAGTTCTTGCTGTTTAAAGTGTGGCCCCTGATCAGCATCATCATCAGCGGGAAACTAGCTGAACCTGTAGCACCTCAGGTCCCATCCTGGGGGCACTGAACAGCTTCCGTAATTGAAAAAGCCGCCACGTTATTCTTAGGCATGTTACCCTTTGAGAAGCCCTGACCTACATTTCAAAGTTTGAGAAACTTTGAAGGTCCAGGGCTCTGGGTTTAGGCCCTGCTCTGCCACACTGAGAAGTAACTCTTAGGCCATTCAACTTTTGAGAACGTCCATTTTCTCATCTGCAAGAGGGTAGGGCTTAGATGAGATACTTAGTTCCTAAACTCGGCAGATAAATCATCTGTATTATTTAAGTAGATATCTAAAAATACAGATTATTGGGCCTCTCTCTGTGGAATCCTAATTCCACAGTTTCTGAAATGCAGGTAAGCTTGGGTCCTACCGTTCTAGAACTGGGCATATTTCCCAAATTCTAAGAGACCATTGTTCAAATGTAATGGGGCCACATAATAGGAAAGGCCATGTAGCCTTGGGCAAGTTACTTAACTGCTTTGAATCTCAGTTTCTTTATCTTGAACATAGAAATATTATTATCAACTCCCTGGAGTCTCCAAGATTAAATAATTTATACAAATCACTTAGCACATAAACAAAATACATTTCATTATGTTCCCAGTCTCGCTCTCATTTCCCTGAGCTCCTACCCTTCTTTTTCTGCATTTCTAACACATTGAGAAGGTTCCTCTTTCAAGGCCTCTGCACTTGCTGTCACTTGTCTGAAAAGTTATTCCAGATGGAGCAGGTTTCTTTCTTCAGGGCTCTGTTCAGAAGTGAGACCTTCACTGACTACCCCACATGAAAGCACAAACACTCCCTACCAGCAGACCCCCAACCTCCTTCCTTAGCCTATGTTTTTACCAGAGGACTTTACCATCTGACATTATATATATACTTGTTTACTTATTTATTGTCTGACCCTCATGCCCACCCCTACTGCCTCCCGCCCGGCCACTAGATTTTAAGCTCCAGGAGGCCAAGAACTTTGTTTTGTTCACTGTTGTATCTTTAGTGCTTAGAAAGTTACTCTATACTTATTTATCAAATTAATGAATGACTATATAGTCTTTTCCATTAAACAGATACTCTATTTTCTTTAGTTATTTCTTGTTTTGATGGCCCTTGCCTTACCTTTTATCTGGGAAGATAAAGCACGGATGCTTTCTCAGGGCATTCTAAATTAACTCCATATAGAGTAAACTGCTCTATTTATTAATAAGTTAACCATATGACTGGGATCTGCATTTTTTTCTTTCTTTCCTCTTATGTAATTAATAGATGAGTAGATCCATTGGTAAAAGAATCAAACAATGAAGAAGTATGTTGTATAAAATGTAATTTAGTCCCTATTCATACTCTCTCCCCGTTCCCTTCCCCAGAGGAAAGCATGGTTCACAATGTGTGCTACATCCTAATATTACATTTTTTGTGCAGATACACCTATAGAAGGATGTATATACACATTGATTTTTTTTTTATTTTATGTAAATGTGATAAGAATATACATACTACTCTGCATCTTTTCCAGGATATACCTTTCTGTGTCTGTATGGCTTTTCCTTATTCTTTTGTTTTGTTTTCTTTTTGAGAATTTATTTATTTATTTATTTGTTTGTTTATTTATTTATGTATTTGAGAGAGAGAGAGAGGGAGAGCAGGTGTGCACATGAACATGAGCAGTGGGAGGGTCAGAGGGGGAAGGAGAGGGACAAATAAACTCTGTGCTGAGTGCAGAGCCCATCCTGGGGCTTGATCCCATGACCCTGGGATCATGACCTGAGCCAAAATCAAGAGTTGGATGCTTAACCAACTGAGCCACCCAGGTGTCCCTCTTCTTTATTCTTTTTATTGGATGCATAAAAAGGTATACCATAATTTATTTAAATGTTCCCCTCTTCATGGGTATTTAGATTGTTTCTAATTTCTATCAGTTAACTATGCTCCATGAACATCCCTCTACATCTCTATTTGGTAATGTTACAAGAATTCTTTAGAAAAGATTCTTAGAAATGCTGAATTAAAATTTGATCAGTGCTGCTAAATTGACCTACCTTGGGCTTTCAAGTTCTTACTCTCACCTATGGTTTGTGAGGATGCCCACCTCCCTGGTTCTCACCAAAATCAAATGTTATTTACCTCCTAAAATGTTGCCAATTCCTTTGCTTTAAATGTCATAATTTGTAATGACTTGATTTCTACTGAAATAAATCATCTTTTTATATTTATTATCGACTTATTTCGTTCTACTATATGTTTCCTATTTATTTACTCATTTTTTTCTATCAAATTGTCTTTTTTTCTATTAGATTTATGAGAATTCTTTATATATTCTGTGTATGCTTCCTTTTTTTCTTATAGACATTGAGGATATTTTCTTCCAGATGGTCTTGTATCTTCTCATTCACTGATGAGTCTCTCTTTCATTGTAATATGTTTTAACATTGCCAAATCTCTGAACCTTTTTATCACATTTGCACCTAGAGTATAGCTTAAGAGGTTATTCCCAAACTCAAGGTTTTAAAAATATCCTTTATATTTTTTTGACACCTGGGTGGCTCAGTTGTTAAGTGTCTGACTCTTGATTTTGGCTTAGGTCATGATCTCAGGGTCCTGAGATTGAGCCCTACATGGGGCTCTGCACTCTGTAGGGAGTCTACTTGAGATTCTCTCTCTGCCCCTCCCCCCCACCACAGGCACACATTCTCTAAAATAAGTAAATAAATAAAATCTTTTAAAAAATCCTATATATTTTCAAATGCTTTTTAATTTTTATGTTAACTCCTTTTGAAATTCATTTTGAATTATTCCAAATGCTTCTCTTTTTAATGAAACAAAATTCTTTGATTTTTACCACTAACATTAACGTGTCTTTCAAAATGAAAAAAAAAGGGGGGGGTGCCTGGGTGGCTCAGCCATTAAGTGTCTGCTTTCGGCTCAGGTCATGGTCCTAGGGTCCTGGGATCAAGCCCCGAGTTGGGTTCCCTGCTCAGCGGGAAGCCTGCTTCTCCCTCTCGCGCTCCCCCTGTTTGTGTTCCCTCTCTTGCTGTGTCTCTCTGTCAAATAAATAAATAAAATCTAAAAAAAAAAAAGAAAAAATAATAAGGTTGATTGTAGAATGATTTTACATATTTGGGTCACTGTTTCACATTCCTGTCCTTTCCTTTCTTGTGAATTAGGAATCATTTTGACTTGGTCTCCACCGACGTACACTCAGAGAGAGAAGTTCTGATCTTCTCAAGTATGTTAACTTCCCTTCCCACCTAGGCTCTCCTTCCCTTCAGACTCAGGAAGAATGCCTCATGGATACAAGACAATAGCAGGGGGAGAGGTCATGGGAGAAAGTCCAAGTAATTCTGCATGAAAAAAATAAACTTTTATCAGGCCTGGCCACCTCCTGTTAGAATAAGAAATGGCTTTTAAGTGGAATAAATTGCAAGAACCAGTTAATGATTTGAACTGCATCAGCACTGTGGAAAAAACAGTTGGCTTTGGCAGCCCGGCATCTTATTTCTTATGAGGAGTCTATAAGCGTGTTTTGTTTTGTTTTGTTTTGTTTTTAAAGATTTTATTTATTTGACAGCGAGAGAGGGAACATAAGCAGTGGGAGTGGGAGAGGGAGGAGCAGGCTTCCCGCGGAGCAGGGAGCCCGATGCGGGGCTCGATCCCAGGACCCCGGGATCATGACCCGAGCCGAAGGCAGACGCTCAACGACTGAGCCACCCAGGCGCCCCTATAAGCGTGTTTAAAAGCTGGTGTGGGAAGTGCCACCAACAGAGGGTCCATGGGTTTTGCCTAGATGTAGATTAATCCCTTGCCTGCTCAGAGATCATGACCCCCAACAAGCACCCAGAGCTGGTACCTTGAGTCTGTGTCATTAATATGCAGCAGATATGCATTTGGCTATTTTGGCCCAGATCCCAAACAAAAGAAACTGAGGCAGGTAATTTTAATTATGCATGAACATATGTGTATTTTTGTAGAGGCTTATTATAATGCTGTTGCTTCAAATTTGTAACAAGAAGGAAAGGAAAAAGGTCACCTAATACCTTTTCCTTTATGGAGGGGGGAGGGGCTCCACAGAACAACAAAAAGAGCAAGAGATAAGACTATTCTAGGCAGAGAAGTGTAAAACTAAAGGATAATACAATCGAGCTGATGCAGTTTAAAGACTACTCATTACCTGGCCTGAGATGCGGCACCCACTGTTGCTAGTGGTTGGAGATTATTTCTCAGCCTGCCTCTGGCTGATAACAGACTCGTCCACTGGCCTGAAGGCTTATTGTTCTGCGAGCAGAAATTGTACCTCAGACAGAAGCAAAGTTGTTCTCAGCCGCAGCCATGTTGCTTTGGCCCTTCCCCTCTCTTCAGTGGGATTACAAAGAAAATCAAGAGTTTATATCACCTGAGAGGTGCTCTGGGACTTTTCCAGTACCTCCCCCCTCACACGTCCATGACCTAATTTGGATCAGGGTAATTCTGAAAATAAAATGCTGAAGTTTTCTTTTCCTTGAGAACAAGGGCACATTAGTCAACTTAAAAAGACTTGCTCACAGCACAAATTGTATGTACAACTCATTTTGCCCCTTAATTATATTCCACCTTGCTTTATTATTTAAAGTCATCATATGAGCTAAGTGTTTATAGATATATAAAATGTTAGAGATGAAGTTTAACACTCCCTTTAATAGGCTGGCACGTGGAAACCCAGAAAGCCACGGAGACTATGCTCAGCCAAGAATATTGAGTAGGGAAATGAAGTTTCTCCTCCTTCTCCCCAAGGCAACACTGTGAGAAAGGGGTTTCTGGGTCAGGTGGAAAGGGAACCAAGTACTAAAACATGGCGGAGATCATAGCTTCTCTCAGGTCTTACTAATAATGTTCTGTGCAACTAAAGTCGAAGTTCAGACTCTTCCATCCACTGTTCAACCTGCTTCTAAAAGTAGGAGTGCTGACAACTTTGGAACAGCATACTTAGTTAGCTTCAAGGTGCTTGCCAAGATTGAGTAGATAAATTCTAGGAGTCAAGTGACATCCTCTACTTTCTGACCTCCCAGCTCACGAACTTATATTTGTACCTAATCTCATTACCTTTTGGTCCAAAGGAAGAAGCGCTCCTTTGTCTTAGACAAAACTAATCTCCCCATCTGGCCACCCAATCCATTCTCTCCCTCTTTGCTTTGACCCTGCTCATTCCATCAGCCCTCTTTAGTTTCTAAACTATTCACTGTCTTCTGGCTTTTGGAGAAATCTATAGAGATGTCCAATCCTTTTCCCTCATTAAAAACAATAAAACAGTAACGTCCTTAAACTATAAATCCCCCCTGAGCCAAAGTACATACCTCTCCTTCTCTCTATAGTCAAACTAATCAGAAAAGAATGTACATTTTCTTTTTTTTTTTTTTAAGATTTTATTTATTTGACAGAGAGAGACACAGTGAGAGAGGGAACACAAGCAGGAGGTGGGAGAGGGAGAAGCAGGCTTCCCGTGGCGCAGGGAGCTGGATGCGGGGCTCGATCCCAGGACCCTGGGATCATGACCTGAGCCGAAGGCAGACGCTTAACGACTGAGCCACCCAGGCGCTCCAAAAATGTACATTTTCTATCTGTATTCCCCTCCCTCTATTCTTCACCTTTGACCTTATCGGTCCATTGCAACTGCCTTAGCCAAGGTGATCAGTAGTCTACAATGTACATGCAACCAATTCTTTCAGCCTTGCCTTCTCTTGACTCTCCATGGTCCAGTGTCCTGGATTTTTGGACCAGTGGTCCAAGCGACCAATCCATTATTTTTATTGTTGTTGTTAAAATCCCTTATTTTTGATATGATCTCTTCTTTTGGATTTAATATCATTATTTTTTCTTAATTTTCCTACCTGCTAAAATTCTTATTCCTGTCAGTTCTCCTATAGAGGACTCCTTTTTCTTTTGCCCATCTCTTAGTGTTGGTGACCCCTACGGCTCTATCCTCAGCCCTTTTGTTTTCTTGCATCATGAAACCCTCTTGGTGTTTTAGCTACCATCCACTGTACAAATCAAAATAAGACAACTCTATCAGACGATTCTACATTTTTCAAATGAGAACTGAAACAGAATTTTGACAATTTTTAGGAATGTAGACGATATAATCAAATGTTTATGTACTCATATTTAATTATTTAAATTAAATGAACATGCACATTTAAAATAACATATTATATAAACCAATATGCTAATTTAGAAATGTCACTTTTTTTCTCACATGGTCAATTCGATAATGCCCATGGATCATGATATCAGGCTCTTAGGTGTCCCTAGAGAAAGTAATGAGTCATCTAACACAGCTTTCCAAGGCATAGCATCTTCATTCCAATATTTGAGCTAGAGCACATTTTGACCTTTTGAATCTTCTTATGATGCCATAAATGGAAATTAAATTCTGAACTATTAGTAGCCATTTGCATAAAATGCTGGTGGTTTTGTTTTTCATAGAGTATATATTTGTGATTCCCACTTACTGTGTTGCTTTTTTAAGTGATTTCTAAAAATCTGTTTATAATAATACCTAACACTTGTAATTATTAGGTAACAGCTTCAAAAAGATTCTTAAATCAGTATTAAAAATCTTTAACTTTTTTCTCAACTGATTCTATTAGACAACCTCCTAAATATCCCAAAGTAGCATTGATTGAGGTAGTTTCAAGTTAATGTGTCTGCCCAAACATTACTTTATTTCTCTACACAAGTAATTAAGAGAGCACTTTGGATTATGGAATGCTCTATGTGGACTCTAAGGTAAAACAGCTCTCCCTTTTTCTGGAGACTAATGTTAAAGGAAAAGCTCACATTGAATTAGGTCATTTATGGTAAATGTGAATGGATCTCAAAACTATATATACCTCCCGGAACTATTCTGCACTCCAGAATCATGAGTCTAATTGTATACTGAGCCAGTCACATCCAGATTTCACGCCCCAAATTCAGATGTCCAGAATTATGCTCATTACTTTGCCTTCAATTGACTTGTCATCTATACCTTATTGAAAGCAAACACTATCAAAACCAGTTAGCAAGTCAGAATTCTGGAAATAGCCTTAGACTACTACTTTTGTCTTATTGGCATGTATTCACTAAACAGATTTTTATTGAGCACCTACTCTGTTCTGAGCTCTATCTGAAGTGCTAAGGATACATCAATGAATCAGAGACATAAGACCTATGTTATTATGATATGTATAGTCTAGTAGGGGGAGTTACAAACAAAGAGCAAATGCCAGGACAAAAATGTAGAAAAATAAGAATAAAATAGATGAAGATGAAACTGATAATGTATATAAAAAAATAACTAGTTAATGTGATTAAGGGTGCAACTGTAGAAGACATGCTTAAATTTTATGCTAAGTGCTCTTGGACATTTCAGGATTTTTAACATATAAGTGATGTGATCTGATTTACGCTTTAAAAACATAACTCTGCTATATTGAGAAAGTATTATTGGGGAAGGGACGTAAAAGTGGAAGCACGGAGACCAGGGCAGAGGACATTTTTGTAATTCAGAAAGAAAATGCTAGTGGCGAGGATGAAGGTAACAGCATGAATGATGGCGAGACATGGATAGATTTAAGATGGACTGTGGAGATAGGGACACTGGGGCTTCCTATTAGATTGGTTATTTGAGATAAAGGAAGGTGAAGAATTAAGGAAGGCTCTCATGTTTTTTATATATGCTGTGACTAAATGGATAGTTATGCCATTTGCTGAGTCAGAACAAATAGGGAGAGAAGCAGTTTGGGGTTCCCAGCAAATCAAACATTCTGTTTTGGACCTAGATAAATTTAAGATATCTACTAGACACCCAGTAGCAAAAGTAATAGTAATAATGGTAGTAGGAGCAGTTTATGTTTGAGAACATTCTAAGTGTGATAATAGATACATACTATGCTGTTCCTAACTACAGAAATGAGAAAATTGAGACTAAGTAATTTGTTCATGGTCACCCAATAATCAAGTAGCAGACCTAGGGTTGAAACCCAGGTTTTCTGGTTCCAAAGTTCATGTTCTTCCCCAGTATACTATGAGTTTGAGAATCATCGCCAGATTGTTTCTCTTTAAAGCCAGAAGACTGGTTGGGATTATTTATAGAAAAGTATATATAGAGAAAGAATCTTGTCCTTGGACCTAGATCTCCAATATGCCAACACTTGGCAGTTGAACAGTAAAAGAAGAAACTCAAACAGAACAGAAAAAGAGCTTCTTGGAAGCTAGGAAGAAACCCATGAGAATTTGAAGGTCCTAAAAGTTAAGAAAAGAGTGATTTAAAAAGAAGGTCATGGTGAACTCTTCCAAGTAAAATAAAACTGGAAAATGATCAGTGGATCTGGTAATTATTCAATACTGACCTTGATAAGCATTTCAGCAAAGTGTAATGTACTTGAAAAAATGAAGGGGGAGAGGCCTAGAACCCCATGCTGGGGAAGGAGGATTTGATAGCAGGTGCAGCACCTCTTCTATGTAATGTGTAGAGGCATGATCTTTTATCGTTTCAATGGTTTCTGTGGGTCAGGGTTTTGAGAATGTTGAGTGCTTCTGGCTCAGGGATCTTTCATAAGATTGTAGTCGAATATCAACTGGGGCTGCAGTCATCTGAAGGTTTGTCTGTGGCTGGAAGATCCACAGCAAAAGGCTCACTCATATGACTGGAAATTGGTTACTCTCTATATAAGTCTCTCCAAAGGGCTGTTTAATTGTCCTCACAACAAAAGATCAAGGCAGAAACTGCAATGTCTTTTATGACCCAGCTTTGAAAAGCATACACCATCCCTACCACTGTATCCAATTGGTCACACAACTCAGTCTTATTCAGGGCAAGAAAAGATTACATAAGGGTATGAGTCCCAGGATTGTTGGGGGCCATCTGCTGGCCATCTAATTACTAAGCCTTACTAACCAAACTACAATTTTATTCAGAATATCCATGTATTAAGTTGAAAATACTGAGCAATTCTAGCTATCTTGCGCTGGGTAGGTCATATCACTTAACAGGACTTCCGGGAATGCCTGAGAGCAGATTTAGTCGACATATGCCTCTTTGGCTTTTTCCTTCACCCTTCCCCTCTTCCTATCTGGAACATGGACATAAATGTCTGGAAAGGCAGTACCTGTACATGAGGGCAAAACTTATACACTAAAAATGGTTCTAGAATTCTTTCCCCTTTCTAGTGAACAAATATTCCATATTTGAGACTCAGTTCAAGGGATGCCTCTTTCAGGATGTCTTCCTGACAAAACCCTTATATATATATATATATATATATATTTATATATATATAAAATAGTGGTAGTAGGAGCTTAACATATAAGTGATGTGGTCTGCTGTGATTCCCTCCCTCTTTTAGGCCTCTTTGCACTTGGTACGGGAGTCTATTGCAAGACATGTTAATTTTTTTTATTACATTTGTTTGTTTGCAGTTCTATCTTCCTTTACTAGATTATAAGATCTTTGAAGGCAGGGTGATATCTTATTTGTCTTTGTATCCCCAGGGCCTTGCACATCGTAAGTACTCCAGCAGAATCTATTGAATATATAAATAGTCCTAGTTAATATCTGTCTAGTAGATAGCTGAGGGTTAACACAATCCATTCCTGGCAGGCTTATTCATCCCTGTAGCAGCCTACAGAGGGCTCATTATGAAGGACAATGCTCTGTAATGAAGTCTTCTTGCATATCTTTGGTAATAATCATCATAGAGGGAGAAAATGAGCATCTCTCTGTAATATTTATATTTCCTAGCAGCAAAGACATTCTCTTCTGTAATTCTGCCTGTAAAAGCAGCAAGGAAGCCAAGAATATACAAGTTCTCCATGGCAACTGGATCACAGAGCACACAGCCTGGGCCAGGATTTCAGATAAATGCAGTAAGTGGAGGTGAGCTTCTAGCCACAGGAACTGTGCCTTGCTTTGGGCTTGTGCTGAACCATGCCTCCCCACTGGGACCACAGCCTACAGCACCAGGACTCCATGCATTGTCACACCATGGGGCAGTAAAGGCATGGCCACATGGCATCTGTCTCACTACCTCAAAGTGCTGCATTGAGAGCTCAGTCTCAGCAAATCAACAGGCCACCGATTCAATCAAATATTCCCACACTCATTTTCTAAAAATGCTTACTTTCTGAATGCCAACCCAAGAAGAAGATTTTGCCCCAAGCCACCAGGGAATTCTTTTCATGTATCTTTAGGTGCTGAGACCATTTCTCTCAAGTGCAAGCTCTTGAGCCTGCTCCCTTCACTCAGCTTGGAAGGGGAACCAGGAAGGGGAACCAGGTTAAGCATCTGGTTAGAGCAAACAGCTATTTAATGCACAGCAATGAAAAGCTCACATTCAAATCAGTCAACCCTTCCACCAAGGACAAGAGGTGCCAAACAGCAACCGCCAAGTAAATGAATGACCTTTGGCAAAGCCATTCTCAGAACCAGGGTCCCCAGCCAACACAAGGCACACAAAGGGGCAAATGTGACTAAAGGGCAGGAAAGAGCCATGGAGCAACTGAGGAGGCCGAGCCCACCTCTTCAGGGCCCTCCCTTATAGGAAAGCCCCACTCTGTAAGTGACACAGCCTCACTGAACCCCCACAAATTAAAGAAATAATCCAATTCCCTCCCTATTGGTGCCGCTGAGGAAGACATGACTGTGGATCCCTATGTTCTGCACAAAACTATGGCACGGCCCCAGGAGATTGCATTTTGAGAAGGAGTTTGTTAAAGGTGAAGTTGGTGCTTCTCCACCATCACTGAAATCAAGATTCATAATCTAGAACTACATTCAGGAACAACTTCGCAAGGGGCCCAAAAAGCACAAAAGAGGGGGAGATTCAAACCAGCCCCGTTTTTTGAGCAGAGCAAGGCCAATTCATTAGTAAGTGCACCCACCAGGTATCATGCATGCAGCTGATTTCTCTCTGGAACCAGCAGCGGGAAGGATGGGAGAGATGGATGACCTCAGGTGAGGGAGAGGAGCCTGCCCTTGCTCTCCAGAGGGAAAAAAGCAGTCTATATTTTCCAGCGGGCAGACCAAATGTGTGGCAGCAATCATATTCATAGAACCATAGTCACAGAGTCAGAAACATTAGAGACAGAAACAGACCGATTGGGTCAGGTAGCTTGCCTTCTGCTTTTGCAGCTTTGCCCCCCAGAGTAAATTCCTTGGCCTGGTATTTATCCTGTTCATAATTTGCCGTGAGAAGGCACCAGACCAGAATGCATTCTGGAACTTGCAGTCAAGGAGAGATCAAATTAAGAGGAACTGGACCTCTACACCAAGTAGAGGGAAAAAATCAGGGAAATAGAGGAAAGCAACAAGGTCAAACCCCACCCAGTCCTCAGTCTCCCTATGGCCTGTCCTTGTTAGTCCTTGCTTATCCCAGACATTCTCAGGAGCAAAGAGACCTACATCCTCTGCCTTGACCCAGCCCAGCCCCATCCTGTCCCTAATCAAGGCTGGCTGTGTACTCAGAATCTCAGCACCCACTAATGGGCAGAATCACAAAGTCTTTGGCAGTGACCACAAAATGGTTGGTAACCTCTAGCTTCCCTTTCTAAGCTTACTGTTGGTATATTTAGTCCATGGGATTGGTCTTCTGTCTCTATCCTTTATTCATTTATTTAAAGATTTTATTTATTTATTTGAAAGAGAGAAAGAGAGAGCAGAGTGAGAGAGAGAGCATGAGTGGGGGGAAGGGGCAGAGGGAGAGAGAGAGGCAGGCTCCCTGCCAAGCAGGGAGCTGTACTCAGGCTCAATCCCAGCACCCTGGGATCATGACCTGAGCTGAAAGCAGACACTTCATCAACTGAGGCACCCAGGTGCCCTCATTCCTTTATTTATGCTCACTACTCACCAGGGTAGTGCTCCACTCTAAACCCCAGAATGTTTTATTGGAACCAGGACATCTACCTAGCTTGGATCTCTCCTCCAAAGTCCTCTATTATAGCCACTATGGGTAAAATGAACAGCTGTGCCTGGTCCCTCAACTTCATGGGCCATCTAGCTAAGAGGAATGTGCTGCCCCAAGTGCGTCGTATTTACCAAAGATGGTAATCTTTGGGTCCTAGCACAAGTCTGTCTAAGCCCACCGTGGCCTGCTGAGTCTTCTCCCTGATGTGGTTGGAGGGCCTGCTCCTGCTTACCATATTGCTGGCTTATTTCACCAGCCCTAGACCAGTAGAACGCTCTTATTTCCCTCTCTCCACCCACTCTTGGGGTCCCTGCCTGAGTCACAGTAGAGCCTGTGGGATAAGAACACAGGATGGATTTGCCGGGAGTCTGTGCAAAAGCTCTGAAGATCTTAGGACTGGACTTCATCCCAGAACTATGACATGTTTGCTTCTCCCATTTCTCCTATTTCATTCTGCTAAGTAGGTCAGTGAGTTTATAGAAACAAAGGTGTTACTTGGAGGGATTTTGAAGTTTGTCTTATACATGTAGCTCTAAAGCACAAATTAGGGAAATCTATTAACCTCTCTCCAGGGCTGAATTGTGTCCTCCCTACCCACCCCTGCCCCAAATCCACATGTAGAAACCCTAACCCCAGTACTTCAGAATGTGACTGTATTTGGAGATAAGGCCCAGAATGAGGTACTTAAGTTACAATGAGGCCTCCAGGGTGACCCTTAATCTAATCAGCCTTATATGAGGAGATTAGGACACACAGAGAGACACCAGGAATATAGGCAAACAGGAAAACGACCAGGTGAAGAGGCAGTAAGAGGGTGGCTATCCACAAGACCAGAAGGACGATCTCAAAGGAAAACAACTCTGCTGGCACCTTGACCTTGGACTTCCAGTCTCCAGAAAAGTGAGAACATAAATTTTTGCTGTTGAAACCATATAGCCTGTGGTATTTTGTCATAGCAGCCAATGCACCCTTGTTTCAGCACAAAAAAACTTTGCAGCATGCAGGGCTGTTTCATACATTGTATGGATGCTGAACCCAAGCGAGACAGTTCTGTCGCACATATAGACACGTCACAACTGGGTGTATATACAGATCTCCCCATCTACATAAATTCACAATAGACAGACACATAGACTCCTAGATCGATGTGGGCAAGTGTCCTAACCTCTCCCCACCTCCTCTGTAAAACAAGGACAATAAGTGTCACTCCTTCAATGGTTCTTGTGCAGATGTGTAGGGGCCTTAAAAATCTCTGAAACTATAAGCATAAGTGGTAAAATTAATATACACACGCACACACTCATGCTTTTACCCCATATATTATATTTACATGGCAACTTCAAATCATAGAACCACACTCTTAAAGCTTGAAGGGACCTGAGAAATAATACAGTTTTTCATCTTCTCCACATTAAGCCTCCCTTAAAAAAGTATTCCCCTCATGGACCTTTTTTTTTTTTTTTTTTTTTTTAATATTTTGCCTACTGAACAAATTGCATTAGTTTTTCCAACATTTTTTTTTAATTTTAAATGAAGGCAGCCTTTTAGTCTGAGTGTTCATTAAGCTTAATTGATGTGATTTCAGTTCAAAATAGGTAAATCGACCATCTGTGGACTTTGACAAGCTTTTAAAACACTGAAAGTAATTCACAGACCCTCATGCTGCCCAGATGGACCCTTGTGGACCCATGTTTCCCAGGCTGAAGACCATTGATGGCGTCTACTGCCCTTGTTTTTCAGTGAGGATGCTGAGGGCCAGAGTGATTGCCCTACCTAAGATAGCTCTTGAAGCCAATTCTCCAGAGAGCTCTCTGACTCCTGGCTATGTACCCTCCTCCCCAGCCAGTCTGCACTCCTCATGAAGACCCAGATGGTGGCTGGCATCACGGTCATCGAGGATCCATTCTTCTGGGCAGAGTGACAGCGGACACCCCCTTCCCTCTCAGACTAAATGAGGTTGTGACACACAAGGACAAGTACTTTAGGAATGAATGAGATCATTAGTGTAGCTGAGCTGGGAGCCGGAGGCTCATCTTAGGAAGGCCTTTTGGGGCTGGGGATGTCTTCTGTGTTGAACACAACTTAGATTCTGGAAAACTAAGAAAGGCCAAGATGTAGCTTAAGAGAAGTAGTGAAGGCTGTTCTGTGTTATGTTCAGTGCAGGCTTAAGAGAATGGGGACTCTTAACCTCCAGCACAGGATATGGGGCAAGGGGTCAAGCCTGAAGCAAAGCTCATCTGGAATGAGGAGCACACACTTTTCTGGAGTATGTCTGTATTTTTATTCTCTAAGCCTGGTGTGGTGTGGGGAGTGGGGGGATGCAGAAAGACGGGACATGGACTGGTGTATTCAAGCAATCACTCACTTTAGTGAAGAGGATTCTACCTTTTTTCCTTTAGCCTGTGAACTCTCTTAGGATACCTAAAGTAATTCACTTGAAAAAGTTTTGATTTACCTCTCTCTCTGTAAAATAAAATAAAATAAAATAAAATAAAATAAAATAAAATAAAATAAAACAAAAATTTTTTAAAGGGGCACCTGTGTGGCTCAATCGGTTAAGTGTCTGCCTTCTGTCATGATCCCGGGGTCCTGGGATTGAGCCCTGCATCAGGCTCCCTGCTCAGTGGAAAGTCTGCTTCTCCGTCTCCCTCTGTTGCTCCCCCTGCTTGTAATCTCTCTCTCTCTCTGTGTCAAATAAATAAATAAATAAATAAATAAATAAATAAATAAATAAAGTCTAAAATAATTTTTTAAGAAGAAAAAGTTGTGATTTACAAAGAACTCCCCCAAAACATTTCTAAAATGAAAATTTTGTATCAAATGAGGTTCACATTTATATCTGAAGTAACATATAATAAAATTATTTGCTGAGAAGTTAGTTTATTTCTTTTTAAATGTATGGAAGACTTTTAAGTAAAATAAAAGCAAAAATCAAACAAACTTCATAGTGGCAGGTATTTAAAGTTGTGGAATGCTAGCCAGCTCAAAATCCAGCAACTATACAAAGTATATTTACATATACCACATATACATTAAAACATTACCTACACCAAAGTGAGGGACAGCACTAGTGAAGTGATATACTCTAGTGTGTAAGAACTTTGGCTAGGATCAAACAGACCTAGGAACAAACACCAACTTCTAAGTCTAAACTGTTCATTCTCCAATAAGCTACATGAGCTTTCTAATTCTCCACTTTTCAGTGGGTAAAATGGGTTAATAGCAACACTTCCCACTATAAGTTAAGAAATAATTAAATGAAAAAATACAAAGGAAAGTACAGAGTACCTGGTCCATAGTACATGCTCATGAACTATGGAGTATGGTGATGGTGAGGTGGGAGGTAGATGGGCAGGGAAGAGAAGAGCAGTGGGGGGAAATTCTAGAGATAGAGAAGGGGAATATAGGAACACTTCCTTAATATATGCTCCCCAAGGAGTCATTGGATCAAGGATTTCGTTGGTCCAAGTAGAGAATCTAAGAGCAACACTGAGGGAATAAAACTCTTAAAGAAAACCAAAACACAGAATTATTCATCAATCCTAAATTTATGTGTGGACTATGGTTGTGCTATCCCCTATTCTCAGTTTAATGACATGTTTGATAGTAAGTGATGACTGTTACCTTATCATCAAAGTGATACTGGAATAGCTGGATAAAGCTATCCCTTCTTCTAGTTGACTCTTTAGTTTCTAAGGTTAATTTGTGTTGCTCTTAATAACGGTTGGCTGCTTTAAGAGTCTGACTAAGGACAGCATCCACCAGTGAATAAACAAAGTGCCACGCTGAGATAAAGAATATATAATTTGGGCTAAATGTAAGAGTCAGGGATGACCTTAAGCAAAAAACAAATGTGCTACTCATCAACTGAATGTATATCAGGAATGTGTTCTTTCACAAGGAGACATGCTGTAGCACATGGAAACAACATACATGTAATTGGTTCTCAATATCACTCCTCAGGAGACTTGTCCAAGCTGATCTAAGAGTAAGGATGTGGGGATTAACCATGTTCATTTCAAAAGATTAGAATGAGCACTGTCCCCTGAGTCATGACAAAGGGATTACTTTGCATGTTCTGTATATTTCACAGGCAAGCATTCATGTAATTCATGGCCCTTGTGCTGACAGATCTGGCACAAAGCTGCTGCATGGGGGTATGGGTTCCAATGAGTTCTGTTTCTTTGTTTTCATTGAGCTTTAATTTACATACAATCAAATACTCAGATCTTAAGTGTTTCATTTGATGAGTTTTGACAATCAGAAACACTCATGTAACCACCGCCCTAATCAAGAAACAGCATTTCCTTAACTTCAGAGAATTCTCTCAAGGCCCTTCCAGTTTCCACTTACCTTGCTGCCCCCACCTCACCTCTTTTTTTTTTTTTAAGATTTTATTTATTTATTTATTTATTTGACACAGAGAGAGAAAGACACAGTGAGAGAGGGAGCACAAGCAGGGGAAGTTGTAGAGGGAGAAGCAGGCTTCTCACTGAGCAGGGAGCCTGATGCGGGGCTCGATCCCAGGATCCTGGGATCATTACCTGAGCCGAAGGCAGACGCTTAATGACTGAGCCACCCAGGCACTCCCCACCTCACCTCTTTTAAGCTAAGGCAACCAATGATTTATTTCTATCCCTGTGAATTACTTTTGACTGTTTGAGAACTTTATGTTAACGGAATCCAACAATGTGCAATCTTTTGTATCTGGCTTCTTTTGCTTAACCTATTTTGTTTTTCTTGAGATTTAGCCATGCTGTAGGAAAGTCAGTTGTTTCTTTATATTGCTGACTAGTATTCCACTGATGAATATAGCATAATGTGTATCCATTGACTTAGTGATAGACATGGACACTATTTCCACTTACGGGTTTTATAAATAAAATATTCTTTTGTAAGTACTTTTGTAGACATATTTACTCATTTCTCTTGAATTAACACTTAGGCATGGAATGGTTCTGTCATAATATAGCGTTTAACCTCCTAAGAAAGTGCCAAGTGGTTTTCCAAAGTGTCTGCCCTGTTTTACACCCCCAGGGATGACTCTAACTGTATGAAGGTTCCAGTTGCTCTCCAACCTCACCAACACTTTGTATTATCAGTCTTACTTATATAACCACTGTAGTATATGTCAAGGAGTCCACCTGTTTGAATACTCATGAAAGCATGGTCCTCAAATTATGCTGCAGTGAAAAAATTATGCTGTATGATTATGCCTCATCATACAATTTCCCAGATGTCCCCAAGGCTGTGGGGATTCCAGACCAAGCACTGGACCAAGCACTTATCCACAAGGGCTCCTCAACAGTAATGAGAATGTGTTACCAACATGCTGGTGAATTGAGAAAAGAGCAACAGGGTCTGGGAAATAAAATTCTTTTGTTGTTAAAAAAAAAAAAAAGCATTCTGAATTTTAGAACCTTTTTTTTAGAACTTATTTTTAGAATGCATGTTTATAGTCTTTTACAGAATGATTCCATGCCCAAATAAGTTTAGGAAATGCTATGTATTATTTCCTTTTCTTGGCACTTGCAAAGCATATTAGCCCATTTAAACCTCAGCAAAATCCTGCAGTAGTGAGTATATTTACTTCTGTTCAAACTATTATCTTCCAAATTTGTTTGTTTGGGCATCCTTTTGTATATGAAGATGATATAGATATAATCTATCAATGTCCTGTCCACAAAATATTTTTTGGGAAACATTACTATAAACCACTGATGGCGAGCTTAAAGTCAGCTTTCTTGGTTTCAGTCAGCTTAGCAAAGTAGTAATCAAAGGGAGCCTGTGAAGCCAATATATAAAACATATTTGTTTTTCCTTATTTACCACAAGCCCACTGGACAGAGGCCAAGTCTAATTCAATGCTTATTGAATCCCATTGCATATTATTGGTAGTCAGTAAACATTAATTATTAGTGGTAGTTGAATAAGTGATTATGGTAATAATGATCATGATAATGCTGTATTTTCAACTTTGCCATAAACCAAAACATCTGAGAGAAATCTTGAGACAGCCTGTAAAACCCAAACACAGCTGGGCTCTCTTGTCTCCAATGGGGATTTTTCACCCCGAAACAAACAACAGTTGCTACATACAGAAAAACAGGTTGTCTTGGGTCACTGAGAGACTACTGCTCAGCCCATCATGTATTTAGAAACAAATCTAACTTTGGGATTTTCTAAAGTATGCTTATAATGGTCAACATCACAGCTGCCTCTTTAGGAGTCCCCATGTTACAGTTCCCTCACTGACGTTTGGGTCCTCCATGATGGGGTCCCATCAGACCTGAGGGCATCATCTGCCATTGTTTCCAATATACCCACAGGGCCATCCCTCTTTCATTCATTCATCTGTACCCATAGTCATTCAACAGCATTTCTCCAGCAGTGATTTTTTATCAGGCCCTGGACCAGGAAGGTACTAGGCAACTATGAACAACAGATGTGGCTCCTGTCTCCACAGAGATTGCCATGTGCTACACAGACCACCTCATTCTTTCTCCTGATGATGCTTCCCTTGATATATTCCCTTTTCCCTTCCTTTTTGCTTATATAAACTCTATTTTCCCTTCAAGACCAAATTTTGGGTTTATTTCTTCCAGGAAACATTCCCTGGTCATATTAGCTCACCACAAAGAGGCATAGAAAAGTTTCTGAGTTGGAGGAGATCTCAGAAATCTCCCAGTTCAGTCTCACCACACAGCCGAGGACACTCATGATCAGAACCATAAAAGGGTGAGCCTAGGCACATCACTCCTGAAGGACCATGATACTCATCCTAATATATAGTAATATGCATTACTGTTTTCTAATCTGCATTTTAGCATAGCCTTCTCAATTAGACTACTATGCTTTGAGCACTTCTATCCATATAGGTTTGTTTGTTTTACTCTGTTCTCTCCTCATTGTTTACAGAATAAAAATATAAGCTTCTTAACTTGATGGGTAGAGGTCTTATCAAACTGGCCCAAACCTACTCCTTGGGCCTTATGTTCTGCTACATGACCTTCTGCATTTGATGCCTTAGCCACCCTAGACCTTCTCTCCCATGTGCCTTTGCACATCGTCAAGCTTCTCTCTCAGCCAGGAAAGCCTAGGGCTTCTGTACCCAGAAAATGTCTACCCTTCCTGAGAGGTCTCACTGAAATATTACCTCTTATGTGAAACATTCTTTGATCAACTCCTACCCTAGAGGCAGAGTTAATCAAAGAACTGAGAATCCCAGCACTTCCTTCTTATCTCTCTTACAGAGTTTCTCCTGCTGCACTGTGATCCTTTTTGCCAAGTCTGAGAACACCTTGAGAAAAGGGACTGTGTCCTACTCATCACCATCCCTCCTTGAAAGAACTTGTGTTCCATGCTCTACAGAAAATATTCTTTTGGTTTTATTCTTATCTCACTGGAACTGCCATTTAGGTTTCTTTTGCTGAATCTACCTATTCTCCCCAGCATTTTGTTCTGGGGCTCACGACTTGGCCATCCCCCTTGCTCAGTACCCACTCCTTAGGCTGTATTTATTACCAGGTGTCATGGATTTAAATATGCTTTGTACACAAATGAGTTCCAAGCTTGTATCTTCAGCCCTGACCTTTCCCCTGAAATGTAGATTTATATATTCCAACTTTGACTATACTTCAGTGTCTAATAGGGGTCTCAAGTTTATCCTGTATGAGCCAAAATCTTGGGTTTTTTTCCACAAACCACTCCCTCATAGTTTCCTCCACTTCAGGAAAAGTCATCATCATTCACCAAGTAACTCCAGTCAAGAACCTCAGACCCATCCTTGACTACCCCCTTTCCCTCACACACCACATACACCCACACCCGCCCTGTTCTTAACTCTGATTCTCCCAGTGCCAGTGCCTCCATGTTGCCCACCAGGTATCAGCCCATGCCATGTTCCCAAGACCATGGTGCTTCCTCACCAGTTTCCTGGTTCCATCTTTTTCCCCTCAGTCTGTTCACCACAGGCTCTGGATTCTTCTAAAGTGGAAGTGAGATTATGTCCTTCTGCTCAAGACACACCAAGAGTTTCACATCACACTTAGAATAAGATCCAAATCCCTCACAAGGCAGAGTCCTACATAATCTTCCTTTGGTTTATTTCCACACTCTTGCCTCATTCATTGCTCTAGGCATAATTGTCTCCTTGCTGTTTGTCAAGCGCATTCCTAGCTCAGACTTTGCATGCTCTTCCCTTTGCTGGACTTCCCTGTCTTCAGATAGCCACCTGCCTCGTGCACTGTCCCAGCTTACTCAGATCTCTCTGCTCAAGTATCACTTCCTCTGAGGGGCTTCCCTGACCACAGTATCCAAATTAGAATACTATTCATAACACTCTCTTTCTCCTCTCCTGTTCTATTTTCATTCATGACATCAATCACTGCCTGAAACTATAGTACATATTTAATTAATTCATTCAGTCATCCAATCATTTATTCAATGAATAAATTGAGCCCCTGCTTTGAGTGAAGCATTGTTCTAGTGGCTGGGTCCACAACAATGATCAAAACACAAAATGGCCCTGCTTACAAGGAGCCTACATTCCGCTTGAGGAGGACAGATCATAACTGACCTAGCAAGTAAATAAATAATGAGCTAGGGGCAGTAGGTGCTGGAAAAAAAAAAAATGATGCAACGCAAAGGAGATATAGATTGTAGGGCTGGAGGCATGCTTTTTAGACGAGATCAGGCGCGTTCAGGGTGGTATGGCCGTAGACGAGGCATGCTTTTTAAAATGACCAATGGACAAGCTGGGACTCATGTAAGGTGACATCTGAGCAGAGGCGTTGAAGGAAGTGAGCGCAAGCATGAGACATAGGCATAGCCAGGGAGAAAACATAACTATCAGAAGAGACAACAAGAGGCTGCTGTATTCAGGAAGCTTAAGGTCATCTGTGTCCAGAGCAAGGAGGCAAGGGGAGAGTAGTAGGAGGTGAAGTTAGAGAGGCAACAGTGGCCAGGTCAGGTGGGATCCTGATGCCCATTGTAAAGATCCTGGCCTTTCCTCTGAGGGAGAAGAGAGACTTTGGAGGGTCTTGCTCAGAAGGCGGGGCATGATCAGACTGCTTTTTACCATGTCGAGGGACCCCAAAGAGGAAACAAAGGTAACAGTGAGTCAGCCACTGCTAGCCTCTGGGAGAGATGATAGAAGCTTGCACTGTAGTGACGGGAATGAATACAGGGAGAACGTTTCAAGTTCTGGATACATTTTGAAGGTAGAATCAGCAGGAACTGTTGAAATCACTGGGTGCAAGATATGAGAGAAGGAGGAATCAAGGATCACTCCTTGGTTTGTTTGTGGCTTTGGGTTTTTTTTGGTTTTTTGTTTGTTTGCTTGTTTGTTTTTCCATCTGAAAACCTAGAAAAAAATAGTTGCCTTTTTCTAAGATGGGGAAGAAGGAGCGAGGAACAGATTGAGAAGGGGCCAGAAAGTCAACAGTTTGATTGGAAACATTAGTTAAGCTCAATTTGACTTTCAAGTGGAAATATCAAATAGGCAGTTGAATGATATGATTCAGCAGTTTGAGGGAGAGATTCAGATGTCATCAAAATATAAATGACATACAACGTCATGACTCTGGATTTTGTTGTTTGCTTTTTGCCCCACCATGAGGGCTGCAACCTTGTCTTGTGCTATTCTATCTCTAATTCCCAGACGGTGCCTAGCACATAGTAGTTGCTCAGTAAGTATTTTGAATGAATGAATGCGTGATACTCTTCAGAGGGGCAAGCATAGCACCAGGCATATAACAACTAGTGTTCAGTGAATGCTAACAGCTCCATAGACACAAGATGGATCACTGACATATTAAACATGATCCAATTAAAGACGTGAATTACCTGTCCTCAGGACCAGATTTGAGAACAAAAAGCTACAGTATGTCATGATTCCTCTCCTTTTCTTTGAAGTTATAGTGAGTCGGGTGGTGGAGTCTTTGAAAGTGGGTAGGCAGGAAGTTGGATCATGCTGGCAATTACAGCTTAGCTGTAGAACATAAGAGGGATAAAAGATGCCTCTGGTAGGATGGACTCCAAGATGGAGCTGGGGCCTGGGAAGGCTCTAAAAGTAAGCCATCTCTTCTGCCACCCAGACAACCACAGAGATACTCTTCCCTCATGTTCACATGGGAAAGAAATGTGTAGTTTTATCCCAAGGGGAATGCCATTTCTCCACTGTGTCCCCAGGATGCACGATGAATATTCTAGAAGCATATCAATGTCTTGTCCTGGTACTATTCCCCTCGCTCTAGTTTTTAAGGCAAACTGCTTTCACCTTCTGCTTCTCTATGTCCCTTTGTACCTTTCATGTTTTCCTTTCCCTCTCTGCCTTGCTGCTTCCTTTTTCCTCTGCTTCCTGGATTCCCGTTTCTTTGTTCAAAAAGCTCCCAAAAAAAGTAAAAGGGGAGAAAAGATGCATATAGCATCCCACTGAGAGAGAACTGAAGAAAAAGGATTGCCAATTTTGAAGAGCCTTTCCCTTTTTATTGCAATGTTTTGAGCCTGCCCGTATCAAATCTTTAAAAGAAACGCTAACATTAATAATACATAGTTTGCTTTGTTCAATTCAATTTTACCCTTATCCAAAGGACTTGGAATGCAAGGCATCTGAGCTTGTTTATCCCGTGCTTCACAAATAACAGGATGATTGCTCCTACCCTGTTTCTCTATGCCTCTTTTCTCATCTGTTTTGTTTTCCGGGTGCAAAACAATTTCAGCTGGTTGTGGGAGCACTGGCAACCTCAGCTAGCGCTTCCTGAGAGCAGTGTCCCAGCTGTTGCCGGCTCTGCTCTCCGCAGGGGGCCCTCCCCCACCCAGCTAGGCCTTTGGCTGCCTGCCAGGCCTCCTGACTTGCCAATCCACTTCACTTTGCTTGCTGTGGTCGCCTTGGACTCTAGGAAGTAGCGATGGCTCTTGCCAGCTTTCCTTCAAATCCAAGGAGTTGCTCTCAATCATATTTCTCTAGATACAAGAAGGAAGATGCAGGTTGACAGGGGTTGGGTTGGTTTTATCTTCCATTACAGCTGTGAATCATGCCCACTTCCATGAGCCGCTACTTATAGTAAAACTCTAACAATTATCCTTTTAAAAATAGATACTTTTCTCGTTTTCAGTAGGTGTTCATGGTGTTGGGGATTTTGCAAAAGTATGAAATAAACTTTCTTTACACAGAGTGCCTTCAAGTAAAAACTGATCTTAGCGTATTTCTTTTTCTTCTCTTTTTGACAGGAGAAGAAAAACAGGGATTTTTTTTTTTCCCCTCCCAGTCCCATGTTCTTTCCCTTCCTGCCTCTTTCTGGATCAATGTCAGCAAAACCCTAATCATTCTCTAAGAAGCTGTCTAAGAGACAAAAAGCTCAACAACTCTGGTGTCTTCAGTCAGCAGAAGGGAAGGAAAAAACCTCTAGTATTTTCATTTTGGAAGATTTCCACCCTTTTTCTGACAAGTAATTTAAATCCACTGTCGAGGACATGGCCATTCTATGAGAGCATCCCAACCAAAGACCAAATAATCTTGTTTTTTAAAAAAGCATTTGTTGCAGAAACATCCCTTCATCTACCTCTAGACAAATATCAGACCAGGACTTGTCCCAAGGGGAACAGAACATGATACCCCGAAGGCATTTTTCTTTAGGAGAAACAAAAGGAGGCTCTTAATTGGCTTATGCTCAATTTCAAACAACCTGTGCTTTGAGAATCCAACCCTCTAGGGAACAGATCTCCACTAAAAAGGCTTTCTTTCTCTCAAGGATTGTGGGCTACTTTTTTTTTCCCCCACCATCTACAGCACTTTTCTCAAAGTCCTACATCATTGTCGCCTTTTTTGTAGTTTATCTAGATATTCAATTTGCATTTAGGTTATTCCAATCCACTCTATTTCTTCCATTCCTTTCGTTCTGTTCCATTTCTCCCAACAAACATTTATTGAGCCTGCATCCATTAGGACTCTGTCTCTGACTTTTAGGAGCTCTCAATTAAGTAGGAGTGACAGGGCAATAACACTGATATGGATGACTGTCATAAGGCAGTGACAACATCAAAGAGAATATTAATGTTTTAAAAGAGATGTGCAAAACATACTCTGGGGATGAAGAGGAGGAAGTTGAAACAGCTGTGGAAAGGCTGTGCAAGGACATTAGAATACAGATTTTTGTTCAGAAATCAAACCCATAAAAGTGAAGCTTAATCCAGGAGTGCATCAAATTAGATTATGGTTCCCATCTCCCTTCGGGATAGCTCAGGATGATTGCATTCTCGCACACTCACATGTCACAAGGACACACATGTGATTTTGAAATGACTTTTGGCCTCTATGGGATGGATATTGCATAAAGTGGTTTGAAATAAGTATTCTAAATGATCAGTTAAGCCAAATGATCCAGTCTGTGTCTCCTTTCATTGACTCCTTTCACAGAATTGCATTGATCCCTGCTGTGCCAGGTGCTGTCAAGAGGCAGTCATGAAGACTCAAAGACAGTCCCCTTCCCAGGGCAAGTACACCTCAGCCCAGTCCCAGCTGTGGAAGGCGGCTGTCACACTCCTCGGGCCTCAGTGATGTGGACGAGGAGCCAGGCTCTTCTCCATCTCCTGGTTGTGTGATGGCATGAACTAATGGATGTGAAAGTCCCTGAAGGGTGAGGTTTATTATAATCAGTTGTGGAAGCATTTCAGAACATGTTGGTGATATGCATCACCTATAAAATGTATTTTCATTTAGAGTAATATTTCTGAGAAGTGTCAGAATTATGGCGAATACATATTTTACATTTTTCTGAGAACTTTTCCCGATGCTTCATGATATGTCTTACTGGAGAAAAAAACTGACTCCCCCTGAGACCCTTTTCTTTTCTTCTTGAGTTGTGAATAGAGTGAGCTGAGACACAACACGCTGGCCTATGAAAACCCTGAATCTGACCAACCAGGTATGCTCTCTTATCAACTTGGGCCAAGTAGTATCAAAACCAGATTCTAACAGAGTTTCAAATCTCAGATAAGTTCAGAATCGTTAAAACAAAAGAAGGATTGTGGGCTTTGCTCCACTAAGAATTTATTAATATGTGAAACCAAGTAAACCCAAGATTAGAGTTTTTACAATTCTAAGACTAAGAAAGGTCTCAGTATGACATCATAAAATATTGCCATGATACTCTCAGATGGAAATAGGAAACTATTCACTGCAGGGAAAAGCAAAGAGAAGATCTGGATAGATTCAATGGTATCTCATAGAGCCTTCCATGACAATAATGAGTTGTCCTTCCCTCAATAATTACTATGCGCAGGTATCTTAGACACATTGGTTCATTTGAGCCTAATAATGGGTTTATTCAACATGCAATTCCAAGTTCCTTCTCACAAATTACATTCCAAACAAGGTAACCACTTAATTTCCCAGCTTTTCTTGCCACTGGGCATGGCCACGTGTGCTATGGGAGGTCTTTCCTTCATGAATAAAATGACAAGTCTCCCCAGGGGAAAATCCCTTTTTCCTTTGTCCCCCTTTCTCTTTTTTCTTATCTTGAATGTGGGCATGATGTCTGGAGGATAGTAGCCATCTTGCAATAATGAGGTAAAAAGCCAGGAAAAGGAGGTGTTGTGAGCTGCCTCCCCACTCCTGGGACCCCCTAGTTTTCATATGTGAAACAAATAAATCTCTATTTTTTTAAGCCACTGCCTGGTTGTCTGTGTCTTGCAGCCAAACACATCCATGAGCTCTTTTAATCATACAGAAAATATTTATGGAATGTATACCAGTTGCCTGGTGCTGTTCCAGAGGCTAGAGAGAGAGCCCAGTAAACAAAATAGACTCTGTTCAACATCGCAGATCCTAGTATGGTATAAACACACAATATAAAGAAAATACGCGTGTGTGTGTGTGCGCGTGTGTGCGTGTGCACACATACACACGTGTGCTTGTGTGTGTGTGATGGAGAAAATAAAGCATGGTATAGGGATGGGAAGTGCTGTGGAGGTGACCATGAGGTTGTTATTCTATGGAGATGATCAGTGAAGGTCTCTTTGATTCAGACCAGAAAGAAATATTGGAGTGAGCCTTGTGTATTTTTTGAGGAAGAACTTTGCAAGCAGAGGAAAGTCCCAGTACTCATATCCTGAAGTGGGAGCAAGCTTAGCAAACAGGAAGGAGCGGGAATAACAGAAGGTGAGGTCAGGAAGGTAACCAGACCAGGTGACCCAGGATGTTTCAGGCCTTTGTAAAGCCTTTGGCTTTTACTCTGTTGTTCCTTGAAATAGCTACTACAGGTATAAGCAAAAACTGCAATATTATTCCAAAATGGGAGGCCAAACATTCTGTTCTTTGCTCTCTCTATACATAAATTTACAAAAACCTGTATCTGATAGTTGAGCTTCCTCGTGTATGGTCAACACACGTGAACAAATCTCTCTGAAAATTTTCAAAATAGATTGACTAGGACTCCACCTCTCTAATCAAATGGAGACTGAAGTATGAAATTTATGGTTTTTAAGAACATAAGGCCAAAGGTCCAAATATACTATCTATTTGCTTTATAGCTTTTATTTTAACCCCCTAACCTAGATAAAATTTCAAAAGACAAAGGGAAATGAGAGGAAAATGTTTTTATTTCAATAATTCCATTGCAAATCAAAGGAAAAATATTGGCAGCATTAATGAAACAATGATTTAAAGTGACTTTACACTGCTTAGAGTTCCAACGAAAAATAAACTAGGAGATTGTGCACACAGATTTAATGAGATAACTAAAATTCTAGACATCAAGAAAAAAGACCACCAATCAGATTATATTCTTCCTCTTGAGTCTCACAGCCATAGTCTATATCCATGGGTGTCATATTTTGCATCCTATTTTAAATGGCCTCTAACGTGTATTTATTATATTCAAAGAATCACCAGTCACAAAACACATTTTTGCCACACAGCTTCAGGTTCGCGATTTGTGTATTCAATTTAAGACAGAAGAATTAGAAAATTTTTACCCAGAAGAGTGTCCAACAACAATGTCTGCGGACACTGGAACTTGTCCAGACTACTTTGCTATATTCATACTACACGAAGCTTTGAATTTTCATTTTTAGTACTCTGGGAGGGAATCTGAAGAGGGTCCTGATGTTTTAAAGTGATATGTACCAAGATGCAGTGGATTGCTTTATTGGTAATGGGACACCCTGCCGATTTGAAGAGGAGTGAGAATTCACATTTTGAGACAACTTGGTTGTTCCAAATCTTAGAAAAAATGAAAGCCAGCAGAGGTGGGTAAGTGCTACACAAATGGATTTGAATTCAAATGTGGGTACATTTCTTATGGAGATACTACATTCGTCCTTCTGGGGTCTTAAGAAAAAACAATCCTTTCAGAATTCTGTGAGTTGGCTTCTCTTGTGGGTGGTAGCACATCTTGAAATTTAGTCAGGGACATAGAGCAAAGCAAGTTAGGGGAAAGAAGAACAAGAACCAGGGGCGCCTAGGTGGTTCAGTTAATTAAGCTTCTGACTCTTGATTTCGGCTCAGGTCATGGACTCAGGGTCATTGGATTGAACCCCGGGTTGGGCTCTGCATTGGACGTGGAGCCTGCTTAAGATTCTCTCTCTCCCTCTGCCCCTCCCCAGCACCCTCATCTCAAATAAATAAATAAATAAATAAATAAATAAATAAATAAGAAGAACAAGAACCAGAACTAGAAAAGGCCATTTTGGGCTTTAGTGATAGGATGTTTCCAGATGTAAGGGGGTGAGGAAAGGATCCCTCTGCCAATCGTAATGTGGTACGGAAGCAGAAGCAGTATCCAGGCAAAAAGCAGAGGGCAGTCTGTAAAAGCAGTTAAAGTTCAAGGTTGAGGGTGAGTTAACAGTCACCAGGACTAGGCGTGGCTGCTCAAGACCATCATCCTGGCTCCCTTGGGGAAGCTGAGATTGAGGGTTTGTCAGGAGCCAATGTCTTGCCTTGGTACTGTGCTGTAGTTACCCTTGCTAAGCCTGGCACAGTATGACGTCACCAAGAACAACAGTCCACCAGTTGTCTATGGAGGGGTGAAACAGCTCAAACTGGAAACCATTCATTTTGCCCAGGTGAGATGAGCATAGTGATAGGACATTTCTGGTGAGGCAGAATAATTTCATGTTTAAAAGCTCAAACACTGGGGCTTGAATGCTTGGGTGTGAATCCTGTTGTGCCACTTATTGCTTGGGTGATCTTGGGCACTTCATTTACCTCTCTGTACCTCAGCATTCTTAACTGAAGAGCAGGGGTACAAATAATAACTACTCTATAGGGTTATCTTGAAGGTATCTTATTCCCAGGGACATGCCGGCACACGAGAAGAGCTCCTGCTCGCTTTTATTTTAACTGCAGGCTGTTTGTATCAAGGTCTGCTCTGTTAACACGTGGCGATATTTAAACACTAAACCAATATTCAAGGACAGTATTCTAATTTCTGGGAAGCAGAATAGAAATAATAAGGTAGGGTCTTAGGATCAAGGGACCAAAAGGACGAAAACACAGGTCCATTTATCCTATCCTGAGCTTCAAGCCATGTTTGGAGAAGCTGTGAGGATGAAGGTAATAAGTTGTGAAATGTGAATCTAGAGCTGCTTAATTACCTCATGCATCAAATCAAGATTGAGTCAGGACACTGCTGTTAAAGTAAAGTCTAAAATATGCAGAAAAACTAAGTTTGGGGAGGAAAATTAAGTTTCCTCATTAGATAGGGCTTTAAAGTCTTGGTCTTATAATGCCCCCACTCCTCCTCACCTGAGACTCTTCATCTCTTCTAAGAATTGGTTTTTGCCAGTCTTGCCTGGTTGTTTATTAAATATATAGTCCTAAGATTTCTCTCCTAAAAAAATCAGGTTTGACAGGTCTGGGGTGGAGCCTGAAATGTATATAATTTTACAAGTCTGAGAAATTCCTATGATCAAGCCATTTGAGAAATACTATACCAGGAAGATTAACTTAACCATGGGACCTGGGGATTGCTTTGCAAACCACCCTCCAACAGGGACCAAAGGGTTTTGAAGAAATTGACCAAGTGTCCCTTTGGTTTTGTTGTCTAGTCCCTTTGCAAATTGGATTCTCATGGTTTTCTCTATCTAATTGGATTCCAGGTCCTGGTGCCATAGTGCTGGGGCCTGTCTTCAATAGCATAATTTCTTCTTTACTTTTCCCTTTGGAACCTCTCACTTGCCAAATGGTCTTGATTTACTCAAATCTCTGGGCTCATCTAGTCCATATCTACCGAAGAAGCTGGATACATACAGATGGACAGAATTGCATGCCAAGACGCATGGCTGCCATGACTAACTACAGTTGAAATGATCACAATGTGATAAAGTTGTACTAACTCCTGACATAAGCCATGCTTCTCACCACGTACCATCACCAAAAACAGATTTTCTTCACAAACATTATAATTTTAGAAATAAATAATCAGTTTATATGAATAGAGTGGGCAGAGGAAGATACTGGTCACATGATTTTAACTAATGCTTGGTTAATTATACTGGTATGGTCTTGCTGTTGAGGGGCAAAAAGAGAGAAGGCTCCTATTTGGTTATGTCTTGAAAGTACACAAAAAATTTCAAAGGACTCTGTTTCTGAATCATGTTTCTGTGTGAACTCTTTGAAGGAAAAAAAAAAAGATCTAGGATGGGAAATATGCCTGCACTGTGAAATGATTTCAAAGAAGCTTATGCAGGGGAGAAGACAATATTCAAATAAGACCAACAGACTTGCCTTTTTAGTACAACCTCTCCATGGTATTGTATGATAGACATTCTTCTTAGAACGTTACAAGTGATTTTCCAAAGGATCCAAAGACATTTGCCCATTGCCTTTTGCTAGGTAAACCCCCCTTTAACTACAGTCGACCCTTGAACAATGCGAGATTAGGGGAGCTGAACCCCCACACTCCAAAGTTCCCAAATAATTTGTGACTCCCCCAAAACTTAACTACTAAGAGCCTACTGTTGACTGGAAGTCTTGCTGACAACATAAACAGTCAATTAACACAGATTTTGTATGTTCTATGTATTCTATACCACATTCTTACAATAAAGTAAGCTAGAGAGAATAAAAGGTTATTAAGAAAACCATAAGGAAGAGAAAATACATTTCCAGTCCTGCACTGAATTTACTGAAAGGAAGTCCATGTCTATGTGGACCTCCATGGTTCAAACCCTTGTTGTTCAAGGGTCAACTACACTTGCCCCTTCATAACAGTCTCTCCTTCTCCCTTAGCTTCAGAGGCCTCACCACTCATCTTGTTGTCTTTGCTCCTTTCTTTCTCCTTCTATTCTTACCCTTTCGCTTCTTTCTGATAAATTTCCATTTTTCACACACTCCATTCCTCGCCCTGCCCTCTTTTCAAAAATCAACAGCCTCACCACTACCAATGTGTTTTTCTTCTATATGATCTTTCCCTCACATCCCTTCTGTGCTGCCATTGTCTTCCTGTTGCCAGCCCCCTTTCCCTCCTGCCCCACCCTCCTCTTGCTTCCCTTAAGCTCCTGCTCTCCCTGGTCCCCTTCTGGGTTGCTTTCCTCAGAGCACACAGGCCTGACAGAATGGGGACACTGAATACAGTTACAATAATGTCAGCAGCTCAGGGGAGAAAAAATGAAAAGGGGAAAAAGAAAAAAAATAGAAGGTTTTAATTAGATATCTGTGCCACCGACTCACACTTAATATGCAAATTTTTAGCCCTTCCATTGTTAAGTAAAATGAGAGTTTTATTTAAATGTAAAAATGGCTGGGAGATGAGGAAGGGTAATTAAGTAGCACTGAAATGTAAACTCATGTTTCACAATGCCTGTAATAACATATGGAAGCAAAGGATCCTGCTTTATATAGGGAGTGGTGAGCCTTGGCTTTATACCACTCTTGCATGATTATAATGATGACAGTGATGATGGTGGTGATGGTGATGGTGAGGCTGCTGCCCCATTTTTATGTGTGTGTGGTGCTCTGCTTCCAAAGTACTTCACTCTCCTCATCATATTTCATTCTCAGCAATATTCCAAGAAATGCAGGGCCAAGTGACTAGCTCCTTTGTACAGATGAGAACGAGAGCCTCAAAAACCGTAGTGACTCATTCAAGATCTCCTAGCTGGTAAATCGTAGAGTCACCTGGGGCTCTTTCTTCTATTTTGCACAGCCAGAATTGGGATCTAAGCACTAATGAAAAAGGTTAGATTACAGTGCAAAGAACCTGAGCTTTAAAAAATAATTTTTGTACCTCCATTTGCTGATGACATTTAATTGTAACTTTGGGGTATCAGCCTGGTGGCAGGAAAATTGCTACCTTACCTCCGAGGTTCTCCTTTGTTCCATTATTAGTGCTCTGAACTGATGCAGCACTTGAAAAACTATAATTCACAGCATTCACTGCAGTAGTAATTACCATTACTTCTACTGCTAGGATGTATTGATCATCTATGTATTGTCAGGCAATGTACATTTTCCTGTCTCCACTACTTCAAATAATGCTTTAATTATAAGAGTACAATTCTATTAGCAAATAGAATCTAACAATCTATTAAACAAATAAAATGTGTCTGAAATTAATTCCAAGAATATAAAGATGGGCCAGTATTATCAGCATGAATCATCCTAAAAATCCTAAAAAGAGTGAATTAATAGAAATTAAACATTTATTAATGATCTTTCAATAAGTGAGAGCTCTCTGAAAATAAAAACTAGCATCATACTTAATAGAAAGAACCACTAGAGGCAATTGTATGAAAGCAGAAATTAGATAGAGGATGCCAGTTATAATTACTAACATTCAACATGTTTTAGGGCATTCTAGCCAATGCAATGAGATAGGAAAAGGAATACAAAGAATATGTAAAGAAGAGAAAAATCATCTTACTTAAAACTGACATATTTTCTACTTCAAGAACCCAAGGATATTTGTATTATGAGAAAAATTGAAGAATATATTATATACATCTTTTAAAATAACCTAACATATTAAAGATATAAAATTATCTTTTATGTACCCTTGTTGAGAGCAAGGAAAGATATCTGCTTCAAAAGAGTATCAAAGTTTAGGGGTCCCCCATGGTGGCTCAGTCAGTTAAGCGTCTGCCTTCAGCTCAGGTCATGATCTCAGAGTCCTGCAAGCAAGCTGGGATCCAGATGAGATTGAGCTGGGATCAAGCCCTGAGTTGGGCTTCCTGCTCAGTGGGGAGTCTGCTTTTCCCTCTCCCTCTGCCCCTTGGCGCATCCCCCGTCCCCCCGCCACTCATGTGCTCTCTGTCTCTCTTTCTCTCAAATAAATAAATAAAATCTTAAAAAATATATCAAAGTTTTTAAAAACTTGGATAAAAAAATCAAAGTAAAAGACCCAAATGCAACTGCCCTAGATTTTTACTAAAATAACAAATATTTAGAAAATAAAACTCATATTTTTAAGAAAATTAAGATTGAGGAATAATCAATTTCCTAAAATTAACCAGAATTGATAGTTCTTATAAGGGAAATGGAATTGGATTGAGTAAATGAGACATTTTGGAACCATGGCATAACTTATCTTCATGAAACAAAGATTGCAAAGGGGGCAGGAAAGAAGTATACACCCCCAACACTATCTTTCTTCTTACAGATAATAAGGCTTCAACCAAGAGAGGACAGAGCTGCCATTAGTAATACAAGAGCTAACTCAAATGAATGGGTGCATTAGTTAGTTATCTATAGGTCAATAACAAGTTCCCTTAAAACTTGGGGGTTAAAGACAATAAATATTTATTATCTCACACCATTTCTGGAAGTCAGGGATTTGGGAAGTACTTAGCCGGGTGGTTCTGGCTCAGGGTTTTTCATAAGGGTACAGTCAATGTATCCTTTGGGGCTGCAGTCTTCTTCTTCTTTTTTTTTTTTAGTGTAATCAATTTATGTTTTTTATTTATTTTTTTTTTTATTCTTATGTTAATCCCCATACATTACATCATTAGTTCTAGATGAAGGGTTCCATGATTCATTGTTTGTGCATAACACCCAGTGCTCCATGCAGAATGTGCCCTCCTCAATACCCACCACCAGGCTAACCCATCCTCCCACCCCCCTCCCCTCTAGAACCCTGTTTGTTTTTCAGAGTCCATAGTCTCTCATGGTTCGTCTACCCCTCCGATTTCCCCTGCTTCATTCTTCCCCTCCTGCTTCTTCTTTTTTTTTTTTCTTAACATATATTGCATTATTTGTTTCAGAGGTACAGATCTGAGATTCAACAGTCTTACACAATTCACAGCGCTTACCAGAGCACATACCCTCCCCAGTGTCTATCACCCAGTCACCCCATCCCTCCCACCCCACTCCCCACTCCAGCAACCCTCAGTTTGTTTCCTGTGATTAAGAATTCCTCATATCAGTGAGGTCATATGATACATGTCTTTCTCTGATTGACTTATTTCGCTCAGCATAATACCCTCTATTTCCATCCACGTCATTGCAAATGGCAAGATTTCGTGGGGTTTTTTTTTTGATGGCTGCATAATATTCCATTGTATATATATACCACCTCTTCTTTATCCATTCATCTGTCGATGGACATCTTGGCTCTTTCCACAGTTTGGCTATTGTGGACATTGCTGCTATAAACATCGGGGTGCACGTACCCCTTCAGATCCCTACTTTTGTATCTTTGGGGTAAATACCCAGTAGGGGGCTGCAGTCTTCTGAAGGCTTATCTGGGTCTGGAGGATTCACTTCCAAGATGGCTCACTCACATGCAGGCCATGTTAGTACTGGTTGTTGGCAGGAGGATTCAGCTTCTCACCACAAGAACTCTTCATGTCCTCATGTCATGGCAGCTGTTTTCCCTCACAGTGACTTGACCAAGAAAGAGGGCAAGGATGCTTTTTATGACTTTGCCTTAGGAATGCATGCCATCACTTGGCTGTATGCTATGGTCACACAGACCAATGCTGATGCAATATGGTAGAGAACTCCACAAGGACATGAATATTAGCATGCGGAGAACATTGTGGGCCTAGAGGAACCTAACTATCATAATAGATTATCTAAGGAAACACAATGGTCTTGCAATACCAATGCAGCTTCAAACTACATTAGCAAACAAGCATCCTTAAGCCTTCATTTATTCAGTTTCTTCAACCACAGCTATGTATCAGAAATCCCAAATGACAAAGAAAAAAGAACCATTTCAATAAAACAGAAGCTTGAGAGATTGGAAGCCAGATAGAGGTTGGGAAATGAACCAGGAGTGCTACATCTCAGTATATATTTCAGGAAGAGAATAAAAGGGGCTTCAGGCATTACATAAAGAGTAGAGAGTAGGGGCAATGAGGTATCCACTCACCACACAAGTCATATTATGTTTGAGGATATGTATTGAGAAAATACTGTAGAAAAAGAAAAAAAAAAAAAAAGACCACTCAGAAAAATTCCAGGAAAAGCATAGTTAAAAAAATCACTTCCATTGAAAGACAATGTGAATTTACTTAATGCAACTGAACTATGCACTTAAAAAGGGTCAAAGTGGTTAAGTGTTATGCTATGTATATTTTATCACATTAAAAATTTGACTTCCAGGACCCTAATAAAAAATTTAAAAGACTATCTGACAACCTCAAAAAAAGCAAGAAAGATGACCTCTCTCCCTGAAAAGACTTAAGGAAGCAAGCTGGAATAGATCTGAGAAAATCTGAGAAGAAAAGGTAACAAGATGAACTGGAGAGTCCAGTTAGGTAGAAAAGGAGAACAAGCAAGGGGACTGAAATCAACATTACATTTTAAATCTACATCAGAAGTAAAACATATTAGATGTGAAACTTCAAGAAATCAAATCAATATGAAGACCAAAGCTGAGAAGCTATCCCAGCATACACAGGAAAAAACAAATCAAGAAATTTATTGAGAGAGAGAGAGAGAGATAGAGAAAGAGAAATGACTGATACGAAGGGGAAAAAATGAAGAGCCAACACATGTACAATTAAGTTTCCTCAGAAGAAATTACCCAGAACCAACAATAAGTACTTAATAGAGACTCACTTTTTTGAGCTGCAGAAAAGCTTGTGTGTATGTAATGATGCCATCATCACATGCTAGGGGAGAAGGTCGATTGTGAGAGACAATCCCACACTTCTGGAAAGAGTTTTAAACCCAGAGATAAAGAAAGGAGTATCTTCATTCCTTTAAGAAGTAAATGAATGACTCAAAAAGTTACAGAAATCAGAAAATCAGGTTTTAGAGTGCTCTACTTTCTCACTAAATGCCAAACACAAGGGAGGAGTAACTACAGGAGTTTTGAGGATAAAGAATGTGACCTTTGGGGGCGCCTGGGTGGCTCAGTCGTTAAGCGTCTGCCTTCGGCTCAGGTCATGATCCCAGAGTCCTGGGATCGAGCCCCGCATCGGGCTCTCTGCTCCTTGGGAGCCTGCTTCTCCCTCTCCTACTCTGCCTGCTTGTGTTCCCTCTCTCACTGTCTCTCTCTGTCAAATAAATAAATAAAATCTTTAAAAAAAAAAAAAAGAATGTGACCTTTGGATTATATACTCAGAAAAGATACCAATCACAGTTGGTGGCAGCAAACAGATCTTCATAGATGTACACTCCCTGAGGTATGGGTTATGTATGTTATTTGTTACTGTATTTCCAGCACCTACCACAGCTTTTGCTGCAAAACACGTTTCCAATAAATATTTATCACATGAAAGAAGAAATATTCCAAGAATCAGAAAACACAACATTCACCCATATTTTTGGTAAACTTCTTGAAAAGTATTCTGAGCAACTTAGAGATGAAACTAAGGAAAAATCTAATGAATGCCACCTGCAGGGGATTGCTGAAAGGCTTAAGTGGGGATCTGACTTAAAGAGATGAGGCTCAGGAATTGTTATAAATCTAACAAGCTAAATGAAAGTACAAATGTCTCAATACATAATCTTGGATTACAAGTTCAAAATGTGATATTGATAAAATCCATGAAACACAAGTGGTAAGGTAGGAGTGAGGATGGAGGGGAATCCATTGCAATTTTTGTCTCAAATAAGAACACATGAAAAAGCATTTTACTCGGCTTGAATAATTAGAATCACACATGCTAAAAACACTTGTGGGAAATTGAAATGTAAGTACCAGTATGAATAAACATGATATATTCATTTCAAAAAACTATACAGGATAAAAGCAAAGAAAAAGTGTTTCAAACACCACAAGGTATAGAACATGAAGACTGCTAGAGAGAACAAAAGGGGAAAACAAAAAGATGACAGGGAACAAACACATCAGTTTTAATAATACCTGCAAGTTGGTTACACTTCCCATTAAAAAAAAAAATAGAAGCTGAGATTGGATTAAAGAAAGAAAAAGAAAACAATATATTTCTGTTCTGTTTACAAAAGATACGCCTAAATCAGAATAATACAAGTATGATTTTTTTTAAAAGGATGGGCGAGTGTATTTTTAGTACTAACAAAATCAAAGCAGGGAGTACAATATAAATGTCAGATAAAGTTAAATGCAAGACTAAAAACGTTAAGTGGCAAAAAAAGTCATTTATATTGACAAAAGGAAAAATTCATTGTGAATCTTTAATTATTTTTAAACTTTGTGGATGAGATATATAAAGCAAAAGGTATTAGAAATGCATGAAAACACTATATTAAAATCTGATATTATCTATTTTTGGTTTCATAATGTTTGAGGAAGCAAATGATTTGGTATGGCTATCTACAATCTGAATAATAGAATTATCTTTCTGTGTACTCGTATATGTATAATATTTATCTTATACCATATATGGTATTTATGAAATAGTTTATACTATATAAAGTATGTATAACTAAGTGTGCATGTGTGTGTGGGTATATATCTATATGCCCAATTTGGTACACATTGTATATATGTTTATATAATACCTAATATTGTGTACTCATATATTAACTTAAATATTTATAAGCTCAACAGTTATGAAACATTTATCAAACTTGATCATAGAAATTTCTAAAATTAATTCAAGAGGTACAAATTTTGTATCAACAACAATAACATATTAGAAAATAATGTCAAAGAACAACTCACAAACTAGGCCTGGACCCGAATGAGTTTATAGTCAATTCCTATCAAATTGTTGAGGAATATAGATTCTTTATTTTATTTAAAATGATCCAGAGTATAAAAAGGTGGAAAGTCAACTAATAAATTTAGCTATGGTATTATAAATAATACTTACAGACAAGACTCTGAAATATGTGGTAAACTATAGACATTCTTACTTTAACGGTTAATGTAAAAACAGTAAATTAAATATTAGCAAATGGAATGTTCCAATGTTACCAATCATATCATTATTTATATACACATTAATCAAAGGAAAAATACATATAATTATTTCCATAACTTGTCAAAAAGGTAATTTGATAAAACTTACCCTTTTCTGAACAAAATGTTTTTTATTGAAAGAGGAGTATTCTTTAATACAATAAATGTCTCTCTGAAGCCAGCACTACACCTAATAGAAAAGCACTAGAAATATTTCTATTACAAAGATGAAAAAGACACAGATCCCATTAACCATTACTATTATTAAATATTGCTTCTGAATACCACTAATACCAATTATACCCAAACTCTTTCTGAAAAGAAACTTTTTCCAACTCATTTTATATGGCTAGATTACCCTGACACCAAAACCAGACAATAACATCACAGACCAACAGCCTCATGAACACAGATGCAAAATTCTTAACAAAGTATTGGCAAATTCAATCCATTAATACAGAAAAGGTACAGTATAGCATGGCCACATGAGGTCTATCCCAGGAATGCAAAGTTGGTTTAGCATTAAAAATCATTCAGTATAAGGGCACCTGTGTGGCTTAGTTAGTTAAGTGTCTGCCTGTGGGTCAGGTTATGATCTCAGGGTCTTGGGACGGAGCCCCCTTGTCAGGCTCCCTTCTTAGTGGGGAGTCTGCTTCTCCCTCTCCCTCTGCCCCTCCCACTTGTGCTCACTGTCTCTCTCAAATAAATACATAAAATCTTTTTAAAAAATCATTCAGTATAATTCATTATACAATCATCTCAGTAGATGCAAACAAATGATTTGACAAAATGAGACATCCATTCACACATAATGAAAACAAAACAAAACAAAATCTGATGAAAGCCATCTGTGAAAAATCTACAAATAATATTATACTTAATGGGGAAAAATGAAATGTTTTTCTTCTAATCAAGAACAAGACAAGGATATCAGCTATCATCATTTATATTTAACATTACATTGTTGGAGAATCTAGCTAGTGCAATAAGGAAAGAAAAAGAAATTGTAAGGCATTCCTGACTAGATGATTGGTACCAAAGAAGTAAAAATGTCTTTATTCACAGAAGACATATCATTTATATAAAAAATCATAAGGAATCTAGAAAAATTTGCTAGAATTAATGAATAAATTTAGCAATGTCACAGACGTAAGGTCAATAAACTACAGTCAATTGTATTTCTATATATTTTCAATGAGTGAAATTTTACTCTTTATAATAGCATTCAAAACTATGAAATTTTTTGGAACTATATAATGAAATCTATCAAATATTGTTGAGAAAAAGTAAACAAGACCTAAATAAATGGAAGAATAAATTTATGGATTGGAAAATCAATGCTGTAAAGATGTCAATTATCCCCAAGTTGATATACAATTTCAATGTATTTCCAATCCAAATCCTACCAAGTTTTTTTTTTTTTTTTTTTTTTTGTAAATATGTCAAACCGATTCTAAAATTACATAAAAATACAAAGGGCACAGGTTGGCCAATAACTTGAAAAAGAACAAAGCTTATGACTTACCATAATCTTACCATTAAGATTATAATAAGATTATTATAAATCAACAGTGATAAAACAATATGGTATTGGCAATAAAGAGAGAATATATTTTAATAGTAAAAAGTAAAGAGTCTAGAAAGAGACCCAATAATGGTCAATTGATTTTTGACAAAGAAACCAAGGTAATTCATTAGGAAAAGAATTGTGTTCTCCACAGATGGTGTTAAATTAACTGGACAGCCATTTAGAAAAAATAAATAAATCTCATTTTTTGAGACCTGACCTCCCACCATGCACATAAATGAACTCATGTGGATCTTATACCTAAAAAAATAAAATAAAATAGAAAGTAAATTTCTAAAACTTCTATAATAATACATAGGAGATAATCTTGTAACTTGGCATTGCATCCTATTTTTTTTTTTTAAAGATTTATTTATTTATTTATTCATGAGAGACAGACAGAGAGAGAGGCAGAGGGAGAAGCAGGCTCCCAAGGAGCAGGGAGCCCGATGCGGGACTCGATCCCAGGACCCCGGGATCACGACCTGAGCCGAAGGCAGACGCTTAACCATCTGAGCCACCCAGGCGCCCGCATTGCATCCTATTTTTAGATGAGAAATAAAAAGCCAGATCTATATAATAAAATATTAATAAATTGGACAAAAAACATTGGTTCTTTGAGAAGCATCATTAAGAAAATGAGAGGGTAAGACACAGGCTAAGAGAAAGTATTCTCAGTATGTGACATCAGACTTGTATCTAGAATATATTAATAGCTATTACAACACAGTAATTAGAAGGTAGCCTAATTAAGAATAGTCAAAGATTGCAACCAACACTTCACAAAAGAAGATATACAAATGGCCAAAAAGTACTTGACAAGATTCTCAACATCATTAATCAACAGGGAAATGCAACTTAAAACCAGCATGTGCTTTACTCTATACACCTATTAGAAGAGATAACATGTAAAAGACAGAATATCATATGCTAGCAAGTATGTGGACCAACTGTAATTCTTATGCAATAGTGAAGGGAATATACAATAGTATATTCTCTTTGGAGAGCAGTTTGGCGATTTCTTGCAAAGTTAAGTATAAACTTACTATATGACTCATAAATTCCACCCCTAAGTATTTACCTAAGAGAAATTAAAGTAAATATCCATGACAAGATCTGTTCATAAATGTTCATAGCAAATTTATTCACAATAGTCAAAAAATAGAAACAACCAAATGTCCATCAACTGGCAAATGAGTAAACAAATATTGGTATATTCCTATAATGGAATACTACTCAGCAATAAAAAGGAAAGAACGGCATACAACATGAAGGAAACTCAAAAGCTGACTGAAAGCCACCAGAAACAAAAGAGTACATATTCTAAGACCATATAAATGCTATATATTTTTCTAGAGTATAAATATATTGTGTATATGTGTATGAAATTCCATAAAAAGTCTAGTTTACTAGTACAGAAAACAGATCAATGTTTGTCTCAAATTGGGGGCAGGGATAAAGTTGGGGTCTGAAAATAAGGGAATTTGCAGAATTGATGGTAATGTGCTATATCTTAATTAGGGTGGTGGTTTTAGAGATGTATAAATTTGTCAAAACTCACTAATCATGGATGGACCTTGAGGGCATTATGCTAAGTGAAATAAATCAGACAGAGAAAGACAAATACTATATGATCTCCAGTATATGTGGAATCTAAAATAGAGCTGAACTCATAGTAAAAGAGATCAGAGTTGTGGTTGCCGGAGGCAGGGGTTAGGAGGTGGGGGAATTGGGTGGAGGTGGTCAAAGGTACAACTTTCCTGCTATAAGATTAATAAGCACTAGGAATGTAATGCACACCATGATGACTATACTTAACACTGCTCTATGGTCTAACTGAAAACTGCTGAGAATAAAATCCTAAAATTTCTCATTACAAGGAAAAACAAATCCTTTTGTAATAATATGAGGTGATGGATGTTACTAAACTTACTGTGGTGATCGTTTCACAAAATATGTATATCAAGTCATTATGGTATATGCCTTAAACTTACACAGTGTTGTATTAATTTCAATTATATCTTAATAATACCGGGAGAAAAAAAAAAAAACAACCCTCACCAGTCTACACTTAAAATGGGTACATTTTATTTTATGTAAATTATGACCAAACAAAAACGGACTTTATAAAAAATCCGTTTTTGCCTTCTCTACCCTGTCTACTTAGCAGTTGGTGATTTGCTTTTCATACACTACCTAAATCTAATCTGACATCTGTTTCATGGGGACAACACAAAATGTAAAACAAAGTATAGATGTTTTCTTGGTTCTTAGGCTTTTGCTGATCAAGATAATGAGCAGAGCTGCAGAATGAAAAAGTTGAAAAGCTACATTTATTACCCTGAGAAAGCTGGGAAATTTACTACTGAAAGAAGAGACCAGATAGTTTAGTTAAGAAAGCAGAGATCTGGATCACCTAGTGTTTTTTGTGGAGTGAAATGTAGAGAAAAGAGTAATAAAACACATCATTCAACTGTTTTATTATCTGTTGTATAACACATGTTAGGGCCGCTTTGAGAGATTTTGGTAAAGATTTAGTTTATGTTAGAATGCTTTCCCCTTCCCGCCCCCTTGATGAGTGTGACCAAATCTATGTCCTTAAAATGCAATGTCATAGTTGGACCAGCTACAAGCGATCCAACAATTTTATCTGGGTTACAATAATTTCACACTTTCTGCTCCAGCAACACTAAACTGCTTCTGTATGTCCAACGACAGACTCTGTGCTAGTTCTCATTTCCCTGTCTTTCATCTTACTGTTCCCACTGCCTGGGATAGTCCTCTTCCCTTCCACTCCACTCACATTGTTCTTTTTGCTTGGCTAACTCTTAATTTTTAAGATTCAGGTTAATAGTCACCTCTTCCAGGAAGCAATCCCTGATTCTCCCATATTTCCCAGTTGGAGTTAGATGATCCTCTCTTGGAAGGCACAACATTTTGAATGTATTATTAAAGCACCTACCACACTGTGCTGTAATTACATGTTACTATGCCTGTGGCTCACTGAATGTGAGCTCCTTGAGGAAAAGTATAATGCTGTTTATCTTTCTAACCCCATTGTCAAGCACAGTACCTGACATGTAATTGGCACCCGCTAATTCTTTCTTGAATGGTTGAATGAGTGCATGAATAAATAATTTAAAGAACCATGAGAGACTATGGACTCTGAAAAACAAACAGGGTTCTAGAGGGGAGGGGGGTGGGGGGATGGGTTAGCCTGGCGATGGGTATTAAGGAGGGCACGTTCTGCATGGAGCACTGGGTGTTATACGCAAACAATGAATCATGGAACACTACATCAAAAACTAATGACGTAATGTATGGTGATTAACATAACATAATAAAAAAAGAAAAAAAAAGAATATTATTTCCAGCTGCAATCAATTTAACCAGGCTTCTGTTTCCTCCTCTGTAAAATGTGTATTCCTAATCCCTGGCTTTTCATTTGTATTGTGTTTATGTTCTATTATTTTATTTTTTTATCATTTTATTTTATTACTTTATCTTATTTTTCTGTCTGCATTTTGACAGACCTTTGTGAAAGCCAAATGTGATTAAGTCAAAGTGGTAACCCAGTAAATTTAAGGGACATCATCGGTAATAAAAATGTAGGCAATGATGACAGTGTCACTGCGGTTTTTTATGGGATTGAAACTTACAGTCAAAGCATGCAAACCATGAGAAGTCCAGAGAGTCCAGCAAGGATGGGAAGTTTGGCAGGTACGGATGATCAGAAATAGCCATGGGGGAAGTACAGCAAAACAAAGCAGGAAGGATCAATAGGTCTTAAGAATGAAGGCAGAGAAGGGGAGCACACAGGTCAGGTGATTTGAGTTAGCAACACCAGGAGACAGGGAGATGCAGCCCAGCCCCACGCATCAGCACAGATGCTATCTCCCTGTCCTCTTTTCGGGTTCTTGCTAGCAACTGGAGGGTCTGGGCTCCAGGTAGAGGTGGCACCTGAGACTTCTGGGTACGTTACACTTTGGGCAGAACCAGAGGTGATGGAAATACAGAAGATTCTCAAATTATCCCTCAAAGTGTTATGGCCAACCTGCCTTTGTTCCCACTGTTTTCATGCCCCTGGGACAGGAAATACTTCTGAAAACATATCTGGAGTGTCCTGGGCAGTTTGGAGCTGAGTCAGGAGTAAGAAGCTTAAGAGAAGGGTGCTGAGGAAGGGAAGGGATGAGTGCACTGGGGTACAGCCTGGCTCAGGAAGATGAAGCTCCAAATATCTTGCTGCGTGACGTCCCAGAGCTCCTTGCAGCACTCCCCCTCCACCCCCAGGCTCTGAAAGGAAAGCTCATTTCTTCATTAGCAGTGCGGGCAACGTCCTTACCGCCCTTAAGGGAAGCAAACCTTCACTGCAGATGTAATTACTGCATCTTGTTCCAGTTGTTCAGGGACAAATACGCATAGGCTCAGTGGAGCAGTGTGGAACCCTCGAGAGGCCCGAGAAGAAAGCATTTCCCGGTGCCAATGGTGTGGAGAACAAAGGTGAGGGGAGCAAAGCTGGCGGGGAAAGAAAGAGAACTGGGAAAGCAGAGGGCTGCTCATTCTGATTAGATCGGGTACTTTATAAACATTTCTCTTAGGAAGCAAAATCATCCAGAGTATCATTAAAAACAAACCACTTCCAGTGCCCCAGGGGGGTTACTCTCACCAATAAATGGTTCTGGAGTGGAGAAACCATTGATAGGATAAGAAAGAAATAAGGGGAAGTGGGGGTGGGGAGCAAGAGCATAAAGAAAAGGCAGAAAAGCCTTCTGTGATTGTCGCTTTGACTAATGAGGCTTTGCAGGCCACCAGGAGGGGCAGAGTGGGGGCCCTTGGTCTATGCTTCAGGTGTTCTGAGGGAGGTCAGATTCCCTCACCTCCTCAGGACTCAACTCCAGTTCTCCTCTGTGTGTGAGTCAATCACTGCCTCCAGCTGGGAAGCCCAGATTCAAAGGGACAATCAACTACTTTTGCTTAATGAGATCAGTTCCCCTTGATCCTGCTTATGTCCAGTGGATATTTCCTCTCAGAGGCTGGAACATTCGCAAGACTTGAAGGGCCCCACTCCAATTAAAATCCTCCAAGCAACTGCCTGTTTTCCTTCTCCTTCCCCTCCCTCCTCTGAATCTCACACAAAGAGAGGCTGCTCATTAAGCATGGTCACTACCTTTAAACAGGTGGGAGGAAAGAATGTCTCCCCACTATCACCATTTCATACTTCGGCCTCCATCATGAAGGAGATAAAACCCAGCACAGTCGGAAGCCTAGGATGGCAGATGCTTTGAGAAAGGCGACAGGAGGAAAGGAGCGCACTTAACACACCCTATGATGCTTGAATGAATGTTGGGCACTTGAATGTACTGAGGAGGTGATATGACCTCCTGGTGTTGACTGCTACAGAATTCACGGCCAGGGTCCATGTGTCTGTTTTGGCCTGATCCTAGCTGATGTGGGTGTGGAATCCCCTCGGCAACCCACCCAGAGCTCTTTGATCAACAATCAGGGTCTTCTCCAACCTATGAAAAAGACAGTGGGCTTACAAAGTTAATCGGGACCCCAGGCAGCCCCGTCCCTCTCTTTCATATACAAAAGAGACTTTCTCAGAGGTGGTTTGGTTCTAACCATATTGCACGGCAATGTTACGTTTACACACCTCTCCTAAACCCCACACTAGGTTTACAGCTGGGACTTACACTGCTTTACACATCACACGGTGGATTTAATGAGAACTACTTTGGCTGTAAGTGATAGAAACCCAACTTAAGATAGCTTGAATGAGACAAGGTGCTTTGTAGGAACTTTTGCCCTAGAGATGTAGAGGGTTTTAGAAGAAGATGTAAATGGCTGGGAAAAAATGTCATATCAAGGACTGAAAGGATACATGGCTAGCCCTGAAAGTCCTTTGAATCTACTCTCAAGGGTGCTCATCCAGGAGGTAAGGTAGAAACCTCTGAGGTTCCTTCAACATCTGGCCAGATGAAGGAGTTCAGTCTCTAAACACATTATCGCCAGAGGGGGCTGCAGTTTGTTAGTGTGGAACCAGGCTGCTTATTATTTTCTACTGAAGCCTAGGATTTCTATTCAGCAAGAAGAGTCACTGTGGACCCACTGCTGAGGCCAATTAGATCTACAGAACTTGTAAAGCGGGTCTCAATTTTATTAGTGCCCGACTGATTTCAATAGCATAATATGATACAGCAATCGCATAGACAAGGCTTTACAACGGATGGCAGGCAGCACTGGATGCCTTTCCAATTCTAATTTTACTTTTGAGTTAGTTGGGCTTTTTGCTTGCTATGATACATGTTAATATCCATTCTTATACCATAATCTAAAAAGTATTTGGAGTAGATACTATCAAATTCCATTCTCTCTTCCTCCATAAGGGGAGCATATAATTACTAATTCCTTTCTGGTTTATAGGTGGGGAAATTGAGACAGAGGTTTAGTGGTTTGCCAGATTTACATAGAAAATGAGTAGATCGGAAATGAAATGTTCCTAGTTAAATCCAATACATGAACATCTGATTTCTCAGCTCTTGTACTTGCAACTTTCTTTGTACTTTCTAGTGCTCTTCGAATAAAGACCAAACTTTGAAGGGCTCTGTGTGATCTGGCCCCTAACTACCTATTCTCAGACCATTGTCTCTCCAGCTTTCTACACATTCATGACACAGTTCTTTTGTTTCTCGAAGAGCCACGCTCCCTCTCACCTCAGGGCATTTGCATATGCTGTTCTCCCTTACCTGGAAAGTTTCTATACAGCCCAGCCCCAACACATACACATTTCCCTGTCCCTGTCCCTAGTTAACTTTCATTCATCTTTCTATGTCAGCTCAAGCATCACTATCTCAGGAGAAATTCAGCCTAAACTAGCTCACACCACCCTGCTGCCCATTGTCACAGCAGTTACCACACTTTGAACTTACATATTCTTTTTTTTAAATTTTATTTTATTATGTTAGTCACCATACAATACATCATTAGTTTTTGATGCAGTGATCCACGATTCATTGTTTGCGTATAACACCCAGTGCTCCATGCAGTACATGCCCTCCTTAATACCCATCACTGGGCTAACCCATCCCCTCACCCCCCTCCCCTCTAGAACTTATATATTCTTTTTTTTTTTTTTAAGATTTTATTCATTTATTTGACAGAGAGAGAGAGAACAAGTAGGCAGAGAGGCAGGCAGAGGGAGAGGGAGAAGCAGGCTTCCCGCTGAGTGGGGAGCCCGATGCGGGGCTCAATCCCAGGACCCCAGGATCATGACCTGAGCCGAAGGGAGCAGCTTAACCGACTGAGCCTCCTAGAACTTATATATTCTTGATGATCTGATTAATGACTATCCCTGACTAGACTATAAGCTTCATAAGAGCAGGAATCATGTCTATTGTACACACCATTGTTGCTATAAGAACAAATGAACATTCTTAACACATCAAATGAATGAATGAATTCGTGAGCAGATAAAAATAGCAACGGCCTTACAAAAGACATCAAACAGCATTTCCAATTCCAATTTTACATTTGAATTAGTTGAGTTTTCCACTTGGTATGATACATGTTAATATCCATTCTTATTTTTATAATCTAAAAAGGCCCTGCAAAGAGGCTAAACATTACTTCACAGCAAGCCTAATTCCCTGCTGCCCAATATATAGTTTCTCCAATATATTTCTTCCAATATATAGTTTCTCAACTCAGTGTGAGGAGTGTGAGTAGTATTAAGCATAGTTACATATCAAGAACTCATGGCATCGTGGTTGTTTGCTCTAAGGTGAGTTATTTCACCCTCTACCTTAGGAAGAGAACCAATCCTAGGGAATTATTGTCTATTTCATAGTGAGTGCTTTCCCTCGTAGGAAGGAAAACAGAGGGACACTACCCAGGCCTTATGATCTCACACTTCCTAGTGCTCCGGGGTCAGGGCCATGAGCGACATGAGCTATACAACGATGTTGGCTGCCTGCGTCTGTCTGCCAAGATGGCTTACCATGCCCTCCCCTTGCTCACACAAAAGAACTTCAGCCTCCCAAGGAAGAGATTCTCAGGAATTTATGACTCAATCAACTCACCCAAAAGGAGCATAAATGGGATTAGTTTTAATATTGTTAAGTTGCAAAAATACAAGCATATGTGCATGCCAAAGCAAAAATGTACGCAAGCAAAGGGGGAAAACATATGGGTACCCATATGGTGAAAAGCGCATTGCTAGACCTTCATACACTTCTCATTTACAACAAGAACCAAAGTTAGTGAACATAAATTTGCTTTGCAAAAATGTGAGAGGAACAGCTTGTTTGCCCATAACTGTTCCACTGAGCAAGATCTGTATAACCTTGATTTCTCATCTCAGACACCTCTTTCTCACACCCTGGGGATTAATTAGGCTCAAAACACGACTTCAGATTAGAAACAAGGATCCTGGCTGCCTTGGAGAGGGACAAAGAAGTAGTAGCATGACTGGATGATGCAGAGGGTCAACTAATAGACAATTCTTATTAGTGGCTGGAACATGTACCTAAGATGGCTTAGGAGAGAAATGACGTTGGTAGGTCTCAGCGGGTTGATTTTAATTGAAGCAGAGAAACAACAGGGACCTACAGCCAACAATAGCATGAATGTGGGTTTCATTTGGAGGCTGTGCTTTCCTTAGAACAATACTGAGTGGTAGCTAGAAAGTGCCTACATATAAGAAGATAGGTGTGGAGTTAGGGAGGGAAATATAAGAGCATGGGTGATGCTCAAAGCTAGTGAGTGAGCACTCTTGGGTTCCCCAGATAACAAGCAGAATTTGATAAAATATATCATGTTATATTGTACCTGTTCCAACCACAAGTCATGGGCACCATTTTGTACAGTATAAAGAGCTCTAGACTTAAACAACGGGAACTAGGCCCCTTTCATATACCCACCACCTTATTGAGCTGAGAGCCATTGGCCATTACTCAACCTTTCCAAGTCTTTTCCATACCTGTGGAATAGGTAAATATTCCTGCTGGCCTGTATGAGAGAGTTGCTGTAAACTCACTTGAAATGATGCATGTGGCAATATTTTATAAATAATAAATTCCTATATAAGCATGTTGGAAAACTACACATTTTACTTATCATTTCTATTTTTTTAACTTTTTATTTTAAAATAATTATTGATTCACAAGAAGTTGCAAAAATAATAGAGGTCCCATGTGCTTGTGACCGGCTTCCCCAGTGATGGCATCTTATATAATAAAGTACATTATCCAAACTAGGTTACTGATATGGGCACAATACAATTAACTATACTGTGGAACTTGCTAAAATTTCACCAGGTTTTACAGGCACTCCCTGCTATTGTCTTTGCATATAATTCTTTGACATTTCATCACTGCAAAGCAACTCCCTCATGGTATTCCTTCCCCTTCCCTGCCCAAACCTCTGGCAACCACTCATCTGTGGTGCATCTTTATAATTTTGCCATTTTGAGAATGTTATAACAGTAGTATCATCAGGATGCAACCTTTGGAGACGGACTCTTTTCATTTGGTGTAATATACTAAGGTCCATCCGAGTTTTTGAGTGCATTTCGAATTCATTGCTTTTTATTGCTAAAAAGCATCCCATGGTGTGCATGTACCTCAGTTTGTTTAACCATTCACCCACTGAAGGATATTTGGGTTGTTTCCAAGTTTAGCTATTACAAATAAAATTATGTCATTCTGAATTCTCACGTGGACAAGAGGGACACTGAATCACTAACAAATGACCCAAGACTGTCAAGGGATAAGAGGTAGGAATAGGCAAAATAATAGGAATAATTATAAACAATAAAAAAGGTATAGTAATCGGGGCGCCTGAGTGGCTCAGTCATTAAGCGTCTGCCTTCGGCTCAGGTCATGATCCCAGGGTCCTGGGATCGAGCCCCGCGTCGGGCTCCTGGCTCCGCGGGAAGCCTGCTTCTCCCTCTCCCACTCCCCCTGCTTGTGTTCCCTCTCTCGTTGTCTCTCTCTGTCAAATAAATAAAGAAAATCTTTAAAAAAAAAAAAAAGGTAGAGTAATGAATATGAGCACTTTTCTCTCAGGGCTACTAGGGCATTAAATGAGTTGAAATGGCCCCCTTTTGCAGTCTAGGAGATCTGACAGAGGAAGTGGCTTTCCTAAAGTAACTCAGAATGTAAACCGCTTGGGCCAGACTTCATTTCAGGTCTGTAAGAATCTGAAGCGCATGTTCAGTCTCAGATAAAACCTCCAGCCACAGGGATTGACATCTACACACGAGTACAGACTAGCGTTCCTTTTATTTGGAATGTTAAGAACTTGGCAAATTTTTTTTTATTTTTTATTTTATTTTATTTTTTTTAAGATTTTATTTATTTATTTGAGACAGAGAGAATGAGAGAGACAGAGAGCACATGAGAGGGGGAAGGGTCAGAGGGAGAAGCAGGCTCCCTGCTCAGCAGGGAGCCCGATGCAGGACTCGATCCCGGGACTCCAGGATCATGACCTGAGCTGAAGGCAGTCGCTTAACCAACTGAGCCACCCAGGCGCCCGGCAAATTTTTTCAAGACATTTTTCCTAGGAATTTCTCACATGAAAACTAAGGGCTGTAGGGGCGCCTGGACGGCTCAGTCTGTTGGGCGTCTGCCTTCGGCTCGGGTCATGATCCCAGGGTCCTGGGATTGAGCCCCGCATCGGGCTCCCTGCTAAGCTGGGAGCCTGCATCTCCCTCTCCTGCTCTCCTTGCTTGTGTTCCCTCTCTCGCTGTGTCTCTCTCTCTCAAATAAATAAATAAAATCTTAAAAAAAAAAAACAAAAAAAAAAACTTAGGGCTGTAGTAGAAACAGTCTTAGACTAATATATTTTGTGACCTCAACATTTAGCAAAGTGAATAGAACATAGAAAAGAGCTGCCCAACAAGGTCAGAACCATGGGAAATGATTTCACGAGTCTTAGCTCTCTTAGCTTACATGCAATTCACTCATCTAGGAAACTCATATATCTAAAACAAAAGCCAAGCAGGATTTTCCCCAGAACAGTTATCTGCAGTGTCGTTTATCACATTCATGAATGCTCATGCCCTTTCCTCCGAGAAGTTTCTCTCCCGCCACTATGTTCGTATTCAGGGCTAATCAACTTGGTTATATAGATTCTTGCTCATGACAAAGTAGAAGTAAATAATCAGAAGGAATGTGGCTGCCAAAAGGCTAGTATGCTGACTTTAGGAAGAACTGACAAGTAGTCATTTGGAGAGAAGGAAGGAAAAATACCGGAACTATAAAAAACAGACACAAGAATTTAAACAATATTTTAGGGCCCTATTCCTGGTTATCACAGTCTCTAAATGCTAAGATACAATTGATATGCATGATGCTGATGTTACATTGTAAAGATGAGGCCAAATAGCACTCACTGTACTCAAGGAAACAGAGGAGAACATAATACATTTTTAAAATGTTTCCATTAAAAATGACTCAAGTCAATGATAAAGGAGTCAGCTTCGGTTACCTGGAAAATTCACTTCTGTGAAATAACTCATTCGCTTGCTCCCTGAGGTATTACTGTGTATGAGTAGATTGTAGGAGCAACTCACTCACAGGTGAATAGCTGTCATCTTAAAATCTCCATGGAGAGGAAACAGAAAAGAAGAATTTATTATTTTCCCAGAACATCTGGCCTTTCCAAATACGTCATTGGAAATGGGGCCAGGTGTGTAACACATTCTAGTGGATTCCAAAGTCATTGTAAGAGGGAACGACAACACTCCTTAGAACACAACAGCCTGTGCTGTGTCCTCTGTCACACCCATCTGTGCAACTTCGGTTTAAGAAACGAAGAAACTTTGGTTTCACATTATTCAAGTGCAGCTTAGTTTCCGCATTATTCATGGTTTTACATTCATGAGCCTTCCAATGATTGCTGGCCCAGTGCCCCTTCTCTTGTCCTTCAGGAGGGGAAAAGAAAATCATCCTTGGAACCCACCTGTTTCGCAGTGTGTTCCTAACACACTGGCCACTTGCCAATCCACTTCGTCTGGCTGTTTTGGGACCTGCCCACTCTTTTGGAGGGAAAATTCTTTGAGGCTGCAGCCTGTGATTCCATCATTATTTTAATTCCTAAGCTGTAGGTCACTCAGAACAGATTTCTATGTGCGTGAAGGCTATTAAACAAGTGCTGTATTCTCTAGCAAATCCACATAAATATGTTTTTTAAAAAACCCATTATCTGCTCCTGAAAACAAATTAAATATAACTTTTTATATCTGAAGCTAAATAAATACATGGTCAAATGCTCAGTGGTTTGCATGTCAATTGCAAAACCCCCGAATGTATGTTTACACAGCACTTTTCTTTGAGATGCTCACAATGCTTAATAATCATGATCCTGTAACAATCTTGAGTTTTCCTTGGAGGTGAGGCAGATGTCCTCCTGGCAAACCTAGTTTCTGGGAATCTTCATACCTGTCAACATTGCAAAGGAAACTGGGAGTCAAGAGATCTCCAGTTAGATATCCTAGTCTGGAGAACCAAAATGCTGGGGAGACTTTGAATCCACATGTGGGATCTGGATTATTTGTTTCAAAAATTCCACCCTACTTTCATAGGAAGGACTGGTTTTGGGTTTGTTTGTTTATTTTCAAGTGAAAATGGGCCGAAAATACATAGTTATTTCAAAGGGGTTCCCAAGAAAGTGGCAATGATGGGAATATTTGCACCATGGAAATTGGCAAATGCTACCAGGGCTCTTCTGCCTTCCCATTCTTGGTCCCAATCAATTTTAAACATTTACCAGTATACCAAGATCTAAAATCCTTCCTTTTTCAACTATATATCATTTCAGGTATAGATCATATGGAGCTGTTTTTTTCTTTTTTTTCTCTTCATTACATCTATTTACTTTTTATATTTCAGAGATTCCATATTGTTTCTGATCCATGCAGGCTTACCATTATTTTTCTCTAGTGTGATAATGGATTTATTGGATCATTAGCTTTTACCTTTTTCCTATAATTTCTAGGGATTGGCGGCATGTGTTTGGTCTGTCTATTTTATTTTATTTTATTTTATTTATTTTTTTATTTAAAGATTTTTATTTATTTTTTGACAGAGAGAGAGACAGCGAGAGAGGGAACACAAACAGGGGGAGCCGGAGAGGGAGAAGCAGGCTTCCCGCCGAGCAGGGAGCCCAATGCGGGGCTTGATCCCAGGACCCCGGGATCATGACCTGAGCCGAAGGCAGATGCCTAACGACTGAGCCACCCAGGCGCCCCTTGGTCTGTCTTTTTAAACTATAAGCATTGGTCTGTCTTTTTAAACTATAAGCATTACCACTATTCTTAATCTTTAATAATCTGCTTATTAAAATATTCTATTTCTAAATTAAAGTTTGTTTATTCACTTTGTTATACAGATCCCTAAATTTAACCAAGAGATTTCAAATCTTATGTTATTAGCATTTTGGGAACAAGGCTGTCCAGTGAGCTAAATTCTCCAATGTAATCCTATTGAAATTTCAATGGAAATGTCATTGCAACTTTTATTTCCTGTTCTTGCATGCTGAATTAACCAGCAAATTGTTCTAAAAATGCTTTTTGATGTTCAAGTTTTATTGGCTGCTCTTCTAAACCTTTAAAACAACTTCCCAGAGCCTCCTCAACTCTAAGTGAGAAGGAATAGCCTTCTAAAAATAAATAATGGTAGTCACTCTGCAGATGCACATTTTAAACTTGCCAACTTTCCAGGTTCCAAAGCTTTTCAAATTTGGAAAACAATGCTTTGAGTTTAAAATATTTAAATGTCTTTGAAAGAGGAGGAGAAAGACAATGGGGGGAAGGAAAGACAGCAAAGTGAAGGCCAAAGCTATGAAAAAGGCAAAAGGCAACTGAAAGTAGATCATAGCCTGGGAGATTTGAAGAGCAGAGGAATCATTTAAATGTAGGGTTTTCTGAGCTTTTTTGAGGCTGAATTGTAACTATTAAGTTGTATAAAAGATTGAGAATATGGATGAATTTCCCTTATTTTAAGAGGGAAAACTTACCAGTGTACCATTAGAAGGTATTGTTTAAAAACACTTACACTAAGTCGAAATGCCTTTCAATCGGAGGGGGAGACAAACCATGAGAGACTATGGACTCCAAGAAACAAACTGAGGGTTTTATAGGGGAATGGGGTGGGAGGATGGGTTAGCCTGGTGATGGGTATTAAAGAGGGCACGTTCTGCATGGAGCATTGGGTGTTATATGCAAACAATGAATCATGGATCACTACATCACAAACTAATGATGTAATGTATGGTGCTTAACCTAATTAAAAAAAAAAAAGATTTCTAGGCTCAGAGAACTATGCATTCAGGATCAAATAAATGCATTTTGTGATTTCAAGCATTTATAAAAACCTCTGAATTTACCAAATACATAGAAATTGGTCTGATGTTTAGACATAGTTTTGTATGTAATATAAATCCAAAATTATCCCTCACTTCAAGCAAAATTCCCATGGGCCTTATGTCTTTGGGAACATAAGCTACTGCCCATTTACATTAAAGTTGGGCTTTGTGATGTCCCTCATGTATAGTTTAACATTCTTGTTAACATTATTTTATAATATAGACATTTTGTGTTTCAATATCTGAGATCTGTATACAAAGAATGTTCAGAGGATTTATTAGCATTATCTTTTCCTGCAACAAGGCTGGGGTTGCCATATGCATCTCTGTTTACATGGAGGACATGAGACCATTTAAGTTTTCCCTTAAATGGTGCTCCTAGTAACAAGTCCAAACTCTCATCTAGGAAGTACTGCTTATATAAATTATGTTACAGATTAGGGGCAAATCTTCAGGTCAGTATATCCCATATCTCTATGTGTATATTTTAAAAATTTCATTGAGATTTTAATTTACATACAATAAAATGTTCCCATTTTTACTGTATAGTTTACCATTTTGACTTACGTAAGCGGCAACATAACCAGCACCACATTCAAGATCTAAAACATTTCCATCACCTGAAAAAATTCCCGTGTGCCCCTTTAGTCACATCTCCCCAAATCCTTACTTCAGGTAACCACTGACTTGATTTCAGTCACAATGAATTAGTTTTGCCTATCAAATCATGCAGTAGGTATTTTTGTGTCTTGCTTCTTTTGCTCAGCCTGTTTTCGGGAATTGTCCATTTTGTTACATGCGGCAATGATTTGTTCCTTTTACTTGCTGAGAAGTCATTTTTAAATGTTTAAAAATAGATAAATACACAATTCATCTATTTAATTGTTGAAGGTTTGAGGTTATTTCTAGTTTGAGGCGATTACAAGTGAAGCTGCTATGAACATTTATGTACAATGTATATTTGTAGACAGACATTTTCATTTATCTTTGGTGAACACTCAGGAGCAGAATTTCTGGGTCATATGTTAAGTGTATGTTTAACTCTATAACAAAGTGCCAAACTGTTTTCCATAGTGCTTATAGCATTTTATAGTCCCAGAGCTAATGTGTAAGAGTTTCAGTTGCTCCACACACTTGGCAACACTTGATATTGTCAGGGTTTGTTGTTGTTGTTCTTGTTGTTTTTAAGTTTGACAGTTGGCAATTGTGTAGTGGTGTTTCATTATGACTGAGTTTTCCTTTCTATGGAAAATATATTGCGCATATTTTCATGTGCTTATTTTTTATTCATATATCTTCTTATGTGAATTGTCTGTTCAAATGTTTTGTTCATTTCAAGATGGGTTGTTAGAATTATGTTGTAACAATTCTTCATATAACCCAAATGAAGCCCAAACATAACCCAGACAAAACCCCAAATTCTTTGTCAGATTTATGAATGGCAAATGTTTCTCCCAGTCTATGGCTTGTCTTTTCATTTACACTTAATGGTGTTTTTAAATTTGATGAAGCCATTATGAATTGAATTGCATTCCCCCACCTCCCCCCAAAAGAGATACCCTGAAGTTCTAACCCTAGTGCCTCAGAATGTGACCCTATTTGGAAATAGGGTCTTTACAAGTTTACCAAGATCGGATGAGGTCATTAAGGTGGGCCCTAATCCGATATGTTGGTGTCCCTATAAAAAGGGAAAATTTGACACAAAGACAGCACATATGGAGAAGTCCATGTGATAATGAAGGCAGGAATCAGGGTGATACATCTGCAAGCCAAGAAACACTAAAGCCCGCCAGCCAACCACGAGAAGCTAATGGATTTGCATCAGGCAGGTTCTCCCTCACAGCCCTCAAAAGGAACCAACCCTACCTTCCCTCGATCATGGACATCTAGCCTCCAGAACTACAAGGAAATACATTTCTGTTGTTTAAGCCATGCCATTTGTAGTACTTTGTTACAGCATCTGTGAGAAAATAATACAAAGCCAAACGTATTCATGTTTTCTTCTTTTATGGTAAGGGCCTTTGATGTCCTAGCAAAACTTTCTCTATCTCAAGGTTACCAAGATGTGTTCCTATGTTTTCCTCTAGATCTAGGTTATTTTTACATCATGCACAGGCATACTCCACACATTCTCCTATTTCACTGAAATTCATGTGTGTATTTTCTGATGCTTGAGGGAGCATTTGTTTCTTGTATAATTTCCAGAATTAATCATAGTTTCTAGGAATGTATAAATATACCAAGTGACTCTGTGCCCATCTCTTCAAGTTCAACTTGGAGTAAGTTTTAGTTCCAAAGGGATAGGGCCCACTGTTCTTTTGGTTCCCTTCCTACAAAGGTGGAGACGATTATCACTGACGTTTAATGCCAACCACTGAGTGCCCAATACATGCATGCTAGGTGTACTTCACCTTTTCCATCATCTTTCTTCCACTCAGGTGGACTATTGATGTATAGGTCAAATAGGTGTGGCTCTGGGGAAATGGTCTGAAAGTACTGAGTGAGGAGATCTTTTTTCTCAAGGATGCACAGTAACACCAACATTTACAATGGGCATTCTAGCCTTCTAGCACTCTTCTTAAAGAAAGGGCAAATGACCAACTGACCCATGCATCTCCACCTTGAGAAATTAGTATCTTTGAAGTAATGGCACCTCTGTTCTTCCTGGTTGGGAAAACAGAAGTTTTCTATGGTTATAAAAAGGACTGAGAAAATAATTCAGTACATTTTCTCTTTATAAATCCTTTTTTTTTTTGGAATGGAATGCTCAGTGACTGATGCATGTGGCCTATTTGCTTTTACATTACTATGTTACAAATACAGCATTGCTTTCTGATTCCCAAAGTTTTGTTGTGCTTTAGAACAAATTCTTCAATAGAATAATAGAATACCTCTGAAAAATTCCCAAAGGTGAAGGCCTTACCCTTGACTGACAGGTGTCTCCATGTCACAGTTGGCTCTGGTCTGCCAATAGCAAGACACAGCAGGGTCACACTGCTTCCCTCATTCACAGTGATGTCTGAGGAGATATTCATGATCTGGGGAGGAACTGTAAAGAAACAAAGGAGAAAAGAAATACATGAGAATGATTCTTTGCACTCAAACGGAGGTATTAGTCTATAAATATTTGCATAGCATGCTTTTATGATAAGTATTATTCTCAATAATAATGTTCAGATTGCTTGATTTGACAACGAGGTGGCCATTAACACTGTGCACTGCTAGGCTCAACCCCGGCTCTCCGTGGAACATGGCAAAAGCAGAAGCACTTCCATTGCTTTGTTTTCCTCTTCTTTTCTTCATTTCCTACCTGAAAAGATATGACTCATCACTCAAGGGACCTCAAAGATCACCTCCCCTCTGCAGTTTTCCCTCACTTCTCCCCAGATCCTGAGAAGAGAATCACCTCTCTCTCCTACTCTATTTGTCCGAACTTTCCACGCAGATACCACTGAGCATGAGGTATCACGGCAGATTTTTTCATGCCTGTCTTTTTACCTAGAGTTAGTTGCTCGAGGATAAGGGTGGAGTCACATGCATCTCTATTTCCTCAGTGTCTAGCACAAGGCTGACAAGGGTCCTGCTTAATTCCTCTTTGAAAGAAAGATCCAAAGAACGGATGGAACAGACCCAAAAAACTACGGGGTGGGATTGGGGGCAGGAGGTCAAAGCTTTTAACGGAGGATTTCAAATACCTAAACCTTTCTTCTCTGTTATGTTTCAGATTCTCTGAAGGATGGCAAGAGAGGAGACTCTGAGCCTACGGCTATGCTGATTTATTCAAACTGCCAGTTTAATTATGAATTATTAATTACCAAACAGGTAGAGTACTGGTAGGTTCCGAACCACCCAGAGTCAGTGGCAAAGGAGAATTATGGCTGATGCTTGATTCAGACAACTCTGCAGCCGGGAGTTTTATGCTGCTGAGACCTTAGAGGTAAGTCTTTTCAAGAAGAAGCCATAAGTAACATGTAGAACATTTGACTTCTTAAGGGAATCCATATTAGCAAATAAATAAAAATTGCCTAGCTTATAAATCTGCCATATTTTGGATTATTTCTGCATTAGGATTTGGCCTGAAATTTCATTGCACATATTTTACCCAAATACACACTGGGAAAAAACAGTGTGCATTCTAACTACACTGCATTCTCATGAGAAAACTGTACTACTTGTTTTTCAGTATTTTCTAGCTTGTTAAAAAATAGTTCTGGGCTTAGAAATGTTGATACTTTTTTCACTTTTATAAAGCAACAACTTCAGTGCATCTTCCACAATATTCTCAGAATAATGTCTGCTTTAGCTGGATATGTTGGCCCTCTGAAGTTCTTTCTCTAGACCCAGGAGTCTCCCTGGTGCTGGTGTTAGGGTAGACATAGCTCGGGGGAGGGGGTTGTACAGTCAGGTTAGTAGAGGATAATTTAGTACATGTGATGCCCAGGGACAGATCTCCCAACACAACCCCCAGTTCAGAATCATCAGTTCTGTACATGCTGTGTTGCATCTGATAGTTCAAGGGGTCCTGGCTTAATATATATTTGTAAAATTCCATGGATATTTAGCATGACCTCTTCATTCTCCAGGTGCTCAGTCAATGTCACCCATTAGGGGGCAGGTTCCTGGAGTGGAATTGCAGAGTTACTCCACACATTCCCACCAAGCCCCATGCAGTGCTGACTGCCCCCCTGGCTCTTCCAGAAGGACCCTGCTACTTTCTCAAAGGAGGAAAGATAAGTATAGCATCAAGGGTGTGGATACCAGGAAGAAAGGAAGCACAGCGAGTAAACTGAGAGAAAGAAAAGTTCTTTCTTTTCTCAATTATGATATCCTTATTATTAATATGTACGATGCACTAATGTATATTAATACATAATGCTTGTTTTCAAATTGCTTGCACATATATTATCTTATGGTTTCTTCACAAATTATGAAATAAATAAAACAAATATTCTCACTATGAAAAATGAAAAAAAAAAATTGAGGCAAGGGGAGGGTTAAGTAAATTCCCCAAAAGGACATGGCCAGTAAATGGCAGAATTCTTTCCATCAGGTTAAGCTGCTTCTTTGTTTTAACATCTTATCAAGGCCCGGAACACAGTATTTATGTTTGCATATTCTGTTTCCTCTGCTTTGAATGATCTCCCAGTGTTTCTTCGCTCACAGCACTTAACCACAATGAAGGAAACCACCTCATTCCAGTTGCTTCCCCAGCACAATGCACACCACTGAGGGAGGAGCCCATCTTCGGAGTCTTTGTTTCTCCAGGGCATGCTACTCACCAAAGGCGGCTCTCAAGGCTTCTAATTTAATTTTAAATCTGAATTGAATTTGGCAATACTCTTACGGCCCTCCCTTTGTTAGCATGACAATTTTTTGAAGAAAGGAGCACTTGAAAATAAATAAATGCTTCTACATATTTTGACAGGAGACCTTGGTTCCATTTGCAGATAACTTATCTGTGGCAAATGAATCTAAGTATCTATGAATCTATGTGTCAATCTATGTATCTATGTATCTCTCTACCCATATGGTTATACAGGTAAACACAAAAATGTACAATCCAAATACTTATCCAAAGTATCAAAATTACTGCCAGAAAATGATAGGACTCACACAAGTCTAAAAGATGACAAATAGCACAGTGTGTTTTAGTCACATCTGCAGACACAAGGGGTCCCCAGCCCTGCCAATAATTCATGCATCGGTTCTCTTCATTGATGGTGGTGGGATACAACCCTTCATATGGTTCTGCAGATTGTTCAGTGCACAACTACGAGCACTTCAAATTGTGGTCCTTTAAGATAAATAGATTAAAAAATCGTTCAATAGATATAGACATATAAATGTATATATAGACATAAATAAAATATTGTCTGCCACTCTATGTATATATGCATATATATATACACACACACAGAGACATATATACATAGACATACATGTATATATAAAGAGAGAGATAATATTTTATCAGATAGCAATCAGAGGAAGAGGCAGATTTCCGAAGTATCTTAGAGTTCTGGGTTACCACGAGGTATTTATATTTATACATTCTCTCTTTACCCTTAGCATGGCCAGCAGCTCTTAAACACAAAATATTCTCGAACCTGCCCCATCCTCTCCAATCACACTGCCATTGGGTTAGTTGAGAAGCTTATTGTCTCTCGCTTGGAATATGACAAAAGTCTCTTCATTTCTCAACCTGCCACCATTTTATAATTCCAAACCCTATACACCTACCACAATCACCTCTTAAATATTTTTCTTCTGACTAACACCCCCAATATCTGCCCCTGGCTAAGACTGGAAAGTCCAAACTTCTCAGCAGGATTTACAAAACCATTTGTAGTCTGGCCATAACCTAACTACTAGCCCCTTCTCTAACAGGTGGCCCCCACACACTTCTCTGAGGCTACATCGTTCTCTCATCTTTGTGCCTTTTACACATACTATTCCTTCTGCTGGGAAAGTGCTTTCCCACTTCTGTGCCGCATGAAATCCTCATCCTTCACTCAACTCAACTCAGCTCAACCAGGAACTCCTTTATGATGCCTTAGTTGCTCTCTCTTCTGTTCCCAAGGCATTCTTGTTTATGTCTTTATCATGCAATTTATCTTTGCAACTAAGCTATTCCATGGAAGGGATCTGCTATATTTATCCTCCTATTCCTATTATATAAAACCAAAACCTGATATGTAGTAACATCCTTTTCCCCACTTAATGTAATATATGAATGCATAGGTTTTTAAATTGGGTATCTTATAATCTGTCAAGTGTTTTCTATCCTAGAGATCTGACATTCAACTTTTCCTCTCCCTGAAATACCCCCCACCTTCATAGTATGTATTTTTTTTTCCCATCGGGGCTCAGTTTTGACGTTAGCTCCTCAGAGAAGTCTTTGTTAGGACCCTAATCCTGCCCCCAGCCCATCTAATTCAGGTCCTTCTGTTCCAATGTCTTCTCAACCTTAAATATTCCTTAATGATTCTTATATAGCTTTGTGTTTTTATATACATTTCTATGATTATTTGTTTAAAGTCTTTCTGGTCCTAAACTATAGGCTTTTATAAACCACTATATCCCCAGTACTTAGAACTATGCTTAGCACATAATGGGTGTTTAATAAAATTTTGTGGAGTAAATAAATGGTTACTATATATACAGTTGAGCCATGAACAACACAGGTTTGAACTAAATGGGTTCATTAATATGCATTTTTTTACAGTACAGTACTATACATGTATTTTCTCTCCCTTTGATTCTTAGTAACATTTTTTTTCTCTAGCTTAATTTATTATAACAATACAGTATAAAATGCATGTAACATATAAAATATGTGTTACCAGTTGTTATGTTATTAACAAGATTTCTGATCAACAGTAGGCTCTTAGTAGTTACGGTTTTGGAGAGTTGCAAGTTATATGTGGATTTTCAACTGCATGGGGGGTTGAAACCCCTATCCCCCATGTTCAAGGGTCAATTACAGTTTCTTATACATGTTATTATGCATTTGTGAGGAAACAAACCTGAGTAAATTAGGGATTGAAACATGTGATTCTGTACATATTAACACCATCCTCCATAAAGTTGATATGATATAGTTGGAATAGCATATGAGAAGGCCATGTACCATAGCCTAGGTTCTGGGGTCCAACATACCTGTGTAACCTTAGACAATCTTGGCTTAACTCCTCTGAGCCCCTAGTTCTTCACATCTGTAACATGAAGAGAACAATTCTCTTTCTAGCTACTTATTAGAATTAAGTGGAAATGTGTAGAATATACTAGCACAGTGCCTGGAAATGAATACTTAATAAATGTTAGTTGCTATTATTCATTTTTATATATTCATTTTTGATATTATTCATGCTATTTAGAATCATGCTATTTAGCTTAGTCTGTTCCTAATTGCTCATTTTCTAAATCTCAGTTCCTTCAAAGTTAAGTCTGGACTTATATATAGACGATGTTCTCCTTTGATAACTGGGAAGCCTGCATTATATATGCTTCCAGGATAAAAAGTAAATATTCAATAAATTTGAACTTCTTCCTCTTTAGCTGAATAATTGAGCCTAAGCAAATGCACGGGGCAAATCAACAGGTTTGTTTAAAGAGATTGCCTGACCCCTCCTTATCTCTTTTCTTTTAGGGAGTGTCTGTTTCTGTTTGTAGAAGGGACAGGGTACAGTCTTGAGCACCATACTCCATTATTTCAAGGGCACTAATTTCACCCATTTCAAACCTACCCTGTCCCTGTCCCGCCACAGTATTTGCTAATTAGGTTTTAAGTGTTTTGTTTAAGACTGGATGTCACTGTTTAAAAAAAAAAAAAATCTTGTAATTTGTAATCATAAAGGCTGAAGTTTGAATACCATTTTTCTTCCAACTAATTTCTGTGTGATTGAAAAAAAAATACTTAAGGCCATTAAGCCTCAGCTTCCCCTACCATAAAATGGGCAAGAATGTGGAGATTAGATTAGATTAGAGAGAATTTTTTTAAAATTTTATTTATCTGTTTATTTGAGAGAGGGAGGAGGAGCAGAGGGAGAGAGAGAGAATCTCAAGCAGATTTGACGTTCAGCAGAGCCTGACGTGGGGCTCAATTCCATGACTCTGAGATCATGACATGAGCTGAAACCAAGAGGCAGTTGCTTAACCAACTGAGCCACTCAGGTGTCCCAGAGAGAATGTTTTAAAGAGACTTAAGTAGCTATTATTGTTTTCTCCTCTGCCCTCCTCCTCTCCTCTCCTTGTTATCCTCAGAGAATAACAAAATATTAAGAGACCATGTGAAAGCTAACATAAATGTGAAATGATTTCCATTATACTCAAAGCTAATTTATAAAAATAATACAGTAAAGACTTTTAAAGAATCGTTATTTCATTCTTGTAGGGTTAATTTTTTTTTTTTTTTTTTTTTTTTTTTTGCTGAACCTACATGTTCAGTTCAAAGCACTTCTCATAGTGTCCTATTGTTTGCTATGTCTTTCTTGCTCAGTGTTTTAACAAGGGAGCTTATTTCATAAACTAGAGTTAAGACTAATTTGGGAATTATAGCATGCATTCTAGGCTAGGTCATGCCATATTCTGTATACGGAAATAGTATGACATGGTGCCAAAAGCAAGACATGAAGTGTGGGATAAGTGGATTCTGATCTTGGTTCTTCCACAGCTGTATAATCTTTTGTAAATCACTTAACCCCTCTGGTTTAGGTGTGTGTGTACATGTGTGTGTGTGTGTTCATTTGTTTCTTTTGGTTGGTTTTAAGTGAAGAAACTAGATAATGAGTTCTCAGATGTTTCTGGTTTAAAATTCTGTGAATTGGTGATCTTCTAGCAACATTACAAGTCCAGGGAGACTGCTATTGGGAACAAAGTGGTACCAGCACCAGCGGCAGTAACAAAATCACTAGTGTAGTTCTTTGAGCCTGCTACTAATTGCTCTGTATACATTATTTCCTTTAATCCTGAACATATTCCTAGGAAGCACTCTCTATTAAAAATCAGCATTAAAGGTAGACATATACATCAATGGAATAGAATTGAGAGTCCAGAAATATATCCATATCTTTATGGTCAATTGGTTTTTCAACAAGGTGCCAAGATAATTCAATGGGGAAAGAATAGTCTTTTCAACAAATGGTGCTAGGATAACTGGATATCCACAGGCAAAAAATGAAGTTGGACTCCTACTTCACATTATACACAAAAAATTAACTCAAAATGAATCAAATACCTCAAAGTCAGAGCTAAAAGAAGAAAACACAGGTGTGAATCTTTGTTACCTTGGATCAGACAATGGTTTCTTAGATATGACAGCAAAAGCGCAAGCAACAAAAGAAAAAAATAGATAAATTGGACATCATCAAAATAGAAAAAACTCTTTAATTTTGTGCTTCAAAGAGTGCTATAGAAAAAGTGAAAAAGAAAACTCACAGAAGGAGATAACATTTTTGCAAATGATATAGCTGATAAAGGAGTAGTATCCAAACTATATAAAAACTTTTACAACTTGACAATAAAAAGATATAACCTAATTTAAAAATAGACAAAAGATTTGAATAGACGTTTCTCCAAAGAAGATATACAAATGGCCAGTATGTTCATGAAAAGGTGTTTAGTATCATAGCTCATTACGGAAATGTAAATCAAAACCCCAATGAGATCCTACTTCGCTTCCACTAGGACAAAAAAAAAAAAAAAGACAGATACTAATGGAAGTTGGTGAGGACATGGAGAAATTGGGACTCTCATACACGGCTGGTGGAATTGTAAAGCAGTGCAGTTGTCTTCAAAACAGTCAGGCAGTTCCTCAGTGGGTTAAGGGTAGTGTTACCATGTCCTCCACTCCTAGGTATGTACCCAAGAGGAATGAAAATAAATGCCCACACAACAACTTGGGCACAAATATACATAACAGCATTATTCATAATAGACAAAAAAATGGGAAAAATGCAAATGTTCATCAATAACTGAAAATGTAGTATATCCATACAATGGAACATTATTCATCCATTAAAAGGAATGAAGTACTGATGCATGCTACAACATGGGTGAACATTGAAAACATGCTAAGTGGAAGAAGTCAGACACAAAAGGTCACATATTGTATGATTTCCATCTACATGAAATGTCCAGAATAGGCAAATCCATCGAGACAGAGAAAGTACATGTGAAAGTTGCCAGGGGCTGGGGAGAGGGGCAGATAGGGAGTGACTGCTAATGGGCACAGGGTTTCTTTTTGGAGTGATGAAGATGTTCTAGAATTGGAGAGTGGTGATCGTTGCACAACCTTGTGCATTTACCGAAGATCATCCTGATAAAGGAATTATAACGCCGTATAGATGTTATTAAAAACAAAGCACAGCCTATCAGCTTTGAAGAAGGAGAACCAGAGCTGTGCTATGAGGAGAGAAGCCAACCCCCTACGTGTAGGTTCTCAGAAAATATCTTTTTCATGTATTGCTATTTCATTGCGTGATGCTCAACCTGCATCCACTAATCTCTCTGTCTCTCATTACCTGCCCACTGTTTCCCCTTTCCTTTCTTTTCAAAATAAGAATGCTACCTTACCCACGTCAGCCTGTTTGGCAATGTTCAAAACACCTCTGTTCATGCATAGTTCCACGTTTGTGCATATGGTCTACCTTCTGCCCCTGTGCCTCTCCCCACTCATCTGCCTGCACAAGCCCTACTCGTACTTGAAAACTGATACTGAGATACAATCCCCTCTTCATTAGGTCTCCCCATTCCAGAGACAGATATAAGGCTGTGCACTCCGGGGCTACCTGTGCATAATAATGTAATACATTCATTCTAAAGCATTTATTTAGTGCCTACTGTATCCTGGGCATTATCTTCGGGGCGAAGAGCAGACAGAAAGGTCTTTCTCTCATGTGAATTATGAAGACTAGTGTTTAGAGGAGAACACTTACACTGATAAATAATCACAGGGATCAATGTGTGGGTGTGCTATGTATGACATGGTGGTACGAGGCGCTATGACAGCCCATAATAGGGGGTCTGTCCTGGTCAGGGAGTTTGTGTGAAGTGTTTGTTCTGGGCAGAGCTGGGCAGAGGGGCCAACATATTTACAGGCTTTGCAGAGACACAGAGTATGGTTCACTTGGGTACCTGTGGCTGAAGTCAAAAGAGTAAAATCACACAAATAGAGAGCGGACAGGTAAGGTCAGACCCTATAGCCTACTGGATGAAACACTAAGGTTTGGGCCTTTTTTATAAGAGAAATGGCAAAGGGCATTAAAATGTCTAGAGATGTTGATGATGATGATGATGATGATGATGATGATGATGATGAGTGTTGGAGGCTGGACAGATCTGCATTGCAAATAAGTTGCTCCTGGCTGCAGTGTGTAGAATGGAAGGAGCAGAGCAAAGTGGGGACAAGAGAACTAGCTAGAATGTTGTTCAGTAGTGAGGTGGTGGCAGCTTGGACAAGTGTGCCAGCAGGAGGGAGGGGCAGAGAGGGACAAATGGGAGAGCCCCTTAAGAGGTAAGATGAACAAAGCTCAGGGTTGACAACCTACATGTTCAGTTCAAAGCACTTCTCATAGTGTCCTATTGTTTGCTATGTCTTTCTTGCTCAGTGGGCTGGGGGATCTGTGTGATCCAGGACTGCTATTTGTTCATCTCAGTCTCCCTAGGGCTGCTCGGTGCCTGGTATCTAATAGGTGCTCAATCAATGTGTGCTGAATTTAACTGGGAGTGCAAGAGATTTTCCAGATAACACAACCTCTCGGGATCCAGTGCGGGCAGCCAGAGAGTCCTACTTGCATGAGGTCACATGCTAATGCTTGGGAGGCACGGCCAGATCCATGTTGTTCGGTTTTATAGACTCTGAGTGTGAACTTGGCCTCCCCACATGTCCTGGTGTGATACAGTTTTATATTATGCTGGATAAGATTAGACCCGCTGTACTCTGATTGCTTTTCTCTTCTTCGTTCTATTGTGATGAGAGGAATGGTGGGGAATGAGAAGAAATGATTATGAATTACAGAAACATAAACACACACCAGGGACCCGGCGGCATCACAAACCACACAAGTTTCACTGAGCTCGTTTGTAAGGATTGTCTCCACGGTGTCGCTTACGGAAATTATTTATAGACTTAGGCACACGGCTCCTATTTTTAATTTGCACAATTCAAGCAACTGACCATGATCAGAGAAATTACATGCAGTCAGAGTCTTTCTCATCTGGTCCTGTTCTTTCTAGGGCATGGAGATGCCCACCCTCTGGGAGCCTCCTTTTGTTCCTTGCTCTCCTGACTTGCTCCCTCTCCCTGAGATTCCTCGCCAAACACACACACCCTTAGAATCATAGGGTTTAATTTACATCATACAATTTTCAAGTCAAAAAGAGACCTTAGGGATCATCTAGCACAACCTCCTCATTTTGCAGCTAACGAAACCCTTTGGGTCTAGCCCCAATTCTGTCAAGTATTTGTTGGGAAGTGGAGAGAAGTCCCATAACCTCTTTTAACCCAGGTGTCTCTCATACCAGGACCCCTTGGAATTGGGGACCCGTAAGCACTGGTTTCAGACCTCTCCCCTTCTCTACTCTCCCTCTTTAACTTTGTCATAATTTCTTTTATTAATGCAACCTTGGCTCCCCATCTTTTTCATTCATAGCTGACCTTGAGCAAATGTCTAAATATTCCTAACCTCCAATTTCCAAACGGCAAAGCAGGGTAATGATCATAGGTAACTCACGGGTCCCAGTGAGGAATAAAGGGCAAATGAGTAGAAAAGGATTTTCTCATAGTGCCTGGCACAGGGTAAATGTCAATATCATGGGCTCTTTAATCCTACTTCTAGAATTATTACTTTTTTTATCAGCAACTCTCATTTTTCGAGAACTTCTAAGTGTCCAGAGGTACTATACAAAGAATTTGTTGCACACCACTTATTTTATCCTTGTGAAAACCCTACGAGGCCGGATTACTATTTCACATTTTAAGGACAAGGAAACAGAGGCAGAATGAGAGATAAATAAGTAACTTAATGTCACACAGCCAGAAAAAGGAAAAGCTGAGATGTCCTGTTCTGAATGACTCTAGAACGCAAGGTCTCAGCCCACGTGCAAAAGCACACAGGATGTCACCCAAGTATGCCTGACTCCAAGAGCCTTGATCTGTACACCCTAGTGCCTGGGACTTTTTTAGGGGTGGAAACAGTATGGCAGGTAATGGAGAACTCTTTTTTTTTTTAAGATTTTTTTATTTATTTGAGATGGGGGGGGAGAGCACAGAGGTAGAGGGAGAGGGAGGAGCAGACTCCCTACTGAGCAGAGAGCCTGACATGGGGTTCGATCCCAGGACCCTGAGATCATGACCTGAGCTGAAGACAGATGCTTAGCTAACTGAGCCACCCAAGCACCCCTGGAGAATTCTTGTAGGGTTTGGAGAAGTGGTCCTCACTTGGATTATCTGAAAGATTTTACCAACAACCCTTGCCTCACTGAGTAGGTGGTAAAACCAAATGAGGTAATGCAGGTAATGTTCCAGCATCTTCTTGACCACAGCCTCTTCTCGTTTCCTGCTTCAAGTTCCTGGACCCCTTATTTATTTCTCCTGCATCATAGAATATGGCCACAGAAAGAAGTTTGAAAGGGGACAAGATCACCTGGGATTTGCCCCAGGGTTTCAGCACAGAGTCCTGGAGGCCCCTAGTCTACAGCCTCAGTCCTGCTGTGTTTAAGTGCTTGCTTCTTGGATGGGGCAAGTGGGGCTAGGGGGATGGCTGGGCTGAGAATTAGGCCAAATGTGTCCACACTCAGAATTTCATGACCCTACCCCCAACCCTGCGATCAACCCCTGTCCCTCCTGATTTCTTCTGTCAGCAGGTACTCCCTGATATTACCTTTGTATGTCCAACTTTTTCCCTGTCCCAAATCTGAAATGTCTTATTTTGAGCAGGGAGGGGTGAGAGAAAATGGGCTTCCTCCATGCCCTTCTTCAGAGTGTGTCCCGTAACCCTACCTAATACCCAGGCTCCCTCCAGATCTGGAACACCACTTGGGAAGGCCATATCTGCCTTGGGGCGTGTTCACCCCCCATCTCCAAGCCTTCCTGACTTGCTCCATATTAAAGACTGGCACCAGCTGGCTCCTATCCTGCTCTGTACCCCACCACAGAGCTTTCTGATGACAAGGCTGGCTGCGTGATTCTGCTGTGCTGTGTTCAACCAAATAGCAACCTCAGAGCATGGGTGGCATCTCAACTGAGCTGGCTGCCCCTTCGGACACGGTATCACTCTTGGGTAGTCCATCAGGAATCAGTCTCACATTTTCCCCAGTAATTGCCCCACCTGCCAACTGGATGTTCCTTCTTCTCTTCTCTCCTCCCCCTGCTCTGTGCTGCAAAGCTAGGTCACTGCACCTCACTCCTACACTCAAGACGCAATCATTGTGCACCTAGCAGGTGTGAGATAGAATTGAAGAAAGGAATTCCCTGGAATTAGACACAGAAACTCTTCATCATGAAAGAAGGATGGCACTTGGGAAATCATGAAGAAATGAGCACTTGCCCATAATCTCGTCCAGAGCTGGATGAGCTTTGGAAGGAAGAGGGCAGAGAGAATTCAGGTCTCTCTCTTCCATCCCATAGTTTTATGAAAATGGCAATTCCCTCACTCTCCATGACCTACCATTTCAGTCATTCATCACATGAGGATGATAAAAGTTTCCTAAAAAGTTTCTAGTTATGAATAAATGAGATCATAAAGATAAGTACACTTTAAGACAAGCACCATATGATTTCATGCATACTGAATTGAAGAAACAAAACAAATGAGCAAGGGAAAAAAGAGAAAAGAGGGGAGGAGGGAGGGAGAGAGAGAGAGAAATCAAGAAATAGACTCTTAACTATAGAGAACAAACTGATGGTTACTAGAGGGGAGAGGGGTGGGGGATGGGGGAAATAAGTGATGGGGATGAAGGAGGGCACTTGGCGTAATGAGCACCTAGTGACTTATGGAAGTGCTGAGTCACTATAACATACACCTAAAACTAATATAGCACTGTATGATAACTGGACTTAAAAACTTTAAAAAAAGAAGAATATGGAAGAAAGTACACTTTAAAAATCATAGAATGACATATACCTATAATTCAGTCTTCCCACTAAAGAAAATAAAAGCTATAGTCTTGGTTCTTAGGGATTCCACTGGTTCTAAACTTGAGGAGTTTTGACTCTGTGCTTTGCAAAACAGGGATTTTGGCTACAGCCTTCACAGTAATGTGATCTGCATACATAGAAGATACACCATGGAAGGTTTCTATGGGCCATGTGAACAGCATATGCCCCCTTTTTCTTATCCTCCAACATGCTAGATCCACAAAAGACAAGATTTCTAATATGAAAGAACATGCTAGATTTCCTAATATGAGGAAATCAGCCATGAGGCCCTCAATGTAATTCTCATCCAAGTCTTTTTTCAAAATTTTAAAACCTTTCTCAGTTTCAAACAAATCTGGAGAGTCTGGAAATAACGATTGCATCCACATTTTCTTACACTAGGAAAAGGGGGGGGGGTCCGTGACTGAATATTGCTGATAAAAACATGATAACTGAGTCTCATTACAGCCAAAGACAAGTCTCATATTTTAGCATTTTTATTAAAGCTTTTTAAATTACTGAGTGTCTGGTATATTCAATACCAGCCTAAGTGATTTATATTAGTCTATCCCTAGATACTCCATCTAATAAATAACTTGGCAATCTCCTAACCCATAAATATCCCTGGCCCCAGCAAAAAGCAATTAAAGCATGTTAGAAAAAAAAAAAAAAGGGTGGCTTTCCAGTACTCCAGACTGCAGTGTCATTGGATGCTCCCAATGGAATAATTCACACCATTTACCGAGGGGGTCAGATCTCCCGCGCTCACTACTCACCCACCAGGAATTTACATTCCTGTTGCCTTTACAAACAAAACCCATTGGAAACTATCTTTAAATGTTTAACATGTCATAATGAGGCAGGTATTTTTCATGGGAAATATTATTCCCAGCAACAAGTGTTCTATAACATCAGAGACAGCTGAGGCTGAATATATTCTGCAAGATCTTTTCAGAAAGGAGTCGTGCCGGGCGCCTGGGTGGCTCAGTTGGTTAAGCGACTGCCTTCAGCTCAGGTCATGATCCTGGAGTCCCGGGATCGAGTCCCACATCGGGCTCCCTGCTCGGCAGGAAGCCTGCTTCTCCCTCTCCCACTCCCCGTTTGTGTTCCCTCTCTCGCTGTGTCTTTCTCTGTCAAATAAATAAATAAAATCTTTAAAAAAAAAAAAAAGAAAGGAGTCGTGCCAAAAAGGTTTAAAACACATTAAGTATCGAGGCAGCGGACTAAAAGGTTACTCGAGGCTCCAGTGTCGCTGGCCCAGAAAATATTTCAGGTTCGTAAGGTTCAACCAGCATGCCAGGTAAAAAGGCATTGATATTTATGATAGTGTCTTCAAGTTCAGTACTTTCAGCCTCAAAAGGAGGCCACTTTGCCTGCAAAACCTCTCTTCTGTCTTTCCCTGAACCTCCAGGGCTGTGTGAGGGAGGAAAACCTGGGTCCTCACTTTTTGCTCGTATAAATCAGGATGTTCTACATTGTAGCCAACACACCAGCACTCAGGTAGGAGAGAAAAAAGTCACATGCGTGCACATTTTCACTGCACTCAGGGAGTCTATAGGAAAAACTGCCTTGAGTAGAGACGGTTGGCTCCAGTCCAGGTTTTATAGGGATTCTCCAAATTACAGTCCCAATGAGCCCATGGCACACTTGCTATCAATTTTAGACTCTTGCAGCCTTTAAATCAGCTTAATTTGATGCACCTTCTAATAATATTTTCAATCCTTTTATTAACATTGTCTATTTTTATGCACTTCACTTCCCAGATAATAGTCACATATGTATTGTCAGGGGAAGGGAGCAATCACCTTCTATAATTTCACAGGAGCCTAATAACACATTATATTCACAAGTCCTCTTGCTCCAGGACATATCAAGTAATGTCACTACACTCGAACTTGATTATAGAGCTGTGAAGTGGGGAGATTTGGAAACAAAAATACTTTTTCTTCCCCACTGTTTAATTTATTGTGAAGAAGAACAAGCAGTAACTGAGCCTCATTTCCATAGCCTGGTGTCAGAAGATCTGGGTGACATGGGGAGGGGTTTGATGGAGGACATTTATTTTTGCTTAGAGAGATGTTCTCTCCTTTCCTTGCAAACAAGAGATATGTTATAATTAGATAGCTCCTCAGGATTGTATGAGCTACACAGCTCCCATTTTCAAATTATTTAATGCAATCTTTTGAAATGTTAGTACATTTACATGATTGAAACACCATCCTATTTTAAAAAGTATACATGAAAATTTTGATGCCCACCTTTACCCCCTGTACCCCAATATCCTATGGACTCCTATAACTTATTTGTATTTTGTTTATCCATCCGATGTTTACTTGTAGAAAACAAGCAAGTAAGAAAAATTATATTATCACCCTTTCTGACACAAAAAGTACCAGAGTATATATACTGTTGTCTCCATATTTATAACAATATACCTACTATGTTTGCAAAGCTGCACTGTATTCCTTTGTATACATGTATTTCAGTTCATCTAAGTAGCAGCCTCTTCACAGATGTGTGTGAATTTCTGCTTCAATTTTTCTCTAGTACAATGCCACTCAAACTACCTTGTATTGGTGTGTGTGTGTGTGTGTGTGTACATGTGTGTTTTAGACATGGGAAAATGTGTGTATGGAATAGAGATCCAGAGGAGGTACTGGTTTAAAGTGCAGATGCATCTGTAGTTTTGATGGTTGTTGATAGATTTCTTTCCATGGGGATTTTACCATCTTTCACGTCCAGGAACAATCTATGAGACTACCTGTTTCCCCAACCATCTTGTCAGCAGCATGTACTACTAAACTTTTGGATTTTTGCCAGGACGATAAATGGGAGTTGTTATTTCTGTGTGGTTTTGATTTCATCATTTCACATGTGTAAGATGTTTTCTGTGAACTCTCTCCTTGGGTTCTTTGCCTAGGCTTGTTGGGCTTGCCAGTGTCCTTTTTAATAAATCATCTTTCTCTGTACGTCAATTAATTCACGGTGTTAGTTAGAGCTTGGCCTCAGGAGACAGAGGGCCTGGTCTACTTCTTGGTGCTACCATTTCTTGGTTCTGTGACCTTGGGGAGTTTTTTGACCTACTTGTGCCTCAATATTTTTTTAATCTATAAAATAGGCATACCATTAGTACCCAAATGGCAGGAATGTGGTAAAGATTAAATGAGTCAGGGGGGCGCCTGGGTGGCTCAGTTGGTTAAGCGACTGCCTTCGGCTCAGGTCATGATCCTGGAGTCCCGGGATCGAATCCCATATCGGGCTCCCTGCTCAGCAGGGGGTCTGCTTCTCCCTCTGACCCTCCTCCCTCTCATGCTGTCTCTCATTGTCTCTCTCGCAAATAAATAAATAAAATCTTAAAAAAAAAAAAGATTAAATGAGTCAGTACATTTTTTTTTTAAGATTTATTTATTTAGTTATTTGAGAGAGAGAGAGAGAGCACGAGCAGGGGGGAGGGGCAGAGGGAGAAGCAGGCTCCCCACTGAGCAGGGAGCCCGATGCGGGGCTCCATCCCAGGACCCTGGGATCATGACCTAAGTTGAAGGCAGATGCTTACCTGACTGAGCCACCCAGGCACCCCCGAGTCAGTACAGATTAAGTGAGAATGGTATGGGCCATGTTTCTGACACTACTGGTCTCAGCTTCTACTCATTCCCAAATTTCCCCAGGTGCTCTGTCCTGCCTGCACTGGTTTATGTCAGCGTTGTGCAAAGGAGTGGCCAGGCAGTCCTACCTTCCCCTGCCACAGTGCAGGAGAGAGGACTGGGGACGAGGCACTTCTTAAGAGGATAATAATTAGTCTGGATAATAACTAGTCTCTGCAAAAAAACGTATCTGTGGACTGGCATTTCTTATAAACTTGGGCACAAAACATAAAGGCCACTTTATTTTTTTATGGCTTTTTTTTTAACATTTAAAAATTTTTCTTATGGGGGCGCCTGGGTGGCTCAGTTGGTTAAGTGACTGCCTTAGGCTCAGGTCATGATCCTGGAGTCCTGGGATCGAGTCCCGCATCAGGCTCCCTGCTCAGCAGGGAGCCTGCTTCTCCCTCTGACCCGCCCCCCTCGCATGTGCTCTCTGTCTCTCTCATTCTCTCTGTCTAAAATAAATAAATAAAATCTTTTAAAAAAAAAAAAACACTCTAAAAAATTTTTTTTTGTTATGTTAATCACCATACCTTATCTCATTAGTTTTTGATGTAGTGTTCCATGATTCATTGTTTGCGTATAACACTCAGTGCTCCATTCAGTATGTGCCCTCTTTAATACGCATCACCAGGCTAACCCATATCCCCACCCACCTCCCCTCTAGAACCCTCACTTTGTTTCTCAGAGTCAATAGTCTCTCCTGGTTCGTCTCCCCGTCCGATTCCCCCCCTTCATTTTTTCCTTCCTACTATCTTCTTCTTTTTTTTTTTTTTAACATATAATGTATTATTTGTTTCAGAGGTGCAGGTCTATGATTCAACAGTCTTACACAATTCACAGCGCTCACCATAGCACATACCCTCCCCAATGTCTATCACCCAGCCACCCCATCCCTCCCACCCGCCACCACTCCAGCAACCCTCAGTTTGTTTCCTGAGATTAAGAATTCCTCATATCAGTGAGATCATATGATACATGTCTTTCTCTGATTGACTTATTTTGCTCAACATAATACCCTCCAGTTCCATCCACGTCGTTGCAAATGGCAAGATTTCATTCCTTTTGATGGCTGCATAATATTCCATTGTGTATATATACCACATCTTCTTTAACCATTCATCTGTCAATGGACACAATAGCCAAACTATTGAAAGAGCCAAGGCCACTTTAAATATATGTACGTCACCAGAGTAAATGTCAGGTGCTTATGGGACATAGTAAGATGGAGGGTTAGAGATCACATCTGGCACATACTTAAGTGAGGCAGAGGGACCCTCATTTTATTTGAGCTAAAATTGATAAAATATTCTTTTTCCTCTTTGGAAAATACAAGAGAAGAAATATTACAATTTATCTAGGGGCAATGCCTTAACTTAGGGCAGAAATTGATGGAGTGCTAGTGGCAAAATTGATTTGGACACATAGGCCTTTTTTGTGTCCCTAATTATTCATCTGTCTATCAGACAAGGCAAAGTGGGTGTGATGAGTCAAACAGTAAGTCGTCAGTAAGCATCTTATGCAAAGGGAATGGAGCAATCCTATGCCTTGGCTTTAGGAATGTTAAGATGATAGGCAGAGGGGATGGCTATGACCAGAGATTCTTAGAAATAGCTGAGGCAGGGAAACTGCCAAAGTGATCAGCTAGGTCTCCAACCCAATAGAGAGGACCACAGCCTGTTACTTCGAGAGAATATAAAAATCCCCTTCAAATGTAATGATCAGGCCTTCATCAGATTTATTATCTTAGGAAAAAGGTCAGTATAATAACACACCACCCACTTTTTTGGCAGGTGCTTATTTTAATCCTTGAATTAGATATCTCCTGACTTATTTGAAGTGGGGAAGTTAAAAGCCCCTGAAGAAAGTTCTTAGGCAGTGCTATCCGTCCTAAAGGCAGTTCCATGTTTATCCACTGAACACGGAGGACCCTCCCTCACTGGAGATGGTATTGAGCAATATGTATTGATGGAAGGAGGAGGGGACCCAAAGTAGCCCTCAAACGATGGATGATTCATTTCAAATGGATTTTGTTTCTCCTACAGGTATAGAAATGAGAGCTTAGACCTGGAACCTGCTGTGGTACTTCTCAAAGTGATAAAAACTCATTACAGTTGGAGACATTACTGCTGAAAGTGCCAGAAGCAGAAATACAGAGCATTTCGGGGATTCAGAGCAGAGACTCAGGCTTATAAATAGGCTGCATGTGTGCACAGTGGACTCTGAACACTTATCCTGTATTCTGCCTCTAACTTTGACCAGGGCTTACTAACCTGCCAAGCTGGCTAGGGTGGGCTATAGGGGATTTCAAAGGGGGACAAGGGTCCATGAAATAAGTGGAATAAAAGATTGGAAAAGGAAGAGGGTAGGCTTAAAAGGTAGTAGGGAAAAATAAAAGTGGGTATTTTCAAGAATTGGTCCCTGCTTAGAACCAGGTACAGGATTCCTGCTCCCTTCAACACACACACCCCCCCTCCCCCCACACACACCTGCCTCAAAAATAAAGAAGAGTGGAAATTATGGGAGAATGGCTCTGCCAGAGTATGATTAAGGCAGTGGTTTCACTGGTCCCCTCCCCCCAAGGCATTTCCATTCATCTGTTCATATTTCCCCTGAATTAAGCAGCACGTAAAAGCTGGAGAAGGCAACAAAGTAGTATTAATAACACTGTATCAAGTAACAACATTTACACAATGGCAACAGAGTGGAGCCAGGCAAGAAAGAGACTCTTCTCTATCCAATTCTCTTAAAATACTAAAAAAATCAAAAGGTCTCAAGAATGAAGTACATCACTTTAAGACTTGAATCCCATTAAATTAAAAGCTGAAGTTCTTTTTTTTTTTTTTTAAGATTTTTATTTATTTGACAGAGAGAGACACAGCGAGAGAGGGAACACAAGCAGGGGGAGTGGGAGAGGGAGAAGCAGGCTTCCCACTGAGCAGGCAGCCCGATGCGGGGCTCGATCCCAGGACCCTGGGATCATGACCTGAGCCGAAGGCAGACGCTTAACGACTGAGCCACCCAGGCGCCCCAAAAGCTGAAGTTCTTAAGCGAGATTTTATCCCTTATCTGTTTTCCAAGAATACATCTCCAGCCACATCAATTTTCTCTTTATCTTTCATTTTCTCTCTCCTTCTTCAGCTCTCTATCATCATATAATGGCTAGTGTAATTGGAATACAGACGTATTAAATACATGTAGATTACATACAGAGGGACAGTCACTTCTCCTTCCTTGTGAACTTGACTAATGAATGCCATATGCAATGGGTCCGATGATATGACTACAAACTCAGCCTACATACACAGAGTTCCTGTGGCTGCCTGAGACCTGAACCCAACATAATCTATGATATTAGCATCTCTAAATTGGGAAGCACAGAAAAGAAGTGTGAGAGAAGGACAGTGGCAGTTTTCCTCCACTGCTGCCCAAAGGAAGGGAAAGCCCTGACTGGTAGAATCCACCTGCATGGTTTCTGTGTCAGAAATAATTTCTATGAATCAGGTGGATTATGCAGAATAACCAGATGCCATAAGATATTTGAACAGAACAACTGTGTCCCCTCTGCCTGATTCTGCAGCCTTCTAATTTAATTTCAGTTTCCCATTTAGCCTTCCTCTGGGAAGGAAATGGACAAATAGAGAGATTTCTTGGGGCTAGCCTGTTCAGCAGGTTTGGCTCATTTGCAAATCGATAAAGTGGCATTTAAGTTTCCCTGTTTTGGGAAGAATCTGTGAGCCCTCCTGAGAGGCTCTTTCTTATGTATCATAAAATAAAGCTTCTGGACCTTCTGGACCAAGAGGACTACGGGCCCTGTCTAAGAAGCTGCGGCTGGTCTGCCAATCCGTGTGCTCTGCAATCAGGAAATAGGATGCAGGGGGAATGTGGGGGCTTTGTCGGTACTTTCCTTAATTCAGGTCTTGATTTTTGGGGTTTCCCTTGTGATCTGGTCCTGCTTCTCTGTATTCTCTGAACAGTGGTACATCCGAGTCACCTGGAGGGCTTGGGGAAAACATAGATGGCAGGGTCACTTCCCCCATGTCTAATTCAGTAGGTGTCCGGTGGGGACAGAAAATTTCTATTTCTAGCAGGTGCCAGGTGATGCAGATGTTGCCATTCTGGGGACTGCATTTTGGGATCCCCAGATGAGAAACCCACAATACACCCTTGTTAAAATTGGTTGGTAATATACTACATGAGACCATTCCCCAGTCATATGAGAGATTTTGCCAATTTAGGAGGAAATGGACATGTCCCTCCTTTATGGACTTGATCCCTCTCTTGTTCTCCAATATCCCCCATATTTATCTGTAAGTTGGTACTAAATACCAACTTCACTCACTTGATGTATTTTTTTTCTTCAGAAAACAGAGTTAAAAAAAAAAGCACTGTGAATAGAATAAACAGTGCTATTATTCAACCCATGTAATTAATTCTCTGAGAGATTCAGAGATAGACTTTAGCATTCTCAAAGTTATGAACATGGCTCTTGTTCCCATTGTCTAGAACATATTTCTCTATTTTTTTCCACATACAGAACTTCTACTCATCCAATAAAACCTTTTTTTTAGGTATCACTTCCTTTCTAATGCCTTCCTGGACACTCTCTAACCAAAATGAATTAAACACTCTATTCTACTTCTCTACCTTGTGCTTTCTTCTACTGATGCACTTCACACAATGAATTTGACTTAAGGTCCTTACCTATTTGATATCCCTGGAAAATGGGAGGCATCTGCTTGCCTCCTCTAATGGATGGTAACCACTCAAGGGCACTTTTCATTATCCCCAGTACCAAACACAGCATCCTCACTTAAAAGACATAGAATAATTGTTGATCTGAGCTGAATAGCAGATGTAGAATCGTACAGAAAATAAAGTTGCTGATTTAATAGGCTTGGTTATTTGCCTTTCCCTGGGGACATCCATTTATTCCTAAGTCACTGTGGACAAAAGATTACAAGTAAGAAGGGGAAAGAGTGCTATAAGCTGATGCACTGACAAGTGACATCCCACAGGGAAGAACGCAGCAGATTCACCAGTAAAAAGAGATAAAAAACGTGGGGACCCAGAAGGGCATGCCTGGGTGGCACCTCTGCAAGGCAGAGAAATATAATTAATTTCTGTTTAAACTATGATGATAAGTAAGCAAGATATGGTTAAATTAGAATAAGGTATTCTATTTCAAGGCAGAGATGCTTAAAGCACACTTTTAACAAAATACATAAATATAGTCTAAAATGCAAAGGAAGTTTCAATATTGAGAAAGGAAGATGCAGTTATCTAGAAGATTCACTCATTTGGAACATCTCATTATCTGATACTGTGGAATGAATAATGCATTCCTGTACATTTTCCCTGGATTCCCCCATATTCTCTCCTTTCCAGCCTCTCTGTCGATCTGACTTCACAGATGAAAGTGCCTGAGGCAGAATTGGATTCACTGTTTGGTTTTGAATGCAGAACGAGAGGAGAAAAGATATTAATTTGGAAACGACCATCCACTGCCTCCTTCTATCCTCTCCTGCCATTTTTCTCCATGCCATCTTTGCTTGGTGCCCAGGGCTATGAAGAGCTTGCCTGTGGAAAGCAAGCCTGCAAGTGACCTTTGTGTGGATGTTCTGCCCTACTGTAGCTTCCTGGGGGCTGCAGATGTTAGAGCGAAAGAGAACATGCTATGACCTGAAATTTAGGTTTTTTAAACTTGAGGATCAAAGTGCCCCCTCCCCAGCTCTGCTGACAAATATCAGCCAAATCCTGTTCTCCTTCTTTCCACGTCCAACTGCTTCCACAGCCATCAAACTGTGTTTACAAAGTTTATCTGGCTTTAATTTGAGCAAAAACTCTAGGCCAAAGCTACAAAATCTTTTGTTGGTTCCTGCTTCACCCCAAAGGCAGCAGACCCTGGCTTGAGCCTAGTATTTACTCTTCAGCATGGAGTCAAACCAAAGTCTCTCCGGTATAGCATGAGTCCCAAGGTAGAAGCCAAAGAGCTGTTTCTGGCAAGTTGTTAACAAAGGAGTCAGAAGCCAACTCACTCCTGAGAACCATGGGCACACTCATAAAGGAGAAGAGCAGGAGCTTGTCACAGGGTGCTGAGGACAATTGGGGTCCCTCACTCAGCACTGCCACATCCAGCCCTCAGCGGTCTAAGGGTCTCGGCCAACAGTGCCCTCTCTCCACTCTTTCAGGCCCAGGTTCACCTTGAGCTCCATAATTCACTAGAAGTTCCACATATGCTGAGCCTTAGCTGAGGAGTTTGCCTGGGAAAAAGGAGGATGGTGAAGTCTCTTTCCATGTCCTTATATTACTAAGTACCAGTTTCTCTTTGATTATAGTTTCCACTAAAAATAAAAAAATAAAGAAAAATTAAAAAGTGAAGGAGACTTGGGGTACAGTCTGGGGGACATTGTCTTTACCTACACAAAGTATTGCAGGAAAGAAGAAGCATGACTTGCATCAGGCCCAGACTCTCCTAAGTGCATATTGGACTTTACTTTTTCCTCTAACCTACCCTCAACCTGGAATTTTACCCACTTCAAATCCCATGAGGAGACTTCTGACTCCTTCCCACAAAATATGTGCAGACTTAGGCCTCAGTATTTCCCAGGCTGAGGCTGAGTTCCTTATTTTTTGTGTGAAATTGATTTTATGGAAAGGAATATTTAAAAAAAAAATCCTAATCCTACCCTCCTTGACAGGGATCTATGAAAATAATGGAGACTAAATAATATTGAACAAATAACACTATTTTTACCATTTTTAGTATCTTCACAGCTGTTTTTATTAAATATAATATTCAGCGGAAGTGCCAGATTAGATCCACGGGAACCAAAAACCCATTTACATTCTGCACAAGACGCCATAGTTGATAGTGGGTGATTCCAAGGTCTTTTTCCCTCAGTCAAGGAGAGAGAAGTATTGTATCCCATAGAAATAAGCTAAATAGGTATCTATATAAACTAAGCTGAACAAAATCAGGATTTGGGGGCTCTTGATCTCCTTTCTTCCTTATTAACCCTGCAGATAAAGAGAAAAGACTCACTATTTCAAAAGTTCTTTCTAAAAAACAGGATGTTTTCTCTGGCTGCCATACCCCCTGCTCTGAGGAAGGGGGATGCCCATTACGTATTTTGGCAGGCTGAGCAGTTAGGGGAAGGGCCTCCAAAGCCTATTTCAATCCACGTCCTTTATCAAAAATCCAATTCAAAATTCAACACTTCAAGAAAACCTTTTTTGGTTAACCTTGCCTGATTCATGGCTCGCCTTAACTTGTGTCTACATTTAACAAGCACTAACTGAGGGCCATCCTATATCCTAGCACTGTGCCAGGCACCAAGTTAAGAAATGTTGTAGGTAAGGTTCAATTCCCACATGACAGTATTTGTAAGAGGATAATGGGAAAAGCACACATGGTACGATACACAGGTGTGATATGTACCTGTGGAGTCAAGAAAGGCTTCACAGAGGAGGTGACACCGTGGCTTTTTTGGATATATTTATAGATAACTAGCATTAATTTATTGTTTAAAATCTCCACTCTTACTTCTCTTCTGAGTTTTTTGGTGGTTGTTGTTCCTTCTCTTGGGTAGAACAAATGAAACAAAGGGAAAACACATACAGACCAGTATTATTTAGTCCTACTATGTGCTGGGCACACCAGTAGATAAAGGAGTTTCTGTGAGGAGAGGCCTACCTAAAATTGACCTCTGTGAGATGCAAAGATGTTTATAGGAATCATCCAGTTCAATCCTCATGACACCTTTTTGGAGTGTATACTCTTCCTTTTACAGATGAAGAAAGGTGAATACAGCTAATGATGAGTAAAAAGCTAACCATAAGTGATGTTCTAAGTCACACAGTAGTGGTGTAGCCAGAACCTAAAGTCTTGTCTTCAGATTCCTAATCCATTTTTCCCCATGATCCTGCTTGATTATTGTCTAATTGTTGAGTGGCTTGTCACTTCAACTGGAACCTCTGTATGAGTGGTTCAGGTAAGGACAATCTTCTAGACTCTTGACATTATCCCATCCACACACCCCAGTCCCCCATCACAGACCCCAGCTCATGGTGCATCCAAGTAAGCACTCAATTCATACTTCTGTTTGAGAATCACCAATTAGTTGCAACCAGTGGTTTATATAAATGAAGACTTCCATTTATATTTAGTTTGGGAGGTGGGAGAGAGAGAGATGAGAACAAAAAGATAAGGGGAAAGAGAAAGGAGAAGAAAGAAGTGAAGGTGGGGGAAAGAAGCAAGAGGGGAAAGAAAGGGAGGGCGAGAGAAGCCTTCTCATCTCCCACTGCCAAATCCATCATAGGCCGTTAAAGGAAGCAGGTCTGCAGAAAACCAAGACAAGTACTACAAGGTTATGGGTAATAATTGATGTTTTTGTGGGGCAAAGGGAAAAGGAGGGGTTGAAGATGAAAGAAGTCAGGAGGGAGATGGAAAAGTTTTCAGGGTCACAGGATACATTTATCAGAAGCTTTTAAAGAAGTGTTTAAGAGCAGCTAAGCTGTTGCTATGGAAATAGGTAAAAGCTAATCCATTATCTGCAACCTCTGGATGCCACCAGCTTGCCGCTGGGGGGCATTCTGCTTTTTATTATTATTTCTTTTTCTTTTTCCGCTTCTATTTTTTCCCCTATCTAAACACATCAGTAGAATTATGAGAAACAAATTAATAAAAGCTGAAAGAAAGGGAATTTGACTCCTTCAGAGATTATATTAACACATGTGGGAAACTTCACCCCATGTGTCAACTCGTAAAGGGAGAGGAGATTATTTCCAGAAGATAAGACAGAAAGAAAACAACAATATATGAACACCTGGAGGGATAAATGTCCTGCTCCTCCTAGAGCCACTCTTGTCCTTGGCTGCACGTCTGAAGTTTGTGCTAAAACCCACAGAAGGCAGCTTCTGTCTTCTGGTTTAAACCCAGACTGTAGCACTTGATTGGAGCCATTTAAAGAGACTTTGAAGCTTCAGGGAAGAAAGCCATTTTACAAGTATCCCTCACTTCACATTAGCCATAGGCTAATTCTGAAGCAAATTTATGTAAAGCTAGTGTCATTTCTCACAAATATACATATGTGAAATGTAGGTTTTAATCAGCTGATTTTTATATGTGCATATTTATGGGAAATGCTAAAGACGTTAATAATACCAATATACTATTATTCCATGAGCTTTTGTCCCACACAGGCCTAACTCAGCACCATTTCTGTACCGCAAATCTCTACTGCGATTTGGGATCCGTAACTGACTCCACCCAGACACCTTTCAGAACTTGGTCATCTTTTTTCCATTTGCCTATGAAGTGATGTCTCTTAGTTATATAAAATTCTTAGTAGTTACCCAAAATCAAAACCTAATATTTCTTTCTACCTACCTCAATACCTAATCATTCATTTGTGTCCCTGAAACCTGAAAGTCAATTTAGTTCCCTCCTTACTTCTCAGCTGCAACAGTCAATAGGTGACCACATCTGGCAATATTCACTCTCTGAAATGACTTATATTTCTCCATTCCTCTTCATTTCACTACTATGATCTTAACTGGGGCTCTTATCATCTCTGATCCAAACTACCCCAACCACCTCCTAAATGGTTTACCTACCTGCCTTGAGATTCTTCTATTTCATCCTCCATATTGTTGAGAAAGCAGTATTTCTAAAATGCAAATCTGACCATTTGGCTCTGCTTCTTAAAATCCTTCACTGGCTCCTTCTCTCCTTTCTAAACTCTTTAGGACAATGGGACTCTTGTCCCTCTAGCCCCTGCCTACCTCTACTGACTCATCAATTGCTTTATTCTTGCATGAGCCCTGGGTTCCAGGACAAGAGGCCCTGTTATCCCCACTAGATAGGAGTTCCTTGGTGGCAAGAGCTGTGTCCTGTTTGGCTGGGTCTCTTCAGGGATTGGGACGGTGCCTGGAAAAACAGGCACTCAAGAAATGCTTGTTGATTGCCAGTAGCAAGGATTCATTACCTCACTGTGCTAATAGAAGCCATCGCATAGCTTGTGCTCCAATCCACTGTGAAAATTATTCAAGGCTTCACTGTAAAATGAATTCATGCCTTTCTTAATCAGTTCTGTGAATTTAAATTCTGAATCATGAGCTCACTTAGAAAGAGACATAACTACTAAACACCACATGCAACTCAGTGGCCAATGACAGCATGGGGCAGTAAGGCCATGGGCAGCCAAATACGTGTACTGACGCTAAAATTTGAAACAAATTAGGATTCATTTTGCAGCAGATTTCCCTTTCCAATTGAAATTACTGGGCTGTAGAGCTACCACACTGGTGCCCACATAGCCACATCCCCAGCAATTCTTTGACAGAAATGGAGTTACAGAATGGTCGCACTTGGATTAGACCAAACTGAAGGCTTGCAGTGTTAAAGAGAATTCTTGAAGGGGTTCCTAGTACATTTCCTTTCCCCTAGTCATGCATGAATGGAAAGCACTGGCTGGAGAGTCAGAGAAGAATGTATTTGGGTTATAATATGGGCTCTTGTTTGAGAATAGATGAGTAACACTAAAAAATGAGGGCCTGGCAACACAGGTCCCTCAGAATTAAAGAAGTGAAGCACTAGAAATTGATGTTTTCAGGGCAAGGCCTATAATTACTCAGCGCTTTTAGAGAAATGGTGGATTAATTAAGAAAGTGAGGGCACAGAGATCTTCTGTGAAGCACTACTTGGAAACTAGGGCTCTCAGAAAAAAAAAAAGGCTAGGGTAAAAAAAAAAAAAAATCAGAGGTAAAGCCAAAGAATGATTTTGTTGGAGTTCAGGTGGCTACAAGAAAAGTGGCTCTTGACATTTTTGTGGCTAAGAGGGAATCTGCAGCCCAATTGACAAACTCTTTCCTAAGAGTTCAGAGTAACTAAAGGCAAGTTCTGGTCAGATTTGAAAAATAGAACTGGAATTGATGGTAAAAACCAGAACTATATGCCCATCCTATATCTGATTGATGTATAGATTACTTCTGAGCTGCTCTTGTCTGTTTAATAGCCTGGTATGCTTAAGGATATAATTAGGGAGAAATAATGAGGGCATGTGAGGAGGGGAAACCACAGTCCATGGAGCAGAAACTTTTGATCTGGATGAGTTCTGGCAGGAAGTTATCCAAGTAGGAGTGGTAGAAGACCTTTTGTTGGGGTTCTCATTTCATCATAGGGCTAATAATTTGACTCAGGCTGAGCAAATTTAAACAAATTGGCTAATGCTAAAACTGGAAACTGGCAAAACGTAAATGTCATCAATTGTGGCCTCAGATACTAGAAATGCCTTCATATATACGCTGAGCTCAGTAAGTGGAGACGGAGGTTGCATAGCACATTAATAGGCGAGATCACCGCTTGAACCTTGTTCTATGCTATATCCATTTGCCGCTTTTCACTAATACAGGAAGTGCCTGTCTTTCTTCCTCAGTGGCAAATAGCCTTTTTTTTGTTGGGCATGACTACTTTTTTTTTTATTTACTAAAATAAATGACTACATGCATTATTACTTTAAGGCACCATACCCCTCTGAGATACAGAATTTTTACCCCCAGGCTAGAGATGGGGCTTATGCAGACCGTCAGCTATAAATTCAGGCTTTGAAACTGTGGAGTTTGACCTCACAATGTGTACTTGTTAGCACTCCATTATGCTGTGGGACAACACTATGCCATGATGCTTAAAGAATATGTGTTGAATTCATAGCTGTAAATGAGTAGGAAGGGAGTACGTGTGTATGTGTGTGTTGGGGTGGTGCCATTCCCATCTCGCACTGACTCTGGGTTAGTTTTTGGCTCTTTCAACAATTGAGCTTTTCCTTGAAAGACACCGCTTAAGGGGCAAGGGGCTTTATACTAGAGTGATGGAAATGTTTTAGAACTATAGTTGACCCTTGAACAATGGGGAGTTGGGGCACTGACCTCCTGCACAGTCAAATATCTATGTATAAGTTTTGACTTCCCCCCAATAACCTAACCACTTTATAGCTTATTGTTGACCAAATGCCTGACCAATAACATAAACAGCTGATTAACACATATTTTACATGTTGTGTGTATTACATACTGTATTCTTACAATAGAGAAAACTATTATTAAGGAAATCATAAGAACAAGAACACACATTTACAGTACTGTACTGTATTTGCTGAAAAAAAAAATGCATATAAGTGCACCTGCACAGTTCAAACCTGTATTGTTTAAGAGTCAACTGTAGATAGAGATCATGGTTGCTCAGCATTGTGAATGTGTTAAAATGCCACTGAATTGTTCACTTTAAAGTGGTTAGCTTTATATTGTATAAATTTCACCTCAATAAAGTATTTTTTTTTAATTAACCCTCTCCAAAGTCCTTCCATGATTAGATTCCACTTGATTAAGGAGGGTTACATTCAATGTCTACTTATCCCTTACAAAAGCAATTTTCAGAAGCCATTTTTACAAGTTTATTTTCAAGCACCGAAGTGCTTTTGTCAGCTTTTGCATTATGATAAAACTTGACTGATTTGCAGCTTTTAGATAGATGAAAACTTTTTTTAGTGGAGGCTGGAGAGATGTTGCAGGATTTACCTCCAAAATGCTTGTTGTAACCCAAAATGCTACAGCTTCCAGATAGAAATGCCCTAGGTGAGCAAGTTTAGATGACCACACTGTGGCCAACTACTACCATCTAAAGAGGTAGGTTTACAACGTCAAATTCTTGAGGAGTATCAACCCACTGATTCCTTCTATGAATGAGGAAACTGAGGCCAAGCGATATGGAGCAACTTGGCCAAAATCACACAGAAATTTTGTGGTGTTCCAGATTGTTGAAGACAGGTCTCCTGACTGAGCTCTATCTGAGGTTCTCTTGACCTAACCATGATGTCATAGTCCTGGTTGTTAAGAATAAAGTCTCCAAGAATCCAGATGTTCTCCCTCTCTTCCTTGGTTCTCTAGCAAAATAAAGCTCTAAGCCATAGCCCTCCCTGCCTTGGCACCTGTGAATAGCCAAAGATTGCTGAGAACTTCTTGAATCACACTGTGAGGCCCAACATCAGAGTCCAGGGTCGGCTTATTGTCACCTCATAAAAGTGGGCATATTTTGATGATTCGTCCCGGACTGTCTGTTCTTTATATGCAGAGACCTAATCTCTTACTACTTTTGAATTTCTCCACAGTTTCTATGCACGAAGGGCTCAGTAATATTATTCACTGACTAACTATTAGAGGCTGCCATTTCAGAAGTACAGTATAAACTGATTACACTGAGGAAATAATACCACTGTACCCCTCACCCATGGTTCTCTAATGAGTGTGACAAGCACTCATTAGAAAGTAGGTTGCCTAAATGCTGTGATGTGAAGGAATTCATTTGCACTCGTCCTAAGGGAATTTTCCCCTCTGTGCATGCATTTATACATTATGTACTCCATAGTGTTAAAAAAAAAAAAGAGAGCATATTAATTCTGGTCTCTGTGTCTGTGTTCTATGTGCTAGGTTTTACATGCTAGGGTAGCTCAGTAGATTTCACAGTATTGGACTGGACGAAGCCAGTGAGTGGGGTGTAGTAGATAAGCAAGCAAACAAACAAACAAACATATAATTCAGACCAACCTCTACCCCCAACTCCTCTGCACTTACTAATAGGGTCTTGGGCACACCACTTAATCTTGTAGAAACTACCTTCCCATCTGTGAAAAGGAAATAATGATAGCAAATCTCACCATATAACGTTGTGGTGATATTCCAACAAGATGTACGAGGAAGTGCTTTGAGAACTGTAAAACTATTTTGTTATTAAATAATCATAACACACCTCCATAATCTGCAAGAACTTGCACCATTAAAAATGAGAAATGGAAAGAGTTACTTAGGTATCTACCACTCAACTTCTATGCCTCATAGAGACCTCTGTAGGGTGCCTTCTCCTTTATTTATCAGATTATAGCTCAACCCAAATATCCCTTTTTTCTATGTGGTCAGTATTTCCAAAACATACCATGCTTACACTCAACTCTGTCTTGTCTCTCTGACTTATGCCTTAAAATCTGCTGGTGACTTTAAGTAATTCCCACACATGGACCAAGTTCTGGCTACTAATTGCTCTTGAATGTGAACTTAGGAACCATGTATACTTGCTCTTATCCCCAAATTTGACCAACAGTTAGCTCTCACTTTACTCCACTAACCTTACCGGAGCTCACAGGAGTAAACATCTCCAATGTCCACTCACAAATACCTGCCTTGGCTGTGTCCCTGTTCAGGCCCTCACCTCAACCAAGAATCAGGCTTAACACTACCACCACGGAGTAGAATTTGGTGGTGCTCCCAAAACCACCTCCATAGTTATAATTGACATTTCACAGTTACAAGAAGCCATCACTGCATTTAACTCTCTAGATAATGTAGAAAACCAACGTGCCTCCCACTTTTATTACTTTTATCAAATTGCCTAGACATGTTTCACTACTCTGTTCCCTATCTATATTACCCCCCCCCCCAAATTTACAAAGCATGGTGCTAGGCACTGCAGGTGATATGATCTGGTAGGGGAAAAATGCAAAGATAAATGTGAATAATTTGGAGTAATAAACTAAAAAGCTTTTCTTTTTATTTGCTTAATCCTTTGGTGAAAAACTCTGGTCCAAATTCAGACAATACCATTGTTAATGTATAATTAAGGAAACTAGAGCTATCTAATGTAGGGTTTGAAATTTGAATTACGTTGTCTTTGTGAGCACAGCATAGACAAAGAAGGTGTCTGAACGCTTATCTGTTATAAGCTCTATTCCCTCAACATAGCTCTTTTTATAGGTGTTTGGCCCTGCATCACCCCAACAGTACAGCAAGAGAGGCAGACAGCTAGAAAATGCTAGTTGTTAATAGACCAACTCACTGGGTTAAAATGTTCCAAATTATCACAGAGATCAAGATACAGTGTGAATAGTCACAAATGTGTGAATAGTCACAAGTGAGTTATTTAATTTACATCAACAATTTTTGTTGAGGGATCATTTTGTTCTACGAACTGTGATAATGTGGGTGAAACAATGGTGAGAAAGACAACCCACGAAAAGCTTATGTGCTACTGGACAGTACATCATGCTGCATTATCATTTTCCATTTATTGCTGTGCGAGGTGTTCTTACTGAGTTTGGCAGCAGATGCTGTGGAAGCACAGTGAAGGAAAACCCAAACTACCTTGGAATGTCAAGGGAAGATGTCCTGGAAATATAACCATGTTTGAGTTGAATGCAAAAATAAGTAGTCACTACTGGGGTGAAACTGGATTCGTGATGAAGGTATTGGATGGGTACAGCATCCCAAGTACAGAGACTAGAATATGCAAATCCCAGAGGAAAAGAAAGGCATGGTGCCTATGGTGAGTGTATCAGCTAGGATTTGTTTGGTAGTAAGTGACTACTAGAGCAAGCTTAAGCAAAAGGAGAACATTTCAATGAGGATATAGATGGATAAGATAAGTCTCAAGGGCAGAAACAGAATGGCCTCAGGAATGGAGTGGGATCAGGGACAAGAGTTCTATAGGGACCAGGAAATCTTCTCTCTTGCCCTTTCTTGCCTCTGCTTCTCACCATATCATTCTCCTTCACTCTAGTGTTAAAAAAAGCTTTTACTGGGGTGCCTGGGTGGCTCAGTAGGTTAAGCATCTGACTCATGATTTTGGCTCAGGTCATGATCTCACAGTCATGAGACTGAGCTCTGCCTGGAGCTCTGTGTTGAGCATGGAGCGTTTTTAAGATTCTCGCATGAACTCTCTCTCACTCAAAAAAAAAAAATCTTTTACTGTTTCTCAGTTCACAGGGTGAAAAATCACCACTGCCAACAGCCACTGAGTTGCCTTCACCATCACTGAAAACAGCATAAGTATATTACAGCTCTGGTTTCAAATTCTTTGAGAAAAGAGGACATCAGCTTAACCCAGGTGAGGTGGTACCTGAGGTCCAATAAACTATAATAGAAGGATAGAGTCCTACTGAACAAATATGATTTTCCCATGGCAACCTGTCACAGGGTGGGTGATTGGAGAATGAGGTAGAAAAATAACCAGGTGGGTTTCCACTATAGGGAGCTACAAGTTGTCATATGTGGTTATGATGTGTATCGTGAAGCTTATTATATTACTAGAGGGAATGCCAGGTCATCAAAGCATTAGAAATTATGTTTAAAAGAATGGATTTTTTTACCCTTGAGGCAATGAGAAATCATTATGGAGTCGAAGAAAGTGTTAGGTAGAGTTTTGTTTTGCTTGTTTTGAAGTTGGATTCAGAAGTAGGTAGGATCAGATTTGTCCTTTAGAAAGATCACTCTTGCTGTAGTTCAGAGGATGGATTGGAGGCAATTAAAAAGTTTTGGTCCAAGATGATAGTGATGGCAGGGAGGCTGGTATTGTATATTGTTTTATTTTGGTCCTATATGTGGGATACACAGGCAGAAGCCTGGACAAAAGTCAGCATAATTAGGAAGTGCAGATGAAGTTAACTCAGCAGCTATTTAACCCATGGAAATGGAGCCCTTGGCAGAGAATAAAGGAGGGTCACTCCCTTTCATAGTTTCTCCCTCTCCCTCTCTTCAATTCTTTCTTTCTTTCTCTCTGTCTCATTTTTGATTAATCAGGAGGAACAAAAAGCCAACCACTTTTCTATTCAGCACTAAAATGTATTGCATAGGTGTACAAATGCCAAGAGTTATAGATGGATATAAAAATAACAGCATGAATGGAGTAATTTCACTGCCAGGAATTTACCCTGAGGAAATAATCAGTCACATGCACAAAAAGTTCCTTGTGCAAAGTTGTTTATTGTCATGTTATTAATAGAAGGAGAAAAGAAAAACCCAAACCCTAGAACCAACTTATATTTCTAGTGGTTGGGGATTGGTTAAATGAATCATTTCTGTAACACAGAATATTATACTAGGTTGAATAGTCTCCCCTCAAAATTGATGTCTATCCCAGAACCTCAGTGAATGACATTTGAAAATAAGAGTCTTTGAAGATGTACTTATACTGGATTAGGGTGAGTCCTAATCCAATGACTTGGTGGCTTTATAAAAAGGGGGAAATGTGGACACAGGAACATGCTCAAGGAAGGATTGCCATGTGAAGACAGAGACAGAGATTGGAGTGATATAGCTGTATGACAAGAGGCCAAAGGTTGCCAGCAACCACTAGAAGCTAGGAAGAGGCAAGGAAGGATTCTTTCCTAGAGTCTTCAGAGAGAACGTTGCCTAGTCAACACCTATATTTCAGACTTCCAGCCTCCAGAACTGTGAGAGAATACATTTCTGTTGTTTAAGCCTTGATGCTGTGTCCTCACATAGCAGAAGGGACAGAGAAGCTCTCTGGGGTCTCTTTTACAAGGGCACTAGTTACATGCCGAAAGCCCCACTTTCTAATACCAGCACATTGGGAGTTAGCCTTCAACATATGAATTTGGAGGAACATAAAGATTCAGATTACAGCACACAGATAAATATAAAATCTTTAAAATTTCCATAGAGAAGTTAGATTACCAGCAAAGAAATGACAAGGAGCAGACTTCTCATCAGCAATGATAGACACCATTAGACAATGAGCTATTGCAATCAAAGGTTCAGGAAAGACTAACAGCCAATTTACAATTATATATCCAGCTTTAATATCATCCAGGGGGAGTAGATACAATCATTTTAAAACCTTTAAACAAAGTCAATGCACCTCTGCCATCTACATAGTATTATCGTTGTCTTTACTATTCTCCAAGTCCCAAACTCCAGACCTGCCTGTGCAACTAGCCAATGGATATCTCCAACTGCTTGTTCTACAGACACTGCAGACACTATGTGTCCCCATAACTGGAAACACCCACATGCACACACAAACACATACCTACATAATAAGAATGATAGGTTTTGCCACCCAGAGACCTTAGTCCTAAAGGATGTATTCAGTGAAGACAACAACAACAAAAATAATGAACTGAGGTGAAAGAGTGGGATTTAAGCAGAGGTAAAAAAAGAAACCAGTAAAATACAGGCAAATCTAAATATTGTTTGTAATGGAAATAATAATACTAAATTAAAAATGTGTGAATCTAAACTCCCAGATAAGGAGTCAGCAAATCATACCTTACAGGCTAAATCTGCCCTTCTTCTGTTTTCGTAAATAAAGTTTTATTGAAACACAGCCACACTCATTCCTTTACATATTTCCTGTGGCTATGATCATGCTATAACAGCAGAATGGAGTAGTTGTACTAGAAACTGTATGGCCTTGAAAATCTCAAATTGGCCCTTTATAGGAAATTCAAACTCTTTGGCCCTTTATAGGAAAACGTTATGGATCCCTGCTCCAGATCACACCACCACAGAAATATTTGAGGAGATGATGGGAGGCAATATTTTGAAGAGACATGAATGTTTACTGAGGTCTTCATCTTTGGAAGGAGGCATGACATGCTGATTTTCTTTAATGTCACTAACAACTACACATTTAACTCTGCATGCATATGATAATCTTAAAGGTAACCATCAAAACAATAGGAATAAAAACCATTATCTTTAAACTTGCAAATTCAAAAGAGCAGAAGAATTAAATTTTGAAAACTTTATAAATTAGGGGAAAAGAGAAAATAATAGTAAATAGAAAATACATAATGCATTTCATGGATATGTGTACATTTAAGAGTATTTCAAAATCTACTGAAAGGGTTGAGGGGAAGGGACTGGGCATGGGGGAAGAGGCTGAAGGGGCTGTAATTCTTTTTTAATCACAATCTTTTTCTGTAAAATATTGGCTGTTTATATCATGAAGGGACTTCTGTAAGCAAAATGTCAACCACTTTCAATTCTAGGTATGGGTCTTCAAGTTTTTGTTTTAAGGTTATCTTTAATCTTAATTTCTCAAGATAAAACAATGACCTCAAACACAGACTACAGAGCAGTGTGACTGCAGTTCAGCTAGCTCTGCATGCACACACACTCACACACATATACACAGCAGATCGGAAGCATATATATCACATGTTAGCAGCAGTGCTTCCTCCGTTCTAGCATATAAAACAAAGACACAGCAATGAATATTCCACAAAGAGGGAAAAGAAATGCCCAGATGGGTAACTTATGGGTCATTTTATTCCCTCTGAAAAATGATGTGATGATGTCAAGGAGCAGGAACAGAAATAAGACCTTCCCCCTGGCGCTGGACAACCCCCCTGGTCCTTTGGTGAGAGGTTAGTAAATACCATCCCTGCTGTTCAGATTGTAATTAATATGTAAGAGGCCATATTGACTGCTTAGTAAACCTATTCTACAGGAAACCTATGATAGAGCTCTGTTTCTTTTTAATTCTTTCCCCCCCTAAATTTCTGAGCTTTAGGTTTGACTCTTTGGCCCCTTTCTTACTAACGTGTAGGAAGGGACATCCTTTGGTGCATGAGCTATATTCATGGTTCTACTGATATCAGTACATAACAGGTGATTAAACAGGTACTGTCCCCCGACAGTCCAACAGACCACTCTGTATATAGAAGCTGGCATAAAAGGCACATTGAGAAGATGAATATGTAACCTAATATTGGCATTTTACCCTGTCTTCTAAAAGAGGATGTTGCCTATCATCTAAGTTTCATTTGTGCATGAATTCCTCTTGAGTTTGAATTTCTGGGTTTTCATAATGAATTACTTACTCTGGATTCCACATATAAATGCCCAGCCCACTTAGCTTTTACTGTGATGTCTCGCATATTTGTTTACAAGTGCAATTAGAAAATCTTATTTTCCAAATTGACTTTGCTGAGTTAAAAGCATAGTCTTCAACCAATTCTTTGAGTTTGTAAATCACATTCCAAGGGAAAACAACAAAACAAAACAAAAAACCATAAAACAAATCATAGCAAGAGCTTGAAGGAAAATAAAAGTGGTAAATTCTGCTAGAAGCAGAATAGTATTTTATATATCCATCACGAAACAAAAAATTGAAAAATATGGGGAAAACAGCAACAACAAAAACAACTCCTGATTCATTCTTAAGTCCTAAAGGTGACTGGTTTGCATTCATAGAGCCTCATAACAAAAAGCTTTTGTCCACACTTGTATTCATTTTGAGGTATGACAGTTCCAAAGCCTTGGTAATGTATAAGTCATCCTTGCTGAATGTAACATATTAAACAGTTCACTAGGCTTACAATGGTTCAGAATGTTAAAAATAAAATTGTACCAGTAGCTCTACCCGTCTTTATGCCAAAGCAATACAGATGATTTTTGAATAAAGAAAACAACAGAGTTCATCGGAGCTTGCTAACAACACCCAGTGACACATGCTGTTGTACAATATTCTGACTCTATCACAAACACCCATTAGGGAGCATTATCATACACAATATTACATATTCAGGAACTGACAACAATTGATGCATGGCTGGGAAAAAACAAGATCGTGAAGTCACACTTGGATTTTACACTGTGGAAATGACTCTGCAGGCTTGATTCCTGGTCCTCCCTGAATTAACAAGCCCCCACCTTACCACACTAGAAGGGAAAAAAAAAAAAAAAAAAAAAAAAAGCAAAATTCCAAGTAACAAAGTTATCTACTTATTCCTAAAAGGATAGCAACAAACCAAATATCCACCCTGACCATATCTCTGCCTTTTTCTAGAGTAAACGATAAGGGTTGAATGGGGGCCTATATTAAACAAGCAAATCTGGTAACGTAAAGTAGAACTCCGTGTCATGTGTGCCATCAGAGTTTCCAGGTTATCTCTATGATCTGGCTCCCCTTCTCATCATGAGCTTCTGTGTACTTTCTACTATGTGGTAAAGACAGTGCTTTCTTCTTCAGAGTGTTTTCCTTACAACAATCAGCTACAAATTGACCTATCTCCATGACTTGGGTGGGATTCTCAAGGCTACAAGCAAGTAAAATGATGTGTGTGTGTGTGTGTGTGTGTGTGTGTGTGTGTGTGTGTGTGGTGGGGGGAGAGATGGGGAGACTGGAGATGGTGAGATTAGTAGCAGATCAGGTATAATTCTCAGCTGTAGTGGTGATAGATGGTTTATGGGTAAATCACATATAACTAGAAGTGTCTGGAAACACCAGGCAAAAAACCCTTGACCGAATGCCCTTTAGGAGGCCAGAGGCTTTGCTTGCCCAGGGTCTCACGGAGAGTGCATCCTCTTGTCCCTAAAGATCCCTGGGGCGTGAGGAATTCATCTGCACTCATCCCGTTAAGAGATTTGCTCAGCACAGTGGCACATGGGGACGAGCTGTTCTGAGAAAGGCGATCAGGCACATGGGGACGAGCTGTTCTGAGGAAGGCGATCACGCTCTGATAGACGGAGATGCACTGAAGACAGAGTTGAGTCTCAGCAGTCTAATGGGCCCAGCGAGGCAGTAAATTTCCCAGCAACTTGACACATTAATATAGAAGTACAGTCTGTTATATCAAAGGGAGATTGTCTCAGTCCTTAAGGGGAAACCAGCAATCCAAAAATGAAAAGTGCTCACTGGTGTCTTGTGAAAAATGTAGTTAACACTGAGATCCGAAGTGCCCAAGCTCCATGCCTTCCCCGGATGGAGTTCTCATCAAGGGCAGCCTCTGGCCCCTCCTGGAGACCACATGTCCCACGACATCCACATCTCCTGGCCCAGGTCCCTGGGAATCGCGCCGTCTGTGCCGCGAGGAGGAAAGCCAGCGCCGAAGTTCTTATTTGGCCCTATGGGATCCTGCAGGCTCTGTCTTTCTGAAGATATGTTTTCCCCTGTGGCTTTGTCCCACCACAGCTGCTAGGAGGAGCACAATTCTGTGTGACTCCACAGAAAACACCTTAATTATGCAATCATAAGGAGATGGTTTGATACATTACCCAAGGTCTGCATGGTGAAATGTGATGAATCTACTACAATGATCATTAGGCAGATCAAATAAAACATGGGAAATATTTATGTTTAATGTTCATTGAAAATATAGAACAGATGCGAGACCACAGATTTAGAGCGCTCAGGATTGGAAAGTCATATGTGAGCTGGGAACTAGTTCCATTAGAAGAAAGACATTATTTGGGATTCTTTTTTTTTCATTTCTCAAATTCTCTTTAGCATTGTTGTAACATTATATTTTTAAGGCATATACTTTTAATAAACCGTAGGCAACAGGAGCTAACTTAATTTATTAACACCTTTTGCCTTTCTTGCTTAGTCATTATCTAATACTAATATTTTTAGCACACACACTTAATTTTCTTCCAAAGTTACAGCCACAGTACAACTGCGAGGGAAGGCATTCTATTTCTTACGCCCACGATTCAGTCACTTTTCTCTATTATTTCGCTCACTTCTCAGCCCCTTAAGAAATAAACCTAGCCTTTGCTTAACATGAAGTTAATTTCAGCAAGTCAATATGCACTGGACTGGCAGAAGAGTTTGCTCCATAGGGGACTTTTCCATCATTCCATTTTATTTTGTTTTGGTTTGTTTCAAATAATGCTCTAAAAGGTATGTAACACAAGGGTAAGTTCTGATGGAATAATACTAGCAGGTAGGAGTCTAGGGGACCAGGGATTAGTCCAAGTAATTCTGTATGTACTTTGGAAAAGGGTCTAGACAGACAACACATTTCGGGTGACATCATTTTAAGCCTCCAAAAGAACAAGTCCTTTAATGTGATATAGTTAGAGAGAGGTGACTAAGTCTGACTTGCCCAAATCCAGGAAAATGCAATTCTCCATACCAAGAATTATATATTGCTTCCTATGGTTCATTATATAGGTGAAGCAACAATCCCTCCTTTACATGGTTGTGGAGTTATTTCTTTTACTATTTGTGATTTATGCCCGTCTATTTCTTAATATCAAAAACAGACAAGCTTCAACAGAATTAAACAAATCAACTGTGCTCACTGTATCTTGACCCTTTAACTACACATGCTTTTACTCCAGGCAAATGTAAAGAATCTAGTCAGATCACAAAGACTGGGGGTTACCTCTCTCCTGGGCTTTGGCTTATGTCTGATTATGTATGAAGTTACATCCAACTGGATGACAATCTCCCAGAGAGAGAACTGTATCTCACCTATTCTCTTCACACATAGGTACCAAAATTTATTTTGAAACATGAATTATTGGGTGCCTGGGTGGCTCAGTCGTTAAGCGTCTGCCTTCGGCTCAGGTCATGGTCCCAGAGTCCTGGGATCGAGCCCCGCATCAGGCTCCCTGCTCGGCGGGAAGCCTGCTTCTCCCTCTCCCACTCCCCCTGCTTGTGTTCCCTCTCTCGCTGTGTCTCTCTCTGTCAAATAAATAAATAAAATCTTTAAAAAAAAAAAAAGAAACATGAATTATTTTTACTGGCTTCTGATGACTAAGCCATGGGGGTAGGGCAGAAAACTAAAGCAGAGGAGGGAGGCTCAGCTCCTACTCTTGTCCCCACCACCCCTTAAACCTGCACACGGACTTAATGAATTCCAGCAATCTCTTATGAATAATCCCAGCTACACAGAGAATTAAACTTGGGCAGATAATCCTTTTTGTCTTTTTGATGGAAGACTAGAAGCGATGTCTATTGGGAGAAACTAAAAAATGGGCTACCTCTGATGGACTCAGGGCTACACATGACACCGGGAGATATACTGAAACCCCATTCAATTATCTCATAAGAAAGGGACACACGTCACAAGTTGGTACCATAATGGCTGAAAATTCCAGATTTTCTTATACACATGTTGAGGCCACCCTATCCCCAACCCTAGAAACCTGAGCATAGCTGTAAGTAATCACCCCACAAACTGCAGCTCTCAGTGAAACAAACTGGTCTCAGGTTGAGTAGGAATAAATCACCCATACCTCCGTGCCCTGACAGAGCTGACTGGGTGTGAACAAAATGAAAAGAAATGATACGACAACTATGTCTACATACATGTGTGTGAGAATGTGTGATGTGTGTGTGTGTGAGAGAGAGAGAGAGACTGCAGGTAAAAACCAAAGAATTCTCTTACTGGGACGAAGAATACTTTTCTTATCATTTCTACTATAGAGCAGCCTAAAAAAAATGTTCTTTCATTGAAATGGAAGCTCACACCAATATAATGACATTAAAAAGATTACAGGCCTTAGTAAACAAGCTGAAGCCAAAACAATTTAACTGCAGAAAATACATAAGAATTATCAGGAAATAGAATAAGCAGTGCTAAAAATAAAAATTCTAGCGTAGCAGAAAGGTTCAGCTAATACCAGTCATACAAACAACAGTGGCAACAAAAATAAGTAGATTAAAGTAGTTGGAAAAGCAATAATATATAAGGGAGGCAGGCAATGATATCTATAGTAAGGTTAATTGGGGCACCAGGAAAATTCAAGGAAGCAAATGAAACAGAAGATGTTTTAAAAGATAAAAGACAAGAAAATTTTCACCAAAATGAAGGAAAAACGGAATCTAAATACTGGAAGATCACATGGGGTTCCAGAAAATTTTAATATGGAGTAGTCAATACTGAGACATACTTCTCACTTAAGCTAATGAAATTTAAAGATAGGAAAGTAATTAGTTAGGGGCACCTAGGTAGCTCAGTCAGTTAAGTGTCTGGCTTTGGCTCAGGTCATGATCTCAGGGTCCTGGGATCTAGCCCTTCATCTGGCTCACTGCTCAGTGGGGAGTCTGCTTGTCCCTCTGCCCCTCCTCCCGCTCAGGCTCTCTCTCTCAAATAAATAAATAAAATCTTAAAAAAAAAAAAAAGACAAGTAATTGTTTAGTCATTGAGGCAGCAAAGCAAATTACCTACAAAAGGGAAATATTCAAACTGACCTCAGACTTTTTCCATAGCAATATTCAATGCAAAAGACAGTGGGGAATGTCTTTAAACTTTTAAAAGGAAGTATATTTGACCCAAAATTATTTTACTTGATCTGGTTTTTGTGATTCACCGATAAAGTATCATGTAAACAATTTAGGCAGGAGAAAACCTAAGGAATGTAGTATCTATGAATGCTCATGTGCAGGGAAGATCCTTATATGAATACAAAATTCAGTGAATTAATTCATAAATCAAAATGAATAGCTTGGCAACAGAGAAGACATGATAAAAAACAGAAAGGTAAGGTAGGGCTACTTAAAATAACTATGGGAAATCATGGCTACAAAACAAAATAAGCGATAATATAGCTGAATATATAAACATAATTCACAGATATCAAGTGGTGGTCAGAGGGAAGATGGGAGAAAATATAAATATGGTAGTGTCCTCACCTCCATTGGAAGGAGTCAATTGATATGGCCTAAATATAAAATAGCTTTCTTTTTTTTTTATGATTTCATTTATTTATTTGAGAGAGAGAGAGTACAAGCAGGGGGAGGGGCAGAGTGAGATGGAGAAGCAGACTCCCCACTGAGCAGGGAGCCCAATGCAGGGCTTGATCCCAGGACCCTGAGATCATGACCTGAGCTGAAGGCAGACGCTTAACCAACTGAGCCACCCAGGCACCCGAAACATATTTCATTTACAAAGAAAAAAAGAAATCTAGATACAGTGAAGTTCAACTCTTTAATGATTTTCATAATTATATGTCCTTAACAGTAGAGGGATAATTTAAGAACTAATATATTTATTTTAAGGTCAACTATTTCTTTATTGGCACTTAAATGTCTTTTTCTTTCTTTTTTTTGATAAATTCAAATGAGAAGTACATTAACACTTTAAAAAAATAAAATATGGTTTCAATTCTCTAAAGAATAATAATCCATTAATCTATGGATCTATCTTCTGTTTATGTGCATATGCTGCTCTCTGTAGACCAGGGATAACTGGATGAAATGTGGTTACAGAACTGGGCTCCCTGATAACAGTGGAGATCAGATCCCAAAACAGTGATGAAGAGATGACAGGGCACCCAAATAAAAGAAGCCAGGTAACAGTGAATAATCGTTAAAAGACAAATGGGGACAGTTATCACAATAAGTGACAAGATTTAAGTGGCAACAAGGGGGAGGGGGTCCAATTTTCTAAGAGCTATGGTGATGTGGGCTAAAGCACGGTGTTTCTAGAGGCATAAGTAGAGAAGCTTTGCTTAATTTGTCCAATCTAAAGAAATGAAGTACAGATGATCAGGAGTCTAAGGATGGTTACCATAGTAAAAAGGTCACTATCTTGCCCAGATTCTGGAACTTAAGTGGTTTTCAGACTCAGAACCCATTGAAGGAAAGAGATCTGGTTTTCAGTGAGAAAGGACCCTGCAACATGCTGGCAAGTATACTCAATAGTAATTCCCTCAGTCCTTCCTAAAGGGACCTAGAGCCATTTGTTCAGACATCGAAGCATTTGGAGAAAAGTGAATTGTTGGACACAGGGTCTGAATGGACAATGATACTCAGGATCCAAATCACCTTTGTGCCTGCCTCATAGAATAGAAGTTTAGGGGGGACAAATGGCTTCCTATCCCATGTCCAGCTCTGAGTAGGTGCACTGCGTCCAAAGAGCCACATGATGGTCACTTCACCAGACCCAAGTGTATAACAGGATGAAAAACTAGTAGCTGGTAGAATCTTCACTTTGGTTCTTCAACCTATTAAGAGCTATTATAGAATAGGCCATGTGAGAATCTCCATACCTGCTCCCACCCCAACTCCATTCAAAATAGCAAGTAAAAAACAAAGCTGCATCCCAGGTGCTAATAAAAGAGACTCAATTTCAGAGATTAAAGAATATATGAGTGTTCCCTGTCACATCCACATTTACTCCAGAAGACTTTCCTTTACAAAAGCCAGATGGATTACAGAAGATTACAATGGACTGCCACAAAATTAACCAAGTAGTAATCTCCATCCCAGCTGCTATGCCAGATGTGGTATCTTTGCTAGAGCGGATTAAAACAGACTGAGGCTTAGTATGTGGCCAGTGATCTAGTGAATGTGTTCTTTTCCTTTCCTATAGAAAGGAGAATCAGAGCATTTTGTATTGTTGTGGGATGAGCAACAGTATGCATTTATAGTTTTCCCTTGGTCTATAATAAGCCCCTGACATATTCTGAAGGGTCTTGGACGGCCAGGACATAGTGTACCGCATCACATTCCCATTCACTAGATCAATCGCAGCATGTTCATTAGAACAGAGGAGCAAGGAGTGGAAAGTATTTTGGAGATCCTGGTAAAATGCATTTACTCCACAGAGAAGAAATAAACCCTGCAAAGACTTGGAGGTCTACAACACTGCTGAAATTTTCAGGAATTCAGGAGTCTGGGACATGCTGGGACATCCTCTAAAAAGTAAGGGACAAATTATTGTATTTCATATTTCTCACCACTAATAAAGAAGCACAAGGTTTGGGAGCCCTCTGTAGGTTCCAGAAGCAGCATACTCTGCACTTGGTCATACTGATCTGATTCATTTACTGAGTGACATGGAAGGCTGCCAGCTTTGGCTGAGGCCCAGAATAGAAGGGTGCTCTGTGGCAAGTTCAGGCTGTAGGGCATGTACCATGAGACCAACGGGTCCTATGGTATTGGAGCTATCTAACATGAGGAATGACAATGTGAAGCTTATGGCAAGCCCCTATAAGAGCATCACCACAAAGACATTTAGAGTTTTGGAAAAGACCATGCCATCTCTAACATAAAATTATACACCATTCACAAAGCAACTTCAGTGAATGCTATTTAGTCCTAGAAAAGACAGACCATCTGCCCATAAGACATCAAATGCCATGTTGTTAGAGCTGTCCATTATGATCTGAGTTCTGTAGACACACCAAGTCATAAGTTTGAGTGGACCAACAGCAATCCATCATAAGACAGGCAGGATCATACCTACAATCAGGTGGCTCAGAGTCATCACTATTGCAGTTGTGTCTGTCCCTTAGCTCACACCAATGATTCTAAGGAGTTGAGGACTTCCTTGGTTCATGGATGAATCTGAATATTTGATCCACTGATAGGGACCCTGCACAATGTTGTTTTGAGCCGAGTACCCACTTTATGACAAAGGTGGTGCAGCCGTGGGCATAGGGCCATGGGAATCCTATCATTCCATCACATTCTGCACTTTCCTGAAGCTCCCCATCTAACAGAATTGTGGATGACTTCTTAAAATTGCAACTTAAGAACAACTTGGTGATCATACCCTTGTAATATTGTAAGAATATCATTGTATGGGCTTGGTTTATCAAGAGATGGAATACATGGATATAGAAATCAAGGAGTAGAAGTAGGAGTGACCCTGCTTACCATCACCCCCAGTGAGCCACTTGAAAAACCAGTTTTTCCCATTCTTATAACTTCAGGTGTATAGAGGTGCACAGGTACTTATTCCTGGAGGTAGAGTGTTTACATTTGAGAATGCAAGAATCCCCTATGGTCGTCACCAGATCACATCAAGATCTTCATGCCAGGAGATCAGTAAACAAGAAAAGAAGTTACCATATTGATGGGAATTGATTCTGATCAGCAGGATTGATAGGGCTGCTTCTACCTCTCAGGGAGATCAAATATGACTATGTTTGGGGTTCAGTGGTCCACTGGGGCATCTCTTAGTGCTCTATGTCTAGTTTTAATGGTAAATGGACAATGACAGCTGCCACAGCCTAAGAAGGTTATAGAAACCAGGTTTCAGACCCTTTCCTGAGGCTGTGGGTCATCCCACAAGGCCAGTGTCTAGACCTGCAGATGTGCTGGCAGAAGTGGGAGGAATCTAAATGAGTGTTGGTGGAGGGGAATCCTGAGTATCATTTACAGCCTCATATCACTACAGCAGTGCCTGCTCAAGTCCATCCCTTTAACCCAGGAAACAAGACCCACCCAAAAACCTGGAATAGCTATCCCTGGATGGATGATATCACTACTCTAAGCAGAAAGTAGATAAGTGCAGCACAAGGGTGGGTCCTCTTATTCTGCCCAGTTCCCCTTTTTAAGGCTGATGCACCTGTCACTTAGCTACAGGAGTACCCACTGGGGAAACTCACTGGGGGCAACTCAGAGCTGAATCCTTCACTGGGAACTGCCATCAGATGTGGCCTGCCAGAGCTAAGGTTGTGTCCATTCAAGAGGGAGCCCATGGCCAATAGCTGGCTGATTCAGGAAAACAAAGATCTTACCACAGATTGATTGAGGCCTCACTGGCAACCAAAGTGTAGATCAACTCTCTTCCTGCCCAATCCTGTCTTCACATCTTTATTGATATATCTCCCAAAAATACTTCCCAATTAACCCTCTGCATGCAACTCTGTCTTAAAGTCTATTTCCAAGCAGCAGAATCTAAGATAATCATAACTGCAATGCAGAGCTGAGACATAAAAGTTCATTATGTTAAGCCACTATAGGAGCTATTTGTTAGCACAACCTAACTTGATATGCCTTTTGTCCACCATGAAGAACATCTGTAGACCCTGACAGTGAATATGACCTCTAACAGCTATCAAAATTTGTTAATAAAAGATAGTCTGAAGGGTATGCAGTCCATCCACTTTCCTGGGCCTTCTAGTTTTTAAAACCAACCAGACCAGAATGCATAGAACCTACTGTTTTATACTCCAAACTCCAAATCTCCTCTACACTTTGTATCCCTACCCCAAGAGCACTTCAATAAAGAGCAGATTTGTATTTGCCCTCAGTTTGCCTGGAGTTGTATAAAAAAGTGGCCAGTTGACCTTCTCTATTATTTTTGCATTCAACAAGTATTTATTTACTGTTAATTTTGTGATCAACACTAGGCTAGCTATTGGCTAATTAATTGTGGGACTGTTCTCATTGAAGAATTAAACAAGTGAATGAGTAAGAAAGGGAATGAGTGAGAAATTTCGGATTCTGATAATTGCTACAATGGAAAAGACATTAATAAAAACAGGTTGTTGTTCAAACTTTATTTTTTTTGACCCAGATCTCTTCATCTTTTTAAAAAAGATCTAATTTATTTTATAACTTTCTCTAAGCGACTCCAACTGTTTCTTGGAATTAAGTGGACATAGGTGAATGAATGAATGGGTGAATGGATAATTCTAAGGCTAAAGCAAAAATGCCTCTCTCCAGACAATTTCCACACCATACAGCGGGGAGGCAAGGGAGAGGAGTGAGCACTCTCATGTGAAGCAGACTGCTGAACCTTCTATTGTTTTTATTTTGGTAATAACCATAACAAGAACCACAGCAATCATCATCGGTCAGCATCCCCAACTTCCCAGGCAACGAGATCAATGTTTTACATGCATTGTCTCATTTCAACTTGATGGTGATCCCATGAGATAGGTGAAATTCATATTTTACAGTTGAAGAAAAATAGCCCAGGAAGCTGACAGCACTGGGGTGGAACCTGGCTTCCCCTGCCTCCAAAGCTCTGCTCTTAAGCACGCCTCTACGTGAATTAGCCAGATGGCAGCAGCTGGGTGTCGGCTGATTCTCCTGCACACGTGGTCTCAGAGCATACAACAGAGCAGCTGAGCGATGGCCAGGGCCAGGGTGTGGTCACTGACCAAGACGGCGTACTCCTTGTGTGCTCTGCTGGGTGGGGGCCCTCTCCTCCACTTTGGTTTCCTTGGTAATTCATCTGACAGCTTGCTGAACACTAAACACACTTTAAAAAAAAAAAAAAGGTGTTGTTTTTTTTTTTTTTAAGTTTATAAGGCTAAGGTAATTATCTCAATGCTTTCCGTAATTCTCTGGAAGAACCAATATCTCCCAGAAACCTTTAAAAAACAACCTATTTAAAACCAATTTCCCTCAGATCAGAGATTGCCTGTATTTCTCCTCCCTTCCCTCTTCTCTCCTATTCAGATTTGCACAAAGCAAGATTGTTGTTCAGTAGGAATCCATCTCTTCCTGCTAGTTATCCCTGATCTGAGGTTATATAATCTCCTGTCAGTGGTTCCATAATCATTTCCACAGCAACTCATAGGGGCGCATTTGGGAAGCTGGGAGGAGTGGCGACAGGACAGGTGCTTTGGAGAGATGCAGGTCCTCCAGGCAGGCAATGCTCTTAATCCCAAAGTGTGGGAGTCCAGACACGAAATCATTCTCTCTCCTTTTTGAGGAATGTATCTCATATACTGAGTGGTTCTTAAATTAAACACTGAAAAATCTGCTTCATTACGTGTAGAGTAGAAGAGGACCCGCACTTTGTACCTTTTATGTTTGACCTTTCCATCAATTTCCTTTAGCAATATTAAGCACCTGATCTTCAAGTTCTAAAAGAGGTTTGATGCATCGCATCATGGTCTGATGATATAATCACAGGATTAGGAAGTTCGCCACTCTGAATTTTAATTTCCACTGTGTTGAGGGATTTCCACACCTCCTCGAACAGTTAGTGCATCTCCCTTTGTCTCAGTGTGTTCATCTTTAAAATGGGAACAGGGAGGACCATGTCTCTGTGGGTATCAGTGAGGATTAATTATTTTAAATATATAAGATGCTACCATAACTGTGAAGTGTTATTTTCTGTATTATCAGGAAAATAAAAGGGAATATCGCTCCTGCATTCCCGAAATATGTTAGCACACATACATTTCACCAGAGACATTTATGTGTTCATGTGTGTATTAAGATAGGAAAATAGATAGATGGGCAAACAGATTGATATTATATAGTGCGGGATGAAGCTGTGCAGAACTCTGTGGCATAGCAATCAAATGTGATATACTCAGGTGGGGAACAGGCAGCCAGAGGAGATGAACACTTGAAAAAAAAATACAGATTCTGTTTCTAAGCAAGTATCCTTAATAGTAAAAAATGAGAGAGTAGAAATACAGAAAATGCGTGTTATATAAACAGAGTTGTTTCCAAATAGAAAGCTATACAAGGACCAATATCAACTCATCAAGCTAAAGTAAGAGAAAAGCCTCACTCTGTGCTTTGTCTAAGTAAGGGATATATTCCAAATGCGTCAGGAGACATAAGCTGCTTTTAATAACGTGCATTTTCTTTGGGAACATTAACACATATGTGTGGAGGCATCATGAGAGCCGGAAAGCCACCTGGATCAGTGCATTGCTGCACAGTGGGGACTGGGGGAGGGGAAGTGGCAGGCAAGAGCCCAGAGGGAGACAAAAACCAGCCCAGGATGAGCCACAGGCCTGGCTGGCATTGGGAGAGAAGACAGAGAAGACAGAAGGGATTCGAGTTCCCCTCTGTGTAGGAGACACAACAGAGGGCTGCAGGTCTACCCTGCTGAAACACTTTTTATGGGCCAGGCTCAGGCCATGCAGAGACTCTGAGTTACCTGATGTATATAAACTATAGTTTTCCCTCAGTAGGAGTCACTGAATCTTCAGCCTACTGAGCATCCTGATAGCAAGAGCCCTGCACGGCTGGCTGGACATCTTGGGATCCTACCCCTTGATCCACATAATGTGCTTTGATGACATTTTCTGGATGCAGCCTGGATTCCTAGACCAGAGCTTCCTCTCTGTCACACAACAGCCTACATTCATTGTGTGGTTCTCAAAACAAAGGAGTTGTCCAGAGAGGACAAAGACCCAGGGAAGATCGACCCAAATCCTACATCATTTATGACAGGCCACTTGGTCAAAGACCTAGTAATTCTGATGTGCCTGACATAAAGTAGGCATACAAAATATGTGCTCATTTATTTACCTAATTGTTATTAATGACCTACTCTCTTGTAGGTGCTGGGCATACCGCAATAAATGGAACATAGTGTTTCCCTTTGAGGAGATAACCTGCTCGTGTTTTTTTTTCTGGAGAATGGGAGATGAAAAGGAGCATATGAATAAATACATAAAAATTACAATAACTTTAGATAGTTATGGGGCAATTAAGAAAGTAAAAGAGTCTAAAGGAGAATGATGTATCTGATGGCTAGGCGGGAGAGTCAAGGAAGGGTCCTAGAAAGAGGTGGCATTAGGTAGAAACTGTGAGAAGGTCTGGGAGAAGTTCATTCCAGGCAGAGTGAAGAACAATTTCAACAGCCCTGCTGAGGGAAAGAGCTTGGTGAGTTTAAGGACCAGTGAGAATATCAGCATGGCTGGTGGGAAGAACAGTGGAGGAGAGCAGTCAAAAACGAAGTGGTAGATTAGGCAGGGGCATATTAGTCATTATCTTGCAGACCATAGCAGAGACTTCGCATTTCATTTCAAGTGCAATGAGACCACACTCAAGGCTTTACTCTGCAAAGTGATGCTGCTTGATTCATATTTAAAGAAATTTGCTTGCAGAGCAGGGGATGGACTGCTGGGGCTAGGCAAGGAAAACTATAGAGAACCAGAGGCCAGCCTGGAGACTACTTGGGTTGGTAAAGGAAGAGGTCATTGTAAGAGCGAACATAGGAGAGAGGTTGTAGAATTTGAGATAAAGTTTAGAGGTATAGCCACAGGACCAACAACTGATTTGGTGTTGGGGTTTGGGACTAGGGGAAGAGTGTTGAGATGACTCCTAGGATTAGTTGAACAAAGAATGAATTAATTATTTAGCTATTCAAATAATTAATTGATTCACTAATGTTGCTTGTCCTGGAACCATGCAAAATCAATTCTAGGAGAAAGAAAGCTTTATTAGATTAGGGGGGAAAAAAGATGATGATAACAATTGTTAACATTTTAAGAGGATTTGCCAGTGTTAAACAGTGTGCAAAGTGTATAAATAAATTGTCTCATCCAATTTTCTCATAACAGTAATGAAGAAAGTTGTATGTCACTCCACTTCTGCAAGCTTAGAGAGGTTAATGATCTTTACTAATGCTACACAAATAGTAAGGAGGAGAGCAGGGATGGATGTCCCCAATCTGTATACTTAACCATGAGTCTACAGTCTCCAACCAATAAGTCCACAAAGCTGCTGACTATCAAATGGTGATATGAGCAAATGCATACTCTACTAAGATTTAATATTTTTTTTACCTTTGACACAAAAAGACATATTAAAAGAGGTAATGCATAGGTCACGAGGGCTCAAATAAATGAAAGTTAAATAATATATTAAGGTAACATTTTTTACTTACTGATTTGTCAAAAAATTTTGGGTAATACCATCCCCTCTTGGCACAGATATGGGGATATTGCAACTGTCCTATGATATTGGTAATTACTGTATTCCTTAAAAAAATATATGCGTAAGAGGGGAATCATAGCAAATAGCAAAAGTTGTAACAGAGTAATGAGATAATTGGGTAATAATATTTGTATTTTAAAAATATATTGAAATATGTTTTCAAAATTTAAAAATTAACATTTTATAAGACACCTTCATAAGAATTTTTGTATCTATAAATTTCCAATTCAAAAACTGTCTTTGTCAAATCATGAGAATCCTACTTCTTTCAGGATATCTAATGAACATAAGATGTGGAACAGATACCACCCAGCCAGGGCCAGGGGGAAAATGATGTAAGCTTCCAAAGGGATGGGCTGATTTAACTCAAGAGATTCTGTTAATTCTGGGTGAATATTGAGTTATATCACCAAGTCCAGAAAAGTTGTAAAAGTCTAAGCTGGTTGACTCTAGAGAAAATAATGCATAGTCTGATCGTCATGAACTAAATTTCATTTCAGAAGCATATCTACATACCTTCCAAGAGGGTATTCTATTTAATCAAATGATGGGGATCATAAAAATAATTGTCCTTTTACTATTGTCACTATGTCATCAGAGACACCAAAGACTGCTTCTACTGCCCTGGACAAACCTCATTAAAACAAATCTCAGGTGCCTAGGTGGCTCAGTTGGTTAAGTGCCTGCCTTTAGCTCAGGTCATGATCTTAGGGTCCTGGGATCAAGCCCCGCATCAGGCGCTCTGCTCAGTGGGGAGTCTGCTTCTCCCTCTGTGCTCTCCCCCAACTCAAATAAATAAATAAAATCTTTAAAAAAAACAAACTTCAACACAAGAAAAATAGCTCTATGAGTTTTTGAACCATTCAACATATGAGCCATGTGACCTTTGTACGTATGTCAATCACTACAATTAACACATCACTTTTGCAATTGTCTGATTCTTCCTCTCCTGAGAGAGATCCTTGAAAACAGAACCCATAACTTTTACTTTTATTACCTACTACCTAGCACAGTGTGTGGCTCTTGGAAAGCTTAACATAAATATTTACTGAATAAATGAATCAATCAATTAATCTACTCCGATGCACTCATTCTACAGATAAAACCTAAGTCCACACTGCTAGTTAATGGCACAGCCAGGACTACATGTGATGTTCTTATCTCTCAGATTTCCCAACCCCTATTTTATAGCAGTTACTGTATCTATCTCAAGGCATGTACGCATAATAGAAAATTAAATCAAAATTGAAAAAAATTTACTTGAAATCATTGGGATAAATTTTGACTGGCATTGGAAAATACCATTTTCAATATATATAATCAGAGTTTCGTTTCTTAGCGAACCAAAGGACTGTTGTTGGTGATGGATTCTATTTGCAGCCTGTGCTGTGGTTTGTAGGAGGGTTGGAAAAGAAGACTGCATCAGGAAACAGGAGGAGGAAGTGGGGGAGGAAGGAGAAAAGCATATTGAGAATATGATCCAGGGAGAGGAGGATTTTAAAAGTAAATTAAAAAATATAGCACGTTGTGCAAGTAATAATATTTCTACAAAAAGGATAGTGAAATGGAATAGGGCCCAGCATCACATAATAAATGTGTCCCCATCCTACTGCATGAAAATCTGTGGGCAAGTTATTAACAAGCAGATGGTTCTCCCTAACACCTGTCTATATCACAACCCTTTTACTTCTCTCTCTCTCTCTTTTTTTTTTTTTTTTTTTTTTTTGCTGAATTGCAGGTTTCCATTAATGAAAACTCTGAAGATTCTGAAACCCATTTCAGCTCTGGGAGCTGCCTACAGACAAGCAACTACAGCATTTAAAAGGTAAAGGCATTTGGGGGAGATGGGGCATGAGCTTATTGCATGGACTCTGCAGAATTCTCTGAACCCCACAGAATTAGGACCTGTGCATCCAGAGCAAAATTGAAATTTCCTTCCATGATATTTGAAGGTCTTGGAGGAAATCAACACTAGCACTTAGGCTGTTAAGGCTTTGAACATCAATAAGACAGACCAGAGGAATCAGCCATGGAATTTGGGCATTGGCTTGCTTTCTTGGGCTATGCCTACCCCGTGCTTGCGTTGTTTCTCCCAGGGAGTGACAAAGGTTGGATCAGCTAAGAGCCATGGATGGCATATGCATCGTTTGATTTGGTTGTGACTCAAATGCAGCTTTTCCTAACATATACTTGCCCTCCATTGCTTTTGGCTAGAATTTCAATAAGTAGGTACAGTGTTACGATTAAGAGAAGCGGCTTTGGGATCAATTAAATCTGGATATAGTCCTGACTCAATCACTTGGCTGTGTGACAATGGAGCAGGTGATTCAACCTCCTGAAGACTCGATTTTCGTGTATGTAACATCAGCATAATAATATTCTGCCCATAGTTTTGTGCAGAAAATAATTAAAAGTGCTTATCACAGTGCCTAACACATAGTTAAGTAATCAATAAAGTTTGGGGATTATTATTATTATTATGCTTGGACAAAGTATTAATTGCAAAAATGTCTAAGAGACCAGATAGTTTTGAATAGACATGTCTGCCTCTGTCTGTATTTCTTTCTTTGTGTCTCCCTCTTCCTTCTGTTTCTTCTTTGCCAAAAACTACCAGTTCAAGTTCTGCTTGTTTATTCTAAAATAAGAGCTATTCTATAACAGCAAGCCATCTCTTAACAGTAAGAAAGCAACCTGAAGGAGACGAAATGACAAGGAAGCCGAGTGACTTCACATACCCATCCCCTCCTGCCGTCTTCATGGGGCAGAGTAACAACCTCTAAGGGCCAAGGTTGTGTGTGTTGGAGAGATGTGTGAGCCAGGTCATTTGACAACATACCCAGGAGGTGAGGAAAAAGGTTTCTTGCTTCTGTGATTAGTAGATGTGTCACCCACACTGAACGGGACTCCTAACTGAGTCTTGGGGAAACTCTCTCTTTTACTCCTGAGTCCTAAGCACCATATCCATCTTTTCCAAAGTCTGTGGAAATGGCATTTGGCGTAAAAAGTGTAACAAAATTAATCCACAGGAATTGGCTTCCCATTAAAATAACTACACTGGGGGCGCCTGGGTGGCTCAGATGGTTAAGCATCTGCCTTCGGCTCAGGTCATGATCCCGGGGTCCTGGGATCGAGTCCCACATCGGGCTCCCGGTTCAGCGGGGAGCCTGCTTCTCCCTCTGACCCTCTCCCCTCTCATGCTGTTTCTCTCTCGCTCGCTCTCTAAAAAATAAATAAAATCTTTAAAAAATAAATAAATAAAAATAAAAAAATAAAATAACTACACTGTACATGGACTAGATTGCTTCAGAGGACTAGCAGGCTGGCCCCCCTCGGCCCAGGTAGCCGAGTCACAGTTGACACCTTTGTTCACACCAATGTCTCTGGCACACCCCCTCGAATGGCGTGAACTTCCATCAGCTGCATCACAGCCCCTCCCCGCCACGCCGCCTCTGCTCCTTCTCTCTGATGCAGAACCTATGGAGACAGCATTTAGCATTTATGGCGGCGCCATCCTTTTGGCTAAATATAGAACGCAAGCAATGTCTACTCAAAGCGTTTGATAATATATAAAATCAAAGAAAGAACCAATATGCCGTTTAGTCTGTGAAGTCTTAGCTGTTATTCCTTCTATTCTTCTAGTAACTTTTCCCCAGCCACCCTAGCTTTCAAAGAGCTTGATTTAGACTTCTTATTACTATTTCTTTTCATAACATGCCATATGCAAAGATATTTAATAACAGAGGCACTTTTTTTTACTGTTGAATATGAATAAAGCTGAAATAAAAGAGGATGACATCGAGGCACTTCCAAGAGACTATATTTAACCTATCTGGGAGGGCTTTCAACATATGGCTCACATACTTCTGTTTGCCCTGTGATGGTTCCAGGGCCCCTACTGGCCTCGTACGCTCGGTTCCTTCCTGTTAACAAGCTTCAGAATAGCCCCAGATGTTATCAGAACCGAGACAAAGAGAAGAAAAGATCACATTCCAATCAGGGCTTTGAGCTCCTAAAAGGTTTTGTGGTTAATATTGACAGCGACTTTTAAAATAGATGATTAAGAGTGAGGGCTGAAAAGCGTGAGGTTTACATAGAACTCCGTGACAACAGGGAAGGGAAATGTTGTGAGGCTGAAAGTATATGAAGTAGGGCCTGGCCACAGTGAATCACACAGAATGGATGTCTCCACAGCTGCAGAATTTTTGAGTTTGTATATATAAGATACAACATATTTGGATAAAACATACAAGGATAAAACAAATATAACATAAATATGCTTTATATATAGGCACATGTGTGTTTTATTTAGCATGTTAAGTGTATGCATTTTAGGGGTGCCTGGGTGGTTCAGTCGTTAAGCGTCTGCCTTCGGCTCAGGTCATGATCCCAGGGTCCTGGGATGGAGCCCCGCATCGGGCTCCCTGCTCAGCAGGAAGCCTGCTTCTCCCTCTCCCACTCCCCCTGCTTGTGTTCCTGCTCTCACTCTCTCTCTCTGTCAAATAAATAAAATCTTTAAAAAATAAAAAAAAGTGTATGCATTTTAATGTTGCAGCATTTCTTTTATTCCATTCATTTGCCATGAGGTTTTTTTGTTTTGTTTTGTTTTTTAATAATATACTCAAGTTTCTACCCGGAATATCTCTTTGTTCCTTTACCACTTTGCTTACTTCTCTTACTTTTTTCAGATCAAACTTAAAGGTCCTATCTTCCATGAAGCTTGCTCTGACAAATTTCACTCATTCATGGTTTTTCCCATTCTCTCTTTCAACAAGTAGTCCTTAAACGTATACCAGGTATCAGGCATTGTTCCAGGGGCTTGGAGATACAGGAGTAGAGAAGATCCTAGCATCTTCTCTGCCCACGTGGAATGAATGAATAGTCTAGCTCACCTCTTCCCCCATATCACTGTGTGACAACCTCTTTTTATAATACCTATCACATTTTATTGCCATTTTTAGTGTGTGTTTATTCCACCTACTAGCCAATCGATTTCTTGATGCGTGGAACAGCTTTTCAAAAAATATCCTTGAATTCTAATCCATGCGTGCTACCCAGAACATAGTAGTTCTCAATAAATTTGTTGAAATAGAATAAAATTTTTTTAAAAAGCTGAGGCATGGGGGGCATGTAGAAGCTCAATATTTCTGACTATTAAAATAATTTCCCAGCACACCATTTCTATGAACATGAAATTGAATATGCAACTAATAGTCACCATGAAAACAAGTATCAACACATTTTATTTAAGAAAAAAAACTCCTCTCATTTTAGCTCTAAGCAGTGCTTAGAAAATTTCACCAACACATTGTAATATTAATCAAGAATAAGTTGGTACATAATATTTGGTGTGCCAAAAAATACATTTCACTATAATTTGTTTCTTAGAGAGGCCATGGAGAGAAGTGCAATGAGAACAGTCTGCCGCTGAATTTAATACAAATAACTCCCTGATTGATCGTCCTTTATAAATTGAAATTTGAGTCATTTAATATTCCTTCTCCCATAGTTTGGTCAATATTTGTGTGCATTTTCTAGTTTATGTTTCTTTTTTTATACTAAAGCCAACCTTTTAAAAAATTTTCTTCAATTTAACTTGGCTTATATTTGGGAGGTTGTTCTCTCTCCTTTCGCTCAGAACCAAGGTTTAAGCAAGGAGGCTTTGCTAATTCTGTGATCAATTTTATTGCTGGTCAGCAGATAAAAACCTGAGCCAAGCACAAACCAATGGGCTTCGACCCAGGACAAAAAAAAAAAAAAAGAAGAAAAAGTGACAGGCTCACATTTCACTTTTCCAGACAGACTTTGGTGGGTCCCACTTATTTCATTACCAAAATTTTAACTTGAAGAAGCCACCAAATGCCTACACCTAGTTGTACTTAAAGGAGTCTATAGTCTTGATTTATATGTATTTTTATACAAATGGGATCATTCAATAAGTATTTTTTGCAACTTGTCTTTTTTTTTTTTTTAAGATTTTATTTGTCAGAGAGAGAGAGAGGCAGAGCACAAGCAGGGGGAGCAGCAGGCAGAGGGAGAAGCAGTGTCTTTTTAAAACTTAACACTATTACTACATCAGCTTATTTAACAGCAAATTCATCTATCCTATCCTTTTTATCTGCTACATAATACACATAATGGTACTGCCATGACCTATTCAAACATTCCCCTTTAGGTGAACATTTAGGTTATTTTCAGAGATATATAAGGATAATCTCAATCAGTGGTTCCCAGACTAATAAAACTGAATAATCACTTTTTATTTTCAAATGAAACTTCATACAGAACACGGTAAGTCAAAGTTAAATTCAGGGAAGGAGTGTGTGTAGGGCCCGGACCCCACCAGCTTAGTTTTGGGGGCTCTCCCTGAACAGCTCTGTCCCACATGCTACCGCTGCAGGCTCCGAGGTACCCTGACCAAACTCCCATGCTCCCACGACAACGTTTGGAAAACCTAGAGGCCCAGACAAAAAGTCTAATGATTCTCTGTTCTAAGCAATAAAGGTATCTGACCAATTGGCCCAGAGATCAGTGGATGTCTTTAAGCTTCCAACCTGAGATATTTGCAAACCTGAAGATTATGGAAATGACAACTCGGATGACATTCAGGAAGTAGTCTTCAAAATGTGTCCATGTGGAAGGACCAAAGGCCAAAGCAAGTCTTTCCATCTTCTCTGTGTGGACTTTCCTCTCTCATTACTCAACATGATGAGTTGCTGTAGTTTATTTGGTATGAGATGAACTGTAAGAATTTTTTTTATTGCAACAAATTTGTCTTCCAAATTATGTTTTCCTTAGGCTAAAAATAAAGTACATTTTCAACTCCTATACACATCAACTGAACAGAAGAACCAGCAACCCTGATATGTGATGTATGACAGCAAGAAAGCAATGTGGGCCCAGATTCATATTCTGTTAAATGAGTAATAATGAGTACATAAATACCTGAGTTATTGTTATTCTACAATGGGGAAGTTCCTCAACATTTATTTTTTTTCTTTTTTCTTTTATTTATTTATTTGACAGAGAGAGACACAGCAAGAGAGGAAACACAAGCAGAGGGAGTGGGAGAGGGAGAAGCAGGTTTCCCGTGGAGCAGGGAGCCCGATGCGGGGCTCGATCCCAGGACCCTGGGATCATGACCTGAGCCGAAGACAGACGCTTAACGACTGAGCCACCCAGGTGCCCCTTCCTCAACATTTAAATGTATATCATATTCCACAATTCCCAGTGACTTACGTCATTTTTACACTTAATAGATACTTAGAAAATATCTGCTGAATCAAATACTCAACTTTAATGAAATTTGGTTTTCAATCGAATGAAACATATACACATATTGTCTATTTTATATAATTGCATGTAACGCACACACATATTAAAGCAATATGAGGGAATTAACCAATATCCAGAAAGTTGATCAAAGGGACTGATGGTAAAATGATCATTTGAGATTAAAAGTTAAAACAAAGAATTCCGTAGCATAAACAACTCTGGAAAAACAATCCCCCTGTGAACCGGATTGTGAAATAATTCCTTCTGCTCTGCTTCTGCCTCTTTTTCCTGCACCTTTACCTCCTCCTGGATCGCATGCCTGCCTCCCAAAATGCTCTGGGCAGCTCTCATATGCACCCTGATACACAGAGCTCCCCGCTTGGAGACTTCACCTAAGACTTCTTAACAAGACCACCCCCACATAGTTATGTAACCACACATCTCAGATTTTCAGGAACATCCCAATTTATTTATTTTTTTATTTTTTTAAAATTTTTAAAAAGATTTTATTTATTTATTTGACAGAAAGACACACAGCGAGTGAGGGAACACAAGCAGGGGGAGTAGGAGAGGGAGAAGCAGGCTTCCCGCCGAGCAGGGAGCCCGATGTGGGGCTCGACCCCAGGACCCTGGGACAATGACCTGAGCCGAAGGCAGACTCTCAACCGACTGAGCCACCCAGGCGCCCTGGAATATCTGAATTTAAAAGTAATCAATCTTAGTTTCCCTAGCAATACACTCATTTGTCAAAACATGTGTCCTGATTAGGAAACATGCCCACTATTTCCATGCTACAAAGTTATCCCTCTCTCCTTTATTTCAGCTGACCTCTCATCAAAGTACCATTCATTCCAGAAAGATAAGCAAAGAATATCTGATGGAATGAAATCTTACCAAGTGGGGAATAACTTGAGCAAGAGTGATTGTTGTCTTTTTAGGAGGAGACATACTGCAAAGCCATGAGTCTCTAATTCCAGAAGATATGTATTGGTCTATGAAGACTTTTCTAGTATCCTTCTAACTATACCTTAACTGACTGTGAATACAAACAACTTGCTATTTTTTCTGTTTTTTAAGTTTCCTCATATGCTTTTTCTCCAAATGAGGTGCGGGAGGATGAACACCTGTTTATAGGTACATGCAAAAAAAAAAAAAAAAGAAACTACAAAAGACCATGGCATTTTGGTTGCAAACAATAGTTACACTGTGGTATGCTACTGCATCAATATTCTTCTATCTTCATTAATGCTCTTAATCATAAATATTCCATGCATTCTCTATTCCCTCCAGGCACTGTGAGTCATGTCTGCTCAGAAAGACACTGTTCTCACAGGCTGCCACTCATAAGCATTGTGAGAGACAGACCCTTCAGCATTCACTATGCAAGTGTTTACTGAATTCACAAACACGAGACAGCTTCACAGAAACACACATCTCCGTGGAGCCTTCTGCACAGATGTCAGATTTCCGTAGAAGCCTCCCAGAGGCACACAGATCCCACAATGGACTATTTTTAGGCCTGATAATTAATATTGGAGGAGAAAGGGAAGAGGATGAAAATGTAGCTCCAGCAAAAAAGCAATTACCATCTATACCATATATTCTCACCTACAAGATGTGTTATTTTCAAAGAAATAACAAGTGAAACCTTCCTCAAACCTATAGATTTTTATGCTACATCCCTCATGAAGTAGACATTTAATTGTTCCCCTTCAAAATTCTAGAAATAGCTGGTCTCGTAGGTTAATATATGCAGCGAGTGTTATACCAGCTTGCATTCTACTACTACAAAAAAATATGTTTGTTTCTAAGTCCCAGAAAGCAAGAGTTTGCTTTCCTCACACAAAACGAATAATCATGATCAGCAGTTGCTACCACAGAACCTTGGTAATGCTTTACTGCTTCTTTGCATGGGGTCCCCAGTGTCTCACTTTTAAGACATTTTCCCATTCCCTGCACATCAGTGAAATTGGTCTCGCCTGTGAAGACTTTTGCAGTGTCTGTGGATTCATCCACAACTATTAAGTAAGTGCACTTCTGTGCCACCTAAATTAAACCCACTCTATGATGAAACGTGGAACAACCTCAATGTCCGCTGGAGTCCAGAAATACAGTGAAAAGGGTGGTAGGAACCTCACTGTGGCCAGACGGTGCTTCTGGATGCAAGCGCACTCATGCCCTGAACCCACAGTTTAGGGGTGGGGTTCTGAAGGGAGGATAGTTGCAACATGGAGAACCACCATTTTGATTTCTTAATTCAATCATCTTTTTAGTGGACTTCTCTGTTCTATTTGGGATAATTACCCGTTTCCTTCTGGGAGTTCTATGCTCTCATTTCTATGAAATTTGTACAAACTTTAGCCCTTTTCTGAGAGTGTTCCCTTTATTTCCATCAAAGCCTGATCTTTCTCTGGCTGCCGCAGAAATGTTGGTGTGGGACAAGGATCAGGGCTCTCCTTCCTAAATCTGTATGTCCAGCCTAGACTTTGCCAAGATTTACATTTGTATATTCGTGTACCTGCCAGGTATCTCCTACTGATATATCAGAAGAATCTCAGATTCAACGCCTCCCAAACTGACCTTAATACCTTTCCTTCCAAGCCAATCTTCTGTGCTTGTGTCTCTGTCGCTGTGTTACAATGCCCTCAGTCACCCCGAATCGACCTGCACAAGTCTCCCGTGGCCCTGGCTCTCATCCTCCACATCCTGTGTATTACCAGTTCAAGCAATTTTGTTTCCAAAAGACGTTCAGAATCCATACATCCTTCTTTATCTCTACCATCACTACCGTGGTTCAAACCCTTTTCATCACTTGCCGGGACAACTAAAGCAGCTTCCTAAAGTGCCCCCCTGTTTCCATGTTCTCCAATTCATCCTCCATCCACCAGAAAAATCTCTTTAAAATATAATCAGACTCATGTGACTGTTCCACTTGAAACCTTCCAGTGGTTTCCTATCATCTGAAGGATAAAAATCAAAACTCCTTAGCATGGTGTGCAACCTGGTCCCTGCTTTTCTCCATAACCTCACACAGACCTACTGCCTGGTAAGCTGTATTCCAGCAAACTGAACTGTCTGAAGGTAATTCTATAGATGCTTTTATTGTCTCCTTAATTTGATCATACCTTCCTAATTAACTCGATCACATCTTACATCCCAGACTTAGCAACTGTCTTTTACCCTGTAAGACCCAGCTCCAAGCTGCTTCCCTGACAGAGCTCCCCTGACACCCGAGAATCTGTGTGCCAGCTCTGCGACCGAACCCAATGATGGTCTTGCCAGTGGTATAACCCACTACAAAGCGGACTCCACTACAGCAGGGGCTTTATCTTGTTCAGCATTGTATACCCAGTGCCTGGAATGCTCATGGAAGCTCCATTTATGTTAGTGAGTTATTTCCAAATATTCATTTAAAAAGCAAGGTCACAATGTGAAGATAAGCAATAGCTCAGATTCATGTAGTGTGTTTGCTCCATGCCTCCAAACTCAACCATTAAGAAAAGCTCCTAAGAGTAAATAGGACAAATTGAAGAGCCTCACTTTGGGAACCCAATTATTCTTTTGCTTCTTTCTCTTTTTTTTTTTCCTAGAAAGGTTAGGAGGAATCTGTGCTTTTGCTTGAAGTTTTCCTCTCATTTAGTCCAACGTCCATCTGTCCATCTGTAACTGTAACAGGCCCTTGGGCCTCCCCCAAGACTCAGTATGCAGTTCTCTGTTCCCATCTCCCTTCCTTCTCTGGGGTCACTTGCTTCTTACCCATGACTGTTCCAAACTCAATTCCTGCACTGACTGCCCTTCTGAACTTCGGGCCAATTTTCTAACTGGAAGCCAGGCTGCCATCCTGAAGGTTCTACTGTCAACTCAAACAAGACACTAAAACAAGATTTATCTTTTCCCCCCGAACCACCCCTCCTCATCCTTTCCTGTTTTTTTTTTGATGGCACCAGCATTCTGAATCACTCAGCCTTGAAAATGCAGAATCAACTTTGTCATCTTCTACTTCTATGCCTCCCACATTTAATCAGTAACAACAGCCTTTTTAATTAATATGGATGTGGGGAAATTAACGAAGTTTTCAGACATGACAAGTAGTTTGGTTTAATTGATGTGGAGGGTATGTTAAAGCACTGATGAAATGTAAAACCAGAATGCTAGCACAGAACCAGGTGCTGTGGAGCTTTAAATTCAAAGCCAAGGAACTGGGGATTCCTTTAAAGTAAGGACACTTTGAAGGTGGTGAGTATACTATTATAAGAAATGAGTTTTAGTAAAAAACTAATCTGGCCTCGGCATGCAGAGGATTAGAATGGCAGTGGTGGAATGCTATTTAAAATTCAAATACAAAGGACTGTGGCTCAGTTCCACACCAGCTGTGTGACTTTGTTAAGACACTCAACTTCTCTGAGCCTAAGTCCCGTCTCCAGAAAATAGGTGAATAACAGCTATCAGAGGAACATTCTGTGGGTTAGAGATAGAGCACACAAAGGTACATACGACAGTGCCAAGGCATTTGAGGCACTAAACAACTTGTCACATGGCTTTAAGAATTCTTTCTACTCAACTTGAGACTTCTTGATTTCTTGGCTGCTCTGGCCTTCAGCCCTGGCTACAACTTAGCTCAGCCCCAGAGAATACTGAGACTGTTCCTGGACGGCCTCAGCCTCAGCCTCAGTCAATGTTCTACAGGGACATTCTGTCTGCTACCCTCCAGTTAGACCACAAGCTCGCTGAGAGCACAACCATGTCTGGCTCATCTTTATACCTACAAAGTGTAATCAGCACCTAACACATAGGAAGACCTCAGTGTGTGTCCAACGAATGAATGAATGAGCCCAAGTCCATAGTTTGGCTTGCTCTCTCTCTCTTTTTTTTTAAGTTTTTATTTATTTGACAGAGAGAGAAGAGCAGGGGAAGAGGGAGAAACAGGCTTTCCGCAGAGCAGAGAGCCCGATGACGGACTCGATCGCAGGACCCCGAGATCATGACCTGAGTTTGGCTTGCTCTCATAGTGACTGGCTTCCTTTCAGTCCAGTTAGGTTTACAGCTATTTGAACAGCAATACACTTCCCCAGTTCTATGAACACTTTTGAGTTCCCCTTGGCACCTGTAAGCAGATATTATCTGGTACTTGGGTCCTTTTTCTTCTTCCAAGTGCTCTCAAGGACACTTTGAAGTTGTTCAAATTGGCAGAAGGAATTTCCTCTTATATCTTCAAGAAATAAGGTAATAAGAATGCTTCAGTCCTATTTACATTAAAAGTTAATGTCCTTATTTATTCATCTATTTTTATGGATCTATTGTGCCTTCCTAAATCCATCTTCACCTCTTAGGGTTTCTCTTTGGACAGAGTTGCCCTTGCTCAAGCCGGATATATAGAGAGAAATGGGCAATTAGCAGCCCAATAAACAGCCTGTTAGGGAGACACTCTTCCTGTTCCAACAATGGCAGCTGTCCCAGACTTCCCAGACCGACTCTGACTCCCCTGACCTCCACGCCCCTCTCTTCAGACCACTGCTGCCTGCCTCCCTTGCATTTGTCTGAACACCTCCTGTCACGGGATAATGACCGGCTCATTTGGCTTTGTCATTTTGGGCATAAGTCAGAGCCTTATGTCTGTACATAAAGTAAAGCCACTCTACAAAGATCCTTGTGTTGATCTCCAAAGCTTTCCCCTTTATCATTTCTGGAACAACAGGACGATGTCTCCATCCAGTAGCCAAGCAGGAGCTGTTCCTCAGTTTAGGAGTAGGAGAAAAAGAAGAAAGATATGTTGAGGGTTGGAATGAAAGGAAAATCTGCAAGTGAAGTAAGGAAAAGTCCTTTGGAGTTGGATTTGACTTGATAGGTAAAGGAAGAGCACACCCTTTTCATTTAATTACTTTTATTAATACTCATAGATCCCATTTGAAGAGACAGTGCCCAGAAATCACTTCCTAGGGGTTTAGTTTCACAAGTGAGTGTGAGGTAACTTGGAAGAACAGGGTTACATTTTGACCTGTAATGGGGTTTTGTTTTTAGGCAGACTTGAATTTTAATTCCAGTCCCATCATTAATTAAGTGACTAAAGTTACTAGCAGAGTGTTTGATTCACCAGTTGATGCCCAACGAATTCTAATTGTTATCATTTATAATATTGTGTTGCTAGTATTATCATTTTGAAGATTATAACATGACCAGGACTTCATCTTGGCGTTCTTTTTTTTTTGCAAAAGTTTACACTCAATTAAGGGGAAAAAATAACATGACCAGGAGGGGAATACCTTAGAAGTCAATTAGGCCCCTTATTCTTTTTCATTGTTGCCAGGGAGGGGGATGTTCTCTGGAATGGGGGGTGGCCAGCTTGGAAATGCTTGGCACCATGAGATTTTGGGGGTACTTCTAGGGCTTATTAGGTTGTTAATGTACAAAGTACTGGGGTCAGAATATTTCCCAATGAGCTTCTCTCCCTTAATGGCCAAATACTGTCTGTACAAACAGTAGGAAGGACCCAGTAAACACTAATAAGGCTGAATTGAATTGGGTCTGGTCCATAGGCTCAGCTTCTGTCTTTGATGCTCATTATAAGGAACTGGTAATAGAAATTCACAAGTATGTACTTTAATCACACAAAGAATAAAGACACAGCCTTAAACCACTTGTTCTCCTAAACCGAGGACACATCACACAGTGGTGAAAGACTTGTGTTCTAGAGTCAGACCTGGCTTCCAGCTCTGACCCTATGATCTCATTAGCTGTATGATTTTAGGTAACTTATCTAATTTCTCTAAATTCTAGTTTCCTTCTATGTGAATCAACATGATTGATGGTGTTACCAGAAGGATTAGATAAAGGCTTATCAAAAGGTTTAACTAAACTAATTGTATATAAAGCATGGACCACAGTGCCTAGCAGGAAGCACTCATTCAGATGTATTTTACTTGTTTGACTTGTATACACCATTGTGGATCTATATGTGCTTTTAGTAAGTAGCCAGCCTCCTGCATCTTCAGATTGGCATCCTGCTCAGAAACCCACTGCCACATCTCTTTTTCTATAATTCTGACCAGTCCAGAGATGAGGGACTGATATTTTTATTTCCTCCTAACATTGGAAGCTGTTCAAGTCCTGTCACTGCAGCTTGTTTTCTTGATTTTAATTAAGTAAGGCTTTACGGTACTTACTTCAGTAAAGCTCAAGTAATAGAGAGGAGGTTAGCTGGTTGAACCCAGACTCCAGGGTGTTAGTCCCAGCTTTGCTGATGCTGCTGGGCAATCTAGCTTGGCATCTTGTTGTGGAGGAGAATTAATAAAGAATGATTATGTCACTCTTCACAAATAGGATTGCAGCAGAAATAATCAAAGATAATAATGTAGGACTAGAGCTTCTGGAGAGTCAACTATGCTTACCAGTGGGTGTATTCCTGGAAACCAGCCCCTTCTGGACTCTCCTACAGGCTGCCTTGTGTTCAGTAGATATCTGGGTATTCCGAATGAATGTGCAGCGAGTTCCTCTGAGCACTGCTGAATAACCACATCATTCTTGATTCTTCCTGCTCCATTAGAGACCTCCATTTGTAGTGACTTCTGATGTGTCTGGAATCTTCTTCTTTCTTGTCATTATCCCTACTACAGCCTTGGTTCTAGCTTTTATGAGTTCTTTTCTGGAATATTGCAACAGGCTTGAAACTGGTCTCCTTGTCTCTTATCTCACTATATATATGGTAAGCCCTCTTTCATATTAATGTGACACTGGTATTTTTATAAGCCAAGAGTAAAACCTGTGACTTCTCTAATTCAGATTCTTCCCTGTCTTCTTGATACATGCAGAATAAACTCCAAACTTTTATGTAGACAATATACAAAGGAAGGGTGCCGAAGAGAAGTACCATTTAGGACTGCCTACACTGGGTCAGGAATTTAATCCAGCCATGTAACAAAATAAACTTTATTTTTAGTCTCAAGTCCACATTAAAGAAACTGAGAATCAGAAAGGTTTGGAAACTTCATCAGAGGTCTTTGAGGGAATATTTGAATCCATATTGTCTAACTTCCAAAGCCATATTCTTTCCACGAGCTCTTCAAAACCATTTGTGACATTCCTAGCCTCATTTCTTCCTCTGCCTACCTTCTCCCTCCCTGTGGTGAAGCCACTCTAAACCACCCACCATTACTCACCAGGATATTAATATCCAGGCCTCCAAGCCTTGGCACAGACTGTTGTATACCACCCACACCATTACCCACTACTCTTTCCTATTATGCCTCAATTCCTACTCCTCCTTTAAAGGATCATTTGGAATGCCATCTCATCCAGGAAGTCTTCCTTTATGCGTTGGGCATATTAATTGCTCTTTCCTCTGTGCTACTTTCCAGTAGCAATCACCCTTCCATTCACACTTTTATTCATACATGCTACATCATCATTGCCTTTGTTTACATGTAGTCTGCCCTCATCTGTTCAACACCCTAGAACCGGCTCATCTGTATCTATATCTCTAATGCTTGGCCCAGTAAGGGGTATATGGAAGGTGCTCAAATATACTTTGACTGGATGAGCATAGACAAAAAATAAAACATCAATCCCAGAAATTCTTCTCCTTGTACTGACACTTGTCTGTCTCTGTAGCAACCATCACAAAAATACATTTTTCTCCTTATGAATTCAGGTTAGGTTGAGTTAACATTTTTCAAATACATGTAACAAGAAAAAGGCTAAATCAGCTCTGTATGAATCAAACAATCATGTATGCACATGAGAATCAATTACTTGATATCCTAGTTTTGAAAAAAAAATCGTAGTTGTGCTGGCTCCTAGCTAAATTATAAACTAGCATAAACACATCTATGACCACATCCTTAAGCCCCCTATCAATAATATAACAAAGTGCTAACATCAAGGGGGATTTCTTAGCTATTTCTTAAGATCATGCTCTGCCAAAAGAACTGAAGGAGTCAAACTTCTATAATATAGACATCTGGTTGTAACTCCCTTGCCAGTTGCTTTTAGCTGAAGTTTTCCCAACATAAGGTGAGAGATGAAAGCTGTCAGTTTGACCCTTCAGCTGCACATCTCCAGGCTTCCCATCTCCATTGATGTCATCATTTATAACAAAGCACAGTGAAAGTACGAGCTTGGAACCATGGCAAAATGCAGGTATTCATATCACGCTATCTCAAGGGATAGTAGGCTACTGATGAATGTGTGCGGCAGCGGGGGGGGGGGGGGGATAAACTCAGAGAGAGGAGCATCTTCAGTGACTGCCATTGGAAAACAGCAGTTAGGCATGGAGGACAAGGCGAGGAGAAGCTCCGCTGCCTGTGTCAATACTCACAGCCAAAGAAACCACATCATTATTTCTGAAGGAGACTCTGGTCAGACATTTCATTTGAAAGCTGTCATTTTACAAATGTTTAATTACTTCTCAAATGCAAAGGATGACTGCAAATTTGTGATCTGTCCTTTTAGAAGCTATCAACCTCAACCTCCTTGAGTCACTGGAAAGAAAAACATTTTACACTGAAAATTAAAGTGATTTGATCAGTTTGTATTTAAAATGATTTTTCTGTCTTCCCTATGGCTTTGTTCTCTGATCTCATCTATACCTCAGGGGAGATTGCCCAGTTAAAGACCCCTGGCACAGTGAGAGACAGCTTCTCTCTTCCTGCTGCTCTCATGCCAGATCCTCGAGATTGACTTTGGTTCCTGCTGCATAGCTAAGAAATCACCTGAAAATTAGGTTCTGACTTTAATTAGGAGAACTCCACGGTGTTTCCCTGGGCTTTTGAAGACCCAGTTCATTTTGTTTTTGCTTGTAAAGCTTGAAGCTATGATCGTTTTGTAATGGGGGTGATTGCTGTTTCTAACAATGTCATGTGTTCATTTGAATTTGATAAATATAACTGAGTAATTTGGGACCCTAGATTTAACCCCAGAGGGGACACAAAAGTGAGTATGGAAAAATCCTCACAAACTCTGACTCTGCTGGTCTCTTCACCTGGAATGAGTCCCTACTTATTTCCCTAACCAAAATCCACTGTGGTTGAACTCAAATCCTTTCTTCTCTATGCAGCCTCCCATGATACTGGAAATGATCATGTCTTCCACTGAATTTCCCACAGCTGTTTTTCCAGAATGTTCTCATAACATGGATGGCTAATAACCACATAGTATATTGCTTTTTTCTTCTATCCCCATTAGACTTTAAATTATTTGAGGATAAGATTTTTCTTATGATAAAGCATGCAATAGGCATTTGAAACCCAATGTTATATCAATGACAGGAAAAGTTCATTAAAGTATTTACATTGTGACGGAGGTATGTGCAGGGAGAGGGAGAAGACTACAATTTAAAGTGGAAAATGATCACTATTACAAGAGAAAAGTTCTACAGATTCAAGTGGGAAGAAGATAGTGATGTAACTGGAGGAACCATTAATATGTCAAGGCTTCGGTGACCAACTGTCTGGGACTGAAGGGTTTCCTAGGATGAGATACTTTCATGCTATAACTGAGAAAGGCCCTGGGGAAATCCGGATGGGTTGGTTGACCAACTCAAGGAAGAGGCTTACTTAGGGGTAAGAAGAGGCATCCTGTACAAAGCCAGAGAAGGATATCATAGGGCTTCTTTGAGGATACACTGAGTAGACTAGTTTCATAGGCATAAACTATATTCAAGTATGTAGTGGGAGGCAGGGTTCTTAGAGACAGATCAGAGTAAGAACTTGATAAATCCATTCACCAGAAATGTGAGACATGGAAAACAGGAGCAAAGACACTAGTAAACAGTTTATATGGATTGGTGTGCAGCCTCTTTTTGACACCCTTCACTACTATCATGACCCTTACCATAAACAGTTTCTAGAGAGAAACAGGGTTTTATTGTCTATTGGCCATCAAGGAGACTGGCTTCCCTTCATATTCAAAAAGTTTCAAGTTCACTAAGTAGATTGTTATGATGGGCAGGTAAGAGAAATTGAGGATGACAATAGATCTTGTACAAAGCACTTTGTCTGGAAAACTAATGGCTTGGGGGCTGGCATAAACCACTCTTATTCATCCTACTTGGCTGCCCTCCAAATGGGCACCTCTGAACATCACCCAGGCACTGCTGTTTACCTGCTTATTGAGGAGGCCAACACCCCCAGGTTAGGGGCCACTCACAGTGTCTGGGGGCCAAGACAAGGAAGGAGAAGTACTGCTTATGCAGAATGAAGAGTCTCCTTTCAGGAAAGCAGAAAACCTACAGCCCAGAGTTGCTGACCTTGACAGTTGATTATTTATACTGTTGAAAAAGTGTATAATTATGTCCTCCGAATTTCTCTTTGGCTATTAAGGGCTATGATAACCAGCTGTTTACATGTTTATTGATGTAAAAAGAATTAATTGGATTAATTTATATTTTATCAAGAAGTATTTAGGAAGTTCAAGGAAGAGCTTTCTGACACTAAATTATCTAGAAAGTAAAATAAAATCCAAAACTCTTTTTTTCTTGAAAAACCTTGGGGGTATTAACTTTCTATATGGATTCATTGTTCACTCAGTAATGAACATGCACTTATTAAGTGCAGGTCTGTGGTATAAATAGCTGGTATTAGCCAATTAAGTTAATATAGCTTTCAGTTTTGTAGTCCAAGTAAGGTTGCAAACTGAGCCAACACACCTCATCTTACTTTTCTCAAGCTTTATGTGAATAGCAGATTCTGAAACCTGATTTATCCTGGGAATTTTTTCAATGTACTAATTCAACCATGCTCCATTCATCAGAACTGGGGAGATGTGGGAGGGGAGAGTATAACAGAGACTGGAAGCTGGGAGTTGCTAACAGTCATGGGCAGAAGACAAATGCTGAAAAAAAAAAAAAAAAAAAAAAAAGACAAATGCTGGCAAGATAAAATGAGTCACATTGGGAATGAGTGGTCATGCAAAAGCAGAGACTTCAGAAGCCAAAGCAGGCACCACAGGAACAAAGGATCCTGGGAGGGCTGAGGGACCATAGGCAATCAAGATGAGATGAAGCCCAGAGAAGTGTCTCACTCACAGCCAGAGAAAACATGTTTGCTTAGGGCCTACAGCAGTCCTGCTAGCTGGTTGGATTCTTCTGTCTACTCTCCTATTCTTTGTTGTTTTTTGTATAGGAAATTCTGGCCCTGGAGAGCCATAAATGCTCCAGACGTGGCTTCTCACAGGTTTCAAGGCACAGCTTCAGCTCATTCTAGACAGCTAACCAGAAGATGGCTAGAGGAAATCTGTGACCAAGCAATGCATTTGAAGCTTACTCCTGGACAATATCCCATTTCCAAAAGGGTCATTTAAAATTAGACAGGGTAGAACAGATGAAAAGAAATTGGAGGAAAATTATCCCTTTCTCTTGCAGAGGCAACAGCATGGGGTGAGTTGCTGTTCAGTGATGTTCCACTTTATGCCTATCTAGGCCTCCTGAAGAGCCTCATAAGACCTGGCCAATTGCTATTATCCCAGAGAAAAGCAAAAGATATCGTAATCCTGCTCTTTAAAAAAAAAACAAAAACAAAAACAAAAACCAGCACATTGGGTCATCTTTTGCCAGTTTACATACAGGATACATACTCTATTACAAAAGGAGGAGCTCATTTTTCAAGAATCTATCAGGACATCTTCATTGAACCTTGGATCAATTCCAACAAACATCAAAATCAGCTATGTTTTCAGGGTGTTGCAAGAACTGCATAAACTCAAAACATGCATACAAAACAAAACAAAGCAAAACAGCTAATTGATCTTATGTACTTTAGCATTCACCTATAAGAGAACTCTTTTGGGAAATGTCTCTGCTGAACAGTTGAAACTGTTCCTAAACACCCTAAAGGAAGTCAAAGAAATAGATATTAGAATCTTGGGTGTTGGTCCCACCTCCCTGTTAGGAGTATCTGCAAATTTTGAAAGAATAACAAAGATGAAAGGCTTTTTGTGGGACTGGAGAGGGAGCATATAACACCTTGCACTGAATTTGGAGAACAGACATATTTTTCACTTTAGAAAAATAGAAATAGAATTATGAAGGCTGCAGAATGGCTGGACCAAGAAGAACTTGGGAAAAGCAAATGATAGTTTTGGTGAACTTTCTGGCCGCATACGGTATGTGGGTGTGCTTGCATGTAATATAAGAACTGGTAGTCTCCTGAAATCTCCTCTGCGGGAATACCAATGTGTTTGTTGGGTTCTCCTCCACTGCTTAAATTTAGAGGTGAAGTGTGTTACCAAACACAAGTTTTTTTTTAATCTAGTAACTGGATCACCAGTCAACGAAATCAACACACTTTTTCTTTAAAATAGCCCTGATAAAAACTGAAGTGGTATTGCCTGACTGTGCCCAAGTGGAAAAAAGGCATTCAAGCTCTCCAACATCTGACCCCTACCAGCTTTCCCATGCTTACCTCCCCCTGCCCTCCTCAAAGACCCACTACTCAATAAGCCGAACCTATCTTCTTGTGCTTCCTAGATACGAAGTCCATGCCTTTCTACCTGTTTGACTTGCTCTTTTTACGTGTGTCGGCTGTGAATAACCCACCCTCCACGTGCACCTCCCACATCAGATCTTTCCAACACAAACTCTACTTCCTTAATGAAACTCTGTCATCATCAAAGTCATACTGCTTCTGAGTTAAAAGAATTCTGAGTGACCCCCTAGCCACACCCCTCATTTAATATCCTTTAAAATCCCGTGACATTGGACTTGCTCAAGATTACATAAGCAGAGGGCAGTAGTAACATTTTCCTCTTCTTGCCCTCCTTGGTCACTAGCAATGAGTGTTCTTAACACTATATTTCTTTATTTGTGCTATTATCTTCATCATATCCCTTGCTCTCTTACCACGAATGCTATGCTTCTTTAGGACAAGGTCTACCTGAAATGTTGATTTCTTAAAAAACCTAGAGGAAAACCTTCATACATATGAACTTATTTAATTGAGATAGAGAACAAAAATCTTTCCCTCAAATTCGACCTTTAGAATGGCATTGATAACAGCACAAACATTTCAAAAAAAAAAAATCTGATTAGAGATCTCTAATCTAGAGAAAGTTAGAGGTTACAAATTAGAGAAATTAGGTATCTGGAAACTATTTGTTCATTGTCATAAACTGTAAAGTCCGACGGCATACTGGGATTTACATTTTCATGTTTTAAATCTGATTACTTTAACAAGCATTTCCTAACTTTCACCACTGCGCTGAGTGTTTGACAGTTTTTATTGCCAAGGGGCTGATTAGCCAGAGTGTTAAGTCAAATTAAAATACGACAAATTTATTGCACATATGAAAAATGTACATATATTTTATTCAAAGGACAGCTAGATTCTACAAGGAATTTTAAAGTGGGAAAATAGTCTTTGAGCTTCAAGGAACTTACTTTTTTTTTAATTATTCTGTTTATGGTGTGGGGTAGAACAGATGAGATAGATCAAAAATAATGATTTAAAAAGAATAAGTGAATTACTGGCTTCTGCCAAGGTTCTAAGAAGTTGATATTTGTGGACTGAGTGAATCATTACCACATAGGGGAAATGGTCCCAAGTTAGAGGGCCCATCAGAACTTTCATAAGTCCTTACTCTGCCATTTTATTAGTAGTGGAATATTAGGAAAATTGCTTCATCTCTCTAAGTTCTGGTTCATCTGTAAAATAAGGCTAATAATGGTATTGTCCTCAAAGAACTGATGTAAGGATTAAATGAGGTAATACATGCAAAGTACTTCACAATGTTTATTGCAAACACTCAATTAATGTTAGCTATTATTAGTTTTAGGAATAGACTCTGTACAGAAAAAAACCTTAGGCAAAGTCAGTGTTTCAGGAATGAAAAGAAGATGGCAGTGGAGAGATTGGTGGGGAGGAGGAGAAGAAGTAGAAAGTAGATTGTTGAAGACAAAAGCCACCATTGCAAGTGGTATAAAAGCAAGTGATATGAGGAAGAAGAGCCAATAAGCACACTTGAAGAAGTAGGTCTATTTATGGCACCTTGTTTTCTAACACCTAGCTGGGTAGGAATAAAGAGAACACTTAGAACACTTTTTCTAGGGGCGCCTGGGTGGCTTAGTTGTTAAGCATCTGCCTTCGGCTCAGGTCATGATCCCAGAGTCCTGGGATCGAGCCCCGCACTGGGTTCCCTGCTCAGCGGGGAGCCTGCTTCTCCCTCTCCCACTCCCCCTGCTTGTGTTCCCTCTCTAGCTGTGTCTCTTTGTCAAGTAAATAAATAAAATCTTAAAAAAAACAAAAAAACAAACACTTTTTCAAGGACACTGACCAGCCCAGAGTAATTCTACCTATGCTTTGTACAACCAAACATTTTTTATTGTATTTACCATGTTGCTTTACCTTCATCTTTGAAGATATGACTTGCAGCATGTTTTAAAATGGGATATGAACTATTCTAGCTATGTGAAGGCCTTGGGCAGCAAAAGGAAACCCACCCAGTCATCGTACAGTTGACCAGATTTTTATACATACATACTGGCTAAACTGATGCACAAACTGTTAAGAAAATTCATAGGTTGCACTACTGAAATATAGCTCTCTCTAGACATAAAGCCATAGAACATGACTTCTTCTGTTACCAGCTGTGGTGATTTCTATTATATCTATTAAATGTAGAGGCCTGAATACAGAAGTTATAAGTTCTATACTAATATCTGGACTAGATCATCCTGGCTAATTTATATTTCTACAATATAAAAACATGGCTTACAACCTACTTACTTCTTACATACCCCTCACTTTAAAAAGCTTTGTATAGACAGAGACACTCACATGTATCCCAGACATACCTTCCTTCTGTAGGACTTTAAACATAGTAGTCACCATACTAGTCATGCTAGTCACTCAAGGATAGAGTTTTTATTTTTTATTTCTGTATTCCTAAACACTTAGTCCATACCAGACCAATGGAAGACACTTTATGATTGTTTGCTGAGTTTCTGAGCATCATCCCTGCCATACCACACTCTGTATTGTATGGCTACTTTGTTTTCTGAAGAAGAATGGTCCCATTTGGTATCTACCTCTGCATTACTCTGCTTAGTGCCCCTTATTGAAAATGAATATAGAAATTCATGCTTCCTCATGCTACTCTTCACTTTAGGGTCCCATATTACCACCGAGGACCTGTGCGCCTCTCCAACATCATGTCCAATGAGATGGGTGGAACAGAAGTAGTTACTCCAATAAAGTGAGCCTTCCTCATCTCCTGAACCAGATTACAAACCCCTGAAGTCATGGAATATCCTGATGGCACAACTCTTGGCCTGTCAATGGAGATTAACCTATGGATCCTGGAAGAGCCTGGCTCTAAATGTAGGCATCTGATTAATCATTGTGAATCTAGATGAAAGCAAGTTACACATAAGCAGAGAGCCTGTCTGTCCTGTATACCGCTGGTGCCTAATACTTGCCTGGAACATAAAAGGCACTTAATAAATGTCTGTGGAAATGTGAAGTAATTAATAAATTAAGAGGGGAAATGACAGGTGGAACTTAAATACCATAAACAAAGATCTGAGCAAAGGCCAAAAGCTGTCAGTCTAGAAGTAGTAACAAACTAAGATAATAAAATTCAGCATCAGAGAGAACTGGCAGCAAAAGTCAGGGAGGCAAATCTGCTGAACATGCGTAACTAAGGCTACCGTCTAAATTCTTTTCCCTTTTTTTTTTTAAATCAAAGTATAAATAAGTTAAAGAAAGAGATACCATATGATTTCACTTATTAGTGGAATCCAAAAAACAAAACAAATGAATAAACAACAAGTAAAAGAGCAGAAACAGACCCATGGGTATGGAGGACAAGCTGATGGGCAAAATGGATGAAGGGGAGTGGGAGACCCAGGTTTCCAGTTAGGAAGTAAGTCACGGGGATAAAAGGTACAGCACAGGGAACTGAGTCAATGGTATTGTAATAGTCTTATATGGAGACAAATGATAGCTACACTCGTGGTGAGCACAGCATAACGTATGGACTTGTAGGGCTAAATTCTTTTTGGAGCTGAGGTTCAAGGGTAGTGACTATAGCCACTGAGAGATGGAGGTTTCCAAGTACTGGACAGCCTTATCAGCAAGGCTGACTTGATATTGAAGCAGAGAAAGGCCGGCATACAATTCCAGACATTTCTCCCATTTAGGGATAGAACTGGGCATAAAATATGGAGGTGAACTGTTGTCAGTAATGAGGCTTAAGAAGGTCTTATCTGCTAGGATTAGAAAAAAAGCAGAAATAGGAAGGAGCGGGAACATCATTAAAGGCATTATTTTGTACATCTCAGAGACTGATTTTCACCCAGACAGAGTCACAGAAAAAATCAGCTTCAAATCCAGTTGAAAAAAATCTGGTTTTTCTTCTAGGTTTAAGAATCACAGAGATAAGAAATACATAAATGTATAGCATGAGCCTGAGTTAGTCATCTATCCCGGTGCTGAAATGCTTGGTTAGTTAGTGGTGTGTTGATGAAGCCAGGATTACATAAATGATAGTCTTGTCAGTAAGGCAGTAGTAACTCAGTTACATTTTTCTACTAAGGTATTAGAACCTTTCACAAGTGGGGTTTTATCTTTCTTTTGTCGCTCTGTCTTTTAAAAAAAAAATCTCAAAGATTACAAAATTGGACCTTTTTTTTTTTTAGTTCTTTTCAGGATAAGGGAGAAATATTTATGAAGCTTATTAGTGAGCAGACAGCACTTTATTTGATAAATACAAACTATTCCTGAGCCTCCCAGTGTCTTCCCTACCATCTCCCAGAGGAACAGAGCAGGGTTTTTACACATAAAAATAAAATTAAAATAAAATAAAATAAATCTTCAGTGCTTTATCACCATGGGTCCTGAAGGAGTTGAATGCCGTGTCAAGAAAATTATTCAGAAATTTTTCTCTCAACTCACAGTTTTGTAACCTAACTTAGTGTATCCTCACATTTGTGATTTCTTTTCTGAGAAAAGCTGGAATAAATGCAAGTCAGGATGCATTATATGGAAAGCTTATTTGCTTGGACATATGATCACTGTGGGGCAATGGATCCACTTCTCTATGCTAGAATGTATTCTAAGAGGAGTCTGAAGCTCCTCATCTACCTAGGCCCTGCGGGTGGTAGGGTTGGACTGGCTAAGTGAAGTGCAAAACCACATGCATAGCATGGTCTAGGGCCTTTCTTCTATCTAAAATTCCAGAATAATTCGGCAAATATATGCATGGTGGTATGTTTACCTCGAATCACCCATATAATTGCTTTAATTCTGTATTTCACTTTACTAACACAGATCTATTCTTTGAAAGGTTTTGGAGAGGCTTGTTTAAATCTGGATTTTAAGGAAATAACAATTTTCCAAACCATCACTCTTCCGCAGACAATTTAGAATAATTTTATTAAAACAAAATAATAAAAGCACTTACATCGACCCTAAAAATATGAATATAGCAAACAGGTAACTGGGTGCACAAAACACTCATTTGCATATATAATCAGGCATTTCTGGAAGAAAATGGCCAATTGTGCATGTGAAGGCAGGTTTCATTTGCACTTGATTGCTTCAAACAATGGACATCCTGTATCCTGGGGGTCTGTTTTCAACATGTAGCTTTATACATTTACCATTTCAGTTTTCTTTCCTTTCAGTGTGAGTGTGGTCTGCAAGCTGCTAGTTCAAGTTTAACCTCCTGCTGCTTGTTTCTGTTTGGGAGACTCTTAAGTGATGACTTACGATCATAACTGTCTTGCAACCTTCATTTTGGCTTCCAAGGACAGTGGAGTAGAATGAATAGAAAAAATATTAAGAGTTTCGAGAAAATGCTGCCTGTTGACAGCAAAGATTATCTTGTTTGATAAAATCAATTTTGATGAGAGCAAATCTGAGATCTTCCTTGAGGTTGATTTTATCAAGATAATAGATTAAATGTGTCTGACAGCTAGATTTCGGTCAACAAAATTTTTATTTTTATTTTTTGTCAAATTTCTCTGTGAGGCAAGACATACATTATGGATCCTTGCTTTTATTCTTGTAAATAAAACACCTTTTTAGAAAGAAAAAAAGATCCATGACAAAATATCCTGGAAGAAAAAAAAATGCGTCACTTTTCTTTTGAACTCATATTCTTCAAAGAAGACTTTTTAAATGAGCCATCAATCATTCCTGAACCTTATCAAGATTTGTCTAAAGTTGTTTCCTTCCCCCTCTCCATCAGCCTGCAAGAACAAGGGATATAAGAAAATAGATTGGAAATAAATTAAGTGTTCTCAGCACTTTGCAAATCTATACTGGTTTTCATTTTGCAATGACAGGGGGAGTTTTACTATATTGGAAAATTCAGCAGACCCCATGGTTTTAAACAGGGGAATCTGGATTTTCACAGTGTTTACAGATATTTAGAGGGGGGGAAGGCCTTTAAATAGTTGCTCACCAATGTTCTACACCCAAAATCGATCCGAAGGACTGTTTCATATTGTGATACTCATGTGTAGTGTTTCTCTCTCATGGCTCAAAATTATACGGGATTGCCAAGGACAAGTGTATGGATCCCAAACCACTTCTAATACCCTATCCACCTGTTCAATGTATGATCCTACTCTTGAAACAAGCAATAGGTCACGGGCCCAGGAATGACAATAACATTTAAGTTTGGATTTCCTTGTGTTTTATTTTAATTTGGAAAGGATATATGAACTCAGAAACATATTTAGTTATTAGGAGCTCTATAGGGAGAGCTGTCATGCAGAAACGTTTTACATTTGCAGATTTTTTTTTTTTAGATAACCTTTACATGTAATGAAGGCTGGCAATGTTTCTTACCTACTCAGTGACTGTTCCCACCACCACCAACTGCCTTCTTTCTGTATAATGGAGGCCATCTTCCCCTAAAGAGGCTCAAATACCAGAAACTTGCTTTCTGAGCCTCCCCTGCATTGAGGCAGGGAATGGGAAGGTCACCAAATCTTAATTAACAGGATCTGAGGTGAAGTTTAAGAGAAGGTATCTGGAGAAACTTTCTTTCCCTAACAAAAAGAGATGTAAGATGAAAACCCCCATTCTTTTTTTCTTCCCCTACACGTTGTTTGTCTGCAAATGCTACCACTATCTTTTCGCTGTGACGGCTCAAACCTGAGGACCAAATCCACATTCTGACAAAAGACGGAAAGAGCCCCGTTCTTGAGGCTAAGGTTGTAGTCCTCTGACTTTACCTGAGGTAACAAATGTCTTTATTGGTTAAATCCCTTTCAGCTGGTGTTGGGGAGGAAGCACTCCTTTGTTACTACTGATGTTCCTTTCGTCTGAGGGACACCCTTGGCCTTTCCCAGACATACCTCTCACCCCCGGGAGAAGAGGAATGTCTTAATCTCATGAGTGATTTTGGAAAGGAAAAAAGCAGGAACTATCAGTTCTTTCTTTTCCCTTCGGAGCGGACATTTTCACAGAGGTCCAGGGCTGTGCAGTGGAAGAGACCAGGTCTGGCCTGGGTGGCCTGGAGTTTCCTAGCACTTCCTGTGACTACAGCTGTAGGCATCTAAAACTTAGATTTAGGACTGAAATGCCCATTTGCCTGAAGATAAAAACCACATTATCCACTTCAACTTTCCTCAGAAATGAAGGTGCTATTTTTAGGTCTGTTTTCCCCTTGTCTATCTTTTAACTTGTTCTGAAGTTGTGCAGGGAGAAGAGATGTTACTAATAGCTCCCCTCGAACCCCAACAGTTGGGTCTTTTGTTACTTGCAGCAGAAAAACCTGTTGTTATGTTGTTTGTACAGGTTTTGTGATTAGATGAGGACCACCCTTAAAGCCAAGACAAACGTCATTTCCTTAGGTTCCTTCTGCCACCTGAGCTCAGAGCTCAGCATCCAGCTCACACGTAATTCTGGCTGCTGATGAACTGCCTTGCTTGTCAGGAGGGCACTTGGAATAAATTCATCATCCTAGATTTTTTTTTTCAATATGGCGAGAGCATCGTTAGTTAGGTATCCAATAGGTGCATGAAAAGGGCTGAATAGTCATGTTTCTTTATATTCTCTGATGGTGAAACTCCTCCCTGCCCATCTGAACAGTTGGAAGGAGTCCAGAGTTGAACAACAGCGTTGCTGAAGGCAAGGGCTGATGCAGAGGTGTGGAGACAGAGGGATTTGCATAGCTTGGCTAAGTGACAACTGAGAGGCGGATATGACAGAATAGATATATGTTTCACATACTAAGAAGAGTGATTACCTAGCCTTGCTGAAGGTGGGGAAACAGAATAAGACAGAAAGAAATAGACACTTTCAGGCTGAGGATCATGGGATCTTTCAGGAAGACTTCTCCAAGGCAACATGATATTGTCCTGGAGATCAATTAACACAGTGGAAATAATATAGCCATCGGGAAAGGCTGACCTCAGTTTAAGTCCCAGCTCTATTACTTAAAATATATCTGACCTTACAAAAATTACTTTATCTTGCTGAATATCAATGTTCTCATCTTTAACACGGAAATAGTATTACCTGTTCTTCTTATATCGCAGAGTTGTGAAGGTCTAATGAGTTAATGAATGCAAAAGAACTTTTCAAATCATAAAGTATTATATAAATGTCAGATATTGCTTTGATGGCAGTTCCACAAATTTATGATCTCATTCTTCCCCTCCTTACCCCTTACACACACAGACACACACACAGACACACACACACAGCTGCTCATGTAGAATGTCGGAGGTTCCCTCAGGGCCCTAACAGGATACTGCCTAGATCTCTACATGATGCACTCATGCCATGATTCTCTCCTGTTTTGTTCATCTGGATCCAGATTCCCTAACCTAGGGATATTTATAGGAGGGACTCATTCAGGGTGAAACTCATTTTAACAGCCCCATCCAGGTCAGTAACATTATCAGATGTTCATTTCCAGTGACGTACTTTGCTGCCAAAGTAAACCTGGAAGAAAGTTATGATTCAGTGGCCTTCCACAGACACATCCTTAACATTCAAAAATGACTTGATTGTTAATAGAAAAAAAAAAAGTATTATTGGACTGTGCTTTTAGCAAATACTCCAATACATCTCACTATGCTATATAATTTATAGATTATCTGTTTTATGCTTTTAAATATATTTCCTCCTATTGTTAGTCTATTCATTTTATAATACTTTGGCCATAGGGTAATTTTTCTAATAAAGAGTGCCAAATATGAATATCTTTTCCTTTTTAAACTCATTTTTAGGCTTCTTGGCTTAGTTTAAAAAATAATCTTCTTAAAACTCAGGATGCATATAGCCTAGGTAAACATACAGATAAATTTTCTTTTAAGGTTATTTTGTGTGTTTTTTTTTTTTTTTAATATTTAAGGACTTAATCCATTTTAAATTCATCTGGATTTCTTTGTTAAGATAAAATTTATATAACATAGATCTTAAGTGTACAATCTGATGTGCTTTGAAAGTTTATATACTTAGGTGAACACCATCTAAAACAAGTAGGCTTTATTTCCACAGAAAAGTTCCCTCATGGCTTTCCTCTGTTGTCTCTCGCTATTTTGATTTCTATCACCATAGATTAGTTTTGCTTATTCGAGTCACATGTATGGCCTCTTATAGTATATATTTCTTGTGCCTGACTTCTTTCACTTAACATAATATTTCTGAAATTTCTCTCTATGTTGTATATGCTGGTAGTTGATTCTTTTTAAAATATTTTGCTGAATAGTATTTCACTATGAATATATTGCAATTTGTTTATCCATTCTTCAATGTATATTTGGGGTATTTCCAGTTTTTTATTATAATGGATAAAGCTGTTATAAATATTTTTCTACTAGTTTCTCGTGAACTTTTTTTTCATTTCTCTTGGGTAAAAATCAAGGAGTAGAATTGCAGCGTCATGGAAGAGAGGCACATTGAAGTTTATAAGAAATCAGTGAATGTTTTTAAGATCCCTGTCTTTCTGTATTCTCCCACCAGAGAATTGCAATCACTCTCCATCCTCACCAACACTTGATATTGCTAGTCTTTTCTAGTAGGTGTCTAGCGGTATATTCTTTCAACTACGAGAACACACACATACACACACATACGAACATACACACACATATACACATACATAAAAATATACATTATCTGTTCATCCTGCATTTTTACTTATTGTAACACACTCTCTCATATTACCAAATGTTCTTTATAAGCACAATGGCTGTATAGAGTCCTTTTTTTTTTTTTTTACTAATTAGAATAACATTTTTTCACTAATCATAAATAACAAAGTACTGAACATTTTCATACATTGTCATTTGGTGTTTACTTACTTCCGTAGTAAAAATTAGCAAGTGTGGCATCACTGGTAAGGGATAAGAATGTCTTAAGGGCTTTGGGGACATACTGCAAATTGCTTTCTACAATAACTTGCACCCTACTAATAATGCATGACATTTTTATCACAACCTCCCTACTACTGAGTGTTCTAATGTTGCTTCAATGCTAATATAGTAATTGAAACATGACGTTTGAATGTGTAATATCTTCAAAATAAGTGAATTAAGTTATTTTTGTGAACATACTTGTGTCTTTTTTTTTTTTTTTTTTGATTTATTTGACAGAGAGAGATAGTGAGAGCAGGAACACAAGCAGGGGGAGTGGGAGAGGGAGAAGCAGGCTTCCCGCCGAGCAGGGAGCCCGATGCGGGGCTTGATCCCAGGACCCTAGGATCACGACCTGAGCTGAAGGCAGACGCTTAACGACTGAGCCACCCAGGCGCCCCTTGTGTCAATATTTTTACATCCTCTTTTTGAAATATCTATTCTTGTTTTTTAATCTATTAGTGCCTTTTATTTTCCTTAAATTAAATATTATTACCTATTTATAGAATAATGATATTAACCCTCTGCTTGACATATTTGCAGTCAAGTAGTAATGTTTATAGTTTTCTTTAACTGTTCAATTTTGTTTTAAGTAGAACGCCTTTCCACGGAACAAAGATGACAGCGTGTCATAAACTGAAGAATATGATAAATTCAATGCTGCACCTGGGGCCAACTAGGAAAAGGCAAAATAAAACAAAAAAATCATCTTTGGGTGTTTCTGACATTGTAAAAGAGGATTTTATTGGTATAAAAAAAAAAAGAATGGTGATGTAGCAGTATTTTGTTACTATGTTTTGAAAGCATCTTTAGAGTTACCCCTAGTTTTAAACACAATAAAGACATCACTAATGCAAATAAAAACACACTAAGGATTAAATATAAATTATTTGATCATATTTAAGGTCATATCTGTATAGTTCAAGTGGAAGATGGAGGCAATGCTTTAGATGTATACACTTTTCATAGGCATTTATGTTCTTCTAATCACTTAAGCTGTATGAGCAAGCCTAGACTTATCAACTGCATGCGATACGTCATTTTAATCAGGTAACCGGGATTTGTTTTGATCAGGTATGTTAAGATACACAGACATGGAAATGCCTGACTTGAAGGTAAAAAAGTTTATTATACTCATAGTTTCCTAGAAGTTGACTATACCCACAGATCCGTAAGTCACAGTACAGCACACAGGGCCATTAGGGGGAAGCACCAAGGTCAGTCAGGAGGCAGAATGAAGTGAGGGAAAATGTGGGTAAGAGCCTATATTATGGTTTCCATGGGAAAAGCAAGGTAAAGCAGGGGAAGCAGGTTTAGGATTGGGTACAGGTGCTGCATGGTACCTGGTCCTGGAGTTATGAGAACAGGTGGATGGTGGCCCTAGGTGTGAGAGCTCAATAAAGGAGGTGGTTGGAGGTGGGGCTGGATTGGTTGATTTGCACAGGAAAAGTGTGCTAGCTTGCAGACAAATGGTTTACTGTCTCTGAGAACTGGCTAATCCTGGGCAGGGCGGTTCCTCCAGGGTCAGCAAGTCCCCAGATGTCAACGCCTCCAAATACAGAAAATAAAAATAGGCTTAATACACATGTTAACAGAAACTCTCTCCTCAAATATCTTTATGTTGTAAACAGAACTTGAAAAACACTCTTTTTCACACAGTTTCCAAATGTTCTTCTAACTTCCTTATCTAAACAATGGTCCATTCCAATCACTTTCTCTTTGAAAGGTACTCTATATTTTTCTGTCCCTCGCCTTCTCTGCTCACCTCTCTTTTCCAACCTTCATTACTTTTGTCACAGTTACTGCAATATTCTTCCTCCTATGAGACATCCCTGACTCCTTTTCTCCTTGCCAAGGCTTCTGCATATCTGGGACAGCCTAATCTTTAAACAGTGTTTTTTCTCAGGCCACTCATCTGCTTGCAAGTCTCTAAATGGCCCCCTATTTTCTTTCATATCAAGCCAAAGTCTCCAATTTAGACTAAAATATTCTTTCGCTGTAATTCACTTTTTCTTAATTACCACCCTCTTTCTAAGTACTATGCATTCTTCAAGGCCCAATGCAAGCTCCATCTCTATTTCAAAGCATTATCTTATTCTCACCAAATACCTCCTCCCACAGTTATAGAAATTAACTCTGATTGGATTTGCTGCATTACTGTTTATTGGAAATGTGTCAGTCTTCTCTTCCAGTTGGATGCTCCTTGAGGACAAGTGTTTCATTTCCATCCACTGCCAGGCTAGGACAATACTTCATCATAACTGCAATTTTGCATACTGCTCTCTGTACAGAAAATATTGTTCCTAGGGTTTATTGACCTGGAAAACACTTATCATCTGCACCTCAGCTCATTAAAAATCTCCAGGACCACACCAGAGAGTTAGTCATTCTCTCCTCTATAAAAAGCCATAATAAAATTAAATTAAATTAAAAAAATTTTTAAAAAAAAGTGATAATGTGGGGTGCCTGGGTGGTGCAGTCAGTTAAGTGTCTGACTCTTCATCTCAGCTCAGGTCATGATCTAAGGGTCTTGAGGTTGAGCCCCTTGTCGAGTCCTGCACTGGGCTCTGCGTTTAGCACAGCGATAATGTTCTACTTGATCACAACTGTATTTCAGCATTTGATTATAGTTATCTACTTCCCATGTCTGTCTCTACTGCCACAGTGTAAACTGTCAAAGGACAGAAACCACAATTTATACATGGCTACATTCATAGCCTGACAGGATGTGAGTATATAAGAGGGTTCTATATCTGAAGCATGAATAGCTAAGACTAGAAATCCTGAATACAACACCTACCCCTAATATTCTTGCTGTAAAGATTGCTATGGTAATTTGGTTTGGATTTTTTTTTTAATTTTTACCCTTAGAGAACACTACATTTTGCCTACAAATTAATAAATCCAATCAATTTATTTGGGATGTTTGAGTTACTGGATAATTCACATCCCCTCCATAATAATTCTTTCAATAGATGTGTAGCTTTTCTGGTTATTCTATATCTTCTATTTCATGTTTGTTATTCTATATTGTCTATTTCATGTTCTTACTTTTTTTAAGCAATCCGATAACCATTTCTCTTTAGTCTGCCATCAAAATACTCTCCTAATTGCAATTGATATATAATGGATATGCTTATTTTTCTCCCTAGATTTATACTTCACTCTCTATTTATAGCTTTTCAGTGTTGGCAGGTGTGATGTTTCATCATTTGAATATATCATAAAAGTTTTTTTAAAGATATATGTATTTATATACATATGTGTGTGTGTGTGTGTATGTGAACGTAGAGAGAGAGAAAAAGAAAGAGAGAATGTTCCCTTAAAAATGTTCTGTACACAAGAGATATTTTCAGCAAAAGAACAAATGTGGAAGAGTCTATAATCCAAAACCCAGGCGGCTTGATTAGTAACTCTTTTTTTTTTTAAATCTCATACCATATAGCAATAAACCAGTTTATTTGAATCCTAGACCCACTCCTACTTCTTATGGTAGACTCATTTATTTAGGTCGTGTCAGGATGCCCTTAATGGATCATTATTTCTAAAAGGATAGCTTACTCATACAGATAAGCTGATTTTTCATTTTCTACCAGCCTTTCCCATATCTTCTGTACACCTTATCTGCATTCATGATAAGATACATATAGTTTTTAAATCAAAATCTGGTCATATTAATCATAATTCTTTCCCAGCTTAAAATCCTTCTGTGGTTTCTAAATTCCTTATCTTTGCATTTAGCTCCCCATTGCATCTGACTTATGCCTTTTGTCCAAATTTATTTCTCCCCACATGTTCTAGCCATCCAAAGCTTCTTAGATGTCTTGCATAGGCCATGCTATTCCACAGTTCCAAACCTGTCAATTGGGTTTATTCCTCATTGTCCTAACAGAATCTGTTCAGCATCAACCTTCCTATCAAATGTTTCCAACTGTACCTATAAGAAGGAGACCATTTCCTCTTTTAGCCCCACTGTATCCTATTTGTACATCTATTATAGTGCCCAAGATGGGTTAACTATTAGTATCTTGGTTTGTTTTATTTATACCAATGATCATAAACTCCCTGAAGAAAGGGGCTGCATAGGGCCTGAGGTCTACCCCATAGGAGCTCAATGAATGTTTCCTGAAAAAATAAATGCAGACAGGTATTTAAATATATAAATAAAATACAATAAAATAAATGCTACTATGAGAGTGTGCCTGATACGCATAGGGAAGGTAGCCTGTAGTTCTAGCAGCTCTATTAGAACATTTCAAAATGGCTAGGAGCTGTGAGGACTCCTAAGGACTTAACAGGGAATGGGAAAGATAGTCATAGGCGTGGACTTTGCCCTCCTTGTATTCACACCACAAGCACAAGTTGAGAGCTAACTGACACCAAGCACTTTGCCAGGTGTTGGGTATGTCTGAGTCCAAAATCAGACCAGCTCACGGTCTGATTTTGAAAACAGAATAACAAGCAGACAATTATAATACACACAAATTCCACCACAGTGGTAGATAGATATGATGTGGCAGCACAGAAGAACAGCACCTTACTTCACACTCAAATTTAAGAAATTTTTCCTGAAGAGATGACAACTAATCTGTATTCTGAGGGCATGAGCAGAGGTATTTCTGCCAAAGTCACAAGTCGCTGCCAAAGCTTGGAGATACGAAGATCATGGTGGTGATTTAGAGACTGTATAATAAATAGCATGGCTGATTTTAGAGTCTGTCGAAGAGGAAACATATGAGCTGATAGAAGTCCTCAAGCCCCACTCACATCATAGATGACTTCCTAAAATGTGTTTTCCATACCACTGCTCTGTGTAAAAGCCTACATTAGTTCTCCTGTGATGGTCACTGTTCATATAACTTAACATGACATTAAAAGGTCACTCTGTCTTGTGGGGCATAGACTGACGGGAGGTGAGACAGGAGGAAGAAGAACAGGACAATATGGGGTATTGAGTAAGAAGTGATAAGAACTTGTATTAAGGTGTTGGTTGTGAACATAAAGAAAGTAGTCAGGTGATTAAAAATGCTGCAAAAGTGGACTTACACCCACTGGTGGTTGTCTTTGAAGGAAGAAGAGAGAAGTAAGTATCAGAGATAATCCTGTTGTTTCAGTCTCTGTAACTAGGGAGAGGGTATGTTTACCCGATAAAATACAGGACACACAGTTAGATTAGATTTTTTTTTTAAGATTTTATTTATTTATTTGAGAGAGAATGAGAGACAGAGAGCACAAGAGGGAAGAGGGCAGAGGGAGAAGCAGACCCCCCGCTGAGCAGGGAGCCCGATGTGGGACTCGATCCCGGGACTCCAGGATCATGACCTGAGCCGAAGGCAGTCGCTTAACCAACTGAGCCACCCAGGCGCCCCAGTTAGATTTGATTTTAAACATTGAATGATGTTGGTCAAATCATCACATTTATGCCCTAAATATATACAATTTTATTGTCAATTATAAATCAAAACCAGAAGAAATAAAAAATTTTAAAATGAAAATTAAAGAAAACATTGAATGGGACACACTAATACTAAAAAATGATTTGCTCCTTCTCTGAACTTCAAATTTAAGAGTTTCCTGGTTCTTCCTTGCTTTTCCTAAATCTGGCCACTCTAATGGAGCCATAGATGAAAATAGAGAATAAAATAGGAAGAGCAGGAGTAGATAAGAGCTTCATTTTGGACCTGTGGAGTAGAGGTGACTAACAGGATACTCAGGGTGTATGGCTAGCAGATGGTTGCTTTAGGAGTTGAAGAGAAACGTCCTGACTGTTGAGCTAGGATGAAAATTTTGGATCAGTGAGATCAATACAGGGCGGGTAGAGAGTGCACTGAGGAGGACGTGGATGTAATCTCAGTGAGCCCTGCCATGCAAGGTTAAACGTGGAGGAGGCATCCTTGAAAGAGACCTGAGGAGTGGGTAGAGGCATACAGACAATGTGAAGTAACATCACAGAAACAAGAAAAGAGTATTTCTATAAGGAAAGAGTGGCAAACAGCTTCAAAATCTATCGAGGGATGCCATGTGTGAAAAAATAAGGCCAGCTACTTGGATGTTAATGATAACCTTGATATGAGCAGTTTCAATAAGGTGGGGGGAGAAGCCAATTATACATGCTCTTTGCACCTGCTCTATGCTCATAAACACTTGAACCTAGTTGCTGAACTCATTTGCCTGTAGTTGTCTTTATGTAAATCATAAGGTTACTATTTCCATGAGATGATAGTTTTATTAATCAATATATTAAGCTCTGCAAATAAATTATGACTCACAACTGCAACAACAAGGTGCAAATATTTATTGAGTGCCTGCAAAGATCTTATCAAAATGCTAGGTACTACAGATATGCTAAACAATGCTGGAGTAATTCCCAGCTACACAGAGTTAAGAGTCTCAAGTGGATTTACCAGGATACATTAAGTTCAACAGAGCAATCTGTCCAACACAACTAATTGTCACCAAACACCAACTTTTCAGTGACCATATGAACTCTGAGATTTATTTTGTCTCTGATAATGAAAACTTGTGACAGATCCTTCAGTGAAAGTGAAAGCGACTCTTAAATCTTACTTTTTTTTTTTTTTAGGATTTTATTTATTTATTTGAGAATGAGAGAGAGAGCATGAGAGGGGGGAGGGTCAGAGGGAGAAGCAGACGCCCTGCTGAGCAGGGAGCCCGATGCGGGACTCGATCCTGGGACTCCAGGATCATGACCTGAGCCGAAGGCAGTTGCTTAACCAACTGAGCCACCCAGGCACCCTAAATCTTACTTTTTTAAGCAAAAGAGGAACTATAGAAAAACAATTTATTTTTACTGTCACCACCTTAATGTATTCTAACCAGTCACAACTGTCTAGATTGACCCCGTGTGAAGGAAAAGAGACATAGGGATACATGGGGAAGTGGCAACTTTGGGCTATGCCTGCCCACCCACATATTTTCAGGGTACATCAAATGATATATAATACCCAGCCCTTCCAAATTTTCTCGTTAAAACAGTGTATATAATAAAATGAAAATAACGATGTTACACCTACTGTGTAACCACCTGTCAGTAAATTTATGAACAGTTAGAAAATGAAAGTACTTTCCAGGGAGCAATTTGTAGAAGTGATAAAATGCTCATTTTTTCCAGAAATATAATAGGACAACAACTTTTCTTTTTTCCCTCTAAAACAGTTTTTGCAGTAATTAATCAGCTCTGTTTTGTTGTTGTTTTTAATGTTTCAGTTCTTCAAAATGCACTAGACAGGCACAAAAGGAGGCCATGAAGGAGCCATTTAAAATTTCCAGGCGAAGTGAAGCTTAGAGCCCAGGCTGTTTCACATTTCATAGGTAGTCACACTTCTCAATAAACTGGGGTTTATGCACGCTGTCTCAGGGGGTTTACCACTCGGAAACAGATGCCAGCTTTTTTCCCTTGTGCAGCAACTATTAAACTCCAGACATCCCTGCAGAATATATGTGCTTTTCCTTGTTAAGTTCATTAGCCAATAACCTAAGGTCTCCACCTAATATCCTTCAATAGCAAAACTGGTAATGATAACTAAATATATATAATAATATAACTACAATATAAATATAATAATATAAATAACTAAAATTTCCATAGTGCTATATGATGGATGAAAAGTCTTTCTTCTACGTTATCCCATTTGAACCATTGCCCAAATGATATTATCCCAAATCCACAGTCGAAAAAGTAGGAAGTCGAGAAAGTAGAGTCTCAAAGAGATAAAATCAGTTGCCTGAGGCTCCACAGTAAAGAGGGCTAGGTAGCAAGCCCAGGTTTCTGGATTTCTCCATCATCATCGCCTCCAAAACAAAATGCGGTACCTTGGAGAGAAAGAAAACTCTCTCACGGGCACCCTAGAGCTTCATCCCAGGGCCAGTGAAATCTTTTTTTTTTTTTTTTAAGGATTTTATTTATTTATTTGAGACAGAGAGAATGAGAGAGAGAGAGCATGAGAGGGAGGAGGGTCAGAGGGAGAAGCAGACTCCCCGCCGAGCAGGGAGCCCGATGCGGGACTCGATCCTGAGACTCCAGGATCATGACCTGAGCCGAAGGCAGTCGCTTAACCAACTGAGCCACCCAGGCGCCCCTGGGCCAGTGAAATCTAACAAGGACCATCCTGGCTCCTGTCCCTGGGATTCTCCAAGGTGGTCCTGTGCTCCAACTGCCTGGGCCATCCAGCCACAGCAGAGCCGGGGGGATGGCGCTCGGCCTCCTGATCCTCATCAGGCTCAGCCCCTGCTGTTGCTGCAAACATCAATTTTCTAACACAGCCATGTTTTTCCTCAGAGCAATCGGTGAGTCCTTTTCCCTCTGCTATTTCACCCCTTCCTTTTAATCTTTTTTATTTTTATTTTTCATCTCAAGTCCTTCTTTTTTTGCGCTTTTCGCTTCTTCAGTGGCCTTTTTATAGATTTCTGTGCCTCTCTCTCTTCTTTTCATGTTTGATTCTTTTGTAAGAGGCCCTCTTTCTTCCTGTCTTTGTTTGTCTGACTCCTCTTTCTAGGATGCCTTTCCCCTCTGTTCATTGTTATTCTCCCCAAGATTCTTCTCTTGTCGCTCTAGGGACTTGAATTTTGATCTTTACTGCTGGACGAAAGCTTTGTCATCCTTCTGTGTTTTCTTTGTGAGTCAATTTTTTTTCCCTCACCATTTTTCTTGGAGCAAAAAGAAAATATCTTTTAGCAGTCTATATGATCCATTTGGTGGCTTGTGTTTTGACCTAAATGTTTGTTCTGCCTTTGATCATTCATTATTTTAATTGTAGCTGTCAAGGCTCTAGAGGTGGGAGAAGACAATGGATGGTCCCTTTCCCAGCAATTGAAAGCAGTCCTTTTCTTGTAGAATCTACAAATTCCATGAAGGACAAACTTACTCTATGTCTCCTAAACAAAAGTTTTTAATGAACAAATCCCAAAGCTGTGGGTTTTGATGTTCTTTATCCATATATTTTCATAGTGATTGAGATTTGCTTCATAAAATCTCAGGAAGGGTGGTCTGGGGTGTGTGTGTGCATGTGTGTGTGTGTATGTATGTATGTGTGTGTGTAATTGAGGTGTGACTTAGATGCAACAAAGAATAAAGATTTAAGTGTACAACTAGGTGAACTTGTATATGTGTATCCACCCATTTAACCACTAGGCAGATCAAGATATAAAATATTCCTCTTTCCAGAGGTTCCATCATGCCCTTGCCTATTTAATACCTTCCCACAAGATTGCCACTAATATGACTCTCTTGAATTTCATATAAATGGAAGACTCTAACAGGTACTCTTCTGTGTGTGGCTTCCTTCACTCGCCATGATATCTGAGATTCCTATGTGTCATCTGTATTAGCAATTTGTTCTTCGCTTACAGCTGTGTAGTTCTTCCTTGTATTTATTCTATAACCTGTTAATCTATTATCTTGGCAGGCATTGAGTGGTTTCCAGTTTTGGGTTACTAGAGAAGAAAATCCACTGTGAACATTCTTCTTCGTGTCTTCTAATGTGTACCTATACGAATTTCTTTTGGAAAAATACCTATAAGCTGAACTTGGGGCGTGTAAAATAGATGAATGTTTAGGTTTAATAGAAATTGCCAAACAACTTTCTAATGTAGATGAGGCAACTGCCAACAGCAGTGTCTGATGTGTCAGGTGATACCCGTCCTCACCAAGACAATATTGTCAGTCTTCACATTTTCACCATCTGGCCAGTGTGAGAGAAGATTCCAGTTGAAAAGCTAACTACACCGAATACTGCAGTCTTTCAAAAGCCTGCATAGCAGACACTTACATTGCTCCTCAAATTCTCTTGGCTTCCTTGACTCCCAAATCTTTGGCTGCCTGCTTAGCCTCTTCAGCCCCCGTGGCTGGCCAACTCCAGGCATGCCCTTGCAGTTCTGCCACCTGAAGCTGACCAGCTGACCACCCAACGTCTTGGGATCCCCTACCACTTCCAACTCCAGATGAAATGCCATCCTTCAGGGCATGGGATCTAGCTTCCCTAGTGGTCACTGCAGGGCCCATGCAATGCAACCCAGAGGTCTGAGGAGTCTACTCCCTGTAGAGTAAACTTACAACAAAGGAAAATAGGAACCGAGGCAAGGGAGTCAGGTCAGTAAGTCTTCTTTCCATTATTCCTGATCCTCGACAGCTTCAAGACATAGCCTCTCTAGAGCTGGTTTGTAGAATTCCTGCATGGCTGAGTGGAAAGACCTACCAAGAGGCCAACTATGCTGCTTCCCTGCTCATCTTCGATCTGGAGCCAGTATCGATAAGGCAACATCACCTCTTGCTTCCCATCCTTCTCTTTCTCACTTCCCTTTGCCTTCACTCTCTTTGCCCTGAGAGTTTACCACAAAGGTAAAACATCAGCATTTAATCAGGATCTGTTTTCTAGGGACCCAGGATTAAGAGCTTGGTTAAGACATTTCTTAAGATTTTAAATGGGTTTGCTTTATATTATGAATTCATCCAATTTCTAGAGAACTAAAATATGTGGGTTTTTATGGGGCATACCAGGACTAAGAAAGATAAAGCCTATCTGAGAATCTGAATGTCTAAATTCTACTCTTGGCTTTCCTATTTGTGATTTCAGTGCCTTACTCTACAGCTCAGAGACTCAGTTTCATTTCTTTTTAAAGCTCTCAAGGATGTAGTAGAAATGTCAGAGATACTCTATTAAAGGAACTTTAATATCAAATATAGGATCATGTGAAATTGCTTGTTCAGTAGTTATCATTCAACAATAGTTTTTTTCTTTCTCTTCCCTCCAAAGAAAACCATGCTCTAAAATTAAGAAATATTCTTCTTTTTCAATATTATCTTGATCATCATATCATTATCACTATGATTTAAAAAGAAGTGATGTGCTAAAGAGACTTCATGGCAAATGAATAAATAATAAATTTAAAATAAGAACTAATTATGCTGTTTCATCCAGCAGGGAATGTCTTCTTCCTTGTTGTAGGCCAATTTTACCAATGTTTTCCTGCTCCTTTTTTCCAAGTCATCTTCTGTGTCACTCTGATTTCAACCCTTTCTGGTACCGATAGCATTCATCTGTTCATTCATAGTTTATTCATCAAATGCCTATTATATGCTAGGCATTACTTTGGTACTAGAAATAAATCAGTGAACATAACCAGTACAGTCTCCACACTTATGGAATTTAAGGTCCAGTGGGAAGAGATATATTTACTACAAAATTTTGAAAGTATGTGCAATAATGCAAGGAGTACTCAGAAAAGAGATAGGAAATGCTATGAAATTCTATGATAGTCCAGTTTGGCATAGTCAGGAGGTTGAGAGAAAACTGCTGAGGAAGTGACAATGGAGATAAGATCTGGAAGCTAATAGGAGTTGGCAAGGCAAATAGGGAGGGGAGAACACTTAGAGGAAAAGCAGCCAACACAAAGACCCAGAGGTGAGAGGAGACCAGGGAACCAGAAAGCTCTAAATGAAGAGCTCTGTGGGTGCCTGGAGCACAGAGTCCGAAGGGGACAGTGTGTTTACATTAGGCCAAGAGGCAGCTGTGGATCAGGGTTCTCAGGGAATGGAGGCCACATTAGGGACTTTTATAATTTTGCTAGGATCAATGGGAAGTCATTCAAGGGTCTAAACATTGTACATATGTGTGTGATTAGACTTTTTTAGGAGATCATTTGGACTGCAGGAGTAATCTGAGTGGTCAAGAGTAGAAGTAGAGAGGTTACCAGAAGCTGGGGAGAGGAAGAGATAAGGAGTTATTGTTTAATGTATACCAAGTTTAGGATGATGAAAATGTTCTAGAGATCGACAGTGGCGATCGTTGCACAACATTGTGAATATACTTATTGTCATAGAATTATACTCTTTAAGATGGTTACATGGTAAATTTTGTGTATATTTTACCATTTAAAAATCGTAAGAGAAGATGTAGATAAATAACTTAGTAGGTTTTTGTAGTTATTCGAGTGACAACAGTATCTTGTTCTAGATTGTTCTTTCTAGATGGAAAAAGGTGGATAGATTTAAGATGTATTTTTGGAGAATGATGAATTGGATTTAGTATGGCAGAGATAGGCTAGATATCCATCAAATATATTCTTCTCTTCTTGGGCATACAGCTAAACTATATTTTCTAGCTGTCTGGGAGTTCTAGCCAAAAGAATGTGAGCAGACTATAACAAAAACCAAACAGATGAAAACAAGCTTCTCTCATCAAAAACAAAAACAAAAACAAAACAAAACAAAACAAAACAATCCAGGGGCACCTGGGTGGCTCAGTTGTTAAGCATCTGCCTTTGGCTCAGGTCATGATCCCAGGGTCCTGGGATCGAGCCCCCCATCAGGCTCCCTGCTCCACAGGAAGCCTGCTTCTCCCTCTCCCACTCCCCCTGCTTGTGTTCCCTCTCTCACTGTATCTCTCTCTGTCAAATAAATAAATAAAATCTTTTTTTTTTTTTTTTAAGATTTTATTTATTTATTTGAGAGAGAGAGAATGAGAGAGAGCACATGAGAGTGGGGAGGGTCAGAGGGAGAAGCAGACTCCTTGCTGAGCAGGGAGCCCGATGCGGGACTCGATCCCGGGACTCCAGGATCATGACCTGAGCCGAAGGCAGTGGCTTAACCAACTGAGCCACCCAGGCGCCCTAAATAAATAAAATCTTAAAAAAAAAAAAATCCACATCTTTTTTATGCTCAATCTTTCCTCCTCTCCAGTCAGCCTGCTAGATGTCTATGACCAGAGTTGACCTTGTTATCATGCTTTCTTTGAAAGGGGCAGAGCCTCAGTCAGGTTTTATTCCTGAATGATTGTATGGAACCTAGCACTTTGCCCTCTCCCAAATCCCAGATAATTGGAATATCTGAACAAGCAAGACAATTTTACTGTGTTAAACAACTAATAGCTTGAGCTGTTAGAAGCTAGAGTTACGTTATGTGGTACTTGTTTAGGACTTAATTATGACCTCCCAAGTTTCATATGTTGAAGCCCTAACCCCCAGTGGGATAGTATTTAGAGACAGGGCCTTTAAGGAGGTATTTAAAATTAAATAAGGTCACAAGCTGGCACCCTAATCTGATAGAACTAGCATCCTTATAAAAGGGTGGAACACCAAAGATATCTCTCTCTCTCCCTCTCTCTCTCCCCACACATGAACATGGAAAAATGGCCATGTGAGTACACAGTTAGAAAGCCATTTTCTATAAGCCAGGAAGAGAGTTCTCCCTACAAACCAACCCTAATGGTACTTTGATCTTGGAATTCTAACCTCCAGAACTGTGAGAAAATGAATTTCTATTGTTTAAGTCACCCAGCCTGTGGTATCTTGTTATGTAGCTGGAGCCAACTAAGACAGTACCAATGCTTAAAGGGACTGGGGGGAGAGGTATCTAAGGGAATGGTCATATTTCTGGTTCATGGAACTCAGTGTATGGTGGTGCCAGACATTTAGGGGAAACACTGTTGTAGGCAACACTTGAGTTTAATTCTGGACATCTTGACTTTGAGTTGCCCCAAAGCTTTCCAAGAGGAGATATCAAATTGATCTATTTGTAAAGTAAATAAACACTGATAGGCTAATGCTAAATACTAAATATATTTTACTAAAATATATTTTACCTATTGCTCAGTTTAAACAATTTTTCCCTAGTTATTTTATTAGCTATGTTCGGTCTCCCCTCAGGAATAAAACTTCTTTGGACATTTCCCCCATTCCTCTCCACAGTTCCTACTATATCGTGAATATAATAGACATTCAATAAATGATTCGGTAAGTTAATTTGTTTTTTAAGAAGTTTGTTTGATATCCAGGGGACAAAGACTTACCCAGCCTACCTTGGAAGGTTTAAGGTAAGACTAGATTGGTGGGGGGCGCCTGGGTGGCTCAGTTGGTTAAGCGACTGCCTTCGGCTCAGGTCATGATCCCGGAGTCCCGGGATCGAGTCCCGCATCGGGCTCCCTGCTCGGCGGGGAGTCTGCTTCGTCCTCTGACCCTATCCCCTCTCATGTGTTCTCTCTCTCTCATTCTCTCTCTCTCAAATAAATAAATAAAATCTTAAAAAAAAAAAAAAAAAGACTAGATTGGTGGTTTATCCACTCACCTGTTAACATTTCCCAAAATACACTTTTATTTTTTTATTTTAATTTTTAAAAATATTTTATTTATTTATTTGAGAGAGAGAGAGACATAGCAAGAGAGAGCATGAGCGGCCAGGGGAGGGGAGGGGCAGGGAGAGGGAGAGAGAGAAGCAGACTGCCCCTGAGCAGGGAGCCCCATAATGACGGGCTCAATCCCAGTACCCTGGGATCATGACTTCAGCCAAAGGCAGACACTTAAGCAACTGAGCCACCCAGGTGCCCCCCAATACACTTTTAATAAATACAACAGAAAACTGTAATTTAGTTGTGACTACTCTCTTCCTTGTCATTGCCCTTGCTTCCCCACTAAAAATGTAAAAATAAGGGCAAATTTTAGAATTCAAGTGGGGTTCAACTTAATTCTATTCAAGCAAACACTATTGAGTGCTATTATCCACATTGTGCATTTTAGGTGTTCAGGTTGACACAATCAATCTCTTGTCCCCCAAGGACAGAGTGTAAAATAGTGAAAGGAGGTATGGAAATCATCCTGCGAAAGGCAGGCTGATGATTTACATTATTTTATCCTCGGGATTGTCACAAAGCACTTAATGCAGAGATGACAAGATGACGCTCAACATATTTTCACTGATTATGCTTTCACTTAGTAGGTATTAAATATTTAGTGAACAAGCAGATGAAACAGTGGATAGACTACAATATAAATCTATCTGTGGAAGATTACAAAAATGTATTATAAAATACGTAACCCCAGGCATAAAAATCTAGAATTTCAGAGCAGGAATGGATTTCAGAGACCATATACTTCTCCCTTATTTTATACAGCAAGAAACAGATCTAAGAAAGTTAATCCGTATGCCTAAGACAGCACAAGTAATGGATGCTAGCGTAGTTTCTAGGTCTTTTGACTCACCATACTCTGTTCTTATAACCAAGTGAGTATTTTCTGCAAACCAAGCACTAGACCCTTGCATTTAAAGGATGCTCACACCATGGCTGTACCTAAGAACCTTACGTTTCTCACAAGAGAGAAAATGGATCAAGGACCCAGTAAAGCTTTCACCACATGAAGGAAGAGCAGGCTGGTGGTCTGAAAGCTGATTTCCGCAGAGATGTGCTGAATTTACTAGAAGAGAGGAGAGCACTGGGAACACAGGCCCACTGAGAGCCGCTCAGGCAGCTTGCCAGAGGGCATGCTATCAAAATGTGAGAGGCAGCCCTCTAACTCTTCACCTAACTATGGGCAAGATGACACTGGGGAGATGCGGATATGGAAGCAGGAGCCCAGCTGGGTGACTTTTGTACTTGGAGCTGTCCTGCCGACACCTGGGTCCAGCCTTCATTACCATCAATCACACTCAGGCACCCTTCCACGGAAGAGCAATGACTATAGCGCCTCTCACACCTAGCTGTGTTCTATGGAACAGAGAGTTCCTGAATCCAAACAGAATCCTTTCCTGCTAGAAGCAGAACTTTGCATAATCATCATGTTTGCAGGCCAACTAAATGTAAATGTATGCAAATGTACTGGCAAAGTTGGCCTGGCCCTCAGGGCTTTGCAAAGAGGCTTTCCCTTCTGCAAAAGGTAGGTGAGCACCACCTGCTTGGAGGGCAGAGGATTAAGAAAGGGGCAGAGGGATTAAGGAAGCAGTAGAACAGGAAAGGGAACAATGGCATGTTCAGAAAGCAGTAGAATGAGGGAAGAAGATGTTAGCACGGGCCTCATGTGAGTAGCCAGAACTGACTGAGCTACAAACTCCACTCACCTAGCACCAGGAATGCTTTGATTCACAGGAGCTGCAGCCCAGGGAACATTTACTCTCAGAGACAGAAAATCACTGCAAGGCGATCATTTCTGGAGAAAATGGGAGCATGTTCCAAATTGTATTATACCTAGAAATTATTTTCCCCTTCCCAAAGTCAGAGAAGTCTATAAAACCCCTCTTGCTGCAGCCAGAATGGGCACTTTGTAGTTGATGTCATTTCTGCTAGAAACCTTATGAGAACCCGTCCACACTGGCAGGACTGTCCTGTAGGTACTGCACAGACTTCTGCAGGAGCAAACGGGAATCAGAAAGGACTAGCACAGGATACGTGTAATAGATGAACTCTGGAGTGTCATGAAGGCTGAGCATTGAGGACACACAAACCCCACAGCAATTAGCACGCTGTCTCCAGCCAAAGGACATGAGCCGAGTGGGGTGGGACAGTAAATCTCAGCCAGTGGCTTTGGGCTCTGTGGGATGGAAGAAAGAATTAGGAGGTTCTGAATCAGCACAAGATTAGAGACAGGCCGGGCTGGAATGGAGATTAACACTGTCTTAACCAGTCTTGACTTAAGAATTCTCTTATAGCTTACAGAAGAAGGAAGGATGGGTAGTTACCACCAGACTCACACCATAGCTATCCCTGAATAATATGTGATTTGTAGATTATTTTTGATGCACATACATGCCAAAATCAATTTGTTTCAGTTCCCCTCAATCAAATATTTTCATCCATCTTATCATATAAATATTTATTGATTGCTTATTACATGCCAGACATTTATTATTAAGCATTTTTGAGTGTCTAATCTGTGTTAGGTCCTGTGCCATACATGGGAAGTAAATATTTTTTTGCATAGGGAGGTGAAAACTCTGTCCCCATCTTCACGGTGCTTATATTTTGGTGGGGAAATGAGGTGTGTAACTCCATGGCTACAGCCCAATGTGACAGAGCCACAGCCTGGGGTGAGGGGTGGGGTGAAACTCGGGAGGTCTGGGCTCCTATAACCTGCAAGTACATATTAGGGGAAGCTCCTAAACTAAGCAGGCACAAGTGGGGATATTGTGTGCTGCATGGGATGGAGAGAGAAGGGGGGAGGTCCCCGCAAGCCTGGGCTTTCTGTAACTAGCCAGGGAATCGGCACTCCCTAGCAAAGACCCCTGAACCCGGAGACTTCTCTTGACACCACTTCTGTGAAGCTTCTAATGAGAAGTCAAGCTCCTCATTAACAGATTATTTCAGTATAGTCTGAGCAGACCTGTGTGCACACTCCCCAGGGCTCCACACCTGCCAATTCATAGTCAGCAGGTACCACCTGGAAGGGCGACTGCGGGACCATGGGGATGCTCAAGTGACTCGTATTTGAAATGGCCTCACCTCCTGCTCCTGTACGTTCCTTACGAACACATTAGCCAAAATGGGGTCAACACCACTGCAGTTTGAAATGAAGCTAGAACCAAAGGCTTCCGGTGATACTGGTGAGACCCTGTCCTCCAGCTGCTGGAGGGCAGGTACTGGGAGGCCCTGCATTCTCACCTCCACCTTCTCTCCCACCACTGCGGTCACATTCTCACCTCTTAGGAGGTGTGCAAGGCCCCAAGGAGATCTTATTTCAGGAATGTCCCACCTGAGGCGCTCCCACCCTCTGCCTGGCACTTTCTCAGAGTTTCCTTTGCAAGTCGCCTGAGCGCCTGCTGATTGACCCTCCGGTCTTTCTCAGAGCTATCCTTGGGCATCTTTTTAATGGCCTGACCTTAATTGCATTTTCCTGTTTGTGCCATGTAGTCAGCATGCAGTTTAATAAAAGATTTTCAAGCTGCTGGGCCCATTCTTCCCTCCCCACCTACATCTTAGGTAGTAGAAGATTTTAAGCCTTATTTTTAAGGTGATTGATTTGGTATGTTTTCCACTTTCCTTCCTGCTGTGGGGACATTTTGCCTCTATGTGTGATAATTTTTTTTAAAGGAACTTTGATTTTCCTGTCCCCTCACTTTCTACCCTGCTGTTGCGGAACCAGGGACTGGGAAGCTTTATTCCTCAAGTAGCTATTTTGCGTTTTCTGATTCTGTTACTAGTTGTTGGTGCTTTGGATTAACCATGGCCAGGGCTCACAGCTTGTCATTCAAAGCTCAAATCAGTGGGGTGTTTAAAGTGGGCACTTCAGGGGAGCGGGGGTGCTGTAGCCACAGACTTAAAAAAAAAACTGGAGCATAGACTTTTATTATTTTATTTTATTTTATTTTATTTTACTTTGGATGTGATAGAAATAAGGGGAATTCATTACAGATAAAGCTATGCCAATTGGTATATGGTAGTGGCCCCTTAAAGAGGTAATCTTCAGAAAGTAACCGAGTTTTGCATTTCTTTACATTAAGTCATATTTATGCGAGCACGGAAGGTTCTTAAGGAAAACAAAGTCTTTGACAAAAGTTTTGATGATGATTCAGTGGTTCTTTCTTTTTTTTTTTTTGCCTCGAAGTTGTCTACTTCATCCCTTAATCCTCTCTCACTAAGTATAATTATATGTATTTTTTCAGAAGTACCTTTTGGAAGTGAGACTATAATATTATGACAATATCAAAAATAGTTAGGAGAAGAATATTTAAAAATAATAAGGAGAATGACATAAAACTTCAAGGATAGGAGGCCTAACACATAGATTTATATATACTCAGAAGATGGCATAGTTCCATCATTATCCACAAAATCCAACATGATTTATTAAAACACTATGAGGCCAGTGGCTATATTTTTATGTGTTAAAACTATATTAGGATGAGTAGAGGTGAATGGTTCTAAGTATTCCTGAATCGCCCTAACTTCATGCCTGTCACGCAAACTCAGAGGCATTTTCAGAAATTAGCCTAGCATCCTAAAACAAATAATCATAATATTTTCTTTGCACAAGACTTAAGTATGGAGTGCTGTCCACTTCATGCACAGCAGTCTTAAGAAGGAGGTAGGACAGGCTTTATTTCCTACAATTTACAGGTGAAGACACTGAAACTTAGCTTAAGTAACTCATTTAAGGTCTCAGAAGAAGCAGCAAAACAAGCTAAGTTGTGCACACCTCCTACCTGGAAGCAGGCAGGCAACTGGGTTGCTCTTCTGTATATGTTTTAATTAAGGTTTGGTTATCACGAACACTGCCTTTTTTGTTGGATTGCCCTTGGTATTAGAGCACTGTGGAAACATAAACCCAACCTTCAGTTGCCTGAGCTGTGACCAGTTTGCACTGTTGGTGCCTGGGGAGCAGGAAGAGGGCAGAGGGTGGAATTCCAAAGTCTTGCCTGAGCCTGATGGTCCACCTGGGTGACTGCTTCGGTGTCTCTCAGCCTCTTGCAGAGGACATGCTGAATGCGCTCAAGCAGAGTAGCAGGGAAGCAAGTGGAGGGTAGGCCGTTTGTGGAGAAAAGTGCAGGCTGTCCTGCGAACAACTTACAACGTAGGTTGCACTAGAGAAGCCCACATGGAAAGCCTCAGGAGCCAAGGGCATCTGAGCTTGGCCTATGGATTTCTCACCTCCATCGGGCAGATGTCCTCTGTCCCCTGTGTCCCTTTCTCTGGACCCCTCTCCACCTTTCTCTGCTCCCTGCATTTTCAGGGGCTCCCTCCCCCAAGCATCTCTTGGTTCTTCTTCCATCTCTTTCCCTTGTCTCTTGGTTTCCTAAACCTCTTGGCCCGGGCCCCACTCCCCCTGCCATCCACTCCCCTGAGCTACTTGAACTCCTATCCAGTGAAACAACAGGAGTCACCCCTCTCCCCCATGTCCCACTCTTGCAATAAGCTCGGTTAGATCTGTTTGGGAGAACTTTGTGCAAAGGACAGAAGTTATGTGTGTGGGTGTTGTTAGTAGTAAATTAAGTATAAAATCTATATCCAGAACCCAAAACTGACTGTTAACTCTGTGTCTGAGGGAGGTCACATTTCTTGTCCTCGAGCAACTTGTGCCTTGGAAATGACAAACGTCTGGACTGTTATTAGATCTCAGGCCACTGTGGCAGTTTTGTAAAGCGTTCTCTGCTCCATCCAGGTTTCTCACTTGGCATTTCTGGGACACAGAGAATCTCTTCTGCTAACCTCTAAATTCATTTAAAATCTGTACTTTCCCCCTGAAAAATTCTACTACCTAAAAGAGCCAATAAAAATAAGATAATTAATGATTACCTCTAGTCTAAGATAAAGCTTATTTTTTTCCAATACTGATGCCAATTAAGGTAATATTCTGAATGCAATATTTCTGTAGGTTTGTTAGTCATCATTCACACATCAAATATAGGGAACTCCCCTCTGCTTTCAAGTAACAATATTAACGATCATAAAACTCTAGCTCCTGGGGAACCCGTGTTCCCTTACTTGAGGATTTTAGATCACCCATGTACCTGGTATGTTGTTTTGGAGGGGGAAAAGTCTATCTGAAGAGAAATTAAGAAGGAATTAAGAAGATAAAAAGAGAATAGGAAGTGAGAAGAAGAAGAATTGTAAGGGGGGGTAAAATCTCTATTCCAATAGTATCTTCTTCTAAAGCTGTTTATGATAAAAAGAGGATTAGGTAGCTGGTATTCCCGCTATATTAAATTAAATCCCAGGCCCCTTTCCTCAGACACATGCAGCCCTGAGAACATCAATTCTATCATGACAAAATAACCCTTGGGAAAAGGAATCCTCCTGGCAGTGTGCCATTCAGCTCTTATAAACTGTTAACTGTGGTAATGAACCAATCCAAGAGACATATTAATAATGACATGAAGAGACACATTTATTGTTGATTGTTGAGATGGTGGCAGATTTATTGTGAGCTTGCCAGGAGGGAGGGCTTGGCCCAGCAATGGTGCAATTAAAAACAAATTGAATACAGGGACAAAGAATCAATAATCTAACAGGGCAACTTTTAGTTTGCAAAATACAAATATAAATTAATTGACCTGAACACAGTTGCTAACTGGTCATTAATGTCTGCTTGCTGGCCAATCAGAAGACATCACCCATCCCATTATGCTTATTGCAGCAGGCTGGGTGCATGAACTTCCAGCTCTGCCTGCCCGGGCTGCCCTCCGAGGCATCTTGTTTGGAGGTGATTTCCAACGCACTAAAAGAAAGTGGTTGCATCAGATCTTTCCCCAGGAACTCTAAATTCTGAAATTAAAAAAAAAAAAAAAAGTTTCACTAAGAACTCTATTAAATAGAAATGTTTTCAGTGCCTACGGTAGACAGCAATCCATCCAAAGCACAGGGAAACAAAGGTAAGAAATCCAAGGTGGATGTTGCTTTTTGTGGTATGGTCTCCAGTAGCCTCCAATTTAGGATATTTTGTTATTATTCTTATGGATTAGTAACATTTAATATAAATTTGTTCATTGGTCATGCCAATTCAGATTACAATCCTTAAACTGCATTCATATAAAAAATTATGAAGCTAACTCTGGCTCTTGCCTTCAAGGAAATTATAATCTAGAGGAGGGAAAGAGTGAAATCCACCAATAGTTGAACTATAAGAGAAAAAGTTTTCAGCTATCTTAAGAAGTGTAGGTAAAGGGACGCCTGGGTGGCTCAGTTGTTAAGCGTCTGCCTTCGGCTCAGGTCATGATCCCAGGGTCCTGGGATCAAGCCCCGCATTGGGCTCCCCGCTCAGCGGGGAGCCTGCTTCTCCCTCTCCCGCTCCTCCTGCTTGTGTTCCCTCTCTTGCTGTGTCTCTCTCTGTCAAATAAATAAATAAAATCTTAAAAAAAAAAACCAAAAACTGCTACATTAAAAAAAAAAAAAAGAAGTGTAGGTAAAATGGTATTAGAACTCCAAAGAAAGACTTTGGCTTTGGATATTTAAAATCTAAAACTGTGCTCTTCAATATTATCACCATTAGCCTGTGCGGCTATTTTAAATTAAATTAATTATAATTAAATAATATTAAAAATTCAGTTCATCATCCATACTAGCCACATCTCAAGTTTTCAATAGCCAATTGTGACTAATGGCTACCACATTGCACAGTGCAGATATAGAACATTTCTATCATCACCGAAAGGGCTATTGGGCAGGTAAGAGCTCTATGGGACAATGCTGCTCAAAAGGGTCTGCAGAATATAGAAATCCAAAGAAAAACACATTCAAGAAAGATGGATAGTGTAAGAAATTAAAAAGAAGGCAGGGCACTGTGGGTGGGGGTTTTACAAGGACAAGTCTGGCTACCTTGTGTGTAAGATATGCAGACGGAATAATAGAAAGCCAGAGTGGAAAGTAGATTTGGCCATGAATTGCTTAGCACTTGGAAAAGAGATCTAAGAGGATTTGACTTCATCGTCAATATGGAGTCACTAAAGTTATGAGGAGAGGGAAATGACATGATCAGATGGGTGCATCTGGAGTATTTAGACAATGGCATTAAACTGGATTATAAGGAGGCAGAGACTGAGGTTTGGCTAGCAATTAGGATGTGACTTAAAAGTCACTGAGAAGTAAGATTCTGCATTTTGATGGTGGTGGTTGTGGGAACAGAAGGGAAGGGAATAACTTTATTGGACACACCTGCTTTGACAGAGAAGCAAAAGAGAAAGAAGGGTCAAAACTTAAGCAAAAGTTTTATACAAGGATGGTGTGGGCATGAATAGGAATGTGAACTAAGAGAGGAGGAACCAGTTTTTGAGTGAAGAAGCTAAGTACAGCATGGGACATACAAAGGCATCTACAGATGCCCAACCTGAAGAGTTCTGGAAAGGAGCAGAAACTGGAGGCGGGAATTATGGAAGCAATCAAGGACCAGAAATGTCAATTTAGCAGGATGATATAAACCTGATATTAACTTCAAGAAAGATGTTGTACTTACTAAGACAAACAAGGAGAAAAAGGTTTAAGGAGGAAAGATCCTAAGTGCAGAGATATTAGACTGAAATCCTTCAACCAGAAACAACCTGGCAAGGAGAGCACATGTACTGTAAATGATCTGCAGTGGCAGGCTGGCCTGCCAATAGAAAAGGGATGGAATCAAGAAGTTCCACATGGAGGTTGAATGTGGGCTCTGCCTACAGACTGAGCACAGCTGAAATCACAGCTGGTGATGCAAGGCAACTTCCTCAGCCTTTCTGAGACTTCATTTCCTTATTCAAAAAAGTAGGAAAATACATCCCCAACCTTCTGGGGCTAACTGGAAAACAGAATAGGACTGTGTCTGTAAAATGGGCTGCCATTCTAGGGACTCCGTGCATGAGAGCCATGATTTGTGATTATTAAAAAACAAATCCTTGACAGCTTTCCTTGTGATTATTTTACGTCACTTCTTTTTTTTTTTTTTTAAGATTTTATTTATTTATTTGAGACAGAGAGAATGAGAGAGAGAGAGCACTTAGAGGGGGGAGGGTCAGAGGCAGAAGCAGGCTCCCTGCCGAGCAGGGAGCCCGATGTGGGACTCGATCCAGGGACTCCAGGATCATGACCTGAGCCGAAGGCAGTCGCTTAACCAACTGAGCCACCCAGGCGCCCTATTTTACGTCACTTCTATTACTCTTCATTTTCTATACCTATAGAGGGGAATTATTAGTGAGTAAATAGTCGAAGCCTCTTTGATATCTTTATGAGAAGCCAAACTGAGATAAGTACAAAGGATAGTTATTTTTGCCAAGACAGTGTATCTAAGGGAAACCTTGTTAACCAGGGACTCAACTCCAGGTTTTGGACTACAAGTCAGACTCTCCAAATGTGTGTGCATGGGCTCCATATAGGAAAAGATCGCTATTCTGAATTCACAGATTATTCTGATGCTAAGCTTTGACTAATATTGCAGGTGTTGAAATTTGAAAACTTGTGTAGGATCCTGACTATACAAGGGTCATGACGAACTTTAATTAGGGGAATTTATGAACATTAATAATTTACCTTCTTCTAAAATGTGATTGTTTCCTCTGCTCACAACAGGAAAGATCTCCTTGTATTTACTTGAACTATGGACAGACTAGACTCTTAGGAAATGAGCTGAGATCACCATGCAAATTGAGTAGAATATAACACGCATTTCATTTTCTCCTCCATCTCCACATCAGTGATGATTTTGAGAACAGACTTTATGACTGTTCCATGTATTTAATTCTCTTGAAAATAAGGCAGGGGACAGCCCCAGGCCCTGCCACTTCTCTATCTGGCTTCTGTATGTCACCAAACTAGGTTCCAGGACTGGCACCATCTTAGATCATGTGGAAGTCTCTTGTCTTTGCCTCAAAACAAGCCCGTACACTTTTATTTATTTTTATTTATTTTTAAATATTTTATTTATTTATTTGAGAGAGAGAGAGAGAGTTGGGAGGTGGGAGTAGAGGGAGAGGGACAAGCACATTCTGCACTGAGCTCAGAGCCTGACGTGGGGCTTGATCTCAGGACCCTGAGATCATGACCTGAGCCAAAACCAAGAGTCAGACACTTAACTGACTAAGCCACCCAGGGACCCCTAAACCCACACACTTTTAAAGCCAGGGGTCTCAAATGAAAATGTTGCCCCCTTAGCAGACTGGGTCAAACCATCTCCAGCCCTGACAATGTGTTCATCCAACGTCAAATTTTGCTTGGTCTCATTCCCCTTGGAAAATCCAACTCTTCCTTATTCCTATAACTAAAACATTATAAGTGTTACAGGAGGAATTGAACACATATCCCCCCATTTCCTTCTAGAGGGAGGCTGAGCCTACATATATAATGGAGGGCAGGATGGAATTCCACAGGCCACAACAGAAATAGCCATGACACGTGTGCAAACTGGGTATGCATGTATGTGTGACTGTGTGTGTGACTGTGTGTGTGTGTGATGATCTTAACTTCTAAACAGAAGAGAACAAAGCCCCATATTTCTCCTTACAACAACAGGGGTAGAGACTTGATAAAAGGAGACATATTCTTTTTTACAAAATGTGTGCTGGATTGTGTTGTCACAAACTACACATGATGTCGTGAGAGGCGTGGCAAACTGGAGACTGGGTAGAGTGAGCCTCAATTCTATTCCAGCTACGTGGCTGTCACATTCAGGTAAGAGCTGAGTGACCCAATCTGAGGGAAGGGATAGGATCTTGGAATGGAGAGTGGGAGTGTGTGCCTCATTCCAACCCTGAGGCAGGAGGCCTGGTCAAGTGTGGAGGGAGCTGGAGTGGGGATACCTTTCTGGTGGAATATGACCCTTGAGAATCTTCCTTTATTGTGTGCTGGGGGCATTCTGAGGGCAACAACTTCATTCCTGATCCCCTCTAAGTCGTAGTGGCCTTCTCAATTTACCCAGCCCTTAATAAGAATGTTAGCATGTTTAACACTATTTGTGTGGGTTGTGGGGCTACCAATGTCAGAGTGGAACAGGGAAGGAGAGGATGTCTTTCTTTTCCACCCTCTGTAACCAAAAAGGGAGCCACTGCCGGTATGGGTGAGCTGTGCTCAGAGTCACCACTAAAAATGGTGTTAGCAAGAGGACCTCAAATCTTAAGGGTTCTGAAGAAAATATGAATGAGAAAGACAGCAAGAGCAAACTCTCTGATTTCCCCATCAGTGGGTAAAGGACGAAAAGCTGGAGAGTACAGCGATGCCTGGCTATACGAAAATCCTCCAGAGAAATTACATTAATAAATCATAAAATGTAGTAACTAGAAAGGACTTCCTTACCATTTCTTCAACCCTTCCATTTCAAAACCAACAAAACGAAGCCCAGAGAAGGTCTTATACTTATTTTGTACTGTGGACCCTTTGGCTTGTGTGCTTTATTTGCACATATACACAGAATTTGCAATTTATAGAACCTTTTCCAGAATCTTAGTTTCAAACACAAATATATATATTTGAATAATATATAAGATTAAGGTATGCATATGTGTACCTAAATAAAATCAAGTACATTGCATTTTATTCGTCACCCCAGGATAAGAAGCCAGGAAGGGAACATCCTACAAATACAGGCCTGGATGTCAGGAGCTGAACTCAGGCTGCGGAATGAGTTTTTTCACACCCAGTCGTGTTCTTTTCCACATTTCTACCCTGTCTCTGTGAAGAACAAGTGTGATTATAATTTAAAATAGAGGCTGAATAAATTAAATTTATTTCAGGTTGACTGCCTGCTTCTCTTTAGGCCCAAAATTACACATGTTAATTTAAATGACTGTAATATTTGGGAGAAGAGGAGAAAATAGCTTGAAAAAAGAGGTTAGTTGCAAAGGAAGATCTGAAAATAGGTTGGCCCTTGGCACAACTGTGACCTGTGGGCAGGGCTCCCTCCCCTGCCCGCAGGAAAAACTCTGCCGGGGCCCGGCCCATCTGCTCTCTGGCCCCTCGGGCCTCAGCATTGCCAGCAACAGGCTCCTGGGTATCCACTCTTCTTAGCAGCACCTCAGAACTTGTTCTATTTTTCTCACAAATAGTAACATTTACCTGTCCTTTTGCTTAACTAGGAGTTAGCAGGCTGGTGTGTGAACATACCGGATCTAGAATCACGACACCTGGCCTGAAGAGGTGCTTTGCCACTTACTGGGGAGCAGGACTTGGACAAATGACCTCGACTTTGAATCTCAATTTCTTTTTTTGGAATGTGGTGACTTTTTTTTTTTTTTTTTTTTTTTTTTTTTGAGAGAGAGGGAGAACATGCGTCGGGGGTGGTGCAGAGGGAGAGGGAGAGAGAGAGAATCTCAAGTGGACAGATGTGGGGCTTGATCTCACGACCCTGAGATAATGACCTGGGGCCAAAATCAAGAGCTGGACGTTTAACTGACTGAGCCACCCAGGTGCCCCGGAATGTGGTGATTTTCTGTTCTGTCTCCCAGGGCTTTTGTGAAGAATAATCAGAAGAGATAATGCAAGTCAAGTGCTTTAACTGTATTTTGATAGCTGTTTTACAGGACAATTTGTGAAGGGAATTTAAAGCATTTAATAGTGCCATCATCTTTGGGCAAAGTTTTAATCTCTCTAAGCCTCAGGTTCCTAATTTTTAAAATGTGAATCTGATGTAGACTTTGTCGGTTTGGTCTGAGGATCAACTGAGCTAAGGTTTATGCTTCATGTGCCCAGTGCAGAAGTTGGCTGGTGATCAGCAGAATCTACCACTGGACTGGTTGGCAGATCAGACTTCTCCACCTTCTAAACTCAATGTTGGGTACCAAACAGTCTCACCTGAACGGACTCCAGGCTCAAAGACTCAAGTCTTTTGCAGACACAGAAATTGCATGAGCTTGCTGTAGAGTCTCAGATGTGAGAAATATACATATAATTCACCATTTCTAGCCATTTGCATACAATTGGGCTGAGCAAGAGGAGTCAATTCCATGAAAAGAAATACCTGGTAGTAAACAGATTTCTGAACTAGCCAAGAGAGCAGACAGAAAATGTCAATATCCAAGAAGCAAAGAGACAGCCTATCTTCTTGCCGATCTATCCTGGACAAGGACAGCAACCATGGTGACACAAGGATATCCATGGAGTTTCAGAGTGCTGAAGACTTCATGACAGTTAGAATCACAATTAGATACTGGATTCTTAGAGGGGCAGAGTTTTCAGTACTTACATAGGATAAAGAGGTAACATTTAAAACGTGTATCCCTGGAGGGATGAGCTACTAGTAAATTAATTATCTTCTTTGCCTCTCTCTGCCTCTCTACACCATTTATTGTAGCGTTGGCATCCCACTTCCACTGCTAATTTTCTTCTTGAGCTTTGTCCTCAATCTCTGCTGGTACAATGCAATATCAGTAGCAGGGAAAAAGGGGGCGAAGAAGAAAGGATAACTGAAAATTTCCCAGGGATCTATATTAGGGAACTAACCTCAGATACGGTTGGCACAGGAGGTGCTGGAGTATGCTGGAGAGATACTGATCTTGGAGTCCTATGGCCATGGTTCAAGCCCCAGCTCTATTACTTACTCACTGGAGACCCTGGCTGCTCTCTTAACCTCCATGAGCTGTAGTTATTTAATTTGCAAAATGAAGAGAAGAGTCACTGCACTGCAGCCTCCCAGGGCTTGTTGTAAGGGTCAAACGAGACAAAGATTGTGACCAGTGCTATAGAGAGCTAAATAAATGCATGTTATCCCTGGTGTGTCTCTTAAGCTTATCACACTGAAGACCCTCATCCCTCCAGCAAACTGTTCCCAATTACTGCCCACTCCAAGTCATCTGGACAGTGTCTGACTCATTCCCCACCCCTATCTGCTTGAAGGGGCTTTATGGTCACTGCCTTCATATGCCATTTCATTTGCTGTATCAATCTGCCCCTCCATTCATTTTACAAACATTTGCTGAATGCCTAGTATGCCTCACACAGTGTGCTATGTGCTGGGGATAGATATAAATAAACTGTGGTCCCTGCTGTTCTGTAGGAATAGTTAATCTCAGAAATCTTACCTACTCTCCTATTAGAAGAGTCATGATAAATCTCAAATATACCTCTTCTGATCCTGAGTTACACCTTAGCTCTATAGGACCTGTGTAATGTCTGTGCTTTCCTTATCCCTAAACCTAGCAAGACTAATGCTTTCCTATCCTAGCAGCACAGGATCCTAATTCCATTGGCCAGTGGATTACTAGCCAGGCCTTCAACGTTTCCCCAAACTCAAAAATGTAGGTGATATCCTTTTAATCCTTCCTCTTTCAAGGCGTTAAGATTAATCCTCCCAATTCCCTTGGATAGTATCTCCTGGAGGAACCTTCTCCCTCTCCACAGGTAGACCTACAGCCCACTCATGTCCCAGCTTTTGAGTGATGGCAGTAACCTATTCCCTGCTAATCTGGCTCCTCCACATCAGTCCATCCCATACAGGGTTGATTTTCCTACCTGACTAATCTGACTCCACAGCACCACTTCTCTCTTGCTCTGGATTTTCTTAAAACCTAGGTCCACAGTCTAGGTCACATTATCATACATACTCACATGGTGCTTTAAAATTATCCCCTCCATGGCCAAGATGTGCCTTGGGTATCAGTGATAATTTTTTAACAAACAGAGCTTCTTCTCTCACAGAAGACTTAGAAATTAATCCCATCAGATATGTGGCAAAGGCTACCTTATAAAACAGCAAAGGACAGGCTCCGAGGTTAGTGACAGAGCATGTCTGAGTTCCTCACATTGCAGAAGCAGGGAGCAACAAAACCAGGACCCTGTGGGGTTGCTCTCCCTTCTGCTAATGGCACTTGGTTGGCAGAGGTGATGAGATTCTAACATCCTCAAATGGATGGAAAATAAATAAACACCTTTTTCTCTCTCTCTCTAAACAGACAAGTTGCAGCTCGGAAATTTTTCAGTTCTCATTGCAAAATCAATACCCATCAGCAGTTTGAAATTAAAGGCAAGATTAGGCCTCAGTTTTATACATGCCTTATTGTATTCCAAAAGCTTTCTACTCAGTCAGATAAGTCTTCTTTAAGAGGATTAGGAAACTTTCATTATCTTTATCAAACCTGAACTAACACTAAGTCTGAAAAATTAATCTATAGACTGGACAAAAGCTGATAGGTGCTGGGAAGAAGGAGGACTCTTAGACTTCTTTCTAATTGAGCAGTAGGGTCTCTGCTTCTACCCACTAGAAATTCAACTGGTCTCCAAACAAAGAACAAGTTGCCCCATTGTTAACCAAGACAGAAGAGAATGTAGCTCCCTGTGGGCCTTCCTTTTACCTCTCAATAAATGGAAAGATCCATCTGCTAAGTGTTCCACGGGAAGGTTGTCTCCTTTTACCTCCGCCTTCCCTGCATTGGATTTCACAGGCCACCTCAGCCACCCAGAGCTACAACAGTCACTTGGTCTGAAATGTGGAGACTGTGAGGAACTGACCTCTGAAATTGAAGTCATTTCACTGCTCTGCTCTTGCCTGTTCTCAGACTCTTTCTGACCCAAACCTATGAGGCCCACAGGGAGACACCACTGGCTTCCATATCCAGCCCAAGGAATTGTTCCATGGGCCTTATGAAGTGCATTATCCCCGAAGCTCCGGATCACTAGCCCTTTATGGCCTATATTGACTTGGACATGCTTACACAATCTGTCTTATTTCCTAAAAAGTGATAGCCTTGTTCTGTTTGAGTCTGTTTCTGTAGAGTGCCTGACAGTTCTTTTTTATTTCAGTGCTGCATTTCCTGAATTTGAAGATAACTTTGCTGTCAAGGCCACGAAGGTGCCACGGAGGCGTCACTTCCAACACTGAGAATTTCAGCTCCTCTGGAGCCAAGCCCAGGTGGCAGGCGGGGTAGTGAGAATTCACACTCCCTTGTTTTCTGCACCCCCAGGAACTTTCAACAGACATTCCAGCTCATCTCAGATAACTGATCTCACCAAGCACCACTACCAGCCTCTGAGAAAAAGCATCAGACATGACAGTTGTCTTGATCTCCAGATGGCAGGCCATCTTGTAGCTCCAAAGCAGTGATTATTACCAAGCCATGCCCCTCGGTGGGACAGGTATGGAGAATGGAAACAGCTGAGTGTACAGATATCTGTCGAATGCAGGCTGATGTGGGCATCTGAAAGCCCTCGGGGAGGAGAGAAGGGCTGGAAGGCTGAACTCAGATTGGGCTTCAAGCAATATGGCAGCACCAGGGCCTGCTGCGGAACAGAGCTGCAGCGGACTGATCTCTGGTCCTGCACATGCTGTAACAAACGGCCCACAGAGCCGGAGACCTAGCAAAGAGCTGTGCTAGCCAAAAGAAAGCGATGGCCCCCCTGAATTCTACAAGTGACAGAAGTGTGAGAAGACACTAACCTCTACTTAAACTCTCCATGAAACCAACTGAAATGAGCAAAATTATATTCTTTAGTAAAGCGAAGGTGAGGACATCCACATTAGCTAAGCCAAGATGCCGCACACATTTCACAAACTGAAAAAAAATTGTTGAGCCTACTGCAGATGCGATCTGATAAAAGGCACTTATTAAGACTGAATCACACCCAGGGACTCCTTCTGAGAGCTCCGTGTGTGACTCCAACAGGTCAGTGTAGGAGATTCTGAGAAAGGTCCACCCAAACCTCTCTTTAGAGGAGGAAGCTATGGCACTGGGCGATGGGAAGTAGTCTCCCTAGCCTTCATTGCTACCATGAGTCAATACCTGACAGAAACTGCTTTACATAGTGATGGCGGGGGCAGGGGGGTGATGTTAGTTGGGGGCAGCTTAAAATAAGTTCATTTGTATTGCTGCCTTGTTTTAAAATGGCTCCCAAATTCTCATAGCTGCTATTTGAATGTGTTTTTTAATTCTTAATATTTAATAGTTGATAACTGGGAATCTGACATTTCTTCAGCCTTATTTTTTTCCTACATTGTGAAATTCTAATGAAAAACTATTGAATAATATGCTTGGGTATACTGACACAGATTTTTAAAGGGAGAATGAGGGAGGATGTTAGAGAAACCTCCTCTTTTAAAAAATTATATAGATATATTTCTGACATAGACCTGGAGATAGTGTTTTGACTAATGTCCTTCTTAATCTCAGCTCCATTGTAGGCTAAAGGGATGCACAGACCCAGGCTTCATACCAGGGAGGACTTGACCCAGGTCCCAGAACCCCTTCTGGAACATGCATACCCAACAACCATGCAAAAGCCCGTCACAAGGCACATAACTTCACATCGATGTTATTAACCTCTTATTATGAAATAATCCTATGAAAGGTAATTAAAAGGCACAGAGAATAGTAATATCTCTATTTTTTAGTATGTCTTGCCCAACTCCAAAGTGCTAAGTAACTTAACAGTTCAACCAGCACACGCCAAACAACTTATTTTAATAAGAACAGAAGGACCAGAGATAAAATTGAGAAACTGTGAAGATATTCAGTACTTAGTCAAGAACCCAGCAGATGGGAAGGAATCCAAAACATAACACTCAACCTTGGGGTTCCATAGAGGAAAACGTTTTTCATGTCTTCATACATGAGTAGAAACAAAGACTGAGATTATGCCTCCCTTCCATCATCGACAGGACCACTAACCCCCAGATCCAGCTGTGACTCACCTTGCACTATGAGGTGGACCCGGGAAGTTTTAGGGTGGTTGTCTGTCTGCACAGAGCAGGTGTATGGGCCCTCATCATATACATCCACATTCTGGATCATGATGCTGTACTGGGTTGGTGTGTTGACCAGGATGATCACACGAGGGTCTATGGACCATTTGTCATTCCCAGCATAGAGGATGGTGCTGCGGTTTAGCCAGGCCACACGGGTGACTCGGTCATCTATGGTACACCTGTAAGTGAGGGGTGTGGGGAGAGGAGAGGGAAGATGTGGGGGAAGGGGGGAGGAAAACGGGGAGGGAAACATTAAGGAACGGAGGTGGGGGAGAGAGGAAGAGAGTGTTGAGAGACTGCATTATAAATGTGGCTGCTGTATTTTGAGGACTAAATAAAACAACATAACACAATGCTAAAAGGAAACAATCAATTATTGATGAAACTTCCTAAATATAGGGTAACAGTGGCCTGAATCATCCTGAAGAACCAATGATACAAAATCATCTCTATTTTATTTAGGAGCATATTATGTGAATATCTTTGCTGTATATTTGCTTTCCATCTTTTTTTCCCCCACAGGCTTATATGAAAATTAGTTTATATTTCTTGAGCACATTTACCACCTTGTGGGAGAGGTGGCCCAGGGGCATAAGGGTGAGAAAAGTGGATCAGTATTTCAAATGGGTCACAGATAATCCACAAAGCAAATACCTAACCTGTTGTTAGTCAAAAAGTGAACATATTTACCTCCAGCCTTCCCTGGTATTGATAAACTCCTTGTACCCTTAAGCTACCCAAAGCCTGCAAACTACAATTTATAACACAGATTGATAAAATTCACCTTTGAAAGCCAACAATTTTTGAGGAAGCCATGGCTACCTCTGAAGATGTCAGCAGAAGGAAGAAGAAAGTGGTCAGGCAGCATTCCTTTCCCCTCTTACCGCCACCACCCCTTCATGAGAACAATATGGCTGATGTCACCTCAGTCATCATCATGGTAAAGAGCTAACCTCTACCCCCTCATACCTCACATCCACTCTTCCCTACAACTGGAAGCTATGAATGCAAGTAGAATTTGTTTTTTGGTGTGTATGACTTGCAGTCTCTCAAGTTTAATGCAGAAATAAATAGACCTGCTGGTCAGAAAGAAAATTTGCATATGTGCACCATGATCCTATAATCTGTGGAAAGAAAAAAGAGAGGAGAGGGGCACCTGGGTGGCTCAACAGGTTAAGCGTCTGACTCTTGGTTTCTGCTCAGATCATGATCTCAGGGTCATGAGACTGAGCCCCGAGTAGGGCTCTGTGTTGGGCATGGAGCCTGCTTACTCCCTCCCTCTCCCTCTGTCCCTCCCCACTGCTCATCCCTCTCTCTCTCTTAAAAAAAAAAACAAACAAAACAAAACAAAAAAAACCCCCAAGAAAATAGAGAGAAGAGAATCCATTATAAATGTGGATTGCAAAAAAGGAGGTAGTTAAAGGGCCCTAGGTGTGCCCACCTGCCACTCATTGCGTTAGTCTGAACCTGAGTTGCAGTATCTGGGCAAAGAGGAAGGTACAATTACACCTGCACTGCTCTCTGGAGAAGTCCTAGCAAAGAGGTATGAGGCCAACCTTCTGGGCACAAGGAACATGAATCCAGCACCTCCACCTGAGAAAACAGAAAAAAAGTTGCCATATCTCACCAAATCTGATCCCATTTTGACTGAAAGCAGAGATCCTTCTGACAAGGCTCAGAGGATGAGAACGCCAAGGACACTAGCAATGGAGGAGAGATCATGCACATTTGGACATGCTGATTTCCCTTAGCAATGTGGCCAGCCTGACACAGCCTGATGGTCATGGGAGCAGAATAATACTGGAGCACTAACATGATAGATTCTGTAGAAAAGCGAAAGTGCTCTGTCTAGCAAAGTACTTTCCCTGGTTGGTAGGACACATAGAAATAATACTAGCTTCCAATCACAGAAGTCTTATGCACAGGTCCACCTATCATTCAGCAGGTCCTGGCAACCTTGAGGTTGGGCTGATAATTAGATGCTTTCAAAGGACAGCAGGAAGAATTTTCTAAATTTTCTTTATTTGCTGCTTTTCAAACTACAAAAATGAAATAAGCATGCTTAAACATGTGAACAAATGATGTCCTTAATTTGGTAACATTCTGGCTACTTCTTCCACATCTCACTCCTTACATACATATATTCACATATATAAAGAGTGTGTTGGTTTATTTACCTCAAATAGAATCATGCTCTAATATTCCTAGAAATAGTTTTTTGGAACTTGACCACAGACATCTCTGAACACCAGTAGTTTTGGGGGGGCAACTGCATTTACCATTAGATTATGATAATTCAAGTATCACTGAGTGACTGCCACCTTCACAGGTGTGTCATGGTGATAAAAAAGAAAAAATGTAGTCATGCTGTTTCCTCCATATCCTGGGACCCTAGCTTCACTCTCTGTGTAGTTTTTTCCTTCTCTAGCAACTTTCTAGTTCCTTTATGAAGACCAAAAAGCCCTAATGAACCTTCCCCACTCTACATTTCCCAAAGCATTTATTAGGGGGAACAACAAAAAAAGATAAACTCATTCATTCACTCTCAGTTGCAAATGATTGATAAGGATTAGTGTGCAACCTTTTTCTATGACAGCTGTGTTTTCATAAACACCAAATCCCTGTTTGAATAACTCCTAACAATGAAGTTCTAATTGTGCAGTGCCAGGAACTGGCAAGCCTAGAAGTGGATGGCAGACTGGGACAGAGTAAAGTCACCTTCTAATCCCTAGAACCACACAAACCAGGTGACAAAGTACAAACACATATTCTTGCTTTTATTTTGGTCAATTATGTAACCTCTTGCACATTTTTAAGTTGATGTAATTTTTAAAAATTAAATTAAAAGGATGCATTGTTGGTCTGTGGAGAATATTCAGATTTTAAAATTAAAGTGTCACAATATTCATAAATATATATATATTCAATAAAATATAAATGCAATATTGATTTGATTATCTAGTTTCAAATTCATGAACAAGCTTTTCTTTATTAGTCATAAAATGTGCATTGTTCTTTTTTAAAACTTTAACTTGTGTTTCCAACATATGTCCTCTGCAAGATTTTATCTTGTTGTAGTATTTCATGCTTGGAAATCTTTTATTGATCAGTTATCATATTTATTTGCAAATATACAGAGAATGATTGAAATTGAGATTCCTTTTATGTTCTGTGACCATAAAGCTCAGAGTAATACTATGTTCTTTTAGAATGAGTTATCATTACAATTATAATTAAACAGATAAAGTTTTACAGGAAATATAGTACTTAATGGGGTAGATGAAACTTTTTAAAATTATACCTTGAATAAATATCATTACTGCTAGAATGAGATAGAGCTCAGGACCAATTCAATTCCTATTTTTGTTTGAGAAAAACCTAGCTCACATAAGCAAGGGAGAATCTTGTATAGCAGTGCCACTCAATTCTTTGAACCCCTTCCAAGATGTGTGCCAACAATCACATAGTAATACAGCTTCAAAAATTATTTTAATGATCTCACAGCTGACAATTCAATTAGTTCCTCCTTCAATTTCTTTCAAAGCAATGAATTGAAAAATACCTGACTTGCAAAGGGCTTTGTAACTCAGTATTAAATTCATGCAATTTCACAATATCTGGATAGTATGCTGCTAACATTTTACCAGGCCTTGTCAAATGACTATTAAAGATATGTTTCTCTTTTACTTAGAAGCACCTTGTTCAACCCAATACACCCAGAAAGGTGGATAAATTTGAATGCTGTTTATTTTAATATGCCAAATCACATTGTCCTCTGCCAGAAAATGCCTCTTTCTCTAATTCCAAGATAGAGAAGGCATCGCTTTGCCATGAATTTATTACTGATAAAATGATGTACCATTACCTTCATTATGTCTCTGCTTACTTTGGTGGGGCTTCCTTCAAAAGGGACCCTTTTTTTTTTTTTTTTACAATAGTTGGATGGTGTAAATGACAACAAAAGTAAAGGTAAATTCTTTCCTGGACAACTTATAAAGTGGGAACCGTCAGAAAGGAGAACCAGAATTACAATTCAATCTTAGGCACTTTCTCAGGCAGACTGATTTAGGAAATCTGAAATTCTGAATGTATTCTCTTAAAACTTTCATCGTGCTTGTATAAGACCTACACCTGCAGGTTGGAGTGCATGGAACTCAGTTTGAAACCAGGGGATTTTGCAGGGACTGACTTTAAAACAGGTCAGTCAGAATCTATCCTCCAGAGGCAAAACATACTCTCAGTGCTCTGCCACACGGCCCTTGAAAAGCCTTGTGTACTCCTTGGGTAGACATACCCCAGACAGATGTCTATGGCCCAATTTACCTGCTCTCAAACCTGGGCCTCATTAGTGGGCATAGGGGGTAACTGGATAAATCTATCTCTCTGAATGGGAGAGAGCAGGTTCATTGAGTCTGTATAGTTCTAGAACCTAAAGAATGATAAAGACACTTGTGAGAATAATGATATTGGTTGAGGGAAAAGAAGGAAACATAACAAAGAATAGTAGGAAGAAGAATTCAGAGAAGAACTTTTAAAAAGTGCTTAAGTGTTCTTCCAAACCTGGCTCCTTCCCTGCTGTTTATGGCTGTGTTGGACTCTTATTAACCAGAAGCACACAAAGGAGAAATTTTTATGTTAAATAAGGGCATCCAGGAAGAAAGTCAAGAAACACTAGTGACAACTTTCTAATTTCTTGAAAACACTTTTAGGTCTCTAAAATTCTTACTTTTAAGCAAATTCTACCTAGTGGTCCTTGATAAGATAGAACTCATTACAACTCTACAGTAATGTCTAAAATTACATAGTACTTATAGTTACTTAGGACAGTTTAAGAACTTTCCATATATTAAATCACCTGATGCTCATAACTACCCTTCGAGACACACTCTATTATTATCACACTTTACAGATCAGGAAACTGAGATGCAGAGAGGCTCAGGACTCCGAACAGCTGGTACAACCAGAGCAGGGAATTTAGACCTGGGCAACCTGGTGCAGAATTCCCACACTTAAGGATTATGGTCTTCTGCTTGAAAAGAAGGTGGTTGTGGCTCAAGAATCCAAGTAATAAGACCAGGGGGAGTTGGTTGGCATTATCCAATCAGTTTCCCACAAATTTATGGTAGTTTGTATTTAATTTTCTCATAAAAGACAAAATAGCTTAGGAGAACAGGAAAGATATTTGGAAATGACTTCTGTACATCTTTAAACCACCTCTAGCTATTTGTGAAGAGTGGAAATACTCAGAAAGGGCAAAGAAATGCCCAAAAACTATTGGAGGAAAGGAATCTTGCAGGCAAAGTTGTCATTTCTGACTCCACTAAATACGGGACATGGGGTTAAGATGCAAGGTCATTTTATTTTGTTTTCGAGGAGGAGGTAGAGATAAAGGAAATCCATGTTTTCAAGCAGTGGTTCTCAAACTGCTTTCTGCATCGGATTCACTCAGAGAGCTCTTTGAAACACAGATTGCCAACCCCAGTTCCCAAGTGCTTCTGATTCAGTGGGTTGGAAGTGGGCTGAGAATTTGCATTTTTAAGTTCCCAGGTGAAGTCAATGCTGCTGATCTAGGGACTCCTCTTTCAGAACCACTGCCTTCAAGAAACCAGACAAAAGACAAGTTGGAATTTAATCAAAATAATAAAATCTTCCTAAAAGGTGAAATCAGCCAGGTTTAAGGTTTTTGTTTGTGTTCTTTATGTTTGCTTTTATTTTGCCTCTGAAAATACAAAATAAAATACTACCATGATTCACATAACAGATATTTAATCAATATCTAATGTACACTAGACAATGTTCCAGGGGCTGAGAATGTTGGCTGACAAACAGACAAAGGTTATGGGCCTTGAAGCTATGTCTAGTGAGACAAAGAAAGCATATAAGTAAATAAGCATCTTAGTTTCAGAGAATGGCAAGTGGTGAAAGCAAAGCAGGTTAAAGAATGGTGAGTGCCATGGGGCCTGGGAACATATTTGAGACAGAAGGGCCAGAAAATGGTCTCTGGGGCCTGCACACTAGATACTGAAGTTTTTACAATCTTAAATCTGAATGCAATACAATGCATTCATGTCTAACTTAAAAACAAAAGTCACACCTCAATTATATCCCAGATAGCTGCAGGAACATTTAGATAATATGGGTAACTAGAGAACAAGTAATTAATTAACTGATTAACTAATTAATGAGAACAAGTATTTTATTTTATTTATTCATTTATTTAAGAGAGAGACAGAGTACATGGGCACAGGAGCACAGTGGGGAGGGGCAGAGAGGGTGCTATGCTCCATGCTCTTCTTGAGCCTGACACAGGGCTCAATCTCATGACCCTGAGATCACAACATGAGCTGAAACCAAGAGATGGAGGCCCACCCGACTGTGCCACTCAGGTGCCCCAAGAACAAGTATTTTAAACCAGCCTCACAAATAGTGTCTCTCCTGCATGGGTAACTCTGTAGATGTTAGTGTTCAAAGAATTGAAAACTGACATTTTGAGAAACTGAAATTAACCAGAAGATGCCTTTATATTCCTACCCTTGTTATTGGGATAATACCTAAAATACATTGCATGCCTCTCTACCTTAATGAGTGGACAGTAGTGAATAGAGTTTAACCTCTAATACAAACTAATCATTCTAAATCCCCACTCTTTTTGTAATGCAATGTTAATTTAGAAGATCCTGGAGTACATTATATGTTAAAAAAAAGAAAAAGAAAAAGATAGTCGGAAGGGAAAAATGAAGGGGGCGGAAATCGGAGGGGAAGACGAACCATGAGAGACTATGGACTCTGAGAAACAAAGTGAGGGTTCTAGAGGGGAGGGGGGTGGGGATATGGGTTCGCCTGGTGATGCGTATTAAAGAGGGCACATACTGAATGGAGCACTGAGTGTTATACGCAAACAATGAATCATGGAACACTACATCAAAAACTAATGATGTAATGTATGGTGATTAACATAACATAATAAAATAAAATTTAAAAAATAAAAAGTAAATAAATAAATAAATAAAAGAAGATCCTGGACTTCTTCATTGATTGCATAACACTGGATTTAATTATTTACACAATCGGGCTATACATAACACATGGATCAGAACCATGTCAGTGGTCCTCATTTTATCACCAGCATCTCCCAGAGTCCATCTGGCATCTAGTAGGTGATCAGTACATATTTATAATGATCAGAAGTGAGGCAATCTTTTTCAAACTGATATCAAAAGAACCCACAAAGATTATAGATAATGATATGGTATTATATATTTGAATGTTGCTGTGAGAGTAGATTGTAAATGTTTTCATGACAAATAAGACATGTTAATTATGTGATGGGATGGAGGAGTTAGCTTTTGCTAGGTGGTAATCATTTGCAACAAATAAGTGCATCAAACCAACATGCTGTGCACCTCAAACTTAAAAAATATCATATGCCTGTTATATCTCAATAAAGCTTGGGGGGGGAAAAAAGAACCTACAGAAGAAGGTAAAGTAGATGTCCTTGGAGATATTTGTATGTGTGCATGTCTCTGAACGTCATGTACACACACAGCATCCATAGGTTCTTTACTTATATATATATATATAAATTTTTTTAAGATTTTTATTTATTTGACAGAGAGAGACAGTGAGAGAGGGAACACAAGCAGGGAGAGTGGGAGAGGAAGAAGCAGGCTTCCCGCTGAGCAGGGAGCCCCATGCTGGGCTCGATCCCAGGACCCTGGGATCATGACCTGAGCCGAAGGCAGACGCTTAACAACTGAGCCATCCAGACACCCCATCCTTTACTTATATTTTCTAATTTAGTGTTTTCATTTGTAAAATATTCTGAAAAAATAATATATGCCTATTCTGGATGGGGTGACCGCAATTAGATTTAAATGTTCAGATTTGTGTTTATTATTACAATGGTATCAATGAGTACTTCTTCTGTTGTCTCAGGCTAATGAGAAAATACAGAGGTGGACTTTGGGTTCAGCAGTACATTTCTGCCAAGGAAAGCCGAAGGATGCCAGAGTCTACTATAGTAACAAAGGTTCTCAAAAGTTGGAATGAAATGATGCACAGGGAGAACTCATATGACACATACTGAAGTCGAAAGTGATGCTCTGGCAGCAGGCAGTACCATATTCACATTGCAACTTGGAAATTAATTTTAATAAAACATCATCTGCTCTGTTAAATTAATGTTGTTAATTTTAGTGGTTATACATGTGTATGATTTATAATTTTGGATTTCAGAGTCATGTAAAGTGTTTAAAGGTTAAGGGTTTTATACCCAATTTTACGATTTTATATATAATTTTTTTACATAATGTTACTACTGGGAATCCCTGAAACCTTGTCTCTGTCCACCCCTGCCCCTGTCTTTAAAATGGTCTTCCAGAGAGTACTCAATTTAAGAAATGCTGATAAAGGTGATAGAGTTGAATGTTAAAGCTCCAATATGCATTTTCCTTGAATTTCCTTTTAAAATTTTTGGTTTTGCTTTTGAATATATTTGCCCTTTTACATAAATTTAGTTAATTGAATTTCGGTTAAGAACCTTACATGTATCAAAACATATTAATAAGACCAGTTTGAAAAATGGAAGGAAGAAGATCTTGCTTTAGAGAATTCAAAGACCAATAATAAATGAATTTTTTAAAGGAGAGGAGAAGAGGCAAACCAAAATGAAATATTTGCAGCTCAGTTCCCAAGGTATTCTAAATTGCACAAAGCTGTTCTCCTGGGAAGCTTTAACTACTTGGTTATTTCCTGAGTTACAAATACAGCCACTCTAGAGCATCAACAAGGACCCTAAATTATGTAAGGGAAAACTTTATGATTCAGATAGTTGAAAATTCAACGAGAGTAATAACTCTGCTAGAGCTAATATTTGCTGATAAGGTATTGGTGGAGAATATATATGAGAGTTTCTGCAGAAGAGTTGGGGGGTGGATTAGAGCTCCTTAGAGAGGGTCTGGTATGGAAATATTTCAGTCTAGCATGAGATTGACTTCGAAGGCTGACAGATACATGACATCTGCAGATTGTCCCTAACTGGAAAATGGTGCCACACTAACAGCAGCTGGAGCTGGGGAGTTACATTAATACACAGAAAGGGTGCATGTGTTGTTTGTGTGCATGAGTGTATGTGTGTAAGTGGGGGAGGGGTGTCATCCAGAGTAAAGGAAAAAAAATATATAAATGCAGGATGGACCCTTGAGAAAATAAAGCACTTCAAACCAAACTAAGGGAAGTGTGGGGTATCCTGAAAATGGTGTCACCTGAAGCAGAAAATCAGCTGCAGGATGATGATGTGTTGTGGTTTCAGCCATGACCGATGATATATGAGTCCATCAGAATGGTGCTCATTGTGTCCCCAAGCAAGCAAGGGGAACTTCTCTTCCCCACAAGCACAGCGAGGGATCTACCTGAATGCAGAGAGCAGCTTCACACACCTCACCACCCAAGTGAGGCAGCCAGGAAGAAGGCAGTTCAAAACAGAGCATCTGATAGGATGAAGGAAAATGAAGGGAGTGATTTATGTGGAAAGATGGCTCTGCAGGGAGGTGAAATTGCTTACACCCACAAAAAGGGGTTAAATAGCTTTGCTGTGGGAAGAGAGAGGAGGAAAATGCCTATCATGGTAACAGAAGGCAAAGCATAGGGTAGCTAAATGTAATTATGAAAAGAAAGGGTCTGCAGAAAAGCAAGAGAAAGCTCTCTGAACAAAACAATGAATGATTGAGCTGGCTTCTTCCCGGACTTCAAGTTATTCTGTAAATTCACAGTGTGTGTATTGAGAAGATAAGTATATCAGTTTCCCAAGGAGACAGAGGTAAGGTCAAAATAAAGATGGCAGCCAAAACCATCAAGAGACCAGTGCCTGCCTTCAAGATTCTTATGATCTTAGGTGAATGATAGAATACAAGAGCATTAAAGAGATACTCTTCTTCACATTCACAGACATAATAAAAAGTGTAAATTCACCCATTCATAAATATTTATTAAGTACCTAATAAGTGGCAGACACTCTACTAGGCCCTGTCTCTGCCCTCATGGTATTTTCAGATGGTGGGAGAAATATGCAATCAATAAACCACCAGAACACTTGTATACTTATTACAAACTGAATTGGGTTGGTTGCTGGGACAGTCATGTACAGGGGATGTAATGGGAAACCCTGCTCAGATATACAGTCTAGAGATGGGCCTTTCTGAACAAGTAACAATTAACCTAAGGTTGCAAACTGAGACAGAACAACCAGGCACATGTGATGGCTACAGAGAACATTTTAGGTGGAGGACAGGGCAGATGCGCAGGCTCTGAGGAAAAGGTTGATACAGGTAAGGAACAGAATGGATGCTACTGTGGCCCAAGCAAGGCAGATGGGAAAATGGATAGATTCCATGAGACCAGGAGTACACATATCTACTGTAAAAAGTCTGTATTTTACTCTAGCTGTTGCGGGGAATCCTTGGATATGTTTGCGTGGAGGTATGCCATGATCTAAGTGATGCCCTTTATGAGAAAATGCTGGACTTCCATGGGAGAATGAACTGTAGCAGGACAAGAAGCAGAAGAACTACTGTATCCCTGTAGACATGAGAGAAGAGTCTTATGACAAAGGGGTCCACAACCTAAGGAAGGGGTGAGGGAGCCAGAAATGAAGAAAGGGAGTAAGGCATGAATGGACAGTGAAGTGTTGTTGACAATATTTGCAGCCAACACTTTCAAGAATGTTGGCAGCTAAAGTAGAAAGAGAAATGGAGCCATCAAGGACATGAGAGTCTCCCGAGGGTTTTTCTTTAGTTTTTGTTAGTTTGTTTCTTTTAAGACTAGAAACACTTGGGCACTTATTCATTCATTTTATAAATATTTACTGAACACCTATTGGGTGTTAGGACTTTTCAAAATTTTATATGCCCACAAATTACCTGTGCATCTCATTAATTTACTAGGTCTGGGTTGGGAAGAGCATTCTGCATTTCCAACAAGTTCTATAATTATACTGGTATGCTAGGGACCACACTTTGCACAGCCCAATTTTAGGTACTAACGATGCAACTGTGAATAAGACAAGGACCTCTTACATCCCAGTATATAAGTATATACTGATGAGGCTGATCATATTGAATGGGGATAACTGATGATGCTGGAGAAAGGGGATAGCTCACAGAGGAAAATAACTATAAAGGTGAAAAACTACGGATCTAGAACCCATGAAAAAAAGGGTGTTTCATCTGTTGACTCCTAAGAGGAGAAAAAATAGTGGAAACACAGGTATGTTTGTGGATTTGGTCATGAGAAAACAAGGAGGTTACTGAGTGATGGTTTCTATTTTCTCAGAAGGAGAGGGCAAAATTATCAGCTGAAAGTAAATGGGAGAGTAGGAGATAGGGGAAGGAGGATGCAAGACAAGGTGAAATAGCTATTGCAGAAAATGAGAGCAAAATTACTGGGGTATTCTACTAGTTACACAGGCTGTGCTGAGCTCCATTTGTAGTTGATGGCCAAGGATTTATCACCACAATACTCTGCCAGCTTTGAAGAGATTCTCCAGCATTGTTCTGCTATAGGCATAGAGAATGTGGATGGCTGGGTTCATCCAGTGTTGGAGCATGCCAGATGAGTGAGAGAGAAGCAGCTGAGGATTAAAGGAACTGAAAAATAATTGAGTAAAAAAAGAAGAAGATAAGAGAGGCTAATGGATAGAAAGAACTGGGTGGGTTCAATGCACTGGAAGACTTAATAAGGTCTTCGAGTAAATGAGCTGGAATGAAAGAGAGTGTACATGAGAGAACATAGGAATATTTGGTGACCTTGTAATCGTGACCCTTGTCAATGAGGTATTAAACGAACTGTGAGGCCAGGTGGATCATCTAGGTGGATCTTAACAATATTGAGAAGGATGGTAGGCGTCAAGAGCTCTCTTATGTGCTTCAGTGACATATGTAACCCAAGCATTGTAGACACAGTATATTATGATGATAAGGAGAGGGCCCTGGCATGAGACAGATAAGGGCTCTGCTACTTACTAGCAGATGACCCTAGAACAAGCCTTTTGTTTAACCATTCAGAACCTTATTTCCCCACCTGTGAAGTAGGATGAACCTATTTACTTCACAGCATTATTCAATATTACTATGAGCCCGGATGAAGTAATGCCCATGCAAGAGTCAGAATTGTACCTGGCAAATAATCGGCATTCCTTAAACAGAGCCTGCTCTATTACTACTGTCAAGGAGCTCTGTTTCTTCATTTGGAAAACTATAATTCAACTTTTATTATCTGGGAGTGTGTGCTGATTTAACTAAGTGATACTGAATCCATCTGTTTATCATTTTCTAAGGCATTCGGAAGCCTTCTCTTTCTGTATTTTCAAATCTACAAAGAATGGTGTTTGCTTTAGGGTTGTTTGAACCCAGTTTCAAGACAGGTTATTCTGCTGGCTAATGGATCAGAAATTACATGAGATTTATATTTTTGCACTACCTAGCAAATCAATCCATTGCTTTTCCAGTTTACCTCTAGATTCTTTCACTTCTAATATGATTTTCCTTTTTTTCTGAAAATTTCTCATTCCAGAAGTATTCTGTACTTGACCGATGTAGAGCTCTACGATAGGATTTCATTTCCCTCTAAGGTTTATTTTCCCAGCTAAAGCCACTAAGACAACTTTAACTTTGTATTTTTATCAGGACTTGTTCACAGTATGTTGACACAGTGGTTGATGGGCTAGTTTCTAGATTGATGACCAGTGGTTGGTAAAACGCTGTATTTCTAAAAATACATAATTGAGAGATCAATCAATACAACTGGACACACCTGCAAGAGAATTCAGTTGGCTCACAGGCCCCCAGTAGCTCATGAGGTGGTAGTGTCCTTTTCTCAGGCAGCCTCATTGTGCAAATAGGCCAACCCTCGGTCTAGAAGAAGCAGATACTAGAGCAGACTGAAGCATGCAAGCTATGGAATTGCTGCAGGACAGGAGAGTGGTGGGATACTGGCAGCAAGATCACAGGTGAATGGATTGTTTCAAGTCAAGAGCTTCAGGGCAACACATTCAATTCTTTTAAGACACTGCACAGATACTACGGGGCACTAAGGAAAAGTGAGTAATTATTCGAAAGACTTCACTTCTAGCCCAAGGAAACACCATTAGCTGGCGCAGGAGTTTTTCAGAGTCAGTGGTAAGGATGCATCTTAGGATAGATGAAGGACAAGTACAGATTTTCGCAAAGGGTCTCTCCCCAGAACTGGGCACTGGGAAAGTAATCAGGGCATGATCATCTCTCCTAGTCGAATCACCATGTGACTCTGGGATGCCTTCTTTATTCATCTTCTTCCTTGCGACTTTATTTTAAAAGTACATAAGGCAAAGCTGTTTCAGAAGCAAAGAGCCCTTGGGTGAAGAAAAAAAGTGTCTTTTAAGATAGGAATGATAAAAGTCGCTCCTTTCCCATCACCCAGCCGCATGTCCCTGGCCCCTCTGGTCCTTGCCATGGTGCAGAATTCCATGTGGAGTTGTAAAAGGCAATAAGGGCATTCGCTCTCACACCTGCCCACTTGTCAGAGACAGCTGTTTCAGAGGCTGCCCTGTGGCTGGTCAGGGATGCCTTGAGAAGCCACCCAAAACAATTCACATTATTTATTTGTCGCCTGGCTCCCACTCTGCTGTCCCTTCCTCCACATCCTGAACAGCTTCAAAACTCAGCCTTATGATTTGTTCATTATAGTTGGCAAAAGAAGTGAGCAAGATGAAATTAAAATGTTTCCCAAGCACACACCGTTTTAATCCCATTCAATAGATTATCCTGACATATTTACTCATGGCCATGTCTGTCTCAGTATTATCCATGGAAAAGTATAAATTAAAATTTTAAATTAAAAGCAGAGAGTCTGGGGAACTTGATATCTTTTTGAAGAATGGAGCAAGTCAGCCACAGGCTCCCAGCATGAGTATCGCGGGAGCAAAGACTCTGGCAAGGCAGAAATTACAGCCCATGGATTTCCCTGCAAATACCTTCCCACATATAATGTAAGGGATCACGGAATCCCAAAGACAGGCAAAACCTCAAAGGTCATTCTTCTTTCTCCAGAACTGTTCATAAACAAACTCCTGCCCTTCTGGGTTCAGGTGAAACTTACCAGAAACTGCTAAAGGACTGACTTATTTATGAAACCGAAAACTATGCTGGAAATTGATGAGCTTCTATGCTATCCTACAGGATTTCGATGTAATATAGTGGTTAAGAGAATAAATATTTTAATAAGAGGTATATTAATTCCAACACAGGACTAGCATTTACCAAACTCCTGATCCTTTATGAGCAATTAGTTTTCTAATTTATAAAGTGGAAATAATATTAAAAATCATAGATTGCGGTGAATATTAAGTAAATAATTCTTTTATTATCATCACCATTCTGAGTTCATAGTAGTTAATAAATGTTTGCTATTATATTTCTGTAATTACTCAAAACTAACGAATAATGATACCCCAAACATAATAATTTTGACTATCCCTTAGTGCTCATTTTCCAATATACACATACCTCAGTTATAAAGTTTGGGAAAGGGCGCCTGGGTGGCTCAGTCGTTAAGCGTCTGCCTTCGGCTCAGGTCATGATCCCAGGGTCCTGGGATCGAGTCCCACATCGGGCTCCCTCCTCAGGGGGAAGCCTGCTTCTCCCTCTCCTCCTCCCACTGCTTGTGTTCCTGCTCTCACTATCTCTGTCTCTGTCAAATTAATAAATAAAATCTTTAAAAAATAAAAAAATTTAAAAAAAAATAAAGTTTGGGAAATTAAGTAGGGAATCCACCTTTTTGGATCTCAGCCCATAGACCATTCTGTCTCAAGCTTGGAAGCAGAGATTGTGTGTGTTCAAGTGATTGTGGCTTCACAGCCAACTCGGAGGCCAATAAGTTTGTTTGATTCATCTTGTGCCATCCTAAACAGACTACACATCTGAACAAAACCTTATTTGAGTTTTTAAAAATTAAACCCTCATTAAACAGATGGGCAGGGACAGATGGAGGATGAAGAATAGGAAGTGATACTTTTTCCAGTGCTTCTCCATTCTTACAAGTCTTCTCCTATAGAATGTCAACTCTGCCTGTTCAAAAATATGTACCAAATATTTTTAATAAGCCAATCATATTTTCCAGAATAGTGGCTTATTTTATATAGATTATGAGAATGAACTCCCCTTACAAAAATAAAATAGAAAGCAAACTATTTCCTTGGGCCATAAGATGCCCAGAGAGCTACTCCCTGGGGGCAATAAAGTCACAGGGTTAACTTTTGCAAATGGTTCCAGTGCAGGCCCAGAGAGTTGCTGCTTTTAATTTATATCAGCTAGAGTTCTGTGTCACAAGTTGCCAGTCCGGGATAGAGAGGGTATTCTTCAATCCTGGTCTCTCTGGATTGCTCAGAGGGAACCAAAAGAATAGGAGTCTGACCTGAAAGCAACCTGAATTTCTCTGGCCCTCCCCCATTTTACTCATGTGTTAAGAGCAGAAACATATATCCAATAGTACTCCAAACACTTGTGCAAAATATTAATACAGGCTGCACTTACGGAGGTTCGTATAGAGGAGCATCTTCTCATGGACACTTGTTAACTTAGAGAATTTGAGAAAGTATGCCATGAAAACCCAATTATTCATTCATCATTATGTGGAAAGGCTGAGTTTCCTTACCAAGGATTTTAAATAAATGGATAGAGAAGGAAAAAAGAGGGGGAGGGGAAGGAGGGAGAAAAGAAGGAAAAGGGAAAAAAATGAGATAAAGAGAAAGAGAGAAAGAATAAATCTGTAGCTTGGCTGAAAACATATATAATTAATTTACTTTATGCTTTTCAGCCAATGGATGTGCCTTCTTAATTGTGTTCTATTCAGGTGAATATTGAAAATAATCAAGCACTTTCCGAGCACACATTGACTAAGGATCCCAGTTATTTTTGGCAACTCCTTTATAACACTTCATTACTCGGCACCCAAAAGATCTGCTCTTAAAACCCAACCTTCCACTGTCCTTGCCATCAGTGGTCCTAGATGTCCCACTCTCCTCTTATCACACCTCTCACCTAGCACAAGTCTTAGATAGGCCACCTGTCCAAAAGAGAGTTTTCTTCCACTCAAATTAACTGTGGGAAAGCAAGCACAGTCTGGTTAAGTTAAGCCCTAGGGGATTCCAGCAGAGTGGAGAATTACTCCTGTCTCAGTTCATTATAATGAATAATAAAGAGATACTTACATGTGCTTTTTGGTAAATTATTCATCTTGTGCACTGAAGAATCAGGGCAGTAATACGTAAGGGAGACAACTGGTGCATCTGGGTTCCTATAAATACTCAATCTAATGCATTTCCAAAGGCCCATCTCTTCCCCTCATTAAGGACTATGTAGCTGGGGATCTTGGAAATAAGAGACTTAAATCAGACACTTCCACCTCCCTCTTTGCTCTGCATGTGCAGCTACCCATAAAGCTGAGGCTGTTTATAACATATTTGTTATTTTATTGTAGCTTCAAAGTCACTTGAAGCAACCTAAGGAGCTCAGCAGGACCTCCACTGTGCTTTCTGCAGCCATCATCAGGAGGTAATTAGGATACTGAGAATTGTTTCCAAACCAATAAAGTTCCTCCAGGGCCCTGCACCCACCATGTTCACCAAAGTCTTGATTCTTATCTACAAAGGGTAGACCCAATCAGTCCTGAAGAAGACAACATACTTAGCTTGGTGCTTCACTGCTTCCTATTAGATTTAACTGTCACTGTTATTTGTTCATACTTAGAAAGAAAACAGGCTGAGACGTTCTGAAAATGCTCACCAAGAGTTTTGCCATCACTCATGTGCCAAATGAACAAGGGGGATGGATGAGAGAGTCTAAGGTCTTAGATTTCACTCCTTCATACAACAAAAGATTGCTCTTTCTATGCCTTCATATGTTAAGTTTTAGAAAATAAAAATTCCTAATTGTCATTTGTCCTATTGATACTTCCAATTATTTATACTATTAATAATAAAGTTAATGTTTTAAGCTCATAAGTTGCATTTTGCCTAAGACACTTGCCTTTATTCCCTAGTGAGTGGTTCCATCCTTTCTTACACTGGGGCCAGTTAACTGTATACTCACACCTTTGACTTGACCTTAGAGAACATGGACAAGGCTCAGAATTTAGGCTCATAAAACAAAACAAAACAAAACAAGGAAATGGATGATGATGATGATGATGATGGCAGTGGTAATGCAATAGTGAAGCACATAGGGAGAAATAAACCAAAGAGAGATGGGGTGGGTGGGATATCAAATATTGGAAACTATCTATATGACTGGTTTCAAAACTCAGGGAATAAACCAACCAAGAGTAATTTGTAAGCAGAAAGAGTTAAGAACCTGAGCAAGAGTTCTAGATGACACTGATGAACAAGAGACTATATTAAGCAACTCAACTAAATCCAGGTTTATTAGCCTCATTCATGCTACAGTGGGGGCTAGGGAAAATAAGAGGAGCCTGTTTTAAAAGGGGAGGGTGTCCTCAGGGGGAAGTCACATCTGCTTGACCATTGGATATTGGGAACTATGATGGAGACAGTAAGAAACACTTGTCACTAACCATTTAGAACTCTAAAAGGTAGAATTTTCCCATCCATACTTTCTTACCTTATGATGACTTGTCAAAACAGAGATCTGAAATTTTCCCAGAAACAGAGTTTGGCCCAAAAACTGAATAGTAACTACAAGTATGACTCCAAAGGGAAGTGGTCTCTGTAATTCTGTAAAGCTTCACTGTAACCCTCTCTCCCTCCCTCTCTCCCTCCCTCCCTCCCTCCCTTCCTCCTTTCCTCCCTTCCTTCCTTTCTTCCTTCCTTCCCTACTCCCTCTTCCTCCTTCTCAAGCTCTCTCTCTCTCCTTCCTTCCCTCCCTCCCTCTCAACCATTAGCAATTTATCCTAAGGCATTCCTTTATCTGTGCTACTTACTTCTACCATTTTCCAATTGACCGGTATTATGAAAATCTATATTGTAAGCATACAGGCGGTATATGGGTAAAGAGACTTCTTCAAAGTGTTTAGATAAAGCAGACAAGCTCTGACAAAGCTAGATAATAAACCAGGCCAGGAGGTTTTCCCTTGAAGGAATCTAATTAAGAACAAAGGCAAACGTACATTAACATTCTCCTCAAGGCATCACATTCACCTCTGAAGAAATTTTATTGTTGTAAATCCAAAAGAGAAACCTTAGTGTCAGAGCAAAGAGGGGGAGCAGAGGCAGAGATAGTGAGAGAGGCTTGTAATTTTGCTGTGGGTGGAAGGGCCATCTAGGGAACAGAAATTCAAAAGCATCTGAAACATTTAAATTTGCAGGAAGCTAAGCCAGGCCCAACAGATGGCCTGGAGGAAACCTGGCATCATAGTTCAAGGCTGAACTTTTTTGGCAGGGGGATAGCCCCAGTGAATAATCAGAGTTACTTTGTTTTGTATTTTTTAAATGGAAAATAGGCCAGTTTAAGTTGCTGATCTCTTGACAAAGATGAAATGTCACCCCAAATCCATGTGTACACTCCAGGAGACCCAAGGTGGGGTTGCCTTTGCCTTATAAAATTAAATTAATTTCAAAAACACTTTTTGATAACTTGACAGGTGATAATGGCTGTTTTTTTTATTAAAGTTTATTACATTCTTAAGATCATAATACTTCTGAGTAAAATTTTTCACTTTATATGGATGATTCAGGAAGCTTATGAAAAGAAGTTTATTAAACCAACAAGGAGCTCATTCTAATGTGTACTAGCTGGGTTTTGAAAGACTTTCTTATACTGAGTTGCAGTCTACCTCTCTAATGCCTACCCACTGGTCCTAGCTCTCTCCCTTGTAACACAAATAAATCCAGTACTTCTTCCTATGGTAATCCTTCATGAAGATGAAAGAAATTATATTATCCACTCTAAGTTATTTCATTTTGAAGTTAAGCTTTTTATATTTATATTTTAAAATAAGCTACTACTCATATGTCAGTTCTTGTGTGTAGATTAAACAATATTCTCCAAGAAGAGAGACCAAGCTGGCCCACTAACAACACAGAGACCAAACCCTGCCCACAACAGGCAAAGAGAGTCACCACAGATGACTGGACTGAGGCAAAGCAGCTCAGCCACAACAATATTATGCACACAACACACAGAGGAGACACCTTTTTTTTTTTTTTAAAGATTTTATTTATTCACTCGAGACACAGGGATACAGAGAGAGAGAGAGAGAGAGAGCACGAGCAGGGGGAGAGGCAGAGAAAGAAGCAGGCTCCCCGCTGAGCCAGGAGCCAGATGTGGGGCTCGATCCCAGGACCCCGGGATCATGACCTGAGCCGAAGGCAGATGCTTAACCATCTGAGCCACCAGGTGCCCCGAGAAGACACCTTAAGTATCAGATTCTGGTGAACAGGGGACATTGTGTTACAGGGCACTACAGGACCACTTCTTCACAGGGACACTTTCAAGAGCAAGAGACATGGTTGACTTTCCTAACATATAGAAACAGACACGGAGAATTAGACAAAATAAGGAGACACAGGAATATGTCCCAAATGAAAGTACAGGACAAAATCACAGCAAGACAGCTAAATGAAACAGAGATAAGTAATATGCTTGACAGAGAATGTAAAGTAATGATCACAAAGATACTCACAGGACTTGAAAAAAGAGTGGACAACCTCGGTGAGACACTTAACAGAGAGGTAGAAAACATAAAAAAGAACCAATCAGAGATGAAGACTCAATAATTGAAATTAAAAATGCACAAGATGGAATAAATAGTAGACTAGAGGAAGCAGAAGAATGTATCAGCAAGCTGAAGGACAGAGTAATGAATACTAGTCAAGCTAAATAGGAGAGAGAAAAAATAATAATAATAAATGGAAACAGACTTAGGGAACACAGTGACACCTTCAAGTGTAATAACATTTGCATTATAGGGTTCCAAGGAAAGGGCACAAAAAATTTTACTTGAAGAAATAATAGATGAGAACTTCCCTAATTGGAGGAAGGAAACAGGAGACAAAGGGAGCCCACAACAAAATTAACCAAGGGGGTCCACACCAAGACATATAGTAATTAAAATGGAAAAACTAGTGATAAAAAGAGACTTTTAAATATAGCAAAAGAAAATAATTACATATGAGGGAAACCCCATAGGCTATTAGGTCATTTTTCAGCAGAAACTTTGCAGGCCAGAATGTAATGGCAAGAAATATTTAAAGTGCTGAAAACCATAAAAACAAAACAAAAACAAAAACCCAAAGCCAAGAATACTCTATCCAGCAAGGCTGTAATTCAGAATACAAGGAGAGATAAAGAGTTTCCCAGACAAACAAATTTAAAAGTATTCATGACCACTAAACACACCCTGCAAGAAATGTTAAAGGTGACTCTTTGAATGGAAAGAAGATTACAGGTAGGAGTAAGAAAAGTAGGAAGCACAAAAGCAGTAAAAATAGTATATCTATAAAAATCAGTCAAAGGATTCACAAAATAAAAGAATATAAAATATGACAACATAAACCTAAAACATGGGGGAAGGAGAGGAATAAAGAATGGGTTCAAACTTAAGCAACAATGATCTTAATACAGACTGCTATATGCATTAGATGTTACATACAAGCCTAATGGTAACCACAAATCAAAACCTGGTAATAGATATGAAAAAAATAAAGAAAAAGGAATCCACGTATATCACTAAAGAAAGCCAACAAATTGTGAGAGAAGGAGCAAAAGAAGAAAGGAACAGAGAAGAACTATAAAACAACCATAAAATAACAACAACAAAATGGGAATAGTACATACCTATCAATAATTACTTTGAATGGAAATGGACTAAATGTTTGAATCAAAAGACACAGGGTGACAAATGGGTAAAAAACAAGACACATCTATATGCTGCCTACAAGAGATTCATTTCAGACCTAAAGGCACATGCAGACTGAAAGTGAAGGAGGGGAGCGTGGGTGGCTCAGTCAGTTAAGCAGCTGCCTTCGGCTCACGTCATGATCCCAGGGTCCTGGGATTGAGCCCCACATCAGGTTCCTTGCTCAGCGGGGAGCCTGCTTCCCCCTCTGCCTGCCTGCAACCCCCCCTGCTTGTGCTCTCCCTCTCACTATCTTTCTCTCTGTATCAAATAAATAAATAAATAAATATCTTTAAAAAAAAGAAAGAAAACAAAGGAATGGAAAAGAATTTATCATGCAAATGGAACAGAAAAGAAAGTCTGGGTAGCAGTACTTATATTGGGAAAAATAGACTTTAAAACAAAGACTGTAAAAAGAGACAAAGTAGGACACTATATAATCATAAAAGGAGCAATCCAACAAAAAGATATAACAATTTTAAATATTTATGCACCCAACATTGGAGCACCCACAGATGTAAAGCAGCTAATAACAAACATAAATGAAATAATTGATAGTAATATAATAATAGTAAGGGACCCCACTTACAGCAATAGATAATCTAGACAGATCATCCAGACAGAAAATTGACAAGGAAATAATGGCACTGAATGACAAAGGTAATCAAATGGATCTAACAAATAAATATATTGAGAAAATTCTGTCCTAAAAGAGCAGAATACACATTCTTTTCAGTGCACATGGAACATTCTCCAAAATGGATCACATATGAGGCGACAAAACAAGTCTCAACAAATTCAAAAAGATTGAAGTCAGGCCATGCATCTTTTCTGACCACAATGCTATGAAACTAGAAATCAATCACAAGAAAAAAATATAGAAAGAACACAAATATATAGAGGTTAAATAACATGATACTAAACAATGAATGGCTCAACCAAGAAATCAAAGAGAAAATAAAAAAAATACATGGAGAAAAATGAAAATGAAAATACAATGGTTCAAAATCTTCAGGATGCAGCAAAAGAGGTTCTATGAGGGAAGTTTATAGCAAGACAGGCCAATCCTAAGAAGGAAGAAAACTCTCAAACAACTTAATCTTACACCTAAAGAAGCTAGAAAAAGAATAACAAACAAAACTCAAAGCCAATAGAAGGAAGGAAATAATAAAGTATAGAGCAGAAACAAACATATTAGAAACTAAAAAAAAAAAAAAACAACAAACAGATCAATAAAACCCAAAGCTAGTTCTTTGAAAAGATCAACTAAATTGATAAATCTTTAGCTAATCTCATAAAAAACAGAGAGAGAGAGAACTCAAATAAAATCAGATGAAAGAGGAGAAATAACAATTGACACCAGAGAAATACAAATAATTATAAGAGAATATTATAAAAAATTATATGCCAACAAATTGGACAACCTAGAAGAAATGGATAAATTCCTGGAAACATAACCTTCCAAAACTGAATCAGGAAGAAATAGAAAATTTGAACAGACCAAGTACTAGGAATTAAAAAACTGCCAACAAATGTCCAGTACCAGATGATTTCACTCATGAATTCTACCAACATTTAAACAAGAGTTAACACCAATTTTTTCAAACTATTCCAAAAAATAAAAGAGGAAGGAAACCTTCCTCTATGAGACCAACATTACCCAAATACCAAAACCAGATAAAGATGCTTCAAAAAATGGGCACTAGAGGCCAATATCTCAGGTGAACATAGATACAAAAATCCTCAACAAAATATTAGCAAACCAAAAGCAACAATCCATTAAAAAATCATTCACCATGATCAGGTGGGATTTGTTCCTGGGTTTCAAGGGTGGTTCAATCTTCACAAATCAATCAACGTGATATATCACATCAATAAGAGGAAGGTTAAAAACCATACAATCATTTCAAGAGATGCAGAAAGAGCACGTGACAAAGTACAACATCCATTCAGGATAAAAACCCTCAATTAAGTGGATTTAAAGGAAACATACCTCATCATAATAAAGGCCATATATGAAAACCCACAGCTAACACCATCCTTAATGTGGAAAAACTGAGAGCTTTGCCCCTAAGGTCAGGAATAAGACAAGGATGTCCACTCTCACTACTTTTATTCAACACAGTACCAAAAGTCCTAGCCACATCAATCAGACAAGAAAAAAGAAATAAAAGGCATACAAATCAGTAAGGAAGAAGGAAAACATTCATTATTTGCAGATGACATGATACTATATATAGAAAACCCAGTAGACTCCACCAAAAAACCGCTAGAACTAATAAATGAATTCAGTAGAGTTGTAGGATACAAAATCAATATACAGAAATCTACTGCATTTCTATATACCAATAATGAGCAGCAGAAAGAGAAATTAAGAAAATAATCCCATTTTCAACTGCAACAAAAATAATAAGATATCTACAAATAAACCTACCCAAAGATGTGAAAGACCTGGACTCTGAAAAGTATAAAACACTGATAAAAGAAATTGAAGACAACACAAAGAAATGGAAAGATATTCCATCTTCATGGATTGGAAGAACAAGCATTGTTAAGATGTCTACACTACCCAAAGAAATCTACACATTTAATACAATCCCTATTAAAATACCAACAGCATTTTTCACAGAGCTAGAACAAACAATCCTAAAATCGGTATGGAACCACAAAAGATCTTGAATAGCTAAAGCAACCTTGAAAAAGAAAAGTGAAGCTGGAGCCTTCACATTTCAGACTTCAAGTCATACTACAGAGCTGTAGCAAGACAGTATGGTACTAAAACAAAGACACGTAGATCAATAGAACAGAATAGAAAACCCAGAAATAAACCCACAATTATGTGGTCAATTAATCTTCAACAAAGCAGGAAAGAATATTCAATGGGAAAAGACTGTCTCTTCAACAAATGGTGTTGGCAAAAACTGGACAGCCACATGGAAAAGAATGACAGTGGACCACATTCTTATACCATACACAAAAATAAACTCAAAATAGATTAAAGACATAAATGTGAGACCTGAAACCATAAAAATCCTAGAAGGGAAACAATCAACAAAACTAAAAGGCATCATATGAAATGGGAGATTTTTGCAAATGACATATCCAAAAAAGGGTTAGTACCCATATAAAGAACTTATAAAACTCCCCAAATAAACACAAATAATCCAATTAAAAATGGGCAGAAGACATGAACAGACATTTCTCCAAAGAAGACATACAGCTGGCCTATAGGCACATGAAAAGATGCTCAGTATCACTCATCATCAGGGAAATGCAAACTACAATGAGGTATCACCTCACACCTGTCAGAATGACTAAAATCAAAAACACAAGAAAATATAAATGTTGGTGAGGATGTAGAGAAAAGGAACCCTTGTGTACTATTGGTGGGAATGAACACTGGTGCAGCCATTGTGGAAAACAGTATGGAGTTTCCTCAAATTTAAAACAGAATTACCACATGATCCAGTAATTCTACTCCTGAGTATTTACACAAAGAAAACAAAAATACTAATTTGAAAAGATGTATTCATCCCTATGTTTTTTGCAGCATTGTTTACAACAGCCAAGATATGGAAGCAGCCCAAGTGTCCATGGATAGATGAATGAATAAAGAAGATGTGATATATACAATGGAATAATGCTTAGCCATAAAAAAGAATGAAATCCTGCCATTTGTAACTACGTGTGTCTAAAGGGAATAATGCTAAGTAAAGTAAGTCAGTCAAAGAAAGACAAATACCATATGATTTCACTCATATGTGGAATTTAAGAAACAAAACAAACAAACAAAGAAAAAAGAGACAAACAAAAAAAACAGCCTCTTAGCTATAGAGACAAACTGATGATTACCAGAAGGGAGGTGGGTGGGGGATGGGTGAAATAGGTGATGGGGATGAAGGAGGGCATTTGTTGTGATGAACACCAGGTGATGTATGGAAGTGTTGAATCGCCATATTGTACACCTGAAACTAATATAACACCGTATGTTAACTATACTGGAATTTTAAAAAAATAATTTATAAAACTCTTAGAAGAAAGAGGTGTAAAACCTTGGATTAGGCAATTTTTTTTGAGAGAGAGAGCAAGAGTGGGGTGGGGGTTGGTGGGAGAGGCAGAGGCAAAGGGAGAGAGAGAATCTTAAGCAGGCTCCACACTTAGCACAGAGCCAGACAGGGGGCTCCAGCTCATTGACCCTAAGATTATGACCTGAGCTGAAATCAAGAATCAGACGCTTAACTGACTAAGCCACCTAGATGCCCCCAGGCAATTATTTTTTAAATGTGACACCAGGGTGGCTCAGTTGGTTAAGTGACTGCCTTTGGCTCAGGTCATGATCCCAGGGTCCTGGGATTGAGTCCCACATCAGGCTTCTTGTTCAGCGGAGAGCCTGCTTCTCCCTCTCCCTCTGCCTCTCTCCCCTGCTTGTGCTCTCCTGCTCTCTCTCTGTCAAATAAATAAAATCTTAAAAAAAAAAAAAAAAGTGACACCAAAAGCACAAACAAATAAAAAAATAGCAAGCTGGACTTCATTAAAATTAAATAATTTTGTACTTCAGAGAACAGAATCAGAAAGTCAAAGAAAATCCACAGAATATGAGAAAATATTTTCAAATAATATATAAATGACTTATTTCTAGAATATATCAAAAACTCTTACAACTGAACAGAAAAAAAAACTTTAAAAATGATCTGAAGAGACATTTCTCTAAAGAAAATATACTATTTAGCCAATAGACACATAAAAAGAATGGAGAAATCATTAGTCATCAGAGAAATCTAAATCAAAATTGTACTGAAATACCACTTCACACCCACTAAAGTGACTATAATTAAAGGAAGGAAAGAAGGAAGGAAAGAAGGGGAGGGAGTGAGGAAGAAAGGAAGAAAGAAAAAGAAGGAAAGTCACAAGTGTTGGAGAGAATGTGGGGAAACTGGAACCCTTTTGCACTGCTGGTGGGAATGTAAAATGAGGCAGCTGCTTTGGAACACAGCGTGGCAGTTCCTCAGAAAGTTAAACATGAGTTACCACATGACCCCGCAATTCCACTAGGTATATACCCAAGAGAAATGAAACACATTTGTCCACAAAAAACCTTGCACAGGAATATTCATGTAGCATTATTCACCACCGAGAAAAAGGAGAAACAATCTAAATGTCCATTAAATACAATATGATGTAATGTTATTCCACCATTAAAAAAGAATGGAATACTAAGATACACTCTAATATGGATGAACCTTGAAAACATTATGCCAAGTGAAAGAAGCCAGTCTCAGAAGACCACCTACTGTATGACTTCATTTATATGAAAGGTCCAGAATAGGCAAATCTATAGAGACAGAGAATGAATTGGTTGGAGGAGAAGGTAGGCAGAAATGGAGACTGACCACTAATAGATATGGCATTAATTTGGGCAGGTGATAGAAATGTTCCAAATTGGATTGCATAGATAGTCGCACAATTCTGTGAACATACTAAGAAACATTGAAACGTACACTTTAAGTGAATGAATTGTATGGTGTATCAACTATATTTCAATAAAGTGATTATTAAAAGGAGAGAACATGCTTAAACCATGAAGGATGATATTATTGAAAGAGATATTCTTTTTTTTTTTTTTAAAGATTTTATTTATTTATTTGACAGAGAGAGAGACAGCGAGAGAGGGAACACAAGCAGGGGGAGTGGGAGAGGGAGAAGCAGGCTTCCCGCTGAGCAGGGAGCCCGATGTGGGACTCGATCCCAGGACCCTGGGATCATGACCTGAGCTGAAGGCAGATGCTTAACGACTGAGCCACCCAGGCACCCAAAAGAGATATTCTTATTGCTTTTTTAATTTGGTCTTCAGGTAATCAAAATTCATGCTACGATTGTGAACGTGTGAGTTTTATTAGATGCTTATCCCAGGGAACTGTTTGGGGAAGCAGGGGAGGAGATGTGCATCCTCAAATACATATTTTTTAGCAGACTCAACAGTAGGGAAAACTTTGTCTCAATTTCCTCTTCTTTCAATTTTTCTTTTCCTTTGCGGATTCAAAATACTGTACAAACCCATGCATTTTTAGGAATGTGTTCAGGTCTACGGGCTGCAATTTTATGTGTAAGTGTGGTCATTTGGAGTGCTCTGAACCTCTCTTCTTTAACCCTGGAGCTGCATGGTCTTGGTCAAGCCATCGGATAATGGACTCACCTATCACCCATCCCCTTAGGGCTGGTCTCCAAACACTGCAAGGACCCCAGTCCAGGCTAATGCGCACCTTAGTGTGGGTCTCTTTCACTAACCCACATCCAGATAACCTGTTTATTTTAGTAATGATCTTCTTTGGGCATTATCAGAATTACCTGGTGAAAAGGAATGATAATAATGAGCAAGATTTCCTCCCAAATAGAAGGAAAAGTCAGTCTTTTGCGAGTTTCTAAGACAGCCTACATGTGTAGGCAGCTACTCCCTTTGCCTACGCGAAGACAGACCTGATACATCTTCAGTAGAGCCGAAGAATACAAATTTCAGGTTCAGGAGCCTTAAAGAGACCAGGGCCCCAGCTCTGAGTGCAGTCAAGTGAGAAGATGCGTGGAGCAGAGAGCTGGGGCAGCAGCGGTGGCTCCATCTTGCTGTAATTGTAACAATCCTTCATTCTTAAATACTAGTTTTGAAGTTTTCCAAGGAATTATTTTACTTAGTGTCAACAATACAGATAACACTGTTGATAAGCTCTTTATATTCCAGTAGAGAAACTGGTCAGTGGCCGCTCGGGAGGCCTATTAGCTGGGCCCCCGCTTGAATCACTCTGACAGTGTGTGCTGGGCTTCATTAATGATATTGACCAGCTGCCCCTGACATGGACGATTCTGCAGCAGAGGCGGCCTGCTTTCCCTCCCAGGCCACTGGGCTTCCTCCCTGTCTGTGCTCATTGGCCTCTGCTCGCAGGCAAGCAATGGGCCGGCCTGGCATTAGGGAAGAAAGAGCATCATTGATACTGCCGAGTAAACTCCCAAACCACCGGGATTCATCAGCCAGGAATGCCTGGAAATCTGGGGGTTCTTCCCAAGCCTGAAGGACAAGGCAACCAGAAGAGAGTGAGGCCAGATAACTGTCCATCATGTTTTGATGCTGAACGACTGGCCCCCAAATCTCATTTTCTGGTGGCGCTTTTATCTAAGCTGACAGGGTCACTAACAAAAGACAGCAAAGACCACAGGAACTCATGTAATCCAGAGGAAGGCCACGAGGAGAACTCCACACCTTGCTTACAGTTTATAACACAGCATCTTTTTTTGAAATAATTTCCTCTTTTTTTAAAAAAAATATTTGTAAGGTATAATAAAAGGGGCCAGTCTCTTTAAAACACTTGCTAAAGGGAGCTGAATCTAAGTTAAGAGAAAGCAATCAACTTTGGGATACTAATTAAGCACCTGCATATTGAGAAAGTGCATTCAGAGCCAAGGTCTGCCTACACAGTTGGGCTCACAGAGCTATAAAGAGGTGCTAAGGAGGTAATTAACCTTTCCTCGAGAGAGCAACCAGGAAGAGAAGGGAACTTTCTGGGCCAGGACCTACGTAAAGGACCTAAATCAGCCATAAGTAAACGTAAAAGATCACTCCCCAAGACGATTTTCTTCCCATTATCAACAGAGAAAATGTTCATACTAATTTCCGTTCTAGAGGCCCTTCTGATGAGTGGACCTCTTTCACACTGTGCCCTGAAGGTGCCATTTACCTCTTCAACTTTTCGCTGATACACACCACCCTGGCAAAGATTCTCCATCACACAGACCGGGAATAGGGACACAACAATGTCTTCAAGGTCACTCCAAAGAAGTAAGCCTCACACTCGTTCCTTCTGATTCTAGAAGTGATTTTTCCTGTCAATTTAACACCCAACTTAGATCTAAGTTAGTTGAAGGAGTTTTAGCTACATGATGCTAGGCTTTAATGGGGGTATTGAATAGACTTGTATGAAAAAGAAAAAAAAAGTAGAAGTTGATAGGTAGGAAATTTTCTTAGAAAAAGCAGGCTGTTGGTTTGTTTTTTAAACCTTAAGATGATCCATACCTCTGAAAATACAGCTCTCATTCTGGAAAAAGTAGGCCATTTAGAGTCACATTAACCAGGTATCAAGCGCATGACCTTGGGTAAGTTAAATAACTTTTTCCAACCTCAACTTCCATATCTTTAAAACTGTAGTGCCCCCATCTTGAACTGTTGTCACAATAAAATGAGGAATTTGTAAAAGAGGTTTGTGAGCCAGAACTCGTGAACCCAATTTGCTAATTACCATGGCCCAATGTTCCTGTCATTGTTCTTCCATCTTTAGGAAGTAGAACATCGCGTCCCTCAGAGTGATATTAAGCACACACGTGCCAAATTGAGGATCCGCTTAGTTAGCCGCCCCAGGGAAAATGCAAAGCAGGTCCCTGAGGGTCCTTGGGCAAGTCCCTGTGTGATAGGATGGGTTGTATTACATTGTATCAAGCATCCCTGGCAGGTTTAATAGACTGTAATTCTAAGTTCTATTCACAGCTACTTCTATTTTGTCTCCCTGAGTTGTCTCTTTCTGAATGTTTGTCTCCAATTTTACACTAGTATTAAACCTTTTTAATATTCTGCTCTTCTGTTTCCACCAACCTTCATTAAGTAGCCAATAATACAATGCTGTTTAGCTCTATTTTCAAAAATCAGTTTTGTAAATAAATATGTGTTCCGCAGCTATAGAATGCAGAGCAGTGACCAACGGAGAGATTAAAAATAAAGAACTTGACATATCTGTCCCTAATGAATCATAAACTAGTAGGGGAAACCAGCCATTTAATATTGATGATAATAAAAACCAAGTTAGCTACTTGTCAGGATTTAGGGCCTTAGTGTATCTGTGCTAGAAACTGTTCAGATCCCTTACATGAATACTTTCAAGAATTATGAGACAGGTGATTTTACTCCTATTTTATAGATTAGTAAACTGAGTCTCAGAAAGGTCAGATGTGTTGCCCCAGGTCATATAGTTACTAAGTGGTGGAGCTACTTTGACTATAAAACTCATGCTTTATCCCTCATTCATGTTACACCCCATGACTTTAATATAAAACAGCATATATTGACACACAGAACATAATTAAGCCATTTCCATAGGGGACAAAGATATTAAATCTAAATTAAATTTCTTAGTTGGCTTCTATGAACTTTATATTTTTCTACCTCAATAGAAATAAGAAAAGGCTCTATTCCTGTTATGAAAATAAAGATTATAAAACTAATAGAGTCTTTAATTCAATAAATATTTCTTGAGTGCCTACTATGTGCTGAATAACATCTATACACAGAGAATCAGCAAAGAAAAATGGGCAAAAGTCTTCTCACATGGAGTTTGGCTGTTGATACATATTTCTCAAAAACCAACAAACAGCCAGACAAATAACTCTGTGGTCACTCTTATAGAATGATGAATGTCTCCCCCAGTTTGATTTTCTTCACTTGAATTTGTCTTAAAGTTACAGAAAAAAATAAATAAATAACAGCTTGACCTCAAGAGGAGTACAACAACTAGATACTGAAAAGTCACAGGCTCCCCTGTTCTAATAGCTCTCTTATTAATCCATCTTAACCTTGTAAAAGATAATGGAATTACCTGTGTGATAGTTGTGTTTATATAGGGTTTATTTTTAATTTTATGTCAGGTTTAATGCCCAAACCCGATTAAATTACCTGTTGTCAATGGAAGTTTTAAGTATTTTTGGATTAGACTTGCTCCAAGAAACACTCATAATGAGGTTTCATCCTGCCCCACCACCCCTACACCAAGTCTACTGCAGTAGATGAGAACTGGATTTTCCCTTTCAGTTTCTGTGGTCGTTGAAATGGCTCTTAAATACTTCTGACTGGTGTCAGTCTTAGCTGAATTCAGAAGTATATATGACATTTCCCCCTTGCTTGTTTGACAGACCTTTAAAATTAGTCAACTTTGAGAGATTTGCTTTGGTTTTCTGAGTTCTTTGAAGATGAATCAGAAAACTTCTTTATCAAATTTAAAGTCTAGGCTTTTTCTAGTTCTTTCTAACCTACATTTTCCCTAGTTCTATCATTTTTCATGATACACCCGGTCATGACATCCTGGTTTGGAGTCACTGTTCCCTGTGGTGTAAGTTTTTCTTAGACAAGCTGCAAGAAACTACAAAGAAGAAGACAAATGTTTTAGAATGAAATGTAGCAACTATCCTCTTTGGGGAGAAAACATTAATTACATTTTTGAAGGAGTTATAATTGGATTTTTACTTCTCCTTTTCTTGATAGTTATTCTAGCTATGGATTTAACATACTCCCAACATCTTTTATTCAGTCAAGTTGAGTAAAGGAAGAAAGATTTATTTGTAATTATCAGAAATAAACACAGTTCCTGCAAAATAAACACAAAGGAACAGAACCTGGCTTGGATCCCACCTCGTTAAAGATGCAAATTAGGAACAGACCATCAAAATGGGAAGTTTCACTAATCCTTTCTCAACAGTGTAAATCATTAAATTAGCCTGGGGTTCAATGGCATCTGCAGGGTGTAACTCCGGGTTTTATACAAGGGATCCTGAAAGGAACAGCAACTTCCTTTGGGCATCTCTCATTGTTCTAGTTGGTATTTATTTTGAGTCACAGGTATGGGGCATGTTCACTTAATGCCCATTCCCCACCTGTTCTCATTTCCTTGTCTACCTAACCTATAGAGCAGCCCACCCATTCCTTGATTCTAGTCCATCTGTGATCTCTCTCCAAACCTTCTGGTCTATTTCTGGTTGATCAGCATCAGGCTGTCCTTCAGGTGCTGGCCCCAGGTTCCCCGAAGCAGATGTGTGCAGATCATCAATTCTAACTCAGACTGTGCAACTTGCCTTTGGGGAACATGACAATTCCAAATACAATAACACTGAAAATGAAGACAGAAATTGCAATGTCTTGCATTGGAAAATGAATGATCTTCTAGGCTTTCAGCTGAAAGCCAGGACTAGCTGAATCAATGAAAGTCTGATCTGTCTTCATCAGAGGAACTACTGAAGAAGGTGGAGAAAACACACTGTAGTCTAGCGAAACTGACTCCACATTAAGTTGCAAATGGTGGAATCTGACGGGACTTCGCTGGACAAATACTTTTCCCCTCTTCAAACCCCTACTCCAGAAGTGAAGTTGTTCCAGAACACCAAGCTCTTTATGCAAACAATTTCAATTTATAGCCAGCACATGAATTCTCTAGACCAAACGTGTAGATATCTCTTACTATTCCAGTTCCTTTGGTACTCAAAACAGTTTGGGGGGGGGGGGTATTTTCTGTTCTTATTCTCCAGTGTTTCAAGAGAGTTCCTTAAGCGGTCCATTTACCCTAAGTTTCTAAGACTGTTAAAAATTTATAGTTGTGTCATTATGTATTCAATTCTCTCATATGGATGTTTACGATTACCTAGACTGGACACACACATCACCCACAAGTTCATCAAGGATGTCTCCTTCCCACTCAAACCCCATTTTCAGAAGGGAACACTCCTTCTTGAAGGAGATCAGAGACAAAAAGCTGTAGTGCAGAAAATCAGACCTATAAGCAGATTTGCTGACTGCCTGGAAGATAGATACACATTCTGGATATCAGGGGTATTTTTCAATACTACTCACTTGTCCCCCAAGATATGTCCAGCTAGCTGAAGCCTACTTCAGTGTCATCAGCCACACAAATATTGTAGATTCACAGGACAGAGACTGTAACTACAGTGCTACAGTGGACCCTTGAACAACGTGGAGGTTGGGAGTACCAATCCCCTGTGCATTCAAAAATTCCCATAAAGTTTTGAACCCCCCAAAACTTAACTACTGAGAGCCTGCTATTGACTGAAACCCCTACTGGTAACCTAAACAGTTGATTAACACTTACTTTGTATGTTATATATATTCTATATTGTATTCTTATAATAAAGTAAGCTAGAGAAAATAAAATATTAAGAAAATCATAAGGAAGAGAAATAGATTTCAGTACTCTACTGTATTTATTGAAAGAAGTCCACATATAAGTGGACGCATGCAGTTCAAATCCATGTTGTTCAAGGGTCAACTGTAATTCTATTTTAAATAGGATCTGTGAATGTTGTAGACACTTGGTAAACTGAGTAATACAAAGAATGACAATCTCCTTGGGGAATTATTTTACTGTCTCTTCTGTATCACTGCTAAGAAATTTCCCCCCTCACTATGAGACCAAATTTCCTTGATTTAGCTTTATCCCATTAAGGCCAGTTTTGCCATACTAAATATTTTCTTGATTTGAATGCTCTGCTAAAGGCTTGGACTTCTACTTCTCAATTTATGTCATTCTTACAAACTACTCTCCCTTAAACTACATATATAGATATTTTTTTTTTTCATCTAGATAGCAAGAAGTACTGTAGCATTGATTTGCGATTTGAGATCCCTAACACAAATCCTATGTTCTCTGCAAAACTTAAAATGTAACCTTTCTTCAGCATAGAAAACTATTTTTTTTTTTATTTCTTCTTTTCTATTTTTTTCCCCTTTTAATCTCTCAAATACTCAGGGAATTAAAAGCCAAACTCATATTTAAATCAGCTTCTCCCATCTTAATCTCACCATTTTATGTCTTATCATGGTGTTTTCCATCTGAAAGCAACTCTCCTGTTTGTCACAAAATCAACTTCCAAATTGAAGTACTAAGTACCGAGTATTTAGAAAGTGATTTGGTTCTTGTAATATCTCTAGTCTAATTTACATCAGTCACTTTCTTTTGCGGCAACTGCTTCCATTCACTCTGAAAAGCAGAGGGCTAGACTTTTTAAAGTTAAATGTTTTATATAAAACAGATATTCTACTAATTTGCTTTGCAAATTGAGCTCTCTGTGATTTCATGTGTAATGCATTCTAAGAGACTTTGCAAATCCAGAGATGGCTTGCTGGGCCATTCACACAGTCACTTAACCATTCTGGTTTTCACTTTTCCTAGGATGATTCTACCACCTATTTCTTCAGCAGAAGGGAAGTTTGTGAGGATTCCTAAAAGAAACATTGTCAAATGTTGCCCTTGTTGGATAAAGAACATACATAATAATTACTATATTATTGCTTTTCAGCTGAGAAATGTGATTTCTTTTTCATGATTCTTGTCAAAAACTAATTTTTTTTAATTATGTTATGTTAATCACCATACATTACATCATTAGTTTTTGATGTAGTGTTCCATGATTCATTGTTTGCATATAACACCCAGTGCTCCATTCAGTACATGCCCTCTTTAATACCCATCACCAGGCTAACCCATCCCCCCACCCCCCCCAGAACTCTGTTTGTTTCTCAGAGTCCATAGTCTCTCATGGTTCGCCGCCCCCCTCCAATTTCCCCCCCTTCATTTTTCCCTTCCTGCTATCTTCTTTTTATTTATTTTTTAACATATAATGTATTATTTGTTTCAGAGGTACAGGTCTGTGATTCAACAGTCTTACACAATTCACAGCGTTCACCATACTAAATTTTCAAAACCCCTCCAGGGGGCGCATGAGTGGCTCAGTCGTTAAGCGTCTGCCTCAGCTCAGGTCATGATCCCAGGATCCTGGGATCGAGTCCCGCATCAGGCTCCCTGCTCAGCGGGAAGCCTGCTTCTCCCTCTCCCACTCCCCCTGCTTGTGTTCCCTCTCTCGCTGTGTCTGTCAAATAAATAAAATCTTAAAAAAAAAAAAAAAAAAAACCCTCCAGGATTGTAAAGCTACAACATGAGCTTCCCCCCCCCCCAAAAAAAAGCTTGAGTGGATAGCCTATTTTGCATTACTCATCATCTTTGACGAGGCATTAAATGAGAGGAGAAGAAGACCACTGAACTACTGAAATGGTGGCCATATTTAGTCCGGACTTTGCCACAAACTAGAGGTGTGCCCCTGAGAAAGCAAAGAGAGATTCCAGGCCTCAGTTATCCAATCTGAAATACCAGGTTATTAGATGCAATGATCGCCAAGACCTTTTGAATTGGAGGCTATCATTTAGAATTTGTCTTTTTAACCTCTCTTAAGGAATAATACTATATTTAACGCAGCCTGAAAATAATGATGGTATCACTATTTTTGATGGACTTGGTACTGGATAACCTTACATTAGTAGAGCCAGGGTACAATTTCAGCAGGGGAACATACTGCCTAATAGGTCTGAAATGTTGAAAAAAAAAAAAAAGAGCTCCTTTTTGTGTATCTGAGAAAGTGTTAGTAAAATGAGTTGACAGTTTTTTGAGCTCCTGAGCTGTCCCACGGATTATACACAGCTGCAATGTAGGTCTGTAATGTAGGTCTCCATAATTATTTTTTAAATACATTTCTAGGCCTATTTTCAGAATATATAAAGAAAATGCTCAATAAGGCCATTTAAATTGTGAAGGGTAATTTGCCTATTACATTGGGATTTTCGCTGGATTATGTGGCGAGGTTTCCTCACTTAGAATAAGACCCCTTTTTGTTTTTTCATTGATTTGGACTGAAGAGTTTATGAAGAGCAATGATTGTTTGGATGACTGACAGTCCAAATTTGGCAGTTAACAGAAATGGTTTTGTTCTGAAGAGTAAGGCAAAGACTCTCAATGTATTGAGAAAATTGTGATTCTAGAAGCCAAACCAATCCCATTCCTAGCTGGGGGTAGTGGAAGATAAATATATATGCAACTCTCCTTATTTGTTGGCTCAAAAGTAGATTCAGAATCAGGGATGGTTCAAAAGAAAATTTGAGTAGCTGTATTTTTTACTGAGATGGTTCAATTTCATAAAATGATATTTAACAACCAAATTCTGAAAGGCAGCAAGGAGGTGTCAGGAGCTATGAAAGGCAGAATTGTACAGAATTAGAGAACACATAGGTGTATGGGGTCAGAACATCTGCATTCAAACCCAACTTGGCCATTTACTTACCTGTGAGATCTTGTGCAAGTTGCTGAACCTTAAATACTTTTTAATCTCATGAGATATGCTTTGTAAAATGTATCAATGGAATGGGGCATTTTCCTTTAGCCAAGCTAACTTTATCAAGAAGTTGAGAGGGGCGCCTGGGTGGCTCAGTTGGTTAAGCGACTGCCTTCGGCTCAGGTCATGATCCCGGAGTCCCTGGATCGAGTCCTGCATCGGGCTCCCTGCTCGGCAGGGAGTCTGCTTCTCCCTCTGACCCTCCCCCCTCTCATGTGCTCTCTCTCATTCTCTCTCTCACAAATAAATAAATAAAATCTTTAAAAAAAAAAAAAAGAAGTTGAGAGAATTAAAATTTGCAGAGTACCTTCAGTTAACATTTATAGGGGAAAAAGTTATAAGAGTGTTCATATCTAATGCTGAGAGAAAGGGACTTGTCCTATGACACGTGATGGGCAAATCAACAGAAATATCATTCTAAGCAAGTTTCATAGACCTTATATCCAACAGCAGTGGACCACACTTGTCCAGCCTCAAAATATTAATCAAAATGTGGGGTTAGATTTCACTTAAGCAGGTGGGTGGTTCTCAAGCTTCATTGTGCATCAGAATCACCTAGAGGGCTATTAAAACAAGATTTCTGGGACCCAATTCTGGAGTTTTGGGATCAGTGGGGCCAGAGAGTTGGCATTTCTTTTTTTCCCCTTTTTTTTAAGATTTTACTTTTTTATTTATTTGAGAAAGAAAGAGCGTGTGTGAACAGGGAGAGGGGCAGAGGGAGAGGGAGAGAGAATCCCAAGCAGACTCCAATGTTCAGTTCAACATGGGGCTCGATCTCATGACCCTGTGATCATGACCTGAGCAGAAATCAAGAGTCGGACGCTTAACTGACTGAGCCACCCAGGCGCCTCAAGAGAGAGCTGGCATTTCTAACAAGTTCCCACGTAATACTGATACTGCTGGCATGATGAGCACACTTTGAGGACCAGTGATTTAGACAATGCACTGAAATCTTCCAGTGCCCATTAGTGTAATCACATGACTATGGGAGTATATCAAAAGAAAGTGAAGAGAGAGGCTACTGCATAGAATGGATTGGCTTACTTCTTTCTCTCTGAATGCTTAAGGGAGAGGAAGAGAAATGGAGTGGCTAGTGTAGCAAACTATTTTTTTTATCCCAGTGCTAATGTATGTATCTATTCAATCATTTATTTAAATATTTTGTGTGCACAGCATGCTTGATTGTGTGTGTGCATGCATGGTCATAGTGTGTATATACCAGGCACAGTGCTAGATTCTGACTTATAGCTTAGAAGAGAGACAAGGGTCATGACATTGGGGTGATGATAGTCTAGCTTCACCTCTAGCTTTAGCAGCAGGATTTGGGGCTTTGATGTGAGACTTAGTTGAAAAGCAACTGTTAGTTTAAAGGGAAATGTCATAAGGAATTATGAGACCTCCATATAGAAAAATGCATTTGTATAAAGACAACATGGGAAATAGGTATTACAGAACATTTAAGGTTGATTCATTCTCTTTTCTAAGCACTAATAAGATCCAACATTTATATAAGTCTTACTAGGTAGCAGACACTGATCTACAAACATTGGTTAATTTAGCCTCACAACAACCCTATGCCTATGGGGTAAGGTGCTATCAGAATCCCCATTTAAAATCTAAAGAAACAAGAACAAATAATTTTGTCTTTACTGTTAAGGTCATTTTATATGTTACACAATATATACTTGATGAAGAACATTTGAATAGAAGAAATATGAATGAATGAATAAAAGAAAGAACAAATGATGGACCAGCATGCTTTCACTGGTGAGAAGGGATTTGTTCATTGATAATACTTCATGGTCTTCCATTCTCCAGCCAAAAATATAGTGAGCCTGCTGGGGGATCTTTGGGCCAATTTAAGAGTAGGTAAAAATCCCTGTGGAAAATGGTCTGTTGGTTTTCACAGGATTATCCAAGTCCTTTTTGCAACTGCATCTACCTCTGCATTATTTCTCCTAACAACTAACTCCATTTCCTCCCGAGCAGGATGGCCTCCAAAGTGTCCCAGAGCTTAACACAAGGCACATTTTTAAAATGTGGGATAACAGTTATTGAGCATCTCCTACACATCCAGTGCTGGCCTGACTGTCCCAGTGACAGCACCTGATGCACTCCCATGGGGGGGGTTCAAGCATTTTGTGCTAATAACTTATAGTGTTTTCATCCTGTTCACAAACTGGAGGCTGTGAAATGGAGAATAAAGGCCCATGCCCATCCCGTATCATTACCAAGTCTGATGAACATCTGATTATTTTCATGATTTAAATGTTCATCTAACTCAGCATGAGAAGGAAACAGAATTTGAAACCAACTCTACTTTTTCTCCCAGAGGTCCATTTTTGTGCCTGTGACCAGACTAAGGTGTTATTTCACAGAGCGGGCCGAGGAGTCTAAACTACAGTTGACAGTATTGATAGATTTGAGGGTGTTGATTAAGGGACATGATATGGCAAAATACCCTCCTGGTTGCAACCTAGTGTTTGCAGAATCATAAGCTTGCAGAACACGTGCTTCAATCAGCTGGCTGTGTAAGAATTCAATCATCGTTAATCTAACACAATGCAGCACCTGCTCCCCGACTGATTTCTAGTGTTCTTCAATCAAAAGCAGCAGAAGAAAAGCATCATTTACTGCAAGCAATGTTAGCAGACCTGAAAATTCAAGAACCTTAAGTTCAATAGGAAGATCAGGTTCGCCTTTTGCTCCTCTTTTTCTCATTAGGATGCGACAGAAAGAGTAAGGTGTTGTTCGCAAAGATAGTGGGAGAAGATTGGGCATGCCCAGTGCTACATTTACTTAGTATAAAATAAGTGCAGTAATTAGGTGCTGGTAATTAGCATTCCTGGCCATCCAGCTCTTGCATCTATAGGATCAATCATATTTTGGGGTTTGGCTGGTTTTCCTCCAAGCTACAGCATAGAACACACAGGACAAAATGAGACTACTAGGCTATATTAAGAGGGGCCTGAACATGTTGCCCTCGATTCAGGCTCAGACCAAGAGCCAGCTGGCCAGTTTGCTGAAAAATTAACAAATCATCCACCCAAGCGAGGTATTTTCAGTGCTATCAGAAAGAAACCTCAGAAACATCACCTCCCCTTCCCATTCATTTTAAGCTTCCTGAAGGCAGGGACTAGTAAGGCTTACACACAACTTGATCCTAGATATTTAGAATGGCTGCTGGCTAATAATAGGTGCTCCATGAATGTTTGCTGAATGAATAATTAAACAAAGAAGACAGCACCAACTTTTATGTGCAAAGATGCCTTCTACCATTCAAGTTCAGGCCATAATAATTTAAAAATGCCCATTGACTATTGCATTGAAATTGACAATGCATCAACATTTCTCATTGACTTTAAATGCCCCCCAAAAGGAAATAATATAATTTTCCTAGAGCAGACACTTACTAAGAATGAAAACTGTGCTCTGCAATTCAAACCATTAACTTGGGAGGACAATTCACAGTACTTGAGTAGAGACAGAGAGTAATTCTTACAAGTAATGGAGAATTTGGTATCACTGGAGAACATGTCCTCAAGTCCCTAGCTCTTTGCCCAGGATTATTTTACAGCAGGTTGAATTCTCAACTAATTATCTTCAAAACAGCTGGACTACTGGATAAACTATATCTTAATGCTTATACTGTATAAGAGCAAACAAGGATAATTAAACTTTGATTTCAGACTAGGCTAACAAGGAGATTGAGTGCAGAGACTGTTAAAAATAGAAGGCGGAGGGAGACAGCAGAGTAGTTACCTCATAAAATCCCTCATTGAGACCATAAAAAGTATAACTTATTATTAATATTTTGCAACTGATCTTGATAAATTTCTCTCCCAACCCAGTAATTTAGTATGCTTTGGGAAATACCTAATCAATTCCACTGGGGTCCTGAATGATTTAAAACAAATTGTAAAAAAGCAACCGCTTGATTTCATCAGAAACATGCAGCTAACAGAATTAGCACCTAAACTTCCTGTGGGCAAAAGTAATAACATCCTCCAAACAAAGAATATATACAAAAAGGAAAATTCAGCTGAAAGATGATGAAGCCATACTTCATGGGAAGTGTTACAAAGTATTCTTGCCAAATGAGAAATCTGTAAATTACCTGGGTAAGCAATCAGCTCCAGATTATAATTGCCAATTTGAGAAAATTTCACCAACAATTAAGCAAAATCAAATAACCCATTTGAGGAAGTGGAGTGGTGACAGGCCACCACCTTCTCCTTCTTGTTAAGGTTTACTATAATTTGTTTTTATTTTTCTTTAGAAATTGAAATTCTATTCTCTCTTATTGGGTTAGAAATAATCAAGGGCCAGCAGGGAGGGAGCCAGACACATCTAAAGAGTAGTCTCTGAGTGATTTGGTTTCAGCATGAAAATAGGAGTCATGTGGGTCTGGCTGGAGATTGTTGTGACCCAATACTCAAACTACAAAAGCCCACAGGATTCATTATTCTGGTTTATCATACCAGATTAGTTCCATAAATTAGAATGCAAAGTAAACTCACTGCAGGAAGCTTGCTAGAGGCTCAGGTTTGATTTTGTTCCTAGAACTTCTCACAGCTCTGCCACAGGTAGCGATGGATCTTGGTGAGGTCCTTTAAACTCTTTGGAGTTCAGCTTCCCTTTGCTAAGGAATAAGGTTCCTTCTATGTCCTTACATCACATCTTCTAAAAATATTTAATGAGTGCCCATTATGTGCCAGATACTATGCTCAGTAGATATAAAAATAAGCAACCTTGCAGGAAACTGCAAATATGTTCCTAATATCCTGTCTTCTTTTCTTCCTTATTAAGAGAATCCCAGTGCTGCCCAAGGTGGCAATGTGCCTAACTAAAACACTTGTCTTCCTAGACTTTTCTGTAGCCAAGGCTGACTATGTGATTCAGTTCTGTCCAATGAGAAGTAGAAAGAAGTTGGCTAAGGAATTTTGGCATTTTTACTGAATATATCTTAATTTTATATGAACTTTTACTTTCCAGATATGGATGTTGTTACTCTCCCCTTTCTTCCTTATTTTTGTTCTAGTGTAGAGTGTAGATAAAAAAATTGAATTTGGAGCAGGCATCCTGAGACCAGGAAATGACAAGAGTTAGAATAAAAATCAGAGACTCAAGGTGGCATAGAGAAAAAAAAAAAAAAGGACAATATCTGGGGCATTAACGACACAGAAAAGTCTCTGCCTAGCTCCACAAAGCATAGCTTCAGAATTTTTTGTTAAGAAAAATCAACTCCTATTTGGTTCAGCCACTGGATTCAGATTTTGTTACTTGCAGCTAAATACAACTTCAACTGATGCCATATGTCCATGCCCTGACATGCTTGGGGGATTGCAGACACTACACTAATCAGTTACAGTAAAATGTGGTGAATGTTAGGAAAGATACAGAGAAAAAGATTAAGAGAGATCAAGACAGATAATGAGATAGCCGGAAAAAGAGATTGTTCTTTGGAAGCACAGCACTTTGGCACATTGCCTGTCCTTTCTGCGTGGTTGTCAGGCAAATCTTCTTGAAATATAATATGTTGTGTGATCCAAGAAGGATAATATTGTTGGTTGGGTGAAGAAGGGAGTAAAGATAAGGTGTGGCCATAAAAGAGAGAGAGAGAACATAATCAAAGACATGGAGGCATGAGTAGTAGTATAAAACTATGCAATTCAAAGGGGGCCATGGATAACTCGAATGAGGCTGGGGAACAAAGCAGGTAAGTGGGCTCAAAGTGCTAAGAGCTTGTATAACACAGTAAGAAGCATGGGCTTTATTTTGAAGGAGCTAGTAAGATGCTGGAGGGTTTTCATGATGGGGCTGAATAACTTCACTAGTCAAATCTAGGCTTAGTTGATGCATCAGAAAAAGCATTTGGCAGATCTGGGTGCACAGTATATTTATTCAATGACACACTGAATGAGAGGAATCATTTCATGGACAAGCTAGGGGAACCTGAACTAGGAGCTTCTAGATCTAGCTGATCTCACTAAACATATACACCAGTTATTTTTCCTTTCTGACACCCCATTAAAATGATAGTAAAGGGGGTGCCTGGGTGGCTCAGTTGTTAAGCGTCTGCCTTCAGCTCAGGTCATGATCCCAGGGTCCTGGGATTGAGCCCCACATCGGGTTCCCTGCTCCACGGGAAGCCTGCTTCTCCCTCTCCCACGCCCCCTGCTTGTGTTCCTGCTCTCACTATCTCTCTCTCTGTCAAATAAATAAATAAAATCTTTAAAAAAAATAAAAATAAATAAAATGATAGTAAAGGACAAAAATAAAAGAAATAGCCACATCACATTAAAGAGAATAGGAGAGGGCTCATCAGAAGACCAAGAATTTCAGTCAGTCCCTGGAAGTATAGGAAAAGAGGAACACCAAGAGTAGAAGCAGCCACACCTCAGGAAAGTGCTTTTAGCAGATGTGTGAACTTCTCAAGCAGAATTCCAGAGTGGCTTTGGAATGAAGGCAGAGGTATGGACAGCAAGAATGAGGAACAGGGATGAAAATAGAGAAAGAAATTGCTCGCCCACAAAGCAATTGTACTAATCTGTTCCCCAAGATTTCCTTTACATCCTTACACATACAGAATGCAGACAGCCCAGTATTATCCCAGGCAAATAGAACACATGGTTTCTCTTTAAGAAAATTAAACAAGCTGCCAGGCAGTTTGTCGCATTCTGGCATTTGGGAATATCTAAGACTAAAGGTCAGTTCCGTATCTATATTAACAAATGTGTGACCTGCCAATAAATAAGCTTAATCACATGCAGCAACTTTGGATCTCATGGCAGAAACCTAATGTGAGAAAAAAAGATTTACATTTCCAAGAGCAGAAAAAACCCACACTGGTTATCCTGTAAACCAGTCCAGTTAAGTATATATGACGATGATAAAATGAAAGCCAGTTAAAAAAAAAAAAAAAAAGCCAAGATAAACAAAGAGAACTGGCCTCAGAAGAAACAGGGAACAAAAAGAGAAAGTATTTTTTAAGTGCTTCTCCTTTGTGTTCTCATAGATTTAAGATTTGTGATACTGTCCCAATAAAATAAAAATAAGATACTATGAAAAATAATCAGGAAAAAATAGCAAACCCATGGGAATTAAAAATATTATTGTTGTATTAAAATAAAATTAATAGTGTATGGGATAAAGTATATGGAATCTCTCAGAATATACAGCAAAAAAAGACACACAGATAAGAAGTGTGAAAGGGCAAAACCTGACATGGTTAGGTGAACAGACTGGGGAGCTAGACTACCGGTTGGAAAACTGCCGAATATGGGGTGCCTGGGTGGCTCAGTTGGTTAAGCATCTGACTCTTGATTTAAGCTCAGATCATGATCTCAGGGTCCTGGGATCGAGCCCCATATCTGGCTTCATGCTCAGTGGGGAGTCTGCTTGAGATTCTCTCCTTCTGCCCCCTCTCTCTAAAATAAATAAATAAATCTTTAAAAAGAAAAAAAGAAAAAAAAAAAACTATCACAGCTGAGATCTAGAATTTTCTCCGTATCCTTGTGCTTCGATTTTCTTATCTATCTTTGAGTTAGGATGTTACAGCCTACCTGTTAGGATTGTTGTAAAGATGGGGCGCCTGGGTGGCTCAGTCGGTTAAGCGACTGCCTTCGGCTCAGGTCATGATCCTGGAGTCCCGGGATCGAGTCCCACGTCGGGCTCCCTGCTTGGCAGGGAGTCTGCTTCTCCCTCTGACCCTCCCCCCTCTCATGCTCTCTATCTCATTCTCTCTCTCAAATAAATAAATAAAATCTTTAAAAAAAAAAAAAAAAGGATTGTTATAAAGATGAATGAGTTCATGTAAGTGGTTTGGTTAGAACAGTTCCTGTCAGATAGTAAATACTATAACACTAACACACACACACACACACACACACACACACACACAAGCCCAAGAAGTCTAACACTGACCCATAAAAGTTGCAGAATTAAACCGGAAAAAGTAGAGAAGAGAAAATTATTACTGAAGAAATAATAGAAGAAAAGTTTCCCAAAAAATCAATTGGGATGAGTACCATCTAGGATGAATGAAAAATGGCTCATATATAAATTCATCATGAATGTGAAAGCTCAAAACACAAAGAATAAAGCAACATCCTGAAGGCTTCTAAAGAAAAATAGATATATTTGTGTGCTCACAGGTATTGGAACTCTATAAAGGATCAATCACCAGGCTAGGAGCAGTTTTCTTATTCTGAACCATGGAGTGAACAAAGCTAAATGTGGCAAAACAATTTTTAAAGGTAAATTCCTATAATTGCCTATAGGAAAATATCTGATGTATATTAAAAAACCCAGAAAATTTGGGGTGCCTGGGTGGCTCAGTCGGTTAAGTGTCTGCCTTCGGCTCAGGTCATGATCCCAGGGTCCTAGGATCGAGCCCCTCATCGGGCTCCCTGCTCGGCGGGAAGCCTGCTTCTCCCTCTCTCACTCCCCCTGCTTGTGTTCCCTCTCTCGCTACGTTTCTGTCTGTCAAATAAATAAAATCTTTAAAAAAATGAATAAAAATTAAAAATAAAAATAAAAAACCCAGAAAATTTAACTCCCAATTAGTTTTTTGAGGACGTTATTTGACTATGTACTAAAATGTAAAAAAGGATAAAAACAAAGAGGATGATGTAGGATAAAAGAAAGGGTGGGATTAAACTAGGAACTAATGGAAATAAATCCTAAACTAACAGCAGAATGATAGGCCTAGAAAGCAAGTCATCCAAATAAGAACCAGAAGCCAGTGAGTACTCAAAAATGCCTTTAAGAAGAATAAATGGATTCCAGCATTAGAATGGAACACTGTGAATATTATGAATGAAGATATTACTTTTCTTTTTTTAAAGATTTTATTTGACAGAGAGAGCACAAGCAGAGGGAGAGAGAGGGAGAAGCAGGTTCCCTGCTGAGCAAGGAGACCAATGTGGGACTCAATCCCAGGACCCTGGGATCATGACCCAGGCCAAAGGCAGCTGCTTAACCGACTGAGCCACCCAGGCGTCCCATACTTTTCATATATTATATATAGATGCACATATATTTATATATTTATATTTATAATTTATATTTTTTCTTAGAAAAAACTAAAGTCATATAGAAACTCTAAAATAAACAAACAAAAAGAACAACAAAAAAGGTAAGGCTCAGATAAGGAGCAAACTGAAGTGTTGAATAAATTTAACAATTGATAAAGTAGGAAAAACAACCCATTTGACCTGGATGGTAAGAATATTTCAAGTCAAATCGCCTAGAGACTGTCACATTGAAGCCATCGAGAAGCAAAGTCATCCTACAGAAGGCACCATTTATAAAACTATAATATAAATGGCTCCTTAAATCTTTAGGATCAACTTAGAGACAAAACACATGAAGTGAAATATGGTTACAAACAGAGGGTTAATATTCACAGACAGAGGCCTAGAGATGCAGGGAGTGAAGGATGCTAAATGGACTGGTCCATTCTCAGAGCTACATCTTGTAAATGGTGAGTAAAGAGATCTCATTGAAAGTTAGTAGTAGAGACCCAGAGATTGTTTTACCATGTGCATGTATTGCTGTGATAAAAGGAAAAAAAAAAGTTGAACACACTGTACAAACTTCCTAGAGTCAATCACATGACCCACGTTGGGACTCCAAGCCGTCTGTCAGCCAGAACAAAAGTGATGGGATGTCTTGGCCTTCTCCACCCACCCCCACAAGACACAGGTGCCCTTTCCTTGCTTTCAGAGCAATTTTTTCAGGCTACTTCCTTGCTTCTCTCTAGGTGTTCAAAATGATGCCTCCAGAAGAAGAGATGCTGTATGTGAGGAGGCCAGGAGAAGTCAACCTTCTCATTAAGAGGTAAAAGATGCAAATCTACTTACAGCTACATATAATATAGTAAAATTCCATCATGTAAGCCCCCTGTACCACACACTGTGAGCTCCCACTACAACCTTTCTTTACCTTAGCACCACCCCTCCCTCTCAGAGGCCTCTGAATAAAGTGCACAGATTTGGGGTGCCTGACCCTGGTAAACTGGCAGTGTGTCCATGCAACTGAATGAGTTCATCTAATTAGGAGTTTATTTGTTTGAGATGTACATGAATATACCAAATTACATTATCAGATCATAGTCCCGCTTCTGATTTATTCCTTCTTTGTTCTTCAAGGCTTTGTACATCTAAGCAATTAACCTCTCAAAGAGCTGGAGAACACATAATTATCCTCATTTGTCTAAACGTCGCCAAGATGGCCGCCTTTCAATTAACCTTCTGGGGATGGAAGAAAGTTGGAGTGATATAGTGATCATTTTTAACCTTACTGTATGCTTTTTAAATGTAATTTAATTGAAATAGCCAGATGATAAAATAGTCAGATACTGTTTCCACAGGTAAAAGGATCAAGGGGGTTTTGAGGGAGAGATGACTGAAAAGTTGACAGAGCTAATGGAACAGATGATGCATTGTATGAGAGAGAACTTCGGCACAGCAATATGTGGAACTGTATCCATGAGCTTCAGAGCCAAGGCCCACTGGAATGCCAGAATCAGACGGCAACACACATATGCTCCAGCCTTTTGTTAGCTCCAGCAGACTGTGGGAGACCAAGGAATAAATGATGTTATTGCTCAAGGCAGAGAGATAGAGGAGGGGGAAAGGAGCTAACTGTTATTTAATACCTAGTATCTGCCAGCTTCTTGCTAGGCACTTTAGTACAGGAACTCATATAACATATTTTAGTTGTACCTGAATATACCAAATGGTATCTCCCTAGTCACTACAAACTGATGAGAGAAAAATCAGGAATACCAATGAGGACTTTTTATATAGCTATATTATTACATTATTCAGGGATATGCCTGAGAAATGGTTCAAAGGGAGATGGGTTTCAATCAATCTGCAGAATTATTTAATGGAGAGAGATCAATTGCCCTAATATAATATCCATACCATGCTTTATAGGTCTTTTCTTTATCTGTGCTCCAAGTGTGTATGAATCTTTCAAGTCTGATATGTACAAACATATTGCACACTACTTAGTGATGATTCAGATTGTGTTCAGGTCTGGGTAGCACTTTCAAAGAGGAATAGTGGGCTGGGACGGGAGCAAGATGGCGGAGGAGTAGGAGACCTGGATTTCGTCTCCTCTCAGGAATTCAGCTGGATAGGGATCAAACCATTCTGAACACCTACAAACTCAACAGGAGATCAAAGAAAAGAATAGCAACAACTCTCTCATCAGAAAAGCGACCACTTTCTGGAAGGTAGGACGTGCAGAGAAGTGAATCCGAGGCGGTATTCGGGAGGATAGACGGCAGGGGAGAAGCCTCCGTCGGCCGCTTCTGGCAAGTGATAGAACCACGGAGCACAAAATCGGAACTTTTAAAAGTCTGCTCCGCCGAGGGATGTCGCTCCGGTGGCTAAGCAGGGGGTGGAACCCTCCGGGACAGTGTGGTCTCAGGACCCTCGGGGTCACAGAAAGACCGGGGGTGCCTGAGTGCGGCAGAGCTCCCAGGTATCGGAGCGGGGAAGCCGGCTGCAGAGGCGGAGCCCAGGCGCGGGCTCTCAGCTCGGGGTTGCCATAAACCCTGATCCGCGGCACAGTCGGGCCTCTGCTCCTCCAGCAGGGACCCAACAAGCGGCAGATCCGGGGAGACTCACCTTCCTTCCCCGGGAGGAGCCGCGCGGGAGTGCACCGCAGGGATCTGCTGGGTTTGGAGACTCCACCCGGGGTCGGGTGCCAGAGATAGAAACGCGCGGTCACAGGCCGGGTGAGCACGGAGTGCGGCCGGAGACCGGGGAGACGGGAGTGACTGGCGGCTTTTCCCTGGGGGCTCACTGAGGAGCAGGGCCCCGAGTTCTCGGCTCCTCCGGGGCAGAGATTGGGAGGCCACCATTTCCACTCTCCGCCTCCAAAGCTGTATGGAAAGCTCTCAGGGAACAAAAGCTCCGGAGAACAACCCGAGCAGATTACTTAGCCGGGAGGGGGCAAGGGCGGGGCAATTCCACCTCCGGCAAAGACTTTTGGAAACCATGGCAACAGGGCCTCCCCCAGAAGATCAGCTAGAACAGCCAGCTAAGACCAAGTTTACCGATCAATGAGAACAGCAGAACTCCAGCACTAAGGGAATAATGACATAGAATTCATGGCTTTTTTACCATGACTCTTTAGTCTTTCAAAGTTAATTTTTTTTAACTGTCTTTTTTTTTTTGAATTTTTCTTTTTCCCTTTTTCAACCAACATTTTATCAATCCCTTTTTTAAAAAAAAATTTTTATTTTTCATTTTTAGAGTCATATTCTATCCCTTCATAGTAGTTATCCATATTTTTTTGGCATATATATATATATATATATATATATGTTTTTCTCTCTTTAAAATTTTGAGATAGTTTCTTCTAACAGATCAAAATATACCCTAAATCTCTACTGTATGGTTTTTTTCTACTCCCCTGCCTGATCACATTCTCTCCCTTTTTTTTCTCTCTTTTTTTTAAATCCTCTTTCTTTTTTCAAACAACTTCTTATCAATTCCTTTTATAAAATTTTTTATAATTTCCATCTTTACAGTCATATTCCATCCCTTCATCATATCAACCTTTATGTTTGTATATATATAAGCAACATAGACCAGAAAGGAACACAGACAATATACGGTAACAGTCACCTTACAGGCAATACAATGGCACTAAATTCCTATCTTTCAATAGTTACCCTGAATGTAAATGGGCTAAATGCTCCAATCAAAAGACACAGGCTATCAGATTGGATTAAAAAACAAGACCCATCGATATGCTGTCTGCAAGAGACTCATTTTAGAACCAAAGACACCCCCAGATTGAAAGTGAGGGGGTGGAAAACCATTTACCATGCTAATGGACACCAAAAGAAAGCTGGGGTGGCAATCCTTATATCAGACAAATTAGATTTTAAACCAAAGACTGTAATAAGAGGTGGGGAAGGACACTATATCCTACTTAAAGGGTTTATCCAACAAGAAGATCTAACATTTGTAAATATCTATGCCCCTAACATGGGAGCAGCCAATTATATAAGGCAATTAATAACAAGAGCAAAAAAACAAATCAACAACAATACAATAATAGTGGGGGACTTTAACACCCCCCTCACTGAAATGGACAGATCGTCTAAGCAAAAGATCAACAAGGAAATAAAGACTTTAAATGACACACTGGACCAAATGGACTTCACAGACATATTCAGAACATTCCATCCCAAAGCAATGGAATACACATTCTTCTCTAGTGCCCATGGAACATTCTCCAGAATAGATCACATCCTACGTCATAAATCAGGTCTCAACAGGTACCAAAAGATTGGGATCATTCCCTGCCTATTTTCAGACCACAATGCTTTGAAACTAGAACTCAATCACAAGAGGAAAGTCGGAAAGAACTCAAATACATGGAGGCTAAAGAGCATCCTACTAAAGAATGAATGGGTCAACCAGGAAATTAAAGAAGAATTAAAAAAATTCATGGAAACCAATGAAAATGAAAACACAACTATTCAAAATCTTTGGGATGCAGCAAAGGCAGGCCTAAGAGGAAAGTATAGAGCAATTCAAGCCTTTCTCAAGAAACAAGAAAGGTCTCAAGTACACAACCTAACCCTACACCTAAAGGAGCTGGAGAAAGAACAGCAAAGAAAGCCTAAACCCAGCAGGAGAAGAGAAATCATAAAGATCAGAGCAGAAATCAATGAAATAGAAACCAAAAGAACAGTAGAACAGATCAACGAAACTAGGAGCTGGTTCTTTGAAAGAATTAACAAGACTGATACACCCCTGGCCAGACTTATCCAAAAGAAAAGAGAAATGACCCAAATCAACAAAATCATGAATGAAAGAGGAGAGATCACAACCAACACCAAAGAAATACAAACAATCATAAGAACATATTATGAGCAACTCTATGCCAGCAAATTAGATAACCTGGAAGAAATGGATGCATTCCTAGAGATGTATCAACTACCAAAACTGAACCAGGAAGAAATAGAAAACCTGAACAGACCTATAACCACTAAGGAAATTGAAGCAGTCATCAAAAATCTCCCAACAAACAAAAGCCCAGGGCCAGATGGCTTCTCAGGGGAATTCTACCAAACATTTCAAGAAGAATTAATACCTATTCTTCTGAAACTGTTCCAAAAAATAGAAATGAAAGGAAAACTTCCAAACTCATTTTATGAGGCCAGCATTACCTTGATCCCAAAACCAGACAAAGACCCCATCAAAAAGGAGAACTACAGCCAATATCCCTAATGAACATGGATGCAAAAATTCTCACCAAAATACTAGCCAATAGGATCCAACAGTACATTAAAAGGATTATTCACCACGACCAAGTGGGATTTATCCCTGGGCTGCAAGGTTGGTTCAACATCCGTAAATCAATCAACGTGATACAATACATTAACAAAAGAAAGAACAAGAATCATATGATCCTCTCAATAGATGCAGAAAAAGCTTTTGACAACGTACAGCATCCTTTCTTGATCAAAACTCTTCAGAGTATAGGCATAGAGGGTACATACCTCAATATCATAAAAGCCATCTATGAAAAACCTACAGCGAATATCATTCTCAATGGGGAAAATCTGAGAGCTTTCCCCCTAAGGTCACGAATGCGGCAGGGATGTCCACTATCACCACTGCTATTCAACATAGTATTGGAAGTCCTAGCCACAGCAATCAGACAACAAAAAGAAATCAAAAGCATCCAAGTTGGCAAAGAAGAAGTCAAACTCTCACTCTTTGCAGATGATATGATACTTTATGTGGAAAACCCAAAAGACTCCACCCCAAAACTGCTAGAACTCATACAGGAATTCAGTAAAGTGGCAGGATATAAAATCAATGCACAGAAGTCAGTGGCATTCCTATACACCAACAACAAGACAGAAGAAAGAGAAATTAAGGAGTTGATCCCATTTACAATTTCACCCAAAACCATAAGATACCTAGGAATAAATATAACCAAAGAGGCAAAGGATCTGTACTCAGAAAACTATAAAATACTCATGAAAGAAATTGAGGAAGACGCAAAGAAATGGAAAAACGTTCCATGCTCATGGATTGGAAGAACAAATATTGTGAAGATGTCAATGCTACCTAGAGCAATCTACACATTCAATGCAATCCCCATCAAAGTCCCATCCACTTTTTTCAAAGAAATGGAACAAAGAATCCTAAAATTTGTATGGAACCAGAAAAGACCCTGCATAGCCAGAGGAATGTTGAAAAAGAAAAGCAAAGCTGGCGGCATCACAATTCCGGACTTCCAGCTCTATTACAAAGCTGTCATCATCAAGACAGTATGGTACTGGCACAAAAACAGACACATAGTTCAATGGAACAGAATAGAGAGCCCAGAAATGGACCCTCAACTCTATGGTCAACTCATCTTCGACAAAGCAGGAAAGAATGTCCAATGGAAAAAAGACAGTCTCTTCAACAAATGGTGTTGGGAAAAATTGGATAGCCACATGCAGAAGAATGAAACTGGACCATTTCCTTACACCACACACAAAAATAGACTCCAAATGGTTGAAAGACCTCAATGTGAGACAGGAGTCCATCAAAATCCTAAAGGAGAACACAGGCAGCAACCTCTTCGACCTCAGCCATAGCAACTTCTTCCTAGAAACATCACCAAAGGCAAGGGAAGCAAGGGCAAAAATGAACTACTGGGATTTCATCAAGATAAAAAGCTTTTGCACAGCAAAAGAAACAGTCAACAAAACCAAAAGACAACTGACAGAATGGGAGAAGATATTTGCAAATGACATATCAGATAAAGGGCTAGTATCCAAAATCTATAAAGAACTCATCAAACTCAACACCCAAAGAACAAAGAATCCAATCAAGAAATGTGCAGAAGACATGAACAGACATTTCTGCAAGGAAAACATCCAAATGGCCAACAGACACATGAAAAAGTGCTCAATATCGCTCGGCATCAGGGAAATCCAAATCAAAACCTCAATGAGATACCACCTCACACCAGTCAGAATGGCTAAAATTAACAAGTCAGGAAACGACAGATGTTGGCGGGGATGCGGAGAAAGGGGAACCCTCCTACACTGTTGGTGGGAATGCAAGCTGGTGCAGCCACTCTGGAAAACTGTATGGAGGTTCCTCAAAAAGTTGAAAATAGAGCTACCATATGATCCAGCAATTGCACTACTGGGTATTTACCCCAAAGACACAAAAGTAGGGATCTGAAAGGGTACGTGCACCCCGATGTTTATAGCAGCAATGTCCACAATAGCCAAACTGTGGAAAGAGCCAAGATGTCCATCGACAGATGAATGGATAAAGAAGAAGTGGTATATATATATACAATGGAATATTATGCAGCCATCAAAAGGAATGAGATCTTGCCATTTGCAATGACATGGATGGAACTGGAGGGTATGATGCTGAGTGAAATAAGTCAAACAGAGAAAGACATGTATCATATGATCTCACTGATATGAGGAATTCTTAATCGCAGGAAACAAACTGAGGGTTGCTGGAGTGGGGGGTGGGGTGGGAGGGATGGGGTGACTGGGTGATAGACACTGGGGAGGGTATGTGCTCTGGTAAGTGCTGTGAATTGTGCAAGACTATTGAATCTCAGATCTGTACCTCTGAAACAAATAATGCAATATATGTTAAGAAAAAAAAAAGAAGAAGAAGAAGATAGCAGGAGGGGAAGAATGAAGGGGGGGAAATCGGAGGGGTAGATGAACCATGAGAGACGACGGACTCTGAAAAACAAACTGAGGGTTCTGGAGGGGAGGGGGGTGGGAGGATGGGTTAGCCTGGTGATGGGTATTGAGGAGAGCACGTTCTGCATGGAGCACTGGGTGTTATGCACAAACAATGAATCATAGAACACTACATCTAAAACTAATGATGTAATGTATGGGGATTAACATAACAATTAAAAAAAACACAAAGAGGAATAGTGACAAATGCTTATGTGTCTAGAAACCATGTTATGGAAGGAATCATGAAGGAACTGGAGAAGTTGAGCCTGAACTTCAAGGTGGAACAGTTCTCTTCAAATAGAGAAAGACTTATTTAGATGAACTAAATGAAACCAATAGGCAGGATTTCCATGATGATAGAAATGGCAAATTTATATTCAGCCAAAATTTAACTATTGAGACATGCCACGATGGAATGTCCCTCCTATTTTGAGGCATTATTATTTATAGTGTGCTCCTGTCACAATGAATATTTAAAGTGGTTGCTAAATAAGCATTTGTGCAAGATATATTGGAAAACAGATTTTATGTGCCGAGTGGGTAGACTGAGGAACTTCTCTAGCTCCTTCTGACTCTCCGGTTATAATTCTATGACTACACCAATCCTCACAATCACAAGGCTAATGACTTCACTTACAGGAATTAGCACTTACTGTTTTCCCAAGCACATCATCTTTTTTCCCTTTGTAGCCCAAACTCCCTCAAATATAGTGAGAATATCTTATGTGCACAAGAGTGCCATGAAAAATAAGAAAAACACTTTTAAAAGTCAATTATCACTTCCATACGTGTATCTCCCTCTACTTGGGATATAGTTTTAGATGCTAAAACAATCATTATTATTTTCTTATACTCAGCTCTAATGAAATTGCAAAATTTACTATTAACTAAAGAATTGAAAATCAGACGTAGTAGGTAACCAAACTAAAACTCACCTGGATCTACCTTACTTTATTGGTGTTATTGGAGTACAAGTGATTTACTCAGACTCTGTCAAAAGAAAAGTTCAGAGAAGATGAATATATTTTTTACTCCACAGGAAACATTTAAAGTTCATTAATTGAAAGGTGGCGTGAAGCTGGAAAATGTTCTCAATGAATCAGAATAAAGCAGCTCCAGATAGCTCTAAAAATTAGACACAAAAAGTAATACCTTTTCTTTACACATACAATACAGCCATCAATATCACAAAATAAAAAGAGAGTGAAGAAGGCTTAACACTTTAATATTTCTTATTTTCTGAATTTCTTTCATTTAATATTGAATATATTTAAATGGAATGGCCATTTGTCCTTTGACGTGAGTTTCTTATTTTTAGCCTCACAGGCATGTACTTTCTACTTTCCTTCAAATGAGAGAGACAGGTATTTAAGAAACATAAAGGGAACCTCATGAAGTTGTCACTTCCCTTCTCCAGAATTCTCTGACAAGCTGTGCTCTCACTCCCCTACAGTGATATTTATCAATATTGCACAGTGGAGAACCTGGTGTCTCCACCCGCATCTGTGGAGCCCCCTTCACTTGTCTGATGGAAACAAGTCAGCGTCCAGCTTGGTTTGTGATAAAAGATAATCAAGCAGGCATTGTTTTTTTTCAGGTTCTTAACAACAACAACAAAAACCACAACTTTTTATTTTGAAACACTTAGATTTATAGAGGAGTTGCAAAGATAATAGGGAGAGCTCCTATAAGCCCTTCTCTTAACATCTGACATAACCATGGTACAATAATACAAACGAAGACATTAACATTGGTATAGTACTATTAACTAAACTACAGATTGCTATTCACATTTTCCCGGTTTTCGCACTGATGTCCAGGACCACATCAGCTGTCCCATGCTGCATGTAGTTGGCCTGTCTTTTAAGTCTGCTTTAATCTGTTACAGTACCTTGGACTTTTCTTTTATGACTTTGACTTTAAACAGTAGTGGCAGATAGATAGTAGAATGTCCCCGAATTTGGGCTTGTTTGATATTTTCCGATGATTACCCTGAGTAAGAATACTGCAGAGTTGATGTTCCTTCTTATTGCATCATATTGGGAAAACATGAAATCCATGTGACATTATTCGTGATGGCAATTTTGGTCACGTGGGAAGGTGGTATCTGTCAGGTTTCTCCACTGTAAAGTTACAATTTTTCCCTGTCTACACTCTATTCATTAGAAGACAGTCACCAAATCCAGCCCACACTGAAAAGGAGGGGGATTAAGCCCTACTTGGAAAGATGAACAGCAAAAAAAACTGATTTGCTAAAACCAACACAATGAATAACATACACTGGGGAAAGATACATCAAGGCTATGCAACTACCTGGTTTCTCCTTCAAGTTTTGCTCACTAATTTGAGCTCTCATCAATCCATCTTGCCTTAAGCCGGCATTATTTTCAATACAAGTTTACTTTAATGGGTTACATAAACATGTTTTAAATAAAATATCATATAATATTATCTCAACTAAGAAACAAATGTTGAGTGTTTACTAAATATCTGTAAAATAGCCAGTAATCTCATAAACCTTCCCCACTTGTAAGCTAGGATACAATGAACGTATCGGGCTGTGGTTCTCCAACTTCAGTGTACATTGGTGTCATATATGGAGCTTGTTAAAAATGCAGAGACCTTAGCCACAAACATTTTTCTTGAACATGTACTTCATGTAGAACATATTTAAGTGGACAAGAATCTGATGGAAACCAAGAGTGACAGTTGTCTATTAGGAAGAGTTCATTTTTTTCCTTTCAATTTAAACAGTAATCAATGATAGAGTATCAAATAATATAGTACTTAGAGGGTTTATGATATTCATTTGGATACACACTTCCTGAAGGTAGGAGCTGCCCCACCACTCACATAATCAAAAAGTAAAATATCTACACCACGGTCAACGTGCCAACACACATTATAAAGAAGATACGGAGACTTGGCTCTGCCTAAAGTTGCTCCCAGTCTGCTTGGAAAGGTAAAACTATGAGTCCATTAACTGTATTTAATAGTTGTCAAATGGTCAATGTTGGGACTGACTTTAAAAGTAACTGAAGAATCAAGAAAGGAGAGATGGCCTAGTGAATCAGGAGAGGCTTCATGAAGGAGGCCCAATTAAAGATGGACTTTAAATGCGGTAGAGGGCGAGGAGGAGGAGGGGTAAGATGAGGAGGAGGGAAGGGCCTGAGTAAAAGGTCTGAGCCATGATCACCACCAGGAAGAGAGGTGGGTGGATGAATGAGACCTGCTGGGGAGGACACTGAAAGCCAGGTAATACATCTGAACTTGATGTGGATAAAACAAGACCGCATCAACAGGATAGCCTAATGATAGGTTTGTTTGTTTGTTTTAAAGGAAAACCAATCTATCTTTTACTACTTTTATTTCTCAAAAAACCCTCAAATGTTTTTCTGCCAACCAGGACACTCAATTAATATTGATGATGAACTGATGTGAAGGCTCAAAATGACCTCAACAAATGGAAAAAAAATGGAAAGAACCCAAAAGAATGACATTCGAATAGGACAAATACAAGTGAGCACACTTAAAGGAGAGATAAGATTGCCCACAACATAAAATGGAGGTTGGTTCCTACATATGATTATTAGAAAGCGTTCCTGAATGGGACACAAATTTTCTCAATCAATTTAAAATGAATTACCTGATTTGGATTTTCACACTAGTCCCTTGAACTGGATATTATGTTCATTTTAACTCTGAAGAGAATTAGGCTCAGAGAGTGTTATTGACTCGTCCAAGAAAACAGAGCTAACAAGTGGCAGACTGAGGTCCTCTGATGTCACATCAAATGGGAATCATTAAACCATGCAGCCTCACTGTGTGTGTGTGATGTATATACATATGTATATGTATATATATAGTGTGTATATGTATATATATGAGCACGTATACCATACCTATGGTACATACATGTTCACAAGCAAAGAGACCCTCCCTTTTCTTCCCTACTCCTTCCGTTTCACCATCTCTCCCTTAAAATAACAAAATGCACATCAGTAATGGTATACACAAGAAGTAGCTTAAGGAGAGCCTATTCAACCAAAACATCAACAACAGTCTGCCTTAAATGCATAAGCTCTAGCTCTTACAAGTGGAAGAGCCTATCTGAAAAAAATCTGGAGGACTTGCATTGTTTATAACGTGTCTATCCTTCATATCCCCTCACTCTTAAAGCTCCTGTGCTATAAGGTGGTGGCAGGTAGCTATTCCTGGAGAGGAGGAAAGAGTTGGTAATACAGCTATATCTTGCAGAAACGTACCGCGGAAAATGAAATTGGATGTTGTTTGCAATTGATTTTGTAGAGGCGAATGGGAGGATGAATGTAATTAATGGAGCTGCAGGCTACTCAGGACTTCAGGCTGGTTTTCTTCAAAACCCATAAAATGTTCCACAGGTGCTCCCCCTTCTCCCACATCCCCCCCCCAACAAGTGGTCGGGCACAAAGGTGCCCGTCTCCATGGAGAGAATGAAGGTCACCACTTAATAAAGCTTCCCATTGGGGAAAGAGCTGTCATAGTGAAATGGTCTGTATTTATTTTAATAAAAGAAAGGTTTGGTTGCAGTAGTGTCTGACACCAGGCACACTCTTCTCTCTCTTTTCAGCCATCTAGTCTAATAAATATGTATCATTTCGAACAGAAAGTACTGGGTCAAACTCCCACCTCAAGGACACGGGACTGAGAAGATGCGGCGCTAGCTGCCATTGTCAGCCCCACAGCCCCATGTCCATAAAATGCGAGGTTCGTTGCGTTTCATTCGCTGACAAGCGCAGCCTTCCAATTCATCTCTGAGCGGCCACTCCCCACCCAGCATGAAATCGGGCCCACCACAAAGCAATTTCAGGTCCGGCTTCTTGCAGCCTTTCCAGTTTTGATGTGGAGCTCTGGCACTGGGCAGCCTGGCGGTCAGGGAATGAGAGGGGAAATAAGATGCAGTTTACAGGAAAAAAAAAAAGTTATAAAATAAAATTCTGAATCCTACTGGCCCGAATCAGCTTAAAGCACACCTCTCTTCATTACTGGTGGAGGAGATGCTCGTCTCTCTCTAGAAGTGTAGCATTTAAACAAAGTCCATCTCTGCTTCCCAGGGCCAGGGTCTGTATGTGCTTTTCCTACCTCAGCATGTTCTCATTTAAAAAGGCATCTGCTTTTTTTCTCCTCCTTTTCTATGTTCCTGTTCCTTTTGTTATCTGAAAAAGCTTAGGAGTTCCTCCAAGACTTGAAGCGAGCCAGTCATTATTTCATTCTGAAAATGTAATGTCACCCAGAACAAGATGCTTTATCATAAAATTATAATGACACCGTGCTTCGTAATTCATCATGTGCTTTATTTGCCGATTCATTAATGAATCCATCCAAGATTCCGGGATAATGGCCTTTAATTCTACAGGTGCAATACTTTACGGTAATTGCTCTAAATTACAATTACCTCTTCCAATTTCCAGGAAGGTTTTGGTAAGGAATCATCCCGTTTATCAATAAGGTGAATATCTTTACACTCCCTTAACCAATACGCAACCAATTAGAAACTCTAAGAAGGGGCGCCTGGGTGGCTCAGATGGTTAAGCGTCTGCCTTCGGCTCAGGTCGTGATCCCAGGGTCCTGGGATCGAGTCCCGCATCGGGCTCCCTGCTCTTTGGGAGCCTGCTTCTCCCTCTGCCGCTCTGTCTCTCATGAATAAATACATAAAATCTTTAAAAAAAAAAAAAAAAGAAACTCTAAGAAGTTTACAAAATAAACATGCTTTATCACTATGAATAGAGATCACTTTCTTGGGACCTCATGGGCAGCATTTCCTTTAAAAAATATTTAACATTGTAAAAATCATCTCCTATCATTACAGACAACTTAAAACATAGACGGGGAAACAGTCGCTCCCAATCTCCTGTCCTCAAGCATAGCCACGTTGCCTGATGGCTTCAAACCTCAGATCTCAGACCCGAGATGGGCTCAGCTAGAAATAGGGAACTGGTCAGAGAACGGCTGTTCCATCGCATTGCTTACAGCCCTCAGGGCCAACAACTAGGTCCCTAAGCTACCAATACCAACGTCAAGCAGGAAACGGGAGTTGTCCAGGGACCATTTTGTTTTGTGCTCCACCTGTGGAAAGCTGTCTAGCAACAGTGATCAAAACCAATCCCAACTACTGACCCAGTAATTCCACAGCAGGGGAGATTTCCTATGAAATGACCCTCTCTTCTATCTTCTCTGCAAAGGTCTACAGGAAAAAAATCATCGTTAAAGCGTTAGTCATGGCAATGGAAACTACCTAAGTAAACAGTAATAGGAGACTGGTCGGTTAACTTACATTCTGTCCCCCTTTGAAACATTTGAAAATGATCACAAACACTATGAATTATATGTGAATAACATAAAAGCATAAAAACAGTATAGTTCAGAACCTACAGAAATGCAATACTAGACTGAAAAAATATCTAGCAACACATTGCCTACCTCTCTCTAGCTGGGAGGGTTAATAAGGACTTCTCTTTTTTCTTATTATTTTTTTTTTCTGTTCTCTTTTGAAGACATGAAGACATGTCTAATGCAGATTTTTCTAATTTTTTTTAAAGATTTTATTTATTTATTTGACAGAGAGAGACACAGCGAGAGAGGGAATACAAGCAGGGGGAGTGGGAGAGGGAGAAGCAGGCTTCCCGCCGAGCAGGGAGCCCGATGCAGGGCTCGATCCCAGGACCTGGAATCATGATCTGAGCCGAAGGCAGACGCTTAATGACTGAGCCACCCAGGCGCCCCTCTATTTTTTTTTTTAAAGATTTTATTTATTTATTTGAGAGAGAGAGAATGAGAGACAGAGAGCATGAGAGGGAGGAGGGTCAGAGGGAGAAGCAGACTCCTTGCCAAGCAGGGAGCCCGATGCGGGACTCGATCCCGGGACTCCAGGATCATGACCTGAGCCGAAGGCAGTCGCTTAACCAACTGAGCCACCCAGGCGCCCCCCCTCTATTTTTTTTTTTAACCAATCTGAGTAACAACATTGCAAAGCCTTGGACACACTGCAACAGCCGTGGACGCTGCATCTGCCTGAAATATTACTTGCCTGTGGATAAGTCGAAGGTAAATAATGTACGATCTGCACAGCAGTTTTCACACGGAAGCCCTAGGAAGATGCTTCCAAACCCCATCTTCTACACTATCTTCAAGGACAGGAATAAGAAAGCTGCAGAAGCCAGGGAACTGTGGCCGAGCTCACAATGCAGTGACATAATAAAAGTGTAAAAGTTAAAGTCAAAATATCAATTGATAAATCTTGACTTTGGGCTCTGAAGCTTGACAGGAAACCTATAGTTGGTGATGTTGGTGCTGGAGTGGAAACAGGCCAAGAGCCCTGGCTTATCAAAGACTGTTTTAATGTTTTATTTGAGTAATGGGCCTTGCAAATTAGCACCCCTGCGGCCTGAAATACATAACTTTTCAAGGACACACCGGTTTTCAGTTCGACAGGTGATACGGGGAAAGAAATCCCCAAGGGGAGTTTTCATTTCTGTACTTTTCAGACACAGTTATATTTTATTCTAGCTAGGATGATGTGGAAGATAGCAGAGCACTCTAAGGGTGAGCTGAGGGCTTGGAGAGGAAATGAAGCAGAAAACAGCTCACAGTACAAAGGAAGGGAGGGCTCCCAGGAGAGAGAGTGGGAAGGGCTGCTCTGGTCCCAGTGACACCTAATGGGGTCCTGTGTCATCTCCCTGCCCGCAGACACATCACCAGGGTCTCCAGGAGGAACTCTTACTCCCACTGCTCCTCTCCTTTCTTACTGACTCCTCCCCTCCCTCTCTCTCTAGTGCTCTGGATCGAAAACTAGTCAGACAGAGTCTAGCTCCACAGTGGCTTTTCATAGAAGATAGTTCAACTTACTCATCCACGCACTCATCTATCCAACACGTACCTCTGGTACATCTACTATGTGCCAAGCACCATATTAAATACTGCACACGAGCAGAGGGATAATACACAATTTCTGCCCGTGAGCTGTGCACAGAGTGACACTAGGCTAGGGTGTCAACACCCAGACGTGGAGACTGAAGAGATTGGGGAGACTGGGATTTCATTCCCGGCTCTGCCCCTGCTAGCTCAGGGAGCTTGAACAATCAGCCTCCCATTTTCTCATCTACAAAACTGGGATGATGAAAATTGCCTTACAAATAGTGGGGGAAGTAGAGGTAAATATATGTAAGGTGGATGATAAGACATGGTTGATACTCAGCAGAAGGCATTTTTTTTCAATGACAGGCCTATCTGACTTCCCACACAGTTTATGTTTCTCAGAAGAAAGTCAGTGCCAATTTTCAGGTATCTATCTCCTAGGGCACTCCGTGCAGGTGTAGCTTATAACACCAAATATATCTTTTCGTGGGAAGAAAGGGCTGTGGTGTGCCAGGTGACAAAGCTGCTCCTAGAGCTAGCTGAAGGTCTGCACTCTTGCCCACACCTCCATGTATAGGCGGGTAATGACAGTGCAGTAGGACCCGCAACCACATCCTGGAACCCCAGTGTCACTAACCCGCAAATCCTGTCCAGGAAGTAGACTACGGGCTGAGATGACAGGCTTCAGTGAGGGTGCCCCTGGTCGGAAAAGTGGGGACACAGAAACTCCCACTCTCTCTGATATCTACCATCTAGCATCTATCTGCCTACCTATCTGTGATATCTATCACCTGTCTGCCTAACATCTGTGTATCTACCTACCTATCTATTATCTGTCATTTATCTACATGTCTATCATCTATCAAATCTATCGACCCACATATCTATCAATCTATGATATTTGTTATTTATCACCCATCTATGACATCTATCATCTACCTACCTACCTACCTATCCACCTATCTATCTATCTATCTATCTATCTATCTATCTATCTATCTATCTGTCTATCTGCAATGGCCTTAATAAAAACTCTCAATGACCCTGGAAAAGTGAGCCCTATGAAGGGTTGTATATGGATAAAAACTTTATCAGGAAATTTTAATTTAAATCACTTCTCTAGGAAATCTAATTTAACAGAACTTCTCTACAAAACGTTCACTCTTCCTACTTGACATTTAATACCTAGTTTTTACAACACAGAGGTAGATGTGATTTCTATTTTTAAAAAAATAGCCAGCACTCTGCAGTTTAATTCCACAATTTTAAATTAATTTTTCAGGTAAATCTAAAATTGAATGATCATTTATTAAGTGCCTAGTACAGGTTTAATACTGGGAATTACAAAGTGAGTCTCTAACATAAACAACATTTAAAATGTCCCCAAGATATGAGATAAGAAGAGTTCTCTGTTATAAATATATTTTTTAAACTACTCCAATAAAAACTGGATAAATGACATGAAAAAACTTCACAAGAAGAAGGATTTACAGTCAGTAAACATACCTAAAAATGTTCAGCCTTACTCTTGAGCTAATAACTGCAATTAAAACATTAAAATACTTCAGGCCCCGCATCGGGCTCCCCGCTTGGTGGGAGGCCTGCTTCTCCCTCTCCCACCCCCCCTGCTTGTGTTCCCTCTCTCGCTGTGTCTCTCTGTCAAATAAATAAAAAATAAAAAAATAAAAAAAAATAAAATAAAACATTAAAATACTTCAGATATTTCTCATGTTATAAAAATAATAATGAACAAATAATAAAACTTTTTAAATCAAATAAAAAATAATAATACTGCACAATATTGAAAAGGGTCCTGTGGAATTAAGCATTCATGGATGATGGACATATTGTAAACCTTATTGGATGCTTTTGATCTGAAGGTCTAACATTTTGGAACCTATTAAAAGGAAATAATCAGAGATCAGGCTGTAAATTTATATTCAAGTATAATATCAGAGTATAATTTCTCATGGTGAAAAAAAACGAAACAACCCCTTCAACAATAGGCACTGACTAAAGAAATTACACAACAGGGCCCCCCGTGGCTCAGTCAGTTCAGTGGCTTACTCTTGATTTCGGCTCAGGTCATGATCTCAGGGTCATGAGGTCCAGCCCCACAAGGGGCTCTGCGCTGGGCGTGCAGCCTGCTTAGGATTATTTCCCTCCCTCTTCTGCAGCCCCTCTGCCCTTGCTCTCTTGCGCTCTCCCTCTCTAAAAAAAAAAATAGATATAGATATAGATAGATAGATATGGATCTTATGACCTGATAAATGTTCACAGAATTGAGTAAAAAAAAGCAGGATATAAAATAGTACACATCTATCATTGACACTATGCAAAAGAAATAAACATGTCTAAAGCGAGAGTGGCACGATATATATTGAAATTTCAACAGCTGTTTATCTCTGGCTGGGGGAACTTTGGAAATTTTTTTTCTTCATACTTTCCACATTTTCCAAATTATCTAAAATTAACATGTATTATAAAAGAAACAAGTTAAAGTTATATAAACCCTCCCTCTTCCAAAACAAATGAACAAACTCAGAAAATAAATGGAAACGAAGAGGACTCCAAAAATGTAGCTGTTTAAAAGATGTAGCTCCACAAAATGGATTCTTCCCACCCAGTGTTTGCTTCCTTCTGTGTGAGGGAAAGAAGTTTGGAACTTTCAAAAGGTAATAAAAGCCAAAGTCTAGGAGCTGTGATGTGTGAGGAGCTGGGAAGGGTGTTGGCTGAGAATCTTTAAGGGGTCAAGTTTATGAAGAACAGATGGCTGGTCCTGTGATCACCAATGATGCCTCATCACACATGACACGGTCTCTCGCATTCTGAACTGCAGGGAGAAAATCTCCCTTTTCAAAGTTTCCACAAGGTGGAGTGATAGCAAATCGCATCTTCCCAGCCTAACTAGCGAGACAAAGAAAATGAGACACAAAGATCATTTCAAGTCCACAGATTTTAAGGGCTGAGGGGCTTCACTCTCATTTGGTGACATATTCTTTATCCCTGCTTCCTCCTCCATCCCTGGATGTGACTTGCTGCTGAATCTCTCTGATATCTCAGTAGATTCTCCTTTACCTCAAGAAGTGGAGCACACAAGTTTGTTAATTATGTTTTTTGATATCTGAAATGTTTAAAATTGGGGAGAGTTCTTTCAAGAAAAGAGAACGGATGAGTCCTGAATTAAGTGCAGAACAAGTTGAGAAGGATAGAATAAACCGCAACATGCGATACATTTTAAAACCTTATAAGGTGTGTTTATAAATGCATTTGCTGTGTTATCGTGTATATTCCCAAGAGGGAGAAAAATCCCATTTCGACTAGACATTGGCGAAAACGGAATCCTTCACTTGGTAATTTACCCTCAAAGACTGGGTGAGTTTTCCAGGCTGGCTTGCTTCTCCTTCATCCCTGCACACCTGCAGCGGGCGGCACCGGGGGACAGGCTCACGCGTGGATGTGGCTGTGGCTTTGAGCCATGACGCTAGGTGAGCCACACTGTGGATGAGGGGGAAGAGCATGCCTGGGGGTCATCCCTCTGCACCACAGCCATGACCTCATTGTGCACAGAAGTCTGCAGGGGCCACATACGCCTGCGCTTATGAAACTAAACTCCATTTTCCTCCTCCAGTTTCCCCTCACCTGATCCATTCTGAGACCATCTGACTGGAAGGAGAGGCTCAACCCGGAGCACAAGATGGTGAGGCCACAGAGAGCACCGTGAGTCTTCTCACCTCCGAGACCAGAGCGCAGGGGACTTGTGCTGTAGCAGGGAGGGCTTCCCTGTAGGCACGGGACCCCAAATTCGCCAGGCAGAAGGTCAATGACTGATCAGTACCAGCTTGCTGGCATGGACTTGTCATCCTGGGGGCATCAGTGGACCCTCCTTCGTGCATACCTTCTGGGTTGGCAGACAGAGAAACATTCTCTCCTACCTTTTTGAGCAGACAGAGAAATAGGCCAGTCTATGTGGAGTGAACGTGTATCCTAGATGGTAAATGCTTTGTTTGTTTGTTTGTTTCTGGTCAGTGTCACAGGGAAGGTGTCAGAACCATCTTCCTCTTCTGAGTTTGGAGTTAATAGAGAGATTGACAGAGGGGCCAGAGACAAAGGTGTCAATTGTATTCCTGATGTAAAAGGAGGTAATTTGGGTCCAGTTACGGGGGGCGGGGGGGGGGGGCTTCTTTTACTTTACCCCAGACCTGAAATAATATCTGTATTATATATACAATACGTACTCACATGGAGTCTCTTGTAGTGTAACAGAGAGCAGCCCTGTGGCCAGGTTGTCGCAAAGGAGAGCCTGGGAGTGATTGATTTTCACACAGATTCCTTCTCACAAGTTCGTCTATGAGAAGAATAGCACCTTCTTCCAAGGGGAGAAGTAAGAGGGGATAAGAGAGAGGCAAGAAGTGTTATTCTCTCAGAAATCCTTTTATATTGAAATAAAAAGCCAGAAAAATGGGTATCTTTTCCTAACAAAAGCTCTGAGGAGATGCTCATGAAACTTTACTCCGCGAGGCACAATAGGCGGGGATGGGCTTCTACCAGCTGCTGTAGAAATGAGCCCCATCTCCCAGGGCAACTTGTGGCCTGGAATGGTCCTTTTTGACACATGCAGTTCTAGGAAGGCTTAGGGTAGGCTCACACAGATGTCTGATGTGGCAAACTGGTTGCAACTGATTGGAATTATGTGGGCATCCTCCAAGGACCAGTCATAGCACTGAAAGATGTCATCAGGGGACAAAACTTACTTTATACTAAAGGTGCCCGCAGAGTAGAGTCCTCACACTGGAAAAAGAAATATCCATGATAATAAATAAATTAGCCCTTTTGTGAATTTAGACCACATGAGAGAGACTGATTCACTCTGGGTATATTGTCAAAATCAGGTTTTAGCCCCAATAGGGCTAAAGAAGATCAAAATTCATCATCCTGATCTTCATCCCGGGACCCAGCCCGTTAGCCAGACTCTGGCCACAGCCCATTCTCCAAAGGACACTGCAGACAATCTTCCTAAAAGCTCTAGCAAGACTTCTTCTGGCTGCCTTTGTTTCGCCATTTTTACTTAATGCCAGGAAAAGATAAATGATCACCATTTTAAATGCTGAACGGATTTCTCCAAACATTCTTTTTAAAATCTCTAAAAGAAGCTACTTGCGGTTAAAAATTGGATTTTCCAGAAAGAACTGTCAATTCAAATACTGACGAATCCAGGCATTTAAAAGTCCCCACTAGTTCACCTGTGTGGCTTTCAAAACCTCATCAGCACACATATATTTCCCTAATTGGCTCACTATTTACCCGGGAATTTATTCTGGATGGAATTATGGAGATACAATTTCCAAATGTCCATTTTATTGTCAATGCTTCTTACACGGCTAAAGACTGACCTAGGATCCAATTATTGAGATAACTAGCAAGAAAATTAGCTGGAGACACAGCATAGTCAGAGGTGGCTTATTTATAAAATTCTTCATAAAATGTCACACAGTGATATCATTACCTTGTGCCTGTGGACTATCTCATAACTACAATTCAATGCAGGTCTGGTATTTTTTTCCTAATTGCTTTATGTACAGTTTTTAAACATAAAGCCAAATTATAGCATAGTTCTGGGTAAATCAATTAAAATTATCTTCATATATAATGCAATCAGCAATCATTTAAAATTAAATTTAAATTCCAAGTCCCTCACATATAATACAGATTTCTTCTCTTTGACAATATCCCACACAGATTAACACTTTAGGATCGAAAATGTGGTTTGCATGAGAGACGATGGACTCTGAGAAACAAATGAGGATTCTAGAAGGGAGGGGGGTGGGGGTATGGGTTAGCCTGGTGATGGGTATTAAAGAGGGCACGTTCTGCATGGAGCACTGGGTGTTATGTGCAAAAAATGAATCATGGAACACTACATCAAAAACTAATGATGTAATGTATGGTGATTAACATAACATAAAAAAAAAAAAGAAAATGTGGTTTGATTGCTTATTCTTTCATGCATCCATTTCTCCATTCAACATTATAAGTCAGAGACTTTGTTTGGCCCTGGAGACACAAAATGACAAATGGATACCGTCCCAACTCTCAAGGGGGCCACAGCCGACAGGAGTGTGTGTGTGTGTCTGGCAGGACACTTTAGTGCAAAGTGACACACGTTCCAATAGATGCATGTTCGAGTCATGAGCGGTGAGTGCTGTTGAGGAACTTTGTAGACGAGGTGATGGTTCAAGTGGTTTAAGTGCACCAATAAACAAAGAGAGCAAGGGAACCACACGCAGAATCAGTAGGCAGGGAAAAGCCTTGAAAGGGTGCAAGAGACCAGCCCTCTAAGGGAGTTACCACCGCTCACTGGGGGCCCTTGGAGAAAAGGCGTGTGGGCCTGGAATGCCAGGGGAAGAGCTGCGGATGCATCCCTGGGTGCCGGATAGTCCAGACAGAATTTTCAGCTGATAAGTATTATGATCCAACTTGCATTTTGGAAAGATTTCTCTGGTGGTAGGACAGTGGATAGCTGCCCAGGCGAAATATGGGGAAAGGAACAGGGAGGAGCAACTCTGAGATGGCAGGGAGGAGTCCGCAGCAAGCCTGTTTTATTTGTGTGTAGCTGTGGGGGGAAAAGGGGGGTCTCCGTGGCAGTAAATGGAGCCCGAATAAGAAATAAAATAGGAAGTGGAGGCAACAAAAATAGCCCAGCTTTCAAGACATTTGGAGGTGAAGGGAAGGAGAGAGAGATCAGGTACCTGTTTGAAGCTATATGGGGATTTTTTTTTTTTTTTTTTTTAAGGTGGGAGACATTTATGTGCAGGAGCAAAGAGAATGTATGTTCTCTTTCATCTTTCTTTCTAACAAGTATCTAAACTCATATCACATCCATTTTATAAAGCTGTTTTTCAGAGGGGGGGCATCCTGATGAAGACACTTCCTAAATTTTAAAAAAGCATGTTAATCTGAAATGGTTGTTTTTTTTCTTCTTGTATGAAAAAAAAATCCTAACAGATAAAAACATAAGCATTTCAAGAAACTATTCCAGGGCGCCTGGGTGGCTCAGATGGTTAAGCGTCTGCCTTCGGCTCAGGTCATGATCCCAGGGTCCTGGGATCGAGTCCCGCATCGGGCTCTCTGCTTCTTGGGAGCCTGCTTCTCCCTCTGCCTCTCTCTCTCTGTCTCTCATGAATAAATAAATAAAAATCTTTAAAAAAAAAAAAAAAAAAAAAAAAAAAAAAAAAAAAAAAAGAAACTATTCCAATCACCTAGCATGCTCTTGTGTGTCTGAAATGTAGGAAGAACCACAGAAATGACAGCAAAGCTGGTAAAAGACAAACATGGCTTGTTCTTGGTAAGTCCAGACTTCTGGAGAAATACACAGTTCCTAGTGAAGAACTCAGTTTATTGTAACATCACATTTAATTGATATACTTGCCTTTTATGGCAGCTGTATATCTTGCTGCCTGCCTCTGCATCAGGAGTCAGCAGTTAAGAGGGAGACCTGCAGGTGGCTGTCAGTCCCCCAGGAGGCTGGAGCAAAAGCAAGAAGAGGAGGCTAATCCCCAGGGCCGACCTCCAAGGCCTTGCCCTGCCTTTAAAGGCGGAGAGCTTCAGCACTATCACACTGAAGTTACTAATATGTCATATCGCTTTATTTGCTACCTCTGTATTCAAGCCAATTTCACAGCATACTCTTGATATCGTATAATTAAATGAAAATGTATCAAGAGAACCATAAGCAAAGGAGGCTGGTTGGATCACATCAGTCTGCCTCCAGCGATGCTGTTCTGGAGCTGCCTCTACTAGATTACAGAGAATGGAACATTCTAGACCAAAAAGAGCGCTTGAAAATGCATCTTGTCTAAAGAGGATCTTATCTACAAAATCTACTGAGCCAACACCAGAACAAAGAGCTAGGTAATTAGGAAATGGTTATTTGCACTTCAAAGGAACTCACCACAGGACGCTTTTATGTAAAGAATGATCCTAGCACATTTAAAACATGCATTTATTTACCAAAAATATGTATTAATGCCCACTTCTCACCAATATTTTGAGAGCTTTCATCTGGTTTCTTGCATAACTTCGCACTGTAGGTGACATGAGGCATTCTGGCAGAGTGTTCAAGGCTTTTAGTCAAACAGATTTGGGGTGGGATCCCAGCTCGGCCACTTACAGGGCAAAGTGATTACTCCTAAACCCCCAGTAATACACCTGTCTGTTATGGTGAGTGTAAAGGAGAGACGAACTGATTGCAAAAACATTTAGCACAGACTGGCATTGTAGTTCACATTCAATAATTGTAGTGATGCTTTTATTCTGAAAAGTATGGCAGGTTGGTTTTGGAACATTTACCAATATTTCATTCCCTAGTAAATCTGGCTACTGTGTCTTCCCTTTTCCTTCCTTGCTCTTCCTCACCAATGCTTTCCTAAGGCAGCAAAAGCCTTCCAGGTTCCCTGCCCTCCGGGTATGGTTAGTAGCAGAAATGCTGAGATGTAACATAGTTAATTCGTGGCCTTAAGAGTTTCTGAAGTGGACGCAGTGTTTATGATATTTGCAGGACTACTTGTGGAATGAGGACAGCTCCTCAGCGCTTGCCTCAAGCCCCAGAGGAATAAGAGTTCTGGTGGCTGCAGAGTGGCAGGTGGGGACCAGGCAAGAATGGAGCGGTTGCTTCCCAGGCCATAGGATGCACAGTGCTGTTGGCATGTGGGATGTTCAGGTAGATGGGGCCTGACGGCATCACACAGAACCTCCCAGAACTGCCCAATTATTCTGGTCTGTAAGTAGCTGCGTGAGGGCCTGTGGGATCCATGACTGAAGACCTCACTGGCGCAGGGACATTCTGGGGATAATTCCAGGAATTCCTTTCAGCCCAATCCTCCCCATTGCAGTGTACTGAGTCAGCACCCCAAAACTTAAAAGTCACCCTGGAAGTGTGAAGTGAAAAGCCTGACCTGACCGAGTTGATTCTGAATTGACCATGGTCCTGCCCGGTCAAAATGGAGACATTAAGTTCAATTATTAAAATAATAATTATAACAAAGTTACATTTTTGCAAACTTAGCTGAAGTTTGTGGCCTGTGAGTCTTTCCAGTTATAAAAAGAAATATTGAACTGATTCCTTGTAGAACTAAAGAAGTGGCTGGGTGGCTAAGTACATGTGTGGGCTGGCAGGTGAGTTAGGAAAAGCAACTGCCGTGGCCCAGAAGCAGGTCTATGTAAGCAGAAGCAGAGGCTCAGGCACCAGAATCTTTTGTGGTAGAAAATGATCAGTCTGCTTTGCCTGCTTCTATTCCTTTAAGTGACAACTCATTCAACAAACTTCCAGGCCATGCTTTCACGTGCCTGGAATGCCTTACATCCCCAGATGCTGCCCCATCACCCGTCCTCCATCGTTTTTCACTATAAAAGAATCCTGCATCAAACCCAAGTTTCATGTCCTTTATATATGGGCCTTCCTGATGGCTTGCAGAACTAGCGCAATACCCACCTTGTGCTGCTGAAACACCTCCACCCCCTGCACATTCATCAGCACTTAGCACTACACCGCTTGCTAACATTTATCGGGGACTTCCTTTATGTCAGACACTGTCATGAGCACTTTATATACACATCACTCAACTAATTTCTTCATCCTTTCGAGGTGGAGTTGCTCTCCCAAGGCCACTCAGCTAGGTTAGTGGATTGTAAACCCAAGCTGTCTGAGTCCAGAGCTCGCTATTCACCACCATCAAAGCCAACATCCCTCCTGCACTTCAAACTTTGTTACAAGAGGGGTTCCTGTCCCTGTTTCTCCTGAAAACTTGTGAAGTCCTTGGTTTATCTGTTCATTTCCTCAACAAATAGGTATTGTGTCATCCTAAGTGCCAGATACCTCTCTTAGGGAGGGAAGACCTCTCTGGTCATCCCTATAAGGTCATGGAGTCTTTAGCACATGCTGCATGGACAAGAGCCCCATCTGCTCCCATGGCTGATCCAAAGCCCTAGAGCCCACAACAGTGGCTCCTCAACCTCACCTGCACACTGGAATCACCTGGGAATCTTTTAAAAAAATACATCCGGAAGTTATGATTTAATCGGCCTTGGGGGTGTCTTGGACATTGGGGTTTTTTTAACTCTCCCAGGAGGTGAAACCTCTGCTCTGGAACATCCAATCTGGAAAATACTTCACAGAATGAAACATCATTTATAGCCCCTTAAAACAGTTCCTGAGGAGGATTAGTTCCCTATTTTTAAAAACTTCACCCCTTAAAAAGAAAGATAGGCATCCAGGAGTGCTGAGGTTGAGAGCAGGTGCAGAATCTACTGATGCTCAAAGAGAACCCCGAGCTGGCCCTCATCTGCATGTGGCCAGGTCCCCAGCCCTTGTCCGGCCTACGAAGGAGGAAGAAACATGTTTGCCACATGGCTCACTTGGGATCTCCAAGAACAGCATCAAAGTTTGATTTACAGGGAAAACTGGTGAACAACTAAAGCATATGACTCGCCCTTAACCCCCTGGGCTCCCTCAGAATGCCCAGGCTGTAGCAGCCAATCTGTCTGGGCGCCTCCTGCATTTCTGGCTCCCCCCGGCCAGGCTCCCTGAGCTCTAGACAGAAAGGGAGTTGTGAATTATTTGAGAACATGCTGAGACTGTCCTGCCTGGGTGACAGAAGTCTCATAAATCATTCCTTCCCTGTACTTAATCTCTCTTTCAAGTGGAGTAATGTCAACTCATTGGGGAACCCGTGCCCTCGAATCAATGCGAAGGCCTGGTATGGGGGAGCAGAGCTGCAAGGAAAAACAAAAGGCTGAACTGGGAAGAGGAGAAAGGGACCAACCAGTAGATAACCTAAAACAGCAACAGCAGCAATAATAATAACTAGAACTACCAATGATGTTTCTCGCTAGCATTTTTCATCAGCTGACAACATAAGATTTATCTGTGTGTTTTTCGAGTTCTCTACCCACTCTTGCATAGCCTCTATGGTGACAAGGCATGACTTGTTCCTGCTGTAACCCCCGTGCCTAGAACTGTACCAGGCATTGAGTAAATGCCAATACATATTTGCTGAATTAATTAAAATGAAATACTACCTATGTGCCATGCATTTGGCCCACATTAACTCATTGAATCCTCATAATAACCCTGACAGGTAGACATAACAAGGGCCCTTTAGGTCTGAGGAAGCAGGCTCTCAATTACACAAATTCTGCCCAAATATACTATACCTATACAGCAGACTAAGGATTCCAATTCCATTTTGTCAGCCACCAAGCCTCTCCTCTTTCATTATCACAGAGCTGTGCCCAGTAACATAAGGAAAAAGGAAGAAGGTAGAGGGGGTGGAGGAGGAGGGCAAGGAGGAGATGAAAGAGAGCCAGAAGAAAAGTGAACAGGTTCAACATGAAGGAACTGCTGTGGAGGGAATTGAGGGTGACCACTCTTCTCAAATGGCTGGTGAAAGAGACACGAGCAATCTTGGGGAAAACATGAATAAAGATCGGGCAGCTTTCTGCACTCTTGAACGCCATGTCACTTCACATTGCACATAACAAGCTTTATATAACATCTTTATATAACTCAGGTGAAGGCAACCACACTGTGTGCATACCCAGGCATCCTCTTTGCAAATTCCTCACGTCTTGACATTTGACAAATCTAAAAATGGCAATAGTGCATTCTACTGCAGTATCTCATTATGTCCTGGACTGTGATAAGCCAAAAAGGAACATTCCCATTTTACAGATTAGGCACACACATACATACACATGGTCATGCACCCCCTGCCCCAAGGTCTGACAAGGGTTACATGGCTTAACCAAGGCTGAGCCAGGGTCAGGATCGGAGTGCCAAAAGATTTTAATTGTTATTCTCATCTATTCTGGGTCTCCCTGCCAGATGTGTTATCTCCTTTATTCTTCTAAGTTTTATTAGCCACAGATTAATCAGACTTTCCCATTGGAGAATGGAATCAACCAAAAGGGATCCAGCAGGAGGAAGGAATCAGGCTGGTTCTTAATGCTTCTAGAAATTAGTCCATAAGGTTTGCATTCAAATGTCTCCTGAGTAACAGTCAGGGAGTTTGTCAGAAAGCATATTGGTTGATAAGTATGGACAGTTGTCAGAATCCAAGCAAAGAAGAACCCAGGCCCTGATATACTACAAAGGGGTTGGAAAAAACATGGATATTCCCCTACAGAAAGCAAGTAGGACTTCTCTCATATGTTGTTAAATGGATGCTTTCCCAAGATAGTCTATCCTGAGTCACCACCATGAAGACAAACAAACTGAGTGTGAGCTCTTGAAGAAGAGTGTACATGTTGTATTTGCCATTGTGACTTCCATGCAGCTTATTTAGGCACATAGCAGTTGATTAACTCAATGAATGTTAATAAATAGCACAAATGCATCCATATAAGAGACATAATTTAGGACTATTTCTGATGTTAATTACTCCAACGGTGGTAGAGACAGCAACAAATAAAACCAAAAAAATAATCTTTTCTTTATAAAATGGCACATATGGGCTAAAATGCTCTAAAAGCAAACGGAGTATAGCAGCTATGGGAAAATGACTCTGATTCTCCCTTGATAGATATTATGTCAATTACTTTCTTCCCTGTGAAATGTAATTTTGATAGTATAAAAATGTGGTGATGGTACTCAGGAAAATCACTCCCTGGAGAAGCACCTGAGTGATGAATTGTCAAAGAGAATCTGCAGAAGAGAGCTGATCTGATAAACTGGACCAGGGGAAGGTGGAATGTTTACTGAGATCAAGAGTGGATGTTATCTCTGCTTCAAAAAATAAGCTGGAAATTACAGTGTCCCTCAGTCCAAACTCTAAGACAGACACAATGTGTGAACAGAAAGTGTCTGAAAATCTGTTTGAGCAACAAAGGAGAGCTTCAGGAGCTAGACACCAAGACTCCAGTGAGCTGCCAGGAAGATAAAAAACCTAAAGCTGCTTTATAGCATCACACGAAGCCCACATTTGCAGTAAGAGAGAATCAGCTGGTGAATACGAGTCTGGAAAACTCAACATGTCAAGAAAGAATTTGGGAGGATGTGCTCAGGACAGTTGAAATCTAGGGAAGGAGCCTTTGGTGGAAGATAAAGGTGTGGGTTTTGTTTTGGTTTTGTTTCATTTGTTTGGCTCTTGTTGTTTACATCTAGAGCTGTGCTGCCCAATAGAACTGTCTGTGATGATGAAATGCTCTATAATCTGCACTGTCCAGTAGGGAAATTGCCAGGTGGTGCTGGGTACCTGAAATATGGATGGGGTGTCTAAACAACTGAATTTTAAATGTGAATTAATTTAAATAGTCCCGCATATCTAGTGACTACTGCAAGAGCACAAATCAAGAGGCTCAAGAACCAGCATAATATCCAAAAAATTCAGGACAACTAGAGGTTTAGAGATGAACAGGGACCAAAGACAAATAGACTAAAACAATTACTAGAAGAATCTAATAGTCCTAATAAATCTGGCAGTGATATCAACCCCAGTCCATCTCACCCTAAAGATCTAAAAAGCTTGATTCTCTTAGATAAGGCTAAGACAAAGAAATGAACTAAAATGCATTGTTCTATAGCCTGCAAAAGACAAATAACTCTTTGACTGACAGTTGAGCTACCTTTATAATGTGAACTCATTCACTAAAATTGACACGTTAATTGATATATCTAGTCTGTACTAGGCACAGGATGAGGCCATTGTAAGGTGGGTGTGCATGTTTGAAGTAATCATAATGTGCAGTAGTAGTACACAGAAGGGTATCTAACACTGATAAGGGATTAAGGAAAGATGTTCTAGAAAATGTGACCCCTGAGTTGATTCTTGATGATGAGTAAGTAGTTAAGGAGGTTGAGGATTCTACAGGGGAGCCTTCTAGGAAGAGGAAATAACTTAAGCAATGGCAAAAAAGGAGTAAAACTGTCAAACACATGCAGGAATTGACAAGCAACTAGGTGGATCAGGTAATTAAGCAGGGGTATAAGTGATGGGATAAGAAGGGGGAATGGAAGGTGAGGGCATAAAAATCACCATGCATACTAAGTGTACCATGCATACTAAGAAAACAAATTGTAATTTGCTGGCAGCATGGGAAGCTATGCACGGTTTTATAATTACTATTTTAAGAGGATCATTCTTTGTACGAAGAAAATGATAGGATCTTTATTTGTGGGGAAAATGGGGATGCATGATACAGTATGGCAGGGGGTGGTGAGAGAATGTTTACAGGCAGATACGCTAGTTCAGAGAATTTTTTTTTTAAGTTCAGATGAGCGACTATAAGGACCTAAATTAAGTCCCTGGGAGGAAACTTAGAGAAGAGGTGAGTGATTCAAAAAATATTTAAGAACACAAATCTGTTATCTTCAATGACTACCTAGGGTTGGGGACAAATGAAAGATAAAATCATGGACAAATCTCAGGTTCCTAGTGTAAGTGACTAAGTGGGCTTGTGGTGTCATTAGGAGAGATAGGGGTTATAGATGCAGCAGCAAATAGGGAGGCATTTCATGAGTTTACTTTGAACATACTGAGTTTGATGTTTCTGTTTCAGACATTTCCATACACACATTTCAGGACAGAGTTATAGGGATCATCAGCATAAAATGGTAGCTAAAACTAAGAGTAGATATGAATTCTGGAGGTAGACAGAGTGAGAACAATGAGGAGGCAAGGTGGAGCCCTAGGGAGCCCCAGTGTATGAAGTGCAGTTCTAGAAAGATGAGTCTAGGATGATGCCTGGGTGGCTCAGTTTGTTAAGCATCTGACTCAATTTTGGCTCAGGTCATGATCTCAGGGTCATGAGATCGAGCCCTGAATTCAGCTCTCCCCTCAGCATGGAGTCAGCTTAGGATTCTCTCTCTTCTCTCCCTCTGCCCTTCTCCCCACCACTCACACTTGTTCTCTCTTTCCGTCAAAAAAAAAAAAAAAAATTTAAATAAATTAATAAATAAATAAAAGATGAATCTATGAAAAAGACACTTGAGAAATAAATGTCCAAGGTAGAAAGAAAGCCACAAGAGACTGTTGAGTTGTGAGAAATAAGGAGACAGAGAAAAATTGAACTGCTTCAAATAAAGCAAATGAGTCTTGAATGATAAGGACTAAAATGTGTCCATTGGATTCTGTATTTTGAGGGCAGTGATGATCTCTGCAGGAGCAATGTCAGAGAAATTTACATGAGGAACGGAAACCAAATACCGTGGGGCTTAGGAGGCACAGAAAGTAGAAGAAGTAGAATGATGGCATGTAGCATGGCTAGAAGGAGAAACACTAAATTACAAAAGGTAGTTTCTCTGGAAGATTAGACAGGGCAGGAGGAAGGCAGGGAGTAGAAGTCTCTCATATCGTATAAATTTTTCACTTTTTCCACATTATCTGAACCGTATGTTTCACTTTATAATTAAAAACACAAATAAAGATAAGCACAAATAAAGATAAAAATCACCACAAAGATAAAATGGTACTCAGAGCACACACTTAATGTGGATGGATGACTAAGAAAGAAAATTGAGGTCTCAGGTGGAACCTGTTTTAGAGAGAGTTTTAAAGTCATAGGAGGCTCAGGACTGAGGGAAAGGAGAAAACAGAGAGTAAAAGGTGGAGAGAAGGATAGATAAAAAACAGAGGAGATAATTGATGGAGCAGTGACCCATATAGTACATGAGCAGGGAAAAGATTAAAGAGACAAGCAGAAGTGCTATCTTGTATAGTAAGATGTACATCATTTTTAGAGACTAGAGGAAAGAAGGTGGGTGCAGATAAACTTCTTGGCATGTGTACGTGGTTGATTTGGGAGATCATTCCACTTGCAGAGATTGGAGGTTCAAGGAGGGAGGTCAAGTTTCAGAATGGTAATCTGAAGGATGAGAAAAAGGTCTGGCCAAGGACAAGAGAAAGAATTGTTATTCAGGCCTGAAGACCCAGCTAAGGCTGGAGGCAACAAATTTATAGTGGCATAAATCCACTGTTAGGAGATTTTCCTCAGCTGAGATCAGTAACCGTAATATAGAACCAAGAATTTGACTGTCATATTGAACCACTATGGTAAGTGTGGTAGGAGGACAAGGTTACAAAGGGAGGGAGCTATGTTGAGAAATAGCTGAGATAATCAATCATTGGATAAAAGCTGAGGAAGAAATGAAATGAGTCCAGGAGAGGCTGATAGATTGGGAGAGAAGGAAGGGCCTAGAATCTCTAGGATTAAAGACAGTATACTGGGAGGAAGTTAAAAGTAAAGGAAGTTGTGGCTGGAAAGAAAAGCAGTATCAAATCAGAGTTAAAATCTCAGGATTTTGAACTAGATACAATTGGGACTGAATTCTAGTTTTGCCATTATTGAACATATGACCTAGAGGAAATTATTTAAGATCTCTGTGCCTTAGTTTTCTCTTCTGTAAGATAACATTTATCTCAGTGCTTTCTATGATAATTAGACATAGCAATACATTTAAAACACTTATTACAATTCTTGATCCATGGAAAATATGCAGTAAATGGCAGGAAACGTACATACACACACAGTGGAGTTTCAGATTTTGAGGTAAAGAATCTTTCTGATGGCCAACCTCCAAAATGCCCTCAACAATCAGCATTGGGCATCCTTAGGCAGAGCCCACCCACATTAAATCATGGTTCCCTATGTGTCCAGTAGAATGTGTCCAATGTGATGGCATCTGACTCCAAGGCTAGGCATTGCAGTTTCCATCTTGGACTCTCTTGGATCACTCACACTGGAGGAAGCCAATTGCCATGTCATTAAATTTTTCAAGCAGCACAAGAGGTCCACATGGTGAGGAACTGGAGCATCCCACACACAGCCAGGACCCACGTGCCAGCCATATGGGTGAACAATCCTGGAAATGGATCTTCCAGTCAAGGTCATGCCTTCAGATGCAGACATCTTGACTGCAACTTCATTGAAAACTCAAGTCTGCACTTATCTAAGTCACTCTTAAATTTCTGATCCACAGAAACTGTGTGAGATAATAAATGTTAATTTTTGTTTTTATCCTCTAAGAGTTTGTAGTAATTTGCTGCATAGCAATAAATAATTAATGCATAATTTGGCACCTAGAAAAGGGGTGCTGTCAATAATAAAAACATACAATGCAGGTAATACAAAAGCTGAAAAGATATTGAGATATGTGTTAGTGAAAGCCTGAAGAGCACAAGTCTACGGCTCTTGACAAGGCCATCATGAAAGATTAAAGAAAGGTGAGGAAAATGTTATTATCAATGGGAAGAGGTGGAATTGTTTTCATGTGGGGAAGAAAGTTTAGCAACACTACTGCTTGCAAAAACAAAGAAAGTAGAAAATGTACCTAATGACCTAGGTGATCTAGTTAAGACCTCAAGGCAGGTTGCTGAAGGTGCCACCTGATTTTTCATGTTGTTTATAGTAAAATGAGAGAAAACAAAGATACCCCAAAGCAAGAACTGTGAAAAATAAAGGAGCCAGGGCTTTCTGGTTTTGAATATTCCTAGAATCTCCAGATGGCAAGTAATGTTAAAATTTAAAAATAGCTTCAGGCAATAAATAAGGCCTAGGAAATTGTCAGAAAAATTTGGTATTAAAGATGAAACTGAGGGGGCACCTGGGTGGCTCAGTTGGTTAGGTGTGTCTATAAAATCTGTTATTAAGTTCTCAGAAACATCTAGGTTGGTGCCTCAGAGAACCATACAGTGAAACAATAGGGTTTCTGAGAGGCTTAAATGTTTTGTTTCTCAGCAAAAGCCTGGGGACGACAAAGGCCCACATAGAAGAGATTTTTGAGTACTGTTTTTGTCTAATATAATGAACCCAATAATATCAACAGGGGACTGCTAAGTTTTTAAAATAATTGTATTGACAAGAATTCTGCCAGGTTGGATTGAAAAGGACAGAGACAAAACAAAATGAAAGGGGTCTTTGGATGCCTAAATATCTACATACTGGAAGTGGGAAGAAAAAATAAATACTCAGATGCAACCATAAGCTGCCTTTAATAGAAAAAGGAAGGATGACTCCTAAGGTAAAACCAAGAGCTTGGTGGGAAAAACCAAGAACCATGGAGAATTATTCCCAAACCATGAGTCCAAATCAAGGAATTGTCAACAATACTCTGATGAATTTCAGAATTGCTATGAACCAGTAAGTCCTATGTACATTCTGTTTCCCCTTTTTTGAACGGAGCAATCTAAACCAATCACACTATGCCTATCTCACCACTGCATGTTGACTACATCTGAGAGTGTGTGTGTGTATGTGTGTGTGCATGCACAGTGGTGGTGGGGAAGGGGAGCAGATAACTGTCTCTTCAGTTCACAGGTCCTCAGATTGAGAGAAACTATATTCAGGGAGTTATGCTCAAGGAAACACACCAGAAGAGCATCATTCTATACCTGTCCAATGTAGATGATGGGATTCTGAACTTCAGGCTAAGACCTGGGTGACACTTCAGTGCTTTGGGAGGGGTGAGTATATTTTGCATCTTGAAGGGATATGAATCATTAAGGGCCAGAGGGTGAACTGAGGTACCAACCTCTGAAAGGGCCCCAACCATCCTTGCCTCCTTGTAATTATGTAGAACCCTCCTAAACTGAATTATGGTTGTCCTGAGTGTCCAATGGAATGCAGCAGAAACAAGAATGTATGACTCCTGAAGCACGGTCATAAAAGACATTGCAGTTTGCCCCATGATCTCTCTCTTAGATTACTGCCATGTTGTGAGGACAATGAAACAGTCTTGTGAAGAGGTCTACATGGTAAGACAATGAGTCCTCCTGCCAACAGTCCATGCCATCCTGCCAGGGTGCTGGTGAGCAGATCCTCCAGCTCCAGCTGAACCTTCATGGCTCTTGCTGCACCCACTAACTTGATTACAACCTCTTGAGAGACTTTGAGTAAGAACCACCCAGCGAAGCCACTCCTGAGTGCTTGACTCACAGAATTTGACTAACAATGTTTATTATTATTTTAAGATGCTAATTTTCACAGTAATTTTTATGTAATAATAGATCATTATTATAATTCCCAAATGATGAAATATTCAGTTTTTGTCTATCAAATATGAATGATAAAAGTGAAATGAATTTTGTTCCTTGGATTTGAAGGTAGAGTCTCAAAGTAGAGTCTTGAACGGTTTCCATGTGGACACTGATGTTTCTTGGGTAGTAGTATGACCTGGAACAGAAGAATACACTTTCCTGGTCTCCAAATTCTTCAATGAGTATGAGTTGGTGGGTTGCAAGGAGGTCAAGGATTATAAAAATGATGATACAAAGCCTAGCGAAATGAGGTTCAAAAAAGATGGATCCCCCATTTTATTTCATAAGGACAAATGATTAATTCCTAAGATACAATTTTGTGCCCCATAATACTTATTCCCCTGAATTTTTATTGTTTCACAAATATAATAGCAATCATAAACACAATAAGGATGAAAAATCACTTAATCCTACCTTTTCTACACATCTTGTACCCTTTTAGATCTTATATATGTTCATATTTGTGGATATGTGGATAATCATGAAGTTATCGAGTAAGTAAAATTTATATTTTCATTTTTTTACTGATTACTCTGCTACAATCATTTACAGAACACTAGTTCTTCATAATTTCTATTTAAAATAATTCCTTCAATGAATATTGAATAAGTTGCTTAGCCCTTCTCATATTGCTGACTTTTACTTTTACTTTTTCACCCAATTAAAAATCATGCTGTGTAGAGACCTTCCTCTTACTTTTGAGTTATTTCTTCATGAAATTTTTTTCTTGTCTGAAATTACTTGGTCAAAGGCCCTTGGCCATTTTAAATAGTACAAAGCAAGTTTTTTTTTCCTTCTAGTCTAGACTTAGTATAAACTCTAAGATGCTATGGGGATTAACTAAATTGGAAAAGAAGAAAAAGAAAGCTAGGCAGCAGAAAATCACTACCTGCTTAACCACCATCCCACAGGTCAGAGGGAGAAACCGTGTGACATTTGTCGGACCAAAGCGATTAGCATCTCTATGCCCAGAATGCAGTTGGGAAGCTTTCCTACATTTTACCTCTATAAAATGTCCCCCACCCAAGGCATCTCCTACCTCATACTTAGGAACAGAACATTCCCAAGCGTCACAGAGTTACAATCTAATCCAACAAAGTGCAGAGCTTAGTCTCTGGCCTAAGAAGTTCAAACTCTCTCTACCCTGCAAACAAGTGCACCCATCCTATGCTAGGGTAATCTTCCTATGCCTTTCCTCAGATTGAGGTGCCCAAAGAGTACTCTGAATGGCTAATTCTATAGAGGATGTTCCTTAACTTAAAAAGAGGTGTACAGCTTGACATGTGACCCACGGAGAGAACCATAAAGCCTGTTCCCCACAAGCCTATGGGGCCCCTCAGCTTGCGCCATGCTTCCCACTACAGCACAATGTAACAAAGCAGACCTCTTCAGTTTCTACAGATTCCCAGCTAGTTTGTCATACTGTAGTTATTTATTGCTTCCAGTGTTTTGAAAATACCAGCTGTGTCTTTTATTGAAAGTAGTCTGTTTTTAAGCCCCTTAATTACTTTGCAGTTGGATCAACTATTTTATATTAATTACAAAAAAAAAAAAAGGAAAGAAAAGAAAAGCAACCATAGAGGCATGTGGTATATTTAACCTTGTCCTGTAAACTCTCAGAAAGGTGAAAATGCCAAGAAGGGTTACTGGTATTCTGGAATCAACTTCACAAACAGCTGTGATGGTCTGGAAAAGAACTTCCCACAGGCACCCATCCAGCAGCTGCTGTACACTCAAGGAAAGAGCTGCCGCAGATACAGAAAATGCCAGGGGTGGGACATAGTATCAACCTAACAACTGTCTCCTGGAAAAACCCACCAGCTTATAGCCCGATGATAAAGATGTTGTGCATTTGTGTACATTGGGGGCAGGGAAAATTGTTGCATGATAACAAGATTGAAAAGGAAAGATGTGGATAAAAATTTGTGCTCATCATATCATTTTCTGAATTCACAAAGATGTTACCCCACAAGTGTACTAGAGCCCAAAGCTAGCTCATTACCATCATCATCAATAGTACCTACTGAGTTTCTACAATCCATAGCAAAGCTCCTCTCTACCCCATCTGCTTTGCTACTGAGTTAAGATATAACCCAGTCACTTGGTCTGTCTTAAGTCTTCAACTTATTTCAACAAATACCAATTCAGCTTCTACAATTATGGGGTACATTTATGAATAAGACAAGATATCTCTATTTCTTTTCATTTGTTCCCCTCTCAAAACAACCAAAACCAAAAACTCAATCGGTGTTTGAGTATGACCTTTCACTTCCACATTTTAATGGGGCTTAGAAGCATCAGATGTTTTAGAAAAAGAAGGGAAAGCATGTGTCAAAGGACAATCAGGGAAAAGTGCTAAGAGTTGAAGGGGCTTATTTGTAATATCTGCTTTTTAACTGAAGAAGTAAAATGAGCAATAACATATCTATGATGTACCTATTTATGTGTTCACTTAATTAATGTCTGTTACTCCCCTGCCCCTTGACTACAGACTCTGTGGGAGGAGGAGGACCAGATGAGCTTCGTTCACCATTACCTTCCCAAACCCTTGCCCCATGTCTGACACATCATAAACATACACATTCCATCAGCACATATTTGTTTAATAAATGAATTAGATATTAAATAAAATAACTTGAATATAGGTGGAAAAAGCAGCACAAGGTGTTAAGTCTTTCTGCCCTGAGACATTATTCAATGTTTCTTCAGACTATTTCTGTACCATCTGCGCTCATAGAAAAGAAAGGCCTAGGGAGCCCTCTCAGTATAATTTATTATATTTATGTAGCACCTATCACCTTGGTACTGTATCTAGGTCAGCGATTTCCCAAAGTTTGTTTCATAATATCCCAGAGTATTTCTGTGGGGCCATAATGTCTTTAAATAGTCTGAAAATAAAATTAATTTTCATTCCACTTAATTTTTAAAAATATACATGGTCCGTGAAGGGAAGACATTACAAAACCAAGAACACAATTCTAAACCACAGTATTTTCAGCCAAGTTGGCAACCAGAGATCTACATTCATTCCAAAATAATTATTGATTAATTTATTCATTTATTTCCTCAACAAATATTTATTAAATGTTTAATTTGTGTCACACATCATGCCAAGTACTTGAGATACAATATTGTGAAGCACCTAGTACTTGCTCTGAAGGAGCTTATTATTTAAGCGCAGTGTGATGAGGATAACATGATATAAAAGCCAAAGTTTCAAATCCAACATCCTTTGGGTGTCAACACAAGTTATATAGAGGGCATTATCCTATATTTCCTACTTTTTCCTGATGTCTATATATCTTATAATTAATGCTATGTAAAGAAGCCTCTGATACAAGCAAGTCAGTATATCCTGAGTCTTATGGAACTTACCCTGACCCATGCATTCACTCCTGTGGCAGAGACTGAAATTGTGATGAACAGACCTACTCAATCCTCAGCTTGCTGTCTCTGGTTTCAGATACTCTGCTTGCCCCATACTCAAGCACCTCAGAGCCAAATGAAACATCCTCATCAGTAAACAAAAGTAATTTTGAAAAGTTAAAAAAAGAAATTTGAGGGCGCCTGGGTGGCTCAGATGGTTAAGCGTCTGCCTTCGGCTCAGGTCATGATCCCAGGGTCCTGGGATCGAGTCCCACATCAGGCTCCTGACTCACTGGGGAGTCTGCTTCTTCCTCTCCCTCTGCCTCTCCCACTGCTCATGCTCTCTCTCTCTCTCTGTATCTCTGTGTCTCAAATGAATAAATAAAATCTTTAAAAAAAATAAAATAAAATAAATAAAATAAAATAAATAAAAATTAAAAAAGAAATTTGATTTCTTCCAAGCATACCTAGGTCAAAATCTAGAAACATGTTGGATGCTTTAGGATATTAGAAAGAATGTGATCCTTGGAGTCATAGAGATAGAGGTTCAAATCCCAGCTCTGTTGCTTAGGTATACTGAGCAACATGACCAGACTTCTCCTTCAGTTAAAAAAAAAAAAAAAGTGTAGTTGTAACCTCTTAAAACTGTTAGAAAATTAAGTGAGGCTCTTAAAACAGTGCCAAAGGCAGTGAAATTATTCAATAAATGTTCTTTGCTCCATTCATATAATAATGTAAACCATTAATATCATACCATGATTTTGACTCTATTCACTAAAAGTATGTAAATAATTGCATTGTTCTAAATGTATTTTAAGATGATCATCCATTTAAAAAATCATGCCCCTATAGTAATTAAAACTGACTTGCTTTAGTGAATGGTGCAAGATAATGGTGTGATTCTTCGGGCTGCGAATGTCTGGTCAGTGATAACACCAATGTGCTGCCCACAGGTACAGATTCTAACAGATCATCACAGAGACAGGATGGTGATCTTATTAGTAGTATAAGAGCCTCATGATTCTCAGTCACATGTTTATATACATATATAGATATGCATACTCATACATATGTATATGTATGTATATGCATAAACAGGTAAGAATTCAAAATATTGAAGTAAAGTACAATAATGCAGGAATGTTATATATAAAGATGTCTATTTCCATCATTAATCCAAAATAAGTTAGGTCACAATTGCAGGTAAATTCTGAAATGACAACATCTCACAGTAAGAATTTTCTCTAAATTTGCCCTCTGCCCACTTACCCTTATGCTTCTTTCTCAACTCCTTACGAACTCCCAAGACAAATGGAGTCATCAGTGTGATTGATCATATTACAAAACCCTGATGGGGCCATATTCCTAATAGACAGTGTTCTGGTTCATTAAAATGTCATGAACTTGGATGGGACTTTCTTCCACTTTATGTTCAGGAATTGGTAAGCTGAGCCAAGACCTTTTTCTTGGGCTCCCCTTCTCTCTGCTTGATAATGCTGGTTATTACTTCCAGTTGCTGAACCATATGGCAAATGGCAAATACTTAAGATTTAGGTTCAAAAGGAGGTAGGAGGCCCCATTAAGGACATGCTCACCCCACCTCAACTCTATCAGATTACTGCTTGGAATTCGTTAGGAATTGGAACATCTAATAATAAAGTGATACATCCTACCCCATCTCCTGCTATCAGTCCTTTGACATCTCCCTTATAAGTCCTCCACGGAGATATTACACGAAGGGCAGAATTGGGCATTTCTGGGTTCATCCCGTCTTACTCTATATTAACTTATGACATTAGTGTGCATCTTAAATGTTTTTCTGACCTTTCAAATAGCAAAACTAGAGCAAAACTGAGCTTTTGATAAGAAGCCAGATCCTATGAACAGAGAACTTATTTCACTAACAATGAAAGAACGGTCATTACTCAGTTTACAATTTAAAATCATATCCAGGTCTTTCTGCCTGCAAATATTTTTAGATATCACACAAAACTAATTAGTGAGATCATGGCATTTTCTTTCCTGAAAATATTTTTTTAAAAAAAGAAATTACCCCTTACATCCATTTGAACTGGAGCAGAATATGCCACCCCAAAATACACATCTTTGACAAAAGGATTATTTAGGGCTGATTAATTAAAAAAATATATCTCAACATAATATAGGTCATATATGAAAAACCCACAGCTAACATCATCCTAAATGGGGAAAAACTGAGAGCTTTTCCTCTACAGTCAGGAACAAGACAAGGATGTCCACTCTCACCACTTTTATTCGACATAGTAGTGGAAGTCCTAAACATAACAATCAGACAACAAAAAGAAATAAAAGACATCCAAATTGGCAAGGAAGAAATAATCTCACTATTTGCAAATGCCATGATACTATTTATAGAAAACCCAAAAGACTCCACCAAAAAACTGCTAGAATTGATAATGAATTCAGTAAAGTTGCAGGATATAAAATCAATGTACGAAATTTACTGCATTTCGATACACAAATCATCAAGCAGCAGAAAAAGGAAATTAAGAAAACAATCCCATCTACACCTGCACCAAAAATAATAAGATACCCTGGAATAAACCTAACCAAAGATGTGAAAGACTTGAATTCTGAAAACTATAAAATACTGAATAAATAAATTGAAGATGACACAGAGAAATGGAAAGACATTCCACACTCATGGATTGGAAGAACAGCTTTGTTAAAATGTCTGCACTACCCAAAGCAATCCACACATTTAATGCAATCCCTATCAAAATGCCAACAGCATTTTTCACAGAAATAGAACAAATAATACTAAAATATGTATGGAATCACAAAAGACCCTGAATAGCCAAAGGAATTCTGAAAAAGTAAAGCAAAGTTGGAGCCTTCACAATTCTGGACTTCAAGTTATATTGCAAAGCTGTAGTAATCAAAACATTATGGTACTGGCACAAAAATACACACAGAAGTTAGTGGAACAGAATAGAAACCCAGAAATAAATCCACAATTATGTGGTCAGTTAATCTTGAAAAAAGCTGAAAGAACACCCAATGGGAAAAAGACAATCTCTTCAACAAATGGTTTTGGGAAAACTGGCCAGCTACATGGAAAAGAATGAAACTGGACCACTTTCTTACAGCATATGCAAAATAAACTCAAAATGGATTAAAGACCTACAGGTGAGACCTGCAATCATAAAAATCCTAGACGACAACATAGGCAATAACCTGTTTAACATCAGCCACAGCAAGTTTTTTTGAGATAGGTCTCCTGAGGCAAGGACAACAAAAGCAAAAAATAAACTACTGGGACTAAATCAAAATAAAAACCTTCTGCATAGTGAAGGAAACAACAAAACTAAAAGGCAACTTATGAAATTGGAGAAGGTATTTGCAAATGATATATCTGATAAAGGGTTAGTATCCAAAATATATAAAGAACTTATAAAATTCAACACCCCAAAAACAAATAATCCAGTTAAAAATGGGAGAAGACATGAAGAGACATTTCTTCAAAGACGTACAAATAGCCAATAGACACATGAAAAGGTGGTCAACATCACTGATCATCAGGGAAATGCAACACAAAACTACAATAAGCTATCACTTCACACCTGTCCAAATGGCTAAAATTAACAACACAATAAACAACAGGTATTGGTGAGGATGCAGGAGAAAAGGGATGAACACTCCTGCACTATTGGTAGAAATACAAACTAGTACAGCTGCAGTTGAAAAGACTATGGAGGTTCCTCAAAAAGTTAAAAATAGAACTACCCTACAATCCAGCAATTGCACTACTTGGTATTTACCCAAAAAATACAAAAACACTAATTCAAAGGGATACAAGCACTTGTATGTTTATTGCAGCATTATTTACAATAGCCAAGAAATGGAAGCAGCCCAAATGTCCATGGGTTGATGAAGTTGATGAATGGATATAGAAGATGTGGTATATCATACAATGGGATATTATTCGGCCATTAAAAAGAATGATATCTTGTCATTTGCAACCACATGGATGCATAAAAAGAGCATAATGCTAAGTGAGATTAATCAGAGAAAGACAAATACCGTATGAATTCACTCATATGTGGAATTTAAGAAACAAACAAACAAAAGAACAAAGGAGGAGAATAGAGAGAGAGAGAAATCAAGAAACAGACTTAATTATGAAGCTCAAACTGATGGTTATCCAAGGGGAGGTGGGTGGGGGATGGGCTAAATAGGTGATTGGGTGCACGTGTTATAATGAGCACCAGGTGATGTATGGAATTGCTGAATACTGTACACCTGAAACTAATATAGCTCTCTGTTAACCAGAATTAAAATTAAAACTTTATAAAAAGAGCCCGTGTAGGAGAATGTCTGAAAACTGAGAATAAGCTACCTTTTTGTGAGGGAAATTTACATTCATAAGGGAAACCTCCATTTATAAGGGTGTCTTTTTCTCTGTACCAGGAACAGAAAGATGACTAAATCTCTAGAAGTTCTTATCAATGGAGAAGGTCTGCATTTAAATCTGCATAAAAAATATGCCTTTGTTTACTGCGCTTTGCTTGACAACCTTCCTTAACTGGCCTCCTCAATACCCCAAATCTTCCTATGATCTTTGGCTAAAAATGCTATTTGAATTGACAGTTTGAGGTATTTTGGAGGTTACTCAGTTTTCTTGGGTTAATCCCATGTATACAGCAGGTATACATGTTATTAAATTTCTGTTTGCTTAAAGAAAAAGAAAAAGAAGATGGGGAGGAGATAGAAGAAGAAGAAGAGGAGCAAGGAGGAGGAGAAGAGGAAGAGGAGAAGGGGGGAGGAGGAGAAAGAGAAAGAAGAGGGAGGAGAAGAAGAGGGAGAAGTAGGGAAAGGAGAAGAAGAAGAAGCAAAGAAGCAGAAGCGGAAAAGAAGGAGGACGGGGGAGGAGGAGGAGAAGAGGAGGAGGAAGGAGAAGGAGAAGAAATTAATTACCCTTCCCATCTCCTTGATGAGGTTGGAAGGATATAAATATTTCTCTTCCTGGAATCAAAAGGAAAACTCAAATTTCTGTATTAGAAGACAGGATACAACATGAATTGATCAAGCATGTTGGTTTAACAATCCATTCCACTTTCTTCAGAATAGGGGTTTGTCCTCCTAAGGTTAAATCCTATTTGCTTTTCACCAAGGTATCCCTCCATGTTCATATTAAAAGCAACTTTAAACATTCCCCATTATGCCACAGCAGCACCTGCACAACATATAGGGACAAAAAGGTTTGTATGGTAGTTCCCCTTTATCTGTGGGTTTGCTTCCCACAGTCTTAGTTACCTATGGTCAACTACCTTCTGGAAGCAGATGGCCTCCCTCTGACATAACATCAGAAGATCAACAGTAGCCTAATGCCATGGCACAGGGCCTCCGTCATTCACCTCACTTCATCTCAGCATGTAGACATTTTATCATCTCACATCATCAAAAGAAGGGTGAGTAGAGAATTATAAAGTATCTTGAGAGAGAGAGACAACATTAACATAATTTTATTACAGTATGTTGTTATAATTATTCCATTTTATTATTATTGTTGTTAAGAAGCTCCTATTGTGCCTACTTTATAAATTAAACTTCATCATAGGTTTGTATGTGTAGGAAAAAACATAGTATATATAGGGTTCAGCGCAATCTGTGGTTTCAGGCATCCACTAGGGTCTTGGAAGCTATCCCCCAAGGATAAGGGAGGACTGCTGCCTGTCATTTTTATCTTGCCACAAACTCAGCTCATATTCTAGGAAACAAGAGATGAGAAGACTATTTTCTTAGGCTGCAAGTCCTTGCAACATAATGTCCTCTGTATATAATGTTTTGTATCATGTGCACCCATTCTAACCACCTCATGCTAAATGATCATTGTAGTTTAACATCTACTCTGGTCTGGGTACCAAAGCCTCATTCAACTATTCTGTCTATGGTTAAATCCACCACATATTAAAATGTATTATGGCTTTTGCAGAGGTAATAAAGCAAAGCAAAGATTCTAATGACAGAAAATATGTACCTGTGTTGCATTTCCTCTTCTGATTTTGGACCAGTCGACTTAATAGGTGCCAGTCTAAAGTTCTCCTGGCCCATCTCTTATGCACTTTCTTGTCCATAAAGACAATCCATGAATTATAGCTGGACTTTTCTAGCAGTCACTAAGGATGCCTCATATTACTTTGGTTTCAATGTTTTTGCCTCCCTGCTTTCAACTCTTAGACTATCATTCCACAGTCCACCTCCAGCCTCTTCAACTTGTTCTTCCTAATATTTGGACTCAGCCCTCTCTTAAGAATTCAGTCTGTATCTCCCTTCTAGCCATGACTGATGCCAGCCAGACCTCCATGAGTACTTGTACAATGAGGTTGTAGGATAGATACAATGCCAGTTGGTGAAGCAGAGTCTCTTGCCTACAGCTGAGAAATCAATAAGCACAGAGGTGCGTAGATACCATATGGTAAACGCCAAGTGCCTGTTGCTCCTTGATCAGAGTTAAGCTGTGTTAGGCACCATTGGGAAGAACCACACATAAGACTATAAGATATAAGAGGTTTAAGAACCCAAGACAATAAATACTCATGTGCAAATTAATATAGTACAAATCGAGCAAATAAATGCTTAGGGGGACACAGAAAATATAGAGTGGGACAATACTCCATAGAGCAAGTGTTATAAATACTCACTAGAGGGCACAATGGTGAAACTCAGTTTGAAGGAAAATTCAGGAGCATGCTCACTGAAGTGAACAGGCTCTCATAAATATTCAGTACATGGAGGAGCACACAGTTACCCGAGGAATCATGCCCCCAGGATAAATGTTCTCCAGCAGACCAGCAGGGGCACACACATATTGTTTCTCTCTACCAGTCATTTCCACACTCATGCTCACATGACCACACATAAGGCTAACCGATTAACAGAGACTTCCTGGCATTTTGCTGTATTTTAATGATTGCCCACTTGCTTAGGGAGCAGGGCTGGAAATTTGGAGCGAAACTCTTTTAAGTCAAAGCCTGCGGACTCCTGGTCCAGCATGC